>NC_061134.1:9983539-11268046 GCF_905220365.1 Vanessa cardui
TTGAGTACTTGACTGGAATCGCGTGTCTGTTTCTTGTAAATTTCCTTTGAACACATTATTGACGTTGATATCAATTTTGTGTTTTCTACGCCATTTAGAGAGAGCATTATCTGCTTGAAAAGGGGTGATTTAATAGGCCTATATATTTTAAGGTCATCAGCGAAAATTGAGCACATTCTAAATTTAACATTGATAGAAGCTAGGAAAAGTATCGGACCTAGATGAGACCCTTGAGGAACACAAGATGTAGGCATAAATGCAATAAAAGATGTATAGCCATGTGTAATAACACGCTGAGGTCGATTATTTAGGTAAAATTTGACTCAACTTAATAGATTACCGTGAATTCCGTAATATTCTAACTTTGTCAGTAATATGGCGTGGTTTACCTTATCAATTGCGCTACTGAAATCAGTATAAATAGTATATTATATTTGAATTTTATCGTCGACATTCTTGGTAAGATCTACTCTTTTATTTTCTTGGTTAGATATACGCCTTCATATTATAAACATAATGTTTGTTTTTTTTTTTATTACAAAGTCTCCATAAGTAGATTATTAATATTTTACTATACGATGACCTCTGTGGTCGAGCGGTATGTACAACTGATTACATCGATACACAATTCCGAGGACCCGGGTTCGATTCCCAGACGAGTCGATGTAGAAAGTTCATTAGTTCTCTATGTTGTCTTGGGTTTTGGTGTTTGTAGTACCGTCCTTACTTCTGATGTTCCAAAACACAAGTTCTTTAGCTACTTACATTGGGATCAGAGAAATTTATGTGATGTTCTCCAATATTTATATTTATTTATATATTACTATATAAAACTCATATATAATATAAAACATACAAAGTACTTACGTGTAATTCAATTAAGACGTTAATAAAACGGAGCAATACGCTGGCATTTGCATTTAAGAATCGAAACACGTGGCGGCATTCGTAACCACAAGTGTGACCTGCGTTACGGGAATTCAATTAGGAATGCAATGAAAACATGGCAAAGTGCAAGCTTAAATCATTAATGGTTTTATAATTCTAAGCACACAGTGACATTTCATATTTGACCATTTCGTACACATTGTTTCACAATGGTACTATTCTAACAAACTCTATGATTAATTAAATAAAAAAATATGTAACACGAATGACTAACCTATACTTTTCAGTTTCTTTTCAGGTTCTGCCGTATTTATGTGATTCCTCTCGGTCCTGTTTTAGAAGAGCGTAGTTCTAGTAAGACTATTTATATAAATATATTATTTTAAAAATTGAACTTTTAAGCTTTGAAGTAAGAATAATCTTTGGAAACTTTAAGAGTCCTGAAACAAATAAATTTTAACACCTATAACGTAAAGAGAAACAAACTATAAATTTAATAGATTACACATTTCATGGATAAAATCTAAATCAAAATATAGTTTATTCAAGTAGGGTTTACAAGCGCTTTTGAATCGTCATTTAACAACTATTTTAAGTGAAGCTACCACCGGTTCGGAAAGTAGGTTCTACCGAGAAGAACCGACAAGAAACTGAGTAGTTATCTTATAGATATAAATTAAATAATTGCCTAATGTCGACGGCAATCCCAAAGAATATCTTAGATTAATGATGTTACTATATAATCGAACGATTTAGGAAATAACTAACACAAACGGACCAACATATTATCTCGGTGTGCGTGACAGCTACGCATAACGTCATACTTCTTTACTAGTGTGTGTAGATCGTATTTTTTTAACACAGTCTCATCTTTGACTTTGACTAGACATATATTTTATCAAATGGTGCTGCAATAGTTTTAATCACGTTGCAATATGATAAACGTTTTCATTGATAACGGTTTATAATTAAGTACTTAGAAATACAATAAATGATTACAACGATAGCTTGCGAATTAGGTAGCCAAATATTTGGCTTCGAGGTGGGTCACTAATTTATTGCATAGTAGTTAATCTGTATTAATATTATAAATGTGAAGGTATCTCTGTCTCTCTGTCTGTCGCTCTTTCACGACCGAATTTGACGAAATTTGCTATGAAGCGAATTGAACTTCAAGGAAGAACATTTTAGTTTTTTGCCTAACACATGACAACCTATCCCCTAAAACACAAGCTAAGCCGCAAGCGCCAACTAGTGACTGTATAAATGTTTACCGTACGTTACAATATACGGGTAAATTTCTAACTACTAGCAAAAGGTCAGTCAGATTAAGAAAATCTTTGTCAGTTTTTAAATTAATTCCTTTATCAAAGCTAAAACTCTTAGTATCTTTTGAATCTAAACATCAAATCATTGCGACGCAATATGTCATTCTCAATCGGAGCTTATCGCTCATACTGAGCACACGAAAATAGATCTTAAGGTTTCGAACCTTTTCCTACCCCGACCTTTTCCTACTTAACACAGTAGTTCCCAAAGTTGGTGGCACGTACCAATTGACCATCCACAGATACCTACAGATACCAAAAAAAACATCCTTGCAATACAAAACCATCATCGAACACTTTTTATATGTACATTCGTTAATCTGTTATCGCCATAAATATTATTTATTAGAAATCGTAAAATTTTTAATCTGTGCATGCATTAGTGTAGTAAAATTTTATTTTTAGTTCTTCGCATAAAGGCGTGTGATAGCGTAACAAAGCACAAACATATGGACTGTATGTAAATATTTGTAAAAAGTATCAACGTATATTTCAAATAATGTCAGAATAACTTTTAAAAAACAGTGAAATTGGATGAAAAGTAACATTTATGTATTCTCGTTTTGAAAATAAATCACAAACAATTATGTAATGAAAATTATTTATGAAACCTGTAAATATCCTACTTTTGGGAAGACTTCTATTCATACTTGGTGTATTAAATATATAATGTTATATAGAAGCGAAAGATTTATCACGAAATCTAAGAAACTTCAAATTTAGCAGATAGGTTAAAGCGGTTGTTGAAAGTTTGTGTTTCATAAATTTCGCACGGGTAAAGCCGCATGTAGGTATTTATATAAAGTGTTAAATATTTAAATTATGTTGCTGTAATTATTATCTGTTACTATTTTTTTTTTTCATCATTCTTTTATGAAGTTACCTAATGAGAATTATTTAAACGCTATTTGATTTTCAATCAATGCAGATATAACACTATATTAGTTTGAGTAAACTTTTGACGGTAGATACAAAATAAACAAACGTCAAACATCATAAAATTCGTCGTAAATAGTTAATTAAAATTTAAAGTAAATTTAAGTTTAAACAGTTTAATCACTAATTGAAGAAAATTTCTTTCTCATGATTTGTAACAATACCCATGTAAATTCCAGTGCATTAGCTAATTGTTAATCTAATGTGAGTCTTATATTATATACTTTGAATTAAGACTAATAAATGATAAAGAATGAAGGCGCCTTCAAGTTAAATGATCGGCGAGCATCGACATATATAACCTAATTTGTATTTTTTTGGCTGTCTATATTCTTGCTTTAGTCATTTCACACACACTTAGACATCGTGTAAGCATGAGCGTCACTCGTACTAATGTACACTGATATAATTTAGCTTCAAAGGGCGCTGAGTGAGTGAGTGAGTTCCTATTAATATGCCTGATAATAAAAACGTGTCGGGATGTAGGCACAAGACATGTTCTTTTTGCGATATAGAATGATATATGAATACATTTTTACATCGATAAAGTTCAGACTAATTAGTTTAAAAAAAGATTCAAATATAAAATGTTTGTGTCAATAACACAAGATGCATAGTTTATTTGTATGTACAGTATTTTATTATAACCATAGAAAACAAATAGTACTTGGCAATATTACTTTTAATTTTATTTATCCTAACACAAGTGCATATGAGGATAAAATTTAATTAAAGCAGGCCCTTATCTATGACATTATAGGATGCAAACATAGATAGCGAAGCTCCCAAATAATATTGATAAGAAATGAACGACCGACCAGGAAATCAGATAACGTAAATTAAACAAATGCATTTTACACCCAAGAGAAATCACTATAATATAGTAAGCTACGGTCCCATATCGATGAATTGTTTATACAATTTCTCCGTGTGCTTTTATATACGAATAGAATTTACTACAAGCAAGTCGACCCCTCGCCAGAGCTAAATGAAAAACCGCACATGCGCAAACAGTAGTGACTACCTTACACAAAACAAGGACTGACGTGGCGCGTGTTCAGTGCATTGAAAATACTCATAAATAATCATCGTAAAAAAATAATAAAGAATCACAAATCAATGTAAGCTTTGAACTTTTAAAAGCATCGCATTTTACGCGAATAACATCACGCACGCGCGAGCCGCTGTCAAAACAAACGATCGCGCATTGCGATGTAAACATGAACGAGCGTAAGATATTACTCTTTATACTCTCGGTAATTTTTTATTGCCTATACAGTGTTCACATGTGGTTTATGAAGAACGATGTGATTGAAGAAGAACCGCCGAAGACGGACACGATCGCCGAAAAGCATCCAGAATTAAAACCGAACATTTCACGAGTCAAATACGCAGCGAAGACAAAAGTGATACCTTTATATCTGAAAGACGCTTGCAGCGCTTTAGAAATATTCACACAAAAACCGCATAATTATAAAATGAAGCGCGATAATATGGAAGTCGAAAACAATGCTGTAACAGTGATAGGGATAACAGTTTTTCTAGTCATACTATTACTGAACGCGTTACTTGACGTTCTTAAAGTGAAAGAAGAGGAAAGAGCAAGGAGGAAGCTGAATCCTAATGGAGAGAGAAGGCAGTCATTAGCAGAGTTTGCGAACAAGAAGACATTACGAAGGGAATCGAGCAAATTTGGTCTACAGCTGTTTCAAATCGCAGAATCTGTGGTGACTTCGAGTGAAGAGAATATGAGCCGCCGTGAAATAAAGCCCTATACAAGAGGAGATTCAATAAATTCCTATCTAAGCGAAAAAACAACTAAGCATGAGAACTCAGCACCGGCTTCCATTGGTGAAATATCGGAACCGAGACCTGCGAAGAGACAATCGATTGCCAAGTTATTTGGTACGTATAGAAACATTTTCATATTTAAATGTTACGCCTTTTATACATAAATTGATTAATCCAATATAACGTTGAATTGGTTGTAAATATTTTATTATAAAATCAAGTTTATTAGAGACATAAATTATTGAGATTTTATCCCTGTTAAAGACATTCATTCAAGTAATTTATAAGCAATATTCAAATAAATTTACGATAAATGTACTAATGTCGACAGTTAGAACAATGTGTAAGCGTCAAAATATTATTTCTCTAATAGACTTGGTTTATTGTAATTGTTAAAAACTAACAATATGAATGTTTATTGAATGTCTGTTTTCGATGTTTTAATTATCTATCCTATCTTTTTTCTTTCTCTCTCCTTACAAGGTCTGTCTGACGACTGAAAAGAAAAGGTAATATTCTCACATTCAATAATTTTACAAAGTCACCTTTTTACCTTACATTATAATATTTTTTTATGCATTCTAAATAGCGCATATTTGCTTGACGATTATTTTTAAAAATGCACTTTCTTGCTTGTGTGCCTTTTTTTGCACATAACTTTTTTTTGAGCCATATATTTCGATACATCGATACTTCACAGGTACATATTATTAAGTAAGGGTTCAAATATTGTTTATATAATAATGGTAACGCTTTAATATGTTAGTATAGATTTACAAATACCTCCTGTTAATTTATGGAAGTTGTAATGTGACATCTTTATTAAGATCATCTATAATTATTGAGAGAAGATATTAAACTGTTATTTGTGCATTATATTACTGTATTAGTAATACATAATAATATTACACATAAGGATACCCAGCAATGTAATGTATACAGCACGTTTATTGCTTGTAATCGATTAATCATGTTAAATCGCCTTTGAGCACGTGTGTGGAAAGGCGCATCGAAAAGGTTTCTTGACTCGATGGAATTAATAAGCACTGTATTAGGTTACGTGATACTTAATAACAAAAAAATCTCACTGATATTATAAATATGAATGCTTTGTTCGTTTTAATCGCGTGACGAATTCTGAAACTCACATTAAATTTGGATATAAAATGTGTTTAGGCCGTTGGTTGTCATGTATTAGGCAAAAAAAGTAGTCTATGTCCATCCTTGGAGTTCATGTTTGCTCAAGTTGGACTTTTGTCAACTTCGGTTCATTTGTTTGGCAGTTAAAGAACGACAGACAGACAGACAGAGTTACTTTCACATTTATAATATAAGAATAGATTTTAAGTAACAATAATTACCGTTAGAACTACCGCGCACTGGTAACCTTTGTCACGGTGACTGTTTCGTCACTCTTGTCGAGTCCATGAATATGTATGGAGGTGCGCGCACTTTACGACGTGACAATTGGGTGACATTTGTGTTTGCATCTGTACATATTCACGGATTTGACAAGAGTGACGAAACAGTCACCGTGACAAAAGTTACCAGTGCGCGCTAGTGCTTACTATGAATTTCCGTTATACCCATAAACTTGGTACCTACAAATGTAATTAATCTGGAAGCTTATAATTTAAAGACGTCCGTAGGTGTTGACGATTTAAAATTGGATTTCAACCCACTCAACACTCACTTATCTTCAACTCCGTGAAATTGATTAAATTGTTATACTTTTTAGCAAACGTACAAAACTATTGAACACAGTTTTCGGATTAAGAACAGAACCGCTGAGTGTCTTTCAACGGTTCTTCTCGTGTCAGGGTAAAATGGTAAAAAAAAGTAAACTAAAGTAACAGCCTGGTTAATTATCCACTGCTGGACTAAGGCATTTTTTTCCATTAAGGAGAGGGTTTAGAACATATTCCACCACGCTGATTCAAATGCGGGTTGGTGGAATGCACATGTGGCAGAATTTCAATGAAATTAGACACATGCAGGTTTCCTCACGATGTTTTCCTTCGATGTCGAGCACGAGGTGAATTATAAAAACATAAAGTGGTGCTTGCCTGGGTTTGGACCCGAAATCATCGGTTAAGATGCACGCGTTCTAACCACTGGACCATCTCAGTTCTCGGGTAAAATGGTGGTAGTGCTTAATTTGACAATATAAGTAAGCGTAATTCTTCTTAATTGAATAAAGGAATTCGATGTGATTGGATTTAATCTATAAATAAAGTCGCATTGCCTGTTTGTAATATTAAATTAACCGCTTTTTACTAAATGCATTATGTATGTATACACGGTCCATATACCACAATATTTTTTTTATTCGGTCTGTCTTTTTGTTCCGCGTAATCTCTGTAACAACTGGGTTGGTTTTAACGGGACTTTCAATATCAGATAGCTGATGTAATAAATAGTAACTTAGGCTACAATATTTTTTTTTAATTCAAACGCGAACGAAGTCGCTGACTCAGCCAGTAAAAGATATAATGTGTAAATGCGCGCTGCAAATAAGACATTTGTTTATTAAAAAAATGAACAACTTTTTAGTTCATTAATACCAATAACATTATCAGATTATTGTATTTAATTTGTTAAGTAATCGTAATTAAATATTTAATATATAAATTTCAATATAAATTAAAACATTCATTCAAATTTTATTTGCCATAAGCACACATCGCATGACAACAGATTTTGTTCAATTCAAATCATGACCCTCTCGGTCTGTTAAACACGAATTTTCCGAATGGTTAATCAAAGCATTTGTTAAACAATTATTATCCAATACCTGTAATAGACCACAGAGTAAATAGTTCCGAAATGGGTTTGCGAAATTTATTTATAATCTGTTATTTATTGTTCAATGTTCATTGTTAGCGAGAATTAACAGTATTGCTTATTATATTAAACAATGTTCGTTTTGACAAACTTAAACTTAAACATAATTTTCCTTGTTTTTTGTTACATTACGCAATATATATAATGGATAATGCATATATATTTTTAAATTGTTCGAAATAAGATGTGAAAGACAATAATTACTGAAATAGTAAAAGGTAAATTCAACATACATAATGAATAGGAGCAGTCGTTATGTAATGTTTGTGATAATTAATGTCAAGACATAACACATGCGACATGTTATCACTACATAGTATAAAGCAAAGTCGCTTTCTCTGACCCTTTATCCCTATGTATGCTTAAATATTTAAAAGTACGCAACGGATTTTGAAGCGGTTTTTAATGGATAGAGTGATTCGAGAGGAAGGTTTTTGTGTATAATACATGGTCGATATAGTGAAGTAATTCTGACAATTTTAGAAGTTTGTAATGTGATGTCGTGAATAAACAAATTCTTTAGTATATTTAGTATCAGTATTGCAACCGGGTAAGGCCGGGGCGGGTCACTAGTAGAAATATAAATAAAGAACAAATCAATCAATTTAATCGACAAATAAGACAGGTATAAGATAATTTTACAGCAAAATTTTAATGTTTCGACTGAGATATATTTGATAACTGGCAGTTTTTGAAACACTGAAGAGATAAACAATAACATAACTCAGACCGAATTAAATATTTACATTAGAAATACAAAATTTTCAACCGATCATTAAACCAATGACCATTAACGTAGAATTTTATTTCACAGTAAATTCACTAGATTATTTTAGTTATATATGTTTGAAAGTTCATTCAAAATTGGTAATTTTTAGGAGGTCGACCAGCCCCGATGGTACGTCGCTCGTCGTATCCAGCTTTACCTCTAAACCCTGAGATCCAAGCTCTGATGTTGGGAAGCAAGCAGTCGTCATTCGACAGCGATGACGAAGATGGAAAGGGGCGACGTGTCAGGATCATACGTAGATTTTAATTATTATTTTTATTAATAATTTTATTAGTATTATTAAAAGCGTAAATACGTTATTAATAATACAAAGTGACGCGAGAAATTATCCGCAAATTCACTCACATTTCTGATAAAAAAATATTATATATTTCGAACTCAAAGGAATAACTACATGAATCTTTGTAGCAGTACTATTCTGTGAAACCTCATTACGTATCTCACTTGAAAAATACAGAAAGTTATATTGCTATTATGATTCGTTATAGACAAAAGCGAATGTAACATTCTGAGATTTCAACATCGTGTTCTGCGGTGAGTTTCGAGTTTATTCTTACAGAATATCTGAACAGAATTATTTCAATCTAAAATTAGATATTTTAATTTTAGATTCAAACCACATTGTTGTGTTAGAATATGTCTAGCTATTAATTATAATTTAGAATCCTATTTTCTTTTAGTCAAATGACATACTGTTGAATGTCGACTATGTAGCCTACGTATACATTTTTAATCTAGATCGACAAAGACACTTATACATATTTTATGCAAAAAGACTTTAATACCTTCTTGGTATTTTAATGTAACAAAACGTTTTATATGACAACGTTATTTAATACATATTATAAAGTTAATACGTATTGATTTATTAAATTTTATTGACAATAAAATAATGAAAATAGAAATTTCATATACAATATTTAATGTAGGTATGGCATCCATTCTAAATCTTTCAATGCACTTAAGTAAGAGTTAATAAACGTTTATATTAAAAAGTTAATATAAAAGCACTCATATTAATTTAAAACGAAACGTGCCTAATGCAATCAGTCAACACATCAACGTGTATTATCTATTAATACACGCCCTGATGAAATGTGTTATATTTATCAACGTACTTATAAGGCTCGGACTACAACCGGAAAAGTTAACTAGATTATCGATTTTTATCCGGAATAAACCGGTTCATACGCGAGTTTATCCGAATCTCTGGATTCGTTTTCTTGATACAAGTTGTGCTTTTAGATATATAATTTTATAAAATTTACCACACGACGCTACGTATAAATACGATACAATACAATTTCGGATACTTCTTTCAAGATGGAACAGTTTCGTTATGACTAACTAACAGCTTGAGGCACACGCATTTTTTCATGTTTTATTCACCATATGTATTTACTGATATTGTATAATTTGCAAAATGTGTCTGGAACTAAGTAATCTTTTGAGTTTGATTGTTGATAAACAATTTAAAAGGAATGAGACCAGTGTTTTCTTTCAGTAGTATCATCGTCGTTTCTTTCTTTATTAACGGAACAATTAAACTAAGACTATTAACGGAAATTAACTTTACTTTAAAAGATCTCACTTTCATCTATCGCAACTTGCGCTGCATGACTGATAAATTTTATTTCCGGATTGTAATTAGTCTATATACAAGACGAGCGCAACGAAGTCGATTCTATCCGGATCCGGAGATTTCGGAAACTTGTACTCCGATCCTTGAGTAAGAGTATATATCACAATATCTTATAAAGAAATTTTAAATCAGAGTTATTCTAAGGTATTATTATAATCGGTGATTGTTTTGTTTTGATAAAATTTAAAAATATTTTATCCTGGAATTCTGAGCTTTCTATGAATTTTCTTACGTCAGTATTTATATTTATTAATAATGAAGATGTTCTATATATATGTTCCTTACCCCGCTTTTGTTTAAGCTGGTTTTAAGGAGCGAAATGTGGACCAGAAAAAAGATTTGACTTATCTTGAGCGATAAAATGTATATGTGCGGTGATTGGAATGAATTTTGTATATTTATCGTTTTTTATATTTTCATATTCTTGTATATAAGTCCGAATTATTGTAACAATTTTCTAATATAATACGTAATTAAATAGAATTTTAAGAATTAAATTATCTAGTCAAATGACCTCTTAATAATGCATTTTTAAGATTAATTACTATTAATAATGTTTCATTAAATCACATATTGATCTTTCTATAAATGTTATTATTAATAATTATGACTATAATATGTAAGGTTTAAAACGTAGTCTGTTATTAAACTATAAATCTAAGTGATTAAAAAAATAAAAGTACGAGCTAAGAGTCTTCTTAAATCTTTCTATGATATATTTCTATTTCCGAAGTGTAAGTTCCTATATACCTAATTACGATAAACTCATATCAACTTTAAAATTTCTTTTCAAAATCCAATCTTGCCAGTAGAATTGAAATTAAGTGACTCAATAATCATATTTTTTATCTGTGTATAGTATTTATAGTAACGTTTATTATTTTTATTATCTGTATTTAATATAAAAAAATATTCGAAGTCGTTCTTATTTCAAAAGTAAAGTATTGTTTAATTCGAATTATAACAAAAAATAACGTTATTTTTATATGTTTTTATTATCTCTGTTATTTATTCTTGATTGATTTTAAATATAATTAAAAACTCTAAAGTCTGATTGTAACTTAGTGTTTAATATATGTGAATGTGGGTAAATATGTAATTGCATGTGATCTTATATTATTACGTACGCACCTCTTCTTGTAACTTTTAAAGTACAATTGACAACGTATTTAAAATAATATTCAATAAAAGTTATATTATAAACTAGGTTTTGTTTTATTTGGCCATATTATGAAATATAATAGAACTAGCGATCCACCCCGGCTTCTCACGGGTGCAATATTGACACAAAATATTCTACAGAATTTGTTTATTTACGACATCACATTAGAAACATCTAATATTATCAACGTTTCTTTACTATATTGTCCATTAAAAATAAAAACCTACCTCTCGAATCACTCTTATCAATTAAAAAAAATCGCATCAAAATCTGTCGCATAATTTTAAAGATCTAAGTATACATAATGATGGATAGCGGTAAGCGACTCTGTTTTATACTATGTAATGAAGATTATGATTAATGGTTTTGATTTTAATAGATTCCTGAAATTATAAACATTCAATCTAGTTTGTCTTTATTCTTTTAGATTTTTATTATATCAATTTATAAGCTTTGGGATAAAAGGTACCCAAAAATGAATCTCTGATAAAAAACAAACAAGTAAACGTGATAGTGCAGAAAAAATAAAGTGCATATTTTAACAAGACATTACATACTAGTAGTTGCCCGTGGCTTCGCTCGTTTTAGGGTGTTGGTTGTCAGTGTTAGGCAAAAAAATTGGCCTATGTACTGGAATTCAAGTTTGCTTCATACCAAATTTCATAAAATTCGCTTCAGCTGTTTGGTCGTGATAGAACGTCAGACAGACCAAGTTACTTTCACATTTATAATATTAATATAGATAGTACAAAATAACAGAAGGCTCTCGAAATAATGTACATAACGTTCGTAATTATTAGACAGCCAATTCAGTAGTGTGAATGATCCTAAAATTACGATGAACACATTAGGAAACTAAAGGATTGCTTGATAAATACCAGTAGCAAAATGATATCCGCCCCAAGGCAGTTTGGAAATGGCGACTGTAGTGTGTATTGGGGCTAAAAGTAATGTTCGACTATTTTCATTGTTTATGCCATGACTTGTCCTCGACCCGGTACAATCGCGATACTTGGACTCGAGCCAAACACTTGTACTCAATATCGAATTTTTTTTTTATTGCTTCCCAATTTTTATATAAGTTGCCAAATTTGATTTCACGTGTTTACGTTTTTGTGACCTTGTTCTTTTCTTGTATTTGTATTAGAATTTAAATTTCGTATTAATATATCTGGATTTTTATTGTATATACTCAGATTTATTTTTAACTATCTTGAAAATTATATATTTTATTAAAATAATTGCATTTAATATTAGTTTCATAATAGATTCTAACATCGCATGGTCGAATTCAATCAAAGCCAGTAAGATGTTTCGTATAAATTCTGAATATATGAAAGATCAATAGCAACTCGTAAACCTTACAAAATCAAATATGACTTCCCAATATTATCCAAGCTCAGCTTTGAAAGATTGAAGTATTATAAGATGTTGTATATTCGATAAAATTGATAGTGATGTACGCAATTTTAAATAAAAGGCCTTGCTAGATTTAAAAATAATTCTTTAACCTCGCATGCTCACCAGTCTCACAGAGTCGGGAATAAAACGAGCTCGTCTGTTTTGTGTTATAAGAAAACAGAATCGTAAACGCCATTTACATTAGAATATATTAAATGATACTACATTATATAAAAATATACAAAACAAATTTGTAAATAAATAGTGTTTAAATTTATTATACCTTAAGGAAAATCTCGAATGATTTCGTGCAGTAATTTCGAACGCGATTAAAGAATGTTTTAGGAAAGTATTACGGTTTGGCATTACGCTCAAAGGCAACATAAAGATGGACTGCGGAAGAATCGCAAACAGCGTCCTACATTGGAACTACAGGGGATTTACTGAATTTCCCCTGAAGCGTCTACAAGGCGAGGAGGACGAGATAACGGACATTTATTTAAAGGAAAATTTAATATCTCGTATACCAAGCGATATTGGTAAACTGAACAACCTAGAAAGCTTATATCTGAGCGGGAATGACATTACGGAGTTGCCGAGAGAGATATCGAAGTTAACTCGTTTGAAGTGTTTGGATCTTAGTGGCAATAGATTGCGATACATTCCGGATGAGATCGGCGAAGTGAGGAACTTAAAATTTTTGATATTGGACGAGAATGAACTCCGTGAACTGCCGTTAAGGATAGCCGAGCTGCGGATCAAAAAAAAAAAAAAAAAATCAAAATATATTTATTGTTCTCATATCAAGTACATATCTCACAGAGGCCCTGTACCCCTAAACTAGGAAAACCCGTATCTTAGGGGCCAGTGACTTCCCAATCAGTATTTTAGTTTAACAGTATTTAAATTTAATGCCAAAATAAATAGTATACAAATAAAAACAGAAGAAAAAGGAACACAAAATAAAAAAATAAAAAAATATGTTTAACTAATGAGGTAAAGTAAATTTTACTACCTATAATTAATATATGCATGCATGTGCGCGTGTGTATGTGTGTGTGTGTGTGTGTGTGTGTGTGTGTGTGTGTGTGTTTGTCATGTACGAAGATAGTTTTCTGTTTCTTGATAGCTTAGGCCACTTAGCAAATTCCGCAGATACATCTTAAGTTTATTTCGATTTAACCGAGTAATGTCTCTTTTTTTATTTATTCTTTTGTAAAGATAAGCTCCTAAATATATATTCTGTTGCTGGGCAAATTTAGTTCTTGTTTTAGTAATTTTAATGTCTGGTCGTCGACGTTGTGTGTTCATAGGTGGGATGGGAAAACATTTATGAAAGCGTATGACGGTATTTTGTATAAATAGTTGACGGACAGTAAGTACCTTGGCTATTTTATAAATCTCATTTGTTGGGAATCTTCTCGGTTTTTTAAAGATAACTTTAATGATCGTTCTCTGTGCTCTTTCTAATTTTATCATGTGGGAGGAAGCTGCACCTCCCCATATTGTTATGCAGTACAGTAGTAGAGATTGACAAAGTGTTTTATATACTTGTATGAGTAACTCTTTTTCAGCGATTTCTCGTAGGTTTTTAAACACTGGAATTAGCCTCCGAATTTTGTTTGTTAATGTTATTATTTGTTGCTTCCAATTTAAGTTTTCGTCAATGATTATTCCCAAGTACTTCATTGTTTGCACCCTGTCCAGGGTTTCGCAGGAGCAAAGACCGCCCGTACATCGGTAAGTGTGAAGTTTTATCATATATTGAGGAGGTGGTTCATTTGCTTTACTTATTTTAAGGCACATATATTTAGTTTTTAGAGTATTTATTGTTAGTAAATTATTTTCTAGGGTTTCCGTAAATTTCTTCAATCCTTCCTCTGCAAATACTTTTACTTGTTCCCATGAGGATGCATGAAATATAATAGCCGTGTCATCAGCGAATGATGATATATATCCATTCTGTAGATTCAAGTTACATAAATTGTTAATGTATATTAAGAATAGGGTTGGCCCTAGTGTACTTCCTTGTGGAATTCCGTGTGTGGTGTATTGATAGGTACTAGTAAAATCACTAACCTTAACGCTTTGCTTTCTATCCTTCAGGTAGTCCTTAAACCACTCGAGCGGAATACCTCGAATTCCCATATCCTCTAACTTTCGCAGGAGCAGAGGAATTGACACGGTATCAAATGCTTTTTTTAAGTCAAGGAATACACCTATACATTTTTCACCATTGTCCAAATAATTTGTAATCATATTAACTAATGAATGAATCGCGTCTTCAGTAGACTTATGGGCTCGGAATCCAAATTGATTGTGAGCTAATATTTTATGCTCCTCTAAGAACTTGATTAGCCTAGTATTAACAAGTTTTTCAATAATCTTACTTAATGTTGGTAGTAGTGACACTGGTCTGTAGTTTGACATTGTTCTTTTGTCCCCATTCTTATATATAGGAATAACAACTGCTTTCTTAAAACACGTAGGAAAAATGCCGTTCGATAAACTTAGGTTACTAACATGTTCTATAGGATAACATAATACATCTTGGCCCATTTTTAATAGTTTTGTTGATATGTTGTCTTCTCCGGGGGCACAATTGTTTTTTAGATTATTTATTATATTTTTAATTTCAATGTGACTTGTAGGATACAGAACCATTGTTTTATTATTTTGGACTTTGGTTATCGAATGAATTAATTGGTCTTCAGTCTTATTTATTCTCCTTAGGATGTCTCTTGCTAGCGTAGGTCCTATGTTAGTGAAAAAAGTATTAACGTTATTTAAGGAAACTATTGGTGTCGGTGTTACGTTTAGTAACTCGTTTGCCGGTGATTTTTGCTTTGACAAATTACATATTTCCTTAATGACATCCCAGGTCGCTTTTTTGTTGTCCCATTGACAGCTGAGTTTATTTTTGTAATAAGTAATTTTTAATTTCTTTGTTATTTCTTTACATGTGTTTCGGTAAGTAACATATTTAAGTTTAAGTTGATGGTCTTCCGGAAATTTTTTAGTAAGCAAATGAAGACGATCTCTCTTTTTAATACATTTTATGATTCCAGCGGTAATCCAAGGTTTCAGTGGCCTTTTTTTACGACTTAGAATTATTATTTCTGTATTTTCAATTACACTGTCATTGATAATTTTGGTTAGGACGTTTGCTGCTTTATTCACATCATCAATATTGAAAAAATCTGACCAATCATGTGCCTGTAACGATTTTATAATGTCTTCATATTTAACTTTAGTAATTTTATATGAACCTGTCGTAACTTTCCTTTGGACTGGTGAACCTGCTATTGACAAAAATATGGGTAGATGATCTGTAATATCTGCATTGATGACATAGCACTTTGATTTTGCTAGTAATTTGCACATAAAATGGTCGAGGCATGTCTTGTTATGTGTTGGAACTTCTATTGCCGTCACTAGTCCGTGTGATGCCAGAATATTTAGATACTCCGATGCTATACTATTGTTAAGATTAAGGGTATTAATATTAATATCTCCCGTTAAAACTATATTTCTAGTGCGCACTGTGGTAAGAATATTATCTAATGATTCTAGAAAGGGTGTTATATTTTTAAAGCAGTATGGTCTATACATACCTAAGACAGTCATATTACCGATTTTCGCGGCCAATCCATTGGCTTCTTTTAGATCTAACTCGTGAACATGTGATTTTATATCTGATTTTATATACATAACAACACCATCGTTTTGGTTAAAGCTGTGTTTAGTAAAGAACATGTCATAACCATCTATAAGTGGGGGTACGGAAAATTCATTGCACCAACATTCCGATAACACTATGACATCTGGATGTATCTTAAGTTGGGAGATATGTATAAGCAGGTCATCTATATTTTTATTTAAGCTTCTAATGTTAAAAGATAATATATTGAAACTTTTTGTGTCCGCATACTCAATCTCTGTTAATTTATTTATCACTTGACAGGGGATTTTACAGGATTCCTCTATTTCATCATGCAAAGACTGAGGGTTGAATGGTTGCTTGTAAAAAATGGTAGGTATCTCTCTTGATTGGCAATTTTATAAATTGATAATATTTCATGTAGGTAGTTAGTGTCAATAGTGACTACGTCTGGATACATTTTAGAGCTTAAGATGTTAATAACAGGGTGATAAAGATAAATATTCTTACATTGTATGTGAAATTTTGCAGATTTATTTTTATAGATAGAGGTACGTGCTATGGAAGTCAGCCTAAGAGTCTGGAATTTTATATACGTGTATGATTGTGAGTTAATGTAAATTTGTGTGCAGGTGGTGTAACTAGTAGTAAAATAGAATAAAGTTGTAATATAATTTGTATTTTCATTCTTATAGAAGCATGCATATATTTTTAAACTAATTATTAACATACACTTTAAATATTTCGTTTTTTTACCTATTGATAGTCATTGTTTTTCAATATGATTTATATCCTCTTCACAGGTTATTTGAATTGCCGGTTCGTTATCTTTTTTACGTATAAATATCTTTCCATTTGATATCCAACAATATTTGTAGTTGTTGTCATGTGAAAAAGTACGAGCACAGTAGTAAAGTCTCCTAGCTTTTGGTGTGAGATTTTCAGAAATATATATCGGCATCGAGGATCCCTTTATTTGTATATCTGTGGTATTAATATTTTTATTTCCTTTTTTATATTTTTTTACCGAGTTCAGTAAACATTCCTTTTTAATAATAGTTGTAAACTCGGCAATAATCGGTTTATTTGCACTTTTGGACTTTGTACGAAATACATCTTTTATGTCTGAGTGTGTTATTGGTGAGTTTAAAACCGATCCGATATTTTTAACAATATTCACTAGGTCTTCCTTTGTCTCCTGGGGCTTTTGGGGAATATTTCTTATTTCTATACTGGCAGCACGGGAGTTCTTTTCCAGCCGTTCTAGCTTGTTCTCCAGGTCTTTTATATGCGTGTTATTTAATTTCTTCTCTGCTTCCATTTTTTCTAGCTTCGATTTAATTTCATCATATTTTGTTGACATAAATTCTATGGACTTCCGTAAGTCATCGTTTTGTCTTTCGATTGTTTCAAGACTTCTTTGTAGGGCGCTGTATTTTTGTTCATGTATAGCAGCCGTTTTAGATATTAACAATTTTATTTCTTCCATAAATAGACTTAAATCCTCATCCTTTGATTCATCCCTCTTTCTTTTAGTTCGTGCTGCTACATACGACATCAACTCGCTTTCGCGCTCGCTACATGTGGGTAGATTGGAATCCGAGCCATACGCTTTGTTCGGCGGCGAGCGATCTATCGGCATAGTTGCAGATACGTTATCGAAACTACCAGGAGCGCATAAGTCGTGGTACTTGTTATAATAAATTCTTTTATTAAACACAATGAAGGTGCAAGAGAGACAGTAATTGTTTTTTTTGGTTTTTTTTAATTACTAATTTTACACACGTCTACTTAAGTCAGTGGTTCGGAGGGAAGGATGGATGGAGGATGCTTCGTTATCTTTCGGTTTGTGGTAATCATGTTCTTGATATGGTTTTGTGTTGCGTGTTTACGAGTGTGCAGATTTTTGACTAACAAAACGGTTCGAAAATATTTCGCTGGAAATAATATCGTCTAACTCACAATCAATTTTACAGGTAAGATATTTTCTAAATATAAATAATAAGTATCTATTAGATAAAGAGTTGAATGGTTTTCGTCTTCAGAACTACCTCCATATTTTAAATTTCGAATGTCATTCACACGAATACAGATTATTGCATATTTTGTTTTAAAGTATTTAAAAATATCGTGCTCGCGTTTTTATATCATGTTTATGAAATTATCTACATATACTTATATTGAACTTTAAACAACAATAACTAATTAGTACGTTATAGTATAATTATATTTCCAAACAATAAAACCGATAGCACAATATTTGACTAATCTCGCTATGAATGTTGCCATCCTTACCATATTTCTCATAATTAGCCAAATTTCGTGACCCCAATACTTAGATTTAGTATCGCTCGTAAACCGAAGGAAACAGTTGTAGCTATGTTTTCCGATAACAAACTAGCGGTTATAAATCAAGCCGAACGCTTCCTCATTGATCCGTTTGACCCATTTGCACCAAGTTACGAAAATCTCTGATATAATACTTAGTAAGTACATGTGTGCAATTATATAATACTTAGTAAGTACATGTTACATTAATTTACACTCAATTATTCCTGAGAAAAAGATTACCAGTGTATAAAATTATAAATACCGCAAAGCTTGTTGAATTCAAAGTTTTTGTTTGATAAAAAATCAAATCAAATTTCCTTTATTGTACACCAACAAACGCATAGTTTAGTCATAGAGATGAAAGATGCAAAAAACGTGGACTTATCGCCCTATCGATCTCTTCCAGGCAACTTTAAGATATACAAAGCAGATATAAATATAATAAAAATATAGATATAATATTCTAAAATAATCAACAACAGCCTGTAAATTCCCACTGCTGGGCTAAAGGCCTCCTCTCCCCTTGAGGAGAAGGTTTGGAACATATTCCACCACGCTGTTCCAATGCGGGTTGATGGAATACACATGTGGCAGAATTTCTATGAAATTTGTCACATGCAGGTTTCCTCATGATGTTTTCCTTCACGCTGAGCACGAGATGAACTATAAAGACAAATTAAGCACATAAATTAGCGCTGCTTGCCTGGGTTTGAACCCGCAATCATCGGTTAAGATGCACGCGTTCTAACCACTGGGCCATCTCGACTCTTACTAAAATAATGTAAAGCCAAAATTATTAAGTGTTAGATAATATACATTTGTATCTATAATAACTTTGCCGAATAATCATTAAGGTGAAACTATATCCTAGCAAAAAACATTGTTGATAATTTATGATATAATTTATTGTCTATGGACACTGGTACTACTTCGTTGTTTATGTACATTTTAGGGGTAGATTGCTAATTGGAATGTTTTGAATATGTCGATAAAAAAACTACTCATCTACATAATAGCTTGTTACACAAACACAATCTCTTTCAAGTTAAATAATAAACAGATTAAATTTGTTGTGTTCAAAATGTGTATCTATACCTATGTGTTAGGAATTACTTGTCAGTACGCTAAAAAGCTTTATTTTTCCATGGAAGGTTTTATGCTGGAGGAATCTGCAGGAATGCTAAATAGTGACAAAACAAGACTAAGAAGTCTAACTATATATGTCTGTACAGCCATGATAAGTTATGATTGTAAACATAATTAATACAATAGTGTTGAAATAAATAAAACAATTTTATAATTAACTAAATATATTTTCAGACAATGCCCTACAATGGTTGCCTCAAAGACCTGTTTATAATTATCATCATTGTGAATTCAGATTTTGGAGAAACCCAAGTTTGAAGTCTATACCGTATTCATTATGGTATCATATGTTTAGGGGACAGCAGACAAGAAGTCTTGATATAGGGTAAGTTAATCTGTATCAGTAGCTGATTAATCTCATGGATACAAATAGCTAAAAATCGAAATATACTTTTACAAGCACTCTTGAATCGTCATTTAACAACCAGTCAGAAAGTAGGTTCTAATGAGACCTACCGGCAAGAAATTCAGTAGTTACTCTTTTTCAACGTTTAAAAATACAGTCATGCTAGTTAATTACAATTATTTATGTGAGTAATTTATCCTGCCGGGGAGTCTAAAAGTATTAATTCCATGCTTTTTATCGTTTGCTGTAAAATAAATTGTTCTTTGTTCTAGGTGTCTAAGCCATCCAAAGCATCAAGAAACGTCTAATTCGGCGAGATGTGTGTTACAGTTAAGCGAAAATATTCCAGGATACCATTTAGATTTAAACTTCCCAACAAAATATAACCATATTTTCGATAAAGGATCTTCATTCGTACCGAGTTTATTCGAGTTATCTAAAAGGAAATTTTACGATGTTATCAATGAAGCAGCGAAGAAACTGACCAATGCTCCTCTGAGTGTTTATAATGATTTTTATAATGCTGATAAATTCGAAACTAACTATAACATTAGAGATTTACAAGAAAACTTTAACGGTTGTAATATTAATAATAATAATGTTATATTTAATTCAAACGATCAAAGAACGAATGGAATTGATAATCTAATATTAAGAAGCAAAAGAAAAGGTAGCTGCCAACCGAAAGATATGATTGAAGAATATTTTGATTACCTACCAAGATTTATAAGGGATGATTTATGTAATGGCCCTTTATCGAGATGCGAGAACGCGAGATGTAAGAAGCCTATATTTGATTTCGTCTATTACGAGTTTTGTGTTGAGTACGTACCATTTATTATATTACATTTAGAAAATGTGAAATTATATTTTCGGAATATTTTTTTGTGATAGAGAATTTTTACTTATATTAATCCATCTCATACATTCTCGTTCACCGTGTGGTTAGCTTAGGTATAAGGTGTACCCAAAGTTCCATATGCAAAGACTGACAAACAAATAAAAACATTGACTATTTCTGTAGCAGCCTGGAGTCTAATCAAATAAAATTTAAGCGCATTTAAAATCACCTATAAAATTTTAACAAAAAGAAAAACCGACTTCAAACAAAACAGTATTTTAAAACAAATTAAAATGCACTAAAAAGTAATAAAAATAATTGCATATTTAACATATTTTTGAGAGTCCTCCTAGGTAAAATGAAATGAAAAATATTAGACTACTTAAAAGTCGATTTACGATTATATAACGTAGTTATAGTTATTTCTATATTTGGAGCCGGTGTCAGCCACAGGCACACGCTTCAACAATCAAAAGAAAGAAGCGATACCAGCCTCTTGATTGACCCAGTATAATATCGTATAAAAGGTAATTTGTAAGAAACATTTCTTAAAGTATTCTCGTATTGTTTTTTGATAGGTATAGTATAGGGTTGGCTGACACCGACTCCAAATAAAGCAATAATTATAACTACATTATATAATCGTAAATCGACTTTTAAGTAGTCTAATATTTTTCATTTCATTTTACCTAGGAGGACTCTCAAAAATATGTTAAATATGCAATTATTTTTATTACTTTTTAGTGCATTTTAATTTGTTTTAAAATACTGTTTTGTTTGAAGTCGGTTTTTCTTTTTGTTAATATTTTATTTATTTTTTGATTTTAAGTGAAGTTGATGTAGACTAACATTTTTTTCTTAATATGGATAGATTAAGCGTGCCGTTTATATGAATCAGAAACTACTTCAGGGACAATTTCAAAAGAAACTTTCGAATAAAGCAAAAATAGACTTTCGAAAATGCGGCTTTAATACGTCATGCGGCATAAACTACAAGGTACCACCCTCGAATGAGCTGTAATCGACCTCAGTAAAAAAACTTTGCAAAAGAGCTATTCGTATGCTATGTCGTACATCATATACACAAAATTTGATTAAAGACAGAAAGAAATTCTGCCCCAAATCGCACCCTAACCGTAAGCTGTTTAGGAGTTCCGTCAATACATAGTATAAAACAAAGTCGCTTTCCCTGTCCCTATATCTTTAACACTACGCAACGGATTTTGATGCGTTTTTTTTTAATAGATAGTGTTTTTCAAGGGGAAGGTTTGTGTTTATAATAAATGAACAATATAGTAAAGAAACACTGACAATTTTAGAAGTTTGCAATGTGATGTCGTAAATAAACAAATTCTTTAGTTTGTTTAGTATCAGTATTGCACCCGTGAGAAGTCGGGGCGGGTCGCTAGTTGATTATAATATTCGATTATGACAATTACATGAACATAACCACGTTCCGGAAGGTGATTCAAATATCCAAGTAACCCATAAATAAAAGATTCGACCGAGTATTGCTAACGTGCTCCTCAGAATTGTTCCGTTCCCTCCCGTTCCCTTAATTTGTCATGGATCCTGTGCTCAGAACCTTACCAAACTTTCACCAAACTACCCTTAAAGTATATCCTTTATAATAAAAAAAGAATCATCAAAGTTGGTTAACGTGATTTTGAGTTATTCACCTATTTGTCGAGCATATACATAATGCAAATTTAAGACTTATGTCGTTTTCATACGGATACCATCATCGGAAAAAAATAAAAAAAAAATGGGACCCCAAGGGAAGCACTACCTTTCAAACAAAAAAAAAATTATCAAAATCGGTCCACCCAGTAAAAAGTTATGAGGTAACAAACATAAAAAAATATATAAAAAAAAAAAAAATACAGACGAATTGATAACCTCCTCCTTTTTGAAGTCGGTTGAAAACCATATAGTTAGTAAACTTTATACTTAATTTGGTTATGACGTTACGATAAGGTTATTAAGAGTATTTTTACAAGGTAAGACAAAGGGTACACATCCCACATTCGAGATGAAGCCTTCTATTTTCAACCGACTTCAAAAAGGAGGAGGTTATCAATTCGTCTGTAGTTTTTTTTTTTTTTTTTTATGTTTATTACCTCATAACTTTTCACTGGGTGGACCGATTTTGATAATTTTTTTTTTGTTTGAAAGGTAGTGCTTTCCGTGGGGTCCATTTTTTTTTTATTTTTTTTCCGATGATGGTATCCATATGAAAACGACATAAGTCTTAAATTTGCATTATGTATATGCGCGACAAATAGGTGAATAACTGAAAATCACGTAAACCGATTTTGATAATTCTTTTTTTATTATAAAATATATACTTCAAGGGTAATTTTGTGAAAGTTTGGTAAGGTTCTGAGCACAGGATCCATGACAAAGTAACGGAACGGAAGGGAACCGAACAATTCTGAGGAGCACGTTAGCGATACTCAGTCGAATCTTTTATTTATAGGTTATTTGGATATTTGAGTCACCTTCCGTAATGTGGTTATGTTTATATAATTATCATAGTCGAATATTATAATCAACTAGCTACTCACCCCGGCTTCGCACGAGTGCAATACTGATACTAAATATACTACAGAATTTATTTATTTACGATATCACATCGCAAACTTCTAAAATTATCAGTGTTTCTTTACTATATTGTTCATCTATTATATACACAAAACCTTCCCCTTGAATCACACTATCTATTAAAAAAACCGCATCAAAATCCGTTGCGTAGATTTAAAAATATAGGGACAGAGAAAGCGACTTTGTTTTATATTATGTAGTGATGGAACTCCTATACGGCTCGCAGTTACGGTACGATATGGGGCAGAATTTCTTACTATCTTTAATCAAATTTTGTGTATGTGATTTGATGTAATATGATGTACGAAATATAGTTGGTCTTTTTCAAAGTTTTTTTGCTAAGTTCGATTATAGCTCTTTGGAGGGATCCTTGTAGTTTACGCCGCATGACGTATTAAATCCGCATTTTCGAAAGTCTATTTTTGCTTTATTCGCAAGTTTCCTTTGAAATTGTCCTCGAAGTAGTTTCTGACTCATATAAACGGAACGCTTAATCTATCCATATTAAAAAAAATTAGTTAGTCAACATCAGCTTCACATAAAATCAAAAAATAAATAAAAATTTTAACAAAAAGAAAAACCGACTTCAAACAAAACACTATTTTAAAACAAATGAATATGCACAAAAAAGTAATAAAAATAATTTCGTATTCAACATATTTTTTAGAGTCTTCCTAAGTTAAATGAAATGAAAAATATTAGACTACTTAAAAGTCGATTTACGATTATATAATGTAGTTATAATTATTGTTATATTTGGAGTCGGTGTCAGTCAATAAAACCCTACAGTATATCTATCAAAAAACAATACGATAATACTTTAACAAATTTGTTTTTTACAAATTACCTTTTACACAATAATATACTGGATTAATCAAGGGGCTCGTATCGCTTCTTTCTTTTGATTGTTGGGGCAAGGGCACCGTGGCTGACACCGACTCCAAATATAACAATAATTATAACTACATTATATAATCGTAAATCGACTTTTAAGTAGTCTAATATTTTTCATTTCATTTAACTTAGGAAGACTCTAAAAAATATGTTGAATACGAAATTATTTTTATTACTTTTTTGTGCATATTCATTTGTTTTAAAATAGTGTTTTGTTTGAAGTCGGTTTTTCTTTTTGTTAAAATTTTTATTTATCGTGGATAGGTTTGCAGATTAGTCCACATTACTGCGACGAGGGTTGGTCGATATCTTAACCCTACATACATACATGGACATTCGATACGGTATAACCTTTCTTTACTATAAATTAGCAGACAATAAATGTCAGACAGCTGAACTAAGACCTCCTCTCCATTGAAGAATTTATTAAGAAACCAAAAAATTCACGTGTTGCATGACTGTGATTTAAATATATATTTATAATTTCAGGAAATTAATCTTAATCGAAGCTACCGAAGATATTATTCTGAGCGCTGCGTTTTGTTCAAAGACTTGTGCGGAGGCATGGAAACCGGGAAAGACAATTCTGAATTGGAAATTTGTGTAATGAATTGAAAATTGTTTCATTATCTACAATTAAATTATTTTATTATAATACATAATTTTCATTTCCTTGTCATTACATAGTATAAAACAAAGCCATGTATCGCTGTCTGTCCCTATGTATGCTTAAATCTTTATTTTTTATAAAATACATAATATAGGATAGAAACACTGATACTTTTAGAAGTTTCTACAGTGATATCATAGCCTTGTAGCCGTGCGATGCCGGGGAGGGTCGCTAGTGAACTTATAAAATAAGTCCACCAGAGGTGTATGAGGATGTGGGCGGTATGAGTATCCAAGCTGTAGAACAAGCTTGAGTAGTGCGAGGCAAGGCAATAAAATCATTTTTCCCTTGATAGGCAGCGGCACAAGTGCACATTTTTCTCTATAAAATATCGTCTGTTTACTGGTGGTTAAAATAAAAAACTTTAAATATAAAATGTTGATAATTAATCAAAACATCACCCTTCACCCTTATATATTATGTAGGAAATAAATCTGGCAGCTAATCATACTAATTGTCAAGTTATCGCAGAATCGAATCTAAACGTAGTCGTCTCTTTTTCCTATTTTAATAACACAAAGACCCAAATGCGATAAAATACTAACAACATAAATTAATGATATCGGATTTATTATAATTAATAATTTTGTTTTATTATTGTTACAAATACTTCTTAATGATAATACATTTATATTATAATTATATATTTAATAAACTCATATTATCTTAGTGTATCCGTTTTCGTAAAAATGTAATCGATTTTAGAACGTCGTTGGTATGGCTGTATAAAATAATACAAGATGTTTTCCCGCGCAAACGGATTATTAAAAAAACAAGAGAATATAAACTCTTGAAAGTGATTTAGCCCGTAAATTTCCCATTGCTGGGCTCCTCGCCTCCTCGCACATTAAGGAGAGGGTTTGGAACATATTCCACCATGCTGTTTGATGTGGGTTGGTGAAAAATTTTTGGTACTTACTATAGACATAGATTTAATTATGCTATCTTTTTATTAACGTTACATTAGAAAAAATTGTAAACATCAAATTTCGATTATTCATATCTGCCATTCCAAGATGATAAGACTTTATCCTGTGACTCATATTGATTTAAATTTAAAGCTATCAGGGTACCAGCATTTTATGTAGTGCGACACAACTTAGATGTAGGATCGGTAAAATTCGTAAAACCGATCACATTCCAATTAAGTACGCAATCCCAAATTATTAATATTTTTTTTATGTGAATATAATCTTTACACAAACGTAATAATTTGTAAAATCATATGACCTAATATATTCGTCAATTTGACACGTATACTTATACACGTATTTACATGCACTTGCTTTCTCGGGTTGAACTGACGCGGGAATCTATAGCGACGAATAGCGTCGAATGGCGCGATAGGGATTTATATCCATTGGTTGTAAAAATTGGCAGTAATCAGTTTTATAGAATTGCATCTACATCATAGTTGTGACGTACTATACCTAGCTAGGAGACTTAGTAAACCATGCAGGCAATAAACTATAGCATGGTTTAGAGACAATAGAAAATTGGACATTTTCATTAATAATAAACGATTCAAATAAAACAAGATACAGATAAAAAAATGTCAAGATGCACCAAAACGTCTATAGTTTTGTTGAACTTCTTCTTCTTCATTAATGTATTAATTAAAAATATACACTTCACCAATAAAATGTTAATTTAAATTCAAATAGAATTAGAAATTTGCACAAAAAACGCCGTAGACCTTACACACATAGTTTTCAATTTAAATGAATTTATTCTTAGACACAAATTATTGTATACAGGGTTAAAAATTTATTATTTTTTTAATATAATAACAATAAGTTCAATCCTTTTGCTTTCCTGTGTATTACTTAGGATTCCTGCTTTTTGTTTAATGATTGTCCAAAAAGTTTAGTTGGCTAGATAACTATTTTGTTAAGACAAACACTTACAGTCGGTTTTCAAATATTCTCGATTGATAGACAAAGGTGGTGTAAAGCTGTCTTACTATTTCTAGGATTAAGGATAAAACTATATCGCTACGTAGGTTTAAAATAAAACAATTATATCAGATTTAAGATTTTATTTCTCTTATAAAAAATAACCAGCCACCATGGAAATGTTGAAAATAATTTAAACATGAAAATGTACCGATAGCGCACAAGCGGGTACCGTTAGCTATAACCGTCGATGAAAAAAACAAATGCAAGTTTTGACGTATCACAACCGAGGACAATGGGGATACAAATATATTCCATAAACATATCGTACTAACAGAAATGTACGGCTTTAGTTATAAACGTCGTTCAGGGGGAGTTTTGTTAAAGACTGTCATCTCTCTCTGCCAACACTGATTCAACGATTGAAAGAAAAAGACAAAAGATCCATTCGCACCCAAAGCAACATTTATATGTAAAGTCGGTAATGTTTTAATTGACATTTAAACTAATTTGGTATCTTAGGCCAATTACTACAAAATATTTTTTCGATTTCAATCATCAATCAATAGACATCCTTTTTTCTCAATAACAGTATCGTATTCGTTAGAATGAGACAGAAGATTCAATGTCGAATTGTAGTCGTTTTATTAAGAATGTCGTATAGATATGTTCATTAGTAAAAATGGAGAAAAAATATACCACAAATTTTCATTGGACACAGACATAGAAAAGTATTTAAGTACATTCGAAAACGCGTGGCTAATAATATATAACAATTATTTTTAACAAAGAAAAAAAAATTATGCATTTCTAGCTCGCCTACGTTAAATAATTTATATTTAAAAAATATTACCATTCTTTGTGCCTTAGATTAATGGAACTCTCACTTAACGATAATTTAAAAAACCTTCAGCGCTCCGAGGCGATATAGTCACACGCAAACAGTATATGTCGTATAATAAAAAAATATTATTTTCTAGCAAATGCCGTTTACTCGGTTCATCGGTATAAAACATATTGTTTATATAAAATGTTTATTGCTTCATATAAAAGGCGTTCTGACCGTATAAAAATATATACCGAGACGACAAGTTGCTTACAAAATAAATGTTCTGAAGCGCGACATAACATTATCCGTTCAACCTCAGAGTAACTTCTCTTTCGTTCTAGCAAAATGGAGTATCTTAATAAACGTTTAAGTGCGATTCGAACTAGTGCGTTTCAATGTGCTTTTGACTTCGCCAAGCCGATATCTATCGTTATGTATAGCGAATGCTTTATTTTTGCGTCACTGAAATTATTTCAAGGCGACGCAGTCAGCTTTGCGTAACGTGTTTTATTATTTTTATTGACTGTCCGAGCAAAGTATTGCAAAATATTATTATTATAAATTATGTGTACGGACAAATGGATCTCTTGATGGTAAGTAGTCATCATCAGTCATAGTATAATATGAGACAACATCATATACATTACTCTGATCCCAATGTAAGTAGCTGAAGCACTTGTGTAATGGACAATCAGAAGTAACGACGGTACCACAAACACCCAGACCCAAGACAACATAGAAAACTAATGATAATCGACATCGACTCAGCCGGGAATCGAACCCAGGACCTCGGAGTGGCGTACCCATGAAAACCAGTGTATACACCACTCGACCACGGAGGTCGTCTTATTTAATATAGATATAAGCGCCGGAAGAAATATTATCCGTTCCTTAAATAACCAATCGACCACTAATTGGATCTTATATCCAGTTTGTGTCCGTAGTTACACTGGCTCACTAATCCCTCAAACCGTAACAAACAAAACGATCGCTGTATAGCGGTAGCATATGTCATAATTGAATGGTACCTAATGAGATGGGGTCGTTTAAAACTCTATCACTATTTAATATAATTGCTTCATCTATAAAAATACTGTTACGCAAATATTTATTTCCGTCTGTAAGTTTTTTAATTTGACATCAAAGAAATAAGGCAGATAATCGTGTTGACCGTCCACGCTTCGGTAAATCAATACCACAAGGCTTTAACTTTGATTAAATTGTGAATAAACAAATATTTTAGTATATCTGAGTTATTTGAGATTCAGTCTGTGTATGGAATACACTAAATATTTGATCGATCAACGCAATACCACTGTACCACCATGTTTAGACAAATGTAGAGCCGCCCTTATGAACATTAACGAACGAAAATAAGATTTGTTTAATAATTGCATCTGATTATTATGATTTCATCCATAAATTTAATTATTATAACGTTATTGGAATTGGTTATTATGCAATGATTTTTTTGTATGTATATAACAAATCAGCCAACACAGATCCTGTACATAACATCATTAACCAATCACGAACATGTCTAAAAATGATTTCCGCTTAATCGTCCAATCGCGGCTTCGTATTCATTTTAAACTATTTAACTATCAAATCAAAGGCTATACTCCACTTTGCTAGCAATTACTTAATAATCTACTAACCTACATCCAGAATATTCTTAACATTTCGTACTATTAGTTTCTGTCAGACTTTATATAATATGCTCATCGTATCAAGTAGGTCTCTTCGGCTGGTAATTCGTAGTTGATACCGTTCATTTCGTATGGGCCATTGCATCTGTGAAATTAAATATATTTATTACAGCATTTATTAAAATATAATAGAAAAATTTAATCTGCAAACACACAACAATAGGGAATATTAATACATAGTAAAGACAACATAATACTTTCATATAATAAGATACAAGAAAAAAGAAAATTAATATTAATTTGGTGCCAGGGCTTTGTGCAAGACGCCTTAGTGGGTACCACCCACTCATTAAATATTCTACCGCCAAATAACAGTACTCAGTAGTGTTGTGTTCCGGTTTGAAGGGCGAGTGAGCTTATGTATAGTACGACACAAATTAGATGTAACATCGGAAAATGCAATGAAATGAAAATAAAACCGATTACTGCCGATTTACACGACCGATATAAATAGTTCCCTATCGCGCCATTCGACGCTATTCCTCGCTATAGATTCTCACGTCAGAGAAAGCAAGTGCATGTAAATCGACGCGTCAAATTGACTAATATATTAGGTTGTATGATATTACAAGTTATTGCGTTTGTGCAAAGATCATATTCGTAGAGTACGTCGTATGAGAAATAAATATTGATAATTTGGTATAGCGTACTCAATTCGGATGTGATCGGTTTTAAGAATTTTGCCGATGCGACATCTAAGTTGTGTCGTACTATAACTATATGCACAACGGACATAACATGTCATGTGGCGCTTGGCCAAGGAATGGCTAAAATTTTTACAGCGCTATTGTATAGACAATGTGATGGTGATGGTGACCACATACCATCTAGTGGCTCATATGCTCCACTAACTTATACCATAATAAAGGAGGTTATAATACATACCCCTGATTGTTCGGCCCATACACAAGCGTCGGCTATGAGGCGTCGGGGTGGGCGGGTTTCACCCTCGCGCCGCTGTAGAACAGAACGCAAGGAGACTTCCACCAGCTACCGAACTGGACCACCTCGTCCGGGCTCACTTGGACTATGCTGGAATTGTAAACATATCTCAACACGTGTATTTCCAAATATTGTTCCAAAAATATTATTCTTCGGTGCAAGACAGAGATGGGCCAGTCTCAGATCTTGTACACACCACTCGACCTCCATTGTTAAGATGATAATTAATTTACGACGTAGGTTTTTTTGCATTATGTAATAGTCTATTGATAATTTTAAAATGGCGAAAATTACACTGATCGATCCTGGTGGAGTAGTAACCTCTAATAGTTCACAGCAAGCAAGATGTGCTTACATTTATTTGCTCAAATGATTTATATTAATATCACTTATAGATAAATTACAAAAAAAAAAAAAATAGAGAATTATCATATAATTTTGAAAATAAACGCTATTGATATATGTAACAATAATTGTCGCCTGCATATTATTTTAATCGTCGGGTATAATGTATTAAAAAGTAGTTTATGTCCTTTCCTTGGAGTTTAAGGTTACTTTATACTAAGTTTCATCAAAATCGGTTAATTTGTTTTATCGTGAAAGAGCAACAGACAGAATTATTTTCACACTTATAATATTAAGTACAGATTAAATGGGCTATTAATTCTTTTATCATAATGATAATATTAATATGTTTAAACTAATAAATGTTGCCAATTGCATGTGTTACGAAATGTTTAAAATTAATCTTATGTTACTTGGTGGTAGGGCTTTGTGCAAGCCCGTCTGGGTAGGTACCACCCACTCATCAGTTATTCTACCGCCAAATAACTCAGTATTGTTGTGTTCCGGTTTGAAGGGTGAGTGAGCCAGTGTAACTACAGGCACAAGGGACATAACATCTTAGTTCCCAAGGTTGGTGGCACACATGGGCGTACCCAGGTAGGGGCAGGGGGGGGCAGCTGCCCCCCCCTGGATAATGTTGACGTCCCTACTAAGTACCTTATTATGTACTTTTATCGATAAAAATTAAGAAAACATATTTTTGCCATTTGTTTGTATTATTAATACAATATTTTAACAGCCCTATATTGCGCAGCGCCACAGATTACTTAATAGTTACTACGACAGCGCTGCGAAGCCCGCCCGCGCGCCTATACGACACGAAGATTACCGAATCGTACCGAGCGACATCGAGTGCCGCGAAAGCGGGGAGAGAGTACGAGGCACGAGCGAGCAGCTTGCATTTGTTTGACAAGTAATTGTTTTCAAAGTGCACGAGTTTTGACATAAATAAGGTTTTGTTACTGAATATAATTAGGACCTATATGTATTATTTCTATTTATATTCTGATTTACTATAATAAAACTTTGAATGAAAATGGATATTCGGAACTTTTTTGGTAAGTTTTTTCTATTACCTACTTAATAAGTCTGTTATTTTTTTAAATAAAACAAGACAATCACAATTGTTTAAGATGTCAAAAGAAAAGACATAATTCCTGTGGTCTTGGTTGATCTTTCGCGGCTATTGGTTGTCTGAAGGCGGTTTTTACTTTTTTTTATAGTCATGCCGAAGAAATAAACGTATTTTTAACAGACTTCAAAGACTACAAAGAAATTATTTTAAACTTTTTAGTTTTGGAGTCGGTTAAATTTTTTGTTAAAAAGTTTTTTATAGCTTCATTACCGTATACCGTATTTTATTTTTGCAGCAAAAAAACGGAAAATTACAAGCACAGAGGATGATGATGCCAGTTGCAGTAAGCAGTTGCCGCAGTCTGGTGAGGTGGATTCAGCGCCAATAACACAATCTTATTCTGCTAATAAAAAATTGTGTAACTCTTTTGTTAGCCCGCAAGATTCAGAACCGGAAACCGTAAATTCTTGCAGTATTGTTAATGAGGTAGTATCTGAATCTCGAGCATACATCATCACATCTACATCTACGTCTACTCTGGATGATGGAGAAAATTTTCATGAAAACGATATCGGTCGATGGGTTGGACGGTCTTTCGTACTGACAGCGGAGAAGCGAATGGAAATGTTAAAGCGATGCTGGGTACCTTCAGAAACTTATGATTTTGCTGGTGATGCTACACATTTAAAACGCAAATTTAACCACTCTTGGTTAGAAATGTACAAACCATGGCTTGTATACTCAAAGAAATTGAAAGGTGCATTTTGTTTGTTTTGTGTTTTATTCCCGCCGAAAGTCGCACGTGGTGTACAGGGATCTCTAATTGTTCGACCATTTACCAAGTATAAAGATATACATATTTATTGTAAAGCCCATGTAGATACTCAATGGCATAGAGAGTCGAGTGCGTCTGCCAATTCTTTTAGTAACATTAAAACAAATGTACAAGTTACATTGCAAACAGGCCACGAAAAAATTATTGAAGACAATAGAAATGCATTGCTACCTATAATCAGTACAATAGTTTTTTGTGGAACACATGATTTGCCATTGAGAGGAAAAGAAAAGGATGACGGCGTTTTTCAAGATTTGCTTCAATTAAAAATAAAGTCTGGTGATGAAATTTTGCGGCAACATTTAGAGAAGGGTCAAAAGAATGCTCAATATACGTCCCCGAAGATACAAAATGAAATTTTAAACATATGCGGTATTTTAATAAGAGAAAAACTGGTCGATAACATTAGAGCCGCAAGTGCTTTCAGTATTTTGGCTGATGAATCAGCAGATATATCTGGTAAGGAACAACTAGCAATAGGTCTTCGATATTACGATCAAAAGGTAAAAAACGTTAAAGAAGTATTTATGGGCTTCGTAGAGTTGGAAAAAATGGATGCCCAAACGATAGCTGCTGAAATAAATAGATTTATTAATACGTTAAATATTGACGCTAATAAATGCGTGGGACAAGGCTATGACGGATGTGCTACTATGGCGGGAAAAGATGGTGGAGTCCAAAAAATATTGAGAGAAACTTATAAAAAGGGTTTATATTTTCACTGCGCCTGCCACAGATTAAACCTCGTGGTAAACGATTTAAATCATGTTTCTGAGATCCGCAACTGCATTGGAACCGTAAAAGATACGATAAATTTTTTCAGGGAATCGGTTCTGCGTCAAAGATATGCACCAAAAATACCATTGCTGTGTGAAACAAGATGGTCCCATAAATACCAAAGTATTTCGATGTTTAAGAAATATTTTGTCCAAATTGCAGAAGGTTTAGAAAAACTTTCTCGGGAAGGTAATTCTGCCACAAGGAAAGTAGCTTTTCAGTTACTATCTGCTGTCAGCCAAACTACATTTATATTTGCTCTATGTATTATAGACAAATATAATTCTATGCTGCAACCCGTCGCAAACATATTGCAATCTAAAACGCTAGACATATTGAGATGTGCAGAACATATAGAAACAATAACTACTGCAGTTGCAGAACACCGGCGTTCCGCGGAACAAGGGAGCGAAGATTTAATCAAATCAGCTGAAAAAATTGCTACGGCTTTAAAAATTGACCTACGTTTACCAAGAACAGCAAGCCGCCAACAACATAGGTCAAATCAACCAGCTGCTTCACTTAGCGAGTATTTTCGTCGCTCATTATACGTGCCTTATTTGGATTCTTTGTCATCTTCATTAGAGGCGAGATTTAGCAGACAGCATTCACCAGCGTTTACACTTTCATTGTTACACCCTACTCAGATAATTAAAATTACAGTTCCTAAATTACAAAAATGCATGGAGGAAGTATCTGATTTTTATGAATTAGAAGGGATCACGTCTGAAGCCGAACTTTGGCGCACGTTTTGGATAAATAAGCAGCAGCAGGATTTTGAAAATATTGGAATAGCGGAGTTAATACAAGAAGCAGATTCTTTTTACCCAAAGGTCAAGATAGCCCTAGAAATTTTGCTGGCAATGCCGTATTCCACTGCTACGATTGAAAGGTCGTTTAGTACACTTAGACGTGTAAAAACGTGGCTAAGATCGACTATGACAGAAGATAGATTGAATGGGCTTTGTATGCTCAGTGTGCACAGAGAATTTGTTAAAAGTATGAGTGATTCTTTCACGGAAGGCATCCTAAATCGTTTTGCTGAAGACCCACGAAAATTACTTTTAAAATAGCCATTGTATAAGAAGAATTTATATAAAAAGCTTTTATCTATTTTAATTTAAGTTTTTTTATTTTTAAAAACCACCTCACCTAGCTTATAAAAATAAGATTTGCCCCCCCCTGGCCCAGAACCTGAGTACGCCCATGGTGGCACATTGACGATGTAAGGAATAGTTAATATTTCTTACAGCGTCATTGTCTATGGGTGATGGTGACCACTTACCATCACAAGCTATACCATAAAAAAAACATCTTATGTTGACCTTACCTCAGGTCGTTGAACAAGAACCATCTCGATTCGTCCTTTTTGTCCGGTATCCGGACATACGAGACTAAGTTCTTAGGATTGTCCTCCACGCAGACGACCACCGCAGACAGATGGTAATCCTGCTCTGATCTCACGGTGACTGGTTTCTTCTTATGCTTGTTAAGATCCGCGAGTCGGTCTGTCGATGAATCAGTCTGGAAAATACCATCCAAAATTTTAAAAATGGAACGTAATTAATTTTCGGGTCAAATTCACCATTGAATATATTGTTGGGATAAACAAGCAACATCTGCGTCAAGTCACACAACTTTCTTTTTTTAAAAAAAAAGGCGGGAGATTCGTTGTTGACACATTGAGAATTGCAAATATAATTATTACAGTGTAATGTGATTATTGATGGTTATTTGTGTTGTAGACTAAATGTTTTTATATTGTGGTAGATTGATTGTTATTTTAAATTAAAGATAATTGTTTTAGAAGTTAACCTACTTCCTACTTCTGGTTCTAAAAATATAATATACTTTTGAATATTCAAATTTAGAACTCCTCTATAACAAATATAGTTAATACTAGATGATTACGATAATTATTAATACTGATATATATAAGACAATTATTGTATTTCTGAGGTAGGAATATTATTCTTTTTTTTTTTTGTAGTAATAGTAAATGTTTGAATCAACGGCGACCGGGCCGGAATTAATATAATCGGAGAATTTTGGCTAAACTATAAATTAATTATAAATTTATAATAACTCTTTTTGTAAACTAATGCCAAATGTCAAATTTCGTTTAAGCATTAATGTGTAATAAAGAACAAATAAATATTGGAAATAAAAAAACAATTAAGGCAGTATGGAGACTTAAAAAAACTAACCTTGTCATTTATAATAACCTCGCCATCGGATTGTAGTCGAATGTGTAACTGATGTGGCAACACACAGTTGCTCTCTTGTGTCGAATTCTTTAGAGAATGACATTGCGGTGCTAATATTGACCTACAAAAAAAGATTAATTAATTATATATTTACATTAAATACCACATGAATTATAAGAAAATCCTACAGACAAAAAATCATTAAAGTATTCATTCAACCAAAGAGAACCAATTTAATTTCTTTTATTATCTATATATATGTATAACCAAAAATAAGCCAAGTACCGTTCACAGAATCATCTCAATCGAAATCTCAGAAACTACAACAGTTTCAAAATTGAAGGTATGTAGGTTTCTTATTTTAAGGACCAAAGGTTTTTATGAACCTTCACCCGTAAGGGGATAAAATGGGGTTGGAAGTTTGTGCTTTATAAATTTTGGGCGGGTAGAGCCGCAGACTCAGCTAGTTTTGTTATTTATGTGTGTGTATACAATACCTCTCCGGATGTTTAAACCGACAGCCAGGTCTTGCACAGTGTAAACCATAACGACAGGGCTTACTAATACCAGCTCTTTTTGATGCTTCAGGCTACAAAAAATAATATACAACATTATGAAGAAGGTAATTGGATAAAAAAAAATTATATTCAAATTCTCCTCTCCTTTTGTTTCACACTAAATAATCAAATTTTTTACGAAAAAATACAGCAGTCAATTTTATATATATCAGGTTATTTATTTAATTATAAAAATATATATTTACCACATCCTTTTGGATACCCTTCGCCCAATAAGCCTTTTCGTGTGCGGTCACACCTCCGCAATTGATTGCTAAGATTGGGGGCAGCCTGAAATTAATACTGGGATATTAGAAATATATAAAGGCAAAATAAAAAAAAATATATTGTATGATGTATTTTTACAGTAAACTCTTGGTTTGAACTATCAATAAATCGTGTATTGAATGTAATAAACGGTTCATTACTAACACAAATGATAATTGTTTATTATTAGCAGATAAATCTTTTCAATGTTTACTAAATTATACTACATCGAAAAACCTGGTCGGAAACTATTTATATTTATGTTTATATTCAATAATACATACAACTAATAAAATTAATAAGATTTGACAATAATTCAATGAGAAGAAATAAAGCTGTACAATAAAAAAAGTTTCAGTTTTTTTTTTTTAAAGCCGTATATCATAAAAGAGAAAGAGAGGTACACATCGTCCTGTTGGGAGGGGTGCATAACGCTCTTCCATTATGTGACGATTTCTGTGAATTCAGTTCAAAACTTCGTTTCAATGAAAAGGAAAATATACTGAAATCGAATGTACGTCGCTCGGAGTGAGGCACCTGAGTATGCGTCCGTGCTGCGTGGTGGGCGTGAAGCGCGCACATCGCTCGCACCAGGCGGGCGTGGTGCGGCGCGCGCACAGCGACGCGCGCACCAAATCCGCGAACCCGCCGCGCGCCTCGCCCGCGCCCAGCGCGCACGCCAGCGCCGCCGACACGCGCTCCTCCTGCGCAGACACACTTTGCACTCCCGTACGCACACGGCACTACCCCAGTCGCCTTACCCCTATCCCCCCCCCCACCACTACCGACGACGACTCAGGGAGCCACGCCCGCTAACCTAACCTAACCTAACCCCCCCCCCACCCCTACCGACGACGACTCAGGGAGCCACGCCCGCGGTGGTAACCTCGTGTCATCCGCGCCATCAAGATGCTATGTCCCCCCCCTGCGCGCTAGTATAGTACGACACAACTTAGATGTCGCATCGGCAAAATTCGTAAAACCGATCACATCCGAATTAAGTACGCTATCCCGAATTATCAATATATATTTCTCACGCGAATATGATCTTTGCACAAACGAATAGCGTCGAATGGCGCGATAGGGAGCTATTTCTATTGGTTGTGTAAATCGGCAGTAATCGGTTTTATTTTCATTCCATTGCATTTTCCGATGCTACATCTAATTTGTGTCTTACTATAACTTATTCCCTTTTTAAACCAAAACTAGATTTATCGATGATTGGATGGCCCACTAGACGGTTCCGACGACTCATTACTACATTGCGAGTGCAATATTGGATAAAATGATATGTTGAGATAACGACGCCTATCATGCTTTCCCGTTTTCAAGTTTACACACATATAAATATACGATCAAATTTATCAGATATTAAAACGCACGTAGTTGAAAAAGAATAAAAAAAAACAAAAATTCAGGGTGAACGGCAACCAACTCAAAAATAACACGATCGAAAGAAAAGGCTCGTCGTTTTCGGACATATTATATTCGTCTACACTGTTACAGGTTGTGGACATACATATGCAGTTATCGTGGGTCGCTTGCTATCGGACGTAACGGTTCTAAGAACTCGACGTTTCTCTCCGCTACAGCTCAAACGCCAATACTACTTTCGCGATCCTCCTGATAATGAAAAAGTACATTCATGTTAAACCGTTGCATCAATTTTAAGGAAGGAAATCGCGTTTTCGTTTTGTTTTTTTGAGAGAGATTTGGTAATACGTGATTAAGTGCAACTTTGAATTGTGTACAATAAATAATATGAAAATTTCTAGTGTTTCGAAATACAATTAACAATATAATATTAAAATCGTGTTATTCTTAATAGGCAGCTTTGACTCTGATTTGTTTTAGTATATTTATATGTAGAATATTTTTGACAATCGCTATAATTATCCTCATCTTATCTTAAACTTTTCGCATACGATCGAATCGATTTTAATTTAAAAATCGATATAATCGATACTTAAATTTATTATTATTGTTTGAAAGTATGCAAACCTCTTTATTGCACTTCATGCATTTGTTGACCTGTTGCCGACCAATGGCGAATAGTTGCGATATCTCGGATTCCTCGTTATCAGATGGCTGTTTATTCGGTACATCGTTACTTTCGTTCTGAACGTGATTCGTTACGGCCGTACCTGCAAAAATACACTAACAACTTATAAGGTTCCTAAACTTATAAGTCCTTTAGACTTTAATCCTGTATGTTACTAAACTTTGGCTTAATATAACTGTTAACTTGGCATTTATTCAAGATCTGCAAAGTGTCTTTAAATGATCCGCTTTCCGTATGGGAAAATTGTATTGGTAAACTTTTACGTCAACTCTCTCTGGGAATACCTTAACTGGTGGATTGATTCACCGACATGATAAGGTTGGTTGAGACGGTGAGTTGAACGGTACTGATAAATGCTCTTGAAACAGTACATGTTCTCGTAGAAATAAGCAAAGAAAGCACCATGCGTGCTGATTTATTCACTTAAAATTTTGTGAAGCGCTGCTGGTTCTAATGTTTTTAATGATGTGAGACAAGTATTGAAATTTAGTTGAGGAAAGGTAGCCTTCGTGAGGGTTTAGTGAATCAAACGTTCTACGAAAAGGGTACGAAATCTTTGAGTACGCACCTCCACTTAGGACGCTTTCGAATTTGCGACTAGCGGAATAGCGGACGGCAATTAGCGGGATCGTCAAGTCTGACGACTAGAAGTTCTAAGCCGCGATCTAAGAACTTGTCCGTCAGCGGGTCGGTAGAAAAGATAAAATTTTAGCTTACTCACTCGTTAGTCTACCTTGCAGCAGTTGCGCTATCTTCCTACAATTAGACACGAGATGTTGCTAGGGCAGATTGACAGACAGACTAGCAGAAGTTATGAATACTAGGATCTTTAGATATAAGCTGGGTACAGCTTCAGAATCGCTACCCCATTAAGAAACATATCCTCTAGCGGTTAATCGTGGCCTTTGCTTACGGCATCTGAGGCTTGTTACCAATAATATAGTATCATAGAAGAAGAATATACACATACCCTCGTCGTGATTATTACGCCACTGCTCCTCGTCCAACTCATCTTCGTATTCCGAAGGCCCCAAGAACTCAAGATCGTTGTTATATTGATACTCATACTGTCCGTTCATTTGCCTGGTATTATTAATTCGAGGTTTCGGAGGACTCGTTTTTTGTGCTAGGAAAGCCAATTCCTTTTCTTTTTTACGCGTTTCCAGTATTTCGTAATGTATCTGGTGTAGAATGAAGCGATTCCAACTCTGAAATGTTTCGTGTATTATTTATATATAATAGAAAAGTAAAAATAATTGAATATCACTCCCTTTGAGTCACATTTTTGAGAGTACTTACAAATCGCATTGCACACTGGTTAACGACCTTTAGCGTCCCAAAAAGCTAGTCTTTGAAAAGATTACGCACCATTTACCACAAACATACAGAAGCTATTTACACAAGAGGACAAATAATATCAATAATGATATCTTTTTTTGTGTTACATATGAGAAGATTATGAGAAAGCCTTCAATTCCATCGAGACTTGAGCGATACTGGAGTCTCTGCAGTGGGGCCAGATTGTCTCTGGGTACATCGAAGTATGGAAAAATGAAAATATACAAAAAGGTGCGACAAAACCCTTCAAAATGTGAAGAGGAGTCAGAATCTCCGATCCTGATTCTAGTGGTATCCACAAAATTTAATGTCATGCTGAGCAGACCTGAACAGAGCGGTACATCAGCAGGGTCTGAATGTGAACATATACAACATGAAAGTTATGTCCAATGTCTGTGCCATATCAGTACCATTTGGTATTGGTGGAGACATTTCTCTCACCAATGTCGAGGGATATATTTACCTAGTACAAGTAGTAAAGATGAATATGTCCAACTTAGAGGAACTGGTCACTCGTAGAATCCAACTCGTCTGGGCAGCATTTGGAAAATTAAGACATGACTTGTCATCCAAATTACTTCAGTGTAAATCGAAAGTAATTGAAGAATATGGGGAATCATGTTGATTTAGGGATCCGAGTTGTGGTACTTAAACGAATTCTTAACGTAGAAGACCGAAAATAACGGATCTAACTCGCAAAGCTAGTTTGCTGAAGTGGAAAAAAGCAGAGTACGTTTTTCGAAGATCCTTTAAAATATTGAGAAGTAATGTCGACTTCGACATGAAACCTGGTCCAGGTGAACTGATACCAGAGAAGATACCTTAGAATTAGGACCCCATCAATAAATTTCGACGAGATCGGCGCTCAGCAGTAAGTACCCGTATGAGCGTGACGAGGTCGGCGCGCGGCTGGCGGGCGGCACTCCTCGTACCTGTATGAGCGTGACCAGGTCGGCGCGCGGCTAGCGGGCGGCACTCCGCGTACCTGTATGAGCGTGACGAGGTCGGCGCGCGGCTGGCGGGCGGCACTCCGCGTACCTGTATGAGCGTGACGAGGTCGGCGCGCGGCTGGCGGGCGGCACTCGCGTACCTGTATGAGCGTGACGAGGTCGGCGCGCGGCTGGCGGGCGGCACTCCGCGTACCTGTATGAGCGTGACGAGGTCGGCGCGCGGCTGGCGGGCGGCACTCGCGTACCTGTATGAGCGTGACGAGGTCGGCGCGCGGCTGGCGGGCGGCACTCCGCGTACCTGTATGAGCGTGACGAGGTCGGCGCGCGGCTGGCGGGCGGCACTCCGCGTACCTGTATGAGCGTGACGAGGTCGGCGCGCGGCTGGCGGGCGGCACTCGCGTACCTGTATGAGCGTGACGAGGTCGGCGCGCGGCTCGGCGCGCTCGGGCAGGATGAGGCCGAGCGCGGCGGCCTCGGGCACGGTGCGGAAGGCGCGCAGGAAGTTGCTCGCCTGGCACGGCGCGCCGCCCGACGTGTCCAGCGTGCGGAACAGGAAGCCTGGCGTGGGAACACTCGTGCTCATGATCAGGGAGATGGGTAGCATTTTCGTGTTTGATTTTTTCATACAAACTTTTACGACGAAATTGTTGTTTTTTACATGTAAGTGCTTAGATTATATAAAAATATCTATGAATCATTTACACGTATTTGAAGATTGATGGCCAAAATTATCACGAATATTGATCCATGAGACAAATTTTCTGATAATACGTAGTTGATATTAAGCATAATTACTTGTTATAATTATTAATGGTATGTTCATATAAATTGAATATTATATTTTTAACTTGGCAACCCTGCTCTATGGCATCTTTACTTTGTATTTGATAATATGTGTTAAATTTATTTTAAAAAACTAAAACAACGAGATAGATATCGATAAGTAATGAAATCGTTAAAATACCTTTATCTATTTAATCAATTTTTACAATACCTAACTAATATGAAACGCACAACCTAAGGCAAAGCTCGATACGAAAATAGACACATCCAATCCAATCCTATCCATCAGCCCATTTCCGTCCACTGCTGGACATAGGCCTCTCCAATTGCACGCCACTGAGATCGTTCTTGGGCTACTCGCATCCAGCTCCTGCCAGCCGTTTTGCGTAAGTCGTCACTCCACTCTAGAACACGTTTCCCCCAACGGTTATGGGTTCTGCGACAAGTATGGCCAGCCCATTGCCACTTCAGCTTACTAATCCGGTGGGCTATGTCGATGACTTTGGTTCGCTGGCGGATCGCCTCATTTCTGATGCGATCTCGCAGAGAATCGCCGAGCCTAGCCCTTACCATAGCACGCTGAGCGACTTTAAACTGGTGGACCAGCCTTGCCGTGAGGGTCCACGTCACGATTATACTCTTGGGACTTCTGTATAATCTGCCATACTGTGTGGATGTGGTCTATGGTGGCGTATCCGGTCCGAAGCCCGGCCTTTTCTGGGGGTTTGAATTCGTCGAATCTTGGCGCAAGACAGTTCGTGATCACTCTTGAAAACAGCTTATAGACTGACTCAGTAGGGATATGGGACGATAGTTCTTCAGCAGGGTTTAGTCTCCTTTTTTGGAGAACAGGACGACCACACTCCTACTCTACGCCTCCGGAGTTCTCCCTTCGAAGAGGAGGACAGAGTTAAAAAGCTTTTGGAGTTCCTTGAGTACCGGATTACCTCCTGCTTTTAAATCACTCTATAGTAATATCGTCCTCTCCAAGGGTTTTTCCATTTTTAAGCTGTTTAAGAGCAATCTCAATTTCTTCTGAGAAACGGCGTGTTAATGTTGCTCTAGAATCCTCATTTTCGGAATAGGTCGAGATACATGCGAAGAGTATTTTTTTTTTTTTGAATAGGTATCAAACTAGCAAGAGGCTCACCTAATGGAAAGTGAATTAGAATTTTGAAGAGATGTCCGAAGGTGAAATTCTGCAGCCGAGATTAATCTGAACAATTCCTCGAAACATTCCCCGTGAAAAATTCGGTAGAAGATGCAGAGTGATCCGACATCTCTATGCAAAGCCAAAGGATCAAGGAGATCGGAAAAGGTTTGATCGTCAATAACTCGAGCTGCCCTACGTCGGATACGATCAAATGGAAGGAGCTGGTACTGGGGAGTACCCGCCCAGAGGTGAGAGCAGTACTCCATGTGAGGCCGAATTTACGCCTTGTCAAGTTTTAGGCGATGGGCCGACGTGAAATACTGTCTAGCCTTGTTGAGCACACCGAGATTTTTTGAAGCCAATTTGGCTTTGCCTTCCAATTGACCGCGGAACTGAACGAGGCTCGAAATATCAACGCCAAGTATTCCGATACTACCTGTAGCGGCTATAGGGATGTTTTCAAATCGTGAAGATACGACAAATGGTGTTTTTTTAGCGGTTAACGCGCAAACTTGCGTCTTTTTGGGGTTGAAATGGACTAAATTTAGCCGGCCCCAGTTCGAGACTTCGCTTAACGAAGACTCGATTTCAGACACAAGTTTGTTCCGGTTTTCTTCGACGTTTTCCCGAAAATATTAGCGGGGCCGGTGTATAAGGTGTCAACGGTACTGTCGTCTGCATAGCAATGAACGTTCCCGATTTGCAAATCATTGATATGCAGAAGAAAACGGGTGATAGAACGCAGCATTGTGGAACACCAGACGAATTTTAAGTCAGAGCATGCACCGTCGACAACGACCTTGATGCTCCGATCTGCCAAAAAGCTGGTAATCCAATTGTATAATTTCCCGGGAAGCCCAAACGAAGCTTCGAAAGAAGCGCTTTGTGCCACACGATCGAAGGCCTTCGCTATGTCCAAGCTGGCTGCTAATGCCTCACCCTTGCTCTCAACTGCTTCAACCCATGAGTAAGATAAACTAGAAGATCACCGGCCGATCGACCCCGACGGAAACCGTACTGTAGGTCGAATGAATGAACTGCCGGCTTGGAAGAAACGACTTCTCCACTTGCTGTGGTCACCTTCGTCAGGTGGCTCCTTCCAAGAGATTGTACGAACACCTTAGACCCCCGATTTTGCTCGATTGCCCTTTTAATCGTAAGAGTATTGGAGCACCGGAGGTCGTGACGTACGCGCTTGCTGTTCTCTTGGTTTAGTTGCCGCATCTCTGACGAAGTGACAGGTGGGTTTTCACGTCGATTCTTCATTAGCCCTAGAGTCTCTTCTGAAAGTTTGGACTTCCTGACCTTACGCTGATGCCACAAAATCTTGTAGCTTCTTCCCTGAGAATTCGAACTACATTTTCTAGGGTCTGGTTTACGTCTGTTGTGATTTTCACGGCAACGAATCGGTTCTCCAGGTTTAACTGGAACGTTTCAGATCCCGCAATGGGTTGGAGCAGCTTTGGTCGAAACATGGACTTCATCAGACGGACGCGCTCGGCCCTAAAATCGATATTCAGAGAGCCTCGGACAAGTCGGTGATCACTGCCGGTATTGAACCTGTTGATCACAGAGACGTCTCTGAATATGTGCCTCTTGTCTGTCATGATGAAGTCTATCTCATTTTTGGTCATAGTGTCGGGGTTTTGTCACGTCCACTTCATTTGGGGCTGCTTCTTGAAGAATGAGTTCATCAAGAAGGGCCTCCCATTCGAGGAAGTTGACAAGCATTTGCCCCCTATGATTCCTGCTTCCAAATCCATGGGGTCCTACTACCGATTCGCTGCAATTATGTACTCCAACTTTGGCGTTAAAGTCCCCCATGACAACGTTGTAGTAAGTTTTTGTGTTAAGTGGAGGGCCCTCGATATATCATCGAACATTTCCTCCACTTCATGGTCCGAAAGTGTCGAGGTCGGTGCGTACGCTTGCACCACCTTGAGGCTATACCTCTCGATGAGCTACACTGTTCGACACACTGGAGATTTCCACAACATTGTCAGCTACGGACTTATTAACCAGAAACCCAACGCCACCTTTGGATTGTTGGTCTCCCTCTCGGAAGTACATTAAGTTGCCCGATTGAGGGTTACGGTATCCTCTCCCTCTCTACGGACTTCACATAAACCTAATATGTGCCACCTAATTTTCCAAGTTCCTCAAGTTGCGCTAGATGCGAGTCAAACCGTAGCGTGCGTCCGTTGTACGTCGCAAGGGTCAGTCGGTTGTGGTGGCCTCCCGTAGCCCGGTGATTCTTAGCACCCCCCCCCCCCGTCTCGCCGTTACCATCGTCGTCACCACACGCCACCACGTCGTCACATGGCTGCTGGTAACTGGGGGCCGTGACTTGCGTGTTTTATGCATAGAAGGGAATGCCCGTAATCGCCACGCTTGGCAGGCGTGTTGGCGATCGCAGAAGGTAGCTCTCGCGACGGTGACGCTGCTACCCGTCATCGGCCTGTGGTATTTAGCTACGTTTATTTTGATGGTTATACCGCTATCATTCGGTCGCCAGAGCCTCGTTTCCTAGTCGGCAGAATGCACCACGGGTAGGTGAGGTTGGCTTGGGGTACTAAGATATAGTTTGCGCCCCCTTACATCCCGCATAGACACATAGTGAGTGCAATTGGTACAATTATCACTATTGACAATACAGCTGATATATTATTAGCAAATAATTACTCACCCAATTCACAACTGAGACAAAATTCCTTCGCGCACGTGTGCGCCAGTAGTGTAGCTTTCAGTGGTGGAATGTAATATAGTACCTGCATATTAAATTTATCTCATATTTATTATCTGAAAGTCACAAACTGTTTAAGCATCACATAAAGGACTTTGCAATTTAAAAAAAAAACACTTCATTTAAACACGACAAAAAATATATAAATATATTTTATTTTTATTATTTATCTTTGACAGACAATTGCACGAATAAGAAAATCTAGTACGTAGGCAACGTAGAATCAACTGTAAAACTAAACCACACATGTCGAGATACTACGAAATAGTTTAAATGCGAAGATGTGAACGCAACATTCGTTCGTTCACGTTTCATAACGCTCAACTAGTGGTCGAAATTCGATCACTGTATTTATACACTCAACTGGTGTTTATTCTTTAGCTACGATTCTAATCATACTTGGTGGTAGGCCTATGTGTAAGCTAATCTAGTAGGTAGGTAGGTACTATCCAATAATCATATATTCTACGACTATGCTATGTTTAAATGATGTGTCCATGTAACTACAGATACAAGTGACATCAAATCAAAGGTTCCCAAAGTTAGTGGCACATTGGTGTTTTGAGGATTAGTTAATATTTCTGACGGCGCCAATATTATGTGTGATCGTGACGACTTACCATCAGATGATGCCACTTTGCCTACCCAGTGTAATAAAATAAAATAAAAATAACGCTTTTGGACAACACTTATTTTTCCAACCCTCCAAAATGTTTTACCTGGAGCTTTAAATGGATCTGTTATGCACAAATCAATAGAAAGGAATCATTTATTATAAAAGGATCATTTATATATACTAGAAATAGAAAGGGATCCAAAATTGATCCTTGTGGAACAAAGTCCTTAAACGGTAAACTGTAATAAAAATTTCATTGACAACATATATAATTGTATTTGCCTATTGATATTCTACGTCGCACCTGCTTCCACTGGCTTATCCATACACTTCTTAGAATCATATCTGAACTGGAAGGTAAGATTAAAGCCTTTTTCTGCATTTTTAATTTGTTATAAATCTAAAAAATATACTTGTAATAGTACCTGTAACATTGCGTTGCAGTATGAATTAGGCATAGTCGATTCTAAGCCTGGAAAGCCAGTTTTATTTACTATAATATCTTCGTCACTTGGCAACAGTTTGTTGAATCGAATTTCTATCTGAAATTACAAATTAAATATTAATTCTAACCTACGATATCAATCTTATTAATATATATGCTATAATTATAATTGCGAAAGTTTCACCGTTTGACGTCCAAGCCACAGAAGCGAATAGATTCAATTTGGTAAAAAAAAGCAAGCTTGGACCCCAAGGAAGGATATTGTCCTTCCTTATATTTTTCAAAACCCTTAAACCAGAATATTTTCAGATCGGCACTTGGGACTTTAATTTCACAAAAATTACTTTAAACTCTATATAACCTAGCCTTAAAACATATCTAATTTTTTCACAACATTTTATTGCACATGTTTTTTGTATATATAAATAAAATTGTACTTACTTTTAAATAATGTCTAGGGATCGGTTGTATACTAATACTAGCGTCGTTCTTTTTTACATTATCTAAGTTGTCTTCAACATACGGCATCTGTAATATGAATTTATATATTAAATATTGTATGGTACATATTTTTTTTGCTTTAATTTATATTTATATTAAACATACTTATCTTAAGAAAGCACTTAAGCAAAATGTATTTATAACATACAATCAAATCTATGCCCAACAACAAGAACAACAAGTGCTTAGTAATAATTTCAGTATTATTTTTTTATTTATTAATAATCTAGATTATTTGATAAAATATGAGACAACACACTAGAATATTAAACACAAGGAAATTATCATGGTTTACAATAAGACAATAAATTTCTGCTTTGGTGCATTTTTGCGTTACTTAAATATAAAGTTATACCTCATTCCGTCTATGAGTCTTTGGATTCGGCGCATATCCGATGGGACCTTGCATCTTCATTGTTTTTAATACTTCGGGATCGATTGGTTTTGGCTTTCTGGAAATTAAATTTAATATATGTAATAAAATAATACACTATTAATTATTTGACATATCACAACATTCTGTGTAGGGTATTGTCAATGAGGTTGGTGTTAGGAAAACTATAGAGGTAAATAAATAAATATGAGACAACATCACATACATTACTCTGATCCCAATGTAAGTAGCTAAGCTCCTGTGTTATGGAAAATCAGAAGAAACGACGGTACCACAAACACCCAGACCCAAGACAACATGGAAAACTATTGGTAATCTACATCGACTCGGCCGGGAATCGAACCCAGAACCTCGGAGTGGCGTACCCATGAAAACCAGTGTACACACCACTCGACCACGGCGGTCATCAAAAGAGGTGTGTGTTATAAATAGATTACACACACACACATAAGAGAAACCTCAAATTAATGGCAAAAAATGAATAGTCATAAGTGCCCCATATTAACATGAGTAATCCGTCTAATATAAACCACTTATAAATCTCACCTGTAAATTTTCTTAAAGAAGTCTGGAGGCAACTCGTTGAACCACCTCGAGCCGGATGCAAGGGGAGATAGTGGTACGGTTGAGAATTGGAATGTGGTGTCGTTAAAACCGACCACTGGAAGTTCCGGTGCCGGGTCTGCAAATTCAGTTGCCCTAGAAGTATAAATTTAATATTGAGAACATTTAAGCACCATAAAAGTTGAAAGAAATACTGCAAACACAAAAATATCTCAAAAATTAATGTATCATTTCTTCACTATAAATTCTGTAACATCAATACTATTAATTGATGTTCCATATTTTATGAAGCATCATGGGAGATAACTTCAATTAAAAATCTACCTAGGTATTATAAATGAGACAACATCACATACATTATTCTGATCCCAATGTAAGTAGCTAAGCAATTGTGTTATGGAAAATCAAGAGTAACGACAGTACCACAAACACCCAGACCCAAGACAACATAGAAAACTAATGGTAATCTACATCGACTCGACCGGGAATCGAACCCGGGACCTCGGAGTGGACCTTGAAAACCGGTGTACACACCACTCGACCACGGAGGTCGCCAAATATATCGTTTCGTCACTATAAATTCTGTCGCCAAAAGTATAAGCATCGTAGGAGACAACTTCATTTACAAATCTACCTAAGTGCTATAAATAAAATATATAAACATATATGGAATTTAGACTATATTACCTAGAAAAGTTGTTAAAGTGTGGCTCATGGTTATGTTGGGCAGAGAATAGGTGAAGATGTCCAGACTGATCGCCAAATACGAGAGCTTGACTAGTAGAAGACACGTCCATTACACTACATTGTGATGTTTGAGTGTCCACCTGAAAATTATATCAGTTATAAACTAATGCCTGATCTAATTTTATATAGATTAAATACAGCTAAAGTCTGTAGACAAATTTAATGTAATATTATATATTATTTGTATATAAAAAAATATGTAAATTGCACATTTTTTAATTGTTTTGTATTTACGATTTAAAAAAATTAATTTGTTGAGCATTCGTATATTTAGGTTTCTGGAGAGACTTTCTTTAAGAGATAATAAATCCATTATGGACTTGTATTTCATTATATTATTTTGTTATGAACGTTTTATTATGGTTCATACATATAAAATCAGAATGTCAATATAAATAAATAAATAATGGACAACATCACATTACTCAGATCCACATGTATTTAGCTAAAGCACTTGTGTTATGAAAAATCAAGTAAACATAAGAAAGCAATGAACTTATTGTACATGGACTCAGCCAGGAATCGAACCCGGGACCTCGGAGTGGCTTACCCATGAAAACCGGTGTACACAGTACTCAAACTCAGAGGTCATCAAAATAACCGTATTCAATTTAAAAAAAAAACTTTGCAATTATTTTTTTTAATACAATGTACATATAATAACTAACCTGAAATACAGATTGGTACTCTGATTCATGGGCTTCATTAACATGGAATAGAGTAACATGTCCGTCCCCTGCCAATGCCACAGCCCGTCCGGACACAGCCGGTACAAAGTGCAACAACAACGGTGGAGACACAGTCGGTATTGACCAAGCTGCTTTGCCCTTAACTCTTCTGACATCCCAAACTAATACATAAGGTTCCGGTACTGCTACGGTAGCTCTAAAATTAGCAATATTTAATAATTAATACCTATTATATATAATTAATCATATTCTAGAATTCATTACATATAATATATACCATTTTAAGCAAAACATTACTGCATAACTGTGACGAACTTTTTGTATATCGATTAAAGTGTGGATATAATATGGAAAGTGTGCTTTTTTGAGTTTTTTAAAGCATTCATGACTAAAGAAAATAAACAAATAAATTATGTATATGTTTCAAGACAAATTATTTCATCTATTCATCAAAAACAAAAAAAAAGACAAATCAATGAGGAAAGTAATTTCTGCTTAGTTTCTATTTTTGCATGATTCTCTTTGGTTCCTAAGCATCAGGATATTAAATAATAAAATACAAGAAAAACCTTGTAGCTTATTTTCGGTGTTTTTTAAACTACAATATAAATATTCTGTATATTTCTAGCAAGGCAAACTACTTACATACTTACTAGGTGATCAATTAAAGAAAAAATTAATAACTACATTTAAACACGCTTTATACAAATTGATATAATAATATCATAAAATAGAAACGGGAGTAAAAAAAATGAGTTCCTTTATTTTTATGGTAAACATATTGATATGTTTACTTCGGAAAACAACACCTTAACTTAACTTCCATTTACTTTTAAAAAATGTTTTTAAACAATGATTTTTGACATTTCCAAAATTAGTTTCAGTTCAACTTCTTACATTCTTATATTTAGATTTTATACATCCCTATTTGTAACCCTTAAAAACCTTTCATATAGTTCAACAGACTAGCAAATGGGTCACCTAATGGTAATGGACCACTGCCCATAGACAAAATCACTCTCAGAAATATTAAACAACCGTCAATGTACACTGTACACTAATTAAAGGAACAGCAAAAACAGCCTTTTAGTTCCCATCTTAGATAGTGCACTGACAATGTATTTGATATCTCTCATGGTACGTTTATGAGTTATGGTACTTACCATCACGGCACAACATAAAGAGGGTTCTGCCTTAGTATTAAAAAAATAAAATAAAAATAGGATTAACACTTGCGATTGAGTAAATCCACATGTAATTAAATGATTTCCCTGCATGTCCAAGTCGGAGAGACAGGCCGAGTGTGCTCTGAACGTATGCTCCGCTTTACCGGGATTTCGTATGTCTCGTAATGACACCATGCCACTTGCGCTGCCGCATGCGACCAATGAACCGCCTCCGCTCCTCAGTACAGCACAGCCATCCTCTGGTACTTTCTATAAAAAAGTACTTTTAAGAAAACAATAAACCAACTTAGTTTATATTAGTCAGTCTAAATAATTAACTATACAGAAGATACTATGATGCAGTTAGATAATAGATAAAAATAGATTGTACGAATATTCAAAACAACCATTGTGCAAAAAGCCAGAAAAACACAGCATAACTTTTTGTAAAACTGTGTAAGTATATTTGAAGTACTGGTTAGCTAGGTTGTTATTATTACATTTGTTTAAATAAATGTTACATATACCAAACATTCTGTCTTTGCCATTCTGTCAGTCAAGATGCAAAGAGTTCAATCAGTATATAGTATTATTTTGAAAGAGTTTTAAATAGATATATCAAAAGCAGTTTAATACATAAATTCACTTGACATTAATGAAATAAATGAAAACTGTTTAATAAAATATTCTTACTATCACAGTCTCAGTCATCTTGTTGATATCTAATTCTAGGAGTTTGTCTTGGTGTCCACCTATTAAAAACTTGTGCGAGTTTACTTGAAAAAGACATTGCATGTCCATCATATTTGAGGATCTGTGGAGAATAAATTTCATTAAATATACATAGTATATAGCTAATTTTATATTTGAAATATAGTTTGCTATGTATTAGTATATATGTATTTTTAAATTTCAGAAAAGTTACTATAGTGATATGCCATTTTGAGTCATGTATACTATACATTGTCCAATTATTATAGTTAATGAACATACCATGTACACCACCCTAAAATGAAAATTTGTTAATTTTCTGGAGAACCTTCATTATAATATTATAAATGCATACTAATACAAAAATAGTTTAAATTAATTATTTAATTTCTTAAAAAAAAAGGTAATGATTATATTTTTTCTTACTTATGTGTGTGCTGAGGTATGCCTCTTCGTATTTGGTGTCTTAAACTTGTTTTAGTGAGACAATATATACCTTTTTCTAATGTTAGTATATCTCTTACTTCTTCTGTTTGATGGATTTGGAATGATGTATATTTTTGCAAGTTTGGTCCATAATAAGAAGTAACATGCCCCTTAAAAAGTAAAATAATCTTCGTTTATTTGTGTAAAGCAGCAGCCCGTTATTGCCTCACTGCTTTATAAAGGCCTCCTCTCCCTTTTGAGTGGCCATCTAAAGTAGGTGGATTATTGGCAGATATTTGACAAAATCTCATTCACCTCATGCAAAATTCCTTACAATGTTTTCCTTCACCTTGAGTAGAATTATAAACACAAATTAGGCCATTTCCACTTTTATTATGTTTAATCACAATAAAAATTGAATCAATAACTATGTATAATTTTTTGTGAGATTTTTTAGTCACTAAGGTATAATTAATTTTAGTACATATGAAAAGAAACTTTTGTTGCATTTCATGTTATTTTAATAATTGTTGACATCATCCTTATTTTCACTTCTTTATTATGTTATATTTTTAGATATCTAAGAACTATAAAATGAGTCAATTAAACTGTGACAATATAAAAGTAACACATTTTTCTAATGGGGAATTGTCTCAAATTATTTAATAAACATATTTATTTTATGTTACACATTACATTTGGTTGATATTTTTTAATTTACAAATTTTAGTGACAACACTGATTGTATTGGCTATAAAATGTTTAAAGATTGTTTATTCAATGAAAGTTATATTGATATTACATTTAATATTGTCACAACTTACCCCTTGGTTACCCATCCATACCAATTCCTCAAACTTATCAAAGACAGAGGCTGACACACCATATTGGTCACCACCATCAACAAGTACTGTACTTCGAACCTCATATTCTGCCTCTTGGTTTCGCAGAATATATGGTTGTGAATATTTTGTTTGGAACTGATCTATAAACATAAATATCAGAATTTAATTTGTAAAGAACACTGGATGCAATTATCCTTAAATAATTATTAGCTAGGGTATTAATAAGTTATAAATGAGTAATGATTTAAATTGTGGAAAATACATATTTCTTCATGGTAGGAAGTACGAAATTTAAATTTAAAAATTATATGCAATATAAATTTGAATAAAAGTATATTTCATGTCATTAACATTTTTTTTATAACTTAAACTAAACTTGAAATTTAATGTAGCATTTCACTTCTTATTATTGAATGTGTAATTTGCGAAGTCGCATATTATTTGTATATTTTGACACGACTCATACACGTTTTGCTGGTAGAAGCAGTTCCATATATTGTGACAGAAGATTCACTTTGTACATTTGTTAATATATATTTAACGGCAATTGATAATGTAGTTTTACTTCATAAGAACCACTTTATTAAATAAATAGAATTATAGTATGTATTAATTTTCCAATAATTAGTACAAAGCACTTACCTTCCATTATATGTTCCGATTGCAAACCAAGATCGGTATAATGGAATTCCATGGTTTTATTTTTTTTTTAATATTTAAACCATTCGAGTAGGAGCCATTTATATTGTAAATTAAATAATTAACAACAAAATTAACTATACAATCGGAAAAGACCAAACTTGACAAACTAGCACTTGTTTTCTTGACACATCAAATCGAGGACAAACTACAGATAATAGATATATTAATGCTATATAGATAATAAAAAATAAGAAATGTCATAAATTCCAAACTTGTGCTTCTTACTTTTGATAAATATTAAGTAATATAATCTTTTATTAAATTTTTATATAATAATTATTACCAATACATATGTAAATTACCATTATTTGATACATAGTAATGTAATAAAAAAATACTTTATTAATTGTGTGTAGAAACCAACAGCAAAATAACGACAATACCAATTTATAAATTTCTTACAGTTGAGATAAGGTTTCTTCTCTCATGCTGAGAGCCGAGCACGACAAGAATCATCAAAACCAAGTTTATGAAAATTCGTTGGTGCTTGCCCGAGTATGAACCCGAAATCATCGAATAAGATTCACACTTTCTAGCCACTAGGATATCTTGGTTCATCAACCAAAATTATTATTTTACAAGTTAATCATATATTACAAACTCAACAGCTTTTGTTAATAGATAAAAATGGAATACAAATGGAATATAGGTACTCAAATCCCGTCAAAAAATAAGACACAATGGTAGCCCTTACTTATCATTTATTGTTATAAATTTTTCATGGTGACTGATATACACATAATATAAATTATAATTAATATAGCCCTTACAATACTTTAAAACATGTTTATCTGAAAAGTTATGCTAACGAAATTTTATGTTAATTGTTAATACTTTGACAGTAAGTAACACAAATCATTATGTCTGATAACTTTTTTTTATTTTTCAACTCAATTGATTTCAGTAAGCTGACAATGTTTAAAGTTTTTCATGTTGCATTTCTTAATTTACTGTTGTTGGTAAAAAATGTTGATAATAACTCTTTGTAAATTCAGTCATTAAATCAGGCATTGCTTCAGGGAGTGTTGTTATGAGTTTTGCAGGGTTGCCAGAGTATCTTGCAAATGAAGGCACTACAGTTTCTGCTGGCAGCACTGAGTTATCCTCAATCATGCAACAGTCTTTAAGTACACATCTTCTACCCTAAAAATAAACAATATTATATTATGCAAATTGTACTAGGCTAAATAGGACCTTTTTTGGGAAACATGGCTAGTCTTGTATTCCTAGATAAATTAAGTAGATAATTATTGGTTTATGTTTGAACATGATACAAAAAAAATAACAAACAACAAATAACAATTCACAAAGTTAGATTGGAGAGGTGGAATAAATTATAAGAAAATTTGTATATATCTATTTGCAAAAAAATTTATAAATATTATTTACTTACTATAACAACATTTTTTCCAATATAGACATATGAACCCACAACAGCAGCATTTACAACTGTATTCTCCCCTACAAAAACATGATCACCCATTTGAAGAGGAAAGAATGCAACCCTGAAAAAAATATAATATTATAAATGTGAATGTGGGTCTGATTGTCTGTCAAGCTGTCACGGTTAAAGTGCTTAATTTGATGAAAATTAGCATGAACTCCATGGCAGAACATAGAAAGTTGTTATACCTAAAACCTGTACTCGGTTACCTAGCATGCATACTGCTGATGAAAACTGGTCAAGTATAACTAACATCTCTAGGTATCTGAATAGTTACTCATTATTATCAAAAACCATAGAATTTATTGAAATATAGAATGTTTTTGTTGGATTATAATTTTTTTTTTCTATACATTATGTATATACATAAAATATTTTCAAAAAGTTTTTATTGACATTATCCGATCAAATTAGTTGAAACTTGCTACATGATATCAACCTTTATTTCATTCAACTAATCAATATAATATAATTAATATATATGTTTAAATTATTGTTTAAGCATATAAAATAACATATATTTATTAATATAACAGTAGTACAAGATATATCCGTTAATAAATTGAAAGAGGCTTTGCTTGCAGGGCATGAAGCCCTGTATCTGAAAGTTCAATGGCATCCCAATCCAAACTTATATTAGAGAGCTTTATCATATAAATAAAAATAGTTATAGTGTATGGTCTTTACTGCCTATACCCCATTTGTCAATTTTTTTGATAAAGTTTTATTTTCATAGTATAATATAGTTATGCTCAATATATTCTTCCCCATAGCTTACCCTTTGCTGAACTTTTTAAAGGGTGGCCGAATTACTGAACCCTTGCTAATAATACAGAATCTCCCAGTTTTAACATTAGCCAAGTCTCCTCTGATTATTGCATCACTTTGAACTATTACTTTGCCGTGTAATACTATATTTTGAGATCCACAGAGTACAGTTTGTCTGCTGACTTTGTTTCCTGAAGCCTGTAAAACAAGGCAAAATAAACATGAATAACTTTGATTCGGCTATTATTTGAAACATACATAGAAATGTTTATATGTAAGCATATCACTCAAAAAAAAAGTGTATTTGAATATTAAATAAACAGCAACATAACATAAACGTCTTTCCTTAAGTATTTCGGTAAAATTATAATTGAAACATATTGTTTATTCCTTACAGTTTCAACGTATTCAGATTTGTTATAATACGTGTCTTGAAGCTCCATTTTTATTATATTTATCCGTATACTATAAGTTCTCGTAGCAAATACTTAATAATTCAACTTCAAGTTGAAAACATATTTATTTCAATCCCTATCTGATATATTTTCAATCTGATTATTATAATCTCAAGTAATAATTTACTGAAATATAAAATTACAAAATTGTTAAACGAAAATGACTAATAAACAAGACTTTTCACTTGACGTCTTTTGTCATTACGACAATCGACGGCAGTGTAGCCAGCTCTTAAAATTTTGCTTTACTCGCTTGAGGGGAGAGTCTCCCCAAATTTTATTAATTTGTAGATTTATTACATTCGAAATACATATTTTGTGATTTCAAATGAATAGGTACATGTTATGGAAAATATACATGACCATGATAAAATTACTATTTAACAGCATTTTTTAGTACCCCAAAGACAACTAATCAACATTTTTCGTAAAAGCTTGTTTGCACTTTTTACCTTAAAATTTAGCAGGGTAGCCAGGTAAACAGTTCATGGTTACATTAACGGACGACAAAATCTAATACGTCATATAATGATAACCTTAACGTCATTTTCACATACATTTACGAAGAAAATGTTATAAGATTAAACACGTATAGATGAAAGATTTTATAATTAATAAATTAAACTTCAAAATATTTAAGATATATTTATTATAATTAAATAAACAATTCTTGTGTTATTTTGATTACGAAAAAGTATCTGTTATTTAAAGATGAAAAATATGCTGCAATTGTCTTTATTGTAATGTAAAAGAAAAAAAAAAAGAAAAATTGGCGCCTAAATAAGTTTTTTAAGCGTATTGAATTACAAAATCTGTTTATAATATTAATTTACTACCTATATTAAAAATGGATCGATATGTTATAAGAGAACAAAGAATAGGTAAGTGGCACCTTTTCTAATAAGATTTTTTCATTAATTTTAGATTAATTTCAATGAATATAGAAATAACAAATTTATAAAATGACTCCGTCATTTGCTAAAAATGTTTATCAAGTGTATGTATTTACTTCGAAAACATTTATTTTTCCTATAAAAAAACAATCTTTGTCGTGGTGTCAAGATGTTATATAAAATGATAAAAAGTTTCAGACAACAAGTAACAAAATACCATATAGAATATTTGTATCGTAAAATCAACGTTTTTCAGAATATCCCGAGGGAAATCAAATGATTGCGTTTTCAGCAACTAGTACAGGAAATAATATTACTATGTAAGTAGCCGGGAGATTGTGAGATTGGAAGGCTCCAGGGGGCTTAGATTTTGACATTATCTTTCATTTAAAATAAGAACCAAAGAAGGGGGCTCTATCTGTTTAGCCAATTAAATATTTCATTTTTATTATTTCCAAAAAAAGAATACGGGCTTGTTTCTTTAAATTTTCTAAGCAATCGTTTTTACGTTAATTAATTTTTAATTATTTGTATGATATGTACTAATATTCGTTGAACGTTACAAAGTAGGCATAGCCTATTTTTTTATAATTTGCAACTTTGTCTGGACTAACTAGCACCAAATAAGTCAGTTGTAAATCATTATAATCATATAAAGTTACTTACACAATTAAATACGTTATATCATAATGTACTTGCCCGTATACCATATATGTACTTTATATCAGTATTGTATTTAAGTAACATAGAAATATTTAATTAATAGTTTTTTGGATTACTTACTCGATTGCTGGATGAGATAATTAAATTATTCCTCGCCTCTTACGAAATTCATGGTTTGATGTGGACTCAGCTCTGTGGCTAGGGTTTTCCATTCCGTGCTGAAGACGCTCATCTCAGGAATTTAAAATCCTAAAGAGCCTTTTATTTACTTTTTACATAAGAATTTTAACAAATTAAAACGTTAGGTCTTCTTATAAATGTAACATCCTGTAAATTTCACTGCTGGGCAAGCTGTCAAGTTTTGGAACTTATTCCAGCAAGTTGTCCAATTGGGGTTGGTTCCTATTTATACATATAAACGTAATACAGATACGTACACAGATAAACGTAATCTCGAAATTTCACTCAAAAATACAATTTCTATTATTGAAACGCTAAATATGCTCAAGATCCACAAACGTATTATTTTATTTTAATTAACTTTTATGTAGCTCGAACGTTTCATTTCTACTGAAATCTTTCATTGTTTTTTTAATTTTGAAAAGTGATAAAAAGTACGTTTTAATAAATTAAATTGGAAACTTTTAGGCCCGAACACGTTTACTACAGAGCCTGTAATTCCGATACGCCAAGCATAAATATGCATATGGGCGCTCCAGGATTAGTTCAACTACAAGCGCCAAGTTATTCGCCAAATGTACGGAAAATTACATTACTTAATTTCAATTAGAAAGTCTATTAACTCTATTTTTTACCAAAAAGTGTATCTAAAGCAAGAAGATTTAATAGATTTGCTTCCAGATTTAAGCCCTCAATCTCAATAAATGTGTGTTAATCATAAGTAGCATAAATAATTATAATTAAATATATTTTAATTGTTTTCCGAAGAGTTTAGTTTAAACTATCTCTGCATATATATCTAAAGTTCAAAATTATATTCATATTTTTATTTGAATTCTTAAAATTACTTTAAAATATAATTGTATTGCTTGTATAAAGAATATATCGATCTAATTATCTATAAAAAAGATCGCATCACGCAAAATTCTGAATATATTGACATAGAATTTGTACCATTTTATTCAGAATGTTTCAGAAAAAGTTTTTGTATAAACATTAACATACAATATAATTCAATTCATTCATGTATTCAACGTATAACGTCGACACAGCAACACTTTGCCGAGGTTGCTAGTTGAAAATAATCCGAAAAATTGTAAAATTAAATTATTGAATAGTGAATCGATGATATTTAAACAGAGAAGGATTTTAGGTAATTCAATCACAAGGTCCAATCATGTCTGGAATTGATCCTCGTTATTTGGCGGCATTTGCGGATAACGCCGGATACATTGCTACAGGTAAAAAAGATAATAATAAAACTATTTTTTTTATTGTGTGTTCTGTTAAATCCACCGTAGAGACTTATATCGTATCTTAGTAGGACATCGTGGACATTAAGTTGAAAAACTAATACGAGACCCATATATGTTATAGTTACCCGTCCCGACTTATTTTTATTTATTTTATGGTATACGTTGGCGGACGAGCATATGGGCCACCTGATGGTAAGTGGTCACCATCACCCATAGACAATGACGCTGTAAGAAATATTAACTATTGCTTACATCGTCAATGTACCACCAACCTTGGGAACTAAGATGTTATGTCCCTTGTGCCTGTAGTTACACTGGCTCACTCACCCTTCAAACCGGAACACAACAATACTGAGTACTGTTATTTGGCGGTAGAATAACTAGTGAGTGGGTGGTACCTACCCGGATGGGCTTGCACAAAGCCCTACCACCAAGTAAACTTTCATTATCCTTCCCACTTAATTTGATTTATCATGAGCATTTACTTTATAAATTAATCTTCAGATCTCTGATTACATCCGGGCGCTTTTGCTTGAGAGTCATTAGATATTATTTATCGATCTCAGTACCAAAAAGTATCTAGGATCCATCTTGAATTTTAAATAAACTTTGAATCAAATTTTAATTATTTGACAACTGAAATTTATCTGACGACTTCCGTGGTCGAGTAGTATGTATCTACATCAGTTTTCGTGGGTACGCCACTCCGGGTTTGATTCCCGGCCCAGTCGATGTTAATTAAAAAGATCATTAGTTTTCTATGTTGTCTTGGGTCCTGGGTGTTTGTGGTATCGCCGTTACTACTGATTTTCCATAACACAAGTGCTTTTGCTTTTAGATGTTGTCCATTATTTAATATTTATTACATGTATGTTTTTACATACTGTTTATTCGTTTGGTATAATCGATTTTACAATAAAATTTCACAGACCATTTTTGATTTACAAATAAATATATAACTTCAAAGTGTTACTATTAATATATGATCCCTATTGCACTGTATAATGTAGATGATTAAAACCGAGTTACATAAAACCTAAAAATTGCCGATTCTGAAGTTCTTGAAAGAGCCTACTTTATCATATACATACATTTTTTTTTTCATATAACTACGTGTATTTATATATAAGCAGTTATGAATTATAGTTAGGTTTTGTGTTTTCGTCAGGACAATTACATAGAGAGTTTAAACCAATCGCTGTTAACGCACTCGGCAGCGATTACCAGAATCGCAATTTCATTGGAGCCGAAAGGACCGAAAATAAACGCTATGCACCACAAAGGATTCCGAACGGTTGGCATTTTGTGTTATTAAGCCTTTGAACATGGATTTTCTTTACATTTTGGTGACATAGGATAGCTGTTAGGGATATGTCACAAAATTATAAAAAAAAAGGTTTTATTAACAGAAATGATATATTGAAATGTTTAAAATTTAAGATTTGAACTTTATCACAATACTTCTAATGTTTAAACTTTCGACAATTTTCTTGAGTGAGTGCGAATCCTTTACTTCATTCATAATAATCTTATCATACAACTTCCCACTAAGAACTTGCATAAGTTTAATATGTACCATAAATGTGTACTACTGAATTGGATTTTATTTCCATAATATTATTTTGATGTATAAACTATAAAGCTAACAATGGCAATTTGCAAGGATTTTGTATACGAAGTTGGAAATCTAGTCATGATCAAACTTGCAACTTTCACAATTGTTTTCTTATAATAATCGCTTTATACTGTTAGGTGTTTTAACTTTTTTCATTTAGAGTAGGTGATATTTATCATGTGACATGTGGATAACAAATGTTTTTCTTTTTTTTAAATCTAAGTATATCAGACACCAGAATATTCTCCTAAATGTTCAACACTTAAACCGCGTGTAGCTGAAATTCAACAACCCCAGAAAAAGTTTAAAGATGGTAAGCACAGTTTAAAAATATTCTGTTAATAGCGTCAAATGTTTCGTTTGCTATTTTTTTATGTAGAACAGGCTGGATAAGCGTGATTTTGAATTTTAAATTTATAGTTATAACATTATTTATTTTAGATGACTTTGTTTAATTTCATCTGTTTGTATTAATTGACATATTGCTGATTTAAAAAATTGATTGATATTTTTGCTTGATTATTTGTTATTCTAGGAATGTTTTATTTTAATTAGAAACCTAAAATATTTCAAAGTTAACGTATTTTGTTTTACGTACGTTTTATTTTTATTAAGTCTATTTTAATATAATGGCAACTTTTTTCTCAGAAGTTTTGTTATAGATACTTTAATTGATGGATTAATTTAATCATATTATTTAGTTAGAACTCAACTGTAAATGTAGAATCAATGAAGAATAAGCAAATAACATTTGCAGTGCTACCAGTTTATTGATATTTATTATCGTTTTCGAGATACATATATTATATAAAGAACATTCAAAATTATTTTATGTAAAATATATAGATAGAGAAATAGGTAGATATTAAAAATACTAAGTTTAAAAACTGTACTATCAAAGAAACGACGATGTTGTCAGTGACAATAATTTATTATGACAACAGCAATTCTAAATTTAAAAAAGGGTTCTTTAAATCGATGCAATTTAAATTTTAGAATCTAAAAGTATAATGGGTTGATTTAAAAACCTTAAAGTTCCAAAGACTCATTACATTTGACCCAGAGTTGTAAAGACAAAGTTTCTGTTTTCACCCCTCGGTACCTCAAGGCTGAACTTTCAAAGGCTGTGGACAGGATGGTTAATTAAAATGAGGGTACTTACACAACTTGTAATGGGGTAATGGTTACAATTTAGTTGTATAGTTATACATTGTAATATATACTATGATGTAATGTATATATTAATTTACAATGAATTCGATGTTTACTTTTCTACATATTTGCTTATCACGTAAAAATATTAATAATAAACAAATCTGAAATATTTATGTGAAAGATGTAATTAGATTTTTATTCTATCTGTTTTATAGAGATCGGTAGTTTATCTGTCAGTAATAATGAGCTGACATATAAGATTTCTATACGAAATTAAAAATAAAGCCCAAAAAATCATCAAATCAAAATTTTTAATCCTTGATTTGGTCAGGGGTTACACTAACGCCCTTCTAGATCAACGTGGAATAAGTTCTGCCAGTTCATTTAACATTAAATAAAATATACCTGGCGTAATTCAGTGTGGCTCGCCGTAAAAATAAAACAGAATTTTGTTTCTAATAGATACTTCAAAGAAACAAACGGAAATTGATTTATTGAAGAACGAAGTACAGTATCAAGTTAAAACTCGAGGAGAGAAACTAAAAGTAAGTGTATCATTGTCTTTCTTTCAACTTTTCTCTTTTGTGTTCCTTATTGAGGAAATTGAACACTGGCAACCATTAACAGGTTATTTCATTTTGAAAGAAGCCAGTTTCATTTTATTGGCAACAAGTTCTAGACTTCTTCGCATTATCTGGGTGTCCAAGATACTTCTTTAATTGCCTCAGAAAGAATACAATACACATTGTCGGTTCACGTTATCACAACGATGGTTCTCGCATGGTGTTGATTTAGCTTTAACACGATATAACATTTATCTATAGATATAATAACATTAGAGTGTCTGTTTGTAATATAAAAATAACCTTGTTTAACTAAATGCGTATGTACACTGTACATATACAAAAATATCGTTTGTTTGCAATTTTTGTGTCAGTCTGTTTCTTTGTTCTGGCTAATCTCTGGAAATGATTTACTGATTTTGATGAGACTTTCACTGGCAGATAGATGATGCAATAACATGCAATAACATACAATAACACACATACAATAACTTATTTGTTAAATTCAAACGACGTCGAAGTCGCCGGTTCAGCTTATATTTTATAAAAGTGAAATTATTAAAAATATAGTAAGTATATATGTTTTAAATGTGTAATTTATTAATTATTAACTTAAGTGTTTTATCGTAAAAAAATCTTCCATTTTACATTTACGACTACTTGTAATTTTCATAAAACAAAACGTCGGTCGTCTAGAATTACAACCGGTTGTTAGATTTAATTAATTAAAATTAATATACCTGTCCGGGCTATTCAAACTAATTAGCTGTGTAAAGTTGTATGAAAACTGCTTTAATTTAGCTTTATGCGCGATAAATTAAATTAAATCAGAGCGTCCTTTATGCGGCTCGAAGATCTTAATTAAATCTTTTACCTAACGGTGTGAGTAGAGGCTTTGTCGAATGTGAATACCGCGGATTTCCTGTCATAATATAATATTATTTATGCAAAATACATAGTTAAAACGTAAAGTATCAGTCATCATCATCATCATTCAACCAATGGTTATGTACCCCTACTATTGGAAAGAGGCCGGAGCCTGTCTGGTCTCAGCTCGCTTTCCACATCCAGTTGGGATTCGTTACCTTGTTTAAATGATCGGAAGATGAACCTTTGGTTGGAACTGTTCTACGATGCTGATAATTTGCTGATCCTTTGATATTGAGCCGAGATGGCCCAGTGGTTAGAACGCGTGCATCTTAACCGATGATTGCGGGTTCAAACCCAGGCAAGCACCGCTGATTCATGTGCTTAATTTGTCTTTATAATTCATCTCGTGCTCAGCGGTGAAGGAAAACATCGTGAGGAAACCTGCATGTGACAAATTTCATAGAAATTCTGCCACATGTGTATTCCACCAACCCGCATTGGAACAGCGTGGTGGAATATGTTCCAAACCTTCTCCTCAAAGGGAGAGGAGGCCTTTAGCCCAGCAGTGCGAATTTACAGGCTGTTGTTGTTGTTGATATTGGTTGGTCTTCCGATGAATGGATCAGCTCCCTGAAATTTTCACGTGCTAATCCAATAAATACTAGAATTATATTGATAGAATGTTCATTCAAATTTGACGTAATCATATTACTCTCGACCAAATAGGTTATACTTCAGAAATCAATATTTTTCTTTATTATTAAGCTGTGAAAAAAAAAACGTTTTCAGAAAAAATACTCATAAAGTCGCCATATTCTAAAAGATCACGACAACTGGAACATCTCGTCCATATTAAAAGTAAAGGCAGCATTTTTCTCTTGGTCCTCTTAGAAGTAATAGTGAGTGATTTTGTCGTAGTAAATAAAGCTAGTTCATTGTTGGAGCAGCCGGTAAGGCGTTCGATGCAATATCCGTTCAACGTTTTGTCTTTAAAAAACTATAGCAGCTTTCATCGAACGATCGTTGTCGCGTTAACGCTATGATTTTATCACAGCTCGATGGGTACGGTTTTTTTCATTTAATAGAATACTTAATAAGAAAATATAAAAGGGCAATCAATAGTTACAGATTAGATGAAGTCATTCCTATGTTAGTTTTATTGATGATATGTTAATAGTTTTTGTTAGATTTTGTCTGTCATATTACGGTATAATTTAAAAAAGTCTTATAATTATAATCAAAACATACCAGAATAATTATAAAAGAATTCGAGCCAAAATCATTTACCATTGTAATTACAACGGTGTAAATAAAAACAAATACGTGACACGAAACACGTTTTCTCTCACGATTGTACACAAATTCAAATGTAACGGCCGTTTAGTGCAAACGTACCCATTAGAACGTTTCCAGCACGAATAAAAACTTTTGTATATTCTAAATTTAAATTAAACAATTGATTTTTTTTAAACTTGTAATGTATTATTTCTTTAATACTCGGTGTACGATTCTCGATTGTTGACGACCTCCGTGGTCGAGTGGTGTGTACACCGGTTTTCATGGGTACGCCACTCCGAGGTCCCGGGTTTGATTCCCGGCTTAGTAGATTACCATTAGTTTTCTATGTTGTCTTGGGTCTGGGTGTGTGTGGTACCTTGGTTACTTCTGATTTTCCAAAACACAAGTGCTTTAGCTACTTACATTGGGATCAGAGCAATGTATGTGATGTTGTCTCTTATTTATTTTTTTATTTTTATTTATTTGGTGAAATGAATAAATGGGTATTTTGCCTTATTATTTCTTGTTTAATAACAACATTTCTTCATGAAAAAAATGAAATAAAATAGTAATTGGGATGAAGACACCGAGCATGATATTATGGTACGTACGACTTACCTTTTATTTGCGAAAACATCGACACAACACAAACCCATTCAGCTAGATGTTAGGACAGGTTTATAACGTATACTCTTACGGAAGAGCAAAAGCAAGTAGACACGTTCTACTGTTCTTACATATCAGGAATTGGAATCGCTTGCATTGGTTTAGTCATAATATCATACTCGTATTTTAATAACGAGGGAAAAGCTACTATCTTCGTTCCTTCGCCTGCCAGCAGTTCAGGTCTGACTAGCTCTTAAATTGTGGTTAAACAAATATTTATGGGAAATATGACAACATCGACGAAAAGATAGAATTACAGGGGAGCATCGAGCATCCCACGAAACGGCGAGAAGTTATTATTAGGTGTAAAATCTCTTAAAGACTCGTTACTCGACGTAAACATGTTGACTTTTAATTACGCGAAATCCGTACGTATTTTGAATAAATACTAAGATGAATTTTATCAAAATGAGAAGACATTATACTTGTAACATATGAAAAAATCTCGTATAAATTATCCTACAGTTTCCTAGCTATTTTAACTCTAATAAAGATTTTAACTAAACTAATCGGGAAGTGGTAGAACTTCAGCAAGTGAGCGTTAATTGTTTTAAAAGCTGCTTTACTGTAATGTAACTAAGAAAGTAGTGAACCGGCATCGATTTGGCCGTATCTTGAATTTTAACTCGTTTTAATTATCTAGTTTCATAGATTTTGTTTTAAGATTACACAGTAGTAAAGCCTACAATAATGACATTGTTATATTGCTGACCCCGTTTTTTTGAAAAACGGTATGTTTTGAAATAAATCGAGCGTCAATAACGTTATGGCATAAGAGCCGCCTTGTAACGTAAAAAGTCATAGAATCGGTCATGGAGGTGATAAATTGGAATATTAGTAATTCCGTATAACGGTGCATTCCTAAAATATTTAAAAAGTGGGACGACCTTCAAAAGAGGAAATTGAAATCGTCTTTTTTTGATCTTTTTCGAGTAATCGAAAAGTCGAAAATATAATCATCTTACTATGTCAGCTAAAATAATGTGCGAAATTTATTTAATATAGTAGATGCAGTAAGCAAATGCATAGAAACATTCTATTAAATTGGAAACCTACAACATTGTTCAAGTTAGTTCAGGCAACGAATGAAATTTTCATATAAAGCATTGGAATGGACGAGTTTGTGTACAATGCGGGACTTTTAAATAATTTCATACTTTACACAGTTATTGAGCGTAACAGCGATCAACTGTGTTATTCTATAGCTCCTGTTTATTGACGGCGCTACTAAAACACGTTACGTTAACGTTATTATACTTTGATGGTGTGAAAATATAGTTAAACAAACTTTGAGTATTAGTTTATAATGACCGAAATGCCATCGGCCAATTATGCAAAGATTGTAATTTTAAATTCAGATATGCAACACATATGAGTTTATTTTGTATTCATGTGCCTAAATTGTGTATTCTAGGTATTTGTTTATGTGTCTCATGTTTCGGTGAAGAGAATCATAAAACGAACATGAGTGGGATGAAATTCTGATGAAATTTTATGTATAAAATCAACCAGTCTGATATATCTTCAGATTAATTCTAAATAATTTATTATCATATGAATTAATAACATTAAATGCTTAAATATACAAATATGAAATAAAACTAGTTACTGTATAAATCTTGACCGCGTGGAATGATGGCAAGAATGCTAGCAGCATTATATTATGTTTGAAATATGTAAAAAGCAATATATTTTAAACCCCACAGTATACAATCTATATACGAATCAAGTGGATATGGAATTAGCTTTAAGAAATGAAATTAAACGATTTAAGCACACAAACGATACCTCCATTACGATTTACGTCTATGATATTGATATCCATCATCTGAAGCTCGTTAAGACATAATTTATCTCAAAGATTTATTTATCACGATTTAAAATGACATACATACATACCAAAATTTATATGAATTTCTTATTTCATTCATGTACTCGTTAATTTAATGTAGTATATAAATATGAATTTTTTAGATTATAATTAATTTAAATTATTTTTTTTTTTTGAATTACACTTTAATACTAGTTATAGTAAGAAAATTGTTCCATACACTAGTTATTTCCATTATCTTTAATTGAAAATAATTTATGTTTTCTCCATTAATATATTCAATAAACGATTCCTTTTGCTTACGGATAACTCTAATGTCTACGACTTGACGAAGCATACTTTAGAAACTAACTTTTGTTTGCTACGTTGTTAAGATATTACGAATAAAAACGCATAATAGGATGAAAGTATGAATATAAAAATACTAAAATCTACTATCTATGTGAACACTGGTTTTATTGGGGTAACCGAAATCAGAACAGAATATCATATCTAATAATTTTATAAATCGAAAAGTTTTTTTTTAATAGGGGTTAAATAAGAGTGGCACACGCGTATATTCTGGAACCGTTGAGAACATTCTAAAATGGCATAAGTCGCTACAAGACATAGGGATTATGGTCCTTTATGAAATAGTCGGTAAGTTTATTTAATTGCTTCTTTAGTAGTCTGGCAGTACCTCTTTAGTTTTACTATTACGTGTTAATACTTGCCTTAAATTATTATTCTTTGCTCTGAAATTAATAGCAAGTGTCAGATCGTTAAACAGTATCAACAACAACAACAAACAACAACCAGCCTGTAAATTTCCACTGCTGGGCTAAAGGCCTTCTCTCCCTTTGAGGAGAAGGTTTTTGGTATATATTCCACCACGCTGTTCCAATGCGGGTTGTTGGAATACACATGTGGCAGAATTTTTATGAAATTTGTCACATGCAGGTTTCCTTACGATGTTTTCCTTCACCGCTGAGCACGAGATGAAATATAAAGACGAATTAAGCACAAGAAGCAGCGGTGCTTGCATGGGTTTGAACCCGCAATCATCGGTTAAGATACACGCGTTCTAACCACTGGGCCATCTCGACTCCCACTATTAAATACATTAATATTTTTCAGTATAATTAATTAAGTACATTATTATGTTTATATATTTTAATAATAAAAAAATACAATATGAGTAAGTGTTGGGATCGGAACAGTTTAGTGGCACAGTTTTTAAATTGTTTTTAGGTAAATGTGTCAGCGTAAGAGCTGGGGAATCTTGCGCTAAGAACTTGGTCGTGAGAGATGATAATGGCCCAGCTATTCAAGTAGTCTACTATGAAATTGACTTTTTGTTGACGGAATTGAAAATACCTTGTATGATAAGGTGAAGAATTATGTTAATATGTTTTCTCATTCCATTTTTAAATTTTGACGTTATAGAATTTGAACAAATCAACGATCGGATTTGAGGATTTAATGGACGGAGTGACGTCATAATGATTCAAATATTGGTGGAGGATTTTTAAATGTAAAGAATCGATAAAGTAGGTTATACTTACTATGTGGTGAAGGAAGTTTCCATAATACTGAGAATATTTAAACAAAGAAGAACAATTAATATTCTCTATAGCAGGATTTGTATTGATTTACATCTATATGAATATCATTCAATGTCAATCAATGGAAATCAATTCTTGATTTCCGGTCATGTCAATTTTGCTGTAATTTCCTATATTTATTTAATTTATTTAATTATAGGTAAAAATGACCGTTTTTTAATAATGTCTCGTTTAATTTAGCTTTATTTGACGCTTATTGGCAGATGCATGAATACAGGTTCGTTGAGTTTTAATTAAATTTCGATTTTTGGTTAGGTAAATTGTTCCTGCATTATTTGGGTTTAAATATTGAAGTATTTGAAATAAGTGTAAATTATGATCGTGCGGAAAATACGACAAGAATTGTAATAGATTAAGTTGTTTTTCCGAGTTCTAATTTACAGATCGAAAATTTGACATACAAAAAATAGCCCAAAAGTTTGTTCTTCAAACGACAATGGATTTTATTTGAAATAATGTTTATGATAATCTAATGGTTCCATATTTATAGATTTAAAATAAAACAGTTTTCTTGGTGGTAGGGCTTTGTGCAAGCCCGTCTGGGTGGGTACCACCCACTCACCAGTTATTCTACCGCCAAATAACAGTACTCAGTATGTGTTCCGGTTTGAAGGGTGAGTGAGCCAGGTTAACTACAGGCACAAGGGATATAACATCTTAGTTCCCAAGGTTGGTGGCACATTGACGATGTAAGGAATAGTTAATATTTCTTACAGCGTCATTGTCTATGTGTGATGGTTACCATCAGGTGGCCCATATGCTCGTCCGCCAACCTATTCCATAAAAACAAAAAAAAAACAAAAAAAGACAGTAGCCATTTTCGTTTCCATTTCCCATATATAGGGTGATAGGACGCATTATGCCCGGAACGAGTAGACTGCAAGCGTTCAACGTGCGCCCCGCGACGGGCGATGACGTCGCTTCACTGCCACGTCGCGCGGCTGTCGCTTCTCATCACATCACGAAGCTTTGCAAAGAATATTTCAATTAAAAAAAATTTAAATATTAAAAAAAAGTTTTTACTCTGTTCAATTACTACCTTTGTCTTTAAAAATAATTCCATTTATGATTTTTTTCTTTTTTCCCTCTATATGGTCCACTCACAACTTTACATTCTACAAATATCACAAAAAGAAAAAAAAAGTAGTCTAAAATGTAGACACTTACAGATTAATGCAGCATGCATAATTGAAATATATTTAGGCATTGAAAAAAGCCTAATTTTCAACCCAAGCCAAAAAAATACAGTACAGGAACAATGAATTATTTATGCGTTATATTTATGTTAAATTACTGATTCTATTATTAATTTTCGGAAATTGACTATTGACAGGCGAAAAATATTGAAGCTAATAAGATTATTAATAAATAAACTGTTAATTTTAATGTTTTGAAGAGAATTTCCATTATAGTATTTTATTTCATTAGATTAAAGCGATGAATATTAATAGTAGTTTTATTTATAATCAGGAAATCAATTAAAAATATTCAAAAACAACAATTTATTAACATATTTAAAAAATAAATGCACAGTAAGAAATAAAAACAAAAGAAGACAAGATGCAACTTACGAAAAACACCACGCCACTTAAAATATTGTCCCCTGGCATCGAACCCAGGACGCTGGCATCATATTACCTTTTTGAATTAGTCATAAAAAATCTTTATATGTTTTTACCCCACTGTTTTCGCTTCGAAGTGAAAACGACACGATAAAAGTCATTGGAAAATGGCACTTACGACCAATCGAAAAACGACTTGGCACATGTTTGGTAGCATCAGGCATCTTCATGGAATTATTCCTAATGCTTCTTGGAAGCTTCGCTTTTCGCTTAAAAGGCATTTCGGGTTGTTGAGTATAAACTGCGCTAGCATCGAAGCTTGGGATGACGCCAAACGTTTGTTCATTAACATAACGCTGGATATAAGGGCCACTTATAACTTTTGTTGGACAGATCATACTTAAGTACGTTTTAAGGAAGAATTCATTATCAAAACAGTATGTCAGATCTCTACGAAAGATTGAGTGAGATGGGGTTTGTTTGGGTGTGCGTAAAATTAACATAAGTATATAAGAACAAGCTCTCGTACTACTTAAGTAAGTACGTGTCAGTGTTTACCAACTTACGTAAACAAATTTGACGTTGATTAGTTATTATTTATTATTGCTGAAAACTAACGTTGAATAAGGTTAAAATATTCAAATGTACTAAGGATTTAGGTAAACGGGCGTATGCTGTAATTTCCTTTATTAAACGTATAATTTAAGAATACCTTAAATTTGTGTGTAATTTAAATGAAGTAGAATTAAAGCCTTATTATTATTACATATACTCGGTAGGTATAATTAGTTGACGCTATGTTTATCGTTTATTATTGTAGGTAGAAATAGCGAGGATACCTTATACTGAAAACTATAAAACTGACACTGAAAGAATATAAATTACTACTGTAAGAAGTGTTAAAATAATCTCGACGATGATATATAAGTAATTAATTAGCTTTCTGTCTATGGCCAATGCGGTCCTGGAAGGTGGTATGTATCCTAGATGATCAGTCAAAAGATCATTCGGCTAAAAAAGGTTTATACATATACAGGTATGGTCTTCCATTTACATACTTTCCCATCAAAAATACTCTGCAAAGTCTTGTTGCATATATTTTTATTTAAATATTGTTCACAATCGTACTTTCAAACAGAGTAGTAGTTTCAGATAGTCTAAAAGTTGACGGTCGAAACTGCGATTGAAACGATGTGAAAGAAACAGAATTTGTATCTACACGGGCGTGAGGTTTGGAAATCCGATTATACTCGTTATGCTAACCACACATCCGATATGCAACGTTTGTTTTAAGCTATATATGATTTCTTCTGCAGTTATAGTATGCAGAATCTAAAAACCAATTTATTATAACTATTTTCTGAAAAGTTAACTTCAAAATAAAAAAAAAAATTCTTTACTTTTTTCATATTAACTTTATCTATGATAAAAGATGTAGACAGATCGTTCTTGTGACATTTCATTCTACCAAGCACAAAAAAAAAAACAAATAAATAGAATTTATTTATATAATGTAAATTATTCCAAACAGGAAACACGTAAAGTTGAATCATGCACCTGAACTCTTTTCAGTCCTGGCGGATTTGCTATCCAATCGAATTTTGATAGTGAATCAAGAAAACAAATGTCTTCGTGCAAGAAAATTCACATTTATCTCGAATACTGTTGATGCTAATACTAGAGCAATCAATATCAACTAATTTTTTCTACTTTGCAATATATTCGAACTCGTATTTAATATAATTACTGCCTTTTTGGGTCAGTGGCTAAATACAACACCGCAGATCCCAAATGTGTTTCGTTTGTTTTCATTTTCAGTCAGTAGTATCTGAATCTGGGAGTTGCAAGTTTTTTTACTTCCGTATTTCAGAAAGCACGTAAAGTTTTTGCAGTCATGTTGGAATTGCCCCCAACCCTCAACGGATTCTGATAGTAATGGAATAAAGGTCATCTGTGATTTTGCACACACTTATGTAGCTACTACAAAATGAACCTCGTAGTTGGCTAGTCTCCTCTAAGAATGGCTGCCTTGGTCAAACTTGACCTTGAAAAAGCGCAATAATTATAATTAAATTCCAAAAAATGAAGAAAATAAAAACAATTTTCTGGAACAGCAATTCCGAATTTATAACACAGTATTTAGTATCTAAATAGTATCAATTTAACTCTTCATTGAAAAACTTTAAATATTTCGTAGTTACGTCCATAATTCTTCTATTTAAATATTTCTTCATGAAAGAACTGGAGAATAATTAAGCCCCGCTCAGAATTTCATTAACGAGTCAAGAAACTTCATCCTAATGAAAATTATGACGTCCGCTCCAATAGGCGATTAACATGCAAATTTAATGTTATTTCTTGTAAGACGCCCATTATAAGACAGTATCTTGGGTTCGCTCCACCTGTAAAATATTAATTAAGTGTAAATTAAAAAATGATTGGGTTAGTTTAATGTTCTTTTGATAAAGATAGCTCGGTGTGAACCTTTCTGAAAATAATCATAGCTATGTTTCTTAACTGATATTTTTGGGATTGTGTAGATTTTTTTTTATAATGAAGGTGAACTTTGCAAATATACCTCCTGCTGTAACTGGTTACAGCCGCCGATAAACACTGCATTGTAAAAAGTATAATCCGTTCCTTGCAGCGCTAATTTTCCACTAACCTTTGGAACTCAGAACTTTCTGTCCCCTGTGCCTCATTTACCTTTAAGCGGTACACTACAACACTAAGTAGTTCCATTGAGTGGTAGGTACACTAATTTTTTTTTCTAGAAGATTCTATTATTCTAGCAACATTTATATAAATTCATACCAGCGAGATGAAATTTAATTTTAATAGAAACAAAAATTGTAAACAAAACTATTTATGATATGAACCGTTAATTCCTTTAGACACATATAGTACGACACAACTTAGATGTAGCATCGGCAAAATTCGTAAAACCGATCACATCCGAATTGAGTACGCTATCCCAAATTATCAATATTTATTTCTCATGCGAATATGATCTTTGCACAAACGTTATAACTTGTAATATCATACGACCTAATATATTCGTCAATTTGATGCGTCTATTTACATGCACTTGCTTTCTCTGACGCGAGAATCTATAGCGATGAATAGCGTCGAATGGCGCGATAGGGAACTATTTCTATTGGTTGTGTAAATCGGCAGTAATCGGTTTTATTTTCATTCCATTGCATTTTCCGATGCTACATCTAATTTGTGTCGTACTATAGTTTGATTGTTATTGATATCTATATTTGCTTAAATATTTTTTTTTTTTTATTAGTTTATATCATAAAAATAAAATTATTACTAATTTTAAAACAAGTAAACTAATCTTATAAACAAAATTAAATATTGACATTCAAGTTATTTCCTTACATTCATTTAATGAAACAAAGGGTATCAAAGTTGATGAACTGTAATGAATTTATTAAGTCCACGAAAATAATTTAAAACACGATTTTCTAGGTAAAAGATATATTAAAGATGACTTCTGGATTAATTCAAAAGTTGATCTGAACTTTTCAAAGAAGTCAATCTAAGTTAGGTAGTTCCTCAAAGTGGAATTTTATGGAACTTGATTTATCACTTGATGGAAGGTAAAGTTACGGACAGTCTTGGTATTCCCATTTTCAATACTCGGTATCAGTTATAATTAGCCTACTTTTATAATTATTTTATGATTGATAAAATAAATTTTATAATATTTTTTATTATTTATTTATAATTCTTTATTGCACACCACAAACAAAAACAAAAAAAGAAAGTAACATAAAATTAATAAAATACAAAAAAAAGAATTAAAAAAAAAAACAAAACAAAAGAAGTACATTAAAAGTGTTGTACAATGGGCGGACTTATGGCTTTTTAGCCATCTCTTCCAGACAACCCTGTATTATATTAGATAAAACTTATTGTTTATTTCTGTACGCGTTAATTAAACAATGTACCAGTTACTAAAGCTACAGTAATGTTCATACATCGTCTGCTAAAGATTTTGAATACCAAGTAAATTGCTATTAACCTTATTATCTATTTATATTTAGCGTTGAGAAATCCTCATAATTATATCGAAGATACCTCACAATTAAGCTGGGCTTGAAATAAACGTTTAATAATTATTACAATTAAGTATCAATTTACCATAATTACAGCAAATTAGGTTATCTAGTTACTTGGGCACTTTGCATATGCCGAAGTGAACTTAGCATAGCAAATTGACCAATCACAGATCAGTATCGGACAAAGTGCGTTCACATTGAGAAATAGCACTTGGGTATTGTTTGTGATTGAAATGGCAAATACAACAAATATTATAGTATAGAAATGACTTATATGAATTGTGTGCTTCCATATCGACCAACATATTGTTTGATAGGGGTTTTAGTTTTAGTGAAACGGTTATCAGGATTGAAAACATTTAGTGTATAAATTGGTTTTAAAATGGATAACGTGCCAAAAGTTACCCAACTACTAAAAAGCAAATTTTATGTGAAAAATTTCTACGATCTTAATGCTTAATATTATAACTATGTGTAATTAAATAAATGATAATGTTAAGATTTCGAGACAAGAATGGATATTTATATAATATTAAAAACATTTTAGAGGACAATGAGATACATAATTTTTCTGCTTTAAGTATCCACTAAAAAGATCTAAAAATCATCCAAATAGTTTATTAAACTTATAGTCTTATATTTTTAAGAATGAATGAACTTTAAAATTACTAGTTCAACGAAATGGTTAATCGTTTAAAAAAAGACCTAAAGACAAAGTTAAATGCTCATTTCAACAAAGTTACAAAAGAAATCATTCTCAACTAGAAACTTCAAAATCCAGGTAAGGTTGTTTTAAAGAATGCAAGTAAATTGCTCTTTTCACGGTTGAGTCCACATAAAAATACACATTTACTGAGAAAACGTTGCATTTTCGTAAAAATGAGAATTCCATTTTCCGAGCATGATATTTTCATATCGCACAAGATTGTGATTTCAAATAGGAAACTATTTACGTTACGTTTAATATTTAATGAACAAAATCCTACAACAAGTAATAAATTTACTTAACTGTTCCGACTTTATAAGGATAGAATAAAGGTTTATATAAAAAGTTTATATTGAATGACAAATATACAAAAAAACTTATATAATTTTGTAGGTACTAACTTACAAAAATTGCATCACTGTCGGTTTAGTGACTCATTTTATTTATTATACTTGAGACCCGCCTCGGCTTCGCACGGGTGCAAAACTGATAGTAAAATAATATACTACCGAATTTGATTATTTCCGACATCATATTCGAAACTTCTATAATACTTAATCAGTGTTTCTTTACTATATAGTCTATGTATTAAAACGAAAACCTTACTCTCGAATCACTCTATCTATTAAAAAACACCGCATCAAAATCCGTTGTGTAATTTTAAAGATCTAACCATACGCAGGGACAGACAGCGGTAAGCGATTTTCTTTTTTGCTATATAATGAAGACAGTATATTTACGTAAATGAAATAGAGGGGGTAAAAAGTCTATCATTTTGTTATTCTTTAAAAAAAAACCAATTATGAAAGAAAGAGATAATCGAGTAATACAACTTTATATAATAATATAAGCTCAAATAGAGGGGGTAAAAAGTCCATCATTTTGTTATTCTTTTAAATAAAAAAACAATGATGAAAGAAATATATAATCGAGTAATACAACTTTTTATAAGCTCGGCCCACTGCTTAGCCTGTGTGTGGGTGGAGTCAGCATAACCTACGTATAGCACATGCCCAAACTATAATCTGTCAGATTTAGATTCATACAAATGTTCTGGGGTTATGTAGCAAACACCCATTCATTAAAACTTTCGCATTTATGTATATAAGTAAGATTATCAGTGAGGTATTTTCAATAATGTTACGCAGATATTTGAGGCGTTTCAATTACGTTTAGCATTTAAACGAAATTTGTAATTACAAGCACAAGAGACCTAATATTAGCACACAATACAGTTTGACAAGTTAATGACGTCGTGTTATGTTTTATTTGTTTTTAAAATAATGACCTCTAAATATCCCGATACACGGACAAATGCTTACTTTAGAGAACAGTGTCAAGATCTTTTTTTAACACTCTGCTTGTTGGTGGTATGATGTTTATCACATTTGGTAGAATTACTTCTGACACATGAATTTTTTTTAATTTTTTTATGGTATAGGTGTGCGGACGAGCATATGGGGCACCTGATGGTAAGTGGTCACCATTATATAAGAAATATTAATTAGTCCTTAAATTGTCAATGCGCTACTAACCTTGGGAACTAAGATATTATGTCCCTTGTGCCTGTAGTTACACTGGCTCACCCACCCTTCAAACTGGAACGCAACAATACTGAGTACTGGTGTTTGGCGGTAGAATAACTGATGAGTGGGTGGTACCTACCCAGACGGGCTTGCACAAAGCCCTACCACCAAGAAACATTTCATAACATTGTAATCGAAAATACTTAATGATATTTTTATTTATGATTTAAATAAGTAGGTAGATTAGAAGATGGGATATGTGGACTAGGAGGTGGTAAGTGGTCACCACCGTCCATAGACATTGGCCTTGTTAGACATTTTAAGCATTCTGTACATTACCGATGCGTCACCAACCATAGCAACTAAGATGTTATATACTTCGATTCTGACATTAAACTGGCTAACTCACCCAAAAGCTAAGGTTCAGTAAAACTGAAATCCAAAAATACTTAGTATTACTATTTGGCGGTAGAATATCCGATGAATAAGTGGTACCGGCTTGTAAAAAGCCCTTACATCAAGTTTACTCAGTCCTTAGCCATCCTGGTATTACGTCATTATTATATAATTATTGATATTCATCGAAAAATATTATGTTTATCATCTCCTTTTGAAAACGGAAAAATAGAAGGATTTGTTATCCATTTATTACTCATAATTTCGGTCAAATTAGACCAAAAAGAGGAGTAAAATTACATAAATTCAAAACCACCCGTAAATGCTTTTACCTACTTGTTTGAAACAATACAACATAATCAAAAATAATATTCAGAAATTCCGAATAATTCTGGTACCTGATTTTTTTTTTATATTTGAGGTCAAAGGTCGAAAATCCTGAGAACTGGACTTTCGCAATTTTCAGGGATATGGTAAGTTATTTTCTTATGTAAAGTATAGATAATATTATTTATTAATGTAGTCTCAGGCTAATATTTTAAATGCAATAGTTGAAAAATGTATATCACTGCAAGCCCATATCGTTCATGAATGTTTTGTGGTTCAATGAATGTGATCGTTATTGTACAATCACTACTGATTTATGGTACTGAACATAATTAATAGCACGAATCACTTTAATTCAATTACAATCGAGGATCGAAACCGATACAAAATAATATTCCATGCAAATAGCTGCTGTTTGTTAAATTATAACGGTCAATGGGAATCGTGCCCACGTTTGCTACAACAATGCCTGTTTCCACAATATTCAGCAAAATCGGCTAAAACTATTCCTGTTTAGCTTAAATTCTGTCTATTTGCGTTCTTCTCACACTAAATATTCGTTCGATTTGCAAACGTTCATCTTCACAATAGGTATTTCAAATCGGGTGACGCAGCAAAATATCTGGATATAAAGTACCTCCAATCAATATTAAAATGAGACCTATCCACTTAACGGCTTCAATTCCATCGAAGGCATACATCGCAAATCTTCTATAACTCGCAGGCAATCAGCCGTGAGATCGCGCTATTTCCTCTGCATCCATACTGAGAGGTAATACGCCTATTACTCCTGACATAATGGCGCCTTGTGATTGGATAAATTCTGTAGTGAAAAAATCGCTATAGACCGGGAACAATTTATTTCATGAACCGATATAAAGCAGCTTTTGTATCAAATACAATGCCTTTACTGACTAAAGTAAAAACGTTTTGTAAAATTATAAATAGGTTACATTATATTTATTTAATTAATTATGAAACGATTTATAATAGTTGAATTATAATTATCATTTGTCATAATAAATTTTATATATTAACAAAAGTAAATTGATTTTACATAATTACTTACAACTAAAACGAAATTGCAAGTACGCTATAGTTAGGTTATACGATATCGACGGGCGCTCCATCCCCGTTTATTGAATGGGCAAATAGACTCTTGATCGTTTCATTACACATGAGATATTACGAGAGAAACATTGGGCTTCGGTAAAATGATGAAAATTGCGGGATCATCGTGTTTTTTATGGAATATTATTTTACCCGTAAATCCACGGAGAGTAAAAGTATAATGAATTGTTATAAAAGTTTAATGTAATTAATATTAATAAGTGTATGTTTTATGGCATCTTAAATTAAAAAGAATATTATCTCAGTGGTATTTTTTAAGAACAACCCTTCTCAAGATGAGCTCGTCAAACACGCTGTGTAAGTAAGATGCTGCCAGTTCAACGTTTAATTAAGATAATGCGTGCTCCCGCTTTTGATGGGGCCACGTCGCGCGTCGTAGCGTCTTGTCATCATCCTTATACTCATAGGAAGCAAGCTACCTCTAATCTTAACATAAAATGTGCCGCATGGCAAACTATATAGGTACGAATACTGTGTGTAATTCGCAGTATTGTAGTTGGTAATTTTGTTTTAATTCAACGACTTTTAAAGGATCAATTTCGATTAATCAGTATTATATACACTATATATAACATTTTAAATATAGATACATCCATCTATCATTTATTTATTTAGCTATGTAAACGAGCTACACAATAGTGTATCAGCTGTTACACGAACGATTTACCAACTATCGTATTACACATTGAAATTCCAAAAATTAAGGAAACCTGAAGCGGTTTCTGAATCTTTTAAAATAATTTGACTCGCTTTATCATTAATAACTTATTAATAATTAAGTAAAACAATCATTATTGTATTTATAAATAAGTAAACATACGTTTTATACAAATCATTTTAATTTCATGTTTTAGCTTTGAAATAATATGCCAAAGCCTTAGCTTCTTCCATTTCTTTCGTTTCTTCATTTATGTTTTGTTCTGCATCAGCCAAATGAGTCGAGTCGCATAGCCGTGTGACAGTGTACACTATGATATTATACAAACTTACTGGTGTAACCTAGAATATGTCTATGAAAAGAAAATTCTAATAAAAACACTGTCAACAAATAATTTTGTTTTATTACCTTGTCAATAACTGAACATATTTCAATAATTGAAATTAATCGGTTTTATTTGCTGGGATAAAGTTTCTTTTAGATTAATTTCACTGTTATAGAAATAAAAAAAATGTCACAATGATAAATCTGAACAATATAAGTGACCTTGATGAAAAATATGAAGAAGGGTACACTGATGAAACTTCAATACGCTGGAGTAATGTGCTCTTTATTCCATTCCACCCAGTGTTCAGGAGTGTCGTTATTGCAGTGGTTATCATTAAAACAATTATTGTAAGTCATGTATTAACAATTGTCGTTTTATAAAAGGTTAAGTATTAAAAGTTTGGTACAAGAACATTGAATCGTCATCCATTTAAGCAAGAGTGTATTTCTATGTTTTTTTTCAATCGGCGGTACGATAAATACCTAATTATAAGTACAGAAACATCGTAACTAATATGTTCCCTAACAGAGTAAGCCGGTACATTTATCTATTGGAATTCCTTGTATCAATCAAATTTACGTTAAACAAATACGATTTCATCATTGATCTGCAGTCCTAGAAAATTACTTGTAGCGATTCCGATTTTGATTCTGCTAGGTTATGTGCTTTAGGCCCAGGTCAAACCAACAGTAACCAAGAATGACTACTAAAATCGATCACGAACCTCATCATAAACCCGAGGTAGATCCTTCTTGTATATATGCTTCTGTTCCAACCCGAATATTTTCACTGAACAAGAATCCACTTCAGGCTTAGTATTTACTTCATTGTTATGTCTAGTAAATCCATTAGGCAAAACGTTTTATGGCAAACAGAGCGTAAATGAAAAATATTACATATTATGCTAGTATTTTTGGCAGTCTGGTTGCCATTGTAGTAAATTTCTGATAAAATAAATATTCACGCCCTATTTTTGATACTAAAACACTGTTATCTTTTACGATATAATATAAAAATCTAGTGAATATATTAGCATCATTATCTATGTACACTCTGAATGGAAATGTCATGGAATGACAGACAGACTCGATGAAAATTAAATACGTTTTCTTATATGTTCATTATTAATATAATAATTACTTATATTTCTTTGTGTAATTTGCAGGGCCCTATTCAGTCCGTTTACCCTATTGTTTACTGCTGGGACACTATGGAAGATATACCGGAATTATCGTTTATTAAGCTTCTCTATTTGTACTTTTGCGATCCAATTTATGGCTTGGATACATTTCTTCATATGCTCCACAGGTAATTTGATATTTCGAATCGCAAAGAGAATTTAATCGATTTATCATAACTTAAGTTCAGATACGAGTATAAATTATTTACTTACATTATGTATTTTGTTCAAACAAAGAGTACATTAATTATTTTAATATAATAACAATTATTTATTATTTTTGAAAATGTTGCTATTGAAAAATTGGATAGGAATAATTCATTTCGAAATGCTGATAATATATTTTTTAACTAGACAAGTAACCGAGGAAGCAATGAGGCGGGAATATTTGCCAAAATCAGCGTTCTTGCTTCTACTTGATATTCTATCATTAATTCCATTTTATCGCATTATGGCTGAAGAAGTATGTTCCCCTGTCGAATTATGGCCAAACGTACTTTCATTCACGGAATTTGTTATGTAAGTTTATTCATTTTACATATGCAAAAATATGGAATTAATATATAAAAAAGTGTGGCTGGTAGTATAATTTAATTCTCGAATTTGAGAACTATCAAAATAATAAAGTTAAATGAACTTTACATATTTATAATTATTGTCATTTCTCGATACGAGATCGATATCGTCTGGCTTTTCTTGCTACAATTGTCTTATCACTACAAAACAATTTAGCACAAACTTTACTAATAATTGAATCCACTACCTTTGATTATATGGTGTAAATTAAGATGATTATCATACTTTTTACATAAAATAACCTCATTAATTATTATAAATGAACTTTAAGATTTCTCTTATTTTAGCATCTACAGAGTTGCTGATAGTTTTTCACTGTTAACAACACATAAATTTATCTGGATTGTGTGCGGATATACAATAATGTTAGCAATAAGTATCAATTGTGTTACTTGTTTTATACTTTTACTGACGTCGCACGGCCTTTGCGAAAATTGTAAAACTGGAATATATGATTGGCGATCTTATGTGATGCATAAAGTAAGTAAAACTTGTTCAAAGAATATTTCTATGTTGTTTATATTTTCCTACAGGTATGTATATTTTGCTTAATTTGTACATAATATTTCTAGCTGAACGAAACCGACGCTTATTTCTCTACGTATGTTTATGGAGCTTCAATGGTTTTATCATACGCTGTTAATAAGCAATTTGATGAAATAAAACCCTCTACTTTATCAGAATACATAATCATCAGCGTACTGTTAATCGGAGGAAATATCCTACTAACATTTATAGTATTTCCAAAGATGGTCGCTGAGGCACTACTAAAGTTTCGAAGAATATGCATTTATTATCCACAAGTGAAAAGAATCATCGAGGAAACTCAAAGACGTAATCCAACATCAAAAGCCTATATTGAGGTTAAAAAATTCTATGAGCTTATGTGGCATAAACGAAATGGTATAACTTGGATACCGGAAGTAATAACAGAGTTACCGAGATATTTGAGAGTTGACATCAGGCAAGATTTGGTTTGGCCAGTTTTTTACCATAGCCCAACTTTAAGAAAAACTTCAGCTCCTTTTAAGCGTTGGCTCAGTGAATACGTTAGATTCGATTATAAGTTGCCCGGTGAAAGACTTTACGCCGGACTACATTGCAATTCGAATTTATATTATCTTAAATCTGGCATAGTCCAATTAATCTCTATGGATGACGCATCAACACCCTTGATTTCTGTAACGAGTGGGACAATATTTGGTGATATTAACTTCTTTCTCCCAGCTTCAAAGAGAAAAGTGATTGTTCGGTGTCTGACCTATTGTGAAGTCTTATACATAGCACGTGTAGATATTCTAAATTCATTACATAAATATCCAGAAGATCGTCGTATGATAATGGGTCTAGTTAAAGGGAGGATTAAGCACGCTCGGACTTTGTACACGTGTAAGCAACATGTTAGAGGCTTAGATAGGGCAGAGGACGAAGGTATCGCTTGGGTTAAAAGACGTTGGTGGGAAATTTCTGACGCTTTATCCAGCTGGAAAAAGCGATCTTCTAAGAAAGAAGGAGACAAATGTGAATTACCGGCAGAAGACAATGTTTACCATTGCGCAAAATATATTGGGCAGTTGGTGCTGTGCAGTGATATACAGCTACAAATGAATTCCATGTTTTCTAATGTTAAATTTCCATGGATATTCGTACCAGATTCCACGTTTGGTCGAGTGTGGAAGAAAATAGTAACTTTTACCGTTTTCTGTGTATTATTATTGTACCCTCCATATATAACCAGAAACTATATACCTACGTGGTTTAAATTTTTTCAGTTTTGGACTGATCTTGTTTATATTCTTGATATCGTAGTATCACTTTTGACATCTGTAGTGAAGAATGAAAATATCACAGATAATTTCGCTGCTGTAATGTTCGCTCGCTGTAAAAGTACAAAATTCGTTTTAGATGTTCTATCGACTGTATGGATAGAAAATTTGGTGGTAATTTGTGGTGTACCTCAGCTATACGCTGCCTGTCAATTCAATCGCTTAATCAAAATATACGTTTTATTTACCGAATGGGAAATTAACAAGAATCCGGTTTACGATGTTTGTTATAAAATCACCCTGATAAACGTTTCCTTTGTTTACATCGTCAGCTACTTTATTTTTTTGATCGACAAAACCAGTCCTTATTTAACGACATCTTATTTTTATGGAGAAGTATTTTGTCAAAGAGGAACATCTGACGACAGATGTAATTTCGAAGGAGTTCATCCGCTTATTGTTGCGTTAGCTTGGACTTTAGAATATTTGTATTACGAGTACCTTCCAAACACATTGATGGATATTTACTTTGCAATTTTAATCAGTTACACATCGTTTATAGTTTACATTTATTGCAAAACCAATTTGGTTGCATCTCTATATTTGAAATACAGAGAAATTTGTAATTATCAATATTTTGTGGCAAATATTAAAAACCATTACACACATCATAAAATTCATCCCGATTTACTCAAACGCTTAAATAGATATTTGACATGTCATTGGAAATATTACAATGGCATGGATGTAATGCATCCGAATTATTTAAAAAATGAACCTTACGATATTTATTGGAAAGTTCACGGAGAAGTTGCTGAGAGAGTAATAAAAGAATCAAGAGCTTTTATATCTGCTGATCCTGCTCTTATAAAAGAGTTAGCCTACAAAGGAAAATTTTTGGTACTTCCCAAGAATTCGACCATTATTCTATATGGTATCGTGTGTAAGAACGTTTCATGGATCGTGCAGGTAATTTTTTTTAAATATTTATTTACAATATTTTGTTTCTATTTTTTTTTGTAATTTCCTACCTGTAATTTTAAGGGCTCAGTTCTATGTGAATATCCAAATGATCAAGGTGAGCTAGTAAAAATAAAATATAATCCGGGAGAATTGCTGACATCGTTTGGAGTATTTTTTGGTACCGTTTCTTTGAGAACTTTAAGCGCCTACACTGAATGTGAAGTACGTGCCTTTAAAATTGAAATATATGCATATTAAATAATCAAAATAAAAAAATAACAATCGATAACAATTTGTAGATTTTGTATATAAAAACTCAAGATTTTTATAATATAATAAAACATTACCCGAACGAGTTGGGACATTTTCAACATTGCATTGAAGAATTCTCTCCGAAAATTGATGTCATCGTGCAAGATTATGTAAAAAAACATAAAAATGTAATGTATTCTACACCAAACAATAATTATGACACGAATAATACGTTTAATGCAAGCAGTGAAAGTATATTTATCATTTTAGTATCAAAAAGTTCTTAGACAACGTATTTTTCATGCAAGGAGATCTGGTATAGTCCCCACAAAAACGTTAAATGATTCCAGTGAATCTGAGAAACCTGAAACTGGTTATGCTTTTATAAATCCATCAACGGGGTGAGTACATTATCCTAACTATATATAAATCTATGTAAAAATATTTTACTATGGTTATAATTTTTTCTTCTGACTTCCTGTGACGGTCTCAGTTTTTTTTCTTAATAATATTTTGAGTTATTTTTCTTTCAATTTTCAGTTTCATGCACTATTGGATGTTTTTTCGCGCAATTGTCGTTGCTGTTTCTATAGCAACAACTGCAATTCAAGGTATCTTTTAAATAAGATTTTTGATTTCTGACATAAAAATGTATTGGTTTTAGTTGCTTACAACAGCAGCCTGCAAATTTCCCATTGCTGGGCTAAGGCCTCTTCTCCCTTTTGAAGAGAAGGTTCGGAATTATTACGGATTAAGATGCACGCGCTCTAACTACTGGGTCATCTCGGCTCTTTAGTTTTTTATTTCTTTATAATTTGTACATTTTTTTTTTATTTATTTTCGAGTTTACTTAAATCATATTTAATTAATTAATTATTTCATTCTCTGAAGGTGGTAGCGGAGCTTGTTTCAGGAAACCGTTTCAAATATTAAGTGATATCTGTGATTTCATTTCACTTATCGATATTGGCATGAAATTTTTTGTAAGTTGCTATTTCATAATATCGATTTATACTTCTAATTATATTGAAGACTATGAAAAAGATAATCATTGATCAAATTAATCCAGTAGATGTCCTCTTGCCATTATCTCGATTATATTATGATTAAAACTATTATAATAACTTAAGAACTTCTTAATATTTAATTTTCCTACGACAGGTGGGCTATTACGATGAACGAGGCTTACTAATTACAAGCTTGCGTAAAACTATTATCCACTATGTTTGTCGCGGTTTTGTTTTCGATCTCATCGGATGTTTGCCGTGCTACCAAATTATTAATTTATTCACCACAAAAACCATCAACGAGAGCAATGGGATGTTATTGGACACAATCAGTAAATTCGCACATTTATATATTCTCATGGGATACTTTAATTACATAGCCGACAGGCCAAACATAAGCTTTGCATTTTTAATGGTTCGTATCGTAATATTTATAGTATTATTTTTATACTTAAATATTTAGTTAATTTATGAATTTAGAACGTATTGCTGGACCAAATTTGACGTTGAGTAGAAGTTCATTGTCCTGTTGGAAACACGTTTGGAAAACCCTGACTTCTCCACGTTGTTTATTTTTTATTGCAAACTTGTGATTTTGATTTGCTTGCTCAGACCTAGGTCTGCGATCTTCGGTAAGGATAAAATTTACAAATCACTAGGATTCATTTAATCAAATTAATTTGAGGATACATTTTTACTGCGCTTTGTTTAGATATAAGTTTTAGTAACTTTGCGGTCTTATTGACTTAATTTGTTAAATAAAATTTAGATACTGAAGTGGCAAGTCGTTTCTCTTCTGGTAATGCTCGGGTCAGCCCATTACTTTGTAAGTCAGTGTATAGATTTCACTTGGGGAGAAAAGTTGGCTCTAGAAAGAATGTCACGTCGAAATCATTGCTGGTTGCCTAGCTACCTTCCACTGGATGAAAACCCAACTAAACATCAGCTACATATGGTAAACTTATGAATATATATTATATTATTAAGACTAAAAGTTTGTTCAGCAAAATATTATAATTTTAGTAAAAATATTACCGAGAGCATACTTTAAGTGCGGTTTTTTTTATGAAACAGATTAACTTTTGCAGGTTTACGCCGAAAGTCTAAACCTTGCTCAGAGCGGTTTTATGAGATTTAATCTTGGAAAGTTTCAAATAAATCGTGAACACCTCGGAGTTGGATTCGTACTTTTCGTTCTTGGGGGTATGTTCTGGTAAGTGCTGATAATACTAACGAATTTATCTTCGCAAAATACACACATTATTTTGTATTAACAGTTTTAATTTACTTGATATGGTTGAAATGATCGCTTACACGTGATAATTTGGACGGTAGTCGTAATTAAGATATTATTGAAAAATGATTCGATAAGTATTTAATGAAATAATAACAGACTGGCTTTAATAATACAGCTTGATATTTGACGAGTAGATATTGTTGCATTTAATTCGATAAATCCGTGAAAATAACTAAAACATCGCGAAACAGCTGATAGAAATCAGTTTACCGATATTGTACTAATTATTTTTAGTCTAAGTGTATATAGTGGTAGTCGTTGTCCAGGGGGCTTATTCTCCTAACGCTGTTATGATTCAGTTGGTGGAATAAGAAAACGGCTGAATGGCAACGACTATGTTTCGATTCGTTTTCGATACACTGTCTATTTGTGAGTCGAATTTGGGTCCTGGTTATTATAAAACATTGGAATATAAGTTGACCTGCTCCAGATTTATACAGTCGCGAGTTACAATAAGTATAAAAATCATTATCATAAATATATATATGCGTTAATTTTCATGGTGATAGGTCAAGCTAGGCTTCGTACGGGTGATATTCATACTAAGTATTCTACAGAATTTGTTTATTTACGACATCACATTAAAAACATCTAAAATAATCTGTGTTTCTCTTATATATAGTTCATTATATACAAAATCTTTCCTTTCTCTAAAATTACTCTATCTATTTAAAAATTAAAATCAACAACATTAAAATCCGTTGCGTAATTTTAAAGTTTTAAGCATAAGCAACTTTGTTTTGTACAAAGTAATGATGAAGTTTATTTCGTCTAGGTATGTGATGTGTTACTCATTAACTCTACTTGTATTAAATTATCGAGGTAATACGTTATTTCAACACGGAGTAAATCAATTGAGAAGATTCTTGAAAGCGGAGAGAGTTGATAACAAACTCATCAAACGAGCTGTGGCCCATTTTAGATACTGGTGGTTAAGGTAAAATTATTGGCAGTAATAATGCTTGTAATTGATTAATTTGTTGATAATTAATACGTTGATGAGATAAATCTCTCTTCGTATACGTGATATGTTTTTAATTTAATGAGATATTCATTTATAGGACAAAAGGAATAAATATTCAGAGCTTAATGAATGAACGCATAGGCGTTATATTCAGACAGGACTTGAGTTACTATTTCTTTAAAAAGTAAGTATGGTCTGGCCTTTTTTTGATGACTGGCTCTTAGGGAATCAGTTTATTCCTGTCGTGGACACAGATCGGTGAATCGTTTTTACATACGTACCCAATGTCCTGATTTGTGCCAAGGTCCATTTATATCTTGGCAGAGATCACCATAAAGGTAAGACGAGGTCTGAGAATGAACGACAATACGTTCATTCTCAGACCTCGCAAATGTTTACGTATTTAAAATTTAGTATTCGAGTTAGTCCACAGATAAAATAATTTAAAATACGAACACAGTTTGTATTAAAAAAAAACTAAAATAATAAAATACTTAATTATTATTATCAGGGCTGTGGAGGCTACTGATACTCTCCTGTGCGGTATCGAAAGCGTGGAACGAGATCTGGCTAGCGCTTCAACCCAACTTTATTTCCTCCCATATGAAACTATCGTCAGACAGATGGATCTTACTCCTTACGTATTCATCGTTCACAGAGGGAAAATAATGATTAAAAAAGACGGTGCTGATTTAGCTATTCTATCAAAGGTTATTTGTATTACTGTGATCGTTAAACATATCATTCAAAATACGAACTTATTTCCATCATTGTATGGCATTTTTTACATACTTACTAAATTGTAAACGTAATAATTTACATTATACTACAGGGTTCGATATTTGGTCAATTAGACCAATCAACTCCCAGACCGCTACGCATTTCAGCGGTGTCTACTGAATATGCCGACCTTCTACAGATACCCATAAAAGATTTTCAGGAAATCATTGGCGACAAGGTGAAATTTTCTATTTTTTCAACCGACTTCCAAAAGGAGGAGGTTATCAATTCGTCTGTATTTTTTTTTTTTTTTTATGTTTGTTACCTCATAACTTTTCACTGGGTGGACCGATTTTGATAATTTTTTTTTTGTTTGAAAGGTAGTGCTTCCCGTGGGGTCCCATTTTTTTTATTTTTTTTTCCGATGATGGTATCCATATGAAAACGACATAAGTCTTAAATTTGCATTATGTATATGCGCGACAAATAGGTGAATAACTGAAAATCACGTTAAACAATTTTGATAATTCTTTTTTTATTATAAAATATATACTTCAAGGGTAATTTGGTGAAAGTTTGGTAAGGTTCTGAGCACAGGATCCATGACAAAGTAACGGAACGGAAGGGAACGGAACAATTCTGCGGAGCACGTTAGCGATACTCGGTCGAATCTTTTATTTATAGGTTATTTGGATATTTGAGTCACCTTCCGTAATGTGGTTATGTTTATGTAATTATCATAGTCGAATATTATAATCAACTAGCTACCCACCCCGGCTTCGCACGGGTGCAATACTGATACTAAATATACTACAGAATTTGTTTATATAAGACATCACATCGCAAACTTCTAAAATTATGAGTGATTCTTTACTATATTGTTCATGTATTATATACACAAACCTTCCCCTTGAATCACACTATCTTTTAAAAAAAACCGCATCAAAATCCGTTGCGTAGATTTAAAGATATAGGGACAGACAAAACGACTTTATTTTATACTATGTAGTGATGGAACTCCTATACGGCTCGCAGTTAGGGTGCGATATGGGGCAGAATTTCTTACTATCTTTAATCAAATTTTGTGTATGTGATGTGATGTCATATGATGTACGAAATATAGTTAGTCTTTTTCAAAGGTTTTTTGCTGAGTTCGATTACAGCTCTTTCGAGGGATCCTTGTAGTTTACGCCGCGTGACGTATTAAATCCGCATTTTCGAAAGTCTATTTTTGCTTTATTCGCAAGTTTCCTTTGAAATTGTCCTCGAAGTAGTTTCTGACTCGTATAAACGGAACGCTTAATCTATCCATATTAAAAAAAAATTAGTTAGTCAATATCAGCTTCACTTAAAATCAAAAAATAAATAAAATTTTAACAAAAAGAAAAACCGACTTCAAACAAAACACTATTTTAAAACAAATGAATATGCACGAAAAAGTAATAAAAATAATTGCGTATTCAACATATTTTTTAGAGTCTTCCTAAGTTAAATGAAATGAAAAATATTAGACTACTTAAAAGTCGATTAACGATTATATCATGTAGTTATAATTATTGTTATATTTGGAGTCGGTGTCAGCCAATAAAACCCTACAGTATATCTATCAAAAAACAATACGAGAATACTTTAACAAATATGTTTTATATACTGGATCAATCAAGGGGCTCGTATCGCTTCTTTCTTTTGATTGTTGGGGCAAGGGCACCGTGGCTGACACCGGCTCCAAATATACCAATAACTATAACTACATGATATAATCGTTAATCGACTTTTAAGTAGTCTAATATTTTTCATTTCATTTAACTTAGGTAGACTCTAAAAAATATGTTGAATACGCAATTATTTTTATTACTTTTTCGTGCATATTCATTTGTTTTAAAATAGTGTTTTGTTTGAAGTCGGTTTTTCTTTTTGTTAAAATTTTTTTTAAATACATTTTAAATACTATAGAGTATATTGGCAATCGATCAATGATGGGATACTTATTCAAGGTTGTTTATTTTCTAATTATTGTTTACCCGGTTACTCTACCTATTACCTATTACTTTATTTAAGAAACGATTTGTTCTCCGAACGGATAGTAGATTTTCCTACGATTTACTTTATTGACAAGTATATCAATAAAAAAGTCCAATTCCAAGCCAATACTTAAAATCCGTAACCGAAACAAATCGTTCAATGATTTAATTAATCGAGCTTCAATGTTTCTTCACAGAGGCAAAGATGCTGGTCCCTTCTTTGAAATATAGTATTATTGCGTAAACAATTTATAGAAGTATTCTTGCTAATATTAAAGAAATATGAAGTAACGTTCATTGTTTTCAGGGCAGAGAAAGTATTGCCAAAAATCCTCAAGCAAAATACGATTATATGTGTGTTAAGAATATAGTAACTGAAAATCCTTATAATACAATAAAGTATTTGCTTCGACGGCGAAAGACTATCAAGTGCCCGGTTAGTTGCCGATTTAACTTCAAAGACTTAATATTTAATATTTAACATTTATATACCGTTGGCCGTTTTCATCGAGCTCTTTGCGTTGGATTTAGAACATATCCAAGATTTTCACACCAGAACTTTATTGAAGTTGAACATTTTATATTTAAATTTACTCCACTACTCGCACTCAGGATTATTAGGTACTACATTAGTTCCAGAGTTCACCAATAAAACAAATTTTCCTTCTTATCTTATTAGTTTAGATTCCTGTAACTCTCGCTTGCAGATGACAAAATAAGTCAATTTTAATATATGTATGTCTTACTACGAATATAAAAAAAGTTACCCATTTGCTCGGGAGACTCCAAGCTATGTGGGATTCTTACTCACTTATGGTTATTAGTGAGTAAGAATTTTTTATCCTTCTTCCTTCTATCTCCGGGTTTCTATATGATCATTCCCGGCTTGAGTAGAATAACTACATAAAATTTTTGCAGCGTAATATCCATTACTATAATGGTATGTGGCTCATACAATATGTGGATTTATAAGTTAAGTGTACGTAAAGCTAGTTTTGGTGTGGAAGTGTATCAAACATCCATGTATCTTCTCAAAGTTTTGAAATTATAATATTGGTAGGTTTAGAAGCGTACATTCACCAAATCGTTTGAAACCAGTTTTTCTTTCTTTAACACAGCAAATATTTGTAAATAATTATTTTAGGATCATTTTGCTATATAGTCAATTCGAATGAATTCAAATAAATATTAATATAGATTTGTTTTTAAAAAAGTGGATGACGGAACGAGTGAAGGCAAGATCTGGTACTTGGTACTCTCGTTTCCTGTATCTGACCTGGATATTTGGTCCGGTGGCATCAGCCTTTTCAGTCCTTCTTTTAATAACTTTGCCTGAAGGGAATAATTTGGAGATGTTATTTTTCTTCACAATTTTGGATATCATCCATACACTTCACATGATAGCTGAATATTACTCAGTAAGTATTGCCTTTAAATTATTGGAAAATGATATATGTACCTAGTGGTGGCATATTTAGGTAATTGTACCTTGTGATATTTTTGGAAGTTACTCATTGAATATATACCGAAAAAAGTATACTTTGATTTTGGATCGTCAATTCATATAGTCATTAATTGTCTTTAATCGGTTACTTCTACAATGTTTTAGACTGAACTGGTAGTGATTCAAGGAATGTGCATAGATGTGCCTGTACAATGGGGTATTCTTAAAAAGTGCCATTTTTACATTGACGCTCTCTCAATAATTTTACCAATAACAACATATTTTACTGGTAACAGAGCTTATAGCCTGACGAGGCTCCTGAGATTGCGTCTCCTGTATAATTTTCATCAGCACCTCTGCAAGGGATTTGAGGTTATTTTTATTTTTGTAGTTTAGTTTGTTTGGTCACCTGATTAAAAGTGTTCAGCATTAACATGTAAGAAATATTAACTATTCCTTACATTGCTAATGCGCCACCAACCTTGGGAACTAAAATGTTATGTCCCTTTTGCCTGTAGTTGCACTGGCTCACTTACCCTTCAAACCGGAACCCAAAAATACTGTTTACTATTTGGCGGAGTATCTGATTTTTGGGTGCGACCTACCAAAACGGCCTTGCACATCACACCACCAAGTAAATTGTACTGATTTATTTTTTAATATAACATCGCTTTTGCTTTTTCATAAGCTTTGTTGATATAGCGATTGGATGACAATTGCTATTGAAAAAAACTTTGTGACCTCGATAAAAAGTAGTTAACACTTATTATTTATTGATTATTCAAAAATATTTTTTATTCTGTATAAGATAGAAAGAGATAGAAGATCAAAACGAATAACCATGTTATATAATTGTTTCAGAGCACTATAGCTCCGATATTATTAAAATTTATAATAGTAACCCTTCTGCTCCACTGCATGACGTGTGGGTGGATATACGTGGCTTGTCGAGGTAATAGTTACAATATTAATTACTCTATCGTTGATAATAATTACTGGAAAATCATACATATGATAGATCATTGGTCTCGGTATATATAAAATATTCCTCGGTTATTCCTTAGAGCGAGGATATATTGGCGTGTTTGAGTTATATTATAATTGTCTTCTGGGTAATTATTAGTGAATACATTAATATATATATATAAATATGATATAAGCTTATAGAACAATTGGAATAAAAAACCTTACCATTTTTTTTTCAATGTTTTTTATTGAAATAAGCATATTCCATTATATGATAGCAAAAGGAATTAAGTTTTGTTAGTATTCAATTAAATGTATATCTTTTTAAGGAAATGATCCACGTAATCTTAGTCTCGCGTCATAATTTAGAATACATACAGGACGAGATATTTTGTTGAAAAGCCATGCGACCCTATTTTCCCTAACGTAGGGCATGAGCGCGGTACCAATGTGGTCTGAGCGAGGTACTGTAGCGAGGTACCGTAGGTCTGAGTGTGGTACGACACATTTTTGATGTAGCATCGGAAAAATTCGTAAAACCGATCACAACCGAATTAAGTACCTACGATATCCCTAACTATCAATATATATTTCTGATGTGAATATGATCTTTACACAAACGAACAAGTTATTACTTCTGATATAATATGACCAAATATATTCGTCAATTTGACACGTCGATTTACATGCACTTGCTTTCTCGGGTTGAGCTGACTCGAGAATCTATAGCGACGAGTAACGTCGAATGACGCGATATGGAGCTATTATTAATTGGTTGTATAAATCCGCAGTAATCGGTTTTTATTGAATTTGCCGATGCTACATCTAAGTTGTGTCGTACTATACGTTTATTAGTTACATCGTATCGATCAATACAACGACTCTTAACTCAAATATACATTAGTATATACTTATATTTATTCGTTTAATGGAACAATCAGTCGGGATAAAATGTTATCGGGTTTTCCTGTTAAGAAATTCTCATTAGTGGTCTGAAGTTTTCAAGTTGACAGTGTAAACACTCCCTTGATAAGGAAGGAGGAAATAACGTAAAACCGTCGGTCCAGCTCGTAAACTCTTTTCGGTCGTGTCGGCTGTCCTATCGCATTATGAAAATGATGGATTAGAGGTCACCTCTGTTTGCAAACACACTTGAGTACTTTTATATCGGTACTTACGTGTAAACAGCACCGCGGCAAAAAAGGGTTGGCTTTAGAAATTCGCGCTATGATTTAGGGGAAACAAAGTGCTGTATATGGTAGAGGATTGGTCCGTGATTATAAAAAAATTGTTGAGGTTTATTTTGTTCGTTTTACTGGAAGACTTAGATTCATACTTTCAACAACAACAGCCTGTAAATTCCTACTGCTGGGCTAAAGGCCTCCTCTCCCTTTGAGCAGAAGGTTTGGAACATATTCCACCACGCTGTTCCAATGCGGGTTGGTGGAATACACATGTGGCAGAATTTCTTTGTAATTTGTCACATGCAGGTTTCCTCACGATGTTTTCCATCACTGCTGAGCACGTGATGAATTATAAAGACAAATTAAGCACATGAATTGGTGCTTGCCTGGGTTTGACAACTGTTCAAAATTGACACAAAACCGGCTGTGGTAACTCTGATTCAATATGGCCAAGTCCGACTACTGTAACGCCCCGAAAATAGTCGAACCTCAGCAGGCCTCTTGGGAGAACATGGTGCGTTCAAGCTAGACGTACTCCATTCGCTGTCGGTCATGGCATTTATCACAGAAAGAGGTTGTCGGTCTTACTTAAAGGCTACTTTGTTTCGAAATTGTTGATATGCAATATAATTACAGTTTTTTTTTTTGTTCACTAAAATTACAATTTTTACGATTATACAAACCAATATCTAAGAAATGGAGCATTTAATGATAGATTAGGTTACTAACCTAACATGCGATTACACCAATTCAGGTAAATAGACGTATTCGCAGAATATTTGCCGCGGTAGCATCTGTACTGTTATATCTTCCGTGTAGTTGAATATTTGTTGGTTGAACGACTACATTGAGAAAAATCGACCAAGATCATTACAAGTTTTCTTCAGCATAAAGTATTTTTTGCATTCATTAGATAGGTTATTATCTGTAAATTATAATAAAACTAAAAAAACTGGATTTAGTTCCTATAAATAAATTAATCTAAAATTATCTATACTATAATATTTCATGTTTGAGTATTGATAGTGATATGTTTATTTCGCTTAAGAAAGACTTTGAATTAAGATTTTAAATAATCATTTGCAGGTACGGAGTTTCCATTAGATATACCAGTGGTACCTCCAGATATAAATGCAACGATAGATTACACCGAATGGTGCTTACCGAGCCAAAGGACAGGAGGTGCTTTATTTTATTATTCTCCCTTACATTTATTTTTTATTTTATATATAGGCCCGAACCACCTGGTGTTAGCTGGTTACAAACCGCAAATTCTTCAAAGTTCAAGAAACACAAGTTATTTTTCGCTATTCAGTGCGTTTAATTTTATTACACGATTAAACAAAAAAGTGGTAATTCTAGAGTTTCATGTGTGTGTGTGTATGTTGGTATCTTGTTGTATGTCTTTATTCAACATATGTTATAAATGGCTGAAAAAATGTACAAATACGGGTTATCGTAGGAATGTACACATTTTCCTGAGTTTCGTTGGATGGAAAAAAAAAATTTGTTGTTTGACACCCGATTGGTACGAAGTTGTTATCGGTACATAGAATGTATTTTATAAAAGACTCAATAAATAAATTACTAACGTTTGAGAATACTGAAATGATAACGACAAAATTGTTATGAAAAATCTCGTGTAATTTGAAATTTTTTTCATCATCAAAAAAAAGAGAGAGATTAAATTTTGTATGAGACTGATGATATTCAATAAAAAAAAAAAATATAAAACCTTATGGGAAGAGAGGAAAAGGTTGCCTGGAGGCGTAACGCCTTTTCCTAACTTGACTTTCTACTGTAAGCGGTTTTAGAGAACCAATTTTTTAACCAATTTCGTTCCAATATGTATAATAAAAATATTAAATTGATTTTTAATTATATTTAATCCTACTAGTTAAATTTTTTCATTACATTTCTATTTTATGCCTAAAAATTTGCGATCTCTTACATTTTATTATTTTGTAGGATGCGTTCGAATAACAAGGAACTACGTTGAAAATAATAAAAATAAATTTAGTTTCCTGGTACCTACAAAATGGACTGCAGATTATGTTGTCGCCATGATGTACATAATAATTATATATACTCATACGGAAGTGGATATCGTGAGTATCACAATTAGGACAATATATACATATATGTATATATATTTTGTTATAATAACTCAAAATATTCTTAATAAATAAGTAACAATATTTGTATAAAGATATCGTCTATGCGTTTATAAACTATTCATCGGTTTTTATAAAACTGCTCATATATAATATTTGTTTAAATAACTACTATTACAAAGAATATGTAATTTTGATGACAATTACAATTTCTCATTTTCCTAATTCAATTGTTTCGTTTTTACATTAGTTTATATTCTAATTAATTAGATTAAATATTATATATGTTTTCTATAAACAAAACATTTATAACATGTTTGTGATATAGCTGTAAAACCAGTACCGTCGAGTGTTACGCGAATTCATTCATAATCTCAAATTGAAACACTTTTTGTTTCAGGTGGTAGCACTCACGTTGAAACAAGTTTACTACAAACTGTTCATCAACTACATATTTTATCCGACAGAAATTTGGATACTTAGTGTAGCTATTAGTGCTGTTTACACGAAGTTTCGGGAACTTTACGCTTACGACTACGACGTCAACAGTCTTATTACGTCCCTTCGACACAGCGGCTTGTCTCCCGCCCTGCTGGAGTCGGTGCAGGAATACACGAAGCAACTGTGGCAAAGGCAGAGAGGTAATATATTATTATTATATAATTGACCAGTCACTAAAATATTTACGACGGTTTCATATATAAAATATACATCATTACACAGTATCTCTTATTGTCGTTCCATGCGCGAGTCTCTGTTTAGGGTTCCGTAGTCTACTAGGAACCTTTATAGTTTCGTCTTGTCTGTCCGTCTGTCTGTCCTGGCTCGTTCTCTGTCGTTTCTGCACCGATTGCCACGAAAATTGGTTGAGAGATGTACATTGATAATCCAAAATTTGTTTTTAAAATTATCGAAAAATAATAATATTTTTTTACCTGAACAGTGAAAACAAAAAAACCTAAGATGGATTCCCCTTGCTCTTATTACATCTGAGAGGTGACGTCACTGCCTTGACGACGTCACTCAGTTTTCGTTGATTCTGTAATTGTTTAATCCCCTTTCATTTTACTTGCAAATTTATTTTCTTATGTTATAAACGAGCAGGAGGTTCACATGATGGGAAGTGATCACCACCGTCCATGGACATCTGCAACACCGGGGGGCTTGAAAGTTCGTTGTCGGCTTTTAGGAAGGAAAGGAAAAGGTCAAATAGTTTAGAATCTCGATAAATGATTACTATCAGTCCTATTTGATATTAAATATATTTATTATAACAAAGTTCTTTTAAGGCAGACAACACTAAACTATTAGAAATCGTCACGTCAAGGAAAGAGCGTTTTCTTCCTCTCCAGACACTCATTTCCTATCTTTGTCTTTTTCTCTGTCTCTTTCTTTCATACGTATGTTACATAAGAAAGAAAGAGACTTTTTTTTGTAATTCAATCTCACTCAAACGTTATTCATTAATTACGATGAGTCTGTTATTAAATACATAATGTAATACTCTTACAGCGAATGCAACTTTGTTTTATTTGGTTATCCCTTATCTGTTTTTGTCTTTACTTCTCAAAAACAAAGAAACTACGCTAAAGCGATACAACAGACACATAAATTACGTACTATTTTCATAATCACATAACTCTAATTGATTAAAAACGAACATACAATATATACTTTGTACATATTAGTACAATTTCACACAATTGGGTATAATAATACGTTTCACCTTTGAACGTTTTAAAGGTAATTGGCTTCCGGAATTAGCTCATCAAGCTCCAAATTGTCTCCGCGAAGACTTACTCGGATCATTATATATGCATCACCTACATTTGGCTCCCTTGTTCCGAGACCTTCCAGAATATTTCAATCGGCAACTGGTTGCTAGATTACGAAGAGTCGTGGTTTTTCCTGGTAATTAATTGGATCTATATTTAAACAATAATTTTATGCTTTTATTTTAATTAAGCACAGCTAGTGTCGATTTGGACTACTGATGGTAAGTGATATGTTGTCACCACACTTGGACGTTGGAACTATAAGAAATATTGATCATAAATTGCTTCGTCGATGCGAAATAAGATATCCAGCCTCCAGTGCCTATAGTTACACTGACCCACTCACCATTATGGGATAGAACAAAAAGTAAGTGTAGCGGTGGAATATCTGATGAGGTATGGTGCCTAACCACACAGTCTTACACAGTCATTCCACGAAGTATAATTATGAAACAGATTTGTTGGATTCCCAACTGTTGGCATATGTTTTAAGTTCTCAGATACTAATATGTTACTTGTGTGTTTATAGATGTGTGTATGTATGTGTTTGTCATGTATGCCGTCTTTTTTATTTGTCTATTGCATTCAAGAGTACCTTCAAAAGTATCATAATTTTATTTTATATTTTAAGTATTTTCAGAAAATGTTAATGTTTAAAATTTTGTCTATTAAATCAATTTCTTTAATGTTTCACCATATCGTACTATTTTAACGTAATAGTTTAAGTAGTGCATTGTATTTTTGTAGGTAAATACATCGTTCAGGAAGGTGATATATTTTCATTCATGTGTTTTATTCATGAAGGTGAAGTTGAGAAGTGGTACACGGATAAGAAGTAAGATATGAAATTCCATCATCTAATATTACATTACTAATTCCAACTATTTTATTATTAATTCATAAGCTTCTAATATTGTAATTTGATATTATGATATACTCTCTAATAGCTTGCCTTATTGAACCGTTGATAATAACCGTAAAATTGATGACTATGAGCTGATAGAATCAATCAATATCATGTTACGTTGATAGATTTATATATTAGATTGAATTGCATAAGGAACATAATGTATTTGATGTCTGTTTGCCTCTTGTTATACGGGAATCTTGTGTTGTTAAAATTATGTTTTAAAGTCCTGTAAAAGTATATCAGTCAAAAGTCAGAATATTTTTTTATAGTATAGGTAGGTGAGCGGGTTAAGGACCTACCTATCTGATGGTAAGTGGTCACTATTGCCATAGACATTGGCGCTATAAGAAATATTAACCATTTTTTACAGCACCAATGAGCTATCAACCTAAGATGCTATGGCCCATGTGCCTATAGTTGCACTGGCAAACTCATTATTTTAACCGGAATATAATAATACTCCGTAATCGTTTGGTGGTAGAATATACGGAGTATATTTGATACTTGAATGTTTTCTCACTTGAATTGTCTTTGATTGAACACGAGATCAATTATAAATAAAATTAAAATACAAAAGCCATTAGTGACGTTTATATTTGTACCTACGATCTTAAGTTAAATCCATTGTTTTGTCAACTCAGCCATCTCAATATTCACTCGTATTATAGTTAAATACTTTATAATCTCGTCCAGTTCGTCGATCAAGAGCGTTCGTCAGTAAATCTACAAAATCGTTCATGTATTGATTCAACAGTAGTGATGTTTTTTGTACATTACAGCGGCGAAAGGAAAATGTTGTCTGTGCTGAATACGAACGGTTATTTTGGACTGTTACCGGGACTTTTTCCAAACACGCCGTTTCAATTTTCGTATTTCTCTCGAACGGTAAATCGTTTTTTTTATATCACTTTATTTTTCATACTAGTTTTTTTATTCGACCTAACGAAAATTTAAACATTCAATTCTATAAAATATTTTTTTTTATTCTCATTTTAAGAGCTGAGTCATATAAAATAATTTAGAGCAATTAAATGATTCAATATACATATCTAGTAATTTAGTTTGCATTAAGTTGATAATAAAGCTTAGTCGATAGAGATTAATAAAGTTTTGATTTTATTACATATTGATTTTAAAATGTATTCATTTATAGTCTCTACGCACTCTAAAACAAAGTCACTTGGTTGTCTGTACGTTGTGATAAAAACTACGAAATGTAAGTAACGGATGGTACGAGTCGAAATGGCCCAGTGGTTAGAACGCGTGTATCTTAACCGATGATTGCGGGTTCAAACTCAGGCAAGCACCGCTGATTCATGTGCTTAATTTGTCTTTATAATTTATCTCGTGCTCAGCGGTGAAGGAAAACAACGTGAGGAAACCTGCATTTGACAAATTTCATAGAAATTCTGTCACATGTCCATCAACCTGCATTGGAACAGTGTGGTGGAATATGTTCCAAACCTTCTCCTCAAAGGGAGAGGAGGCCTTTAGCCCAGCAGTGGGAATTTACAAGCTGTTGTTGTTGTTGTTGTTGGATGGTAATGTTGTTTTCATCAATAAAAAGAATTATTCAAGAGTAGTTGTCGCCTGCGGTTTTGCTCACATTTACGGTGCTTGGCTGACGTGTGTAAGGTTAGGTTAGCGAAGACTAGTATCTATCACCTTCCCTGGACTTCAAGTTTGCTTCACCCTAAGTTTCATCAAATTCGCTTTATTGGTATGGTCGTGAAAGAGCGACAGACAGACAGAGTTACTTCAGCATTTATAATATTAATATATATGAAGGTTTATATGTATAATACATGCCTATTCTAGTAAACAATTACCGAGAGCGTCAACTGTCCTCGCCAAAAAACAATTGTATTTATGTGTAATTCAATCTGAAAGAACTATATTGTAACCACGAGAAACCGGCGTGTATAACTAGTTAATCTGACAACCATCAATATCTTATCACAATGAATTCAGTAATTCGTGTTTGCATCATGTATATGCAGTAGAGATTTTATCCCTTAAATTGTTTCTAATTGTTTATGTTGTTATTAATATGTGATATACACTGACTGTAGAGGTGGAGTAAGGTGTGGGCGGTGTGGACCATCGCCCACGGCCTCTTGGTGCAAAGGGCCTCGCGTTCGAAATTTGAAAAAAAAACAAAGGCTTCGTAAACTGTTGCCCACATTAAGATTCGATCTTGCGTCGCTACTGATTGACTGAATATATCATAATGATTACTGAATAAAACCGTTTTACGATTTCAGGTTGTTGATATGGTTTTCTTGAGACATAAGGACTGGCAAGATTTATTGCAAGGCTATCCTGATGTCAAGGAAAAATTGTACACGGCTGCCAAACAATACAGAAGGGACACAGTCTAATTACCCTTTTTTAATTAATAATTTTTTTTTATTAATTTCAAGAATAATTTGTTATTTTGTTTAAGATTATTAGTAAAGAAATGCGAAAATGATTTGAGATTTTATTATGTACGACGGCGCCCGCCAAATGCGGCGCTATCTATTTGATTAACTTTGAATTAAATTGTAAATCTCACTCATGATGAGTGATATAAATCCTATATTAAGAGACAAACATGATAATGGCGCTCCAGTGCCGTTATGTACATACAAATGTCGAAGGATGATTCGATTGCCGAAATTTGACAATTTTGAAAAGATCTCAATCATACAGATTCGTTTTTCAATTTTTTTATGGTATAGGTTGGCGGACGAGCATATGGGCCACCTGATGGTTAGTTGCTACCATCACCCATAGACAATGACGCTGTAAGAAATATTAACTATTCCTTACATCGTCAATGCGCCACCAACTTGGGAACTAAGATGCTATGTCCCTTGTGCCTGTAGTTATACTGGCTCGTTCACCCTTCAAACCGGAACACAACAATACTGTACTGTTATTTGGCGGTAGAATAACTGGTGAGTGGGTTGTACCTACCCAGACGGGCTTGCACAAAGCCCTACCACCAAGTATTCGTGATTTAATTATTGCAGTCTTACTGCGTAACATAACAAAATCCTGCCATTATAGCCCTGAGGGCTATAAGTAAAAAGAAATACAAAGTGTAACACAACGTGAAATAAAAAACTCGTTTAAAAGGCGTAATACACTATAAACGTTTGTAAATCCAAAAAAAGGTTTGATAGGTAAATAAGGTGCCCTAATGACGAGACTTCATATCACGATTGTAGGTCATGGTCGAATATCTCGGTAACTACTGACGTCGATTTGAATTTCGTCGCAGCTGAAAAATTTGTCATTCAAATGCACGTATCTGTTTTCTGTGATGAATTTAAGCTTCGAATATTTCGAGCTGAATTTAAAATTGTACATAACGTATCTTTTTTTTTTCATTCAAGTAGGATGCGATTTAGGTCACCTGCTAGCAAATCGTCTGAAATGTTTGTTTCGCCACCTAAAGACATCGAGTGCAGAGCAAATGTAAACCATTCCTAACAGCGTCAAAGCAGTGTTTACTACAGAAAGGATTTATATGTACGGAACTCTAACAACACTTATTACCTTTAAATTACAACCCAGCAATTAGTGTGTAGTGTTTGTTAGCTGAATAAACTATTAATTAACTACCATTGCTTAACTCAAAACTCCATTGCCATTAAATAATATTATGTAAGTATCTTTCAATGTAATCAGATGGTTTTTCTTTTCGTTAAGACTTAAACACATGCAATAAACATGCAGCTATATTTGCATCATTACACAAAAATAAAAAGTCGATTACCGCTGTCTGTATATATGCTTAGATTTAGATCTTTAAAATTACACAAACGTTTTTGATGCGGGTTTTTTTCATAGATAGAATTATTCAAGAGTAAGGTTCACACAATATAGAAGGGAACCACTGATTATTCCAGAGGTTTCTTAAAAGTAAAGTAACAGCCTTTAAATTTCCCACTGCTGGGCTAAGGCCTCTTCTCCCATTAAGGAGAGGGTTTGGAACATATTCCACCACGCTGTTTAAATACGAGTTGGTGGAATGCACATGTGGCTGAATTTCGATGAAATTAGACACATGCATGTGTCTAATTTCCTCACGATGATTTCCTTCACCGCCGAACACGAGATGAATTATAAACACAAATTAAGCACATATATATAATGGTGCTTGCCTGGGTTTGAACCCGAAATCATCGGTTAAGATGCACGCGTTCTAAACACAGCTCACATTTTGTTGACTTTCTGTAGTATATTTAGCATCAGCAGAAGCCGGGGTGGGTTGCTAGTTTGATTGATAAACAACAAATGATAAAATTTATTCTTGTAGCAAGTGCGAAGGAAAAATAGAAGACTCTTTTACCAGACCACGAATGTAATTTGGAAATTGAACTTGAGATATTCTAAGATGTCGTATTTTGAGGGCTTTTGAAGATTTACGATATTAATATACACACCAATTCCGCTTCGTGGAATTAAAGCTGTGATATTTAAAAGTAATTTAATTTACCTTCGACTATCTGATTTCATAATATTTTTATAAGCAAAGAAATATATAAAATGTTATTAAAAGACTAAGTACGATTAAGTGGTTTTTTGCGTAATGCTTTTATCCGAGTAATGGAATTAGAGGCAGGCGTTTTGCCACATTAATAATGTTATGTTATAGATATTGAAATTTACGATTAGAAAAAAGAAATTGACAATATTTGAAAAAAAAGTAAAGTAAAGTAACCGCCTTTATGTTACCTACTGTTGGGCTAAGGCCTCCTCTTCCATTAAGGAGAGGGTTTGGAATATGTTCCACCACGCTATTCCAATGCGGGTTGGGAGAATGCACATTTGGCAGAATTTCTACGAAATTAGACACATGCAGGTTTCCTCACGATGTTTTCCTTCACCGCCGAGCACGAGATGGATTATAAACACAAATTAAGAACATATGTATATCTTTATAATGGTGCTTGCCTGGGTTTGAACCCGAAAAAATATTACACACCCGAGACAATATTTGACATTATTAAAATCGTATATATGTAGTTTGTCTTTATGGATAGAAAAGGAAAGATCATTAATGCAATACCTGCTGTCATCTAACTCGACTGGTAGATTTCCTATTAAAATCCCTGAGAAGATAAACTTATATACTAATATGGCAGATTTTCATCAGATACATACATCACCACTGAGCTGCATAATAAACAGAATGAAAAACGCATGAAAAATTCCTTGACCTTCGTAACATTCACGTGTTCAATTTACTAGAGCATCTCTGCTATAAAATTTACATATTATATATGTCAAAATATAATCTTGACTAATCATCGATGTACTTGTAATATAACACTATTTCCTTTAATTACTTATATGTACTTTAATTTTTATTTCAATGTACCGTTAACCTTTTCCCCGGACTTTAAAATGATATCGCGTATTTCAGTGTCAAAGTTTTTAATAGCCTGTATTCTTTCTGTGGTAGAAATGGGCTATTGTTATTATTTGATTAAGTTAGGCTATACCATGTATACGTGTATAGCTGAATTCCATTTCGAAGTGAACTTTTATTGTAACAATTTCTCAATTGTCGCTGAACACGTCTAAAGTCGTTACCTCCTTAAAAGCAATCCCGTTTTGTGAATTTTTCATCGTATTATGGAAGCAATAAAAGTCATGGATATTTCATCTCAGCGCGTTTATGGCCGATGAGGCTAATAAAACGAACCACTTCAATTATCACTTTTTACTTTCTGAAGGTATAATATACTTTTTCAATTTGCAGAGCTTGTTTCCAGTAACGATTATGATTTTTATTTTATTGTTTTCTTACTGAGCTGAGATGGCCCAGTGGTTAGAACGCGTGCATCTTAACCGATGATTTCGTGTACAAATAAGCACCACTAAATATGTGCTTAATTTGTATTTATAAGTCATCTCGTGTCCGGCTGTGAAGGAAAACATCGTGAGTAAACCTGCATGTGTCTAATTTCATCGAAATTCTGTCACATGTGCATTCCACCAACCCGCATTGAAACAACGTGGTGGAATATGTTCCAAGCCCTCTCCTTAATGGGAGAGGAGGCCTTAGCCCAGCAGTGGGAAATTTACAGGCTGTTACTTTACTTCACTTTGTTTTCTTGCTTTGAATAATACTTGAATTCAGGATTAATCATAATAAATGGTTAATTTAATCTGTTGACTGGCTTTTGATTAACTTAACAAAGTGATCGACTTTCGTGCTTAATAACTTGAAAACTGATTTTATTATTGAAACTTTCAAATCTGTGAAACTTACTCGTAAAATATTATATTTCAAAACATTTTCCAATGTTAAATATCTTAATGAGAGCAATGATATGCTTGCATTTGAATTAGAAAAGCGTATTGGCACAACTTCTGTAATATATTCAAACGAATTCGCTTTGATATTTAACCTTCCCTAGAGTGTGCTTCGAGAGAATTCTTAGCAAAACTACACAAATTCGTTTGGCCATTTAGAATCGACAGTCAAAGGATATGTGGGGAAAGCTCTAAGCGCGGCAATGAATATTATTTTAACATCTTTCACAGATGGCTGTTACTATATTCATATGTAGACTAATTTAGTTTATTCCGGTGGGACATATATAGCTAAATTTGTACCGTAAAGGACGCTACAAATTAATTCTTGAATAGATTTGAATAAAAAAAAAAAAGTTCTCAAAATTTAATGTGATGCATAGTAATAATATGTTCTAATTAAAGAGCGAGTATCAAGTGAGACAAGATGGCTCAAGTTAGGACGAGTATATCTACATTTGCGGGTTCAAGCCCAGGCAAGCATCACGGAAATTTGATGTGCTTAATTTGTTTTTATTTCGTCTCGTTCTCGGCGGTGGACAGAAGAAGGAAATCGTAAGGAAACCTGAATGTGACTAATTTTAAGAAAATTCTGCCACATGTGACCAACGCGCATTGGAGCAGTGTGGTGGAATACGCTCCAAACCTCCTCAAAGGGAGAGGAGGCCTTAGCCCAGCCGTGGGAAATTTACTGACTGTTAATTGCAGAACCCCAATTTCCAAGGTTGGTAGCGTATAAGCGATGTAAGGAATGTTTTACATTTATTACGGCGCTAATGTCTATGCAGGTGGTGACCACTTACCTACATATACCAACAAAAAATGTGTAAAATTTTAGCGTAGCATGTTTTTGATTTATACTAGCGGTTCAGCACGGCTTCGCGCTGATGCAATTTAGTAACAAATGAAGTGAGAAGTGGGCAGTAGGAAATTATCAGTTATATTTAATTAATGACGTTTATTCATTAATGTATAATATGTCACAAATGAAAATTAAATATGAATGATATTTAATTTGCGACATACATAGATTAATAAATAATTGATATATTTGTAAATAAATTCTATCGTTAATGTCTAATATCAATAATATATAAAGAAATCTGTGCTTTAGTAACTGTTAATAATGTAGCCAACTTTAACTACCGAATATGTGCACGAAAAAGCGTATTAATACTAAGTTCGCTCGCGTGGATAGAAGGCAAAGTTTTTTAATATCGCCTTGAATCTAAATAGTCATTCATTTCCTGATATAAAAAGTTTTCTTGACTGGCTCGATGATCTAGAGGCTAGCTCGGACGGCTGTTGCTTGTGAATATTTGATAACCGAGTCGGGTAAATAGAAAAGTATATTGCTGCCTCCAAATCTTTGTCAGTTGTGTGTGAGTCAACCGGGAGTCGTTCCATTGGAAGGACAATAGTGGAGGGCAGATGGGAATGGAAGTTTTTTTTAATTATAATTGTGAAACATACAGCATATACCACATACTTTATACAACAATTAATTCTTTCACAAACCAATCAAGTTTTTACTTAATCAGCATTAGTTAATTAGCTAGTTAACATCAATGTGAACCCAAGATTGACCTTCAATAACAATATATTCGAAAGCAAGAATATTAATATTAAAAAACCCTTTATGCTTTCACAAAGGAAAAGTTACTATCAGTTCATTTATGTTTCCATAATTGGGATACAGGTGATATTAATATATGATAAAGATTTCACAACTTTATTGGATAGTAGGACTTTGCTTTCTGGGTACAACTCGTCCTTTATTCCGCCGCTAAGCATCAACTCGGTAGTGCTGTGCTCGGTGGGAAGGGTGAGTAAGCTTGTTTAAATATAAGCACAAGAAACATCTTAGTTCCAAAGGTTAGTGACGCATTGGACAAGAACGCGATTGTTAATATAAACAAAAATATAAAAGTTAATATAAAGGTGACACCTTGCCACAAATAATAAAGTCTATTCATAGACAAAATATTAATTTACGAAAGCAATGAACTGTGCATACTAGTGACGTCGTTTTAGTCAGTAATTTGTCCGAGGCGCAGTTTATTTTCCTCTTTGATATCGAATCTCAATCCCCGTTGATTGCAGCTTGAGCCGCTCGCTGGCGACGTTATGAAATGAAGTGAGCGTATTCACTGGAGTTTTTTACAACTTAAATATATTACTAGTCAAGATAGAATATTGTAAATCAATCGAAAATATATTTATGTACTTACATTTGTGATATAGATTTTGAAGTTTTCTTTCTTTTTTTTTTAGGTTTGTTTGAAGGTAAAGTATGAGTTTAATGAATACTAAAATGTTGACTATTTTTTTATTTTAGTGAAGAAATGTTATGAATTAATCTATTAGAAAATGATTTAAATTTTTGAAAATTTTGATATAAAATTGAAAATTGCCGGCATAAAAAACTAATATGTAATAATTATATTTACAGTAGTTTACTGGGTACAATACTAAATATACTAAAGAATTTATTTATTTACGACATCACACTAGAAACTTACACATTAGATCTGTGTCTTTACTGTATTGTCCGTAATTTATGTGCGGTATATAAATCCGTTGCGTAATTGGAAAGATCTATGCATACATAGGGACAGACAGCTGTAAGCGACTTTGTTTTATACTATCGATATACCGATAAATTTGAATTATGTAATGTCCCTGATCATCGTTAGAGAGTTGTGTGTATGAACTCATTGATTGATTGAGTTGTAGCGTAACAAGTAATGGATCACAAAATCAAAATATTCTTTAATTCAAGGCTCATAAAATCGCCTTTGAATCGTCATCGCTAGAGTCAATTCTACCGGGATGAACCGGCTAGAAATTAGGTTGTTACTGTTTTCCATCATTTTAATTACAGAGTATGAGTATTTATGTGTAGTTTCATAATATATCGATTACATGATTATCATGTGATCGTATAACCAGCTAAACTATAATATTCGCAACGACATAATATATTTATCGAGACAAGAGCAAATTTTTAATAAATAAAAGTAAGTATAACTTATCTAACTTTGCTAAAGTTTATCAAGCGAAATAAAATAAAATTATAATAGTTAAGTCATTTAAACTCAGAAAACAAAAAAATCCTGTGAAACACAAAGGTTATGTATGAAAAAAATATCTTAGTTTTACGCTTTATCACTGGCAATATAGCACTAGTTACTTTGTTCAAGGCAGTTTAAACTTTATACTTTTGTAATAGACGTTAAAATAGCGTGACGTTTGTTGAAGATGAAGAAGGGCGTAACATTTAACTCAATCAGTTTAATGCTCGTCTCACAGCTATGACTACGTGAGAGTTCTGTTGTGGATTTTGTCTGGACTGATTTATGAGCGGAATTTTAACTCATAATACACAATTTTAGTGAATTTTTAGATCCTTTTAAAAGTAAAGTTTGTATTTTATAACAATGATATATGGTATACGTGTTGCTATGGTTACCGCCCTCTCTGTCTCAATGGCGACGAAGATGGGACATTGAGATGTTTGTGGATAATAGAACACGAATTGCTCGTTAGTTTATTGCTAGAGATGTTTCCATAGCAACCCGAAAAACAATAAATCCGAGCGTTAACCAAGTTATACATGAAAATTCTTATACTTGGTGGTAGGGATTTGTGCAAGCCGTCTGGGTAGGTACCACCCACTCATTAGTTATTCTACCGCCAAATAACAGTACCCAGTATTGTTGTGTTCCGGTTTGAAGGGTGAGTGAGCCAGTGTAACTACAGGCATAAGGGACATAACATCTTAGTTCCCAAGGTTGGTGGCACATTGACGATGTAAGGAATAGTTAATAATATTATAGTTAATATATTAAAATAAATAAGCGTTATTACCTATGGGTGATGGTGACCACTAACCATCAGGTGGCCCATATGCTCGTCCGCCTACCTATAACACAAAAAAAACTTTTTGAAATACATCAAGTCAATAGTATTGTTATAATTAAAGCTTCGGAGAGTTACAATAGCTCTAAGAAATTGTTTGAATAGCGGTTCTGTACAACGGTTTAAGGGCAAATAATTTAAAAATATACGCTTTCCATTTCATTATGCTTAAATGAATTATTAAATTTTGCTTTTAAGCCCCAAAACTTGGAATTTTCTTCCAACTTTAATTCTGAGTAAACTTGGTAACAATATTTGTTCAAACATGATTTCGTATATTAATTAAAATCCCAACCCTGTGCTTAGGATTGAATTATTCGCAACAGAACAGCTAGATCAATATTAATTGTAAATCTGAGTGCAGCAAGTGTCTAGCAGTTATTGTCGCTTCAGGCATTTTTTTGCCGTGTATATTTTGCTTTTACATTATGTTATAATAAATAGTATTACTTTCAAATAATAGGTGGCGGGAAAATGACAAATGTTTCACAGGACCGATAGATATAGGATAGGACTGAGTATCGTTTAATACCGACAAACCGATGATTCCAAAAGGTAATGACGTCAGGACGATTAAAAAGTGGACAAAATAAATCTGCAAAAAAATCTTTTCCCTTCATTTAACAGACAATTTAGAGCCTACTTCAGCATACATAGTAGGTTGGGGAAAAGTAACATCTTATAATGATTTACTATTATTTGATTTAGATTTTTTTTTTCAAGAAATATTTTGCGACGAATATTTTTTCAAGCGTAAAAACTGCTCCTTATTTTGTACAACAAGAGGTGCGGTCTTACGTTGAATATTGCTCGCATCTTCGGGATGGCTCAAGTTAGTACTTGACAGAGGCTTTGGATTGGTTGCAACGACGTGCGGTCCGAATTGGCGACATAAAGATCACAAATATCCTCGAACCTTAGCTTTTACGTCGAGAGATAGCGGCGCTGAACGCTGAAATCGGTGTGTGCTCTGAAGAACTGTTATCTCTAATTCCTGCGTCCGATTTTTATCACAGGTTTACGCGTGCTGGCTAGTGAGGTCACAATAGTACGATACATTTTAGGCTTGGCATCGGCAAAATTCGTTAAACCGATCATATCCGAATTAAGTACGCCATCCCAACATATCAATATTTATTTCTTATGTGAATATGATCTCTACACAAACGTAACAGTGTGTAATATCATATGACCTAATATATTCGTCAATTTGACACGTCGATTTGCTTTCTCGGGTTGATCTGACGTGAGAATCTATAGCAACGACTAGCGTCGAATGGCGCGATAGGGAGCTATTTCTATTGGTTGTGTAAATCGGCAGTAATCGGTTTTAAGAAATGCCGATGCTACATCTAAGTTGTGTCGTACTATACCTAACTGTGAATTGACTGTGAATATCAATTGCATCGCACAACTATTTTCTTTGACTCACTTCCAAAAATGGAATTCTCGCATGTTTCCTTCCTATTATCATCTGGGTTTCTTCAAACGTGACGCGAAGAAGTAGTCTGTGGCATCACGAGAGAGGCTAGTGCAGTTCATTCGCTCTGACTTCATATCTTTACATATGGAGTCCACTACCACTTATTATTAGGTGGAGTGGAGTCATGTACCCGGTGTACATATACAAAAATACATACGTTAATATTTACTTATTTTTTTCGCTCGTCTATTTTCTTTGTTTAATCGTAGCCAGATTCCTTCTCAAGTGAGCTTTTTCGTACCATTGAAAACGAAATACTCTTTAGAAAATGACAAAAATGATTACATCGTTGCATTGTCTCTACGAGATTTTAAAACGTTATCTGGACTGCGCTTTAGTGCTTTTAAACTTGACTTTGTATTCTTTTGTAAAGATACAACTGACTGAATAAAGCTTATTTTGATTTATGTAAAAAAGTATTACGTTATCTAAAATTTTGTTACAGTTATCGTTGTGTCTCAGCCGAGATGATCCAGTGGATAGAACGAATGCATCTTAACTAATGAATGCGGCACCACTGAATATGCATGTGCTTAATTTTTGTTTAGTTATAATTCATCTCGTGCTCAGCGGTGACAGAAAAAATCGAGGAAATTTGCATGTGTCTAATTTCATAAAAAATCAGCCATATATGTATTAAACCAACCCGCATTGAAACAGCGTGGTGGAATATGTTCCAAACATTCTCCTCAATGGGAGAGGAGGCCTTAGCCCAGTAATGAGAAAGTTATAGGCTCTTGTTGGTGTTGTTGTTATCGTTCTCTACCGTAATGAAACTAAAGTCTGCTGTACACGCCAACCAAGATCTTTGCCTAAAAATAAACAGGAATTTTAGTACATGTTTGACCTTCAATATAAACCTTTTATATAGACCCTTATTCCACATGAGCGACAACGGGAGTAGTGGATATATTTATAACCAGATAATCGCTAATCAGGTCGACAAGACAATGACTCAAATGGTTTTTCAGTATCATCTTATAAGGTCTGCTGATCTTTGATTTTAATATATAGTGTTCGGTATTTTGGTATAAATTTTGATAAAATAACCATAAAAGACTTGTTATTTAATTTTAATAAAAACAGAGAGTATTTTTATCGATGTGAGTAATGTGAGTTTCCACGTGAGAAACTTGGAAAATATTGAAAAAATCATTTATATGAAAACAATTATTACATTCATATACTATTTTTATAAAACTAGCTATTATTTTATAAGAGTTAAGGTACTCATATTTATTTATAAAGGTCTTATCTATCAGATTAGGAAATATTTTCAACAATAATAGAGTATGAAAGTAAACCGAATTTGAAATGGAGATAATGTGAGTCATAACAAAGAATTACTAACCATGAAATGTCTTGGGGCCACGCGGAATTTCGGGACCAAAAACAGAATCTTTCACCATTTAGAAATTAATCATTTTCTTATATCTTCGAAATATATGTTGTAAATACAAGCGATAATTAAGGTAGTATATTAACACCAATATTTATTTATTTATTAACTCTTTATTGCACCCTAATTTTTTTTTTTTTATTCTCATTTTAAGAGCTGAGTCACTTCGGTGACTATGTTGCTCTGGTAGATTTCACGAAACATTTATATCCTTACCATAATTACACGTATTATGTTATCTAGTGACGCTTATTTATATTATGTTTACCTATATTATACATAATTTTGGCTAGTTCAGAAGTAGGATTAGCAAGATAAATGTTACATATTCCCATCGATCTATCTGTTAGTTGTGCTAGGAGGGGTTCGCTACGAACACACTCCATTAAAATGTGGTATACATCCTCTACAGTCCCGCAATTGGGACAATTAGGAGAAGAAACTTTCTTCATTAAATATCCAAACTTATTTAATGGAATGTGTCCGGAACGTAATCTCAACGCCATTACAATATCTTCACGTTTTAAATCACATTTTTCCACCCAAGAATAATTGAAAGGTTGTGGTTGGATCGTTTTGTACCATATGCCCTTTTCTTTAGACCTCTTATCAAAATATTCTTTCCAAGATTCTACAAATTTATCTTTTATAAAATACAGACAATCTGTATAGAAAGGTACCATTAATTATTCTTCCATCAGTGCAGGCTTGTTTCGCAAACTGATCGGCCTTCTCGTTACCAACAATTCCGATGTGAGAAGGAATCCACTGCAAAACCACATTTTTTTTAAAGGACTTCATTTTTAGAATCAGTTCTATAATCGTATTGGCTATCAGTGTTCCTCGAAAAGTCGAGGTGCAACGAGTCAAATGTTGTAATGAACTTTTTGAGTCCGTGAGGATAACAAATTTATTAAAATTAATTGTCTCAATATAACCTAATACTTCAGCCAAAGCAATAAGTTCTGCGTACATTATCGAAATTTTGTAATTATTTTTAAATCCTATATTAGTTTCTGCTTGGGGGTCATAAAAGGCAATTCCCGTTTCACTGTTATATATAGATGCATCAGTAATAATTAATAATTAAATAATTTATAATAAAAAAATAATTTATAATAGTTAGAATACTGTAGATTTAAGTCATTTATACATTTTGTTTGAATATCAAGAGAGTTATATGAGCGTTTTGCTTTTTTTATATGAGGTATATCTATTTTAATGTGTGGGTCCAAGTCTATTTTTGAAGGCCAAATATTGAAATTAAACATTTCTGGTTGAAAGCTTCTATAAACTGGTATATTTTGGATTTCATTGAATAATAAGATTAATAAAGGCTTTTCTCTTCTGTTCCAATATGATTTTTCAAATTGAGGTGCAAAATCTCTAAGTAAAGATATAATACTATTATTTGCTAAAGACTTTGCTTTTAACAAATATTTTGAGCCCAAGTAACGTCTACGAATTGCTAAAGGTGGTAAGCCTAATTCGCTTTCCATCACGTGTATAGGAGTGGTTCTTATAAATCCACCTATCACTCTCATACATTGGTTTTGGATTTGGTCTAATTTCGACAAATGTGACCGTGAACTGTCCGTGAACCGTGAACTGAATCGAACAAAAAGCTCGCGTATTCGATTCTACTTCTTATTAAAGAAATGTATAGCCTTCTTAAATATTTAGGATGTATACCCCAACCAGAACCTGCTAAAACTTTAAATAAATTCAAAAGTTTGGATACTTTATCCCTTACACTAATAATATGAGTTCCCCATGATAATTTCCGATTCAACCACAACCCTAGATACTTTATATTTTCTACAATTTCTATGGAAACATTATCTACTTGAAGATTAATAGATGGACTAATGTGATGGGCTCTACTAAACAAGCATATTTTACTTTTAGAAGCAGAAATTTTTAAACCTAGTTCATCAAGCATTGCAATAAAAATGTTCAAAGCTGATTGTAAATAATTGGCGGCGATAGTCAAATTCTTATGTGATGTATACAATACAAAATCATCCGCATATTGTGAGATAAAAACATTTCTGATAGACTGGCATATGAGAGCTGTCGCGATATTAAATAGTAAAGGCGATAAAGGATCTCCTTGAGCTAAGCCCTGGCTACAATATCTGGTCATCGATACTGTATCTAAATTAATATTTAGAGATCTATAATTGAGAAAATTCCATAAATAAGTACAAATTTTGGATCCAACGCCGTAATTGTCGATTAAAGTCAAAAGTTTATATACATCTATGTTATTATATGCTCCATCAATGTCAATGAAACAACAAGAGGTAGAATTGCCTAGTCCGAATCCATTTTGTATACATAAAACTAGTTTGCTTAAGTTGTCTAAACAAGAGCGAGCTTTTCTGAAACCCGTCATGCTCTCAGAGAAGATATTTGATCTTTCAAAATACCATTCAAGTCTTTTGTTTAGGATTGAGTGAAAAACTTTATATATACAGGACATTAAAGATATTGGTCTTAGTGATGATATTAAATGTGGATCACGTCCGGGTTTCAGAAAAGGAATAATAGCAATTTCTCGCCACTGCCTTGGAACTATTCCATATTTGAGAATTTCATTGAAAAGAGTCAAAAGCCTATCTTTAGCACATTCAGGTAAGTTTTTTATCATTGAGAATGAAATCATATCTATTCCCGGAGCGGTATCTTTAGATTTGATGGATACTTCTAATTCCTTTCTCGAAATTGATGATTCTAAAAGGCAATTTATCGATCTAAAAGTAGGACAATTATTTACAACATAATCAGGAGCTAGAGTTTGAAGGAGATCCCTAGCGCATTCACCACCTATACGAGATTGTTTGGAATATCGACCTCTTATCCATTTCATTCGAAACCACATTTCTTTTATTGAAGTCACTTCACATATACTATTACAAAAATTTTGCCAAGATTTTGATTTCGACTGACGTAATATTTTTTGAGCTTCACTTATTTTATTTGTAAAATCCAAAGGTTATTTGGTGTTGGATTATCTCTAAATAATACAAGTGCTAATCGGCGTTCAGCTATGGTCTTTGAAATAATCATATTCCAAAATGGTTTAGGTATAAAGGAATTAGTAGGATTTAAGCTAAATTTAATAAAAGGAATATACTTGTCCGCAACTCGGTTTATACAATCAAGCAGCATATCGTAACCCAATTGCGTAGTTATAGGAAAAGTCATCTGACGCAGTGACAAATCAATTTCAGAACGATATGATTCCCAATTAGCTACTTTAAAGTTCCTTTTTTTTACATAGTTATTAGGAGATATGTTATAATTAACGCTTATTTTAATTATTAGATGGTCACTTCCTAGGGACTCGTTTGTTACAGACCATTCACAATTTAAAGTAATATCCGATGATGCCAAAGATAGGTCAGGAGAAGATTTTTGCAAACTATTATTGACAAATTTAACACGAGTTGGTACGCTACTATTATTGAGGATTACGTAACTGCTATCTACAACCGAATTAAAAATCTGGATTCCTCTTCTGTCTGTTCTATTAGACCAGCTATGGTGATGACCATTAAAGTCACCTAATATTAAAGATTTTTGAGTGCTGCTACAAAATATTTCGTCCCAGTTATTTTGCGAGGATCGTGAGGATGGTGGACAATATAAGGCATAAATACTTTCCAGATTATTGCAGTTGTGAATTTTGATATGTAAAATTTCAATATCTGAATTTGATAAATTAAATTGGCAAACCTCTGTTCGAACAGAATAATGAGTAATAATAGCGACACCTCCATAACCATCTGATCTATCTTGGCGATATATGTTATAACCAGAGATCCTTATATTATCAGTCTCATTCAACCAGATTTCACTAATCACTGCAATATGAATTTTTTCACGATTTAATAACATCACATAGTCTAATAATTTGGGTTTAACACTTTGTGCATTCCACTGCATTATATTCAGTTTATTATAGTTTCTATCCATATGAAGATTCAAAGAGGTTTTTAAATATTGGTAACTCTAAAACTTTGGTTTTAAAAAAAGAAATCAGCCACTCCCATATAATTGTTAATACTTCTGTAGTTTTCTCCTTTAAAGATATTCTTCGTATAAATATAATGTTTTTTAATTTTTCTACGAGTTTTTTAAATGGTATATGACTACCACTATTATTTTGTGCTTCTTTTGAGTATTTTTGTGATACCTCAATATTAGAATCCGAATCCGAATTTGTTGACATGTCCCAGTCCATAGTGATTCGAGACTGAATGTTCTTTTCTTTCGGGGCGTTTTTCTTCGGTTTACTTTTTCTTTTACTTTCTTCACTATTAATTTTCTTCCCAGACTTTACTATTTCGGAAAAGCTTTGTGTTTGACTCGTGACTACGATGGGCTCCTGATATGAATTAAGTGCAGGGAAATTTTCATCTATATCCAAATTATTTTCTTTACCTGGTTGGGGAGAAGGGGGAACATACAACATAGTCGCTTTTCTGAAAGTGCAATTAAACTCTGCCATTAACTGTCTAATTCTTTTTTCTTTGAGGAATATCGGACATGTTCGTACTAGCGACATATGTTGTCCACCACAGTTGATGCATTTAAATTGGTTAGTTTCGCAATTACTGTGATTCTTTGAGCACTTGGGGCATATTATGGTTTTTGAAGGACAATATTTGTGAGTGTGACCAAATCTCCAACATTTGGAACATTGGGTTACCGGAAATATGTAAGGCTCAACCTTTATTTTTAAACCGTGTATGAAAATATGTGGTGGCAAGGAAGAGCCTTTAAAGCAAAGGCGAATTGTTTCACTTTCAGTCCATCCAGCGGCGTCATCGCTTCTACGAAATAATCTTTTAACCGATACAATCTCTAAGTTCGTCGCAATACTCTCTTGTATATCTTTTTCGGGTAGATCTAAGTCAATATTTCTAATAATACCATACGAGAATCCAACTTCACTTGTTTTGTAACATTTCCAGCCTTTTTCTCGAAACGCTGTAGAAGTTAACAACTTATCAGCGTCTCCCTCCTCTTCAAAAAAAACAAAAAAATTGTAAGGTGTTGCATATTTAACTCTTGTTATATTTGATATATTATGTTCTTTCAAAAACCTCGCCAGTTCTATCTGCTTAGGAATATTTTCTTTACTAGTAATACAAATTTCTATTTTATCATCTATTTCTTCTGTATTTTTTTCTAACTCATTTCTACGATACCTTCTTTTGTTGTTTTTGGATACTAAAGTCCAAATTTCGCCATCATCCTTATCATTATACCTTTTTCTTTTTGTGTAAACTTTAATGTTTTCGTCGGTCCCATCCACTTGCAATAATTCTTCATTTTCATTATCTTTGTCACTCCTATTATCCATACCATCTAACACGGGCGCCATGCTATTTGCAGTATTATCCATAATGAATTTAAAACACAATATTGCTTACGTGGTCGCACGCCCGATAGTGCAGAATGCACGCGGCTAGCGATAAAACCGGTTTCTTATCTCAACGCTTAGTAAAATAAATTATTATATGCAAAAAACACGACCGTGCCACAAAAGGTGTTCCACGCAACTCGCACCCTAACTTAAAACTAAAAATTACAATTTTGCTACACAAAATTTGCATAAGGTGCTGGCAACAGGCATTATTTTTATACTTGTAAGTGTGTGTGATACACACACATATAGAATAAAATAGATGTGCTATTAATAGTACCAATCGGATTTGGTTCATACCGTTCAACTTTTGTAATAAAAAATTTAAAAAGTTAAAATAGATTAACTCTGAGTCAAATTCACGTTATTCCATTTATTTATATCTTAATATATAAAAATCCAGTGTCACAATGTATGTTCCCAGTGAACTCTTCACCAACTCAACCGATATTGATGAAATTTGGCATTTATGTGTAATTTGGTCCAACTTTAGAGATAGGATAGTTTTCATTTCGATTAATGGCCTCAATGATTTATAAATAACAATAAACTGATTATCAAAGTTGATTGTTGTTATTAATTGTAAGTTACGAAAATTTCGAACAGATGGCGCCTCATAGGATTTTTACAGAAATCTGTCCGATCGTTTATCATTAACTTATCATAGATGGCGCTACCGTTGAATTTTAGATTTCATTTTCCACTACACGTGGTGCTGGCCATTTTTTGATCGATACTCTCTGTGACATCGCTTTTTCTGGATCATTTTTCATTTTATTTTCATTTGTTGTATATTATTTTGGATATCTATATAGCTACTAATTTACAGTTACATAATGCAGTGAAATATAAGAACAACAAAATAATAGTGCAAGGAATTTATTCACATAAAATTTTCAGTAAAATGCCACCAAAAAAATCTAACCTCAACAATGCCCGTAGCAAAAAAGCTCGACAACGGCGTCGTGAAAGAGCTCACGAATCAGTCGAACAAAGAGCAGAAAGAAATGAAGCTCAAAGAATTCGCATAGCTGATATTCGTGCGCATGAATCAAGAGAACAGCGTGATAATCGTCTCCAAGAATATTTATCGAGAACAAGAGCTGCACGTGGACAACACATAGATTCAATTAGAGAACGAGACCGAGAAAGGCAGCGAACCAGTCGTGCATTAACACGTGAATCATTTGTTCGTCTTGGGTTTAATTATGCACCAGACATTAATTACTCAGCTGATCCCAAAGTTACTATCGGTGCGATGAACAAAATATGCAAACATTGTCAGGCGTTAAAATTTCGGAATGAATCACCTGGCATGTGTTGTGCCTCAGGGAAAGTTGTATTATTACCACTCCCTACTCCGCCTGAACCTTTGAAATCTCTTCTTTCTGGCATTTCAAATGATTCAAAATTATTTTTGCGTAAGACACGAAAGTTTAATTCTTGCTTTCAAATGACATCATTTGGAGCATCAAAAATTTGCGATCTCTCAACTGATGGTCGTAATTTTGAAACAACATTTAAAATACAAGGACAAGTGTACCATAAAATAGGGTCATTGATGCCAATGCCAAATGAAGATCCAAAATTTCTCCAAATCTATTTTATGGGCAGTTGTGAAGAACGTGTGACAACGCGATGCCAGTATAATTTTATTGAACAAGCAGAAGAGAGATCAATTGTAGTATCGTTAGAAATTTTTTTGGAGAACCGTAATCATCTGATTCAATTGTTTAAAAGAGTATCACCACAATTAAAAGGTGACAATTATCAAATCGTAATTAAAGCTGACAAAGTACCATCGGGAGGACACGCTGGCAGGTTCAATGCGCCAACTGTAGATGAAGTTGCGATTATTATGGTCGGTGATCCAGTTGACAACAGATCTATAAAAATTACCCGCCGAGATAATACTGTGAGTAGAATTTCAGATATACACCGTTCGTACGACGCACTCCAGTACCCATTGATATTCTGGCAAGGACAAGACGAATATCACATCAATATCAAACAGCGTGATCCAATTAATGGTAATGAATTAAATAAAAAGTTAGTTCAATGAATTACTACGCGCATCGATTAATGATTAGACATAATCAGGACAACTATATTCTTCGATATCGTCAGTTGTATCATCAATTTACTCAGCCACAGCAACGCGTGGCCGGGTCTGCTAGTTTTAATTAAAATACATTTCATAAATTTCAAAATAATAAAGTGAATTTATCATGTATTATTTATGCTATATATGAAGTGAAAAATATTGAAAATAATAATAAAATACCTATTTTTTTTAAATAACAAAAATCTGTTAAAGAAGACTGGGTTTGATATCGGTTTTTGTCTTTGTACGAGAAGGTATTTATATATTACATTATACAAAATTAATTATTTTTTTTTTAGTATATTCTTGGTGTTAAAAGCACTTAGAATGTGGTGTAAGATATGGCTCATGTAACTTTTTCACTTTGATTACGTTTTTTTTATTCTTAAAATACGGACACTTAAAAATGCCAATATAATGATTATGCGAACCCATCGTTTTTTTTGTTTACAAAAAATTGTTTTGTAATTTATTAAATTTCTTCTTAATCGTAGATTAATTTTAAAGTTTTGATGAACTTCTGAAAGAAGTCAATCTAAGTTAGCGAGTTTATCATGACTTTTGACTTTTTTATATTTCAATAATAATGATCCTTTTAAAGGTCACATCTGAATTATTGCTTGTTAACAATATTTCAATACACATTATATTCGTATTCGTATTACATTTATAAGTAAACTAACAATAATCTGGAATCGAAAATCAAAACTAAAGTTGATACTTTAGAATTGGATATTGGATTGACTAAATTATTTAAAATATAATATATCTCAACCTACGTCACATAATATATATATGCTAACTGTAAGCATTTTAAGCATTTTTGATCTCCAGTATATTTAAAGAATTACATTTTTTATCGTATTCAGTTGCAATAGATTTTTAGTTGTATTGTAGATAAGCTTATAATATATATGTATTTAGTACAATAAATAATACTAAGAGAACAAAAACAAAATCAAATTAAAAGAAATATTAACAATCACAACTGCGCCATACCGTTAGAGATTGCAAAACAGTGATTGATATACAAACAATCAAGTCTGCTGGTTTAGAAATGACTCTCCTATTCTAATAAGTTACCAGATTTAAATAAATTTACTGAAATAAAAATTCTGCTTATAAAATATATCTGCAATTTTGATAGAAACCTGTTAAATGTAATTAAAAGATTTTATAAGTGAATAAAAATAACGTAAGTATGAAATAAACTTTAACTGATAACTCTCTGCTTTAATTATAATTGTTAAGAACTCAGTTCTTAAAACTATTATTAAGTTAATGTTTAAATTAAACGTTTCAAGCTATTGAGACTTAGAAGGGCTCTTTACTATTTTATGATATTAAGTATCGTTTCTCAACCATTTGTGTAACAAATTAATGTTTTTCAAAGCGGTGGTGGGTCCTTTCAGGTATAATAAATAGCATATGTTCGTGTGGTTTAGTCGTGAAAGCGTAGCCAACAGACAGAGAGACAAAAGTATTTTCGTATTTATATTACTAGTTATGTATATACAAATAAACGGTATCTCTTGTAAAGCTTATGCTACGCAATGAATAATAACAGTACATCAATTCTATTCTATACAAAGATTTCGCAAATAATTCAGTTACTTATATACATTTCTTTTTCACTTAACCTGGCACGTGATGTCGTAAATCAAACAACTAACGATGTTGTATTACAGTTTAAAATACTAGCTATAAATCAGTTCACAAAACACCCCAACAATACTCTCACGTAGACAAAGCAAGGAGGCGAGCATTAAGCTGATTGAGTTAAATGTTACGCCTTTCTTCACCTTGTCTTATTACACAAGCTATTTTAATATCTAATATAGTGTGATAGAGTTCATAATTCTTTGACCGAAACGATGCTACCGTAACAAAAATAAAACGAGATATAGAAGTTTCCTCATACATTTTGTAACCTTTGTAAGTTGAGCTTAGCGTGAGATATTTGGTCTAGAAAATATTTTTGTTTCAATAGAAACAGTACCATTTACCGGGATCATATATTGTGGCGGCTTAAAATATAAAGAATAGAAGCAATTGTTAGAGGTATGAAATAGGTTTAACGAAATAAAATATGTGATAAAAGTTTTCATTTGTTTTTCTACAGAAACACAAACAGTTATTGTATTAAAAATGATTAAAAACTTTTACGATTTCACAGTAGATGTGTTTAATTTTGTTGAATACGTTTTGCTTTCTAGTTTTATGAACTTTGAATCTTATTAAATGAATAATAATAAGTTGTATCTTTAGATTTTTAATGCTTATAAAAATGCAAAGAAATAGAATCAATGATTTATTTACTACAAGAATAGACGATACAATAGTGGATAGTACAATGCTTTCTCCAATTTACTAAACGTAGTCAAATGTAACTAATATTCTCGTTGTGTTTTATCGTTATCTTTTAATTGTTATACGTCTTAAACTGTCCGAGGATCTATTGGTAGATATAAGGCCACGAATCTGAAGTCGGGTTCAAATCCCATGTTAGGCCGGTTAAAAGTGATTGGATTTTAATGTCAGAAAATTTAAACAACAGATCGGAGTTTGGAATTAGAACGTGAGTTTATTCCCATGACTCAGTAAGTAGGTACATGAAATGGTCCTGCAGCTGAATTCCTTTCAGTAGTATCGGATTGGTCATCCCATCGGGATATAAGAATGTGTGGGCTGGTGGACCCTTGTGATTGGTCACTGTGATCGATCAAAACGAAATCAGATATAATGCTTCAAATTAAACTCTATATCTTGTTCTTTTTTTAAATTTAACCTTATTTACTTTTTATACTTTTAAAATCTCTAGATTTATTTTATACTTTATTGCAGGATAACACGTTAGTGTGTGTGTGTGTGTGTGTGTGTGTGTGTGTGTGTGTGTGTGTGTGAACCTATAATCATGGCATTCGACTCAACAACAACAAAATGACAACAACCTATTCTTTCCAGAACTAATTCCAGAACGCTGCTGCTTCCAAATGCGGCAGAATTTCTTATAAATTAGACACATGTAGGTTTCCTCACGATGTTTTCCTTCACCGCCGACCACGAGATGAATTATAAAAGCAAATTAAGCACATGAATGTTCAGCGCTGATTATTAAACATACTTTATTAACATAAGAATTAATAACATTAAATGCTTAAATATATAAAAATATGAACTAAAACTAGTTACTATATAAATCTTGACCGCGTGGAAAGTTGGATTTCCCCGTTGAATCTCAATTCCGATCCTCTGGGCAAAAAACGAACCAGCCCTCCTGTCATCAGTGGAGGCAATGAGGCGAGGTGTTATACTTTTGATGAAGCTTTTAGTATCACTACTCCAAGGGCCAAGCGTTTCGACTGCGAATGGAACAAAAGAGTAGTTTGATATAATACAAGCATATTTAGTTATTTTTTTTGCTTCAGCTTTTTCCGCAGCGGCACCGGCTCTTAACATTGTTTCTCGGATATGAGACGGGGTCAAAGTGTTAACACATGTAGCGTCCCACTAAACGCCCGTCCTCGTTCTCGGGGAACCAATGTTAATCCATCAGGTCTCTTACCATCATCACGACTAATCCCACAAGGCTCAGTAAGAGCAGGAACGTGGTAGGTGGCAAGAGCCCTTTTTATTATGTCATTAAGAGAACCGTGGTGGAAAAACCTGCATGTACTCCTTGGGCAAGAGAGACCATATAAACCGAAAGAGTCCACCTCCTTTCCACCCGGGCATCTGTGCTCAGAGCACAGATGTGTTCCCAGTCCCAGTCCAGGAGACCAATCGATATGCGAAAACATTCATTATCTACAAGTGTCCCAAGATTTTTAGAGGGTAATGAATTCAACCAGTGACTTGACGATAACGGTAGAAGCCTGGCACGATCTTGGGCACTTGTTTCAGTGCTGTTTGCCTGAGTTTGAATCCGCGAACATTGCTTAAGATGCACGCGTTCTAAACACTGGGTCATCTCGGCTCGATTCTAATGTCTTTTTTATAAGCAAACTTCATAAGAATTTAATAAATACCTCTCATAAATACGAAGTCAATTTCGATTTTGATTGTATGAACACAAATGATAACCTGAGAAATTTTCAACGAACAGTAAGAAACCACATCGGCTTATGATTCAAATTGTCCTCGTCAAAGCATTGGTATTGTAGAAATATAAAACATTCCTTACTATTCTGTCAATAGCTGCCACTAGACTTTAAGTATTTATGTTTTTGTACCTTTAATTATACTAGCCCATTGACCTTTTAAAACGGGTCATACTCATGAATGAATGGACTAAGAGTAAATCTGATTAAATTTCAAAGCAAAATAAATTTTATTCAACTGCTTTTAAGACTTCTTACAAGATTTAATCGCCTGTATAGAAAAAAAATTAACTACCATCGGCTTGGAATTTAGATTTCATCTAACAGATGCAGAAAAAACTACTATAATGACGAATTAAAATATATTGTATTAATACAAAACATAAAAATGGTGAAAATTATGACTATATTGTATGTTCTTTTCGTTATTCGAAACAAAAAAATTGTTTTTTATGGCTTAGACATATGTTCTTGGGTCATGATTCTGACGTTAACATTTGACATTTGAAAGGTTAAGGCCACCATTAAAATAATTCTATATGTATCTAAGATTTTGTGAAATAAATACAAATATATTCGGGAATTTAGCTAGATTGATGATCAAGGGTTATAAAATTAAAGATTAAGTATTGTTTTTTTAATAGGATTGATAATTTGGAAGAAACGAAGGATATTTTACACAAAGTTAGAATATACTAAAATTAATTTATAAACAGAAGTCAATGTTAATAAATGAAAAATAACAAAAAATACAGTAACGATGATAAAATCCCATTGACATAGATTTTCAATACCACCATCACGCGGTGAACCAGCATAATTAAATGAGTTCCAAACATTCTTTAGAAGAAACCTACATATAATTTTTTTACGAACTAGCATGAGGTTCACCTGATGGAAAGTGATTACAATCGGCCATGGACATTTGCAACACCAGGGGACTTGCAGGTTCATTGCCGGCCGTTAAGGTAAGAATACGCTCTTATTGAAAATTTGAAAACTTGAAAATTTCAGCTTGGATCAGTTCGGAAAAATCACCGTTACTTTCGCCGAAATAAACCGACCTTGGTTAATAAATGGTTGAAGTCTGGTAATTGCTTTATAGAAAATAAACAGTAAATACATTTAAATAATTTTAATTATATTAATATTATAAAAACGAAAGTAACTATGTCTGTTGATGAAATTTATTAACTATATATTTTTAGCTTCTTTTTATGCTGGACCCTGGTGACCAATCCCAAAAAACGGGAACGAAGCCGGGAGCGAAAACTAGTGTAGGTTTTATTGCTTAAAAGTCGGCATCACTTGGACTATGAAATGTTATACAGCAAATAGTATTTTGAACACAGAATCTTGTTCTGAAATGAACTTGCTCAAGTTATATGACATTTGTTTCGAATTTAATGTCATATAAAGTTTGTTGAAGTGAGTGCTTAGAAAGTCTGTCAATATGAGTATGTCAAATCTATTACTTGTTCCTGTATGAGCGCATTCATAAAGTACAACTTTATTGTTTAAGACTATAAAGAATTTAATATAAGTTTTTGTTGAACTAATTCTTGTATTTTATATAAATGTAGAAACAACCTGTCCTTACTTAGACGCGTACATCATATTTCTTTTTATTTTTATATTTTTTTTATTTTATGGAATAGGTTGGCGGACAAGCATTTGGGCCACCTGATGGTAAGTGGTCACCATCACCATAGACAATGACGCTGTAAGAAATATTAACTATTCCTTACATCGTCAATGCGGCACCAACTTTGGGAGCTAAGATGCTATATCCCTTGTGCCTGTAGTTACACTGGCTCACTCACTCTTCAAACCGGAACACAACAATACTACGTACTGTTGTTTAGCGGTAGATTATCTGATGAGTGGGTGGTACCTACCCAGGCAGGCTTGCACAACGCCCTACCACCAAGTAAAATCATGAAGTTGTATTTAATTTTTTTTTGAAAAGGAAGTTATTTCCATAAATACCAGAAAAAGATCTAAATACGCAAAACGTTTACTTTATGCCTTAAGTTCACAAATATATGATATCTAATTTTATTTAACATTTAATTTAAATAAGATATTTTGTTCCCCTAATTAAGTAAGGATATTTCAAAAGACCACGTTCAAAATTTTACGTACAAAAGTAACCGCAGTATCTCGCGAAGGCGTAATTGTAATAAATTGAGTCTTAATCAAATCTGTTATTTTGAACAAATGTCTGGGGTGCAATCTTCTTGTAATTAATTCTACTGTTATGAGTTCCTAATTTGGTACAAGTGATGGAACAGTTTTATATATTTGGTCTAAGTAAAGAGCGTAGCACATGATTAATAATATAAATGCGAAAAATATGAAAACTACCAATCATCCGTTTTGGTAGATATAATAAAATACCAGCGGTATCATCACTGTCGCGGGTAGCTTGAGATTGCTATCGCATGCTATCGTGATGAATTTACTCAAATCTTACGAAGTCGATGCAACAATTTTGTTTTGGACCTCATAAAAGCTTTTTAAATGTTTCATTACTAGATCTTTATTTTACTTATTGAATATCAACCGATGATTAATTATGAGTACAACCCAGGCAACGACTTCGATTCATCACGTCCTTGATTGTGAAGGATAAAATCGTGAGAAAAACTGCACGTGGTGAATGAAAATCTGCCACGTGTACCACATTGATGAATTGTGGTTTAGTTAAGTTCCAAATTTTCAGCTCAAAATCTTTTGCTCAACAGTGACTTTAACGGACTGTTTTTTTACTTAATGTTTCCAATTTAGTATTTTAAGAAATATCTTTAGATCCGCTAAATTGACTGTAATGGAATTCTCATTTATCTTTCATTCGAAGACTTTTCTCCGCAGCGTTTACAATAGTTAGACATGTAACTGACAATGATAATGGTGGCTTAGTATGTATATTTTGATTCTTAGTACAATGTTTTTCTAAATAAATTGAGCATTTGACGGACAAGAGCTCTTTGGTTAGTTTCACTTAATTACGGAATATATACTATGGAATTATATACTAGAATACTTATTTATAATTATATCGCGTCTCCTTAATTACAAATAATAATAAATGTAAACAACAAGCATGAAGTTTAAAATTTAAGGCGAAGATTGATTTGTCGGTGTTTCTTACAAAAATTAGAGATGATTTAATTTCGTCATTTAGTTCATAGAGGTTCTGAATTTTGTCAAAGTGTTTTTTATCCTTATATTATCCTAAAGAGACAAGTTTTCCTTCTAAATGTTTGCGAATGCGCAGAAGGTTTTCAAGTGCAAAGAAGTGGTTCCTACAATTTCCATGTCATAAAATCTTACCGTTTAGTTAAAAACTCAATCAATTAATCTTATTAAAAATAATGTACACTTTTTAGAAGTATCATATAAAATTATCATATATAGGTACTAATATTATAAATCGAACGTAACTCTGTCTGTTCACGGCCAAATCACTAAATCGAATTTGATAAAACTTGATATGAAGCAAGTTTGAACTCTAAGGAAAAACGTTGGCTATAATTTTTTTGAAACACATATATGTTGTGACTTCGCGGCAATTATTCGAATACTATAAATAATATCATATTGGAATAAAACTATAATTGTTAACTCACAATAATTCCTAGTAGCAAATGTAGCGCTAGTAGCGCCTAACACAACTATTCATACAATATATTAATAACTATTAATACATACAGTCGTTCGCTTATGTATTGAACAATTTAATCTTATTCCTGTACAATACAAGCTATATTATCTTTCATCGTTTAAAATTGGAAGCCCTATCCACGACTTACATTAAGTAAGTACTTTACAGAATTAGGCGAGATTTTATATTGACTGTAAGTAAGAATTTATTTAATGGTGTCTAAAAAACGATTGAAATTAAATTTTAAGATTTAAATACAATTTTATTAATACTTGAATTTTTTTTTATGGTTTATGTTGGCGGACGAGCATATGTGCCACCTGATGATAAGTGGTCACCATTACCCATAGACAATGACGCTGTAAGAAATATTAACTAATCCTTAAATCGTCAATGGGCCATCGACCTTGGGAACTAAGATATTATGTCCCTTGTGCCTGTAGATACACTAGTTCACTCACCCTTCATACCGGAACACAACAATACTGAGTACTGTTGTTTGGCGGTAGAATAAATGATGAGAGGGCGGCACCTACCCAGACGGGCTTGCACAAAGCCATACCACCAAGAACTTGTAACATTTTTACTTGGATAATTATTACAATATTCTAACTTTTATTATATTATATTAAAATAACTTTTAAAAGATTCGTATTTATGTAATTAAAATTTATATAATATCCAGATAGTCAATTTACACGGGTATGAGGTTGCACCTCATTTAATAGAATAGACCGTTTTATAAAACATTTGTCTGTTGTGAGACATCAAGTGTAAAAATATAAGACCTATATATTTAGTTACAAAGTCATCTGATAGAAATCTGTGTGATGGTCAGTGTGTGTGTCTTGGTTTTGAGGCAACAACTGAATTTGTAAAACCAACATATTATCAATAGCTACCATTTGAATCCGCGACATATATGTTCATTCTTTGGTCCCAGCTTTCGGGGGCGGTTTTTCCTAACCGATACGACTTGGGGACCTTCATGAAAAAAGCGTACTCCTTCTGTAAAACTCAAAACTAAAAAAAAACTCAAATTCCTTTATTCAATATAAAAGCAGCACACTTACTTATTGATTGTCTAATAAACACTACCACCGGTTCGGAAAAAGGAACGCCTGACCTGGGAAGAACCGGCGAAAGAAACTCAGCGGGTCTTTTTTTTGTTATTTTTTTTTGTCAAATTATTAAGATACATAGTAGTATATGATTAGAAATAGCCAGGATGCGATCGTTTCATTCCCAAGGTATGCTATCAAACATAAACTCGCTAATTGTATAGTAACCTTTTGCACACAAGCGTTTCTTAACATTTTTTTTAAATTTGGCAACAGAAGCATTTTGAACGCTTTCTGGGATCCTGTTGTAGAAGCGTATACATTGCCCCACAAAAGAGTTACTGACTCTATGCAGTCGAGTAACAGGAGTAACAAGATTGTGTTTGTTCCTTGTACCAATGTTATGAGAATCACATTTTCTCATAAAAACATTAATATTTTTCCGTACATACAAAACATTAGAAAATATGTATTGAGAAGCAACAGTTAATATCTTAATTTCTTTAAATGTATACCTTAGTGATTCCTTGGCTCCTAGGTTATAGACTGCGCGAATAGCCCTCTTCTGCAGCACAAGTATAGTTTGGATAGCGGCTGCGTTACCCCAAAGCAAGTAACTGAAATATACTAGTCGAGCCGTATCAACATCAGTAAATAATCTAATTTTTTTGACCGCGAATGCCGCAGAACTCAGTCTACCCGCCAATCCGTTTATATGGGAGAGCCACTGTAACTTGGCATCAAGAGTAAGGCCAAGAAATTCAGTTGTTACAATTGGATCCATCGATTCCCCATTGATAAGTACATCAAGCAGATTGTGTCTATTGAAATATGCTAATAATTGATTTAAAATATTTTTTTCAAATATTTTGCTCAGGTTAGGTAGTATTGAGATTGGCCTATAGTTATCAGGATCTGAAGTCCTACCAGATTTAAATATTGGAATGACTTTACTATGTTTCAACAGGTCAGGAAATATACCACGTTGAACACAATCATTGAATATTATTGCAAGATAAGGTGCAATCACATTAATAATTGAGTTTATCACCTTTCCAGAAATACCCCATAGATCAGTAGTTTTATTAATGTCTAATGACTTAAATGTACAAATTATGATATTGGTGTTTACAGGGGTAAAATTAAATTTTGATTTGTAAAGACCGGCAACGCATAAGCGCCAGAACGTTGCGGATGACCATGGGCAGTGGAAGTCACTTTGATTGAGCCTTTTGTTGTTTGCCACCTCAGCTCAGGCGCAGCATGTCTTCTTCTTACATACTTCTCTGTCAGACGTCATCTCACTAGTAACCTAGACCTCCCCAACTCTACCTGTGGGTGTCGTAAAAGGCGACTAAGGGTTTATATTAGGGCCCAGTGCATATCACCTGCACTTTGGGCCACCCGCACGGTGGCGGGTAAACCACCACGATAGCATTCCCAAGGAGGGTTAGTGCCAGGCAGACGGCCGACTTTAAAATTAAAGCCGAAACATTAGCTGTTTGCGACCTATCACACAAAAAAATGTGTCTATGATGTTTGATAAGCTACACAGCTACATACTGATTATGTTTAGACGTAAGTACTTTTAATGTTGCATGGTATTTTAATAAAATCTCGTATTGCATTTTTATGCAAAGATTAAATACTGAGATATTGCAGTACGGGTTGCGGCGTAATCGTTTAAGCAACAAGAAATTTTCTTATGAAACTGTTCATATGCTTGTAACATTTTTACATTATATTATTATTAGACTATTTAAATAACAAAAAAACCGTCGTAAATGTAATTCTTATTATTTGCCGTATAAACCAATATACATAGTATTCTATGTATATATGACTTTAATGGTTAATAAAAATTGACACATTGAGAGCTTAAAAACCTAACTTGCTTTGTTGATAATAGAATTGGTAAATCTTACTAGTCCTACTTATTATTATGAATGCAAAGATTTGTTGAATGGATGATTGTTACTAAGTATCAATAAACATCTTGACGAATCTGAATGAAATTAGCTAAAGATATAGATAAAATATACGTTACTTTTTGCAAGCAATACACTCATAAAGCCACGGACGAATTTTTTATATATGTATGTTTCCTAAAACTACTTTGAAAAGAGAAGTATTTTTCTCGGTTGTTTGTCTGTGTGTAATCAAAATTTTAATCGTTTATATTAAGAATTCGTATGTAAAGTATGTGTACAATGTTGTTATTTAAAACCCGCTTAAGCGTAAAGAAATTTCTTTGATGGTGAATGTCGTATTCAGCTGTAATATTTAAACTTTTCAAGTGACTACGCGGTAAATTGCCGGTGTAACTTCAGCGAAATCTGTTCTGCCGTTTAAAATTCACACTCAGGCGGAATTAGAATAAACTTCGTATGCGGCTAAAATTTAATACGGACTAAATTCGTTTCACTAATGAATTTGAGCATTAGTTTTTCGTAAAGACTCATATTGTATTATAAGTTTTGAAGATTATCCTCAAATTAGATATAACTCTTTGTGGTGCTCTTTTCGTTGAGAAAATTATTAGGTACATAATAAACATCTGCGACTTCACTCGCGTTTTAGGCAAAAAAGTAGCCTATGTTCTTTCTTGGAGTACCTTACATATACATATATTTTGGAGAATAAAATAAAGGATCATAGTAACTCCAATCTTTAATTTCAATTCAATTAGTCGATAATCTAAGGAGATTTATACAAACTTTCATCCCCTTTTTTACCCCCTTAGGGGTGGAATTTATCATAATTATACATGCCAAATTTCAGTCCAGTCCGTCTATAAGATTGGGCTGTGCGTTGATAAAACACTATGTTAGTCAATCTTTGAGTTATATGTATATAGATAAATCAATTGAAATTATTATTTTAAGTTCAAAATCGAATACTTTTTTGTGGAAAATAAATCTGAGTCACGCTAACATACGGTTTAACACAATTAAGATGGACCCTCGACATGTATATTATAAAATTATCATGGAACTTCATTGTCATTGTGGAACAGAGAGCTGAGATGGCCCAGTGGTTAGAATGCGTGCATTTTAACCGATGATTGCGGGTTCAAACCCAGGTAAGCACCACTATATATATGTACTTAATTTGTATTTATAATTCATCTCGTGCTCGGCTCTGAAGGAAAACATCGCGAGGAAACCTGCATGTGTTTAATTTCTTCGAAATTCTGTCACATGTGCATTCCACCAACCCGCATTGGAACAGCGTGGTGGAATATGTTCGGAACCCTCTTCTTAATGGAAGAGGAAGCCTTATCTCAGGAGTGGGAAATGTACAGGCTGTTACTTTACTTTACTTTACTATGGAACTGCGAAATAGGTTTTTTGTGTAGTCAGTTAAAATCATTGTTGTGTACGAAAAGGTTTCGCTGGTCTTGCAATTCTTTATAATGAATACGTTTGGAGGAACAATTTATTGAGATACGATTTAGCCAAATCATGATAACCTTTAGCCTCTTAACTCGTACGAGTAATCAGTTTTCAGTAAATTCGAATTTATCGTTTTTAATTACGAATTTTCGTTTGTTCGTATATATTTATCAATGTTTTTTATGAACTGGCAACCTGCGCCGGCTTCGCACGGGTGACCAGTGTTTCTTTATTATATTGTCCATGTATTATATACAAAAACCTTCCTCTCGTATCAAAATCAACTGCATAATTTGAAAGATCTAATCATACATGGGGAGAGCCAGCGGTTAGCGACTTTGTTTTATACAATGTAATGATGACGATATTTGATAATTTATTAGTCGGGAAAATTGCATTTTCAGCTTATAACTTTTATGTACATATATATTTCATGTCATTAAACATTTTGACTTCAAAAATCAAGGTGCTCCTTACCGACGACACCATCACAGACATTGTGTTAAATAGTTTTTAAATATTACGCATTATGTGAACGTGGCCTAACATGCACCGTTTGAAAGAACGTCGTTGTGACATTAATAGGAAATGAGTTTCATAATAACGACTACCCTTGTTACAGCTGTGCTATGTTCACAAGGATTTTATAAAAAAAGACAACCATTATTATGACACGTTAATTTTATGATTAAATCTAGCAACTCATGATGATTCAAACTTCGCGAGGGTAAAATTAAGGTTGTATTTACTTATTAATGATGACTCAAAGAAACCGTTAGGCTATTAGGTTTTTTGCAGTGGTTCGTTTGTGGCCCAGTGACTACAACGCGTGTACCTTAACCGATGATTGCTGGTTCAAGCCCAGGCAAGCACCATTTACATTACATGTGCTTAAGTTTGTAATTTGTGTTTGTAATTCATTTTGTGCTTGGCGGTGAAGAACACATGTATCCATTAACCCACATTGGAGCAGCGTGGTGGAATAAGTTCCAATTCGTCTTTTCAAAGGGAGATGAGGCTCTAGCCCAGCAATGGGAAATTTACAGGCTTTAACTGTAATTTACTAGTTATCGTCAAGTATTCGACGTGGAAAAGTAATTGTGCCCTAAGCCCTTTGGGGTTCGAGATTGCTTTATCCTAAATTTTAAAAAATCAAGTATAGCTATTTAAGCATTTTAAATAATAATAATATAGATTTACACAAGTATTAAAAATAGCGACTGTAAATATATCACGACCGCATAGCATAGAAAAGAATGCTAGTAGCATTTCTCTGTTGAAATAAAATTTCAAAAATGCCTCAGTCTCATACTTACATTTTTATCATTTTAAAAGTCAATACTTATAATAAAAGATAGGATATGATGAGGCCTTTCAATATTTGAATTAATTATTCACCCCTTTTCGACCTTTGAGGGTTGCAAATTGAAAATATCACTGAAACCAATAGAAAGCTGACTATTTAAATTTTCCGTTAGATAAAATATTTTCAATAGAACAAAGCGTTCCATAAAATATTCCGGTTCTAAGAACTTTACGAAACATTTAACAAATTTTGTTTTTTTTTCACAATTGTAGGTATGGTGTTACTATTATAAAAAAAAAAAACCTTAAATTGATTTATTAGTATGTTTATTTATTAGAGGCAATAACAACGTTTATTGCACAAAACGGTTTCGTCGGTATATTTCTTCGACTAGTTCAAATTCTATCGTAGAATTTTTCACTGAATTTTCCTAATCACGAAATACCATTACGCGGGGAGTAATGGGCGCGATGGAGTTAGTTATATCGCCATTTCAAAAGAAAATCTCCACAAAAATTGTATGAAAATGAATTAGATTGCTATTTATAAGCGTTAACGGTCGCTTTTTACATTCTTTTGTTTTCATACAATCTATGTAAAATGATCGCTAGTTTAAAGTATGTTCTTCACAATCTGAGCCCGCGAATTCGTGCGCGTTTTAATTAAGGTTGTTGTTCCGTTCGCAGATTTTATTTTTATTTACTTTTAAAAATAACCTAAGTAAGTAACTCCCTATTACATAAGCTATCAGCTAGTGAAAGTCCAATACAGACAGACTAAGATTGTAAAAAATGTTATTTTGGTACATTTACCTTAAATATGCATTAAGTGTAAAGCGGTTAGTTTTAATATTAGGTACAAACAGAAATTCCAATTATATGATATGTATAAATTTGTGTATAATTTATGTTTAAAATTTTGTTTAGTTAAATAGTACCATAAGTTCTGTACGTTGTTGTGTATCGAGGACAATTTCCGGATCCAAGTCCCTGGTGGGGTCAATAAAATTTATAACTCTAGCAACTGAACGAATAGTGTCAGATTAGTGTCCCAAAGGTCCATTGACAGAGGCCGGGTGATTGGGTAACAATGAATTATTTGTGGGTACAATAGTACTTGTACATAATATATATGCTCAAATGACTATTGACCTCGAGATTTATCGCAAAAGCCCAATTTTATTGCTTACTAGTAATCGCCCGCGGCTTCGGGTGTTGGTGTCATCTGTTAGGCAAAAAAAGTAGCCCATGTTTGCTTCATACCAAATTTCATCAAATTTGGTCCAGAGGTTCGGTCTTTAAAGATTGACAGACAGACAGAGTTACTTTCACATTTATAATATTAAATATAGAATTTGTTTTATGATTTATTTGAATTTAGAATTACTGGTTTATATTTTATACGGACATGATTTTTTTAGCTGATCATTTGTAATATCTGATTAAATAACAAAACGTACTAAGTACCTTTGATATTACGACGTTAAAGTTGATTTTACAATGACAGCCATCACTGTACCCAAGCATTGAAACATTTTGTATACAAGGGTAGAATCTTTCTACGCATCTGAATAAGCCCTGCGCACAATACAAGATCTCTCAATGTAACATTAGAGCAATAAATCAGAGCCGATGTCCGGCGTTGCCGATCCCTCGGTACCGTTTTATAAATAACAATACATGTTTGCATATATTACGTACAGCCACAATAGCTGATGGGAAAATAAATTTACGTATAGAAAAGAAAACACTAAGTGTTCGCTGTGTCGGTAATAATTATTTAATAAATTTTTTAATAATTTTTTTCCAAAAAGGTTTTAATCTGACTTCTTATTTTATTAACTCTTATTAAATCTTCACATTCTGTGATCCGATTGAAGATGGTTTTATTCGAATAGATCATTCGTCAAAATCAGGTCTATATCTATACATTTAGTACACTGATTCCAACATCAATTGATAGTTTAAGTTCTGAGTAAGAATGCAGGATTTTTTTAATTCACTTGATCAAAATGGGGCTTGATGGTTTGTGTATGATGTTAATTTCCCTAATTACATAGAACAAAGTCGCTTACCGCAGTCTGTTCCTATATATGCTTAGATCTTTAAAATTATACAACGGATTTTGATGTTGTTTTTTTTTTTAATAGATAATTCCATAGGAAGGTTTTTGTATATAATACTGAATACTGAAGGTTTTGTATATGGACAATATAGTTAATAATGACTGTCAATTTTAGAAATTTTCTAATGTGATGTCGTTAATAAACAAATTCTGTAGTATATTTAATATCAATATTGTAACTGTGCGAAGGCGGGGCGGGTCACTAGTTTTAAATATTTTAATATCGGCAAGATTTACATTAGGCTTAGTTGGAGAGTTGAACGTACCTAAAGCAAAGTGAAAATAAGTCTGGTTTTTCTATACACGATCAGAAAAAGCATTGACTATTGGCTAATTAAAAGATTAATACAAAACAAGTTTACATAGCGTATATTGACCATAGTCACGAACTCTATTATTGGAAATTTAACAATCATCATCTATTTGCGTGGATTGATCTGTTATTTCGTATGACGGCAATCTATATTAATTGAATTTAAGAGAATCGTGCAAATTAATTGTATTCGATGGGATTCATTGTTAATTGCAATACACGAGAAGTGTAGTTCGGATATTATTTGAGGCTCAACTACGAACTACTCAGAACTAGCTCTGCTCTGCTCTCTCAAGGCATACGAGATAATAAACCATCGGATAGTGTTTAATTTAATTTAAAGGCAAACTCACTGTAAGAAGTTTGACTGCCTCGTTGGAAGCTATTAGTGCTAGATATAAGGCTTTCAATTTCGAGGTCCTTGGTTCAAACCCTAGGTCAGGCCTTTGCAAAGTGATTGGATTTTTCAAATGAAAAATCGAAAACAGCTGTCTTTTAAGCCGTCTCTCCAGACGTGTCATATTTGCTGTCCCATCAAATAAAACAGAGTGTGCCATTAATGTGCCATTTTGATTCGTGTATCTTATAAACTTAATAATTATCATAGTCAATGTCACACGCTCTTCTGTTACGGTAAGGCGTTAAATTATTTTTTTGGTGTAAAAGTAAAATCTTATATTGAACCATACCTATGTTACACGCCTATACATATTATTATTTTTAATACTATAGGTATCGCCTGTATAAGGTGTTTAGTTAATGTTAAAAAACCTTTGCTGTAAAAACAAAACTTAGAACTTTCTAAGTAAACAAAAATAAACTTGTAAACACAAAGTCAATTAAAAAGTTCGGCGATTATTTTAGAAGTAGCGCCGATGTACACTTTGCATGGGCTATCAACACGCTCAGAGCATTCATAACAAACTTGTTTTATTGGTCAGAGAAAATTACGTTTTTGCTTTAATCAAAAAGTTGTTTGTCGGCGCACATTAAGCTACACACATACATACAAATAGCCCTACATGTACGTCATAAATGGCTTACTTTACAATTGTATGAGTCTTTCCGGCTTCCTTTGCAATTTTGTGTATTAAAGTGAACTAAATTCCTATTGCAATACTTATTATGTCAACTACTATAAGTATTTATATTCAATTTAAAATAACAAAATTTGATACAACTCCTCCAACAATATTGGTTCTAGAAATCATTATAAAAGATGACTCCAGGGTTGATCTTGTGAAACATCGTGAGGATATCTGTAATTTTAAATATCGTTTACACACTCATGTGGCGACAACGGTTGATATCGGGATAGCGCGGCGGGAGGAGTCACCCTCCTGCCACGAGTGTGGTGCGCCAGTGGGGCCCCAGAGGCACACCCTTGCAGCGACTATGGGCGGAGACCTTTCGCTGACGAGCATCATCTACGCCAAGCTCGGTAGCGAGATGTGCTGGTCAGAGATGCGCTCCTTGTGCGAAAGTGTCATGTCGCAGAAGGAAGCCGCGGAGCGGGAGCGGGAAGAGAGAGCCGCCGCTGACTCGCTCCGCAGAAGACGACCGGGGAGGAGGAAAAGGCGCTACACGCACCTTCTCCCACCGCCTCAATAGGCGCCGCAGGGACTAGGGGGGTCCCAGTACCCCGGGAATCACCCCTAGGTGTTAGAGGCCCGCATAGGTGGGCCGACCGTCAGGGCGTCACGGTAGCATGCGTAAGCGATCCCGTGGCCTCCATCGAAAGACGGAGAGGGTACCGCTGGTTTTTTAGTGGGTAAGCCCGGCGTACTTGGGCGCACTCGGCGTCCAGGGCTCCGGGGAGTCCCACCACCCCACTTTCCATCAGAAGTCACTGGATACGGCTTTTATGGAGATCTTTGGAGAAGGCCTTTGTTGAGCAGTGGACGTCTTCTTGCTATGATGATGATGACTCAAAGATTACTTCTTGTTGTTTTTGGTATAGGTTGGCGGACTAGTATATGGGCCACCTGATGGTCAGTGGTCACCATCACCCATAGACAATGACGCTGTAAGAAATATTAACTATTCCTAACATCGTCAACGTGCCACCAACCTTGGGAACTAAGATGTTACGTCCCTTGTGCCTGTAGTTACACTGGCTCACTCACCCTTCAAACCGGAGCACAACAATACTGAGTACTGTTATTTGGCGGTAGAATAACTGATGAGTGGGTGGTACCTACCCAGACGGGCTTGCACAAAGCCCTACCACCAAGGATAAAATCTTAATAATATAAGGATAGGATCTTGTTATAAACCACCAATGAAAACACTATTTAAGATTCTCCAGAAAATGATCTAACTGAACGTTTTGACCTATGTTATAGTAATATGTATAAGACAAATTTGTGTTTTACTTAAAGGAACTAATCCGTGATTTTAATTGCAGTAATTAATAAACGTACGTGAAGACATGTTTAACAGTGATTATACGAGCGGTGCAAAGGACGACCGCAAGGGTGCGTGGTTAAAACCCGCCTGGGCTTGTTTAATTGCTTCGTAAATGTACTTACGTTACAACAATCAAATCAGACACTTGATTATCTAAATTTCTAGCGACCTGCCCCGGCTTCGAACGAGTGCAATGTGCAATTAAAGCACAAGTAAAAATTAGATTATATTACTTTAAAACATCTAAAATTGCTTAAGACTTGCTTGCGTTGCGTAAGATTTAAGTATACCTAGGGACAGACAGCAGTAAGCAACTTTGTTTTATACTATGTAATGATTAGTTAACATATTTTTAATTGATTTACTTTATAAATATAAATATGATTACACAAGTATCTAGATTATTATATGCAATAAAGTCTTCACAATTATGGTCTTAATGTAATTTTAATTATAAATATTATATTAATCTACAACCGCAAATCTGTATTGAAGTAGCGTCCTGAAATAAGTTACAACCTTTTTCGTTAAGGAAGACAATACTGCGTACCAATTTATTTTATATTTGTTATCGTTTCAAGTGGTGTCCAATGCGTTGTCAGTTACTGGAATATAAAATAACTTTGTAACTATTTGGACGTACACAGTACAGTGAGTTCACACTATCATATACGATATCATTATCGTTCGTGAATAATGTTGGTGATTTTGTATCAGTTGAGTTTGCCTAAAGTATGATATAAAGATTAATGTACACTGACACATAAACTGCATGAACGTTTGAGTAGTGTCTGAAATAAACATTTTATCCAACTAGTCAAAGAATTAATATATTACAAATTTAAATTGTATTAGTAGTACAATTATAATAGTTTTTTTTTGTTCTTTATCTTCGTAACAGCATAGTATATCCTTAAGAGTATGATTGTGGGTATATGGGAATTGATGATTCATTTTTTTTTTTTCAAAAAAAGAACGACATAAATGTAATAATAGTAAAAAGTTTTCGTGTGATTTCTTGAAAAAATATTTTTATAACAAAAAAAAAAACGGTTGAATCACAGGTTTTTCCTTTCAATGATATGTTGCCTCCACGAGTCGTTATTACAGATTCTAATCAGTTCCGCATATTATGAATGGTTAAGGTAACAATCAAACTCAGAGTCCGATTCAATAAATCCTGTCATTAGTAAGAAACAAACGGACTGGAAGTTATATCCTAAGATCATTAAGTAAGTTAAACATGGATGTAGATAAATTGAGTTCTATAAGATTCCACTGAGCCTCGCTAACTTAAATTACCGTCTTTGAAATGCTAACGGTTCTTATATAAATCAGAGACGTTTGAAATATAGGATATATTTCAAGACAGGTATGGATATATTTGTATATCTTAAGTTCGGTTTTTAGTTACTTGGTGTTAGGAATATTTGTGACCCAGTGTAACAATTGACGGACATGACATTTGGCTCCCAAGATTGGTGACACATTGGCGTTATAAAGAATGCTTAATATATTATGTATACGTGCAGCTCTAACGTTTATGGTCAGTAGTGACCTTCAGCTGACCCGTTTGTTCATATGCCTAAAATATATTTCATCAATATCCTAACTCCCAAATCCATATTTCCAGTGTTAGCCAATACACATGATGGCTGGAGCACTTCAAAAAGAGATCATAACCGATTTTCTATGTGCAACTACCTTTCCATAATCACTGGGACAAAAATTCGTCAAAATGTATAAGATATCCTTAAAAGTTCTTACGACAGTTATATATTGTTATAGACTGTCAAGTATAAGTTGGCGTTCCTGTGGCAGCACCTGCTACACCTTTGTTTTGCCACTTTTTTGTTTATTTTACCAATATCTCCCTAGAAAATAATTTTCTACGTCTCATTTTTAATAGATTTTGGGGAAGTTTTCTTAATAAGGGTAAATAAAACAAATAAGATAAAAAATGAACAAAAAAAATTAGTAGATGTTTTTGCCACACGCCAACTTACACTTGACGCGCTATACAGTGCAATAACATTTATCTTTCAAATGTAATCTGAACGGTAGTCTAATATTACTAGTACTAGATATTTCGTTGGTCCGGCATTGGGATAATCTAGCAAGTTTTGTGCTCACATAGATTAAAAACTCCCAACTTGTGCCTCGTCTAAAACTCTAATATAAACTTTTCTGAAGAGTTTAGTTCAATTGTTGACATTGATGCGCACTGTGGACTTCTAATTAAAGTCGTTCTCCTTTTTGTTTATTGTAAATGTATATTCCGCAGTGAGACAGTACGTTAACACAAGTACGAATCTTACAACACTAACAGGCTCATTTCTCACCGCTGGGCTAAGGCCTTCTCCTCCGTTGAAGAGGAGGTTTGGAGCATGTTCCACTACGCTGCTTCTCGTTGGTGGAGACACATGTGGCAGAATTTCGTTGAAATTAGTTACATGCAGGTTTCCTCACGATATTCTCCTTCACCATCGATCACGAGATGAATTATAAACACAAATAAAGCACACGAAAATTCAGTGGCGCTTGCCTGGGTTTTAACCCGCAATCATCGGTTAAGATGCACGCGTGCTTACTAATGGGCCATCTCGGCTCACAATTTGGAATCTTATATACAGGAATAGTTAATAAAAAATATATAATTGTTTTATGTGATTGCTGCAAGTCAAGAGTTCAAAGAGATATGTCTTTATTTTATTTTGATACAAAAAAGAAAGAGATTTATTGGTATTTAAAATTAAAAAAAGAAGTAATAAAATATACGAGGAAGGAGTTTTTTGTCGCAAAGTTAAGTAATATTATTCCTTTAAGAGCTTACTTGGGCTTTCCTTTATTAACTTTTGACCGTAATTTTAAAACTTATCCAATGATTTATAAGTACTTAGGCATATTTTATTATCTATATTAAGTTGGCATATATTTTATTATCTATATAGCCGAAAGGTCGTAAAACATCGGAGCATTATATATGGATCCAAGGAGTCGGTTTATAGGGCTGTAATATACGAATTCAAATTTTAGAGGTAGACTTTATAAGGAACATATCTGTAATATGAGTACGATGTACTCGTAACAAGCCGCTTATAATTTCAGTAGTTCGGGATGGCCAAAATAATATTATCGTTTTACAATGATGCTCCAATCTATCTTTTGTTAGAATGCCACACTATCGTCCAATTGTTTTCTAATGACAGCTCAATCATATTTAAAATAAGAAATATCGTTACATGCTAATATTACTTGCTATGCCATATAAAATAATATTAATTACAGATTTACAAATTATTGATCAATTAATTACAATAATAATTGTATATAATAAAGTAAATTCAATATCCTCTGCTATATTCATAATATGCAATAATAATGTGATATAAATTATGATATAGAATCAAATGTATTGAAGTCTAAGGTCACTCTTGTAACTTGTTCTTTTAGTGTTACAAATAAATCTAAATTTTATAAAATTATGTTATTTAATTATTAAGTTAGTATAGATAGTTTCTTAACGGTTCTTCTTAGTAGAATAGAGAATCTAATTGCCAAAGTGTGTGTAGCTTTTTAACCGACTTCAAAAAAGGAGGGGGTTATCAATTCGTCGGAGTCTTTTGTTTTCTTTTTTTTTATGTATGTATTCACGCGTCATCGAGAAATCGGGGAACGATTTCTCGATGACGCGTGAATTTGGACGATTCTGAGTGAAAAACAAAATGTAGAAATATAATACGTGTTTAAATCAAATTAATTTATTACTTTTTTAGTGATCACTTTGAAGTCGGTGCTTTAATTTTTTTTTTTATTATTTTATAATTGTAAACAAATTAGTAACATGAAAACTAAAGATGTTATTATAAGCCTGTAAGCCTAAAGATTATTTTGATCTGATTTGATTTAAAACATTTTATTGTTCTGTTCACAGATTTTACTATTACTTAGTAGTTGATTCTGTTTTAGGCCGCTTTTGTGGTATTAAGTTATTGGTGGGTGCCACCCGGATTGACAGCGGAGTGGTGGCATGCTCGAGGACTGCGTCCGGGACTTGGAAATTGCAGCGTGACTTTATTATTATTTTATTTATAACTAGCCGTGTCCGTGACCTTGTATGCGTTTGAATTAAAAAAATATATTTAATAATAAGTTTGTAGCCTAACTTACTCCTTATTATATCAGTTATCTGCCAGTGAAAGTTCCGTCGAAATCGGTCCAGTCGTTCCAGAGATTAGCCGGAACAAACAGACAGACAGACAAATAGAAAAAATTGTATAAAATGTTATTTTGGTATATGTACCGCCTATACATACATATGCGTTGAAAAGGGATATTTTAATATTACAAACAGACACTCCAATTTTATTATATGACGTACAGATTTTAAAATTCAAGTACTCTAAGTTACTCCTAATGCTGGCTGACTAGAGAAGGTCCCTTCAAATTCGGTCCAGCCTTATTAAAAGCCTAATAGAAATTTAACTCTTATGTGTGCTTCATTTAAGTTGGTTTACGATTTTAGTATTTTGCGATGAATCAAGATTAGTTAAAAATATGATTATTAATAATAATGTGAAAATAGTGGCATGTCATTATTATTTATCTCGTTTGCTCAAATCAACTTCCTTTGAAATAGTTATGTGCTATTCATTAAGTGAACGCGCAGTTCAAAAGTGCTTGTGATCAAGAGTTTTAGGGGTAATTAAATAGAAAATATTCATTATTGCATGGAGATATAGCTATAAATATTCATGGTCTTTATTTAAAACTGAGTTAAAACGAGTATGCGTTTATGATAATATTAATTGATTACAAATATGTGTTGATATTTATTAAAAACTATCACTAGTTTTTCTGCCGTGAGTCTCCCGCGGAATTTTAAGTGTTTGTCTTTAATACTTTTTATATTTAATATTCAGTGTTGTTTACATTTTTAATTTTTAATATAGCCGTAGTACTGTACCGGCCAGTATCTTTTTCTGTCTAGTATTAAATCTTTCTGAAGTCACAACAATTTAGTAAATTGAATCATTTGCAATCTATTTTTTTTTCTGCACACTTATAACTTATGAGCTTATGAGCTCTTCGAAATAAGACAATAACGAACATATTTGGGAGTGCGACGACTGTACACGAGTTACTAAGTATAATATTACGAGATAATTTTTATTTGGATTTCCAAAGATTTAAAGGTAATAGTGGTTAAGTTTTTTAACAAATTATTCTATTTATACATAAATTTAACTAGAAAATTTAGGGAAAAAAAATAGTAAGAAGCACTTATAAAACACGCTTGAGCTTGAGCTTTGAGAAGACTATTTTAATAGTCAGCTTAATAGGGACTCGTATCATTAAAATTTAATATGTTTACTAATGATGATGACCTTTGACCAATTTTGGCTAAAGTTTCATAGTAAAGTTTCATACAAATACAATACTACATACGTAATCCGAACTGAACGAAAATCGTCGAGTATCAGAAATAATGACTCTTGTATTTTTATAGCTAATGATTTGAACATAGAAAAAAAATACTGGTCTAACCTAGGGTTTAACTAACCCAGTACTACTGAATTATGCGCATCTTCTCTCGCCATAAGTATCTAGAACTAGTGGATCTCTGTTAGCCCCCAGAACCTCCTAGGATCCTCCTTGGAGGACCGCAGTAGACCTATAGAGACCGCAGTAGAAAGAGAGAGATGGTTCAATTGAATAAAGGGTGAAATAGATTTCTAATCTAGATTAACGCAGAAACTTAAATTTTCTAACCTTACAAAACAGAAGGTAATGAAATCGCATCCTGGTAATATTATACTGTCGTGAATTTAATGTGTAGTTTCGTTAATAAAGCTCAGTTTCAAATGTGCACTGAAAAATTTCATGTCGATGCAAAAATATTACAAATGATTGTCACGTACATTCAATTAAAATTATATTTCCGGGGAATAAATTATATTTTTAAAAATGGTGTTAGAATAATATTGAAATGCATTTAATATATTAGTTTACGAGTTTAAAATACCATTAGTTACCTTATGTATAAAGGCTTTGAAATATAGCGATAGGTTGTTCGTGCCGTCACTAACACTTCCTTAATGACTATCAATAATATACCACCAGTTCGGAAAGAAACACCTCTGACCTCAGAAGCAAAGGGGAATAAAAAAATTATCTATTAACCATATAAGATGTTTTTACGACTTTGTTCTTTTAAGTTTAAGATAAATGAATATTATAATATAGGGAAAGAAATGTAGAAGGTTTAAGAACTAAATAAATCATAGCAAATTATACCACTTTACATTGGGAAAAAATGTGTATAGATTGTTTGTGGTTGGGATTCTTACCAATTATAATAAATAATAAACAACAATAGGCAGTAATGTTGTGTTTCGGTTTGAAGGGTGAGTGAGCCAGTGTAACTACAGGCACAAGGGACATAGCATCTTAGTTCCCAAGGTTGGTAGCGCATTGACGATGTAAGGAATAGTTAATATTTCTTGCAGCGTCATTGTCTATGGTTGATGATGACCACTTACCATCAGGTGGCTCATGTGCTCGTCCGCCAACCTATATCATAAAAATAAAAAAATAAATAAATTAAATATTACACGTTGATTTCAACACCAGCTATGCCCACGATTTAGTGCTCGTTTGAATTTAACAAGAATTATTATTGTTGTACTCCTTATCGCATAAGCTATCTGAAAGTGAAAGTCTCGTCAAAATCGTTCCAGACATTACCGAAATTAGTCGGAACAAACAAACAAACAGACAGTCAAACTATAACTGAAAAAAATGTTTTTTGTTATATATACCGTGTACACATACGCATGCATGTATGCATTTAGTAAAAGGCGATTATTATAATATTACAAACATACGCCCCAATTTTATTGTACACAGCTATTGTACACAGTTATTATTTTAAAAAAGTAATAACCTCGTAACCGAATATAAAACAAAACAAAAATATTTTTGTTCGACGGAATGCATTTTAATTCAAATACTTTTAATTCAAATATGCTTATCTATATCCAATTCTCTTTTTCTATCTGAAATGAAAATAAAAATCGTTCGAATAGGTTTCCTATAAGACACATCCTAATTCCATAATACCGGGAATTCAATTTAAACTTGTACTACTCTGAAACTAAGCCATTGTTATTATCGCGCATTGTAAGGAAAATCGTTTTAGCAGTTCACTTAAAACTATTCAGTAGTAATCAACGTGTTACGTCATTTCTTTGTAAACACATTTCTAGTGTTAATAACGTTATTTACGATTTGAAAATAGAATTCTTAACTGAAAACGACTTTATTTATCTTTAAATAAAAGATTTTCAGTATGACTAAAGAACAGTACACGAGTGGTAGCTTTACCTGATGGAAAGTGACTACAATCATCCGTGGTCATTTGTAACAAGGGGGGACTTGCAGGTGAGGTTACTGGCCTTTAGGAAATCTTTTTCTTGAAGGTTCTCATGTAGTATTGATGATATTCAATAAATTATCTATCTATCTTTTTAATATATAAGAACGAAAAATATATATATTTGTGCTTATAATTGTTCAGTTCCTATCTTGCTTACGATTATTATATGTTTCGTCCATTTGTTGGCCAGGCCCGGGATCGGAACCCAGGACCTTTGGATTTGAAGCCGTATTAGGATTAGATGATAAAAAAGCGTGGAATTAATACCTGTTGACTTCCAGGCAGGATATATTAATTTAATAATTGTATTAACTTAAAAATTAACTAACATGACTGTATTTTTTTAAATGTTGAAAAAGAGTAACTACTGAGTTTCTTGCCGGTTCTTCTCGGTAGAATCTACTTTCCGAACCGGTGGTAGCTTCACTTAATTGTTAAATGACGATACAAAAGTGCTTGTAAAAGCCCACTTGAATAAAGTATACTTTGATTTTGATTTTTTTGATTTATAAGCTATCTTGTGGATCTAAATCAGCTAGTACTACGTCAGTGATATAAATTGATAGACATCAATACAGCGAAGAATTTTGTTTAATTTGATGTCATTAGACATATTTTTAATTACAATTAAATACTAAAACCTGCTGCTAATAAGTAACATTTATCATAAATCTTATGAATTAAAGTTAATAAAAAATAAACAGGATTTTCTTTAATTCGCATACCCAAATATCTTAAGTGAAGATCTAAAGAAAATTACCTCAGCATTAATAAATCATTGGAGTGAATTACCAACCGTATATTGAGTGGGGATTCGGGTAAGTCGTAACAAAGAATTACTTATCTTAAGCCCCGTGGGTGAATCGGGCGTGTACAAATTATAAATTTATATCCAAGAATGGTAAAGTAAATTAGGTGAAATGTCTTAAAAATGTAAAAAGGCTGTATTACAAAGTCGATAATTTCATCTAATTCATCATCTAAGTTGATATTTAAAGTTATAAATATATCATTATTATATTAAAGAACATTAATGCCTCTTACAAGAAATCGAAAATTTTATAAGTATAAATTAAATGTAATGTTACTAATTATATTATTATATACTTACTTACTGTATGTTTTTTATTATGTATGTAATATTATTTCGTCATGATTTAGTTCTGTTTGTTTAACGTGAGCTTTTTAAATTAATTGGCAACACGACATTTTTTTCTATTTACTCGAGTTAAAACAATTTTTTATTAGTATAGTGGAAATGCAAACATTTTTTTTAAATATACTATGATGAATTTTGTCACTGACATCTCATAGGAAGTTCATTTCTAAGTGTAAACAGCCTAAAATGCTCATGTAATATTGTCGATAAAAAAAATAATAGTGATTCAAAGTAAAAGTATAATAATAATTTTGCTAGAATGTGTTATATAAATTAGTCAAATTAAATTCCGTATTCGTTAACCAATAACCAATTTACTTAATTTTCGTATATGGCAAGCGACTCAGCAATCGTAAGTGCCTTTATCAGTGAATGTGGATTCAGACGGGTGGGTTTTATGTTTGTTTAATGAGACTCGAGGGGATTTCTGTGGCTCGATTTCCTTTAGAAGTTATTTATGCCGTCTCTTTTATGTGATCATGGCAATTTTAATACAACATTAAGGTATAAAGCAAATTTAAGGAATTATTTTTTTGATTTTAGTACGAAACGGCCTTATTTTTATAACATAGGTAAACAAATAAAGTAATCAAAATTTCTTTTTTCAAGTTAGTCTTTACAAGCACTTTTGAAACCTCATTTAACAACTATATTAAGTGAATCTATCACCAGTTCGGAAAGTAGATTCTTCGGAGAGGAACCGGCAAAAAACTCGTTCGTTAATCTTTTTCATCATTTAAAAATTCAATGTGATGTTAGTGAAATACAATTATATAAGTACATATGTACTAGTGTACTCTGGAAGTCAGCATGTATTAATTCAACGCTTTTTTATTCGTATATAGTCTTATATTTAATAATATGGCTTCTTTAAGAATGTATTATTATTTTTATTACAGCTTTATTTCATTTAACACAAAATGATAATTAAAAAATTCAACAAAATTTATATGTTCAAGCTAATAGGGTTTATTTTCCTAGGTTGGTTTCTCGCCAATGAAAGACGTTTGCCTTCTATGAATGTTTATTACGAAGTAGACAAGCAACCTATTGCATTTAAATTATATACTCTTCTAAATCCAACAATACATAATACATTATATATGCAGATAAAAAAATTAAAAGGAATTAACAATGTATTAGCGTTACTCAAATTTTAAATTGGAACACAACAATACTAAGTATTACTGTTAGGTACTGTACGTAGAATGTCTGATGAGTGGACGGTACCTACACGGGCTTGCACAAAACCCTACCATCGAATAATAACATTGAAAAAAATGTTTATATTATTTATATATTAGTTCATGGAAATGTATGTAATCTGTTTTAATAAACAATTCCTATGAAATGTTATTATTCTTTAAAGAAAAACTGTAATTTATATTCCTAGAAAATCAATGCATTTATGATAAAGAGTTATTACTTCATTTTTAAAATAAATCCTGATATAATCTCGGAATCGTCAATTACGAAGAAATATATCTGCACGGTAAATGTGGGTAGCACAGAATCTTTGAAATATATACGTGTCCTAAGTAGTAATGTGTATATATTTATTATATTATGTATAGGAATTCTACATTGCATAGATATCATATATTGCTAACATTGTAATAATAGGGCAGGGCGGTCTATTTCAATGGGAGAAACCCAAATACCCAGGACATATTATAGCGCATAGATTTGTTTGAAAATATAGACACAAACGCTATTCCCTCACATCCATTCTCTGACCAAAAGGACCGATATGGACAGCAGAGAACAACAGCAGGGACCAACAGAGACACAAGAGTCTCCCAATTTTTGGACTCTGAGCTGATACTAAGAATCTGACTGATAAGCCCAATATTTTCTTATCAGCGTAACCTGGAGTTATAAGCTTCGAGATATGTGATCTTCTGTCGAGGTACTAGACCAAGAAGGTATTTACATATACCGAAATGTGTTTGTATACGTTAACATTTATAATATTAAATCTAGATTTTTTTCTATTTACTCGAGTTTAAACAATTTTTTTATTAGTATAGTGGACATACAACTTTCTTTTACATATACTATGATGAATTTTGTCACTGACATCTCATAGGAAGTTCATTTCTAAGTGTAAACAGCCTAAAATGCTCATGTAATATTGTTGTTAAAAAAACTGATAGTGATTCAAAGTCAAAATATAAATAATAAATAAATAAATATGAGACAACATCACATACATTACTCTCATCCCAATGTAAGTAGCTAAAGCACTTGTGTTATGGAAAATCAGAAGTAACGACGGTACCACAAACACTCAGACCCAAGACATCATAGAAAACTAATGATAAAAATGATAAAAAATAAAAATATACTAATAATTTTGCTAGAAAGTGTTATATAAATTAGTCAAATTAAATTCCGTATTCGTTAACCAATAACCAATTTACTTAATTTTCGTATACGGCAAGCGACTCAGCAATCGTAAGTGCCTTTATCAGTGAATGTGGATTCAGACGGGTGGGTTTTATGTTTGTTTAATGAGACTCGAGGGGATTTCTGTGGCTCGATTTCCTTTAGAAGTTATTTATGCCGTCTATTTTATGTGATCATGGCAATTTTTAATACAACATTAAGGTATAAAACAAATTTAAGGAATTATTTTTGTACGAAAGGGCCTTAATTCTATTCTTTTGTTTTACTTAGGTAATCAAAATATACTTTTTTTCAAGTAAGCTTTTACAAGCACTTTTGAAACGTCATTTAACAACTAGATTAAGTGAAGCTATCACCGGTTCGGAAAGTAATTTCTACAGAGAAGAACCGGCAAAAAACTCATTAGTCAATCTTTTTCAGTACTTAAAAATTCAAAGTCATGTTAGTGAAATACAATTATATATGTATGTAATATATTCTGTTTGGAAGTCAGCATGTATTAATTCAACGCTTTTTTTTGTATAATCTTATATTGATTAATATGGCTTTTTTAAGAATGTATCATTATTTTTATTACTTTATTTAATTCAACACAAAATTATAATTCAACAAAATATATATGTTCAAGCTAATATGGTTTATTTTCCTAGGTTGGTTTCTCGCCAATGAAAGATGTGTGCCTTCTATGTTGTTTATTACGAAGTAAAAAAAGCAATCCATTACATTTAACTAATAAACTTTTCTAAATCCAACAATATATAATACATTATATACATTCAGATAAAAAATTAAAAGGAATTAACAATGTATTAGCGTTACTCAAGTTTTAAATCTGAACAGAACAATACTAAGTATTACTGTTTGGCCGTAGAATGTCTGATGAGTGGATGGTACCTACACGGTCTTGCACGAAGCCCTACCATCGAGTATTACACTTGAATTAAATGTTTATATTATTTATATATTAGTTCATGGAAATGTATGTAATCTGTTTTAATATACAATTCCTATGAAATGTTATTATTCTTAAAATGTACAAGAAAATCTGTAATTTATATTCCTAGAAAATCAATGCATTTATGATAAACAGTTTTTATTTCATTTTTAATATATATCCTGATATAATCTCGGAATCGTCAATTACGAAGAAATATATCTTCACGGTAAATGTGGGTAGTACAGAATCTTTGAAATATACACGTGTCCTAAGTAGTAATGTGTATATATTTATTATATTATGTATAGGAATTCTACATTGCATAGGTATTATATATTGCTAACATAATGTTCTCTTAAATTTTCGCGATTATTACATATTGAAATAAAACTAGTTATAACGGATTTGAATCGCGTATATTAATTATTTTTAACATCCCGACGTTTCGAGCACTTTACAGCGTTCGTGGTCACGGATAGACTCTTATTGCAAACATAGTAATAATAGGGCAGGGCGGTCTTTTTCAATGGGAGAAACCCAAATACGCAGGACATATTATGGCGCATAGATTTGTGTGAAAATACAGATACAAACTCTATTTCCTCACTTCCATAGTCTGACCAACAAGGCCGATATGGATCAACAGCAGAGACCAACAGAGACACAAGAGTCTCCCAATTTCTGGACTCCGAGCTGATACTAAAAATCTGAATGATAAACGAAATATTTTCTTATCAGCGTAACCTGGAGTTATAAACTTCGAGATATGTGATCTTCTGTCGAGGAACTAGACCAACAAGGAATCTTACATATACTGAAATGTGTTTGTATACGTAAACATTTATAATATTAAATAATACACGAGCAAGATATGACAAAAAAATCGGTAACTTTTAATAACGTAAAAAGTTTAAAAGAATTGAGCTGAGTTTGCTAGTGAAATTAGTAATTAGGAAAATCATCTTAAAGTCATATTCTTTGTCGAGAAAGTTATGTTGATATTCGCAATAAAAGTATATTAGGTAATAAGTAAAAGTAAAATCTTTTTATCTGCACCTATACTTAAATAATATTTAAAAACTGATCAGTTTAACTAAGGCTGTTTAATGGGTGTTGTAAAACACATACTTATCTCTTTCTAATGCAATTGAATAGTCTTTCAAAAAAAGGACGGGGTATTATTTTACTAAACCCCTGAACAATTTTTATAGTTAAAGCTGAAAATCATTAATGTCGGAAACATGTTATAAAAGGCAATTTATTGAATTATTTTAATTCAGTATTTACATAACCTAATTATTTACTTTGAGTTACCGGTTGCTATAATTTCCTTCCAATTGAAATGTGACCTCGCTTGCAGTAGAGTTTGTTTAATAAAAATAGTTACTGATAAATATACATGTATTAAAATTCATATGAATTAAAAACATCATTATTTTTAAAGGCTACAAAGTAAAAAGTGATAGTTAAAATGAAATATTGTTAATTACACTTACCAAGATGAGTCTTATAAAATGAGAATTATAAATTAAAATCAAATAATTGAATTTGAAAACAAAACACTCTTATCATTATTCCTATCATAAATTCAGGTCCTTCAATATAATGTCCATTCTAAAAATTTAGAAGTTTAAATTACTAAGTCCTTGATTAATAAATCTTAATTTATAATATATCACTTAATTACTTATAAGCACTTTAATATGAGTTCGAAATCCGATTCGTCACTTTTTCATTTTATGCGATTGTCATAACTTTAAAAAGCTTTACCAATGGAATCGAGTCAATTCGATGTAAAATATTGTTTACTGGTCTTTTGTTCTTTTGTGGTTAGTATAGACTGTAGTTATAATAATATCGTTACTTTTTATATATTATATTACATTTTTTATACTTCTACGTATATTCATTTTACAATGTAGACCTTATTGCATCTGTTCTTATGATTTTTTTTATGTGATAGGTGGCAAACGAGCTCACCTGATGGAAAGTGACTACCACCGCCCATGGACATCTACAACACCAAGGAGCTTGCAGGTGCGTTGCCGGCCTTTAACGAAGGAGTACGCTCTTTTTTTGAATGTTCCCATGTCGTATCGGTTCCGAAAAACCGCCTGCGAAAGCTGGTTGCACAAAGTGGTTGTGCGAGGCAAAAATGTAGAAGATGCAGAGTGATCCAACGTCTCTACGCAAAGCCAAAGGATTAAGGAGATCAGAAAGGGCTTGATCGTCGAAAACTCGAGCTGCTCTACGTTGGATGCGGTCAAATGGAAGGAGCTGGTACTGGGGAGCACCCGCCCAGAGGTGAGAGCAGTACTTCATGTGAGGCCGAATTTGCGCCTTGTAAAGTTTTAGGCGATGGGCCGACGTGCAATACTGTCTCACCTTGCTGAGCACACCGAGCTTTTTTGAAGCCAATTTGGCTTTCGCTTCCAATTGACCGCGGAACTTAACGAGGCACGAAATATCAACGCCAAGTATTCCGATACTACCTGTAGCGGCTATCGGGATGTTTTCAAATCATGGAGATACGACAAATGGTGATTTTTAGCAGTTAACGCGCAAACTTGCTTAGGATATTAAACCCTATAGATCTAAGGATATTAAATCCTTTACATTTGTTTGTCTATTTGAATAATTAGTCGTCCACGGCTTCGCTCGCGTTTAAGGGTGTTGGTTGTCATGTGTTAGGCAAAAGAGAAGCCTATATTCTTTCTTGGAGTTGAAGTTTGCTCCATATCAAATTTCATCAAATTCGTTTCAGCGATTTGAACGTGAAGGAGCGTTTTAGAGTTACTTTCTAATTTTTAATATTAATATAAATTGAATGTATTTATTTGCCTAGATGGCAAAACAAAAGCGCGTCGTAAAAATAGTGTCCAACAGTTGGCTACGAAGTGCATGCACACTCTAGTAAATTATTATTACGTATGAGTGTCAAGCGTCACGCACACTAAAATAGTAAAGTTATTCAGTTTGTTTTACTTATTTTGTAGTTGACATATAGATTTATAACTAATCTTATATTTATATATATAGTTTCTATTAAAGTATACGCAATACAAAATGTTCAAGCACTTTCAATAAAATTTGCAATACTATTAAGTACATACACAATGTAGTTTAAAAGCGTCATATTTTCGTATTGCATCTCTTTAAATTAACAGAATGCAATTAATTTTACAACCACTTCAGAGTTAGTGGAAGTTCTTTAATTAACTATTTCGCTACTTCGCTGTTTCATTGCAATGTTAATTTGCGTGGGTCAGCAGTTTTACGACTGGCCATCTTCCGAGTTCGCTCTCCCGAGACGAAGTCGTGGATCATAAAGAACTGGAAGTGATTATCATTTGTTCTATCTTGTAAAACTAAATCAGCTAATGGAAATTGGTGTAATAACTCACGTGTCACTTCTAGACGAATTTATTAGTTATTGACTTAGATTTCTACAAGTAACGTTAATAATAAGGGGTATTTTTAAATAAAATTTAAAATTTCAAAATGACGATTAAAACGCGTGCATATTAACCGATGATTGCGGATTCAAGGCCTGGAAGCATCACTGGACATTCATGTGCTTAATTTGTGTTATGATAAATCTCGTGCTCGGCGGTGAAAGAAAACATCGCGAGGATACCTGCATGTGTCTAATTTCATAGAAATTCTGCCACATGTGTATTCTACCAACCCGTATTGGAACAGTGTGATGGAATTTGTTTCAAACTTTCTCCTTGAAAGGGAGAGGAGGCATTAACCCAGCTGTGGGAACTTTACAGGCTGTTGTTGTTGTTTGTTGTTCTCGTATAAGACGATTGCCTTCGTTGTTATAATATAACAGTTTTATATTTATTTTACGAATCCATGTTTTTTAACTTTGAAGTATCGAATGTTCACTGATAGTTTACATCGGTAAATCAATTGAAATCTTAAAACCGTTTATTATCTGCGTTTTTGTGACAGTAGTTTAAACTTTAAAGAATGGTCAAGTTCCTAAATGTTTTTTAAATTGCCTGGATTTATTTGAATTTGTGACAGACTTACGCCTTCCAAATATTTCGAAGACAATCAGTGATCAAGATGTTTCGTTCAATGTTCGATCAATATTATCGTTGTTCTACCATCAGTGCGAATGTAAAATATGTAGACATATGTCGTGATAGTTGCCCTCAATTGGTATAATTATCTGGTGTAATTTTAATCGTATTGCTTTATTAATTATATAATTTCATTGTAAAAAATCGATTATATTTCCTATTTTTAAATATTATCATATTTTCAATTTATTTGTGTACACTTACCCGAGCACACTTTACCTAGAAAGCCAAATATCAAACAAATGTCTGCCAATTACCAAACGCTCAATATAACCTCTATTCACACTTATCACACTTTACAATCGAAATAAGTATATGTATTTGATAAACGAAAGAGAAACTTTTCGTAATTACAGAATAGTTTTAGAAGTATCAGTGTTATCCAAAACACTAAAAAGTTGAAAGTAAATCAAAGGTTGTTGTTAGTATTGGATTTGGGTATTAAATACAAAAAACGAGGCCGTAGAGTATTTAAAACTAATTATAATTGAACGTTTCTTTGTTATTATGATTTTCTACCTGCTGACGATTTTGTAATATTTAACTTGATTAATGGTCCCTAATGAAAGTGAGCGACATTAATCTATGCTTTGTCTCTTTCTAGCTTCATTAGTCATTACGTCGGAATTTATGAAAGGAAATTAGCTTTTTTAATTTTAAATATTGAATTTCCGACTAACCAAAAAGGTTTTATACAAAAAAATGTATCATTGAAACATTTGCCTATAATTACAACTATAATTAATAAAACGAAATTTTAATCAAAGAGCCCGTTGGTCGTGTTGTTCGGCTTATCAAATGACACAGAAAGGTTTTTAATTTGACAGATAATTTAATTTATTCCGGCCATACAGAAACTAATTTCCTTTATGAAATAAAATATATTTATATTTCCTATTTGAATCACGTGTCAATAACAACAACAGCCTGTAAAGTTTTCACAGGTGGGCTAAGGCCTCCTCTTTCTTTGTAAGGTTTGGAATATATTTCTCTCGCTGTTCCGATGCGGGGTGGTAGAATATACATGTGGCAGAAGAACGATGAAATTAGACATATGCAGGATACCTCACGATGTTTTCCTTAACCAGAACAGGAAATGAATTATAAAAACAAATTAAGCACATGAATATTCAGTATTGCTTGCCTGGGTTTAAACCAGCAATCACTTTGCCATCTCGGCTCACGTGTAAAGTTTAACTCAATAGAATAAACTAAGTTTGAATATACGAAATACGGATAAAAACAATCATTATTCTTTACACGTGATATTATCCTTTTGAAACAAAAATGTAACTCGCGTTTCCTCAATTACAGGTCACACAAGCCTCAGATTGAATGTATTGGCTTATGTAAATCCTGTCTTTTCCAAATTGAGTAGATCTGGTTTCCTTTGAATACATACGCCCTATCAAATATATTTCTATTGTTGTAACAATATATTTTAGTACAACTACTTTTCATATGCTTGTCTTATTGATATTTATATTATTCCGTCAAAGGACAGTACTCCGTATTGTTTTGTTCCGATTTTTATTTTTATTATTTATGGTATAGGTTGGCGGACGAGCATATGGGCCACCTGGTGGTAAGTGGTCACCATTACCCATAGACGATGACGCTGTTAGAAATATTAACTATTACTTGAATAGTCAATGCGCCACCAACCTTGGGAACTAAGATGCTATGTCCCTTGTGCCTGTAGTTACACTGCCTCACTCACCCTTCAAACCGGAACACAACAATACTGCGTACTGTTGTTTAGCGGTAGAATATCTGATGAGTGGGTGGTACGTACCCACTTGGGCGCAAGCCCACCTTTTGTGCAAACAAAGCCCTACCACCAAGTATATTTGAAGGGTGATAGAGCAAAGTCAACTGTAGTTAAAATTATATAACATATTATGTATAAAGATTCGTTAATATTTCTAACAGCAACATTTGATTCACACACATCCGATTTTTCCTTGCAATACATATACAAGACTAAGACTTTAATAGCATATTGATGATAACTCAGCATGTTACTAGATACTTTGATACTTCCTCTAAACGAAATAACAAGTTAGTTATTAAAGTTATTAATTTCGGAATATTTGTTTGTCTTGTTCAAGAGACAATCTCATTCGTAGGTAATGTCGTTACCTACGAATATATATAAGTAATTATAATTAGTCGAAATATCGAGCTCCACCGAAGAAAAATAAAAAACATGGTAAATATCCCGCAATTAATACTAAACTAAACTTTAATAATAAAAACAACCATGTTAATTTAAAATCTAACACGTTTGTTGTAGTTGTAGTAGTGTGTTTAGTATGAAAAATAAAAGTTCAATATTGTTTAAGAAAACTTATGATTACATGATGCAAACCAACTAAGTTACCTTAATCACAACCATTTTATACTGGCAAAATATTGTTTTACAAAATAAAAAACAATGAATTCGTAAATATTCTATTGTAACAAAATTAATGATTTGAATGCTGAATATATTTCATTTGATTTTTTACGTTCAATTGTTTTACAAATAAATTTCTAGGAAATGAAACTTTGTGGAACCAGCTTTCCGAACCGATACGACATGGGAACCTTCAAGAAAAGAGCGTACTCCTTTCTTAAAGACCGGCAACGCACCTGCAAGCCCCCTGGTGTTGCAGATGTCCATGGGCACTGGTAGTCACTTTCCATCAGGTAAGCCTCCTGCTCGTTTGCTACCAATGTCATAAAAAAAAATAGTCCGATAATTATTTGTATTTGACAAATAATTATCGGACTATTTTTTATTTAACTTGTAGAAAAAGGACAAAATACGATTCACAATTTAGCCAAGAGTTCTTTCTTAAACGAAAATCTGTCATTTGTTTTTTAATCAAATGACAGGACCTTAAATATAAATGTACATTATACGGTATCCTTAAGGTTTCAGTAAGTAGGTCTCAACTTTGATAAAGCAATAAGGCTTTTTGTGAGTACTTCATTAAAATTATGGTTTCGTTCGTAGAAGGCTTCGTTTCGTACTGAAGAGTTCAAGCACTTTCTTTTTAAATATAAGAAAAATCTCTTCATAATATTCATTAATTTATTTTTTAATAAAGTTATATTCTAATTTGTACACATCAGTTATAAATGAGACTGTAGAGGTCTCCTTAATTTTATTATGAATTATGATTAATATATTTTCATAATTTTGTAACAAACTAGACTCAGCGCCTTTGAATGAGATTTCACTTTATGGTGGGCTGTCGTGTAGGCAGTCTGGCTATGTGCCACGGACTGATGAATTGTTATTGTAACACTAATCAGCAAATAATTTGTATTGATGGGCTATAATTTGAAGTACGACCACGTATACTATCAATAGGTATAATTCTCATTGTTGACTTATATAAATATCTGTACCGTGGAAAATACATCGAATGAATCCTTCCCTAAATGTAAAGAAGCTAAATCACTACATAAACGTAAAAATTACGTAATATTTCTGTCAGCATTCTTTATTTATTTATTAAAATTAAGTAAAAATTTTAATGACCGTTTTAAAGTTCAAATTTCGGGCTCTTTTTAATAAATAGAATATTTTTATTCCATAGATTTTTTTTTTTTCAACAACAATTCACAACAAATCAAATTGTTCCTTGAATATACTAGGTACAGTCGGGGTAAGAGAAGGTTCGCAACTTAAGATCTGTTTCCGTGTAAAAATAAAATAGATCGGTAAAGCGGATTATCGCATGAGCGATAATACAGATTGAGAATGACAGACTGTGTAGCAATGATTTGATGTTTAGATTCAAAAGGTATTAAGAGTTTAAGATTTTATAAAAGAACTAGCTGACCCGGCAAACTTCGTACTGCCATATTCGAAATGCTTAAATTGGTCCAAATGTGATGTGAATAGAAAACATTGCACGCAGCGAAACGGTTGATATGAACTCTAACAATAAACAACTGATACTTACATTAAAAACGACACTGTCAATAATTTTTCAATATTTTCAATGACACAGGAATCATGAGGTTGCGTGATAAATTGCCATGTTGCTATGATTAAGTCCTTACAACATAAAATTTGCAAAACCATTTAGTATAAACTGGCTATACCATAAGTTTTAATTTGAAACTCATTTACAATACCAATCAATATAATTTCAATAAATACAACACAGATAAAATATAGGTCAAGTTTTTTTATGGTGTATATAGTCGTAGGGGGTAACCGAAAGCAGTGGGTAAGCGAGCGCACTGCCTGTATCTCCGGAATAAGGTGCGGGAGGCGAAGGGTTTGTTTCGACCAATCAGTGGGGCCTAAATTGTGAATTAGTTGCGACATGCCTGTGCGCCGCACTATGTGTTGTTTGTCAGTAATTGCTAAAAAAGTATTTTCGTTGATTTACTTTCAACGTTTTAGTGTTTTGGAAAACACTGATACGTCTCAACCTGTTCTGTAATTACGATAAAATTACTCTTTCGTTTATCAAATATAAATACTTCTTTCGATTGTAAAGTGTGATTAGAGGTTATGTTGAGCGTTTGGGAATTGGCCGTAATTTGTTTGATATTTGGCTTTCTGGGTAAAGTGTGCGCGGGTAAGTGAGCGCATGCGCACACTTATAACATCATCATCATCATCATCAGTCCGTTCAGACATTCAGCTCCTGCCTGTCTCCTTGCGTAAATCGTCACTCCTCCTTGCCTAAGGACGTCCTACACGAATTTTGCCGAGACGCGGTCTCCACTCTAAAACACGTTCCCCCCAACGGTTATCGGTTCTACGACAAATATGGCCAGCTCACTGCCACTTCAGCTTACTCCGGTGGGTTATGTCGATGACTTTGATTTTTTGACGGATCACCTCATTTCTGATGCGATCCCTCAGAGAAACGCAGAGTACAACCCTTTCCATAGTCAGCTGAGCGACTTTAAACTGGTGGACCAGCCTTGTCGTGAGTGTAAGTGAGTGAGTGAGTGAGCATTTCGGCTCATATGTCATGACGGGTAGGACGCAATGGTTGAAGACTTTCGTCTAAGACACTGTAGGATCGACAATGTAAAGATTCGACGTAACTTCCCAAACACTGCCCAACCCAGCTGAATTCTTCTATTCACCTCGTCCTCAAGATTGTTTCTACCTAATCGCAAAGTCTGCCCGAGGTAGACATACATATCTTTAAACAACTTCGAGGACGGTTCATTGAACATGATCTTGGTTTTATCCAAGTTTATCCGTAGGCTGATACGCATAGAAGAATCAGCTAGCTCGTTCAGCATTTTTTGTAGGTCCTGCAGCGTTTCTGCCACGATGACGATGTCGTCTGCGAATCTCAAGTGAGAGATGTATTCGCCATTGATGTTGATGCCACGTCCTTTCCAGTTCAGCATCTTGAACATATGTACATAAAATTGATCTGATAGACAGTAAACAATTGAAGTTAGTTAAAATTAAGGTTATTTTTGTCCCTCCTAAACTAAACATGTACTTATAAAGATATAACTATTCTTTCAATTTGATTTCTGCATAACGGGGACAACATCAAATGTTTGACAAAGTAGGGATGACCCATGTTACAAAAGCATGATTATGGCGTTGATAATGATCAATACCAAACATTGATACTTGATGTTTGTGGAGCTCTAAACATCGATGTTAATCGATAACATCGGTATTTTTTTTTGCGACTGGAAGAAATTATTAAAATCGAGAAATAGATGTAACGAACTCATATGTAGCTCACCGCATAGACCTTTTATCATATTTTTAACGACAACGTGAAATAACTCTGGATCAAGAGTTTCATCGGGAATTTCAGTTGATATAACGTTATCGATTTGATCCGGAGTAATTTTATGTACCAGCCAAATTAATACATGTGCATGCGAAAATCCCCTTTTTTGACATTCAATGTAGTACATATGGCAACGCACCTCTCCAAATATATGTTTTTTTTATAAGTGCTTTCAATTTTTGCCGAAAAACACGTGCTTTAATGTCATGACTGTCAGTTGTCGATTGTTCTTCAAATAAATTGTTTTAATATTATCCCACTGCGGATTACATGTAACTGTAATGAATAGATCCGGTCAACTATTTTTCGTATATAAGAAATTGCGTCTTGTGCATATTCGCTCATATGCCGTGGTCAACCAATAAACGAAGATGGCAATATAGTCAATCGCTCGATGTCATTTGCATTAGCATCATTCGCTATCACAACTTGCAATTGAATATATTCTTCGGATCTTAATTTTGCTCGGTTGAAACGAAAAAAAATTAAAACGTTCAGTTTCTATTTTAGCATACGTATCAACGATGTACTGGCGATACAGTTTACCACATCTCGAGATATAATTTTGTGCTTGTGGACGAACCATCAATCGATACGAATAAAAATTCATGGCAGTAACTTTATTCTGTATATTTAGATATGAAAATAAATGCAAACACTGCACTTTTAAATAATAAATTGAAATAAGACGTATTACCTATTGAAACTGGTGGATGAGTGTACTCATTTTTTAATTAATACTTACTTTTAATTTAACAGCACAATTCCTCGTCTGAAAAATCTCCAATAACAAAATGACCCGCCATTTATTGAATTCATTTGTTACAAAAAATGTGATAAATGAAGAACCACTCGACCGATTTTGAGCAAACTTCACATAAACCATCTACTGAATAGTCCAAACAAACCCTGAAAATTTAGTTTGGATAGGTGAGCCCGTTCTTGAGTTATGAAGTGACATTCGATATCACTTATTTTTATATATTTAGGTTCGAAAAATAGGTGTAACAATGTTTTAAATAATGCAAAATCATTTTAAAACATCAATGTTTTATTGTCTAACATCGATAATCATAGAAAAACAATGGTAATTCTCTAATAAATCTATTTCTAAGGAAAAACAAAGATGTTTTTTTTTATAATATTCCTAGCATTTTCATCATACTTTCTCACCTTCTAAACCTTCCCTGGACTTCTACCAATAAGTCAAGACCAAAATTAGCCAAATCGGTCCAGCCGTTCTCGAGTTTTAGCGAGACTAACGAACAGCAATCCATTTTTATATATATAGATGAATTTGAAAACTCACGAAGGTTTTCTTACTCTGACTGTACGTTACAATAAAGTGGGTTTATCCCCGACAACAGCAACGGCGGTGTTGAACCACACATATAAATCAATAGACATGAATTTTACCCATAATTCTTGTGCTATTGTGTACTGTGTAGGCTGTGGGTGATGGTACATACTCATATATTGCATTGCAAGCGATGTTTAATACAAAGCTAGTGTGTTTCCTATAGTTCGTAAAGCAAATTTGTTCTTGTAGTTGCGCTTTGAAATCATAGAAGCAATTACACACATTCCTTAGTGACGTTAATTAGGTGGTAGTATTTTATTATCGACGAATCAAAAGCGCTTCATTTTGAAATTTACTTGAATAAAATAGAATTGATTTGATTTGAATCAGAAAAGATTTAATGCATCATATGTATTGTAAGAAATTATTATGTGCATTGTATGTATTTCGCTCGAAGGCTTTGTCAGTGTATTCTGATTGCGAATATAGAATATAGAATTGCCTTCTGGCAAATACTTTTTAATAATTTGCATTTCAAATTGCATGTCGATGCTGTGACTGCGATGTGTAAGGAAAATGTTAGTGAAGTCGCATTGTAGATTCAGTTGATATTTTATATAGTTTATACACGCAATTATATCTAACAATCTATTTTTATTGTTTGACTAGCTGTGCCCGCGAACTTATACGCGTTTAAATTTAACAAAAAAAGTAATTATTGTAGCCTTAGCTACTTCCTATTATATCAGTTATCTGCTAGAGAAAGTTTCGTCAAAATCGATTCAGTCGTTCCAGAGATTAGCCGGAACAGACAGAGAAACAGATAAACAAAAAATTGTAAAAAAGGTTATTTTGGTATATGTACCGTGTATACATACATATGCATTGAGTAAAAAAGGGCTATTTTAATATTACAAACAGACACTCCAATTTTATTATATGTACAGATAAGTTTTATTGCAATTTCTTCAATTTACTTTTACAAGCACTTGATTTGGTGTTTTCCCAGATATTAAACAATCTTTCCGAGTTATCGCCGCTCGCCATTTTCGTTTGTTATTATGATATATTGTAGGAAAAAAAAACATTCGACCACTGGTTTTTAGATACAAATATATCTTTCTCCTCCTCTAAAAGAGGAGCAGAAATATATTTTTGAGGAATTTCATATAAACATATATTTACGTATCGTCTTCCCACACTGTTGTGAAAATATGACAGAAGTCATACCGCGTCAAATGTAGGTGTTGATCCTCAAAACTACATCCATACGATATTTGCAATAAAAATATGCGAAGCTTTTAGTATATCATACATAATAATATGTTATATAACGTATAACAATATAATTGTCTTATATACGTTCATAAAGGTTTAAAAATTTTAGCAAATATTTTATGTACCATTATTTTACATGATTGAAAAATCATAAAATTATTTTATCGAGTGTATAATTTATATTCTATATTTAAATTTCATGCAAACAGTGTATAGTTTAGATTGAGTACATGAACTATTTTCGGAACTAAATTAGACTAAATTAAATCAATTTCAATTATTGTATAGTCTGTGGAGATGCCCGATGAACTGTTAATATCCAATTAAGTTTCGGGTAAATGGAAATTTTATGTCAGCGCCGACTTATTCAATGTTGTCTATTAATACGCTTATTATTTTTACTACCTAATAACATTACAAGCAACATTTGTGGTCTCATGATTATTTTATCGTTCCGTACATGATATGAGGGCGTATATTTGACTTAGTTTGTCATTTTAAGAAAAAGTATATAAAAACTCTGATAGTTCTTCTAAGTAGAATTTATATTCTGCATTAGTAGATTTACTTTAAATTTAATCCCGTAATCTTTCATTGTTTATGTCTAAACAGCCAGTCAAACCTGAGAACGTGTCGTAAAAAATAAATAAAATTTTAACAAAAAGAAAAACCGACTTCAAACAAAACACTATTTTAAAACAAATGAATATGCACGAAAAAGTAATAAAAATAATTGCGTATTCAACATATTTTTTAGAGTCTTCCTAAGTTAAATGAAATGAAAAATATTAGACTACTTAAAAGTCGATTAACGATTATATCATGTAGTTTTAATTATTGGTATATTTGGAGCCGGTGTCAGCCATGGTGCCCTTGCCCCAACAATCAAAAGAAAGAAGCGATACGAGCCCCTTGATTGATCCAGTATATTATTGTGTAAAAGGTAATTTGTAAAAAACATATTTGTTAAAGTATTCTCGTATTGTTTTTTGATAGATATACTGAAGGGTTTTATTGGCCTTTTGGAAGTCGGTTGATAACGGCCTACTGTTGGCTACTAAGTATACGACAATCAAAATTAAGAATACTAAATTCAAGTAGGCTTTTTACAAGCACTTTTGAATCGTCATTAAACAACTGTATTAAGTGAAGCTACCGCCGGTTCGGAAAGTAGATTCTACCGAAAAGAGCCGAAAAGAAACTCATTAGTTACTCTTAATCAACATGTAAAAATACAAAGTCATATTGGTTAAATACATTTATACATGTACGTAATATATCAACGTCACATCTGACGTTGACTAAGTTTCTTGCCGGTTCTTCTCGGTAGAATCTACTTTCCGAACCGGTAGTAGCTTCACTTAATTGTTAATTGACCATTCAAAAGTGCTTGTAAAAGCCCTCTTGAATAAAGTTTATTTTAATTTTGATTTTGACGTCAACAAGTATTAATTCCACGCTTTTTTGTGTCTGTATAATTTTATGTTGAATAAAATCATTGCCTTCTTAACCAATGTATCTACAAATATATTTTTTTATGAAACGGCAAGTTAAAAATGTCTGTGGAATTTTATTCTAGAAACGGATACCTTATAAAGTAACAAGTTGGCGGATATCACGCACACCATGATAAAATATTGACTTATTTATTTTAATTTTTTTTAGTGGGAACCTCCATCCACATTTGTAATATAATCTAAATATGTAAGGCGACGACGACACTGCAAAATGCCCCTTTCAAAAATGTTTGAAAGGGGCATTTTGTATGAAGAATATCCTGTTGTACTTTTTATTATGAATGTAAAATTATATTTATTTTAATTAACGTAAATAATTATTTGTACATCGCACCGCTTTATTCAACTTTTAGTTCTCTAACCAAAGGTGATCTGGAAGAGATCGCTCTTTAAGCGATAAGACCTTTTGTATATACTTTTGTAACATTCATTTTATCTTTGTATTTTATTTTATTCTTTGGCGTACAATAAGGCACATTTATATTGTCTTGTATTGTATTCTGATAAATGATTAAACCTACAATACTACAAAGTTTATCGAATAAATTGAATATGAGTGTAGGTTTTCATTATTCTAGTAAATTGCTTTGCGTCGTTACTTCTGATTTTCTATAACACATAAGTGCTTTGTCTACTTACATTGGGATCAGAGTAATGTATGTGATGTTCTCCAAAATTTATTCATATATTTATTAAGATAAGGTTCTAATAGTAAGTTGACTTTTTTAATACGAATATTATTTATATTTTTCCTATTCATGTTAAAAAAAAAACAACATTTTTTCAATGTGTCGTGTATAGTATGTATATACTCAGCACTTTGAAATTAATTTAATTTATCAAAAGAATATGAAGAGAAATCATTTTGAGATAAACGAACATACAATATGTTCTAACGAACAGTCATAACTGAATATAATTTTTAAATTAAACTAAGATAATTTGAGATAAAACTTACCGAACTCAATAAAAGTAAGCAATGCATCTTTTGTTTGGGTCGTTATGCGTTTCGTGAAAAATATTACATTTTCCAGTAAACAAAAAAAAAAGAAAATTTAAAATTGAATTCGAAAATTAAAAGAATTTTACATTTGAACTGAAACTTGGCTGCATTTCAAAATAGGACATGGTTGAAATGTATTGTAACTTTTTAATTACTCTCTCGTTTTGTTTTCATAGCGAATAAGAAAGAAATGATGAATAATAAAGAAGTCAAACTGCGTATACGTAAACACACTCTCATTATTTATATATACGCTGACGTGATAATTTAGTGGATGTGATTCGTGCAAATAATATTTAAACAAAAACCTTCGTATTATGCAATTCTCATGATTTAAATGAAACATATTAAGCCCTAATGGTTTGACTGTTAATGCGTGGTGATGTGGATGGTAGATACAGGATTATAGTGTAGACAATTAATAATATTAAAGTAAGTAATGTGTATTTTCTTTTTCGGCTTAAAAATATTTAATAATCAAGCAAGCTAATAACAAATAAGTAAGGATACGAAAAGCTCACGTCCAGCAGTGGGATATATATATATAGGTTATCATTTATTTATTAATACGGACTATCTAAACAATTATGTGATATATTTAGGTAATCCATATTAACTTTTACCCATCATTTAGGCCTATGCACATTGACGTAACGCAGCGAAGTCTTTGCTCGGGCAGATTTTATTACGCGTTAAACACTAGACACCATGTATGACCAAGGTCGCGTGTAAATGTTCGTGAATGTGTGCAAATATACGCAGTGTGACGTTGCGCAATGATTTTTGCGCGCTCTCATATTTAAACATTCACTAACTTTGGTCTCAATCTTCTTAGATATTATTTAGGACTTTTAGTTTTATATCTTTTAAGAATATGTAATTGACATTTTATATATTATGAAAAACAGTTATAATAAATCCTCTATGTAGCTCTTTAGCAGGTGTAAGGTGGGTTTTATTTAACGGAGCTAAGCTGCCTAGCAATTATGAATAAACAATAGTCCGAATACAATGGCGACTGTATTCCTGTCGGTCCGTTTTAATTATATTTAACTTATTGTTACTGATGTAAAGTTAGCTTATGCTGTTTAATACTTCATTAATTTATTTCAAGTTTTATCTTTAAATGAAGTAGGTCACTTAAACTAACGGTATAATGTATGGTACAATTAAAATTAGTTTGAATATTCTTTTTAAAGTAGTAAAATTTAACTCGTTTGAATTTATATTCTTGATTCAGGATTTGAAAGCTGTTGTAAAGAAGACTAACCCAGAGTTATTATTCTGCACAAACACATAATCCATTTTATTGTATCGCGTATATAATGTTGGCCCTACTGGGTGTTACATTGGGGCGAATACAAGGACTCAGCCTTGAAATTTGAGCCCTTTCTAGTTCGAGAGTCACGCTCATCCTGATGGTATCTCCTATAAGATCGCACCTCGTCTCATAGTCGGTGGGGTTACAATCCAGTGTGACGAAAAGATGTCAGACACAGAACCAATTGCTTTTTGTCAATGTATACACTAAAAATTGCTTCTTCGGAGAATTTCCAAGACGATAATAAACATTTATTAATATAGATAATGATCTCCAAATTGAATTCAACGAGTCAACATAAAATCTTACACGTTTCACAGCAACTGAATAAATGATAATATGTATTCGTTAAGGAAATAAGAATAAGAGTTATAATGAATTAAAATGTATTTATTCAACGCTTAATACGAAAATATCTTTACTTCAGTCGTTTAAATGGACTTACAAGAGTATTTGATTAACTTTTGTTAATAACGAAAATCCCCGCTTATCCACAACGTCAGGGCTGCATTTGGCAGTTCTGTTGTGAAAATGAAACAGAAATGGCACGGTCATATGACCGTGCCATTTCTGTTGGTATAAACCAATTATCATAATTTGTTTTATTTATAATCGGTAAAAAAATTATCTATCTATTTCTGCACTTATCTGTTTTCGTTCTAAGCTTCTATCACCAAGAGATCGCTGTACGCGATAAGATAATTTGCGCACCATTTTTTTTATTTTTTGGTATCATTCTAATGTTTTCATGTGTTGTGCAACAAAATATTTTAAATAAATAAAATAAAAATATTATTTACCCTATAGTGTGTGTGTGCGTGTGTGTGTAAGTTTTTTGTTTACTGATTTATTACATATAAAGATGTAAGTAACTCTTGGTAACTATGAGAAGTCATATTATGTTTTTTTTTAACGTTTCAAGGGTAATGATGTTAGTGTCCTTCTGACCGATTTATCTTGGCGGTTAATCTGAAGGGAGATCTGTCAAATATGCAGGAAATATTTTAGTACATAAATGTGCACGTATATACAAGTGTTCTCGTTATTCTTTCATTCATATAATTCGATTGGATAGCTAATCTGACACGACCGAGAACAGTTCAAGCACTTAAGCTGCGTACATACTTCCGACAGCCAGACTCCGAGCCGTTATGAGATTTGGTTCGACAAAAACCCAATAACTTTTTTATCAATCCGACTTGAAATTTGAATAGAGAACCTGGGGATGTATGGCCTTATATTTAGCCATCAATCAAAAGTTAAAGAGTTGGTGAGACATTGAAACTACAGTCACAAGTGTCTTAATACCTTCGTTCTCAAGATTGGTAGCGCTTTGGTAATATAAGGTATTGATATTATTAGTCGTGTAAAAAAACTCATATTCATGGGCGACAGTGATCATTTACCATGAGGTCAATGGTCAATCCAAAATCCATTTACAATGATTTCCCTATCTACACTATAAAAGACTTTAACTTTACCTTCTTTTAAAGGGACGGAATTAAATATGTAAAATTGTATGTTTGTACACATAATTGCCTTTCAGTAAAAAATCTGTCCACCGAATTTGATTTATAAATACTTTTATTAATAAGAAAAATATAAAAGCCGTAATGGCCCAGTTGTTAGAACGCGTGCATCTTAACCGATATATGTGCTTAATTTGTGTTTATAATTCATCTCGTGCTCAGCGGTGAAGGAAAATATCGTGAAGAAGCCTGCATATGTCTTATTTCATCGAAATTCTGCCACATGTGCATATATGTTCCAAACTCTCTCCTCAATAGAAGAGGAGGCCTTAACCCAGCAAGGGGAAATTTATAGGCTGTTACTTATTAATAATATTAATTGATCTATTAAATACGCAGGGTACTTGACGGATCTTCCTTCAGATTACCCGCTACGGTTCAAGAGAACAGTAACATCATCACCATTTAAATCGGAAAGCAACACAGTTGTCATGCTTACCAAGAGTTTAATCTTAATTTAGTCACATTTTAAATACTCTGACAAAAAGGTTTTGTGCTGATGATAATAATCTCTTAAACAGTCGTTCGTCTTTTATTTTAGTAGTAAGCCAAAGCATAATAAGTTCTTAATTATTGTTGTCTTAAATTTTCGCGATTACACATTGAAATAAAACTAGCTACTTATAACGGATTTGAATCGAATCGGTTTGCTTCTCGAAACGTCGGGATGTTAAAAATAATTAATATACGCGATTCAAATCCGTTATAGCTAGTTTTATTTCTTAATTATTGTGTATACAACAATACACCAGTAGTGTATTGCCATAACAAAAAAATAATTCTGGAGGTCTCAGTGTCAATTCTGATATATTACTGTTCTGTGTCCCTCTGTACCGAGATGCTTATTTAGCTTTAATCAAGCGTCCACGCCGAATATTGCGGGCTTAGTACATGTTTTTCTATAGACTTCGTTGAAATAATTTTGCGTCGAAATGACCTACTCACTGAAATTCCGACGAGTCGAAATTTTCGGATGAATTGGTAACAAATTATTGCTTCATATTGTTTTTCACGAATATTGAAAGATATATTTCAGCTTCTGATTTATTATGTAATATTTTTATTTATAAAAATGCGTATACTTATGTACAAAAGTCATTATAATGCGCCAAAACAAAGTATAACATTAAAAAAATCCATATACAAACTTGGGAAACAACAATGTTTTTAAAATATTAATCGTAAAATATCCTATAAGCATACAAAAATTAATTACCTTAAAAATAATATGGAAGTAAAGGTTTAATTACAAGAGTTTACGTTATACTTGATGTTATATATACGTCGAACATGGAAATTACTTATTTAAGGTCAGTTAAAAGTGTCTCTCCGCGAAATCGCGCTCTCCTTTTTCAGGCGAAATGTTTGTCTCTTACTTACATTTTTGTTTTTTTTTAATTCAAATAAAAAAAATCATTGTCAATTTATTATTCTCAATCTCGTATTTTTTTTATTTATACTTATGTACGACCCCAAAGCATAGTGAACCGTCGAGTTTTGAAAAAGCAACCAAACGTTATAAAAAAACACAATAACAATTTCTCTCTTTGAGTCTTATCGGTGTTAATAGTGCCACTGGTTTATACCGTCTATACGCCATGATAAAATAATCCACGCTTCCATTTTTATGCTTTAACTAGCCGTGCCCGCGAATACGTGCGCGTATAAATTATACAAAAAAAGTTATTGTTATAGCCTAAGCTATTCCTTATTACATTAGCTATCTGCCAGTGAAAGTCGGTTATCAGTTCAGCCGTTCCGGAGATTAATCGAAACAAACAGACAGACAGACAAACGGACAAAAATTGCAAAAAATGTTGTGTTGTTATATGTAACGTCAAGTGTACATGTATTTATATATACATACGTATGCATTTAGTGATAATCGGTTATCTAAATATTTCAAACATAAACTCCAATTTTATTATGTGTATTGATAAATCTGTTGGTATTTTTTCTAACGATTGTACATTAATTGTGAGCAAAGCGACGACTTCGTTTACAAATAACGAAACAATTTGTATATCAGGTTTGGCTCTTGGTATTTGCACGGTTCTGGATCTTTTATCTTCGAAATAAAATATAAACACTAATTACGCATTTAAAATTGTTAATCATAGTTTTATAGATTTAAAATATTATTCATTGATACCATGGCGGGTAAAGTTTGATTCATTTTTATACAAAGATTATAAAAGTATATTAAACGAATGAATTAATGAAGACATTTTTTATCAGCCTTCCACACACAGACTGCAATAATATCTGTTAAGAATTAGTTAATGAAATAATATTATATAGATGTTTTGATGAGAATAAAATCAGCAATTGTAAAAGCAATTCATACAACAATATTGTTAAAAAAGCACGTAAGTAACTTATGACAACGACTGCGTTATTTATTTTTGCAATACTAATCGATAGGAAACTTAAATAGTGTTATGAATAACGATACACTTAAAATAATAACTCAAGACAATTACAGCGAGTGTTATAGAACTATTAACGCCATCTATTAACAACAAAACAAACTAACTATTTGATTAAAATAGGTAATGACATATTATTTAATCGAAACTAATATTTTAAGCTATAATTATCATTTTATAACCATTTACTTAATAACAAATTGCTTTACAAGGAACAAAAATTGTGCATTAAATATGAATCGTTTTCGAAGACTGAGTATCCATGCAGAGATAAATAAACTATACAGAAAATTTTAATTACAGTCTGTATATGACATTTACGTAGAATAGTTTATAACGAACAAAGAAGGGTTGAAAGGCAAAGAATGAAATTAATTTTACAGCCGCTTTAGCGATGACATCAAAAGAGCGATATTACTTCGTTTAACTAAACGATGCACTTTATGCTTGATATCAAAAACATACTAAGGCGAGTTTCACTACAATTTAATCAACCGCTGTGTAAAATACACTAAACTGTAACAATAGAGGCTGGATCAAAGTTCTTCAGTTGAATAAAGGCCTTTCAAATGAGATGAAGTTTCATAAAATTCCACCGTGATGTAGAGTTTAACGAAATAGAAGTGGCATAGAAATTATTAAGGTAATTTTTTCGATCATTTGAGTTTCAAATAAATTACATAATAAATGTTACATTAAAATGGGACATCTAGCACGTTACAATCAAGTAAAAAAAGCTCAATCAAAGCTTTTTGAATCTTCAATATATAAATACTACATTTTCGAAAAGCAGCCTCCAGTGCGAATGAATGACAAAAAACATGCATAGGTAGTTGTTCATTTCAAATAAACAGATTTACAATGATGTTTTTTTTTTAATAATTAGTGTCCTGTGATGGAACCCGAGTCTAAATCCAGTGGTTCTTAATTTTCCGACTTAAAGCACTTCTAATTATTTTCTGGTCTGTATAAGGAACCATCTCATTCTTCCGCTGGGAGTTGTAGAGTCTGATTAAGAATTAATTAACAGCTCGTTGGTTCAGACCTTGAGATTATATTACACTTTATTTTATAATATATTTTAACATTTATTTGAAAACAAAATTTGTTCTGAGTTTGAAATTGTCTTACACATAGCTGAATGGCTTAAGCCTGTTATTATATTTTTTCACAATGATTCAATGAATTGTACTAAACCTTCCCCAAAAACCATTTCTGACTTTAGTGAAAACCGTATAAAATTGCATTTAAACAAATTTTGAGATTATCACACTCAGATAGACAAACATATAGTTATACTTCAAACAGATTACTGACAATGAGCATTGATATCTGTTAGTAGATTATACGACAGTTGATTTTGCAAAATAATAATGGAGCGGTAACATCCTCTACATTTTAAATAAATACTTTTTTGTTGAAACAAAAAACTACTTAGCCGGTTGAACTATAACTTTTACAATTTAGGAACGGTCATAGCATGTATTGTACGCTCATTTATATTGTTTTTGTCAGCTATAGGTCTTTTTGTCAACGCAACCCTAGATTATGTTGTCGTTCCCAACACTTTCTAGTGAAACTGCCCAAACTGTTACCTATAAATGAAAACTATGACGTGAAAAAATTGTAAACCTCTAAAATGTCTACAGAAATGTAAAATAGATTTATTAAATTTTTATTTAACTTGCAATTATTGTTAGTTAAAATCAGTTAGTTTAAATCTTGCTAGCCAAATTAGAACAACATCCTATGGAGTTGAAATTATGCATTTCTATTTTGATGACAATTAATGTGAACATTACTTAATTAATTACCCTTGATTGACTCCAGGTCAAAGAGGTTCGTCCGTCGTCAACGGAAAAACAGAATAGATATGAAATTTTCAATTAAATATTATAATTTAATATTTTAATATTATATTTAAATGACAATTTATGTTTAATTTTAGTAACTAAGTGATTACTGGATAAAAGTTCTTTTAAGTGGTTGTGAGTAGTAACCATTATACTGCTTAAAATCGTCACTTTAGGAAAAAGTGTAACGTCTCCCACCCTCTTATCATTCATCCCCTCTCTTCTCTTCTTCTGTCTTTATTCTTTTATTTTGTGTACGTTTTAAATATCGCGGTATTTTTTTAAATATTATAAAAGGCAAAATGAGTTTGTATATATTTTTTTCTTTACGATTTCTTTAACGTCAATATATCATGATTGTATTTCCACCGAACGTGACTTGCCGTCGATAAATCTTAGTTTTATTTTTAAATTATACTATTCTTTTGTTTGTCATTTATTTTTTTGGTTTGCTACTCAACAGATTATCATGAAATCTTGCATACAAAAGGTTAGGGGTACACAAAAGAACATAGGGTATTTTACTTCTGCCTCCAGTCAGTGGTGTAATCACGAGTGGCAATACTAGTATGAATTTTTTTATACGGAATAAGTCGTAACTTAAAAATTAACCGAGCGTTAAACCGTGTCATAAATTCATTTATATAAAAACTTAACGCGCACCGTGTCACACATTGCTTTAATATTTTAAACCGCAGACTTCGTTTATATCCGGTAGCTTTGTTCATAGTGCCTACTTCGTCCTGGTATTGTTTGAATGTTGTAATAAATTTTATTAATATTAGTAGTCATGTATTTGTATATCTTAAATATATGTCAGCGTTAAATTGCAAATAGTCGACGGATTGCGTATTGCATTTAACAAAATTATGTTTTTGGTAATGAAGATTTTTTATAATTAAACTGAAATTCACTTTGATAAATTATAATATCGAAAAATAATTATTTATATTGTAAGTACAAAGTATGTTACGGTTCATAGTATGTAGGCAGTTCAGAATATTTGGACAGTTTAAAATTTCGTTATATATGTATTTTGTCTGGATTTAATTTTTTTTTATTTTATAGATTGGCGGACGAGCATATGGCACACCTGATGGTAAGTGGTCACCATCACCCATAGACAATGAAGCTGTAAGAAATATTAACGATTCCTCAAATCGCCAATGTGCCACCAACCTTGGGAACTAAGATGTTATGTCCCTTGTGCCTGTGTACACTGGCTCACTCACCCTTCAAACCGGGACACAACAATACTGAGTACTGTTATTTGGCGGTAGAATAACTGATCAATGGGTGGTACCTACCCAGACGGGCTTGCACAAAGCCCTACCACCAAGTAAATTTAATTGTTATATTTAATTTGAAGACATAATTTGTAATATCAAATAGTGTATAATATTAGTTAAGTTAGAATAGAAGTTGATCGATAACAATAAACTTATAACTTATAATTACACAGCCGCTTTTTTCCACTTTTTTCTACAATTAAGTGCCAGATAAATTTATTATCTATACTTATAATAAAGCTGTAGGGAGGTCAATTCTGTACATGAAATATTTTTCCAAAATAACTATCAGAGGTTGAAAAGGGGTCGATACTGATGGCAAAAATGCAATCAGTAAAATTTTTGTCTGTCTGTCTGTCTGTCCGTAGGTATAACCGTTATAGAAACAAAAACTACTCGACGGATTTTAACGAAAATTGGTACAATTATTTTTCATACTCCTGAGCTGGTTATAGCATACTTTTCATCACGCTACAGTCAATAGGAGAAGAGCAGTGAAGAGAAATATCAGAAAATGGGAGAAGTTTCTCCATATTTTAAGCTTCCGTCGCGTGTACAACCTTAATGGTTAAAGCTACATAGAAATTGTGTGTAACGGAAATGTTCTCCTTCAAATTATGTAAAAAAATCCCATGACAGCCTTTGTCTATCTTTTATGGTTGACTCATAATAGCACGTGTCACTCCCAATAGCTTAGTAGTTCGAAGCTTTCTGATTATATTTGTCTATTCCTGCGTTTATAACGCTCTCAATCATCCCAAATTAAAAAAAAGTTAACAGTATTAACTATTAAATAAAAAAGAAGCATAGAAATCGGTATAGAAACACCAAAGTTATACATAAAATACGCTAATAATAAAGCTATCGCGCGTGAATACTAAATCGATACTACTATATAAATCTCTAGAGTCTGCCTGTACACTTATTTTTGTCGTAATTCGTCATAAGTATTCTTTTTATGACTGACTGACATAATTTTTACCATTTAAGACATTTTTGTCTGTCTGTATGTTCTGCTATAACTCGAGAACAGATGCACCGTACATCTTTATAAAAATTGGTATAAAGGAAAAACATATGCTTGCGCAAATGATGTGTGGATGTGTATGTATGTGTGTCATCGATACACTCAGAAACTACTTGATCGATCATTAAGATTAAATGAAGAAAGAGATTATGCTATCCCAATTGATGTAACTCACCACTAGATAGCGCTGCGATATAAATATATCAACACCGTTCAACCGGTTGCCACGAAAATGAGTACTTTTTTCACGGAGAAAGTGATTATTTCATCTGTATCATTAAAAATAACCAACATATGACCCTTACGAGTATCACGATACATTTCTATGCCGTTCAACCGATAAGTATAAAATATGAAATAAAAAATGAAAATCATTGATCATCATTGAATCAAATAATTTATATAAATAGAAACCACCATGCAATTGAAGAAATAAAAGATCAGAACATCAACTATATATATATATATATATATATATATATATATATATATATATATATATATATATATATATATATATGCAGCGTCATCCAAAAGAGCTACGGAAAAAACACACCAACAGGAAATACGGTAAGAAACAAATAAAATCCGAATTTCTACTTTGAGAGTTACCAAAACCGTTAGTCAACGTAATGATCAAGTTCCAGATCGTCAAATAAGCATCTTCATCAAGAGATACTGAAAAACCTGACGAGCGAGCCCAACGACTGGATGATCAACGATTAAAATTAACTAAGTCAAGAACTAGAACCAATCTCAATAAATCCCGATATGATCATTGGTTCAATGAATATAGTATACCCATATTGCCAGGCTATGATGTTTAAAATAAACTGCTGGTATAGTGCTACTCCACTGGCAAAATGTATATACCACAACTGGTTGAACCATCAAAACCTCTTCTTATCTACGTTACGGGAACTACTGAGGAGTCTGAATATTTCCTTAAGCATAGTAGAAATTACATTTCTTGCTTTGAAATGACATCATTTGGAGCAACAAATATTGTACAATTCAATAATTTCGCGTCTACGTTTAAAGTGTATCATATGATCGAACCAATCATATGATACACTTTAACTTCTACCACTATCTAAATAAAATCTCCAGTTTCTGGACATTTATTCCATGGACAACGTAGAAAAAGATTGATCTTCGATGCATGTTCAGTACTACAACTAATCGAGAAATCATCGCTAAATTTAGGATTATGCTTTATGAAAATAAATGTTTAGTTAAAGATTTTAAAACTGCTCTAGAAGGTGAAACAAGAAATGATTCAAAGTTATTATCAATGCAGATAGAACGCCATTGAATGCAGAGCATGAAAGGCATTTTAATGCTGCCGTAGCTCCTGAAGTCACAGCTGTAGTTGTCGGTACCGAAATTACAAAACGAGGTGTTGTTATCATTAAGCGACACAAAAACAATCAAGGTGTCGCTGAAACACATCAATCGTATGACAATTATTACGATTATCCAATTATAGATGGATATCATCTCGGACTGTATCAAAATATTCTCACGACAGGCTCTGTGACATCGAAGAGTTAGTTGTATGGATTTTTTTGCATATCGTATAATGATTTGATTTGAATGATTAGAGATAATCAATCTAACCATATTCTGAAGTGTCGTCAACTGTTTTAACAATTCATTGTTGACATGTACGCTATGGTCGAGAACGAACGATTAAACTACATTCGATACAACCAATCAAAACTCTGAGCCAAAGAGTACATTTATTTACGAGATACAATATCGAGTGATATAGTATCTGCTGATATTAGACAAAGATCTTCGTACAGTGGAAGTCCAAGACATATGCACGAATATGCTCAGGATACTTTGATGTACGTTCGCAAGTAATGACGAGCTTGTAAATGTAATAACATCGATATTCGATAGAACCGGATAAAAGAAGACGTGTTGTTTTGATGCAAACTTTTACAGACTATAGAAATTTAATTAAAAACTTTATCGTACCTATATAAATTCGTATAAGCATGAGTGTTATGACCAATCTGCAGCCTATCCTATCGAGAACATCATTGAAGAAGATGAAATAGATGACGAATATTAAATATTTTTTTTTATATAAGAATTTGATTAGATCTCGAATGTTTCTTGATTTGTTGCTTTATTATTGGTACATTGTTGATGATCAGTAATTAAATACAAAATGAAAAAAAAAAATATTTTTTTTGCGACTAATGTTCAGCGAAGCGGGCGGGTATAGCTAGTATTGAAATAATAAACGTATCAATATGAAGTAATAAGCACGTTTGTACCAATTCCCAACGTTGGTTATGTGTTGGCGATGTAAGGAATAGTTATAATGTTTTATGGTGCCAATGTCTAGAGCCATAACTTTTATACATAATAGAATAAAAACACAGAAGAAAAACCGTAGGTAGTAACTAGTTGCACTAGTAACTATGAAAATTAGTTTTTAGTAAAAGCAGTCGTGCTATGCCTGGAAACACGTACTATTAATTCTGAATACACCACCTTATTAAACCGGCAATCAGTAATTCTTTGCGTTCCTGAACAAAGATTGCGTACATACTGGGGTAAATTCAACTGAATTTTAACGTGTTTGATATGTGTTTATACACTGAATATTTCATACTGTATGGTTAAAGCAAGCGTTAAAAGTTCCCAAGGCCAGTTGGCTGAAAGCATTAAATGGATATATGAATTGGTTGATAAGTCTCACAAAGGTAGTGTCTTTAATATTGCTACAGTAAAAAAAATCTGCTAATAAATAGACAAAAAGGTTTTAATAAACGCACGTAGATCGATAACACTCAATGAAGGCAACTGACAGAACATTTCAGTAGATAAGTCGTCGGCAACATATGTTGAATACATAGTATATAATAAAACAAAGTCGGTCATCGTTGTCTGTCCTGTCTATGTATGCTTAGATCTATAAAATTACCCAACGGGTTTTGATGCGTTTTTTTAATAAAAAGATTTAATTCAATAGTAAGGTTTATATGTATCATACATGCGCAATAAAGTGGAGAAACAGTGTTAAATAATTCTAAATTTAGATCGTTGCGTGTGCATTGAAATAATGACAATACTTTTTATTTTATTAGATAAATCGAGATAAATACAAAAAAAAGTGGCCTCTCTACAAATCTCGCGATTCTCGTGTAAAGGCAATTCGCAAAAAAATATGAAATACCGTGTAAATGAACACTCTTTACACGAGTACCCTCCGTGTTTTCTGCGGGAAAAAATCCGAACGGCCTTTTAATACGGTTATCTTACTGTGAAGTCCCATTCGAAATGAGGGCTCGGTTACAATGAAATTTTTATTTTTCTTTTCACTTTTCAAAAGTATTTTTGTTGAGGGTTTTATTTTAATTGGTATGATGTTTGAGTGTTTACTTTAAAAGTTGTTTTCGTGTAAATAACTTTTTTCTGCATTTAGGAGTTTTTTATTTCTATTTTTTATTCCATTAATGTGTTTATACTGTATAAATTATCTTTTTTCTAATGTTATTCTATCTAGCGATATTCTGCAGCTTTGTTCATGGAAAATTACATTGAAAACGTAACTATTGTCTACATCATGAATAAATACGACGACCTCCGTGGTCGAGTGGTGTGTACGCCGGTTTGCATGGGTACGCCACTCCGAGGTCCCGGGTTCGACTCCCAGCCAAGTCGATGTAGATTATCATTAAGTTTCTATGTTGTCTTGGGTCTGGGTGTTTGTGGTACCTTCGTTACTTCTGTTTTTCCATAATACAAGTACTTTAGCTACTTATATTAGGATCAGAGTAATGTTTGTAATGTTGTCTCATATTTATTTATTATTATAAATAGTAGAAAACAAAGTCGCTTAACGCTATCTGTCACTATGCGTGGTATGTATGCTTAGGTATTTAAAATTACGCAATAGATTTTGATACGTTTTGCGATAGATAGAGTGATTCGAGCGGAATGATTCTGTATATAATACGTGTACAATATAGAAAAGAAACACTGATAATTTTGTTATTCTCTACTTTATTTAGTATCAACATTAAATCCGTGCGAACCTGGTCGGGTCGCTAGTTTAAAAGAAAAAAAATGAAAGAATTTTACTGTTTTGATTTTTATGCGCAAAACTCTGGATCAGAGTGTTTAACAAATTATCTATTTACATCAACTAATCACATTATAAATTATTTTGAATTATGTATAGGAGGAGGACAAAGATTAATATTTTTAATTATTATAATTAACAGAGAAGACAATCGTTCTATTTAAATGTGTGTTAACAACTAAAAAATCTTAATAAAAAATATAGTATGTTTGTGTAACGTATCTGTGAATATCTGTGATATGTTTTGTCTATGAAGTCTTCTAAGTTCCAGCATCGTGGTCTGCGCCTTACACCAATAAACTCTGATTAAAATTTAATCAAGTGCACAACGAAGAGCGCGTTTTTGCTGACAATCTTCCGGTTTAATATTGTAACATATTCTGATTTCCTTAGTTATTAAACAAACCTGATTTAATTGTATTCAGACATAAAATAAGCTCACCTTATCTCGTTTTATAACAAATTAACAAGGCTCTTTTTCACTTGGTTTTTTTAGATACACAAAAACATAGTTTCGAGCAACATCCCGGGAAAGAAAATTCAGGATAATGAAAATGTTGTTTACTCGACGTCCACAAAACAGACCTACTCGAAATTGATTGTAGTTTCTTAAGCTCGTTATTATTGCTAATTTACCTAAGAAACGAATTCTTAAACTATAACCTGTAAATTTGTCATTTTGGCGATTGAGGGACAGCTAGGTGGAAAATCTTGAAATTTATTCCAGCATACTATACCAATTCAATTTGGTATACATAGATGAGTCGAGATGGCCCAGTGGTTAGAACGTGTGCTTCTTAACCGCTAATTCATGTGCTTAATTTGTCTTTATAATTCATCTCGTGCTCAGCGGTGAAGTAAAACATCGTGAGGAAACCTGCATGTGACAAATTTCATAAAAATTCTGCCACATGTGCATTCCACCAACCCGCATTGGAACAGCGTGGTGGAATATGTTCCAAACCTTCTCCTAAAAGGGAGAGGAGGCTTTTTAGCCCAGCAGTGGGAATTTACAGGCTGTTGTTGTTGTTGTGTTGGTAATATTAATTACATCCATCATACATTTTAAAGACAGATATTATTTTAAAAACAAAAACAGTTCAATTACACCGATTTTCATAGGTACGCTACTCCGAGGTCCTGGGTTCAATCCCGGCTGAGTCGATGTAGAAAAAGTTCATTAGTTTTCTATGTTGTTTTGATGGTGGGTGGGTTGTTGTGTTTGTGGTACCGTCGTTACTTCTGATGTTCCATAACAAGTCCTTTAGCTACTTACATTGTGATCACAGTAATGTATGTGATGCTGGGTAGTAATTTTTTTTATGGAAATGGTCAATTAACAGAAATTTCAAATGAAAAAGTACAATGTAGTATCAGTCCTAACTGCCCCTTAAATTTCTAACGACCATGACAGCGACCACACTGTATTAAGGGTTTATAGGTATTATATATGTTTGTAGCAGAATTTATATTAGACTTCTCAACGACTATTTTTGTACTAAGAAGCCTTTAAGTAGATCTCTTTGCCAAAATGTATATGTATCCACTTATATTCATCGTGATACGAGAGAAAATAAATTGAACCACCAATTGGAAGAATTAGGAATGGAGATTTAAAAAAAAAGTTCATAACTTTTTGCTTTCAACTTATAAACTTATAGGACATCAATGATTATTAAGAAAATATCAATCCTGATTTATTCACCGACAAACCTGCCTTAAATGTATAATATTTAGCCCTACGTCTAAAGAGTGTAAAAGTGGCGTTTATTCCCTTCTTCCAATTGGTGGTTCAATTATATTTACACTCACTTTTATTTACTTTTAAGCACAATATGTGTTATACACACAAAACAGGCACAGAAAACTCAATGATGTTGAACGGACGGAAATTCGATATTTTTGGTCAAAAATTTCGCACACGCGACCATATTGTTTAAACACGAAAATTCCAAAAACATAATATAAATTGATAGCTATATAGTTTGAAGACGTTTCTTTTTTCTTCAGTCAAAAAAATTAACCATACTAAATTCGTCAGAGACGTTAATAAGGCAAATGGTTTTGGGTCACTTCACACTAAACAATTTTTAAAAAAAGAATAGATTAACGACGCTGGTAGCGACTCATCAAGAGACACATGTCTTTCAAAACGAATATTTTATATAATTTATGAATTAGTCGAATTTACTTGGTGGTAGGGCTTTGTGCGAGCCCGCCTGGGTAGGTACCACCCACTCATCACATGTTCTACCTCTAAACAACAGTACGCAGTATTGTTGTGTTCCAGTTTGAAGGGTGAGTGAGCCAGTGTAACTACAGTCACTAGGGACATAGCATCTTAGTTCCCAAGGTAAGTGGCGCATTGACGATGTAAGGAATAGTTCTTACAGCGTCATTGTCTGTGGGCGATGGTGACCACTTACCAGCAGGTGGTCCATATGCTCGTCCCTCAAATTATTCCATAAAAAATCCATTTTAGTGTGACAACAATCTAGTAATTTTTAGAATATGTGTAGAATAGGATTGTATTATGTATTATATTGCTATACATATCGGTTTCAATAATAGTTAAGTTCTCCTGAAAGGTTTTGGTCAACTGTTTCGGTCATATTGTTATATTTCACAAGTATGTGCCCAGTATCTTATGAAGCAGCAATCAATCATAACTGTATGGATTTCAAGCGCACGACCAATAACGTTAAGGACTTACCGAGATATAGGATAAAATACATAATACACATAGAACTATATGTGTACTTATTATGTGTTATCTTATATGTGCAGTGTATGTGTAATATTACAATTATTGTACCCTTTCATCCAGCCCAAAGGTTGTCTGGAAGAGATCGCTGTTATAGCGATAAGGTCGCCTGATGAATTGATGCACCTTTTGTAAATGTTAATCCCTGTGTATAATTTAGTTTTAAGTATTATTGTAATGAAGCATAAATAAATAAATAAACCCCTACCTAACTCTGAGATGATTTAGATAAATGAAAAATTCTGGCCAAATAAGTTTTGAAATAAAACTAGTTATAACGGATTTGAATCGCGTTTATTAATTATTTTTAACATCCCGACGTTTCGAGTACTTTACAGCGTTCGTGGCCACGGGTAGACTTTAAGACAACATTACAAATATGTTTTGTATTTTTTTTGTTGTATAAAATGTATGTTATTTAATAAAAAGTGATAAAAGTAAATCCGTTGTATTTATTTACCATTTCATCCATACACATACATAGAAAGAGAGATATAAACACACATAAACCACTTATGAAAAATGATAATATGAGATACAAAACGCTTGATTCTGTAATAATAATACTTATAGTTTCAGGTAAGTATATATAATGTGTTTTCGTATCAACCCAGAGGTCATCCTTCCGAAGGAACTTAATGACCCGGAAACACTTGGATGCCCGCCTAATCGAACGAAGTTGACTGAGTATGACGATGGCATATATTATTACGTTGGAATTACCATCAACAAAATATACGACTATAAAGTTTCTTCTATATAAGAAGCATTCAATTATAATAATGATTATAGATTATAACTGGCATATAGGAACGCAACCTTATTTGTTTAGTAGTTGGCAACTTTTTTTTTTTTACTTTGTCTTAAACGGTGATTGACATTTTAGGTTGTAACCTTTTATGGTAACAATATACGAATCTATCGATTAAGGCTTCAATAGTTACTGACTAATAGTGACTGACATATAATATAGAATACATAATTTAATTCTATGTTTCATTCAAGAAGAAGATAATTTACTAGAAAGTTTTTTGTGTGACAAAAGGGGTAATACGTAGTTTGTATGGAAAACTGACATTTTTGAGGCTATAAGTATGGTAATTGATTTTTGATTGAACAAACAGTCAGTTGATAGTATTGTTATTATATAGATAATTTAATAGAAATTTTTTTGTGTGACAAAAGGGGTAATACGTAGTTTGTATGGAAAACTGACATTTTTGAGGCTATAAGTATGGTAATTGATTTTTGATTGAACAACAGTCAGTTGATAGTATTGTTATTAAAAAAATTGAATTCCAGTTGGTTTCTTTAATTAACAACGTTAATATTAATAAACCTCCTTGAAATAAATGAATATTCAAACATTCCTTTTCGGACTCACTGACGTACAACAAAATTGTAAGCTGAAATTTTTAGGCTGTGTTGTGTCCTCAGAAACTACGAAAAGCTTTTCTCTGCCTGAACTCTTACCAGTTGTATTAAATTTGACGCCCCATTAGATTCCCATAATAATAGAGCGTGCACAAGAATATGTATCGTATGTTTTCGATCGCTAGTCCTAGAGAGTGACCAGCGTAACTGTTGAGGTTAGGAGGAGAGGATCTGAATTGTATTAAGTAGCCTTAGAAATAAACTAACAAAGTATCTACTTCGAACGAACTGAATCCTTAACAAACACAATGTTTGTAACATAACTGTTTGTGAGCAGAATACAGCGCATGGAACGGTTCGGAACTCGTTATCTATAACTATATAGTTGTCGCGCTCGGCAGAAGTTGCTCAGTCTAGTTTGATTGTGTAGTGTTTTTACGACTAACTAGTGACTGGAATTTTCTCGAAGCTTCCACTAGATCGGACGTTACTGATCGTCTTGACTCAATATTGTATTGTTGGCAGTTTCGCATTTCAATGCGACTCCTTTCGTACGAGTAGTGTGAAATATTCGTACACTTTTCTTAGTTATTAAAAATTTTTTAATACACGAAAATTTGAATACTGTCAGAAATACATGTAATGAAATGACATTTCATTATTCCAAATTCGCTGCGCTCCGCGCGTTTTTAATCTGTAACTGAAAGTCAGTTTGCCGCGCATTTTGATGGTTGAATGACAGAATGACGAATAACGTTTAGATTATTTTGAACTTTGATTTTGTCAGAAAATAAAAAGATATAATAGAGGAGGCGATATTAGTGAACTTTAAATGTCGTTTCTTTGTATTTTCAGGTAAGATAAATGTATAATTGTAATAGTTTAATGATAATTGTAATGATATTGTAAAGGCGTGTTAAATAAAACAAATCTTTGTATTTTCAGAGAAACAATTTGTGGTTCATTTTGAGCATCCTCAATAACCTATCTTATAAAACGACATTTTCGTTAAATAAAATGGACTGGCTGCAATTCGAATTTACGATGATAGCCTCAAATGATGGCAAATCTAATATATTAGCCATAACCTCGATATCTACAGAAGAAGGAAAATGTTATGTTTTACCTGAGGAGCTGAAGCCGGTGACTCATCATACATATATTATCAAGATGAACACTTTCTCAAAAATAAAAAATAGCATAAAGAAAAGGCATCAAAGTAGAAAAATATGGATAAAATTGGATGAAGATCTTAAGAAAACATATCTAGATGAAGAAGGTAATATGCAATTTTTAGATCAATATTTAGAAGAAATGAGCTTAAAACAACCAGTAGACAAAAGTGACAATTTGCAATACATCTTGGAAAAATTAATAGAAACTACTACGAAGAAAGAAAATCAACATAACCTAAAACATATTTCAGAGAAATTTATTATTGAAAAATTCACAAGTAAGAACCCTAATGCAATGCAATGGATCGAGAGTTTTGAAAAAGAATGTGAGCGCTTTAACATATCAAAAGATGAAACAAAAATAGACATATTGAGGTTGTTTTTAGAAAAATCTTGTTTGGATTGGTATAGCTCAATGACCATAAAACTTACAATAAATGCACAGTGGACTGAATGGAAAGACAAATTTTTAGAAACTTTTAAAAACCGAGGATGGGATATAGTCACATATGCTCTTGCATTCAGATATAAAGAAGGACTACTAATTGATTACGCTATAAAAAAAGAAAGACTTCTACTAGATATAAATAAATCTATAGACTCTAAAACAATGATAGATCTTATTGCAACGGGTTTACCTGGGTTTATATTAAATAACTTAAACAGGGATGAACTCAATGACACTACTGATTTGTTCAATGAGATAAGAAAATATGAAGGTATGATGTACAAGAAAAACTCAACTACAATAAAAAGCGGTACATTCCTTTATAAAAATAAAACTAATGATAAGAAGCCATGTAAGACCTGTGAATCTCTGGACAAAGGAATTAGATATCATCCGGAGGAGTCATGTTGGTTCAAGAAAAATAAATATGAATCTGAAAAGGTTTTTAAACCCAGGAATGTAAATAACAACTCCATAATTGAAGTAGATATAAACACTGAGAAAAAAAACGAGTAAGTACACCATTAATCAAGATCAAACTTTTATTAGAAGAAAAATTAGAAGTGAGCGGTATTTATGATTCAGGCTCACAGATCTCTTTAATAAATTCAAGACTGATTAAATTAAAAGAAAAAAAGGGAAATGTGAATATAGCATACATGAAAACGGTTAATGGTGTGAAAAAAACAGATGGCTTGATAACAATAAAAATAAAAATATTTCATATAGAAGAAGAGGTGGATGTGTATATAGTAGAAAATGAGGATTTTGATGATTTTATAATCGGATTGGATATGATAAAGAAATTCAAATTAACTCAAAACGAGGACTTGCAAATAGAACAAAAGAAAATAACAAATAAAATAGATGAAATGTCTAAAGATAACAGAAATGAAGAAAATAATATAAAAACATTTGCAATAAATTTTAATGAACACATAGAAACAGAAGAATTTGTAAGTATGACAGACCATTTAGATAATGAAAAGAAAATTGAGATAGAGAAAATATTAAAGGAATATAAAACAATTTTCGCTAAGGATAAATATGATATAGGATCAGTCAGAGATTATGAAGCTCACATAGATTTACTAACAAATAGATACTGCAGTAAAAGACCATACAGATGTACAATAGAAGATAAATTAGAAATCGAAGAGCAAATATCCATGTTATTAAAGAATAATTTAATAGAAGAATCCTACAGTCCTTTCGCAGCTCCAGTGACATTGGCATTTAAAAAAGGTGAAAATAGAAAATCCCGCTTATGTGTAGACTTCAGGGAACTGAATAAAATTGTTGTACCACAAGCTCAACCTTTCCCATTAATAGATGATTTGATTATTAAAACTAGAAATTGTAAGTATTTTACTACACTGGATATAAACTCAGCTTTTTAGGCTATACCACTACGGGTAGAAGATAGAAGTAAAACAGGATTTGTGACGCAAGATGGCCACTTTCAGTGGACCTGCCTTCCTTTTGGCTTAAAAACATCACCAGCTATTTTTCAGAGAATTTTAAGCAATATTCTAAGAAAGCACAATCTCACAGGATATTCTGTAAATTATATTGATGATATTCTTATATACTGAACCACCTTCGAAGACCATATAAGACACATAAGAAATGTATTAGAAGGAATAATAAAAGAAGGCTTTAGATTAAAGTTTAAAAAATGTATGTTTGCTTCAAACTCAGTAAAGTACCTCGGGCATGTAATTCAGAACAACTCAGTAAGACCACTAAAAGACAATTTGATCTCAATTAAAAATTTTCCAACTCCTAAGACACAAAAGAACATCAGACAATTTTTGGGAAAAATCAACTTCTACCATGAATACATACCAAGAAGCGCAATTATTTTAGACCCGTTACACAATTTATTAAGAAAAAATGAAAAGTTTGTACGGTCAGAGAAGTGTGAAGAATCATTTAATCAAATAAAAAGATATTTATGTTCTCAACCTGTGTTGGAAATATTCGATAAAGACTTACCAATAAAAATCTTTACAGATGCCTCTTTAGAGGGTATTGGGGCAATATTAAAACAGACACAACTAGATGGTAAAGACAAACCAGTTGCATATTTTTCAAAAAAACTAAACGAATCTCAAAAACGGAAAAAGGCTATTTATTTGGAATGTTTTGCTATGAAAGAAGCGGTTAAATACTGGCAACATTGGCTAATTGGGAAACATTTCACTATTTACTCTGACCACAAACCTTTAGAAAACATGAATATTAAATGCAGGACAGATGAAGAATTGGGTGACCTCACATATTACTTATTTCAATATGACTTTACAGTAAAATATATACCTGGTAAAGAAAATATAGAAGCAGATTGTTTGAGCCGAAACCCTGTATTAGAATCAGAAGATAACAATGAGGAAATGTTGAAAATAGTTAATTTAATACAAATGAAAGATATAGTTGAAGATCAAGAGAAAAATGAAACAATAAAAGAAAAGAAACAAAATTTACTACAAAAAAATAAAATCTATTATAAAAAAATAAAGAAACATGAAAAGATTATACTCTCAGAAAAATTTAGTAAAGAATTAATAAAAAAGGTGCATGAAGCCTATTGTCATATTGGAATTAGACAATTACAAAAAAAATATAAGTCCAATATATACGGCTAAAAACCTAACAAAAAATATAATAAATATTTGTAAAACATGTGAAATATGCATAAAAAATAAGTCAAGATGTCAAGGAAAATTTGGGTTAATGTCACAACTGGGACCAGCGACCAAACCATTTGAAATAATGTCAATAGATACTATAGGTGGCTTCGGGGGATCTAGGTCCACAAAAAAATACTTACACCTTTTAGTAGACCACTATACAAGATATGCTTTTATTACAACTTCAAAAACACAGAACGCAAGTGACTTTATAAAATTAACAAAGAAAGTACTAGAGACAGATGAGATTGGAATAATTCTGACAGATCAATATCCAGGCATCAATTCAATAGAATTTAAACAACATTTGCAGGAGAATAACATTAAACTAATTTTTACAGCTGTGAATACACCATTCTCGAACGGCTTGAACGAACGATTAAACCAAACAATTGTTAATAAAATAAGATGTAAAATAAATGAGAAAAATAATAAGAGAACATGGACAACAATAGCAAGAGAATGTATAGAGAAATATAATGAAACAGACCACTCTGTTACAGGTTTTGCACCAAAATATTTACTGGACGGAACGAATGTTAGTATTCTACCAAATGAAATTAAAACAATAGAAACCGAAGACAAGTGGATTGCTGATAGAAGATTAGCATTAGAGAATACAATAAAATCCCATAAGTACAATAAGAAAATATTTGATAGAAATAGGAAAATGCAAGAGTTTGAGATAGGAGACAGTGTATATGTAGAAAACGGAAATAGACTGAATAGAAAGAAATTAGACGAATTAAAAATAGGCCCTTTCAAGATAATAGAGAAAATATCAAATTCCATTTATAGGATTAACACTGGCGACAGGAAAACGGAATCAACTTTATTTCACATTACAAAATTACAACCTATCAGCAGATGAGGTAGAAGAAAACGAATATGAAGATAACTTCTAGATTATATTATTTAGAATTTTCGTTTATAGTAGGTTATATTATTTAGAATTTTCGCTCTTAGGGGGGGGAGATGTAATGAAATGACATTTCATTATTCCAAATTTGCTACGCTCCGCGCGTTTTTAATCTGTAACTGAAAGTCAGTTTGCCGCGCATTTTGATGGTTGAATGACAGAATGACGGATAACGTTTAGATTATTTTGAACTTTGATTTTGTCAGAAAATAAAAAGATATAATAGAGGAGGCGATATTAGTGAACTTTAAATGTCGTTTCTTTGTATTTTCAGGTAAGATAAATGTATAATTGTAATAGTTTAATGATAATTGTAATGATATTGTAAAGGCGTGTTAAATAAAACAAATCTTTGTATTTTCAGAGAAACAATTTGTGGTTCATTTTGAGCATCCTCAATAACCTATCTTATATACATATTACATTCATAAATAGAATGGTATAGTACGACACAACTTAGATGTAGCATCGGCAAAATTCGTAAAACCGATCACCTCCGAATTTAGTACGCTATCCCAAATTATCGATATTTATTTCTCATGTGAATATGATCTTTACACAAAAGCAATAACTTGTAATATCATATGACCTAATATAGTCGTCAATTTGACACGTCGATTTACATGCATTTGCTTTGTCGGGTTGAACTGACACGAAAATCTATAGCGACGAATAGCGTCGAATGGCACGATAGGGAGCTATTTCTATTGGTCGTGTAAATCGGCAGCAATAGGTTTTATTTTCATTTAATTGCATTTTCCGATGCTACATCTTATTTATGTCGTACTATACGTAAACTTTTATATTTATTTATTTATTTAAACTTTATTGCACAACTATTTAACAAAAAATAAATTGAGCAAAAGGCGGGCTTAAAGCTATATAGCCTTATCTACCAGCCAACCTTAGCACATGCAAGAAAGAGCGTACAGTAGATGCATAAAGCCATCCTTATATTGAATTACATTACATACATATATATACACATATATATATAAACATACATACACTTACATAAATATATATATTATAAATATATACATATAACATACAGTTAATAATATACTAATGATAAAGTAACAAAAGGTTAACAATAATACTAAAAGTACAGTGTAATAATAACAGCTTAAATAAAATAAAAGGGAACGAAACCAAGAAAGGCGATAAAAGCTAAGACTTATATTTCTTTAAGAGAAATTGTTTTACCCTACTTTTGAACAGATCTTTAGAGGACGTTTCTCTGATGACGACTGGTAATTCATTCCAAAGTCGTATAGCGTTAACAGTGCAAGAATTAGATACAAAACCAGATGTGTGAGGAGGAATAGAAAGAAGAAGGTTATGAGAAGAACGAAGATGCCTAACATGAGTATCGGAAAGAAAATTAAATTTGGACTTAAGATAAGAAGGAGCAAGTGGATTATAAACAAGAGAGTGTAGAATACATAGTATTCTTAAATGCCTACGATCTTTAATAGGTAGCCAATTAAGCATTAACCGATATGAAGAAATGTGCTCAAATTTACGGAGGCCATATATAAATCGTATGCAGGTGTTATGCAATCTTTCGAGTTTACTTAAAAGTGTTACATTAAGATCGGGGTAACATGCATCACCATAATCTATAATTGGTAACAACAGACAATTTGCCAGTTGGATTTTTGATTTAATAGGCAAAAAGTTTTTAAAGCGCATGATGGAGTGTAGCGTGGCATAAAACTTGCGCGAAACCTCATTAACTTGGTCAGACCATTTCAACGAGTTATCGATTAAAACACCCAAATCTTTAACCTTAGATGAAATAGGTATAACAGTGTTATTAAATAGTAAATCAGGTAAGGGTGGTAGGCTTTGAATTAAAGCTAACTGCCTAGGGCTCCCAATAATAATAGCTTGGCATTTTGATGGGTTAACACTAATTCCATAATTTTTTGACCAAGAGGCAATACGAGAGAGATCGTTATTAAGGGCGGAAATAGTGTCAACCAGGTGATCTACGCTGCACTGTTTATAAAGCTGCAAGTCGTCGGCATAAAGATGGTACTGGCATGAAAGAATTGAGGAAATAGAGTTAATAAATAATGAAAATAGTAGTGGAGAAAGAATACCGCCTTGAGGAACACCAGCAGCAACATCGCACCAGTCCGATCTATCGGTTCCAACACAAGTTGCTTGCTTGCGTCCCCGAAGATAAGAAGAAAACCACTGGAGAGCGATGTCTGAGATGTTTATGCGAGATATAAGAGAGAGTAATAAGTCATGATCGACAGCATTAAACGCGTTACTAAAATCGATGAGTATGAGAATCGTCACAGTCTTGTTTTCCATACCCTCTCTAATATCCTCGGTAACTTTAATTAGTGCAGTAGTAGTGCTATGGCAATGGCGAAAACCAGACTGAAGTGGATTTAATAGGTCGCAGGACAACAGATATTCAGATAATTGAAAGTGGACAATGGATTCCAAAATTTTCGAGAGAAAAGGAAGGATGGAAATAGGACGATAATGGGAAGGCGTAGAGGGATTTGGAATCTTAGCTAGTGGTAGAACTAGGGCTTTTCGCCACAGTTCGGGAAAAGTACCAGTGCGTAAGGAAAAATTAATGATGTGGGTTATTAAAGGTAATAATGTTTCTAAAATGTGTAAAATCATCGTGCGACCTATCTCATCACATCCAATTGCTTTAGATTTAATTGCCATAATACGTTTCCGAACGTCAGCATCACTCACCAGGGTGAAAGAAAATGAAGTGTACATATTGGCAGGCAATGAATCTTTGAAAGAGTATCGAGTTTAATATTGTCATCGTAAACAGGAGGAGACTGGAAGTGGCGATTAAGACTATTAATGTCAATAGAAATATTGTTGGAAGAGTTGGAATTTTTGCCGATGCCAATAGACTTCGGAAATTTTAATGTGTCTGAAGGAGACGAGTTACAAATTTTATCAGAGATGTATCGGCGTTTATAAGTTCTGCACATCTGGTTACACCTATTTCTAGCAGCCTTACAGACAGACCAGTTAAGTTCTGTACGGTCAGACTTAAATTTACGAAATGCACGATCCCTTTTTGCCATGGCATTCCGGATATCACTGTTTATCCAAGGCGCAGACCCTCGGTTTTTTATTTTTACTAAACGCAAGGGAGCGTGCATGTCGTATAGATTAATTAAATTAGAGCAAAGAAAGTCCAGCTTATCGTCGATCGTATCCAATTCATATATCAGATCCCAATTAATTTTAGTAGCATCTGTCTCTAATTTATTAAGACTAAGGTTGGAAAAATTTCTTAAGGATTCAGTTTGAACTGTAGGCTTAGGACTTTTAATGCTATAGGATACGTAAACTAAGTCGTGTTGAGAAAAAGCAGGAGCAGAAAGTTGGCCATATTTAACAACACGTTTAACGTCAGAACAGAGTATAAGATCTATGAGAGAATCTGAAGTTAAGGTGTGATGTGTTGAAGATAGCTGTAGAATTTCAATGTTCACTGAATTAACTATGGAGCGCAATTTAGTCGCTCGAGTGTCATTCTTCATCAAACACGTGTTGAAGTCACCCATAATTAAAAGTTCATTGAAGTTGGCTAAAAGATTCTCGAAAATGTCTTCTAGTGTTGAGAAATAGTCAATAGTGGGAGGGCAATATACTACACCCAGGACTATTTTCCTTCCACAAGCAATTTCCAAAAAAAGAAATATTTAGTACATTACATAGATTATAAGTGAATTATTGAATTTTTAGACGATTTAATAGGTCAGCAATATAAACTTTATTATGTGTTATTATCTTCGTCAACGTCTAATATTATTATTGATTTAATATTAAAATTTTACTACTTTGTTTTATTTTTGTGCCTCTATATTGACAGTCATGAACCCGCGTAACATCCAATTACGCAACGTAACCCTGAGCTTAGTCAGCAAAAATATTTGAACAAGGACATCGTAACCAAGCCAAGACGACCTTGGACAATGCTAATGTCTTAATACGCTTAAGTATTAAAACAACATAAAAAAGTCACAGTCTGTAAATTTCCCACTGCTGGGGTAAGGCCTCCTCTTCCATTAAGGAGAGGGTTTGGAACATATTCCACCACGCTGTTTCAATGCGGGTTGGTGGAATGCACATGTGGTAGAATTTCGATGAATGTTTCCTCACGATGTTTTTTTTCACGGCTGAGCTCGAGAGGAATTATAAACACACATTAAGCACATATATAGTGGTTCTTGCCTGGGTTTGAACCCGCAATCATCGGTTAAGATGCACGCGTTCTAACCACTGGGTCATCTCAGCTCAAAAAAATAACATATGAAATGTAAAATTTATATTTATAGAACAAATAAAACAAATGTTAGATACGTGCGATATTTCGAAGAGACATTTTGATTTCAGCGCTGTTAGTTGGACAAATTGGTCAGATTGTAGTAATAAAGTTATGTTCGACAAACTAACATCTGTGTGACCTGAACTCTCGGGGTCAATATGTCAGCTACTAATAAACGCTCCAACGCCTCGTTTTAACACTGCGACGAATAATTTGCTTTATTTCATATGTGAAAATTTAGGAGCTTATTGTAATGCTTCCGAGTTTTATCATACAAAACCGTGCATTATCACAGGTACATGATTGGCTCCCTGTAAATAAATTAGTTTTGAATGATAAAAAAATGAAAGAGCCGAGATGGTCCAGTGGTTAGAATGCGTGCAGGCAAGCACCACTGAATATTCATGTGCTTAATTTTTACGTATAATTAATCTCTGTGGTGAAGGAAAACGTCGTGACGAAACTATAATATAATTTCATAGAAATTCTGCCACAAGTGTATTCCACCGACCTGTATTGGAACAGCGTGGTGGAATATGTTCCAAACTTTCTACTCAAAGGGAGAGGAGGCCTTAACCCAGCAGTGGGAAATTTACAGGCTGTTGTTGATAAAAAAATTAAAATGTGTTGGTTTTAATTTACCTAACATTAGAAAGCAAAATTATGATATATCATAAAATTAAATAAAAAGTTGATTTGAGGAATATTAGATTATAAACTTCAGTAGAATACTCATATTTGTCGTCCCTAATATGAAGACTTAACACTACAGCATACGTGGTTATAAAAGTTAGACAGCTAACTGATATTGATATCGCTCGTATATATTAAATATTTTCATAGTATTTTGTTATATACCATAATATTTTGTGGTAACGCTTCCGATACTGAAACTGTTATTTACAAAAAGCTGTCCGGATTATTTAGAATATAGTAGGAATACTCACAGTTGCGTCACAATATATATACAACAATGTATATATTGGCTGCAAAATTGATAAGTTGGATACAATCAGTAAAAGCCAGGATAGTTATGAAGACCCCGCTTCAAGAAAAAGGGAACACAAAAGAAATAATTAACAATTATAAAATTTACATATATATTTTCCAGTTTTTCCTAGAAGCATCCATTATCTTCGTTTTTTAAACTAATATTAACTATTTCCACGTCAAATTCCAACTTTAATATTCTTTTTCAACATTTATTTTAAAAATTACATTGATATAATTATATGAATGAATATAACTCATCAGCTGGAAGCTATTCAAAAAATATATTAATTATAGGCTTACAGAAGCTTGTTATTTTATAAATAAAAGGGGAAAAAGAGAAATATTCAATGAAACCAATTTTTTATTCGGTGTCATAAATGTCACAAGTTGTTACTTGAAACCATTTTTTTAAATTCCCTTCACGCCGATTCGATTACACTTGGGACAAAAATAATGGAGACGCCTTATTGTTTATTATTTATGACGCGTATTCTAAGTACTTGTCGTTTTATTTTAGAATCATCAAAATAAAGGAATTAGAGAATAAAAAACGTGAAACAAAAAACAAAGTGGGATATTAGAACGACATCATATATGGTGTGCTTACTTATAAAAAATAAATAATAGTATTCTATTGAAATAAAACTAGTTTTAACGGATTTAAATCGCGTATATTAATTATTTTTAAAATCCCGACGTTTCGAGCACTTTACTGTGTTCGTGGTCACGAGTAGACAAAAAATAATTAATATACGCGATTTAAATCCGTTAAAATTAGTTTTATTTCAATGTGTAATAATCGCAAAAATATAAGACAATATTAATAGTATTCTATTTATTACTGCAACTTAACTGCTTCGATGGAACCAACTTTCGCCAGCGGTTTTTCCCAACCGATACGACTTGGATACCTTTAAGAAAAGAGTCTTATTACTTGCTTTTGCAAGCCCTCCGGTCTTGCAGATTTCCTTGGGAGTTGGTCCTTTCCCTCAGGTGAGTCTCCTGCTCGTTTGCGAACTATGTCATACAAAAAATACAAGACATAATTAGTTGAACCCTTTTGATTACTGAGAAAAGACTCATAGTATCAAGATGAAATTTTTATGGGACTTGGGATAAGTGAAACTAAGAAAGAATGAAATGAAAGAAAATACTTATAAAACTTTATAGCTTAACGCAACAGTGAGGGTTTTTAAGTTTTAAATCTTATTTATATCAGTACGAAGTTTCACCCACTATTGTAGGAGTCTAGGCACGTAGGATCTTTTATAGTACATACAGATGCACTCTATTCCTCGCTCTCATAATCCGATAGAATGGCTAATCTGGCCGACTTCAAGCGCAAGACCAACTGCTTCATGTGTTTTCTGCACACAGGAGTGAACGCACTTTCAATGATATTTAAGATTTTTCTCACTGCTGAGTATTAAGGCCTCCTCTCCCTTTGAGGAAAAGGTTAGGAGCATATTCCACCACGCTAGACAATAAGGGTTCGTGGATAGATGTATGTATGTCTTATATATCTAGCCCTAGTGGCTAGACAGACAAACAGTCGAATTGTATTTACATAAACAGATCTAATGAATAAAATTTTAATGTGACTAACTAATTTACAACGCATTTAAATCTGCGGGTCGAATTGGATAATATTCTGCACAGGAATTCCTTATGGAATGACATGTAAAAAAGGGCTATCAAAATTCATCTTCTTCATACCATAGAGGTGTGCGTTTGTTTAGACTTTTGTCATTTTTTAAGCTCGTCACATGGAAATCGGTTTTCAAACATGTAAGTGAGTTAAAGAATTTTACCTGAGAGGATGAAACCTACAATGAGTGTTATGATTTTTTAGTGTATAACAGAACATCATTTTTATAAGTTGGAAATATGATCAATGCTTTTAAAACGTCTTTTGTTAAAAAATCATCATCCGGCTGGCGAAATACGGGATGGGGTGACAGTTAATGTAGAATTTTGCCTGTTTACAATCTTTGAAATATAATTAAAAGAACCTACTTGTGATTTAATTTATGAGTCAAAGAAAGGTATACTAGGGGTTTTAAAAATTCATTACCCAGGAGGGTGAAATTAGGGACAAAAGTTTCTTTAAGTTCGAAACATGATAATCAGTTTCAAGGCTTCTGTTTATTTGAAAAAGACCAAAGTATTATACAATAGTATTAAAAGATTACAGAGCAAACAAATACGATGGTGCATTTCATTTAAAAGAAAAACTATAGAAGGTTTCTTTCGAAGTTTAAGCGATAGTAATACAACAAGAACCTCAATTAATAATTCAATATCAATTATTCTATACGACTTTATACCCAGACAATGTTATGAAAAAAACAATGGAAATTCATTAAGACTTTAATACTTCGTATCATTTCTTCTAGAAGCGTAGTAAGATAATTGAAAAGAGAAGAAATTCCGTAATCGGGCCCGTCGGGGCTGTCCGTGGATTACGGTAGATTGCTTTTTGATTGCGTTCGGCTTTCCCTGCCCATTGTTTCTGAATGTATCTCCGTTCAACATGAGATTAATATATCATCACTTGTATGTACTTAAATGTTATATCTTTCGCTATTTCATATTGCTGTGGCGTGAAGATGAAATGATTGAACGTTTTCGTTTGTGAAAAATAATTGAATTGCTTAAAGTCTTAAGTTTTGATCGTTTCAATGATCAGACCTGGTGGTCTATATGGATCAGAGTGTTGGGCTACAAAAGGGATGACTGAAATACAATTGCATGTTGCAGAGATGAGAATGTGTGGTGTTACGAGAATGGATATAGTATGGAATGACTACATAAGAGGAAGTTTGAAAGTGACATGGATAGCTGAGAAGTTAAGTGAAAGGCGGCTATCATGGTATAGCCATGTAATGCGGAGGAATGAGGAACATATTGTGAGGAAAGCCTTGAACATGGATCTGGATGGATATGGAGGTAGAAGGCGATTAAGGAAATGACGGATGGATTGTGTGAAAGGCGATATGGTTAGAAAGAATGCTTATGAGATGACGTCTGACGGAGAAGTATGAAAAGAAAAGACATGCTGGCCGTCACCAAATAAAATTGGGATAAAGGTAGGAGGATGATGTTATAGACTTAAGTTTTAAAAAGTTTTTTTTGTTTTATTTTGATTTAGGATATAATGCAACTGTAGTTAACCAATCTATAATAAGAATATATTTAATTTGTATTAAAGAGTAGGTACCGACTTTCTCTCCAGTTGCCTTAATAGAATCAGCATTTTAAGCCAGTGATTAGTCACTGTTCCTTTTTCAATTGTTATCTTTGATTAATTTAATTGGTATACGTGCCATGCATATAAAGGAGTACAAAATAGCTGAGGAGCATGACAAAATAAATGAGTGAGTATTTTAGGCTTAAACGTCGATCGATTAGTCCCTTCCCATTTGACAATATTCCTGTAACATCATTAATTGATTCTAATATAGTGTAATTACATTAACAAAAATGTCTCAGTAGATTGTACACGAGACTCTTCAGCAAAGATCGCAGTATCGAGTCAAGTGTGGTACCATCGTCAATGAAATATATTTCACATTATGTCGATTCGAACTCTGTCGGAGTTAAGTAGTTGGATGCAACCATTTCGAAAATATTTTCTTTATCAGAACAGGAACAGGAGGATTACAGGTCTTTATCGAACTATTTTGGTCGCATGACGATATTGATAGTGTATAAAGTTTTTATAACACTTTATTATGCGTGACTTGATATACATTTGTTTTTTTCAAAAGTATTTGAGATAGAAAAAATATTTAACAGATAAATGAAACATTACGTGTGCCTCGAGTGCTCTACACTGGTATAAAAACTAATGATTTTTTTGTGTTTTAGCTATTTTACTTCTATTTGTTTTTTTATTCATATTATTGAGTGCTTCATCGGTCTTACAAGATTACAATCATGTTTGAGCTTCTTTATATAAACCAAGGATCTGATCTTTAAAATTGTTTTGACGGTATTATCAGATACATACGGATAGTGAGTTCTTGTCTAAATTCGATACGAAAAAAATTATAAATAGTGAGTGTTCAGATTAACAAAGAACATCTCTTAACGCTTGTGCGTCCCAGCGTTTGCAACTCAATATATTATATTTGAATAGTTCGTTCACGTATCGGAGGCTGTGGGCACGTGTCGGGAAAGATATTCTATTAGCGTACGATTTGAATTAAATAGAATGCGATTCCTCACACGCAGAGATTTACAAAGTATGCTAATGTGTTCAATGATGGTTATTCACTGTAGACGAAATAGTGGCTGAAGTATTTATTTATATAAGTATTTTATTTACATTATTTAACAACCTGTAAATTTTCCACTGCTGGGCTAAGACCTCTTCTCCTTTTGAGGAGAAGGCTTGGAGCATATTCCACCATGCTACTCCAGTGCGGGTTGGTGGATACACATGTGACAAAATTTCGTTGAAACTAGTCACATGCAACCTGCATGTATGGAATCAGATGCACTAGATGAATTATAAACAGAAATGAAGTACATAAAAATTCAGTAGTGCTTGCCTGGGTTTGAGCCCGCAATGATCGGTTAAGATACCGCGTTCTAACCACTGAGCCATCTCGGCTCTAGTATTTTATTTACAATACTATAAATTAAAATTCAATTTTACAAATGAATGGTAAAAATCACGAATATTATAAAAATAAAAGAAAATATTTTAAAATAAAAAGTTTTAAAGTCTATATATAATAAAAATAGAATATTAATACTTAAATTTTTACATACGACCATAAAGGTACTGCAATATTATTATGTAGTTACTAGCAGTTAAAATATCTTTACAAATTTTAACAAATTTGATAATAAAATCCGTTTAATTATTCATTCATTTGTAGTATTACGAACGCTTGCCAGAAGACTATTAATTTTCCGAGTGTAGATTAATTTGGAATCGTAATATAATTTAAATTAATCGTTAATTAATCACTGCACATTTTTCGCGATTTAGTTGACGGTGGACTATTCGAGCTGGTTTGCCAAACGAAGTTGGGATTAAATACTGAATTATTGCTTCCAAGTCCAATTTAATAAGGTATTATGTTGCAATGATGTGTATGTAAAACCTGACGTTGTGGTCTTGACCGGTTAAGGAAACAGCGACTAATTTCAATGGAGACCAATCAACTATAAGTGTGTGAGCAAACAAGTGCTCTCGTAATTCAGTCTCATTGATAATCTGAAAAATCTGTTAAAATCGAATGTAAAGCAGGAGCGTAGGCTTTACCTGCTTTTTCTAACTAACATGACTTTGTATTTTTTAATATTGAAAAAGAGTAACTACTGACTTTCTTCCCGGTTCTTCTCGGTAGAATCTACTTCCCGAGCTGGAGGTAGCTTCACTTAATTGTTAATTGACGATTCAGAAGTGCTTGTAAAAGCCCACTTGAATAAAGTTTATTTTGATCTTTTTTAAGGAAAAACCAAATTATTTTTTGTCAATCTGATCTGGGATTTGAATCAAAAACCTTACCATCTTTTATCAAGCCACTAGAACGACGAGGCACTCAGTCAGTATTCAATCTAACAATGATATATGTAATGTATGGCTTTAGCTTTACTACGCCATATTGTTTAAAATCACGTTAATCAGGGTTATCTGAATTTCACCAGTAGCGCTAATTATACGACCGATTGTTAGTCACACTCCGCTGGTCTATTTATAAAAGGTCTTCTGCTTACAATATTTTAGACATCAAGTATTATATAGATCAGTGATTCCAAAAGTGGTCCAGGTGGACCCCCAGGGGTCCATGGGAGACATTATGGGGGTCTACGTAGACGTGAATTAAAAATGGGGTCCATAAGATATTAATGAGGTCAACGAAAATTTATCAGCTTTTGATAGTAAAGAGCAAAATTGTAAGCATAGTTATATTACCTTATTATTTTTTCTTGTAATTCTATTCTTTTAATAAGTAAAGTATTAGAAAATGTACTCTTTTTCGTTTTTATTTCACGTATCGGAATATAAGAATGTTTACTTTAAGAATGTGGCAGAAATGTAGCAGCAGGGGGGTCCACCGAAACCAATAAAATTTTGAAAGTGGTCCACGAGAAAAATAAGTTTGGAAACTACTGACATAGATCCTCTTGTGATGTATTTTTTAAATTGTTTATTTTATAATAAAATTATTTTTCAAAGAATTGCATTGTTTTTTTTTAACATTTGATACATTTTCATAAAAAAGTATTTCTCATTGATTTTAAACGACGATTACGGTGTAGAACATTAATCTATAATGCCTGATGATTTTTGATAATTAAATAAATAATTATTGAATTATAAAAATATTGTGAATTTTAAAAATTTACATATTACATACAGAAAATTAATCAATATCGGGAATCGAGCCCGGGACCTCGTGGTGGCGTACCCATAAAACCGATGTACACATTACTCGACCACGGAGGTCGTAAATTTTATATTCAAATATTTTGTTAATAACAGATAAATATCAATCCATAATTATTGGTACCGAATTTTAACCATTCAAACGCAAAATCAAATCCCGTTATAATGTTAAGCGAATGAATTGATCCAATTCCGCTAACGATGTTATGTTTCGGTGAACTAACACCTGCGCTAAAAACACTGTCGACAGATCTGTAGCTGAACCGGAAATAGATTTGTTTGAAATGAAACAGGATAATGATAATTTAAACATCTCATTCGGAAATAAATATCTAATAAAATAAATTAAGCTATCAATAGTTTTAAATTTCGAAGACATTCTTTCTTTTCTCAAATAAAATTGACATCGTTTTGTTTTTTCATTCGATCTTAAATTGAAAAATAGTATTACTCGAATAGTTTATTTTAATATAAGTAATTGAAAAGCAGGCTATATAATATATTAGGAAACTAAAAGCATTTTTTTTATGGAATAGATTGGCGGATGGGCGTATGTGTCACCTGATGGTAAGTGGTCACCATCACCCATTGACAATGACGCTGTAAGAAATATTAACTATTCATTACATCGTCAATGCGCCTCCAAACTTGGGAACTAAGATGCTATGTTCCTTGTGGCTGTAGTTACACTGGCTCACTTACCCTTCAAACTGGAATGCAACAATACTGAGTACTGGTGTTTGGCGGTAGAATAACTGATGAGTGGGTGGAACCTACCCAGAGGGACTTGCACAAAGCCCTACTACCAAGTAAATATGATATAAATTAAAATAATTTTTATTAAGTGTTAAATTAAAAAATAATAATGGCGTGTTAATTTCTTCTAGGCTAGACCATCTTCTTCGTCTGACAACACCCTGTTCCAAAGCTAGGTTGTGGTGTACTTTTACAACCGAAAACGAGATGGCTTATACTCGAATTAAGGACTGTGACCTCAATTTTAATATACTTTAAATAATATTAATGTATTAGCTAGCCATCTGGAATTTGTACTAGTGAATATAGTCCTTACATTCATGTTACTTTCGGAGATTTAATGATAAAATAGATAAAGTTTGCGAGTCGAGATGGCCCAGTTAGAATGCGTGCATCTTAATCGATGACTGCGGGTTCAAACCCAGGCAAGCACCACTGATTCATGTGCTTAATTTGTCTTTATAACTCTCATCTCGTGCTCAGCGGTGGAGGAAAATATCGTGAGGAAACCTACAAATGATAAATTTCATTGAAATTCTGCCACATGTGTATTCCACCAACCCGCCTTGGAACAGCATGGTGGAATATGTTCCCTTCCTTATAACCTTCCCCTCAAAGGGAGAGGATGGAATTAACAGGCTGTTGTTGTTTTTTTTTTGTTGTAGATAAAGTTTGTTGACTAATAATGTTAAAATTTATTTAACGAAATATGTTCTTAAATATTAACTAATGTTCAATGTAAATAATCTCAAAATCTGTTAGAACGACAATTCGACACAACTTATGGCAGAAAAAGGCGCAGGTTTTCCTCGATATTAAAATAAAAAACTTTTTGAATAGAACTACTCAATCTAACAAAACGTTGACGGACGAAATCTCGCAAGCAAATCATATTTATATGAATTCATTGTATTCATTCATACAACTGAAATTAGACTGCTGAACAAGCATAGTCGAATGTGGGTATACTTCAAAATAACAGTAATTTTTTTGTGGACCGTACACATTTTTTTAAAGTTCGAAAAAGTGTATGTAACGCTATAATTGACACGAGCTTCTTTCATATTACAACTTCAACTAATTAGCGCTCAAATTTCCCAAATTCGTCCTTATGTAGGGTTTACAAAACACCAGGGTTGGCGGAGGTCGGGCGGATCAGGGCTCTAGCCCAGCAAGCCCTGATCGCGCGATGGCAGGAGGATCTGGGGTCACCCACGGCGGGCCTAGCGACAGTGGAGGCGATCCGTCCCCACTTGAGTCGCTGGGTCGCGAGGAATAAGGGCACGCTCACCTTCAGGATGACGCAGGTACTTACCGGGCACGGATGCTTCGGTAAGTACCTGCACGGAATATCACGGCGGGAGGCGTCACCATCCTGCCACGAGTGTGGTGCGCCAATCGACACGGCGCACCACACCCTGAGTGAGTGTGCCGCGTGGGGTCCCCAGAGGCACTCCTTGGCGGCGTCTATGGGCGGAGACCTCTCGCTGTCGAGCATCATTAACGAAATGCTTAGCAGTGAGACGTGTTGGTCGGAGATGCGCTCCTTCTGCGAAAACGTGATGTCGCAGAAGGAAGCCGCGGAGCGGGAGCGGGAGAATGCCGCTACAGACCCGCTCCGCCGTAGACGACCGGGGAGGAGGAAAAGGCGCTACGCGCACCTTCTCTCCACGCCTGAATAGGCGCCGCAGGGAAAAGGGGGGGTCTCAGTACCCCGAGAATCCCCCCTAGGTGTTGGAGGCCAGCATAGGCGGGTCGACCGTCAGGGCGTCACGGTAGCATGCGTAAGCGATCCCGTGGCGCCCGCCGAAGGACGGAGAGGGTACCGCTGGTTTTTTAGTGGGTAAACCCGGTGGTCCTGGGTGCACTCGGCGTCCAGGAAACTGGGGAGTCCCACACACCCCCCCACTTCCATCACGTGGGGGAAGCGCGTAAAGCGTTTTTCCAGCGATAAAAAAAAAAAAAAAAAAAAAAAAAAAAGGGTTTACAAAACAAATACAAAAATGTTAATGATAAAGCTGTAGTTGGAATAAATATCAGTTTCATTTTCCTTTCCCAAAATAAAATATTTATATATAGTATTTAGATAAATGAGAATCGAGTCTGTTTACGGTGGATTAACGCTCGGTTGCTTTTTTTGATTGTATACATTTTCCGCGGCAATTATTTCTCTAACCATTTCTCTTTCCGACGTATTAATGGGTATCGTATTTAAGCTTGAATGGTTAAGAGTATAATCTTACTAATGTTTAATTAATATATTTATAATAATAATACATTATACAATAAGTGTAATATTTGGACGATTGATGACGTGATTACACCGAAACGGTGAGACGGAATTCGAACAAATTAGACGTGAAATAACTCTAGGTCTTAACATTTCTATATAACCCCCTTCTCATGCGAACAAAACCGCGAGAGGAAACTAGTTAATCATATACCTATATATCCTAGTTAAGTACTGTCCGTATATTAAAACAATGTATTTTTATAAGAATTTACCATTCGAACTACAATTAATGTACTTTAAAGGTAACTTTATTCTAAGTGCTAAACACAACAATTTTATCCAAAGTTTTAACTGAATCAGTTGATTGAGGTGTGAAAGCATAGAATACGTTTAAAACAAACGCATAGAGCAATTATCTAATAAGATTCGAAGTTCAATAAATGTACTTCAAAGGTAACTCTATCCTAAGTGCTAACCACAATAAGTGTTCAAACTTTAAATTAATCATATGAATGAGACATGAACTCATAGAATACATATAAATCAAACATATAGAAAAACAAGCACTGTTTTGTATTTGTATTATAACGTTAGAACGACCAATTTTTGAAATGGAGATAATTATTCTTAATATAAAAACTGTTTTTCTTTATACGATACGATATCGTCTGTTTTATCAATATATTTTTTTTATTTTTAAAAAAAGAACCTGTTCCATTTTTTCTTTAACTTATAATTTAAAAAAAAAATGAAATTTAAATGTAATATATTTATTCTGGCAATTCGAGTTCTGATTATTTCATATTTATGAAGTGACGGCTTATCTTGGGTAGGTAATGGGCAAAGTTTGGACAATTTTGTCGACCGCCTCTACAATTTAGATGTCGACTTGTAAACTTTAGCTGTAAATTAACTTAAAAACTGTCTTGTCACCCGGCAAAATTACTCCTAAGTGAATTCAAACAATTCATCACAATCAAATCTCATTATTATTATTTCTTAATATTCAATTCAATTTTTGATATATTTATTCATGATAAGATAAATCAATAAGACGTACATTACATAGTATAAAACAAAGTAGCTTACTGCTGTCTGTGCCTATGAATGCTTCGATCTTTAAAATTACGCAACGGATTTTGATTTGTTTTTTTTTTTTTAATAATTAGAGTGATTCGACAAGAAGATTTTTGTATGTAATACATGGCCAATATAGTAAAGTTTCTACTATGATGTCGTAAGTAAACAAATTCTGTAGTACATTTAGAGTCAACATTGCACTCATGCGAAGCCGGGTCGGATTGCTATTTATTTATATTAGAATGAGAGTTTATTAAAGAGATAATTTTGACCTACAGGTAGTGGTGATCTCTGATATCTCAAGAACAAGCACAGTATAGCATGAGAGATTTTATAGGCACACATGAATATTTTTACATTCTAACAGGATACTTCCATATGGGATACTACTCAAATGCCTTGCTTAATGTCAAGCTTCTAACTTTGAGCTACTACTAAGAATTACTTTGTATCCATAACATAAACTTTTATTGAACTTAGATTCCAAACTCAATATATTTACCGCCACTGCCAACCATAGAAACAACTAGAATTACAAGATAGTAAAGTTTTCAAATTTATCGGTAATGTTTTTATTTTACTTACATTAGTTTCTCCACAGACGTGCTGTTCGAGTCGTTTTTTTATAATTTTGTTGATTTTAATATATAACCAATGATATATCCAAGCAGCAACGCAATCAAAAATTTGGATTGCAAATTTCTGACAGATTGCAATTACATTTTTCATTGAACTCATCTACCGCTACTCTTTTGTTGAGTCGAAATTTGTCTGTGTTAAGTCCATTGTACAATTAATCTTTGTGGAATTCTAGATTTCTCAACAGATTTGAATGTGTTCGTTTAAATCTTATAACTCAACTGTTCTGTTTAGGTTTTGCAATTAGTACAAGTACTAATGTTTAAACGATGTAATCCAGAAATAAATAACAACTGAAGAAATATAATACAAGAAAACAAAAGAAATTCGAAACGGATTTTGTTCCTCGCTAATGTTAAAGGATTCTGATTTCTTTAAGAGAAAATTAATAATACAACATTTCCCAGTTTCTCTAGACATTGCGTCTTATAAAACTAAATTTGTTATACTACGTACAATGCTCATCTATAAAACAAATAACTTGTTTCATGGTACTGAAAGTTTCTTTGCATATGGCAACATTTATATTATTAATTTTATTAATATAGTTTATATTTTAGTAACAATTATTTATAGTCATCCCCAGATTTGTGATTTATTTTTAAATCGACTTTTTGTATGTCGACAGAATCAATTTTCATATTTTTGACTTAAATAATGACTATTATTTGTTTTAAATAAACTTCATTCTATTTTTAAGCATCACTACAATTTTCAACATCAACACAATTGTCTATAATTTATGTATTCAACTCTATATACGAATATTCATATGTTCCAAATTTTCCAGCTTAAATAAAGACGTAAGTGACCACTTTGATTAATTTAAAAATAACCTTTTTAATTTTCACTAATGTTTGAGTACATTTATATGCTTCTAGACTCAATCTTTGGGCTGTACATGGTCTGTCAGACAATCAGTCATTCATTGCTTTATTTAATAGATAGTATATGAAGTATCTATTCTTGACAGTTTCTTAAGATTATTGGGATTTATGTATATATAATAAAACTATAATAATCTTTTTGAAATTAATAGACTTATTCACCGTTAGCTCAATTAATATGAAAGTTGCATACACGTATTTTTTATGGAGAAAGTACCATCCATCTTAGTTTATTTATATATCAAGAATCTAGAAAGAGTATCACACTCCAAGAGAACTAAAACCAACGAGCTGAGTTAATGATGTTAGTGTGCATGACAGGTAAACTTGACACTTGCTAAATATAATACTAATATTTTAGTGCGTGTACTTGTGGCTTGACCACATTTTTTTTTAACACGTACTTAACTTTTATGGTCTATCTAGACATAGTATATAATAATAGCGTAACGATTTGTCCCATTCCCCAACTGGGACACACATCGTAAATAAATCGCAAAGTAAAATTAGTTATGGTCTCATTTTCAACAACTCTAGCCACAGATGTGTAGAAAAATAAAGTAGATTCTTGAGTACAATTTACTAAACTATTCTGCTTTAATAAAGAGTTAATATTAGTGAGCGAAAACAAGTTATTGAGCGGTTAGGGAGTGATACTACAGCTGTCTAAGAAAAAAAAAGAAAAACATAAAGTTTTTTTAAAGAAAATTGCTATCGACAATCTCCAATTCTTTTGAATAAAGGCGAAGTTTCGCGTATTCAAAGGTATCCTTCATTGTTAAACGAGCGCTATTTCTATAAGTGTCCACTCAAGCGATCGCCATTTATACATTTTATTATAATTTATTTACATAAGATTTATTAACATAAGTCAACTTAGAGTTAACATAAGTTAACAATGTCAAGAGTCAGCGCAGTTACGGAAAAAAGCTGAGTTTTAGGTCAAATTACTTTTTTGTACCATTTGTTGTTGAAACACTTAGCCCCTGAAGTAATAGTGCAAACAGCTTCACTTAAATCGTTTGGTGACAGGAAGGCTGGTTCATTTTTTTCCCAAAGGATCGGAATTACGATTCAATGGGCAAATACTGGTAGCATTGTTGCCACCAGTCCACGCGGTCAAGATTTAAACAAAAAAATTTTTGTTTATTTCTATTGGTACATGTAAAGTGAAGTAATATCCTGTAAATGCACCATTGCTTTGATAAGGGCCCCTCTTTCTTTGAGGAGAAGAATTGGAGCTTTATTCCATCATGCTGTTTCAATGCGTGATGCCTTAAATTTCTTTATGATATTTTCCTTCACCACCGAGAGCAAGTTTAATTATAAACACGAATCAAGCACATGATAATTAAATGGTACTTGTCTTAGTTTCATCACGTATCGTCGATTAAGCATGCATGCTTACCATAGATGGTACCACTGGGCCACTGGGCTTACCATCAATGGCAGTAGAAGAAACATCGGCTACTACGGCCTAAATACAGGCAAGACTGCTGCCAGGGTTTTGATAGTGTCTAGAATTTTAGTTATTTATATTTTAAGGTTACACTAATAATTCTCAACTAAAGGTGAGTTTCAAATTAGTTTTTTGGGTTCCTGCTACTTATAAATATTATGTATAATTAAGGTAAACCTGATTTAAATCGCAAAGCACTGATGATGAAAATTTTAATATAACTTTTTTCTTTCGCAACTTTGACAAAGACCACCTAAATATAATTACGAACGTAAACTCTTAGGACGAGAGGGCGTAAAAAAACCGTCGTTTCATAAAAGCCTCTTGAAACTTGACGACCGAAAAATTTCTTTCGATAAACACAGCCTGTATTTATACATACAACGGAGAAGAATGCTACTAATATTAAATAATTTCTATATAGGTTAATTTTTGATGGGATTTATCAAGAACAGAAAATTTCCAGTAATATTAATTATATTTACTGGGTGGTAAGGCTTTCTGCAAGACTGTCTGGGTAGGAATTATATCATCATATATTCTGCTATGATATATAATCTTGTTTTTATCTGGCTTGAAGGTGTTCAGGCACAAAGGACAAAATATCTTAACTCCCAAGGTCTTTGGCACATTGGCAATGTGAAGAAATTTTAATACTTCTTATACTGCTTGTATCTATGACGGTGGCGATCACTTACCATTAGAATTATGATCATTTGCCCGTCCATCTAAACTAGAAAATTCATTAATATAAATAAAATCGCTTAAGAGGTCAGTTACTACAAATCTAATTTCTCGATGGTAGGCGGATTATAATATTTAGACTTGGTATTTGCTGTTCATTCAAGACAAATTATATTTTTTATATATCTTAACTTATATAAAAACTTTTCTAATCAAAAATAGAATTAATAGAAGGTTCAATACGTTCAATAAAGTTAAATGACGTTAAATGTTTCCGTAAATCCATAGTGAATATTCAAGGATGGATTATTCAAGCTCTTGATCATTGCGTCAAATGTCATTTGGCTTATTTGACAATAAGCTCATTAACTGTGTTTACTTTTTTGTCGTTTCTACAATATAATTTCCCACGTTGCGCTAAGGATTCCTCTCCCTTTCTGAAGAATATTTGTAGCATATTCCACCACGTTGATCAAATACGGGTTGGTGGGTGTAGCAGAATTTCGTTGCAATTTGTCACATGTATGTTCTTCAAGACGTTTTCTACCACCGCCGAGCATGATATGAATTATAAACAAAAAATAAGTACAAAAAGAATGAAAATTCAGTGGTCTTGCCTGGGTTTGAAGGCGCAATCATCGGTTAAGATGCACTGGCCCATCTCGGCTCCTTATAAGCTCCTAAATATTTATTTCATATATTAAATACTTTTGATTATGTAAATGGAACAGCAATCATATTTTATGCGATATATTAACTCACGTCTCCAGGCGTGCCTCAATGCACGTGTCTGGAACGACGTCACTGAACGAACTGGAGCGTAAACTATGATACTGCGTTCAATATGTTTTTTCTTTATAGTTTACGTACCTTTTATGTTCTAGATAACAATCTTGCTGAGTTCATTGACCTTTTGAAGTTCACTGCACATTTCTTTATTTAAAAATAACTTTAGTTTTGGGCTCGTATCAGCCTTGCTCTTTCTCGCCAAGCTTCACTTTCAGGCGACGCTTGGCGATGTCAAAATTATTGTTTATCGTATATTTGGATGATTAATTATTAGATGGCCCAGTAGTTAAGGTACGTATACTTTAACCAATGATTGCGGGTTCGAATCCAGGCAAGCACTGCTGAAATTTCGTGCGTATTAATTTATGTGTTTATAATTTATTTGAACTCAGCGGTGGAGGAAAAACATCGCGAGGATACCTTCATGTGACTAATTTGAACAAGAATTTTGTTTCCATTCTCATTCCACATTTGTATCCACCAACCCACATTGAAGACACGTAGTGGAATGTTTTCCAAACCTTCTCCTCAAAAGGAGAGGAGGTCTTAGCTCGGCAACAGGAAATTTACAGGCTTAATGAGATTTGAATGTTGGTGTGGAAAGTTAAATTAATAAAATCCTGTTAGAACCAATCAGGGCAATGAGATTAGAGTTTCGAAACAAATTGATTGTATTTATAATCGTGTTGATTGTATATATTAATTGATTTTTTTGTTATTTAAAGATATGTACTACGTTGAAGACTGTACTAGACATACGTCTTTGTTACAGTCGAGAATAATAAAAAAGTATTTTATAATAATGATAGACTTTTTTAGGATTTTGGTAATGTTAAAGGTTACCTTATCCTTATTAAATATTGGTAACTAGTTATCGCTCATCGTCGTTTATCGGGGATAATTCATAAAAAAAGTCTATATCCTTCCTTAGAGTTCAAGCTTGTCTTATTACAAATTCTATTAAACTCATTTCAATGGTTTGATCGTGACAGCTTACTAGATAGACAGATGGATATAAAATCTATAATTCCTTGTAGTTTTATACTATTTTATGAAATCTTTTATCTTAAACAAATATAAAAATCACAACATTATAATTAACAAAGATAACAATCAACTTGTAATAATTTATTTAATAAATAAATAATTAAATTTGTTTATTAACTTAAAAACTCTTTAGAACTTAATGCCTGTTTCGTTCAATCTATCGATATAATAGGCAGGATATCTACCAGGTAATGCCAATAGTAATGCTTCCCAAAATCGTTGTGTAAATAACTTACCCTCCATTATCATAAAGGAATATTTCTATAACAATTTCCATTCATGTATTTATGAGGCTAAAGATTTTATCTCTGAATATAGTCTGAGTGAAATGGAGCACGGCGCTGATATAACGAATGCTCGAACGTTAAACTTTTGCTCAGTATCGGATATTTGCGGCTGGTGCAGTTTTGCAGTCAATATTTATGAGAATGCAAATACTTGTACGTCTATAACCATGACTATTGTAGATATGCAAGTTTCGTTGATAATGCGAAAGTTTTATAGTCTGCCTTGTATTTGTCATGATATTTTTATAATTTTTGTCATACGTCTATTTGGATTATAAAGATATTTCTGATCGCCTCATGTTAACTGAGTGCTTTAGGCACTGAGATTTTTAATACCATAGTACAAAAGCAGCATTATATCTAGCATACACACTTGAATGCATATGTCTAAGAAGTGACTGATATCATAATCACCAAATATAGGCCACAATAAAACTATGGAATTTACTAAAGATAAAAAAATATTGTTGATCATATTCAATTACGACTGTTATCCACAAAACGTGTTACACCATCCGTAAGATGTTTATTGAACATTTTGTTTTTTTTTTAACCATGCAAAAATATTAAGATTTGCGTTATTTAAAGTTTTTTTTTTATATAAATAAAAAAAACAGAATGCAATCAAACTACACTAAAACCAACAAAGCATCCCTAGAATACAATATAAATCTAAATCTACTGAATGTGCTTTAAAACGCTCTGTGGCGAGTCAATTGTAGAACTCGGTTTTACTTTGTGACCACAATACTGTACGCTTTATGATGCTTGCGATGCCTCTACGGCCTTATGTGGTATCCCACAAGCCATTGATAACATTTTCCGGTATCGTATTTCAATGTAAGTAACTTTGTTATTGGTAGAATTAAGATGAGCTCAGATGGCTCAAAAAATCCAGGAATTGTTTAAAATTTATTGTTTAAAATCCAGGAAAGCATTATTTTATAAAAAAATTACGATTTATCACGTAGGCAGTAAATGATATCATCACCCAGCCGATCTGAATATGTCAAGAATAAGTATTGGAGCAGAACAGAGAGATGGGATAAGTTTCCTTCGCCGTAACAGAATATGAGGTATATGCATATTCTTCGGACAAATACAGGCCCTTACTTATATTTATATTTATTCTATAATAGAATAATTATAGCTGAATTCACAAGAGAAAGATCTGTTTCACCATATATTTTTCTTCTTGGTAATAAGGAAGTAAGTAATAATAATATTATGCACGTAAACAGACAAAGGATGTTGAATTCGAGATTTAAATCTGGAGAAGCAAGCTGCTACCATACATAAATCCTGTAGCGTCTCCAAACATAAATTAGTTTGTCTACCATATACCAATAAAGCATGTTTCCTGCATATCTCACATGATGCAAACTGTCATATAATGCACAGAATTAATGAACGTTTGGAAGCGCGAAAGGAAAGCGAATACGTGATCATATAACAACGAGATGCAACGATCAAGACAAACATTTCGCAGTTCTCCAAAATTTAAACTGACTACTGGAAGTGTCTTCCAATCGAGAAGTGAAGACAAAACGAGAAGTAGGGAGTGACTAGATGTAGATAAAGATACTCGTGAAAAAAAATTCCTATGAATGCTGACAAAATTTTAATACGTTTTCCGAATAAGTCCTAATACTTGAAACAGGAAACATTTAAAATGAATGTGACAGCAGTCGAGTCAGGCAATCTCTGCCATGAAATAGCTTTTCATGAAATATTTCCTGAATTCGAAAACAAATAGGCTTTTCACTGGAATATGACGAGACTAATAAATGCTCGCCTCGGAATTGGTTTTAATAGAAATGATATGAGTAAACAAGTGACACCTATATCATCAACTAGTAATCTCCCGCGATTTCGCTCATGTTTGAGGCTGTTGATTGTTATGTGTTATGCAAAAAAGTAGCCTTTGTCCTTTCTTTGAGTTCGAATTTGCATTATACCAAAATTCATTAAATTCAGTTCAGCGGTTCGTGGAAGAGCGACAGACAGTTAAAATTATATAAGTTTTATTCATATTGATTATGTATCTTAAAGTTTGTAGATCAAATAAAATATAAGTCGGAACCGCTTGCAGTGATGACAATATTGCTCGCGGCATTTCTCCGACGAATCGCAATTCTGCAACCTGTAAATAAATATAAAATGAATACATAACATCTGATCAAAACATTACATTTATTTGTTACATATAAAAAAGATATGATTATGGTCATTATTATTCATTAAATACACTTTTAAAAATATTTGTATGTGAGATTCTAGTATTAGACTGGGCTATCATATAATCCAAATATCTAGACACCACAAACCCCAGGATACAATACATTATTTAGGATAATGTTAAGTTATAAAAAAAATATGTAGTTATAAATTTATAAATTAAAATTTCTAGGAAGGACCAATGAACTTGGCACCCGTGTAGATCTTCTTTTTGTCGTTGAAGTCACCAATAACCATATATCATCATATTGAACTTGGCTCTCATTTTACATTTATGATTTTGATTGGATATATATCCAACCTATTTACCTACAGAGTGGCGTATTAACTGGTGATTATTAGTTCTTATCATTATAATCAAAGATACTATCATAATTAATGAATTATTATGTAATCAATGCATTGCATTGCATTGCATAACTTTAGCGCCGATATTGTCGTGCAAGATTTTCTGACTTGGCTTACTTGCCCAAAATAATCCCATAATTCTCCACGTCGACTTCTAAAAGACCATAAATTTTCACAAGTCATAAATAAACAGTAACTGTCTTCGGTGTTGATATTGCTGACCAAGCAAATTCTGTGTAACATGCTGATGTTAGTCAGTTCATCCAGAAACACAATGCACTGACATTATATCCTATATACTTGTATCACGATATTCACAATATTTTCCAGATTGATCACGGGTATTTCAAACAGGAACACTACCTTGTGCTGCTGGATGGTGAGTGAATGATACCTACCGGGACGGGCTTACACAGAGCCCATAATATCAAATATAGGCTATGTACTATTGTCTTTTTGTTTTCTTTGTTTCTAGATAATCCATTTCGAAAGAAAACTTGTCATGTTATTTACATTTACAATTTTGAGAACGCTGGCGAAGACTGCAGAGAAAGCTGAGATGGCCCAATGGTTAAAACGCCTGCATCTTAACCGTATGTATTCCACTAACCTGTATTGGAACAGCTGTTGGAATATGTCTCAAACCTTTTCTTGAAAGGGAGGGGAAGCCTTAGCCTGGCAGTGGAAAAATTACAGGCTGTTAATGTATAAATTAAAGAATTAAGGAAATATTATTTATGTAAAATTCCGTTCCTACTTTAAATACCTTTTCTCCTATACCTATATGAACTCTGAGTAAAACTCATGTCTAAACATTGTTTTATTACTTGGTAACATTCATTTCTTTGTCAATAAATTTTACATCGGAAATAAGAAAAACGAATAAAAAGTTAAGCTCGATTTTTTTTTACTATTCGAATAAATAACCATTTATATAACTTATTTGCACGTATTTGCACGTTACGTACAATGGTTTTTATGAAAGTACATTATTTTATTTTCAATATAATAAAAAAATATATTATGTAACATATAGCTTTTAGTTACATTATTCTTTTTTATCATTCAAAAATGGAATAAATATACTAAAACAAAAATTGTTTTCAGAAATTTACGAAAAACCTTTTTTGTTATGATTTAAAAATATATTTTGTATCTGTGCTATTCTTAAAAGAGAACAGTGGTTTTATCGGAAATCTGTCATTCTGGAAATCTCTAGAGACTCCAAATCCGGCTTTATTCGGTTCGATACAAATGCGATAATCCTCAGTCTGTCATGTCAAATTAATTGTGGATACCATTTAGTTACATTCGTTACTGTTATAATTATCACTATCAGGGTATATAATATAAATGCTATTCTATTTTATCCATCCACATTCCTTATCCACCATAATGCTGTATATTTTATTCGCTACTGTAAAATGTCTGATTCTGAAGTGCTTTTATGAGCGTACTGAATAAAGACTTTTAATTTAATTTTTGACTTATATTTCTAAATATACAAGTATATTGTATAGACGATGTAGATTCTAAACTTTCTGTAGGAAGAATAGTAATAAGAATCTAGACATTTTTTTTGATTCTAGTTATATTTTCACTATAAATAATTAACCTTAAATAGATGAAATTTGGTACGAAACAATCTTGATCTTCAAGGAAAGACATATGCTATTACTTTTTTGCCTATCAACTGAAGACCAACCAGTAAAAGTGCAACAAAGCTGCGTGTGACAACTAGTAAATATTAGGTTGGGGAAAAAGTCTTTTCACATATAGTATGTATGAACTTGTAATAAAATCTCTTTAGCTATACCATTTGTATCTGGCTGGTTTTGGTATCATTAAAAAGTTTTAATTTTAAAGAAAGCACTCCCAAATTCAAATTAGGAATTTGTGTGATTTTCATTTGTTTTTGTTGTTGTTAAAATGAGTGAATCTAAAGAAGAAATTCGATAAATTTTAAAATTTTACTATAAAAAAGGTAAAAATGCAACTCAAGCCGCGAAAAAAATTTGTGATGTTTATGGACCTAATGCAGTATCTGTGAGAGTAGCGCAAGTTTGGTTTAAGCGTTTTCAAGCCGGAAATTTTGATATCAAAGATGCATCTCGCTCTGGTCGCCCTGTTCTGGACAAAATTGATGCCATTTTTGAAAAAGTGGAGCAAGATCGGCATATTAGTAGTTACGATGGAGCTGAAGAACGACGTAATGAAACCTTTATTACGACGTAATGAAACCGAACCATTTTTGAAGAAGCTGATAACTGGTTATGAAAAGTGGATCATATACGACAAGAACGTGCGAAAAAGATCGTGGTCAAAGGCCGGTCAAGCTTCACAGACTGTGGCAAAATCCGGATTAACTCGCAACAAGGTAATGCTGTGTGTATGGTGGGATTGGAAGGGCATCATTCATTATGAGCTGTTATCGCCCGGCAGGACCATTGATTCAGAACTGTATTGGTGAACAATTGATGAGATTGAAGCAAGAAATTGAGAGAAAGCGGCCAGAATTGATCAACAGAAGGGGTGTCGTTTTTCACCATGACAACGCTAGACCTCACACATCTTTAGCCACTCAACAAAAATTACGAGAGTTTGGCTGGGAGGTATTAATGCATCCGCCGTATAGTCCTGACCTTGCACCTTCAGATTTTCATCTGTTTCGGTCTCTGCAGAATTCCTTAGGCAGTGTCAGGTTAACATCACGAGAGGACTGCCAAAACCACTTGTCGCAGTTTTTCGATCAGAAGCCCCAAACTTTTTACAGCAATGGGATCATGTCACTACCAACAAGATGGCAAAAAGTTATGGAACAAAATGGCACCTACATACTTTAGTCAAATGTAAATAAACTATAAAAAAAACTTTTTGAATTTTCATATAAAATACGAAGAAACTTTTTCCCCAACCTATTAATACAAACCAATAATATCCTATTTTTAACTATTACTAACTACCTTAATTTCTAATACACAATTGAAGATTTACTTACAAGGTAACTTACAAAACACAGGATGCTAAAAAATCGCAATGGCAATTTACCTCTCGGCTAATTCCGAACGTGTGTCGGTGATTCCGAGAGCAGAGGCGCGCGAAATCACAATTAACATATAAATGCCCACTAGACCCAACGCGGTCCCTTTTAGCGAAATTACAAAAGACAACGTAATGAGGTCCTTCAAACGTCACTGAAAACACAGACTAAATTAGACGGCTCTGAACCGCGATAGTTTTGATGAGATGGGCCGTATGTATGGTTAGGCGAATGGCCAAACCGACTTCGTTAATGTGATTGTATTCTTTTGGGATACCTTTGTCCTGAACTACCTGAATATTGTTCGTGACATATCTATACATATAATGAAATCGGAGTGTCTGTTTGTAATACTAAAATAGCCCTTTTTTATTCAATGCATATGTATGTATATACGGTACATATACAAAAAAACAATTTTTAAAATTTTTGTGTGTCTGTTTGTTACGGCTTATCTCTGGAACGGCTTGACTGATTTTGACGGGACTTTCACTGGCAGTTAACCGATATAATAAGAAGTAACTTAGGCTACATTATGTATATTTTTTGTTAAATCAAATGTGTACAAGGTCGAGGCCACAACTCGTTTTAAATATAACATAGGGTGATTTTATATTACATATTCACTCGAATTAAATGGTCTATATAAATATTATAAATGCGAATTTGTAGCTCTGTCGGTTACTTCGTCTCGCTTAAACCGCTGAAGCGATTTATATAAAAATCGGTATGGAGAAGAATATGTGGATGTATTTATAACGTCGTCAATGCGCCATCAACCTTGGGAACTCAGATTCCTTTGAATATGTAATCACATGGGCTCATTTATTCACCGATTCAATTTATGAACCGAACCCATCAATATTAATTATTCCTGTTGTTGGAAGAATGGTACCTATATAAGGAAGTACCTACACAGACAATCGGACAAAACCCTATCACCGATCAGATGAGGTATTGGGATGTGAGAAATGGTTAATATTTCTGTCAAAGCTCATGTCAGTGGACAGTGGTGGCGTACCCTCAGGTGACCAATTTGCCTGTCAAGTAAGGTAAATTGTATTTGTGCTGATGATAAATGATCCCATCTTTTCCTGTTCATTTGGTTCTATTTTTATTTGAACGAATTGAACAGCGCGCTACCTAGATCCTGTTATATATTTCCGTTACATTTTCGAAGTCCCAACTAATACCTCACATTGGAAGCTAAAATGTTACTATACAAAATACTTTTCGACAGTTAGCTTTGACACTTTTGGCTTTAAATAAATATCTTTATGTATACTTCACTTCATAGTTAACAAGTTTGGTAGTTTGCCTGTTTATAGGCCTGTGTATTGAAGGGGTAAATTTTAGGTAGCCCATGTTCTTTTTCATTCCCATGATAAGAGGCGACATGCATAGACATAGAATGCTTTCATCTTAACCGATGATTGCGGGTTCAGGCCCAGGCAAGCCCCGCTGAATATTCATGTGCTTAATTTGTGTTTATAATTCATCTCGTGCTCGGCGGTGAAGGAAATATCGTAAGGAAACCTTCATGTGTCTAGTTTCATAAAAATTCTGTTACGTCATGTGTATTTTACCAAACCGCATTGGAACAGTGATGGAATATGTTCCAAAAACTTCTTCTCAAAGGGAGAGGAAGCCTTAGCACAGCGTGGGAAATTATTAAAAATATAATTAAGCAAATCAATTAATGAAATTACAGGCTGTTTTTGTTGTTGTTGATAAAGTGTACGCAAAATTTCATTATGATCAGATAAAGAACAGAACTTGTTGATATCCAAGAGCGACAATTGGCAATTATACAATTTATAGGAATTGCGATTCAACGGAAAAATGCTGCTAGCATTCTTGCCACCATTCCACGCGGTCAGTATTTATGCAGGAACACTTTTTTTATATATTTAAGCACTTAATGCTATTAATTCTTATGTTACTGAAAGAGTGGCAAATAAACAAAATCACTTATGCATTTATCATATTTGTTAACATTATCTTTTATTGATTTGGTCTAGTAGCTAACTTTAAAATTATTTTTTTAAACTTGCTATTAGACCAGGTTACTTTCATACTAGCAGGTTCAATACTATCGCACTATGAGATAAAATGTGTACCTTGTATTACTATTTTTTATAATCTTTATCTCATCTGTGAACAGATATTTTTGAGACCGGTTGTCGTAGTCTAGATTTGATCGGAACGCTTAATATATAAGACATTTAACTAAAACTCTGCGATTTATTTTTTCTACTTTGAGGTTTAACTGTTGCGCGGTGGCTAAGCAATGTTTTCGCTCCCACACAGGAGATAATTACGCCCTACGGTCAGAGATACAATAAAGGTTGATCTTACGACGACGTTGTTCGTAGTTTGCATAGTTTACTTAACGCAAGTGACTTGCCTTATAGAGTTAGAATTTATGCAATTAAGTGTATTTACATAAGCATAGTAACAATTTGTACTTCGCAAAGGCTTGATGGTCTTTGTGCAAGCCCGTAGGAGAGACGCACTCATCACGTATTCACTGCCAAGAAGCAATACTTCGTATTGTTGTGTTCTAGTTTTACTTAAGTAATGACGATGTAAGGGACGTGTTTTGTATCTGAGATATATATGTCACCGTAAAATTACAAAATTCGTTACATGAAAATCTGACGAGAAAGATTGTGATCTGTCGAAATATTGTGAACTGTGATTGCAATTTAACATATTACTTTTCGCTATATTATGAGCTTAGAATATGGGTTTAATACGTGATCGATTAATTAAGCTTATAATACAAATGAATTTAATAATATGTCTTTAATAATTGTTAGGAATTTAAAATAATCTTTATTTATTTTTTATGCTGCTAAAAGGGCAAATTGGTAGGAAACTTACCTAATGGAAAAAACTACCAACGCTCTTTTTTTGAAGGTTCCCAAGTTGTATCGGTTCGGAAAAATGCAATTATGGCAGTTTTTTCAGAATATGGGTTTTATAATGTTGTCTTAAATTTTCGCGATTATTACACATTTAAATAAAACGTATTATAACGGATGAATCGCGTATATACACTTTGCAGTGTTCGTGGTCACGGGTAGACGGTCTACCCGTGACCACGAACACTGCAAAGTGCTCGAAACGTCGGGATGTTTAAAAATAATTAATATACGCGATTCATCCGTTATAATTAGTTTTATTTAAATATGGGTTTTATAATGTAAAAAATGCACATTTTTTATATTCTCCTAATTAGTTCCTTTACCCCGATAAATTCAAATACGTACATTAAAACGACTAAAGACCAGCGAAATTCGCAACTCATAAACGCAAGCAAGAAAAGTAAAGATGGAATATCTTGTTAAGCAGGTGTTTATGTGCGGGTCGCATCGATCAACGTTTTTATAACCACGGTCTCTCGACGAAGACAAATGAAACTTCGACAACATCTGTCTTGAATGTAGGCAGAAAAATAAACTAACAAATCATTCCGCTAATAAATTATTGCAAAAACAAAAATTGTTTGATATGAAGACACGAATTTTATTGTAAATAATTTAATATAAAATACAAGAGCTTTCACATTCATAATCATTTTAAATATTGGAACATATTATTATAACTAATCCGCCCATTGGTTTCTTATGAAAATTTATTGGCTCCATTCAATTGTACCTTGTCTTATCATTTACAATACAAATTGAAAAAAAAAAATAATGTCAAAAAACACGCTACTAATATTCAAGTTTGACGTGTTTGCATATGAATGTACCTAAATTATTAATATTTAATTTAATCATTTTTTACAAGTTCTGTGTATTAAATAATTGTCTACACTCATTCTCGATATTCACGTTAACTATGACGTATCTATCTGCTCCATGCGTGTAATTTTAGGCCTAATTATATATATATACTTAATTATATGTATGTAAAATGTAAAATGATTTATAAATAAAATCGATTTTAAACAGAACAATAACAATATTTGAATGAAATTCATAGAAAATATATGAAGCTCATATAAAAGGTACACAATGTAAATTTGAAATACCAAAACTACAGCGAGGCCAAATATTACTTCAGCCGAATACCAATTTCATTTGAGCGACATTGTTAGGACATAAGCCGCCGTCTTTCTCCGATGCTTCGCAGAGTAACTTTGTACCAAAGGTCGCATTCGAAAGTTTTATTAAGTTTGCCGCCAAAGACGTGGAGAGAACAGTTGAAATGGTCGCCATATTTCGCTCGCAACTAGTTTGAATAAATAACTTCGGTACCCCAGTCATCATCAATCGTATATACAATTTGGAAACATGGTCATTGTTTGGAAACATTGTTTTTTTTTTTGGATCTTTCTAGAATAAAATATATCAGTAGCTTACTACTGCTTATTTATTTAATAGCTACCCTTCCTGGCTTTGCAAGATTGGAATAAAGGTCTACGTTAAACGTTATATTGAAAGACAAATATTCAAAGATATTATCTTTGAATATTTCTAGTTTATTTTGGGCATAGACCAAAAGTAGAAATATAAACATCTCATTTGTCGCGTGAAATTTTTTATTTGAATCTTTTATCTATTTTTAGTGCATAGGTATTTAAATTTCAAGCATAAAATTAAATTTTAAAATTGTCGTGTTTAACATGCTAACAAGGTCCTTTCGCAAACACGGGAGTCGAAACTCGAGTTAGCGCCCGCAAAATACATTAGAGCCCGTAAAATACAACACAGAATTCAGTAACGACATTAACTGATCACGCCTCGTGTCATTAAATGCTTATCTTTTATCTATTTATTGTTATCTGAATAGTAAATGAAAATAATTCCACATTTCAGCGATTTGAATGAACTGTTAATGATTTTAAATATTGGACGATCAAATGCGATACGAAATAAACAATGTATATTGAAAATAATAAACATAATTATCGCTGTACATTTGACACTTGATTAATTCCAATTCGAATGTCATGTCATCGAACGATTCTAAAATCACATGACACGTAAACATCAGGAATAAATGGTAAGGGAGCCATAATTTGAGGACGTACGACCCCTACTGGACCGCACGTAATCTCGTGTCACTGGGATTTCACGGTGCATCGGTACGGCTCGGAATCGGTATGTAGTCCAGTTAGCTTCTGTGTTTGGAATACGGAAATATTATTTTAATCTACGCCATCGGAAATTGTACGACTATTTTTCATACCTGTGTTTAACTTTGTGGCCTTGGATTTCATGGTTATATATCGCTGTCAAGATACGGAATGAGATACAGATTTTTTATATGTGAAATTTCGTCGAGAATGCGAATAATGGGGGCTTAGTAAAAGAAAATTACAATTCACACAATTTTATTGTTTCATTACAATTTCAGCCTTGCTTTTATGAATAAGTTTTTACATTATTTACATCACAAATCTTTTTTCCTTGAGTAAAAATACTGTAAAAAGTTTCAAATATTCCTCATAGTTAGTGTTTAATTTTACGCAGATATGAGAAAATAATGATATTTATCTATACAGTGTTAACATGAGATACAATGTCTAATAATAAGAAGTACAGAACAGATCCTGGAAAAAAGTTGGATCATGTAGTAACTCCTTACAACAACGATCATAACATCCTCAAGCGATTATCTGTTGAGCTACAATCGCTCTTCTCATATTGTCATTGTCGGGTCAGGCCTAAACTATTGGCTAGTTGCGTACACCGAGCAACTACTTCGTCCTGTAGTAGACTAAATGCCATGGCTATCAATATGAGTCCAAATACAAGATATGCACAACACGCGATCATTTGAATGTATTCGCTCTTCGAATTCTCGGCACTATTCTTTAAGGTCAGGAAACTGGTTGGGACAAAGTCTCCGAAACCAATAGTAGCTAATGCTATGAAGCAAAAATAGGCAGCATCAAGGAAACTCCAATTTTCCCATACTGAGAAAATGGCAGCGCCTACTGCTATATAGCCTAAGAGAAGAAACAGTACAATTCCAACTGGTATGTGACAATGTTCTAGACTATGATTCTGGTGTTGTACGCTGGTGGAAGCGCTGCTGCTAGGTACAGCACAACTCTTCATCTTGTGGTTATCTTCACTCCATATCAAAGGCACTCTTGACGGTGTATCATGTGGGCATATTCTGTTGAAAAATAACAAATTAAATAATTCTTTTAAAATATTTTTTTCTTGTCTATTTATATCGTTTAATGAATATGAATTGCGTTGTTACATATATTTAAATAATTCTTTAAATAACTATACGACACAATTCATGTATGTTTATTATACGTCGACAATATTGTAAGTTGATACAAAAATATTCACACTTATAACAGCAACAAGTGACATCTGTGCCATATCACGTTACGAATACACTTTATTTAATAGCTTTTATGTTGAAGGAATATATTGGGATGAAATTGTGTACATATGTATATGTGAAATTGGAACAAATGGTTAATATTTAATAATATTAATAATAGTTTTACCCTTCATCGGGATCCTCCGAATCATCTAGGTCTTCTTGACTCCGATTAACGAAGATTTCCCCGCATTCTTCAGCTATTAGCTGTTCTATCGCCGCGCCTCGAGGTCTCTGTATAGTACCTCTCCCTCTGCCTCGTGAGGGCCCATGTACTGTTGCGAGACATTTCACATTATTTGCTGCACGCTTACGATCGAGTGTTTGTGTTTGGAGTGCTGACGATGTTTGTGGTTCTGAAATGGAATAAAAACTAAAGTAACCTAAGAATATTTTTCGTATGTGAATAAATCTGGTAAAAATGCCTTTGAAGAGTTTAAAATACCTGTTAGGTATTAGAAGATAAAAAATATCTGAAAATTAAGAACCTGCAACCTTCTCTTAAAATACACGCATTTTACTCACTTGACCAGAATGTACAATTTAGTCTTTTACATTGCGTCAACATTATCGTGATATTTGCGATAGTAATTTAATATTAAAATACAAAATTACTTTCATACTCAAGCCAAATAATATAATTAAGCCGAGGTAGCCTAGTGGTTAGACACGGACATCTTAACTACGACTGCGAATTTTCATGTACTTAATTTCTGTTTAAATTCATCTTGTGCTCGGCAATGAAGGAAAACATCGCGAGAAAACGATGTGTCTCAACGAAATACTGACACACGTGAATCCACCGTGGTGAAATATGCTTCTAACTTTCATCTCAAAGGCAGATGAGGCCTTAGCTCAGCAGTGCAAATTTAAAGACTGTACATATTGATACCATTAAAGAGATTTCAGTTATTATTCTAGGACATAAAATAACTAATTATATTATAACTAGTTTTGCGTATATTTTAGATTCTAACCATCAGATAAAGCATTTCGCTTCACTCTTCCCAAGGTCGCTGCTCTTGGACTCATTGGTGCTTTTTCGAAGACTTGTGAATACTGTCCCCTGTCACCAGCTCTCGTTTTCACAATTCCCGGTGATTTATGCATTCGCGGAGGAAACGAAGTGTACTGGTTGTGTTCTGCTGGTTGTGGTAGAAGCCGTTGCTGCTCATGTAATTGAAAGTGATTCTCTAGCTGCGAACAAAAACATTGTGTGAGTATGTTTATTAAAAATGGTAGAAGTGCGAAATTAAGAATAATGGTCGACTAATTTTTTTATTTTCATAATTATATATATTTATTTATGGAATAGGTTGGCGGGCGAGCATATGGGCTGTCTGATGGTAAGTTGTCACCATCACCCACAGACAATGACGCTGTAAGAAATATTAACTATTTATCACATCGTCAATGCGCTACGACCTTGGAAACTAAGATGTTATGTCCCTTGAGTCTATAGTTACACATAGCTCACTCCCCCTTCAAACTGGAACACAAAAATACTGCGTACTGTTGTTTAGCGGTAGAATATCTGATGAGTGGGTGGTATCTACCAAGGCGGGCTTCCACAAAGCCCTACCACCAAGTATTATATTTGGAAGAAGAATTAGGAGCGGTATTCTTTGTGTGTGTTCTGTGAACTAGTTACTTTTACTACTATTTTATCATATAAAAAATAATTCGCAAGGTAATTTGTTTTACATGGGAACGAAAAAACTATTCTTCGATAAAAATTCAAATCTTATTTCGGCGAAATTATTTTTCCCGAGATTCACCTCAAACCCGTTTCGTACATGTTAACATAAAAATCCGTTCATCCAAAACAAATCCACCCTGCGTTCATATTACATCATACATACTATTCCTTACATCGTCAATGCGCTACCCTTGGAAACTAAGATGTTAGGTTCCTTGTGCCTGTAGTTACACTATCTACCCAGACGGGCTTGCATAGAGCTCTACCAACAACAAGTTTATATATTTAACAAGTATCACCTACTCATCACATATTCTGCAACAATTACTTTTAAAAAATTAATTCTACAACAGTACTCAATATTGTTGTGTTCCGGTTTTAATGTTTCGTTAATATTTATTACACGTACGGTGCCATGTCTATGGTACACGGTAAGTGTTCACCATCGCCCACAGACTGGCATCTGATGTCTATTGTGCTAGTCCGCCCAAATATGCCATAAAAAGTAATTTATTTGTAGTGTCTTTCATTTATCCCGATCGTCCCTTAAGTGTGTGTCAGCTGTAGAAGAGTAGAGCTATTCTGTTAGAGTAAACTGTAGCCGCATCTTACTATCGTAAATTACTTGCAGTTTTTACTTATAACAGAATATCATTGGCGTTGTCTATATTGATTGATCTTTTTATTAATAGAGAATGATTGGAATCATTCAGATTACAGTGATAGGACATAAATGTATTTATTAAATACCAATTACTCATTAATTTGTTTTATAAATCCTTGTTATATATAATTGCTTTGTTCGGAGATAATAGGATAGTATTTAGTTATTGTTTCGAGTTTATATAATTTTGTGATCGACAATCTCATTACTGAATAGTGCTTATTAGTATTAATAATATTAATTAATAATTTGAATAAATAATGACGTTTATTTTTGATGAGCCAAATAAATTGGATGATAATACTTTGAATTTTGACACGATGAATTATGAACAACAGCTACGCTAAACAAATTTAAAATAACAAGTTTGCCTCGCCAATGAGGTACTATTGTATAACACAATGTGTGTAAATGTAGCATCGAAAAAAATCTAAATAAAAATAACCAAGCGTCAATTTCACAAATGTTTTTGTTTATATGACATTACAAATTATTACGTTTGCGTTAAGGTTTTTCATATAAGAATAAAGATCGTTGATTTTGGCGCACTCTCACCGAATGTGATCGATATGGATAAGTTGTGTCGTACTACACGAATAGGAGGTTGTAAATCACTTAATTTAATTAATGCTGAATCCGAATCCCTTATTGGTATGGAACATCCCCACTTACCTCGCCATCTTTTCTCCAAGTATTAGGCACTTTATTTTTAGTAGCTCGAAGCCACGCCAGTCTAGCTAGTCTTGCCAAAGATGCACCTAGGCCTGCTAAGCAAGCCAAGGTCAATGGCACGCCAGCCGCCGCATACGCTACCGTCGCGGCTCTGCCAGCAGATGTTCGCGGTGAAACGTTGCCGTATCCTAAACAAATTTCAATCAAGTGAAATTTAATTAGATTACATGTTAAAGATGAAGGAGTTCTCTAATGCTGTTAATTAATTAAATTAGAAAGTTATCCCAAAATAGCTACAATGATTAATCGTGTTAATTTCTAAGCTTTGATTAATATTGAATTTTTATTTCAAACATAAAAGTGATTATTGAATTTTATGTAATTATTAAAAATAATACATAAATTAATAATGATAACATATTGTCCTCAATGAACATAAAATAATAATAATGTTTTATATCAATAAAAAAGCCTTACACAACAATTTATCTCATAGAAAATTATATTTTTGAATTTATAAAAAGTGTAAGCTATCAATTTTTAATGGTATATGTCATTATTTTTAAGTAATCGTAATTTTAACGATCAATAAATTTATACTTATAATAATAATAATTTTAAGCAATTAGTAAGCTGAATGAAATATAAAAATTTAAAAAGTTGTAAAAAATATAATTACTGAATGTATATTTATTTTTTAATCTATAAATAAAAAACTAATGATATTTGTCACCTTAACTCTTGTACATAACTCAGATAATATATAGTAAAGAGTTTTCATGCATCGTCATTAGCTACCCGACCAAAACTAACTCAACAGTAACGTGACATTTGCTTGTCATCGAGGGTATTGCATGAACGATGGTGACAAAGAACTGGTCAGAAAAGGTCACGTAAGCCATTTTGAATTAACTATATGTTATTTTAATTTTGAAATTTTCAGAATTAGAGCTGAGAAGGTCCAGTGGATGGAACGCGTCCATCTTAAGCGATGATTGCGGGTTCAGACCCAGGCAAGCACCACTATATATATGTATATATGGACTCAATTTATGTTTGCAATTGATCTCGTGCTTGGAGGTGAAGGAAAACATCGTGAGGAAACCTGCACGTGTCTAATTTCGCATTAGAACAGCGTGGTGGAATATCTTCCAAAAACCCTCTTCTTAATTTGAAAGGAGGCCTCAGCCCAGCAGTGGGTAAATTACAGGCTGTTACTGTACTGTGAATTTTCATTATTGTTTGTAATATTATTTGTGTGTTATTAATAGATCTGTGTATACAAAACTGACCTATAGTAGTGATGAGCGTTATACAATATATCAGTGATCCGGAGAAGGTCCATTTAGTGTCCAGTGCTAGCTCAGCGGGTTGGGCGTCAGATTGCCTCGCCGCTGCAACTATTGACGATTCGAATTTGCGTAATTGTTCATGGACCAGTCTTGTCCAATTACGTTCATACAGCACGTTCAGCCGTTCTGAAACAACACACTCGTGGTTAGTTAGTACGCTACTGTGTAAGATAGTCAATTACTGCAATTTTATTTAGAATTACTGTTAATAATTACACACACATATACACTTATACGCACACAGTGACATTTTCTCATTAACAATATATAAATAGCTGGCTAGCTAACAAGCCGAGATGGCCCAGTGGTTAGAACGCATGTATCTTAACCGATGATTGCGGGCTTAAACCCAGGCAAGCACTACTGATTGCTCATATGTTTAATTTGTGTTTAGAATGCATCTCGTGCTCGGCGGTGAAGGAAAACATCGTGAGGAAACCTGCATGTGTTTAATTTCATAGAAAAAGGAGGCCTTAGCCCAGCGGTGGGAAATTTACAAGCTGTACATGTTGATGATGTTGAAATAGCTCTATCTATAATGATATAGTAATAATACTATTACGCTCATTATATGCAATAGTAGTTAAAGTTTTTGACACAGTATGTTTCGTACGAGTTTAGTTAAAGCAAAAAGTGATTAATTACAAAAGGTTTAATTAAGTAGCGGACCGTTAATTCCACTGCGGGAAATGCGTCGTCTCTCATTAAGGAAAAGGATTTGATGTTCAATCTGTTACTCTACTTTGGGTTTGCGATGTGTCTTTTAGAGCTTCTTGCGAAACTCGTAAATTCAACGAGGATAACATTCCTTAACCACGCAAAACGAAATCAACTTGAACTTTAATGATTCCAAGAATTGAATGCGCAATTAGTGATATTCCATTGTCTATCATATCTGGTGCTAGTCATTGGTTAAAGTTAAGTTCATATCGTTAAAGGAACAAATATTTACTTCTAATACTCGCTAAAATTATAAATAAAAATAGTGCAAAACAATCTCAATATTAAAAAAATACTTAAATACATGACTTTTAGTCAGACGTTTACGTCATGTATATTTTCACGCTTAAGCCTCTAGACTGATTTAGATTAAATTTGTAATGTGTATAGTTTGAGTACAGGAAGAAGTATGACTACTTTTTTTAAGTGTTCGAGTTCGAGTGTATTAAATTGGAGGTGAAAGTTAGTGTGCCATAAACTTAACTAACATAAATTTCGCGCGGGTGAACCCACGGGTTTTGCTAGTTATACTACAAAGTAATAAAATACGTAAGATTATTTTAGCACATAAGGATTATACATAGGTTTCGATATTCTCGAATGAGAAGAAATAATATAATAATCAGTAAGGAATTAATTAGAATTTAGTTCAAATAATTATATACAATTAATAATCGGGATTCGGCTGTCGATTAATAATCGGAAACATAAATAAATAATAATTTTAACTATAATTACAAAGGTACCGCGCTTCATTATCATATGTTACTCCTCCAAACAAAATATTTATAATTGTTGTATTCCAGCTCACTACAGGCTCAATGGGTACATCTTAGTTTCAAAGGTAGTTGGCGTCTTGACAATGTTACGTATTTTTAACCAATTATATAGGGCTTTTTTGTCTATATACGCTGGCGTGTTGATCAGACGTACGGACAGACCGACCATTTGTCAGTTCGCTCACATACTTTTACACTGCAGGAGATAGTTCTTCTCCTCAAAAGAAGCCGAGGTTTTTCCGAAGCATTGGGCTCAGTGGCGTAGCTATCGTAGGGCCAGGAGGTGCAGTGCACCAGGGCCCTGGAGTTCAGGGGGCCCTCTAAACAAAAGCTTAAGCGTCTGTAGCTAGAAAATCACGACCCTGCGCGCATGATTTCTCATTTGGTATCTATAATTTTAAAGGGTAATTATTAGTTAAAGAGGGGGTGAGGGCCCGATTCTTTTTCTATGCACCGGGGCCCCTCCTCACCTAGCTACGCCATTGATTGGGCTACTAACATACTGATATACATTCACATAGTCATTCAATATAATTGGATATGATTTTTTAATTATACTATAGTACAAGTTATATTTTGTTTAAAACATTATAAGAAGAATTAAGTTTAAGATTTTATTACGATACGACCTCTTAATAGCCAGTAATAGCTTTGAAGGACTTTTTGCTTAGATTAATTGTTCAATCAGGCTTATCTGATTTAATTAAATTTGAAACGACAGTAAAGTTTTATAATATAAGTATTTAAGTTGGGAAGAATTTTATAAATATATGTATGGATATATTCATAATGCTAGCGTATTATATAGATTCATGCCATTATCATATACATAAGCCGTGTACGGCATAAAATAATGAACTTATTAAGAATAGATTTAAAGCCGATCGTTTCATCAAATGGGCTTCTAGTACCCCAGTGGATAAAACGTGAACCTTGAGAAAATAATGCAAACGTGCATGCACTAATTCTTTTATTTGTTTATGAGCTTACTACTTACTAAGCGTGTGTATTCCATTTTTTTTTTGAGTATTTGAAGTCGTATATTTTTTGGCCACACGTAATTTTATGATGTTTATTGATTATGCTGAATGAATTAGAAGTATTAAGTTTAATTTTCAACCGACTTCAAACAGGAGGAGGTTATCAATTCGTCTGTATTTTTTTTTTTTTTATGTTTATTACCTCATTACTTTTTACTGGGTGGACCGATTTTGATAATTTTTTTTTTGTTTGAAAGTTAGTGCTTCCCGTGGGGTCCCATTTTTTTTTAATTTTTTTCCGATGATGGTATCTGCATGAAAACGACATAAGTCTTAAATTTGCAATATGTATATGCGCGACAAATAGGTGAATAACTGAAAATCACGTTAACCAATTTTGATAATTCTTTTTTTATTATAAAATATATACTTCAAGGGTAATTTGGTGAAAGTTTGGTAAGGTTCTGAGCACAGGATCCATGAAAAAGTAGCGGAACGGAAGGGAACGGAACAATTCTGAGGAGCACGTTAGCGATAACCAGTCGAATCTTTTATTTATAGGTTATTTGGATATTTGAGTCACCTTCCGTAATGTGGTTATGTTTATGTAATTATCATTGTGGAATATTATAATCAACTAGCTACCCACCCCGGCTTCGCACGGGTGCAACACTGATACTAAATATACTACAGAATTTGTTTATTTACGATATCACATCGCAAACTTCTAAAATTATCAGTGTTTCTTTACTATATTGTTCATGTATTATATACACAGACCTTCCCCTTGAATCACACTATCTATTAAAGAAAACCGCATCAAAATCCGTTGCGTAGATTTAAAGATATAGGGACTGAGAAAGCGACTTTGTTTTATACTATGTAGTGATGGAACTCCTAAACGACTTACAGTTAGGGTGTGATATGGGGCAGAATTTCTTACTATCTTTAATCAATTTATGTGTATGTGATGTGATGTCATATGATGTACGAAATATAGTTGGTCTTTGTCAAAATTTTTTTGCTGAGGTCGATTACAGCTCTTTCGAGGGATCCTTGTAGTTTACGCCGCATGACGTATTAAATCCGCATTTTCGAAAGTATATTTTTGCTTTATTCGCAAGTTTCCTTTGAAATTGTCCTAGAAGTAGTTTTTGACTCATATAAACGAAACGCTTAATCTATCCATATTAAAAAAAAATTAGTTAGTCAACATCAGTTTCACTTAAAATCAAAAAATAAATAAAAATTTTAACAAAAAGAAAAACCGACTTCAAACAAAACACTATTTTAAAACAAATGAATATGCACGAAAAAGTAATAAAAATAATTGCGTATTCAACATATTTTTTAGAGTCCTCCTAAGTAAAATGAAATGAAAAATATTAGACTACTTAAAAGTCGATTTACGATTATATAACGTAGTTATAGTTATTGGTATATTTGGAGTCGGTGTCAGCAAATAAAACCTTACAGTATATCTATCAAAAACAATATGAGAATACTTTTCTTTTTGTTAAAATTTTTATTTATAATGTTAAACATAGATCTATATGTGGCCACGGCTTGATCTAAAGATGGAAAAATTTACGGCAGGTTTGATCGATTTCCACCGAACGTCTTTTTTGTGCATAATTTGGAAACAATAGAATCGTATATTATTAGCAATGATGTTTTCTAAAATATTCATTTGATTGTTATAGTGAAAAGGAAAATTTTGATCTACATATATCCGTAATCTCATTGATATGGGTTAAACAATTTGTTAAAATATTTAAAAAAAAAACCTTCGTCTTATCCGTTGAGTGGTCTTCTAGAAGGAAGTAAAAAGCGACTTTGTTTTATACTATTTATGAATTATATTAGTGCACGATGTTGTATGAAAATAATCTTAAGAAATTCTGCATGTGTCACATGAAATTCGGTCACAAGTGTCTTGCCTAACTCATATCAGAAGCGTGAGTGAGTTTTTATATGATTTTTTTTTTATTACAGCGTCGAATAAAAAAAAGGACAATATTTTCCCAACTTTCTATTTTTCTTGCTCGCTTGATAAGTATGACAAAACATATCTGTAAGTTTGTGTTTTGTTTTATTTTAATTAATTGACCTTATATGGCTTGGTTATGTTCTTAAGTTACTTATCGTTTATAATTAAATGTTTATAATATAATTATCTTAATGGATAGATTAAATTACATGAAAACGTATTACTTTAAACATTCTCATTATTAAGTACTAACTATATATTTTACTAATATTATAAATGCTAATAAAAATCTGTCTGTCCGTCTGTTAAGCTTTCAAGGTTCATACCATATCTTTATTGTGTTTGTTTTTTACACCTTTAAATACGTATCACTTTTTACCCACATCAGTTACTTTTTCATAGAAATAAGTAAATGACTAAACTACTAAGTCTGATATGATAAAATTTGTTATGAAGCAAGCTTGAACCTTAAACGAAAATCTAGGCTACTTTTTATAAGTCCAACCTAACACGTGGGAGAAGCCGCGAGCAAAAATTATTATAATATAAAATATAAAAATTATATTCAATAAAAGCAAGAATACATCTTTTATAAGAATATGTTGTTGACTTAACAAAATAAATATTTGTATAGTATGATGTTAAGTTGGCCCATTCATGTATCTTTTCGTCGTCCCTTTCGATTTGTTGAATTCGGAAAAGGAAAATTCGATCAGGAACTTGTTTATTTATGAAAATCTTTAGGAAATGGTATTATATACGTCACTTCCTTAAATCAACATGATATGTTACATAGCCTTTTTTCATTCTTGCGGGCATTTTTTATCCTACATTAAATGTAGTAGAGATATCACAGAAAACTTGTACCTACCTATTTTCAACTTTTAAATATCGAATCATTTTTCGATGACATGCCGTAATTTTTTTTTAAGTGAAACTGACTAAACATTGGACTCACTGACTATTGTCTATAGTAAAAATGAGTTTAAAGGACACATACAATGATATATATCATTTCAATATTATAATATAATTAGTTCGAATTGAGTATAACCATTGTATAAGAAAATCAAATTCTGAATTCTGATTCAAATTAAATTTTTATTGTTTATTTTCTAAGACCTAGAAGCTGAAAAGGTATTCATATATTTGTAAGCACATTACTCAAATGAAGCTATTAGTTTAAACGTAAATAAAAAATAGCTTCATTACACAAAATACGAATACATAAGAGATATTATTACATACTTGCATATATTATTCAGATATGGATAGATAATAGTAAATTTATATCATCTTGTTAGTATTATTATTGCCATTCGGAATTGCCATTGAAAATTCGACAAACTTTTTTTATAAACAAATTAAAACGAGAATATATCTGCTATGACTAAATACACTAAGTTAATAAATAAATTAATTTCAAATAGAATTTCATCCAAAAATATTTACAACAAGTATTTTAAACCCAATACATTAAATATGTAATATTTTCAAAGTGTTTGCAGCGTCACACGTGTTGTATACATACGAGATATATCATATTAATATACGATATAACTCGTAATCTCGCAAGAGACCAAAAGACACGATTCCAGTTATCGAGGTATAAATATTGCCTCGGCGGTCCAACAAAGTTTCGATCAGCGCGGAATTTTCTAGCGAAAAATTTACACGCTATCATCACGGACGTGGTCCTATCTCGTCGTATTAACGTTGCCGATCTCAATTGGGTTCGTGATTCTGCATTGAGGCCACCTACAAGACCTTCAGTGGGGTAGGTTTTGAAGCCGAATGAGGTCGTGTCAACGTTTAGATACGAGATAAGTTTGTTGAACTCTCCTTAATATGCTTGCGTGGGAAATTACTTTTGGTATAATTTGCTTTCAACGCAGGCAATTTTTTTTTTTAATGTAGGTTTTCTTTTACACATAATATAGATTTATTACATGTTTAAGAATAAGTGAAATGGATGTGACGTTTCAGGAATAATTATCCAGTTAATTTCTAAAAAGTAAGATTCGTTTTTTGAATTTATTGAGTGTTTTAAAATAGAATAAACAAATAGCTATTCAAATATATATCAAATAACATATAGAAATTCATTACAAGTAATATATATCGTTGGAATAAATAAGCAACATCTGCGCCAAGTCACACAAATTCCTTTAAAAAAAGGCGGGAGTTTTGCTTCTGACACATTTTGGATCGCCATTATGATTATTACGGTGTAGTGTGATTATTGATGGTTGTTTGTGTTGTAGACTAAATGTTTTTATTTTGTGGTAGATTGATTGTTATTTTAAATTAAACATAATTGTTTTAGTTGTTACTACTCCTACTTCTGGTTCTAAAAATATATATCAATTTTAATTAATCTTTTGTGAATTATCAATCCACAACCGAAAAGTACTTACGATTATCCTTTATATAAATAAATAAAAAATTGAACAAAAAGAAAAACCTTGCATTGCTATATTTTGAGTTGGTGTCGGTGGTGATTTTTTGATTTTTAAGTGAAGCTGATGTAGATTAACTAATTTTTCTTAATATGGATAGATTAAGCATGCGGCATATATGAGTCAGAAACTACTTCGAGGAAAATTTCAAAAGACTTTCGAAAATGCGGTTTTAATAGATGCGGCATACACTAGAAGGTACCACCCTCGAAAGAGTTGTAATCGGCCTCAGTAAAAAAACTTTGCAAAAGAGCTGATATATGTCGTACATCATATAGCATCACATCACACATCACAAAGTTTGATTAAAGACAGTAAGAAATTCTGCCCCATACCGCACCCTAACCGTGAGCCGTTTAGGAGTTCCATCACTAGATTGTATTTTTTTTCATGTTATAGGTTGGCGGACGCGCATATATGCCACCTGATGATAAGTGGTCACCATCACCCATAGATAATGACGCTGTAAGAAATATTAACTATTCCTTACAGCGTCAATGTGCCACCAACCTTGGGAACTAAGATGTTATGTCCCTTGTGCCTGTAGTTACACTGGCTCACTCACCCTTCAAACCGGAACACAACAATACTGAGTACTATCATTTGGCGGTAGAATAACTGATGAAATACTGGGTGGTACCTACCCAGACGGGCTTGCACAAAGCCCTACCACAAAGAAAATAAAACAAGTATAAAACAAAGTCGCTTTCTATGTCCCTATATCTTTAAAACTTCGCAACAGATTTTGATGCGGGTTTGTTTTATAATAGATAGTGTGATTTAAGGGGAGGGTGTTCTATATAATACATGAACAATATAGTAAAGAAACACTGATAATTTTAGAAGTTTGCAATGTGATGTCGTAAACAAACAAATTCTGTAGTATATTTAGTATGAGTATTGCACCCGTGCGAAGCCGAGGCCGGATCGCTTGTATATATTGTATTACAACAGCTTGTCAGTCGTGTAATATTTAATAAAAATATGTATTAAAGATCCATCGCAAAGCCATGTCTTGATTACGACATTGAAATACGAAGTCAAATTACATATCAAAGTGAAAAGGCACACAATATACAAATGACGTATGTTACCGTGTAATATTGCACCAATCTGAGTTATGTTACTACCGAATGAGCCATATCTACGTTAGGAAGTAAATTGGAATGCTTGTTAGAGTTGGAATGCAAGTAAAATAAAATAAGTAAGAAAATTTATGCTAAGACAATTTATATATACTGTTACTTTTCCTAAGTCTTTGGTTCCGGGATATATACAATCACTCGCTGCCTATCTCAAATTCATGTTTTTACATTAAGCCTGTAAATTTCCCACTGCTGGGCTAAGCCATCTTTCTCTTTGAAGAGAAGGTTTCGAAAATATTCTACCACGGTGTTCCAATGTGGGTTGGTGGAATACACATGTGGCAGCATTTCTTTGAAATTAGACACATGCAGGTTTCATACGGTGTTTTGCTTCATCGCCGAGCACGAGATGAATTTTAAACACAAATTAAGTACATGAAAATTCATTGGTGCTTGTCTGGGATCTAACCACTGGGCCATCTTGGCTCTCTGTGCCATCTTAAATTCGTACGAAATAATCATATTTATTTGCCGATAGCAGCACCAATCTACCGAATCTAATCTAAGCCAATCAGAGATGCACTAACACACGAAATAAAAAAACATTTAAATCGGTCAAAGCGTTGAGAAGTTCAGTTACATATTATCAATCATAAGTATAAAACGATACGGCAGTGCAATTTTGTATTTTACTGGTGAAATGATGATACACAATTTTGATACGTAATCTTATAAATTTTATACTTATTATAGTCAAAATCGCATAACACATTCTGTCACTTTTCGCCCTTGTTTAGCGGTGATTTCTGTTTTCCTTATTACAGAATAACTCTGCAAGACAGAAGATATAAAAATTTACTTAATTCAGACATTATTTATTTATTTGTTATTTATTTACTAGCGACCCGTCCCGGCTTCGTACGGGTGCAATACTGATATTAATTATACCACAGAATTTGTTTATTTACGACATCACATTAGACATTCTAACATAACGTTTCTTTACTATATTGGCCAAGTATTATATACAAAAAATTTTCTCTAGAATCACTTTATCTATTAAAAAAACCGCATAAAAATCCGTTGCGTAATTTTAAAAATCTAAGCATACATCCCTATGTATGCTTAGATTTTTAAAATTACGTCGTTACGTCTGTCCCTACAGACTACGGTAAGCGACTTTGTTTTATTCGATATAATGATATTTATAATAATAAGAATAAAATTATCATCAATTCATTTTGCTAACGTTTTAGATTTCTTCTACAAGAAAAAAAAACTTTTGGGTAAATTTATGAAGCACAAAACGCCATTTCGGGATGAAAAGTTATAAATTTCCATGCGCGGAAACGCCGAAAAAATATTATAACGAACAATGAGAACAAACTAAGGCACTGTTAGCAAATTGTTTGTCGTTTGTCGGTCACGCGAAACGACGCTTCGTCTTTGTTGTTCGATCAAACTTTATTCGTTTCAGCCATTGTTGTAAACGCTGTATAATATTCTGATTTATTACTAACCTATATATTCTGTCTGTAACATAATTCCTTGATCATGATGATTAAATAGTATCGCATATAGTCGAAATCAGCCCCTCTTTCCCATTCGGCGCTTTGAGCCCAGGGCCCCATGATCGATAGGGGCCCCGTTAGATTAAATATAGAAGTATAACATTAATATGTGATTGTTAATAAAAATAAACGTATAACCTTATTTATCTATGTTATCTATTCTAACAAAATAGTTATGCCAGAGACCCATAGGGACCCATTATCCTAATTTGCCCAGGGTCTGCAATAGGTTAAAGAGGGCCCTGGTGGCGGACAAACTACTTGAATTTAGAACACTGTCAATAATTCATTTTTATTAAAAACTAGCTGACCCGGCAAACCTTGTACTGCCATAATCGAAATGCTTAAATTAGTCCAAATGTGATGTGCATACAAACCATTGCACGCAGCGAAACTGGTGAAATAACTGGTACTTACATTAAAAGCGACACTGTCAATAATTTTTTCTATATTTTCAATGACACAGGAATCATGAGGTTGCGTGATAAATTGCTTATAATATTTTTAAAATATTGTGTATTTTATATTGCTGAAAATAGTCACGTCACAACAATTAGATACTTACAAAACAAAGTTTGTCTAAAATACTGGCTATTTAAAAGTTTTCAATTTGATATTGACACACACACAGTGTGTTATATACACTTAATATACATTCTGTTAATCAATTTAAAGCTTTGTGATGAACTATTTTTTTTTGTTTTTTCCATGCGCGAAACAGGGAAACTCCAAGTTGATTCCCCAAACTTCCAACGACACTAAACAACGCATGGGAAATTAGATTAAATAGAATTAATTATAGACGTTTAAAACCGAATGGTAAATCCGTTGGAATCATTGGTATACGCGGGATCAAGACATCAAGAATTTTGATGATTTTAGGCATGCGTTTAGTTCATCAGCAACAGTTGATCGGGGAATAACTGGAAGAGTCTGACGAAAATCACCTGACAACAGAATCATGGCCCCACCAAAAATATTTTGGTTGTTACGAAGATCTTTCAACGTACTTTCCAGTGCTTCCACTGATCTTTTAAGGGCCATTGTGCATTCGTCCCAAACAATAAATTTGCATACCTGTAGGATCTTGGCCATTGCGCTCTTTTTGGCGATTGATGAATAAAAATAAAATAAATGATAAGAAAGGTCTGATAGACAGTAAATATCTGAAGTTAGTTAAAATTAAGGTTTTTCTTGTACCTCCTGTGAATTAATATGTAGTTACAAAGATATAACTATTCTTTCAGTTTGATTTCTGAATAACGGGGGCAACATCAAATGTTTGACAAAGTGGGTATTACCCGTGTTACAAAAACATGATTATGGCGTTGATAATGACACCAATACCGAACATTGATACTTGATGTTTATGGAGCTCTAAATATCGATGTTAATTGATAACATCGGTGTTTTTCGCGACTGGAAGAAATTATTAAATTCGAGAAATAGATATAACGAACTCATATGTAGCTCACCGCATAACGTTATCGATTTGATCCGGAGTTATTTTATGTACCCGCCAAATTAATACATGTGCATGCAGCAATCCCTTTTTTTGCCAATCAATGGAGTACATATGGAATCACCTCTCCAAATATACATAATTTTACAATTAAATCCATAATTACTTTCAATTTTTGCCGAAAAAAACGTGCTGTAATGTCCATGGCGATCAGTTGTCGACTGTTCTTCAAATAAATTGTTTTTAATATCATCCCACTGCGGATTACATGTATCCGGTCGACCATTTTTCGCACATAAGAAATTGCGACTTGTACATATTCGTTCACATGCCGTGGGTACCAAAAAACGAAGATGGCTATATAGTCAGTCGCCCGACGTTACTTACATTAGCATCATTCGCTATCGCATCTTGCAAATTAATATATTCTTCGGATCTTAATTTCGCTTGGTTGAAACGATTAAAATTAAGACGTTCAGTTTCTATTTTGGCATTCATGTCAACGATGTACTGATGATATAGTTTACCACATCTCGAGATATTATTTTGTATTTGTGGTCGAACCATCAATCGATGCGAATAAAAATTCATGCCACTTATTATTTTCTGTGTTACTTTTAAATTTTTTTTTTTGAAATAAAACTGAAATAAGACCTATTACCTATTGAAACTGGGGGATGATTATAGTCATTTTTAATTAATATAATTTGACTGCACAATTCCCCGTCTAAAAAGTCTCCATTAACAAAATGACCCACCATTTATTGAATTCATTTTTTACAAAAAATGTGATAAATGAAGAACCACTCGACCGATTTTTTGCAAACTTCACATAAACCCTCAACTATATGTATAGTCCGAAGAAACCCTAAAAATATTTTTTGGATAGATGGGCCCCTTCTTGAGTTATTAAGTGACATCGAAAAATGCTACTTATTTTTATATATATAGATTCGAAAAATAGATGTAACAATGGTTTTAATAATGCAAAATCAACTTTAAAACATCAATGTTTTATTGTCTAACATCGATAGTCATAGAAAATCAATGATAATTCTCTAATAAATCTATTTCTAAGGAAAAACAAAGTTGTTGTTTTTATTATTTTCCTAGCATTTTTATTATACTTACTCACCTTCTAAATCTTCCCTGGACTTCCACAAATAATTCAAGACCAAAATTAGCCAAATCGGTCCAGCCGTTCTGGAGTTTTAGCGAGACTAACGAACAGCAATTCATTCTTATATATATAGATTAGAGTGTCATAAATTAAAAAAATAAAAAAAAACTAACTGTAATATTTATAGATTATATTGTCATATATACCTGATATTTACTTATATTCGGTTAATATATCACTTTAAATAAAGATATATTATTACTCAAAAATAAATTACATTTCAATTACTTGAGCACGAATATAGCTTGAGCATTTTTTATTCATCTTTTCGACATGTACAGTTAATTTACGCTTTGAAATATTTTATTCCCGACTCACATTTTATGAAGTATTAGGCAATTTTGATACAAAAATCTTCAAATCCATACTTAATATTAAAAAGTTAGAAGTGTGTATGTTTAGATAGATATAACTACTCGTTCACACAAAAACGACGATATTGATAATAATGAAACTTTTACACTAATATAGCTTATCCACCGGAATAACACATATAGATATAATTTATAAACGCCGCGTGCGAAAACTAATATTGAATAACGATAAGAAGTGCTGATTTATTGTCGTAGTGCAGAAATACGTAGGATATATTTTTTTAATATTATTATCTTCTTAATATTATATACAGCTAAAAAATTATGTAAAATGAAACATTTACTAACCCAATAAGTGTTAGAAGAGTTATGTTCGTTAATATTAATTTCAATTAATAATCTTGGAATAAAAAACAACTTTGTTCTTAGTTGTACTTTTAAATATTATTGCATTATATAAAATATAAAGCTACCACTGATTCGAAATGTAGATTCTACAACCAGTTCAAGAACTAGATTATACCGGAAAAAACCAGTTAGATCCTCATTGCAGTCTTATCCAGCAATATATTTTTAATATAAGATTGAAATTAATAAAAAGGAAACGTTCAAATTATCTGCGGAATTTTATAATAGACGATACCCTTGTTCTAAGCCCGGAAGTATATTAACTTCGCGGAGTAAGAAACTTGTTATTATAAGTTTATCTTTAGTTTTATCGTGTTATACTACTTTGTCAAATTTATCAACATTATGTGTGTTTTTGTTTACTTTGTAACGCAATTTATGTGTAACAATATATTAAGAATATACCTATATAGTTACGAACTTCTTTTATAAAAATTGTCGATCTATTACTAATATTTCATTGGATATGATGGATGCTTATTCAAAAGTAATTGTAATGACTAGGTGATAGGACTTTGTGCAAGCTCCTATGGATAGTAGGGCGCCCACGCGTCAGGTATTCTACTGTCAAGCATTATTGAAATGAGCCAGTGTAACTAAATTCACAAAGGATATAACATCTTAGCTCTCAAAGCTGGTGGTGAATTGATGTGATGTAAAAGCAAGGAATGGTTAATATTTCTTACAGCGCCAATGTATGATCGACAGAGACCGTTTATTATTAACAGGCATTATATTTTGTTTACTAAATATGACCATTTTAATTTTCTTTATACATCACTATATATTATAAAACAAACTCTCTTATGGCTGTTTTTTTAATAGATAGAGTGATTCGAGAGGATGGTTTTTGTATATAATACGCAGACAATTTAGTAAAGAAACATTGATAATTTCAGAAGTTTCTACTGTGATGTCATAGCATTGCATCCGTTCGAAGCCGAGGCGGATCGCTAGTATATTATTTTTTTAAGAGTTTCTCTAGTATCCAATATTCACTGAATAGATTTTAATAAAACTCTTTTTGGTAATGGCCAGGCAACATAATATGAAGGACCTTTTCGTCCCGCATAATATAAAATATTAGGGGGACATAATATGCGTTTCGTTGCAACATAATGTTGATTTATGTTAAGAATAATTTAGGCAAATGATCCCGGCCCATTATGAAAAGTGAGACAGGAAAGTTATGGATTATTATTAAACCTGGATCTAGTTTTGTTAATCGTAATAATATAAAATCAGTAGATAGAAAACGTGAATTTTGTCTAAAGATTATGGATTCAAACCTCAGCAAGACACTCAGTATCAATTTATGATTTTTTATACATGTGGTGGAATACTCTCCTAAGAAAGAAAAATGCTAAAGCTCAGCCTTGCTTCACACACACTACAATTTATTTCTCCATAGATTACAAAATAATACGATCCAATTCCATAATCTAAATATTATCTGGGCCTAAATCCAACCTCGAATCTGTGTAATTGTTTGCTTGTAATTAGCGGAATATTTCAAACGGTAATCATTTCTGTTTGTCATGTTTAATGCCAAAACCGTAGAGTATCGTTGTGTTCTCTGAATTACTGAAATTTGCGTGTGTTCGCGGTATAACTATAATATGCTTTGTTTTAAATTGTCGGAAAGAAATGGCCAATTAGCAATAACATTATCCCATGGAACTATTATGTATTATTTATTTTTACATGTTTTCTTGTACATTATATTTTGGTGAGAAAATAAATACATTTGTATAGTATGTTGTTGTTGTATTTGTAATGAGTTGTAGGAGCTACCAACTCATTACAAATTTTATACCCAAGTATTGTTTTGTTCCAGGACAAGTAATTCCAATGTAACTATATGCGCAAGGAATATTACATCTCGGTTCCCAAGGTTGTTGGTGCTTTGGCGATGTGAGGGAATGTATTTTGTTTTTATGGTGCCAATTCCATGGGCGTTGTACACCACGTACCATCAAATGCACTATTTGCTCCTTCACTAACCGAAAGATCAATAAAATGTGCTCCAGTATTGTACACCTTAAAAAGGTTTTCAAAAAAGTAAAAGTAAAGTAATATACTATATAGTAGCCCGCAAATTTCCAACTGCTGGGCTAAGTCCTCCTCTCCTATTAAGGAGAAGGTTTGGAACATATTCCTCCACGCTGTTCCAATGAGGGTTGGTGGAATGCACACGTGGCAGAATTTCGATGGAAATTATACACATGCAAGTTTTCTTACGATGTTTTCCTTCACCGCTGAGCATGAGATGAATTAAAAACACAAATTAAGTAGGTACATATATATATATATATATATATATATATATATATATATATATATATATATATATATATAGAGCAATATATTTTCGAAGCAACTTACAACAGTACAGCATTACTCCATATCGAAATTAGGTACCGTAAGTACTTTGTGCATTGAATATAGATCCACATTGATCTATATCCCTTTGCAGTTTATAATTTAAATTAATATTTTTGAAGATAGTAAATATTTCAAATGCAAGAACATAGCGGCTTAGAGTCTCTAATGATATAAAAGCTGTGAATATTGTAGGAGACTTCTGTAGTATATATTGAGAGCCGAGATGGCCCAGTCGTTAGAACGCGTGCCTTTTAACCGATAATTGCTAGTTCAAACCTAGGCAAGCACCATTGAATATTCATGTGGTTTATTGTTTGTGTGGTTAATTTAATTTCTGCCACTTTTGTATTTTCTCAACCCGCATTAGAACAGCCTCGTGGAATATGTTTAGAATATAAAGTATTAGAACTATTGTTATATGTATTTCATAATCAACATAATATAAATAATATTCACTGATTGGTCAAAGGATAATAATTTGTTTTCAATGGAATAGATAACCATGTCATACTTTAACTATTAGTGATGATTGCTGTAATTTTATAACAATCATAGGATATTTCCTGATAAAATATTAAATCAATATTGGATGGCTATGTGTAAATGAGTATATACCATATGAATAAAATATCAAATATAAATATGATGCTTTTAAAAGCAAAAATATAAAAGGATATATTTGAACCATAACAGTCCAATGGCTTTCCATAAATAAAATCGGTATGAAGTTCAAATCGCATGCTACGTGGATTTCATGCAAAATGGACATTATTTATAGGTTTTTCATTTCCGACACTTTAAATATATTATATTTATTTTGCAATTACACTGTTAATTGTATTGTTAAAGATTAATTAATTTGATTTTATAATTATACTTGGAAAACTGTTTCATTGTATTTATTTTAAATGTACATTTTATGTTAAACGTTTGATATCAACAAACTTTCATTAAATTCAGTGGCAGAATAAGAAGCTTTGGTCAAAAATATTCAACCTTCAAATTCAAATTTTAGTCACAATGTTCCCCTTTTCACTTTTCACTTTAATAATCATATAACATTATTAATTAATAAAAATAGTTGATTACGTATTGATAACTACGATGATTACGGCTTGTTTTAAATGTCTTTTGTAATGATACCGGTATACACATACGCGCCTTCTTACTTGCGAAGGTTTATATGGTGGTGATGACTTGTGTCGACCTATGTATAAGTACACTATTAACGCTGTATATATTGTGCAAAAATTTTATTTAAATTGCATAATACGAAAATTATTTATCATTAAGATTTTTTCAACTACATATTTGAGTTTAAAAATGTAATTGTAATTCTATTAATACTAAACGTTTTTTTTAATATTTTTCCCTATCATCCTCCTACCCTTATCTCAATTTTATTACAGCCCTTCTTCTTTGATACTTCTCTGTCTGACGTCATCTCACCAGTTACATTATTTCAAGCCCTGTCGTATTTCACACAGCAGTATGAAATATATTTTCCCTGGTGAACATTATATTATTTGAGCTCAAAAGCTTATTAATAAAAATATGTTTTGTTTTATTTACGTCAAATGTTGTCAAATATTTGTGTTTGTTTCATTATTATTGTATCCTTTACGCTCACTACAAGTTGTTATTTTTGCCTAACAATGGGTACAAACCTTTAAAAACAATTTGTTACTGTATGTCGTGACACACTTTTCTAACCAAACGTTTCATTGCATCTTAACTCGAAATGTTACTTTCGTTCACATACACACAGGACACATAGCAACACGCTGTTACTGTCCCTCTGTTGGGATATAGGCTTTTCCTTTTGAGGCGAAGGTTAAGAGCATATTCCACTATGCTGCTCCAGAGTGTCGATGTCATCAGACACATGTAGATTTCCTCACGATGTTTTCCTTCGCCACTGAGCGCGAGATGAATTATAAAAACAATTTAAGCACATGAAAATTCTTAACAGCTTGCCTGAGTTTGAAACCGTAATCATAGATTAAGATGCATGCGTTCTGATCACTGTGTCGACTCGGCTCTTTGCTCTCGTTCAAGTTTCAGTAAAACAAACGCTTGGCAACTCCACACTGATTAACTAAGTCCAACTCATAACATTCGCTGCTCTTTTCCGACCTCAATTAAAAGTTTGACACGCAGCAAATAACCCGTGAGTACATACGAACGCAGGGTGGATTTGTTTTGGATGGACGGATTTTTACGTTAACATGTACGAAACGGGTTTGAGGTGAATCTCGGCAAAAAATAATTTTCGCCGAAATAAGATTTGAATTTTTATCGAAGAATAGGATTTTTCGTTCCCATGTAAAACAAATTACCTTGAGAATTATTTTTTATATGATAAAATATCAGTAAAAGTAACCAGTTCACAGATGTTGCACAAAGAATACCGCTCGTATTTAAATTCTTTTACTAAATAAAATGCAGTTACATGCTTTTGACTGACTGTTAAGTAATGGATATTCCCATATATGACATTATATTTTCTTCCTGAATACCCTACCTTATTCCTTATTATTAATAATGTACATTGTTGACTTCGAATTTGAAAGGCGAGAGAGTCAGTGTAATTATAGATACAAAGGATGTCTAAGATTGCATGTTTGACAGCTCATTGAATGTGTAATGTATAGATCTATTCACGATGGTCACGATGGTATTCACGATGGTATTTCGTAGTTCTGGTGTATAAAGACGTAAGTGCCCTTTTCATTTTATATAAATCAATAAATTAAAAATGGCTCTATAGCATAGAGCATTAATCTGATGTATGGATCTACGCCGTTTATCATCTTAAGTAAGAACTGTTAAAACTTTTAAATATAGATAAGTTTATTTCTTTACTTCTTTTCAGGTCCGACGTGTTTTTTTTTTCAAAAAGAAAGTTATTTATGTATAAATCATGAAAATTTTATAATATAAAATATTTTTATATAAAAGTTAAAAAAGTAGGTGGAAGAAAAAAGCCTGTTGTGGCCTTTTTAAACAAAGTTTGGAAATCTATAAATATTTCGTAAATCGGTTTTCTTGTTAGAGTTGTTTAGTTTTTGGCGTTGGCGTGTTTTGATTGGAGTGCCAGTCCGTTCTGGACTGCCAATTTTCTCTCTGACTGCTGACTATGGCAACCTTTATCTCAAAAAATATTCAACGCGTGCATCCTAACAATGAATCTTAAATTTAAATAATAACTTTATTTACTAAAGCAGCATTATGATTATTTATTAAATGATGAAAGGACACACTATCGCCGATTCGGAAGTAAAAATACCCGAGAAGACCAGGTTTAAGAAATTTAGCGGTTCATTTAAAGTTTTGTAATTAATTACAAATTTTAAAATAAAAAAGAAATAGGCTTTTATTATGGATCAAAATGTATTCGTACATACTTATCGTTTTCATTGACAAATTAATACTATTGTAAAGAAAATTAAAACAATCTCCACTCAATCACGATTACGTCAAAAAAAAATTTTCTCAATTGTTACAGTTATTATTATATTTCATATAGGCAGGTGGACTGGCAAACGGCCTCTTGATAGTAAGTGGTAACACCGTACATAAACATTGGACGTAAGAAATATTAACGGTTCCTAAAATCTCTAATACATATTTAGTTACTCAAGGTACATCTTTAGAACCAGAACACAACAGTACTAAAAATTGTTGCTTAGCGATGGAATATATTAAGTATAAGTAATACTTATCCACTTGGACTTGTACAAAGCCCTACCACCCACAGAGAAACAAACAATAAAACATACGACACCAAAAATAAAACTTAATGATATCACAATTGGAGGTAGGTACGATTTTAGTAATATCAAATTTGTTTGGCAATATTAATATATCTACAATTAATATTAAACAAACTTGCTTCAGCAAAAAGCATGTTTTAAAGGGCAACATTTTGTATGTTTTTCTAAATGTATGATTAAGAATGCACAGCGTAATTATGTCAAGTTCGGTTGACCATTTGATGATTAAGGATGCTTGATTAGTTTGAGCAATTAAACACCAGCGCTGCGGTTCAATGAGAAATCCCATAATGTATTACATATAATGTGTTGAAGATTAACATTATGACATCAAAATTTGTATTAATTAGTTGTAGCATAATTGAGGATCAACTTGTAATTATCTCGATCGCCTTTTATGGATTGGAAGTCAGTTGTTAGCATATGTCCTTATTTGGAGTTCAAACTTGTTACATAAAGCATTCCATCAGGTTCCGCTACCTATTTTGGCTGTAAAAGATCAACAAATAAGCAGATATACCGAGTTATTTTCATATTATAATAAAAAAAATGAAATATTATTGACCGGGCTTATGATGTTTTCACCCAGAGAATCGGTATTGCGATTCAAGAGGAAAGTGCTGCTAGTATTTTTGACAATATTTCACGTGGTTTATACCAACTCTACAAACAATCATACATTTTTTTTACACGTATGTACGTGTAAGTCATAATTGTAATCAATTATTGTAATAAATTTCATTTTATAAAAATAATATACATATTTTACCTAAAAGGTGAAGTACTTTTTATTAATGAGTTTGAGAATTTGAGAATGAGACTTGAGTTTGAAGGGTGAGCAAGCCGAGCCGAGCAACGACAAGCACGAGGGAAATAATATATTACTTCCCAAGGTTGGTGGTGCATCGATCATGTAAAGAATGGTTAAAATTGCATACGGTACCAATATCTAAAGGACCACTTACCAATATGTGGCCCATTGGCCAGTCCACCAGCGCATGCCAAAAGAAGTATCACATAAGACAATGCACAAAGAAATTGAATATGGAATATGTGACCCATCAATAACAATAAAAAATCAATTAAATTGAATATTAAACCATATGATTATAGAATATGGTTGACCAATCAGGTCATACAACCAAACCAGCCTATCATCTGTGAGATGTATCGTGTTACAATTAATGTATGTGCGATTTAGTTTGTCCACAATATTGAATTACTCTATCACTCCGATTGCATACTCCTTTGGGCACAATGGTAGTAAAATTGCGTGACTAATTTGAATGCAACGTTTAATCATTCCTTATATCACCAATGCGCCACACAACTTGTTAGGTAAAATATTATGAGTGAGTTTACACTAACTTAATCACTTTTAATTGGAAATAAGCAATATTAAGTTACGTAGCCAGAACTTGTTCAAAAATCTACTCTCAAAACAATTGAATGAAGCATTGTCAGCACAGTTTATTTTATTTGATGTCTCGAATGAAATTCCCACATATTATTTACAATCAACAAAACAACAACAACAGCCTGTACCACTGCTGGGCTAAGGCATCCTCTCGCTTTGAGGAGAAGGTATGTCACATATTCCACCACGCTGTTCCAATGCGGGTTGGTGGAATACACATGTGGCAAAATTTCTATGAAATTTGACACATGTAGGTTTCCTCACGGTATTTTGTTATACCGCTGAGCACAAGATGAATTATAAACACAAATTTAATATTAAGCGGTGCTTGCCTGGGTTTGAACCCGCAATCATCGGTTCAGATGAACGCATTCTAAATACTGGGCCATCCTTGCCCCTCATCATATTATTTACAATATTCCCAAAATTCTGAATGGATAGTTGGGGCAAAATCAACATTGGTGTAAGATTGTATCGATCGAATTTGCAATTAATTCGTGCACATTTTTATAGATATTCTTTAGGCAAAACAACCTAATAAAACTGCTTCTTGTGACTGGAGAAACACAAACAAAAAATATCCGAATCGGCTGCAAATTTTAATCGATGTTTACCTCATTTTCGATCTATCTCCAATTCAGGTGCAGTACACGAAAACATAAACATTTCTCGTATTCAGACATATCACAAAAAATATATAATGACTTAAAGTTTCATGATTACTTTACATCGAATAATATTTTATTTTACCCTAAATAGTGGACCTATTCTAGTTTCTAATCAAAGGCAAATGTTTATAACGAAATGAAGGGAGCTCAGTGTCAACACGTTCACCTCTGAGTTGGCGGCAATCAATCGCAACATTGCGGTACGTATTGTATTCAAACAGGACTTGGCAAGCATCCAACTAATTATTCATGTAAATTGAAACAACACAACGCACTGTTTGATGCCAATCGCCTTTGTGTATGATGAAGTTTTCTGATTAGAATTTTTAATATGAATCAAATAGTTTTCGAAATGACAACCTAAATCTGTACATAATTAATATTTTAAAATAACTAGTCTGTAAAGATAAATAATAAATCACTAAAATGCTGTGTGAGTACGTGGTGAGGCAAACGCCTTACCTGCATTAAATTTAAAACGCTTTTATTATTTTGAAATTTATGTATCAATTGTAACGGAACCTTACAATTGTACAAAATTCAGATAAAATTGAATATTGTTACACGTATGTACTATTGACCGATGATAATTTTTTTGTAGATTTCTGGTTATCCTGAAAAAAATGAAAGTTACCTTAATTAATAGGTCACCTACGTTCTGTTCTCCTAGTGTTAGTAAATTCTTTAGAGTATTTTTTTAGTTTTGATAGATGATAGCTTAGAAAGTGATTTGTATCATCCATATAGGCTGTACGAAATATTCGAATAAGGCTACGAGAGTTTTTGAAATCAGGTGAATCGTTATTGAGATCGACTTGAGCGTGTAACTACAAGCAATGTTTGATATACATAATTATTGCCTCTAAATACACCAATACTTTCATGATACTTGCAATTTTCTGACAGTCGTCTTAGTCTTTCCTTTTTTAAATATACCTATTATAAAGTATTTATTATGACCGCAGTTATATAACTATTATTAACTATACTATGATATTATATACATATATTATTGTATTTAACTACCATGACTATTTTTAAAATGTTGAAATAGATTAACTGCTGAGCTACTAGCCGGTTCTTCTCGGTTGAATCTACTTTCCGAACCGGTCGTGGCTTAACAAAAGTGCCTGTACAAGCCTACTTGAATAAAGTATATTTTGATTTTGAGCGATGATGTTATTCCGACTGATGGTGATCTTCAACGGATATTAGTCGGCTACGCACACATTCAAGACTTCGCATGTGTGCGTATCAAGTACACTTTACAGGTGAACGTTGGTGTCATTGTTACAGTAATAATGGGATTGCAATCCGGCACGACAATACTGATGATCAACAGCGTTTTGTACTTATTGGAACACGTGAATATTGAACATGAGAAATATTCGGTAGCAGCAATTTTATTCAACAATGATCACTACATTTCCGTTCCATATTTTTTTTAAACTCTTGAAAAGAATTAAATCACAATAAATAAGTATATAACACTTCAGCGTTGCAATTTCAACTACACATCACAATCTTCCTGCTGTAGTCTATTCGTATATATACAAGCTAGTCTTGGTACTTGAGAAATGTAAGTCGTTTTAGACAACTTAAAAAATATATTACAATTTTCAAACGCCAATGATTATTTAATTTAGTGAATGTATAGATATGAATAATTATTTAAATTGCCCTAATAATTATTGTACACCATCATTTTATTTTAAATCTATTGATGAAAATCATGTAAAGAAATATTTTGCGTTGTTTACAAAGCAACATTTCAATTTTTTTTTTATAAAAGTATTGAATAACCTTACCTTTTTGAAAGTGTTATATGATTCACTGGTATTTTATATGTAAATGAAGACTTTTATATAAAAAAAAGAATATTATAATTAAACAAATTATGCTAATAAATTGCGTACAAAGAATTTGAGATTCATAAAGAAGTCCTTAATTAAGCTGATGAAATTTTGTAAAAGTTATGCTCCTCATTAACATTTTAATTACTGTGTTTTTTTTATGATAATCCTTATCTACTGAGATATGTCACAGGAAAAATATTAATTATGCCATGTTATGTTGGTTTGTGATTTTACACCTATCAGTCTTTTTAATAAATATCAATGATGTTTTTTGTACGTTTGTTGTATATGCGTTTCTAAGCCATTCATCCGATCGGGATGAACATTTGACATTCTCATGTAAAGTAGATGTTATGTACAATGCCTGAGCAGTGCCGTAAATAGCCTTTTCTGCACCCTGTGCGAGCTTCTACAACTGCGCCCTATTTAGGCATACCCTTTGCCTATTTTACTGTCTCACTCACTAAAACTTAAATGCAGGTTCACTACTGCAAATGCGTTGCCCATTAACGATAAACCCTAAACACAAATACGCTCGCGCGCCGCCTAAAAAATGAGCGCGATGTATGTATTTAACGATACTAGCATGTAAGTACGTTTGTATTGGAATCGAGTACTAGGGGCTCAGTGGAATTTTAACAATAACAAAACGAAAAAACAATAGTCCTGCCCATTCAGCCTACTCTTGCGCCCCCGAGACTCTACTCTACAGCCTGTGCCTGGGCACCGGTGGCACCGCCCTATTTACGCCACTGTGCCTGAGAGGACTTCTAGCTCAAGATAACCCCTTTTTGTGTATTAGCTGTCCATAAATTGCTAAGTTAGCTTAGCCTGCATGAAATCACAGAAAAAAGTTTTTATATATTTTACTGTGTCTGATTGTTACTTATCGTAATTTAAAAATAAAAAATCTTTAAATATATTATGGGCTTTGATCAAGCCCATCGAAATGTATAATATTTATCATTAAAACAGAAATACTTTTAACTTTGCCATTTAATATCAATCACGTCTTATGAAATCTTTCATTAATAATATGTATTGCTTCATCAATAATTATAATATATATGTAATAATATAATAACATATGTAATTGATTGACGGAAAAGAGTAATTACATTTCTAAATTTTGGTAACTAAAAATGTGTTAAATGTTGATTTACGAGTGCTCCCAAGATTATTCATAATTTATTTATATACAGTATGTTTTCGTTTGATTTGATTTGATAACAGCAATTACAGTTCCGTGTAAATGTTTCGCGGGAATGTAAAACATCGCTCTGCACGATCGCCCATTTATATAAGTGTAACACATGAAAATACGTTGAGTACCTTTTATTACCACATTTGAAAGCGTGGATGTAGTGGAGTGTATATACATTTGTAATGGAATAAGTAAAAGATCCTATTTGCTATTATAAAAACGATTACGTTTATGTGTGCGTTAAGAAGACAATGTGTGTGTGTGTGTGTGTGTGTGTTTTGGTCAGAATATTAATTGAAAATCAAAACAAGAACGTTACTGTTATTACAATTACTGTTATTACAAAGAGTTTCTTAACTCACACACAAACACACACATACTCATTCACACTCATACAGACATTACGCTATATATAATATAATATAATATATAATATATATAATATAATATTGATTAAAAATTAATAAAAGTTTAGAAGTTTCTGTTAATATAAGTTTCTTAACTCCCACGCATACTTATTCACACTCATACACACAGACATATTACTCATAGGTTTGATCTAACTTATTTCTATTGTTTAAGATGATTGTACGCACATTTAAAATTATTTTTGTAATGGATGAGCAGGCTAACCTAACACAAGTACTAAGTAGTAAGTATTTGTCGGAGATATAGTTGGGTTGTCAGCTTCCATTGCAATTAAGCGCAGCCATTTCAATATTCTTTATTACATGATATTAACAATTTTATAAAATTAAGTAAATTCTTCGAAAAAGTGTCAATGTGATGTGTCGTTGCTAAAACAATCTTCGTTTCTAAAGCGTTCTTCTAGAATAATTCAAACGGATGTTTACAACTACAACTTTTATAATTAATTAATGCAAGTATTGCAAATTCATTCTTGAAATACAGTTTAATATTTAAAATGAATATTTATAAGATTGTTATTCTTAAATACAGCTCTTAATCAATTACAAGTGAATTACTTAAAATAAGTAATATAAACCAACATTTATATTACATAGTCCGTTATGACACATTATAGGTGGCGCTGCATGACGAATCCACATTTTAGTTTTACTTATTACATTGTAGTGTTTTACAAATTTACATAATAAAATAGAAACATTAAAATTATAATTAACAATATATAATTATTAATTAATATTATTAATATTTTAAAACCATTGCCGATAAATGGCGACATGAGCTCACATCTTCCAAATAATAAAACAATCAAATCTCTATTCATTATTAGTCTTATAAATAACATCATGTTTACAAATAGCTATTAAAATACATATTTACGCTTTTTAGACATTTATATAATTAAAATATAATAATATAAACGATAACTTAAAATATAAATATCGTTATTTAACAACCATTACCGATAGATGGCGACTTGCGCCCATATATTCCTTACTAGGGAAATGAAAACTTTCTAAGTTATTACTAGGTTTTCATTCCCAACCTTTTATATATTAAGTATAATATGTGTCACGATAAACATTTTTTTCTGTCTTTCTATAAAAGCGAAGTAATGATACACAAGCATCTACTTTGGATAAAATTTGTATGTTTATCTCAAGTATTTGTTAAGAGAAAAGAAGTCAATCAATTGATCTTCAAATGAACTAAAACACAACTCAAAAGAACTTTCTAGGTGAAATAATATAAATCTCACCTCAGATAGTTTATACTGGCTCAATATGAGATAGTATATAAAATGGATTCAATATGTCCTTAAGGTACTCATATATCACACATATAAAGGCACTCAATAATTTTAGGCAATTATAATATAGGTATGTAAAATATATTCGATCAAGTGGTTTTATTGAAAAATGGTTCCGTATCCCATTATTATGTATGAATACGCCTGCATTTTATGTGTTACTCGATATTACGACAGGTCACGTTGTCTTTCAAAAAGGTTTCATAGCAACAATTCATTCGAATGGTATTGATCGAGGATATTTTTCAAGTCATATTCCATTTAAATTTAGACTCTTAATTTAGGTATTATTTTGTATCATTAAAAATATTTTTGTATACCAAACACGTTCACACACACATTGTTTTTACACCTTTGCCGCAGGTTCAAACACCACTGCATATCCGTGTGCTTATTTTGTGTTTATAATTCATCTCGTGCTCTGTGGTGAACATCGTGAGGAAACCTGCATATGTCTAATTTCGTAGAAATTCTGCCACACGTGTATTTTACCAATCCGCATTGGGATAGAATGTTGGTATATGTTCCAAGCCTTCTCCTAAAAGGGAGAGGAGGCCTCTGCTGTGCGAAATATGTAGCATATATTTTTTTATTTTTTCCATTCCTGCGGTGCGGGGCGTATAAGTCCTCGTATGAAAAGTATCGTCACACTGCTACTGATCTTATTAGATACCGTAACGTTTAAGAAACTAAAACTCGATGTGTCGTGATCGAATTTTATTTCATCAGTGCAGTATATGGTCAAAGAGACTCTGTATTAAGTACACCATATCATTCTGTTACCAATAGTCATTATTTAAGTATATTACTTGGTGGTAGGACTTTGTGCAAGCCCGTCTGGGAAGGTACCACCCACTCATCAGTTATTCTACCGCCAAATAACAGTACTGGTATTGTTGTGTTCCGGTTTGAAGGGTGAGTGAGCCAGTGTAACTGCAGGCACAAGGGACATAACATCTTAGTCCCCAAGGTTGGCGGTACATTGACGATTTAAGAAATAGTTAATATTTCTTACAGCGTCATTGTCTATGGGTGACGGTGACCACTTACTATAATGTGGCCCACATGATCATCCGCCAACCTATATATAAAAAAAATATATCACTTTCCTACTATATATCAAATAGACGTGTGAAAATTGACGTCGAGTCGGTATAACGTACCAAGATATTTTTTGTTGTCTCAATTACAATTCGTCTTTATATAAGCGAGAGACTGTCTTATTATATGCAAAATGCATATTAATCACTACGTATCTGTGATAACTCGGTTGATACATAATTAAGTATCGTAGACGTTTTTCGGAATCCAATTATTGTATGTAGCGATATGTCGACCGCATTACATCTCGTCGACGTTTCGATCGGATCTTAATTAAACTGCGTGTCGCTCAAACAAGGATTGACGTTAGTTTGAATTGCTACTAAAATGTTTCTCTTTGTAATTGGAAATGAATCGCAGATAATTTTAATTACACGAATCACACTTTTGAGTGTATAAATATTCATTCAAATCAAATCACAATTAGTATAACCTTGTTATAACATTTGTGTTCGCGAAGACAAAATAACCATTTACCATGTTTTTTGTTTTCATTTGACGGAGCTCGATATTTCGACATTATCATTGTATTGTTCACGAGACTGAACATACCTATACGGTAAATATCAAGTTTTTTATAACTGTATTAATAAAAATAATCATGTTAATTTAAAATCTAGCAGTTTAATTATATATAGGCACATGTGTTAATGTGTTAAACTCGTTTAACACAGGTAATTTAATACTTCTTGACAATAAATAATGCGCAATCAATTATTACTATGCCTTTGAGATCATTGATCGAAATACTCGAAGTTTCATCAAATCAAGACTGTTTGCCTAATCCTCGGGTATGCTTGATTCTGATTGGTCGGAAGATTTACTCTGGTGCAGTATTTAGTGTCATTTAGAAATAATATTTTACTGAAACCCAATTTTAGTATCATTAATATTTGATGTCTTTAAATTTCTTCGTTTATACTTATTTTATGTACGCACGAGGTATAAGTAATCATTACATAATTACTAACAGCAATGGTACAAAAAAGGTTTTTATATTCAATAATTTATTTATAAATTTGAAAGTTAAACATATAATTTATTAGCAAATCTACTGACGTTGTCTTGTTAGTGTACCTACATGAAGTTAAATATGACGTAAGGAGATAGAGAAATACAGCAATATATTTTAATAAGTGTTGCTTCTATTACGTGTACATACATGCATATATTTTATTATTTAAATTTAATCATAAAATAAATTATACAATTCTCTATGGCTGAAAATACTTGTTAATTAATAACATTAAACACCATCACCGCTTTCGTATATTAAAGCTCGCACGTGCATATTATTTGTAAAACGTAGCGAAAAATTCATTTTAACAAAAGAGAAAATAATTAATTATATTTTTAATCTGTTGTTAGCTCTTGTGGTCTATGGCCTTGACTCGTCTGGTTTGGTTTATCCTACGCCTGCAATTAGATGATATAATCATGGTACATTCGATTATCGATTTTGGAATTAGTAAAAGAAGTATTTATAGGTTTTTCTACTTTTATGTCAATTATTCGACTGCTTAATAATTATACTGAGGATTGCACACTACAAATGAAGCCGATATACTGATATTATTATTTCAATTAAAAATCAAATTCGATATAATTTCATATTCTTGAATGATAAGTTTTTGAACTCTCGATCGACGAAAAGATGTTCTTAAAATTTTACGCGCATTGTTAGTGTCATGCGTCATTTTAAAATTGAGTAGATACTTACTAAAAATAAATCTGTAACTTTTACATTTTAATTATAATATTATAAATCTGTTCATATTTTTAAGTAAATAAATGGTATATAAATGTATTTATCTTATTATATTTCTGTAAAAGCAATGACCACACTTACGATTTACGTCAGAATATTTAGAGATAATAAAATGATGCCCGAACGAATCCATTAGAAAAAACATGTTATAGGTAGTCGTAAATACGTGCGGTAAATACAAAGTTCGGTTAGAGAAATGTTTTTGTATGTACCGAATTATTTTTTAAGTACATACGCAATCTTATTTAAAAAATAACGTATAAGTGTACAAGCATGAAAATCAGTGTTTTCCAATGACAAAAAAGCTGCAATCCTTGGTACACTGACTCACTCACATTTCACAAATCAAAAAACAACAATAATAAATATTACTATTTAGCGGTAAAACTACTCACCTAGAAGTACACTTTGGTAAGTATGTTTTTCAATATATTAAAACGAAAATATTATCAAAACCAACACAATTAAAAATATATATTGTTTACATTAATATCCTTCCAATTAAAAGTTAATTTGTATGAAGTTCACAGTACGAGTAATATAAATTAGATTGATATCAAACTGGCTTATGATTTATGAAGGGAAATTTTGTAAAATAAAAGAAATTCTTTCTAGAAAGTTCACGTGTGCCGCTCACGAAAATAACTTTCATATTTCGAAATCTGTATATTCGTCTGTCACTTAATAAATCATAATAATTATAACTTATTATTTTGTACATTTTAACGTCGAAAGAATGTTTATTTTAGTTTTTCCCTCATTGTTTAGCTTAGGCTAGGTTACCGCCCAGCTCACAGTAGAAATGAGTGAGAAGAGGTAGATCCTAGTCTGCTAGATTGGAAAATATACATCCCTGCGACCATCGTGTCACCGACGCTCCGCAGGGAGCATCCAATCAACGCTGTAGTCTCTTTTTGTAAGACCTTCATGGTTACTGTAGGAGACTACGCAGCAGGAATTGTTAAGGTCTGATCCAGCTTGTAGGAGATGACGAATCGTTGTCTCTGATCTCCCACAGCTCTAACGTCTGAGGCTTAAGTAAGGAGAAGAAAACCTACTTCAGACGGTCTTACTACCGTATGCTCTAGCGAGGCGTGCTGTCTTATTAATGTCACTGCCTCTCCAAACCCAGCCGAGGACGCCCATCACATTAGTTTTAGCGTGTAGAACCAATTTCCAAGGTTTCGGGTACCTTTTAGAAGAAACTGCATTAAAAAAGGAAGTAATTTTATAAAGAAGTAGAAGCCTTGATCCGGGATTAAAAGAATTGGCGGACGCAGTTATTGGGTTTCTCGCCAAAAAGCCTGGAAACTGGTAAAGTTTAACTTGTGTTTGTCCTACACATATAGATATTGTTAATTTACTATAGTCTCGTAATATTTTCGTGAGCGATTTAGATATATTATGTATGCACTTTGGATTTTTTTTTTAATTGTTTTGGCGTGTCAGTCTGAATAAATACAATGAATAAATTCTGGCAGCGATTTGGAAAATAAACGAAGAATTCGTTACTTCCATACAATTTAATTTTGAAAGAAAAGTCTAACGAAGCAAATAAGCGCAGTGATTTTTATCTTTGCATTCGTTCCGGCATAAATCTGAAATTCAGAAGCGAGACTGCATTACAAATTGAATTTCAATGGTAATCGAACTTACTGACTATCTAGCACCAAATCTTATTCGATTTTTATTTTTGACTGTTAGATTCTCAACAGACCTTTTGAGTGTTTTTTTATAGCTATGGATTATCGCAATATAGTTTTGAAGTATTTTTCCTGTAATGAACACAAGAGAAACACACTTTTTTTTTATTATTCACAATTCTCTTACTTTCCAATGTCAAATAGGAATTTACCTTTTTTATCGTAAAACATCTATTAAATCTGCTTTGGGGAAGACTCACTGCACTCAACTCACAATACTCTCTAAATAACACCGGATGAAATATGTATGTATTTATATATGTATTATGTAAAGAGTAGTATCAATGACCCTTTTCAATTAAGGAATTACTAATAATCGTACTTACTCCTCTTGGACATCGATCCTGCGGCTTTTTAAATGACCAAGCTGCCCAATAAACCATTGCACTATTCATTCTTACACACTATATTATTATTATTATTTTATGGCATAGGCAGGCGGACTGATATGGGCTACTATTAGAAATTGATTTCCAATGCCATTATCACTAAAAAACATTCCTTACATAGCCAATACGCCACCAAACTTGGGAACTGAGATGTATATTTAACTGTAGTTGTATGGACAATACTCAGTATGACTGCTTGGCAGTAGAATTTCATATAATGAGTGAGTGTGCTAACACCAAATAGATATTATATAAATAATACATCATTTTCATAAGCTGTGATGACCCAGTGGTTAGAACGCGTGCATCTTAATCGATGATTGCGGGTTCAAACCCAGGCAAGCACCACTATATATATGTGCTTAATTTGTGTTTATAATTCATCGCGTGCTCGGCGGTGAAGGAAAACATCGTGAGGAAACCTGCATGTGTCTAATTTTATCGAAATTATGACATACGTGCATTCCACCAACCTACATTGGCAACAGCTTGGTGGAATATGTTCCAAAACCCTCTCCTCAATGGGAGAGGAGACCTTATCCCAGTAGTGAGAAACTTACAGGCTGTTACTTTACTTTTTTACTTTTTACATCAGTATCATAATGTAATTTAAAATACAGCACTTTTGATTTAGCGACGCTTTTGTACTGATACAAATTAATAACGTCTCAAATAACCCCAACGTATATAGGTCTAAGTACGTCTTATCCCATTGTCATTTTCAATTCCTTCATATTGTACATGCAAGGTTTTTCACATAGAATACGATGCATAAAATGAATCTATACGATCTGATAATGTATGGTATTATCGTTGCTTCAAGAATGACGTTTAATTTCAGATAAGTCTGGAACAGGTATCGTTTTGTAATATGATACATTATTCGTTCGCTATTATATATGATAAGTGTTCTTTATTTAAAGTTTCTTATTTTAAAATTAGTTAGCAGTCTTAAAATATTATGATAATTTATTTTATGAGGTCTGAAAAATTTTGACGTCATCACCTCAAAGTTTATTAATCCATCTATTGGTCTTGGCAGTTCAAAAATATTTCCTAAGATAACCACCAGTATACCATCACTAATATGACTCAACAACAGCCTGTAAATTTCCACTGCTGGGCTAAAGGCCTCGTCTCCCTTTGAAGAGAAGGTTTGGAGCATATTCCACCAAGTTGTTCCACTACTATGACTCCGACTACATGAAATATACGATTTTTTCAAAAAATCCTCAAACTTAAATTGCCTGGTGATAAAGACATGCAGCAAGAAAATATATTTAAAAGACAGATATACCGAGGCCACGGACGAAAAGTCTGCTGAAATACAAATATAAATAAAAATGTATCAATTACTCACTAAAACCTTTTTTTGAAGGCGTCATCCTGTCACAGTTTATTATGCGAATAAGGTTATCATCGCCGTTCATAAAATTCATTTGATGTATAAACAATCCCATAATTCAAAATCATCTCGCATTTTGCACTTCCATTCCCGCTGTCAATCTGACGTTCCAGCTCATTTATGTCAGGAAACGTTCGGATCCATTGTTTTGTTCCATGTCAGGACGGTTATTATCTTCGTTAACAATACATTGGAAAGTATTCAGGGGAGCGGAGAACATGGAACTATCGAGTCGACAATGTATATTGTGTGAATATTGAGTCTCGTAACAGTTGTGGAACTTTTATTTAAATTAATAATGTAACGGTGTAGGGCAAATGCTTAATAAGGATTTAATTAGGACGTCAAAAAGATGATAGCAGTATGTTTAACATTAATCAGATGACAGATTAACCTTTTTGGCATTTATATTTAAGAATGTTTTTTTTGCTGTCAACGAGTGCTGCAAACGAACAGTAGGCTCATCTGATGAAAAGCGATTAGAAGTCCATGGGCGGTGGTAATCGGTAAGTCTTGGCTTAAAGGTGCACTGTTGGCCTCTAAGCTACGCTACGCTCTTTTCTTGAAGGCTCCCAAGTCGTATTGGTTCGGGAAAACCACAACAAAGTGGTTGTGCGAAGCAGAAATGTAAAATGTAATAGCCGAAATTCACATATATTTCAAACGCAATAATATAATAAGCACAAGATGGGCCTGAATCTCCCAGACGGGCTGGAAAGACATCGACTCGAGTCGAGATGAGTCGATCGATGATGAGTGGTTACAACGCATGCATGGTCGACGACCTCCATGGTCGAGTGGTGTGTACACCGGTTTTCACGCCACTCTGAGGTCCTGGGTCGGATTCCCGGCCGAATCGATGTAGATTACCATTCGTTTTCTATGTTGTCTTGGGTCTGGGTGTTTGTGGTACCGTCATTACTTCTGATTCCCATAACACAAGTGCTTCAGCTACTTACATTGGGATCAGAGTAATGTATGTGATGTTGTCTCATATTATTATTATTACATTATTATTATTATAACCGATGATTGCGGGTTCAAACCCAGGCAAACACCGCTGATTCATGTGCTTAATTTGTCTTTATAATTTATCTCGTGCTCAATGGTGAAGGAAAACATCGTGAGGAAACCTACATGTGACAAATTTCATAGAAATTCTGCCACATGTGTATTCCACCAACCCGCATTGGAACAGCCTGGTGGAATATGTTAAAAGCCTTCTCCTCAAAGGGAGAGGAGGCCTTTAGCCCAGCTGTAGTTATAATGTGGGGGAACCGTGTAAGTCGGTCTCGCTTTTGCCCAGGACACCTAGTGCGCCCTATTACAGCGGTACACCCACTAAAAATCAGCGATATCATTCCTGTCTCTTCGGAGGCGTGACGGGATCGCTTTCGTGATAACGTGACGAAATAAATAACTCTGAGACTTGTCTACTTTAATATATTTTTTTTATTAACTTATTTGTATTTTGCCCACTTTGTTAGACCTGTTTATATATTCAAAATAAATATATATGTATATATATAATAATGCTAGACCTTGAATTGCTAATGTTTCCTTTTGATCTCTGAAAAATGTTACCAAAACATGTACGTAGGTAACACGGTCGGACGCGGGTGACGCCGCGGGAGGTTTAAAATATATACAAAGCCGTAAAGTCCGTATGAATGGAAGCTTATGAATTATCTGTCCAAATTCAAAAACAATGTTTTTATTTTATAACCTGTTCATTGAAGCAGCGTTTAAGAAATAATAATAATAATAAATATAATAATAAATATGAGACAACATCACATACATTACTCTGATCCCAATGTAAGTAGCTGAAGCACTTGTGTTATGGAAATCAGAAGTAACGACGGTACCACAAACACCCAGACCCAAGACAACATAGAAAACTAATGGTTATCTACATCGACTCGGCCGGGAATCGAACCCGGGACCTCAGAGTGGCGTACCCATGAAAACCGGTGTACACACCACTCGGCCATGGAGGTCGTCAAATATACCTCAACATTGCAACTTTAAGTAGGGGAGCATATAGCAAAAACATTTTAGCAGCGATCCAATAATATATAAGATTTTATAGATGATAAAAAAGCGTGGAGTTAATACCTGTTGACTTCCAAGCAGGATATATTAATTTAAATTATTGTATTTAACTAACATATCTTTGTATTTTATAAATGTTAAAAAAGAATAACTACTGAGTTTTTTGCCGGTTCTTCTCGGAACCGACGGTAGCATCACTTAATTGTAAAATAACGATTCAAAAGTGCTTGTAAAAGCCTACTTGAATAAAGTTTATTTTGATTTGATTTGATTTATAATATAAATTTCAGACGAGTTACACCGTTTTATAGAACTAGTATTTTTTACAATTGATGACTTAAAAATGGACTGAATCGCTTTCGTGATAACGTGACGAAATAAATAACTCTGAGACTGGTCTACTTTAATATATTTTTTTTATTAACTTATTTGTATTTTGCCCTCTTTGTTAGACCTGTTTATATATTCAAAATAAATATATATGTATATATATAATAATGCTAGACCTTGAATTGCTAATGTTTCCTTTTGATCTCTGAAAAATGTTACCAAAACATGTACGTAGGTAACACGGTCGGACGCGGGTGACGCCGCGGGAGGTTTAAAATATATACAAAGCCGTAAAGTCCGTATGAATGGAAGCTTATGAATTATCTGTCCAAATTCAAAAACAATGTTTTTATTTTATAACCTGTTCATTGAAGCAGCGTTTAAGAAATAATAATAATAATAAATATAATAATAAATATGAGACAACATCACATACATTACTCTGATCCCAATGTAAGTAGCTGAAGCACTTGTGTTATGGAAATCAGAAGTAACGACGGTACCACAAACACCCAGACCCAAGACAACATAGAAAACTAATGGTTATCTACATCGACTCGGCCGGGAATCGAACCCGGGACCTCAGAGTGGCGTACCCATGAAAACCGGTGTACACACCACTCGGCCATGGAGGTCGTCAAATATACCTCAACATTGCAACTTTAAGTAGGGGAGCATATAGCAAAAACATTTTAGCAGCGATCCAATAATATATAAGATTTTATAGATGATAAAAAAGCGTGGAGTTAATACCTGTTGACTTCCAAGCAGGATATATTAATTTAAATTATTGTATTTAACTAACATATCTTTGTATTTTATAAATGTTAAAAAAGAATAACTACTGAGTTTTTTGCCGGTTCTTCTCGGAACCGACGGTAGCATCACTTAATTGTAAAATAACGATTCAAAAGTGCTTGTAAAAGCCTACTTGAATAAAGTTTATTTTGATTTGATTTGATTTATAATATAAATTTCAGACGAGTTACACCGTTTTATAGAACTAGTATTTTTTACAATTGATGACTTAAAAATGGACTGAATCGCTTTCGTGATAACGTGACGAAATAAATAACTCTGAGACTGGTCTACTTTAATATATTTTTTTTATTAACTTATTTGTATTTTGCCCTCTTTGTTAGACCTGTTTATATATTCAAAATATACTTATTTTTAATATTGTTATACATAACACATTATTATACATTGCATTACAGTTTATTGCGTCAATAAATTCTGTGTATTATAATAATACCGCTATTATTAATAATTACAAAATTAAACAAGCAAAAAAGACGAATCAAATATTAAAATTGGTGTATTTCGATTATGTGGAGCGCAGCGAACAGTGAAATTGCATTTCCATCAATAACAAATGTACCCATTTTCTTTGCTCGTACGTAAATATCACGAATGTACTAATGTTTGCTACAATGGTAACATTTTTATCTATAAGATTTTTTTTTATGTTCTAGGTTTTTTTTATATTTTTTTATAGTTTTTTTTTTATATTAAGGATACCAAATCAGCTTTGACGTTTAAAAGACTACTTAAATACTACATTCAAAATAAAGTTAAAGTAATTAATAACTAAAATAAGAATAAAAATATATATTAAAATAAATCAAAATAATACATTAATACTTTTTATAAAGTAATATGAAAAATAAATAAATTGAAAAACCAATATATAAACTAAAAAAGGACATAGTTAAACTAAATTATTAAAATAAAAATATAAGTTGTGGCACATCTAGTTTTATATCGCAACAAACACGACGGTCGCAAAGACGTCGAATGAGTCGTGCTGTTCAGACTATATTATTTCATTTCTACCCACACAATATTTTTATAACTCCATTATTTCGCCCTACACTTAAATATTTAAATACTATGTTTTATGTAATATAATAAGTGTCCAGTTATTTCCGTTTTGTCCCAACAATTTTTTTGGTATTTTTGTTTATTTGTTTCTCATGTAAGTGATTTTCTTGTAAATCTTTTTGAGAAATAAAGATCTTTAAACCTAGGTTGGCTGACGAGCATATATAGGGGCTACCTGATGGTAAGTGGTTCCTTACATCGTCAATGTGCCTCCAACCTTAAATAAGATATCTAAAAACCTAAATATTAATAAAAATACATTAATAAAAGGCTTATGTTTTACTTGCATTGTTTCATATCTATAATAAAATTGAAGTGTCTGTATTTAATATTAGAATAGTCGTTTTTTACTCAATGCTATTATGTATACACGGTACATATATCAAAATAACATTTTTTTCCAATTTTTGTCCGTCTGCCTGTCTGTTTGTTCCGACTAATCTCTGGAACGGCTGGACCGATTTAGACGAGTCTTTCATTGGCAAGTAACTGATATAATAGGGAGTAACTTAGGCTACAATTATATATTTTTCGTGCAAGGTCGCTGGCACAGATAGTATGTTATATATTATATGTTCAGTATGTTCAGATCAAATCTTTTATTAGAACCGTTTCTTATCTTACACAGTGGAAATTCAACATGTTAGTGCAGTTCCGATGATATTGCGTTTTTATGGTAAGCGTGACCTACTTCTGCAAGCATTGGAGTCTTCAAGGGTCAACAGCATATATATTAAATTTTGTATATATATAAAAACTTGCTTTATAAAGTATTTGAAATGAATTTCTTTTACGCAGCTTAAAGTGAACAGCCAGTAATGGCCACGTGAAGAAAAAACGTTAAGTGGACAGTGGTGCTATTACGTGTACAGTATAGCGACTGTTGCTATCAAATATTTATAACGAATTGATATCAAGTTAAATCAAAGAAATATAAATCAGTAGTGTGGCAGTCTCCATAATATTCATTTATCAATCCGCAACTATTATTTGATAGCAATTACTAAAACCGTAATAGCACCACAAGCGATCTTTCCCTCTCTCACTTTATGTCTCTTTCTCTCTGGAATTATATTTTTTATTTTATTCTATGATATTTTGAATAACAATTACGTCATCGTGAATAAATTATCCTATTGAAAACGTAATTGTGATTTATCAAAGTATTGCGTTCCTGCCATCGACGCTGCTTGTTTTTTATTTGATTTACTTTACTAATGTCGGAAACGCATCTGTAATTTGGTGTTGCACGATTCTACAGAAACAAGTAGTCACTGTCCATGGTGAGCCTTCTTCCCGTTAATTACTTATTGCTTAAATATAAATCCGAAAATTTTGATGGGTCAATATTTGTTATTTAATCATGCCTAAATGATCGAAATGATTTGAATTTAAATTGTTGCAGAGATAGATAATAATGCTAGACCTTGAATTGCTAATGTTTCCTTTTGATCTCTGAAAAATGTTACCAAAACATGTACGTAGGTAACATGGTCGGACGCGGGTGACGCCGCGGGAGGTTTAAAATATATACAAAGCCGTAAAGTCCGTATGAATGGAAGCTTATGAATTATCTGTCCAAATTCAAAAACAATGTTTTTATTTTATAACCTGTTCATTGAAGCAGCGTTTAAGAAATATACCTCAACATTGCAACTTTAAGTAGGAGAGCATATAGCAAAAACATTTTAGCAGCGATCCAATAATATATAAGATTTTATGGATGATAAAAAGCGTGGAGTTAATACCTGTTGACTTCCAAGCAGGATATATTAATTTAAATTATTGTATTTAACTAACTTATCTTTGTATTTTATAAATGTTAAAAAAGAATAACTACTGAGTTTTTTGCCGGTTCTTCTCGGTAGAATCTACTTTCCGAACCGACGGTAGCATCACTTAATTGTAAAATAACGATTCAAAAGTGCTTGTAAAAGCCTACTTGAATAAAGTTTATTTTGATTTGATTTGATTTATAATATACATTTCAGACGAGTTACACCGTTTTATAGAACTAGTATTTTTTACAATTGATGACTTAAAAAGGTATTATACTTTCTGTCCCAAATATAAAACATCTTTGTCCCCGTACGGGTACGACATATAAATTACTCCAGGTACACAAAAGTCAACAATACCCTCAAAGGAAACAAACACCTTATTGCCGATGAAATGTTTTCGTCACGTATCTCATTACTTAGCAAATTGTAAGTTAGCCTTTTAGACTATTATACGATTATACTGCCCTTTCCATTTGTAGGATTAAACATTACAAAACTATTGTAATAAGTTTTTTTATTAAAAGCCAAAGTGACTTGTAACCGATTTTATATACGCCGTTATTAAGTTGGGCACTGACAGCTCCACAAATTTATTTGTCGATAATGACTTTGTCAAAAATATTCTATGCTATCCTTTAACGATAGCATTTAATGTTCTTCTATCTGGTTTCTTTCTATACAAAGATATTGAAACTTTTTGTAAAATCATTACAGTATCAATACATTTTCTCAATATGCCTACTGATACTGTAACTTACTGTTCATGTGCTGGGTTTTACACGACCGAAAATCCAATGGTTTTTTTTTTCTAAATTTGTAATGCTTGCTTGGTTGCATCATTACTATAACTGAGATAAAATATATCCCGTGCAATTATATTTAGAACTGGTAACGCATTTTTATTGACAACATAACCAAGTTATTCATCACAACATTCAAACAATTTCCATTTATCATCGCTTCCATTTTAATCTTGCTTCCTGTAATCCATTTAAATGGCAAAACAAACGGTTTGAGTAAATTTACCTTGAGGTTGCGATGGTTAAAATAATTTTATATTAATTATAACACAGTCATATACACTCGTGAAGTCAGAGGACTTTGATGAAGGTGAGGTTGATTTTGGAAAGTTGTATTTAAAAACTGGCTTGTTCAGCTTTTTATTTATTTTTATTTTGTTCGATTTTTGAATTCAAACTTCACAAGATTTACATCCGCGCGAGAAATCTATTTACAGCTGTATCTCGAAGAAAAGCTGCGCTCGTTCATACTCATTATCCGTAGTGTAACAAGTTGAAGTCTTCCCTAGAACAAGAAGCGTGCACTCTCTCTGCGCCAATTCCAGTGTTCTGACAAAAATCATATCATTGATGTGTTACGTCTCTCAATTTCCTGCAATATATGGAAGTGATTTTGTGAAAAGGTACGGAAATCGTTCGTTCGTGGAAGATGGAAACGATAGGAAGCGGAAAGCGTGCACTTTTTGATTTTGACCAATGACCGTGTGTTGCTTGAGTTGGCCGGCAGATTGGCTCCAACGAATTTCCGAAGATTTATCTTAAGGTTGCTTATTGCCAAGGTAAGATATCAGATGAAACAAAATAAACATCGTAGTTATGTGACTACTGTAAGGTTCGCTTGTTTTTTACTATCAATAATTCTTTTTGTATAAATATTTTCATTTCCTTTTTAATTATCCAATAATTTCCAAAAATCATGGGTAAAGTAATGTTGTTTCTAATTCAGTTTCAAGCAGCGCCAAATTACGCGTTTCTTTGACTGAAAGTAATTCTATCAGGATAATTGGGAAACACCCAAATTTTTATAACATTGTAAGTATCTTATCACAGAGCTCAACACAGAAATAGTCTTATCAGTGTAATTAATTCTATTTGGCGTACAATACTGGATAATTCGACTATTATGTGAAGACCCTAGGGAGTGATAGTCAAATGCGACATTATCACAAAATACAATACTTTGTTCCTCAAACATTGATAAAATTTGACACAATATTTACCATTACTTGAACACGCGATTTTATATCGTATACGTATAAAAATATGGACCAGATTAGATTGACTAGTTTAATGATCACTCCTTGATAACAACCAATCAACAGACAGTAAAAAAGAACATCTCCATGACTACATAGCTATAACACCCACATCTCCATTTTCATTAGCATAAAAGGAACATTTCAAAAGAAACATAAAATTCAGACTATATGAAATTATTTCATAGCTTCGAAAGACTTTATAAAATTCCCTTTTTAAATATTTGAATACATTTGACAGACGTTTAACAATATAACATCTCTCATACAAATGTAATCAAATCTAATCTCGAGAAAGACATACTGAATATCTTAGAAAGTAGGTAGGTACTTGAGATTAACGATCACCAGTAGCTATAGATACTGCGACTGTTACAAATATTAACCATTAACAATTCGGTAATAGAATTGATAGCTAAGATTTTATATTATAATAACATTAATTATTGCTGTTTCGTGGTAGAAGATCACGGGCACGGTGGAGTGACGACTTACACAAGACGGCTGGCAGGAGCTGGATGCGAGTAGCCCAAGAACGATCTCAGTGGCGTGCAATTGGAGAGGCCTATGTCCAGCAGTGGACGGAAATGGGCTGATGGAATGAAATGAAATGGTAGAAGATCTGATGAGTCGAACGAATTTACTTGTTACGTATAAGATTAGCGTCCTTTACGGTTTCACTTTTACAACAATATTAATCTAAGCGTATAAGAGTTTAAATGTCTTAAAAAATAGCACTAAAGATTTTTTTTATTGTTATAAGCTTAGGTAAATATTGTTGTAAACAGTTATTTTATGAATTTTATAATTCCATCTCTCTTCATTTTAATGAGAAAATTCAACGTCTATTAAAATATCATCTATTAAGAATGCTGACAGCGATAATGCCTCGTTATTAATAAATAATTGTAATCAGAAATTTGAGGCTTTCAAATACTTCGTTATGGCATCGTAGGTTTTATTATAACAATGCTTAACTACCGAACTTTGAACTAATAAACAGTAAAGTCGGCGAAATGGAAAGCCGAGATTATGAGAAAGGAGCAACTCTAGCATCGCGCCTTGTAATGGGTAGTAAGCACTTCACAATTAAATTGTAGATTTCAATTACCTTTTTCACAACATATGAAGGCGGTTTATTTACAGGGTCAAACCTTGAGAGTCAAGATTTTAATCCCCATATATCTGTAGTGGCACAAACTATATCATAAAGTAAAATTACGAATATTCATTTAAAAAAAGGAACCTCTGGACTAACATTTCTTCTTCTTTTTTTTCACCAATAATTTTTGCAATCAACACCCGTAGTGGGTGTTGATTGTAAAAATTCACACTTCCTACGCACAGCTAGGTTTCCTCAGAAATTTCGGGGGGTCGTCCGGCTTTGAATTCGTCATTTTTGGTAAAAATTTACGTGTGTAATTGAGATACGGATTTCGGATTCTTAAGAATGCCGCTAACAATTCAATAGACAATGCAGAAAGAACAATTGTGTAATTGCTACATTAAAAAACACAGACTTTGCAAAAAACAACAATAAAAAATAAATGTATCGGACATAAACGGCATTCGTTTCAAACACAAATCATATTAATTGTATTAATTCATACTGTGCAAGTAAAAACAAGAATAATCATTCGAGTTTCGTCATTACGTGCTTATCGTTAAACCGAGGAGCTCAAGCACTAAGACCGCAAACGATCACCCGAGTAAAACATGCTGAGCTCGAGTAATCAAAGTATTTACATGCCCAAGTAAAACGAAATACTCAAATTCCTTAGTGTAACAAGTTGATTACCTGTTATTTCATTGGGATTTCTTTTAGCATGTTGCTAATATAAATGAAATGAAATTATGGCAAGCGCACTCTTTATTAATTATTTTAATGTATGAAATGTGTTCGATCTGTAGCTGTTTCTTGGTTGGTACTTCTTAATTCAATTATAAATAAATAAGTGTTTTTGTTTCGTTTTAAGACATTTCAGAATGTTATACTTCGTTAGAATTCAAGTAGTTGTTCATGGGTATAATTTAATTGATATCTACATTAAAAATTTCGTGAGGGCCTTCGATAGAAATGTATTATAACATAACAGCCTGTAAATTACCCACTGCTGGGCTAAGGCTCTCCCATTAAGGAGAGGGTTTGGAACATATTCTACCACGCTGTTTCAATGCGGGTTGATGGAATGCACATGTGGCAGAATTTCGATGAAATTAGACACATGCAGGTTTCCTCACGATGTTTTCTTTCACCGCCTTGCATGAGATGACTCGAGATCGAGATCGAAAGTTATCTACAATTATAGACATTAGAAAACAAAATTTACTACAATGTACCACAATAGTGACCACGTATATCCGCAAAATTCATATCAACGAGATACCGATTTTGATTGTTAAGTTTGTTGCATCCAACAAACCGTTATCGATAGTTCTTACCACCATAATAGAAAATATAGATATTTGATAATAACACTGGTTAATAAAATATAAAAAGAAAAACCTTTGTTGTTTATTTGTTTCAACCAAGCGAAGCCGGATTTTCATCTAGTTCATCATTATTATTTTCAGTTAATCATATATTTAGGTACCTAAATATATGCATCTTAGGATATAGTTCAGAAAAGCTTATGCGGATTTTTGACTTAAAATATTGCACTCGTGTATTATACGTGAATATCAATGAAGTTGCCGGATTTTTATTTTCAAGGTCAAACCTGTTGTACCACAACTTCATTCGTGATTATCATCATAGATTGTACATTACTCCGTAATCCTATCATCATCTATACTAATATTATAAATGTGAAAGTAATTCTGCGTGTCTGTCTTTTTCTCAGACAAACTATTAAACCCTGAAGATGGATGTACGATACTTTTTTTTTATTTGTAACCTTACGAACAAGCCGCGTGTCACTAGTAGCAACATATATGTATATTATATGACGCTGTTTCAATAAAATAATGATTTAATATTGAAGGGCTTTTAAAAAAAGAGTATATATCAGCTCATTTTCGTTTTCGATCCTTGGTAACTTCCTATGAAAAAAATGGTTAATCTCATTGCTTCCGTTAAGAACATAATACCATGCATGCTTTTAAGTTACCTCTAAATGGAAAAACTAATTATTACTTCAGCGAATAAACTTTACCTAGAAAAGGTTTTAAATAAACAAATGGAATTTGAATGTACATTGTTTCTTATTTTCAACATGAAAAGGGATTTAATAATTTCAAACAAAATAAACTTCAAATGGTTTGACTGCATTAATGAAAACAGTTCATACAAACCGTTAAACCATTGATAATTGATATCAAGTCCATAATGCAATACGATGCCAGTTCAACGTTTCAATCCTGTTGGGAGCGATACTATTGTGGCATTGTAAAACTTTGCCATGAATAGACAATTCATTGCTGCGAATTGAATTGACCCGACCGACTTTAGTTGTCACGCAAGCGATTCGACAGAAGTATGCAAATAATAAACTTTTAAAATACACACCGTAATACGTTTTAAATGACACCGCAGAGATTTGCTTTAATTTTCTTTTTGTATATAGATTGCATATTTTATTTGTGACAATAAATACATAATAATAATAACTTTTATTTAATTATTTCTTGAGTTCATAATAAGAAAAGTGGAATGTTTAATTGATGTTTTACTTATCAACAAATTATTGTAATAAATAATTTACAAATGCAATTTTAGCTTCGATATTAATTATTTATTTCATTATCTTAAAGAAAATATATGTTACATCTGTTATATAGTCTTTAAGATAATTATAATATATTTTACTATTCGATTACATCTGTTTTTATTTATAAAATTTTAAGTGTCGCTAACTACGATAAATAGAAAACAAAATCTATGTATATTTAGTGTTAATGCATAAACAAAATGGCGGTTTCAATAACTGTAGACGCAATAAATGCCGCTGCAAATGTAATACAGATGTCGCTTCTTTCGTAAGTCTACGCTGTCACTCTACTTTGAGATCACTAGAGTGACGAAGACTATTGCAAAAGAACACTCTTAGTATAAATTATTTGGAAAATGTAACACGATAATCTTTTAGCGCGTATTTGGGGTAAGAACAATTCGCCGTTGCCTCATTATTATTATTATCATACTCTTGTATATGCGTGGTGCGTATACATCATTGCTTTTATTACCATATTCATTAATTTATTTATTTCCTTTAATGATAATCAATAATCCGTTTGATATGTCAAATTTGCCGAGCATCCCGTTCCTGCTTCAGTTTTTTCTAAGACCGACGAGTACAATACCCTTACATATCGTTATATAGTAAGTGGTTCATTAGCTATAGATACTGCCTATGTAAGCAATATCATCAAGCAGTACTCTATATCACGTGACCTTACCGATGAAGCCTCTTGAACCTGTAATGTCCGAGTCTCAACTCGGTATTATTTGTTTAGACAAGCAATATCACAAATAATATAGAAACGTATAAGCAGATAATTTATTTTGTAAATGTATACAATTAACGTTTAAAACAATTCCAGAAATGAAAAAAAGGGTACGTATTACATGAGTCATACTAACGATCTAAAATTATTACACGAATAAAAAGCCGCCACAATAATTATCTTTAAAAAATAATAATACAGAGGACTATTTATTATTAAGCTTTAAGGTCCCAAAATGACAATATAAAGAATTTATTGTCCACGTTTAACCCGTTCAATCCCCATAATATATGTGTAACAAAGACCCAACTTGGTCCATAAGGTAATTAAATTCTGTTTTCAAATGGTTATATCGGCGGTGAATCCTATAGGCTATTGTGAAAAGTGCCCTAATATTGTTTTAATGGTTCTGGCATTATGATAATCTGATCGATATTATCTATTGTATAGAATTATAATACATCAGTATAATATGTATAATGTATTTTTTTTTAGAATACAGCTGTGACGGTAACGTTTGTATTATGTACAACGTACTTACATATATATGATAGATATACCATTGCTTACAGAAGTAACTGGGATCGCTGCAATATAAGTCACAGATTCCTCTTTCATATGTTCTACACGCGCCAATGACGTATGTGGTTACTTATGCTTATAGACTTTGGCGTTTTAATAATTATTAATAATTCTCTTATATTGCCAAAGTGCCATTAACTTAGTAAGGGAAATTAGATGTGATGTCTCCCCTTGTGTCTGTAGTTACAATGACTCCCTAACCCTTAAAATCAGACCACAAAAGTACAAATATCGTTGTTTTTCTTATAAATGTGTGTGATTTATAAAAATATACTTGAATAGATGATAGAATAGCTTACATGTTCCTTCAATGGAACTGGTGGACACACATGAGACAGAATTTCACACATGCAGGTTCCTTACGCACATGAAAAGTCAGGCTTGTACGAGGCGAATTATACGGTCAAAATGCACGGACCACTGGCACTGACGCTGGGCCATCTGGTTACATATACACACATCTATTTCACACGCACACATATATATCCATAATATATGCATATTCTGGTATATTTTAACATAACCTCAATTTCGATACCATTGTATCCGTGGGATACGGGCGGATATTATATCAAAAAGGCTTGATTAAAATAAAGGGAAATTTTCCTTGATGTCTGTTGGAGGTCCATTATTAAGGATTAGTCGTGGGTTAGTCATTGAACCGAACGGGCCTCCATGTGACCTTGATGAACGGGTAGCCTTAGGGAAAAATCCCTGTCAACTTATGAAATATTGCTTATTGGAAGGTTTAATATACCTTTGGTTAAAAATATTACATCTATCTGTATTTGATTTATGCATGCATTTAACATGAGTACATATTATGCCAATAAATTTTTCGTGAATTCTTGTCGGACGTAAATTTGATAGTAATGATCGTCCAATGTTTTTATAACTGCACAGTGAAAAATGTATCCAAAATTTATTATATAACGTACATTTTATAAATAGATAAGGCCGCTTTTATAAAAGAATTTGTCATTCTGTAGAAAGTCAATTTCAAGTTAATATTTATTTGATGAAATACATGATGACGCATTATTTAAAATTACGCAGTTCGTGTCACGTATTTTACTACCTATCAAATACTTTTACGTACATTAACGTTTTTGTATTTGTATTCGAATATTTTTATAAAATGGCTAGCTGTGTAATGGAAACATTATTAAGAAACCGAGCATTTCCTTGATTCAGAATTTTTGATACCCTGGTCACGGCACACTATCTAACCCTGCCAACAAAATGCTTACAATGAATCGACTCAAAGATTTGACGGCATATCTCAGCTTGCGTCCAGGTTTAGGATGGAGGTCATGTGATTGATATTTGATACGAAATATTGTGTGTGTGTGTGTGTGTTCAACGTATACAATTTGTACAGTTCATAATCTTTCGGTTATGTTAGGAAATTAACTTTAATAAATTATAATCTACCGAAAAATAATTAATATAATGGTATTTGGAATTTTATGGTTTATCAGTAACGTAGAGCAGGTCTTAACTGCGTTATCAATGAATACTCTACTACTACTATACTGTGATTAATGGACTTTGAAAATGCGGAACCACTCATTTCCATAGTTCGAATTTTTAAAAAGCACCTGGAAATCCTGTGTTGCAGATGATTATAGATGACGAGAGTTACTTTTCAACAGGCTCACGCCTCCTGCTCGTCTGCCCAACTAATAAAAAACCAACGATAGGATTAGGGTGATGAATCTTAAATTAATTTAGTGCTCATCTACGTTTCATGAAGAAATCCCGCGTTTCATGGCAGTCAGACATGTTGGAGACTGGTGGATGTCTATCCGCTCTAATTAAATTATAACTTTACTAAATGAAATCTAGAATCGAACTGGTGACTAACCTACCTAATCCTATATGCAGAAAAGTGATGAGTGAAGTGAGATGATATATATATAGATTATTTGATATTTGATTTTTTTTTATATATTGACACTCGCTCTGGCACCGTAAGGATAAGATGTCCTATTGGTTTATGTGGCACGCCATTAACGCTCAATATTATGTTTCCGACATCTTCAACAATCATTATTATTTCGACCAAATGACATTAAATCATAAGAAATTTCCGAAAAGGCGATCCTTTGTGAAAATCGTATGAAAAATGGTTTTGCAGTTTTTGAAGATTTTAGTTCATCGTATTCTCACAGATAAACAGACAAGGGTGAGTGACGACTTTAATATTTGAAATATAACTGTAAATACGGCTTACCGAATTATAATTTCGCATTCATAACTCAACCAAAAAGGTCGTGAAAATACCGCACCTTTTCGGTCAGCGAGGGCCTCTAGGCGTTGCGACTCGCCGCTGAAACATTCCATAACGATTAGGGAAGACTCGCTGAGTGCCATTTCGGTCTCACGTAAGTAACTCCTTTTGTGTCACAGCGAAAGTACTTTAGTATAAACATTTTTATATTTACAAAGTCCTAAAATAAGTCTAGAAAGAAATTGAACTCAAAATATTCTTTAAGCATATTTGAATCGTAGTAATTTGCACTTAATTTAAATGTAAAACTGCCAACTTAGGTCTCTCGTTACTCTTTTCTATTATTAAATATAATAAATACACTAAAATTTTAAATCTTATTTTATATTATTTATTTTTATGGTATATCGTTTAGATTATCGTTAGGACTGGCAAACGACAACCACTTAATAAGTGTTCACCACACTATGGCTCATAGACAATGGCTGTATGAGAAATATTAACCATTCCTTAATCCTAATAGGGAACTAAGAGGTTTTGTCCGGGACCAGAACACAACAACATAGGCTATTTGACTGGTTTTTAAAATCCATTTTATACTATATAGTAGAGGTTAAGGAACCCAGTAAAAGTTCATTTTTTTATTTCTAGTACATATTTGCCAAAAAATATCATATTAAAAATTCCATATTTAAATATCGCACAAAAACGCTACTTGGACAATATGGCGCTGCAATGGGGTCTGTGACGTCACTTTCCTGTATTTTAATCTATGGTACATATAGTTGAAAAGCAAGGTTTACAAGAAAGTGACTTCATAAAAAACCCGGTCAGTCAGGAGCATTTTGTGTTACGTGACAAACGTTTGAAAAAGTGCATTTTTATTTATGGATTTTTGAATAAATTAAGTATTATTTTCAACTATCGTTAGTAAATAACCATTTTTAAACTCATAATATATACTGATTACAATAATTCACAATTTATTTTTCGCAGTGTTAAATAGCCTATACTGTTGTTTGGCAGAATATATGAATGGGCGTTACCTAGAGGCCAGATAGGCATGCACAAAGCTGTACCAATAGGTAAATACATAAATAATAAATAAACATACATTACATATTATAATAATAGTGTAATCTAATGACAATCATTATACACCTCATGTCATTGTTAATATTTATAAGGAAAATCGGTGAATTTGCTTTTGAAATTTTAACCCAGAGTCAATTTATTAAGTCACGACCCGTTAAAGTAATTGGATGCTGTTGGATAAACAGTGTTGTTTTAAAAAATATACCACAGTAATTTATAACAAAAAATCACGCTACGGCCGCTAGGTTCGTGATGGGACGAGTTACTTCAGTCTAGAAAATTTGTTGGTAAATGGAAAAAATGACCTCTAGTTAATGTGGAAAACGAACATTTTCGGACGCGGCTTTAAATATTTTCGTTTTTCATTTTTTTCTGGATATAAATATGATATTGTCATTGCTCAATGACAGAATATTGTTCATGGTATCATGATGATATGTGTTCTAGTTGATTGCACACCTTGAGAATGAGATGATCGCCTCCAGGCTGTTTCAAATGACAAGAATATGTTTATTACTGTAAATTGTAAATTGATATTATAAAAAAAAAATCCCGCTGAGTTTCTTTCGCCGGTTCTTCTCAGGTCTGAGGTATTATATTCCGAACCGGTGGTAGATTTTCGACAATCAATAAAAAATGTCAACACTTCTTTTTTGAATAAAGGTTTTTGACTTTGACTTTATAAAAACCGTGGCAGTTTGCTTTTTATACAAAATATCATATGTAACATCTTACCTAAATTACTTCAGTGACTTAAGCAGTGCTGACGTATGCTGTACTATCAAGATATGATTCCTAATGGTAATAAACACGACACAGACTTGGCACAGACTTTCATCGTACAGTCATCTTTACAGACTTACAAATCTGCGTAAAGAAGCCTATCGACAAAATATATGAGGAAAAGTATGTAATAAAATCCTTTTTTCCTGGATATTTCAATATTTTTTCAGACTTTTGACTTTCTTGAATTGTCTGTTCTGTTCTGAAAATTCTCAATACAAGTCTGTTCCAAGTCGGTATCGTCTGGACCTACCATTACCATCATCCTCATTCGTGAACTCAAGGTCACCTAGTGTGTAATATAAATAACAAATATATCAGTAGATCCGATCGAGTTTCTATCGAAATCCGTAAACAAGCAAAGGTAACAGAAATAGCTTTCAGATTTAGTGAACCGAAGAGGCCGTAAACAGGCCCTGTCATTTGAATGAGTAATAACTGGGGAGGTACACTCCTTGAATGGAGACCACGACTCGGTAACATGAGCACAATCGACATCTATACATATAACAAAATTAGAGTGTCTGTTTGTAATATTAAAATAGCCCTCTTTTACATCATCACGTATCATAGCATATGTATGTGTGCATATGTATGTACACGGTACATATACCATAATAACATGTTTAATATTTTTTGTCGTTCTGTCTGTCTGTTTGTTCCGGCTAATCTCAGGAAAGGCTGGACCGATTTTGACGGGACTTTCACTGACAGATAACTGATATAATAGGGAGAAACTTAGACTACAATATTTTTTTTTTATATTCAAAAGCGTATGAGGTCGATGGCACAGCTAGTAAGTAATAACCTTTAAAGACTAATAGATCGATCCACGAATGGAATTAGTTGTATTAGGAAATGTTCTGCTAAAAATCAGCGAATATAAGAGTGATACTGAGTACAATGGATTCATATGTAAAATTCAAAAAGTAATTTAATTTCCATTAAAATATACGGTCATTACCATATTTGATTGCACAAAGTCCAATCTCTATTATAATGGATAACTTTTCGCTTATAATAATATTACGTAAATAACAGGTATAGTGTTACAAAATAACAAATATTGAAAATGTATATTTTTTAAAATGTTTTTGATATATTTAACATAAAAAATAATTAAATTGACTGTATTCAAACGTGCTAACTCATACAGAAATATTTTATAATCGATATATGATCAATGGCTGCGCGGTACTGGTCAGTATTTGAACATTGCAGCGTGATGTTGTTATTATTTTATATTTAATAAAAATAGCCTAAGTTGCTCCTCATTACATCAGCCAATTGCCAATGAAATTCCCGTCAAAATCGATCCAGCCGTTCTAGAGATTAACCGGAACAAGCAGTTTGTTCCTTATATACATATACATTGTATGCATTCAGTAAAAAGCGGTTATTTTAATGTTACAAAACATACACTCCGATTGTAATACATATATATAAAATATTATATGATAATAAAATATTCAGTATTAGTTTTTAAAATATAAGATTTATTTATTTCAGCTTTCATTTTAAATCAAATTATGAATCAGATTTTGAGAACGCTATTAATAGTTTAACCAAATATTTTAACAACTTATGCATCCTATCGTATTTCAATTTCGCAAAATTTTCAAACACAGGCAACTATGATTTAATTATATTATTTTGTTAAACGAGCACATTAGTTTACAGCTGAGCTAGGCGAGGCGAAATATTCCACGTGGAAGAATTTGAGTGCAAAAATTAACAAAGTAGCGCTTGCTGAGCGCTGTCAAGAGCTATTCATTTGGGTTTAAGGTTACACCGAAAACAACACAAAAACCGTAAAGCACTTTAATTGCTGAAGGTGAAAACTAAACTAAATTCAACCAGTTTTAATTCCAATGTCACGAAGTTTTACATAAACAAGAACATTCATTTGTTTATTTAACAGTTTCGAATACAATGATGTCATGGAATATTTAATAAATAGTAGATTTTTGAAGTATAAAAGTTGGGTAAATAAAAGAGTTCGATTTTTGGTCGAAAAATAACATGTGACGGAACTTATAAAGATTTTTGTATTTGATCAGATTTTGCCTTATAGTATATGATTGTTTGTAATTTTGCCGAATTAACAAGAAAAAGAGGGTTAACGTACTTGGTGGATTTTGGACTAAAGCATTTATTATTTGTTTACGATGCGCGTATGCTTTCTTATTGAATATATTTAATACCTGTTTAAAATGTGGAAACTAGGATAATAATAATTAATATATCTTCATTTCTAAATGTTATTCGAGTTGTGCGTTAAGATTAACCTATAGATTTTGCGTATACAAACTACATACATATAACACCTATTCTTCGTACAAGAATCATCTATACTTATAATAAATCTGTAAGGATGTCAATTCTGTACATGAAATATTTTTCCAAAATAACTATCAGGGGGTGATCAGGGGTCGATACTGATGCCAAAAATGCAATCAGTAAAATTTTTGTCTGTCTGTCTGTCTGTCCGTATAACCGTTATAGAAACAAAAACTACTCGACGGATTTTAACGAAACTTGGTACAATTATTTTTCATACTCCTGAGCTGGTTATAGTATACTTTTCATCACACTACAGTCAATAGGAGCAGAGCAGTGAAGGGAAATGTCGAGAAAACGGTAGAAATTACTCCATATTTTAAGCTTCCGTCGCGTGTACAACCTTAATGGTTAAAGCTACATAGAAATTGTGTATTACGGAAATGTTCTCCTTAAAATTATATAAAAAATATCACATGACAGCCTTTGTCTATATTTTATGGTTGACTCACAATTACACGTGTCACTCCCAATAGCTTAGTAGTTCGAAGCTTTCTGATTATATTTGTCTATTCCTGCTTTTATAACACTCTCAATCATCCCAAATTAAAAAAGTTAACAGTATTAACTATTCCATAAAAAATAAGCATAGAAATCGGTATAGAAACACCAAAGTTATACATGAAATACGCTAATAATAAAGCTATCGCACGTGAATACTAAATCTATACTACTATATAAATCTCTAGAGTCTGCCTGTACACTTATTTTTGTCGTAATTCGTCATAAGTATTCTTTTTATGCTTGACTGACATAATTTTTACCATTTTTGACATTTTTGTGTGTCTGTATGTTCTGCTATAACTCGAGAACAGATGCACCGATCTTTATAAAAATTGATATAAGGGAAAAACATGTGCTTGCGCAAATGATAGGCTATCTATATACAAAAGTGGATGTGTTTGTATGAGTGTCATCGATTCAGAAACTTTTTGATTGATAATTAAGATTAAATGAATAAAGCGATTATGCTATCCCCATTGATGTAACTCGCCACCAGGTAGCGCTGCGATATAAATATATCTACACCGTTCAACCGATTGTCATGAAAATGAGTACCTACAAGTATTTTGTCACGGAGAAAGTGATTATTTCATCCATATCATTAAAAATAACCAACAGATGGCCATTACGGCTGTTACGATGCATTTATATATCGATCAACCGATAAGTCTAAAATATGAAATAAAAAATGCAAATCATTGATCATCATTGAATAAAATAATTTATATAAATAGAAACTACCATGATATTGAATAAACAAAAGATCGGAACATCAACAATATATGCGCAGCGTCATCCAAAAGAGCTACGGGAACAACATACCAACAAGAAATACGTTTAGAAACAAATAGAATCCGAATTTCTACTTTGAGAGTTGCCAAAACAGTTAGTCAACGTAATGATCAAGTTCCAGATCTTCGAACAAGAATCTTTATCAAGAGATACTGAAAAACCTGACGAGCGAGCCCAACGACTGGATGATCAACGATTAAAATAGACTAAGTCAAGAACTAGAACCAATCTCAATAAATCCCGATGTGATCATTGGTTCAATGAATATAGTATGCCCGTACTGTCACGCTATGATGTTTAAAATAAACTGCTGATATAGTGCTACTCCACTGACAAAATGTATTTACCACAACTGGCTGAACTACCAGAACCTCTTCTTATCTACGTTATGGGAACTACTGAGGAGTCTGAATATTTCCTTCAACATATTAGAAATTACAATTCTTGCTTTGAAATAACATCATTTGGATCAACAAACATTGTACAATACAATAATTTCGCGTCTACGTTTAAAGTGTATCATATGATTGGTTCACTTCTTTCAGTATCTAAATAAAATCCAGTTTCTGGACATTTATTCCATGGACAACGTAGAAAAAGATTGATCTTCGATGCATGTTCAGTGCCACAACTAATCGAGAAATCATCGCTAAATTTAGGATTATGCTTTATGAAAATAAATGTTTAGTAAAAGATTTTAAAACTGCTCTAGAAGGTGAAACAACAAATGATTCAAAGTCATTATCAATGTAGATAGAATGCCATTGAATGAAGAGCATGAAAGGCGTTTTAATGCTGCCGTAGCTCCTGAATTCATAGCTGTAGTTGTTGGTACAGAAATTACAAAACGAGGTATTGTTATCACTAAGCGACACAAAAACAATCAAGGTGTCGCTGAAACACATCAATAGTATGACAATTATTACGATTATCCAATTATGTTTATGCGAACAGATGATGGATATAATCTCGGACTGTATCAAAATATTCCCACGACAGGCTCTGTGACATCGAAGATTTAGTTGTATGGATTTTTTTGCGTATCGTATAATGATTAGAGATAATCAAACTAACCATATTCTGAAGTGTCGTCAACTGTTTTAACAATTCATTGTTGACATGTACGCTATGGTCGAGAACGAACGATTAAACTACATTCGATACAACCAATCAAAACTCTGAGCCAAAGAGTACATTTATTTACGAGATACAATATCGAATGATAAAGTATCTGCTGATATTGGACAAAGATCTTCGTACAGTGGAAGTCCAAGACATATGCACGAATATACAGGATGCTTTGACGTACGTTCGCAAGTATTGACAAGGTTGTAAATGTAATAACATTGATATTCGATAGAACCGGATAAAAGAGTACGTGTTGGTTTGATGCAAACTTTTACAGACTATAGAAATTAAATTAAAAATTTCATCGTACCTATATCATCTATAACATCGTATAATTTTATAGGTGTTATGACCAATCTGCAGCCTATCGAGAACATTATTGAAGAAGATGAAATAGATGACGAATATTATTATTTTTTTTTAAGAATTTGACTAGATCTCGCATGTTTTTTTCTCACTATTTGTTTCTTTATTATTTGTACATTGTTGATGATCAGTAATTAATTACAAAATGAAAAATTTTTTTTCTGCGACTAATGCCCAGCGAAGCGGGCGGGTATAGCTAGTCTTATATATTTTTTTGATCATTATTGTTTAATACAATAAAAAATAAATTATTGGACTTATATTTTTTACTTTACTAAAACGGAACGGACGAACGAACTAAAACAATAAATATACGAACTAAAACGATAAAACTATAAATTAATTTGAACGTTGGAAGCAAGAAAAAAACACGTGGATTTTGCAGATACTATAATAGGCTAAAGTCTCAGTATAACGAACATCGAACGATTATCTTAATTGAGTTTCCAGAACTAAGTAGTCTCAGGATTTACGAATCAAAAATCAAAATTAAAATAAACTTTATTCAAGTAGGCTTTTACAAGCACTTTTGAATCGTCATTTAACAATTAAGTGAAGCCACCAGCGTTTCGGAGAGTAAATTCTACAGAGAAGAATCGGCAAGAAACTCAGTAGTTACTCTTTTTCAAGATTTAAAAAATACAGTAGGTACATGAAAGATTTGTTGTATTTGGAGTCTTATTGTATTGGAAACATTTGAAAAATGGTGTTATAAAAATATATATTTGCATAAAAATCTGAATGTTATTTCAATTATAAAATGTTACAAGTATTATTAATATAAAGATCCTGATTAGGATACATTAGTAATTAGTTCACAACAAAAAGTAAAATTCTCGGATACTAAAAAAAATATCATTGTTTTTGGAACTATTAAGATTGGGCCATTAATTATTCAAAACTTATTTAACTTAACTTCTTATTCATAATATTAAAATAGTTTTAAAATTTAAGGTCAAATTCGAAATAATTTCAGCGCCTCTAATCAGCGTGTGGCATCAAATACTCAATTAGTTGCATGTTCAGTAAAGAGTTAATTTTCTCATAGTTTATAGTTTAATAAATCAGATGACTATCTGAGCTTATTCGTGAAAAAATGTTATACAAGCCATTCTTGGAAAATTGAGCATTAATTCAACTAGCACGTTTACATTGTTGTATATATTTCTGGTCGAACCATGTCAATGGACATTTAAATTTTTTTGTTCAATAATTGTATTATTTACTGCCTGTTAGCCACGTGAAGGAGAGTTAAACAAGAACACGCAATAAACGCGTTACGTTTTGTAAGTTTTGATACATTAATTACACGAATAATAAATACACTGTTCGATTTCGTGAGCGTTTCGTGATAATTCGCATGAACTTATAACGTAAATATTATTTATAAACGTTTAAACGAAGTAACACGGTAGCGAAAGTGTCAAGTGCGAGTCGGACTGACGCTCTGAGGGTTTTATAACATAACACTGAAAGTTATTTCTTTTGGGTTTTTTTCTATACTTATTATACTTTTTGTCAAATTTCATGACTCTATGTTAACGGAATGAGCCCTTAAAGCCTTGTTTCCTTTTGAGTTTCTCACAGTTGCGAAGAAATTTATAATTGAATAGACAGAGGCAAATGTATGTACGAAGTGATCTTATGAGGGCTCCTTACTCTCTATAAAAGTACGGAACCCTATAAAATGGATAATTAATACACTGGAATAATTATTAACTTGTATGATTGTTAATTATAATAATGAGAACCGAACGATGGGAGTATTTGTTTCGTGAAGAAATATTTGTTTAAACTATAACAAAATAATATAATGACTTCCGATTATAAGGACAACTTCAAAGAGTAACATTTATATTTGTTGCCTACAATGTAACATATTCTATAACGCTATTCCAATGCGGGTTGGTGGAATACACATGTGGCAGAATTTCTATGAAATTTGTCACATGCAGGTTTCCTCACGATGTTTTCCTTCACCACTGAGCACGAGATGAATTATAAAGACAAATTAAGCACATGAATCAGCGGTGCTTGCCTGGGTTTGAACCCGCAATCATCGGTTAAGATGCGCGCGTTCTTACCACTGGGCCTTCTCGACTCGACTCTCGGGCCGACTACTGCTATATTTCTTTGAGAAAATAAATTATTATATAACCTCAAAATCAATTACTTGTGGATTGCTCGCGAATTTACGCATCTTACATGTAAAATATTCACAATCGTTTTAAAGTGATACACCATAATAATATATAAAAAATATGAGAAAACATCATATACATTACTCTGATCTCAACGTAAGTAGCTAAGCACTTGTATTATGGAAGATCAAGAGTAACGACGGTACCACAAAGACCCAGATCCAAGACAACATAGAAAACTAATGGTAATCTACATCGAATCGACCGGGAATCGAACCCGGGACATCGGGACATCGTACCCATGTAAATCGGTGTACACACCACATGACTACGGAAGTCGTCTAAATATACTTGTTTCTTATAATTGTTATTAACAATATCTCTATAAATATAGCGGCAGTTCTCGTCTTACGTCATTTCGATATACGTAAATTGTTGCGACTTATATTGCTTCGATTTACGTTGCGCATTTCGACTACCTAACGTTCAGTAATTACGAGAGTAGTCTGTACTGAAAAATAATTAAAAATAGGTACCTTATAAATAATGACCGCGTGGAATGGTAGCAAGAATGCTAGCAGCGTTTCGCCGTTGAATTGCAATTCCGATTATCTGGGCAAAAACGAACCAACCCCAGGAGTGTTGGTCACTAGTAGGATAAAGCGACGTTATACTGTTAATTAAGTTATCGCACTACTACCCCAATGTCCAAGTGTTTAAACAGCAAATGGGGAAAAAATAAAATCTATATTATAAATGTAAAAGTAACTCTGACTGTCTGTCTATCTATCGTTCTTTCCCGACCAAACCGCTGAATCGAATTCTATGAAATTTGGCATGAAGCAAACTCGAGCTTCAAGAAAGGACATAGGAGGCTTCGTTCGTGTTTTAGGGTGTTGATTGTCATGTGCTAGCCAAAAATAGTGGCCTACGTCTATTATTTTCATCAAATTTAATATTAAATATTATAGATATATTTACAGACATCGTTGCAAATGTTAATATACTTTTGGAAATAAAATAAGCAAAACGTTTGTGGCACAGCAGACGACTCTAGGGTTGATTTAATTCTCAGAAGACTACGGTTCGTTACGTTATAATATATGTATCCACCAAAAACAATCTAAAATTCACGTGAAAGGCCATGCATGTGGTTGGGGCTCGTATATTTCGATTGATAGATGCTCATACCAAAAAAATCCTTTGTTCGTTCAAACGATGCCGACGCTACGAGATCGGGTGGCTCCATTCTATTTACGAGAGCCATGCGACTAAAAACAAACATACAGTAAACATATGTTATAAATATATATGTTAAATTAAAAAGTTGAAATGAAAAAGTTAACAAGAAAAAATTTGAACAATTTTGAAATTGTAATTGCTATTCGTTATAACTTACATCAGTTGGATACAATTTTAAAAAATAGAAGCAGTTTAGCTGAAATCGAATTCAAAAATGAATAGATTAAAATGAAAATGGATACCATCAATGTGTACAAACCCAATATATTTACATATATGCTTATAGTAGTAGAACATATGTTTTATCCGACAGTTATAAAACTTTACATATAACACACAACTCAAGTCAGTCGACCTCTAATTTTATCACCTCGAGGAGAACTTAAGAAGTATGTACTTTTAAAGTTACTTACCCGGGACTCTATCTTTATATAAAACTGGATGTACTAGATACGACTTCGTGTGCATTCAAATTAAACTAAAAAGTTATCTTTAGAGTATAAATTGCTCCTTATAATATCGTAAGGAGTGTCAGCCTACCTGCTACAGGCTATATAAGGTGTGCGACTCCAAGACTAGTGGTCACTTATCATCTCGCGATAGACGGTCGTCATGCTGTCGGCACGTTAGATAAATAATTAGTATTTCGCTAATTGTTATTGTCAGATAGTGTAATAAAAGTTATTGTTTAAATATTTATTTTCATAATACATTAAATAAGAGTGTTTTGTCGGCAGATTGTTTTGTTTTCAAATAAATTACTACTTATGGTTCTTATAATATCATCTATCAAACTGTGAAAGTCCTATCAAAATCGGTTCAGCTTTTCCAGAGATGCGGAGGAACAAACTGACACAAAGAAAAATTTCTACATATGTGTACCTGTATACATACATATGCATTACGTCAAAAGCGGTTATTTTAATATTACAAACAGACGCTTCAATTTTATTATATGTATAGATTTCATATAAATCGGTTCAACGGTTTAAACATTAAGACGTAACAGACAGAATTACTATCACATTTATAATATTAGTATAAATATCAGTTACTTATCAACTCCGCCTTAGACGTATTTTAAATCAATCAAAATTAATGGAGCCATAAAAGGCTCCCGGAGCGTACTGATTTATCTCTTGATGGATTCTAGCCACTTTATTAATTTGCATTCTAATTGTGTTAAGAACTGAAACAACTACGTCCTTGTTTTTAGACAAGTATTACAACATTTGTTAATTAAGCACCATATATCATATAAATCATAAACCATTACCAGGAGAAAAAAAACGTACCATTTTTGGAAGGATTTTTTTATGTCATGACTAGACAGACTGAAAACCACCACTGACCATTGGTCAATAACTATAGTCAGTGGTACGGTACCAATGTACCGTAAGGAATTTGTAAAAAATCCTTACATTACCAATACGCTACCAACCTTGGGAGCTACGTTATTATATCACTTGTGCATGTACAGTTACACTACCTCATTCAAACCTTTAACTTCAAACCGAAATGCAAAAAAACAAAGTATTCTTAGTATTGTACCACCAAGTGCTTACTACTCTTTATAGCTGTTTCAGCTTCCCACTTGAAAACGATTTATAAATATACTGAGATAGAAGGGCTTTGTGGTTTCCGACTGTGGAACAGAGACAACTCATCCGAACACAGACTAATAGTGTTCAGTTAATACCAGTCAGATTTATAAATAAAGATTATTTGCATAAAAATGCTTTACTAAATTAGTAATTGACGTTATATATTATATGGTCTCATTTTTACTTCCTTCCAGTCGTTTTTAAAAATTACTCAGATTGGTTTGTCTGGAAAAGTTGGTTGATTAGACATAAGCCCGCCCAACACAAAATATTTGATTATATTATTTTAAATATCATTCTTATTTTCTGTTTAGTCCTAAGATTTCTGTACTTTTTGTGGAGTACAATAAAGTATATTAGCAATAACATTAACAAGCTCACATAAAATGAAAGTTAATGCCTTATAACCAGAATTAAAATTTATTGGAGTAAAAATAACAAACTTTAATACATTGTATGGCTTCTATAAATAAGTAGAATAATAAAGATTACTTTGACAAAGACACAGAAGAAAATAGAAAAGAGTTCTATGTTATCATTTCAATAAAGCTAAAATATTTGAATGACATTGAATCATGAAAGCCTTCATACAAAAGGCAGAATGATGAACAACTGATATTACTTGGACTAATGTCAATTTGATAGTTAATTCCCCTGTGAGATAGAATACGAAATAATTCATCAAATTACAATAGCCTTTTTTTAACGCATTTTCTTTCATTAATAATTTGTATTTACTTATATATTTCATTTGAAGGAGCACAGCTGTATAACTCTTTGTCTCTAAGTGTTGTAAATTCAAAATCTCTAAATATATTTAAAAAACGATTAAGAACCCATATATTAGATGATTTCACTGATCTTGTTTATTAATATCACTACTGTTTATTATTTGTAATATTTTAATTGTAGTTATAATTTTAAAATTTCCTTTGTAAGCGAACTTTGTTCTTTTTGAAAATAAACTTCTTTAAATCTAAACCTATTTACCAAATTATAAATGAATTTGATTCGAAAACTATTTATTAAATGCAATATTAATATTATATATGTGAAAGTATCTCTGTGTATGTCGCTCTTTCACAATCAAACCACTGAACCGAATTTCATCAAACTTGGTATGTAGCAAATATGAACTCCAAGAAAAGACATACCTTTCTTTTCTTTTTCTTTCTTTTCCTTCCTTCCTGACATGTGACAACGAAAACCTTAAACGCGATCGAAGCCGCGGGCAACTTCTAATAATAAATTAGTGAAAGATGTTAAATTAGTCCGAAATATTTAAACGACCGTAAATATGTGTAACGTTAAGTGAATAGTTTCACACAATTTTGTCATAAAAGGCCGAGCGCCCACCGGTATGAAGGGTTCTTGTATCAGCCGCGTTGAAGCGACCGGACCTCCTCAACTTGGAATAAATCTAAGACGATTATTTGTTTTTCCTGCATTTTATTTCATACCTTCAATGATATTCCTATTCGTCGTTTGAAAACAAGTAAGGTGAAGCTTTTTTGTCATATATATACATTTATCTGAGCAAGATAGAGCGACGATTTAAAAAAACTATGAGATATCAAGATCGTTGGCGTTATATGGGGAAGGCTTTCGTTGAGCAGTGTACGGAAAAGGCGCAAAAGACGAATAAATACATTTCGATATTAAGCTAATATTCCTTTGAACAACATAGGGACCTTACAGTTGTACAGTTACAGCTACACAAAATTATTGCACATTCAAAGACAGTCATTTTTCCAGCTATTCCAAAACATAAAATGTCGAAGCGTTTTGCGCGGATAAGTGGAATAATGGAAGTACATTGATTATGGAGATATTATTGTTAATTCGTTTAGTTAGCTAGTAACAAAGTTAGAATTTTTGTATATAAATAGAAAAACGATAATTGAAATTTACAGCCTGTTTCTAATTCTAGTATAGATTGTATTGGATTGATTATTTAGACAATACAATAACGAGCTATTCTTTAAAAAGATGAGATGAGAATGTGATATACGACAATTACTATAATATCATATTTACAGAATACACAAATGAAAATGGCGTATCATGTAAGTTGTCAACAATTACAATTAGCGGCTTCAATAACAAAAAGGCTCTTTTTATAAATTAATATAAATGAAATAAATAATAATTCAAAGATATGAATGAAGCCCAAAAATTAATGGAATAATTACTAAGTATCGTATGAACCTGTTAAATTCCTCTAGGCCTTATGAATGTCAAACTTTTTTATTATTACCACCTAAAGTCAGAACGAAGGAAGTCGTTAAAATAATAAGTTTGAAAGTCACACGAAACGAAACTTCACCACGACGGAAATTTTCATTGGGTGGGACACGATAAAAAGTTTACGACTACTACATAAGAAATTAAATTACATATTAATAGTACATGAGAGCTGCGTTTCACTCGCATTACATACAAATTATATACACCTATTTCATAGTCTGTCATTATATGGTAACCGCTCCTTAAGGTCATAGCATAAAATTATATAGCCCACAACTTGCTGCAATAAAGCGACTATCTAAGGGAAAAAATATATTCATAACGGATATTTGAGTATATAGCGTAATCGCGTTTCGATTGACTTAATAAACTCAATCGAAAGGCTATTGAGTAATAGTCTTTCGATTGACTTTTAATTTATTTTTAATAAATCGAATTCTTTATAAAAAGTTAGTCAATTTAATTAAATGTAGCATTTTTTTAATTACGTCACTAACGCACAGGTAAACCATCACAAAAACAAATAAAAAAAATCCACATACACGAAAGAACTTGCATTGCCTTTACTAATATGTCGTTGTTATTAGAAGTCTCATTAGTATATATTTAAAAATCTATATATATAAAAATGAATTGCTGTTCGTTAGTCTCGCTAAAACTCGAGAACGGCTGGACCGATTTGGCTAATTTTGGTCTTGAATTATTGGTAGAAGTCCAGGGAAGGTTTAGAAGGTGAGAAAGTATGATAAAAATGCTAGGAATATTATAAAAAAAAACATCTTTGTTTTTCCTTAGAAATAGATTTATTAGAGAAGTACCATTGATTTTCTATGATTATCGATGTTAGACAATAAAACATTGATGTTTTACAATGATTTTGCAATATTTAAAACATTGTTACACCTATTATTCGAACCTAAATATATAAAAATAAGTGATATCGAATGTCACTTCATAACTCAAGAACGGGCTCACCTATCCAAACTAAATTTTCAGAGTTTGTTTGGACTATTCAGTAGATAGTTTATGTGAAGTTTGCTCAAAATCGGTCGAGTGGTTCTTCATTTATCACATTTTTTGTAACAAATGAATTCAATAAATGGCGGGTCATTTTGTTATTGGAGATTTTTCAGACGAGGAATTGTGCTGTTAAATTAAAAGTAAGTATTAATTAAAAAATGAGTACACTCATCCACCAGTTTCAATAGGTAGTACGTCTTATTTCAATTTATTATTTAAAAGTGCAGTGTTTGCATTTATTTTCATGTCTAAATATACAGAATAAAGTTACATGAATTTTTATTCGTATCGATTGATGGTTCGTCCACAAGCACAAAATTATATCTCGAGATGTGGTAAACTGTATCACCAGTACATCGTTGATACGTATGCTAAAATAGAAACTGAACGTTTTAATTTTTTTCATTTCAACCGAGCAAAATTAAGATCCGAAGAATATATTCAATTGCAAGTTGTGATAGCGAATGATGCTAATGCAAATGACATCGAGCGAATATATTCAATTGCAAGTTGTGATAGCGAATGATGCTAATGCAAATGACATCGAGCGATTGACTATATTGCCATCTTCGTTTATTGGTTGACCACGGCATATGAGCGAATTTGCACAAGACGCAATTTCTTATGTACGAAAAATAGTTGACCGGATCTATTCATTACAGTTACATGTAATCCGCAGTGGGATAATATTAAAACAATTTATTTGAAGAACAATCGACAACTGACAGTCATGACATTAAAGCACGTGTTTTTCGGCAAAAATTGAAAGCACTTATGAAAAAAACATATATTTGGAGAGGTGCGTTGCCATATTAACATCGATGTTTAGAGCTCCACAAACATCAAGTATCAATGTTCGGTATTGATCATTATCAACGCCATAATCATGCTTTTGTAACATGGGTCATCCCTACTTTGTCAAACATTTGATGTTGTCCCCGTTATGCAGAAATCAAATTGAAAGAATAGTTATATCTTTATAAGTACATGTTTAGTTTAGGAGGGACAAAAATAACCTTAATTTTAACTAACTTCAATTGTTTACTGTCTATCAGATCAATTTTATGTACATATGTTCAAGATGCTGAACTGGAAAGGACGTGGCATCAACATCAATGGCGAATACATCTCTCACTTGAGATTCACAGACGACATCGTCATCGTGGCAGAAACGCTGCAGGACCTACAAAAAATGCTGAACGAGCTAGCTGATTCTTCTATGCGTATCGGCCTACGGATAAACTTGGATAAAACCAAGATCATGTTCAATGAACCGTCCTCGAAGTTGTTTAAACATATGTATGTCTACCTCGGGCAGACTTTGCGATTAGGTAGAAACAACCTTGAGGACGAGGTGAATAGAAGAATTCAGCTGGGTTGGGCAGTGTTTGGGAAGTTACGTCGAATCTTTACATTGTCGATCCTACAGTGTCTTAGACGAAAGTCTTCAACCATTGCGTCCTACCCGTCATGACATATGAGCCGAAATGCTCACTCACTCACTCACTTACACTCACGACAAGGCTGGTCCACCAGTTTAAAGTCGCTCAGCTGACTATGGAAAGGGTTATACTCTGCGTTTCTCTGAGGGATCGCATCAGAAATGAGGTGATCCTTCAAAAAATCAAAGTCATCGACATAACCCACCGGAGTAAGCTGAAGTGGCAGTGAGCTGGCCATATTTGTCGTAGAACCGATAACCGTTGGGGGGAACGTGTTTTAGAGTGGAGACCGCGTCTCGGCAAACTTCGTGTAGGACGTCCTTAGGCAAGGAGGAGTGACGATTTACGCAAGGAGACAGGCAGGAGCTGAATGTCTGAACGGACTGATGATGATGATGATGATGTTATAAGTGTGCGCATGCGCTCACTTACCCGCGCACACTTTACCCAGAAAGCCAAATATCAAACAAATGACGGCCAATTCCCAAACGCTCAACATAACCTCTAATCACACTTTACAATCGAAAGAAGTATTTATATTTGATAAACGAAAGAGTAATTTTATCGTAATTACAGAACAGGTTGAGACGTATCAGTGTTTTCCAAAACACTAAAACGTTGAAAGTAAATCAACGAAAATACTTTTTTAGCAATTACTGACAAACAACACATAGTGCGGCGCGCAGGCATGTCGCAACTAATTCACAATTTAGGCCCCACTGATTGGTCGAAACAAACCCTTCGCCTCCCGCACCTTATTCCGGAGATACAGGCAGTGCGCTCGCTTACCCACTGCTTTCGGTTACCCCCTACGACTATATACACCATAAAAAAACTTGACCACCTATATTTTATCTGTGTTGTATTTAGTGAAATTATATTGATTGGTATTGTAAATGAGTTTCAAATTAAAACTTATGGTATAGCCAGTTTATACTAAATGGTTTTGCAAATTTTATGTTGTAAGGACTTAATCATAGCAACATGGCAATTTATCACACAACCTCATGATTCCTGTGTCATTGAAAATATTGAAAAATTATTGACAGTGTCGTTTTTAATGTAAGTATCAGTTGTTTATTGTTAGAGTTCATATCAACCGTTTTGCTGCGTGCAATGTTTTCTATTCACATCACATTTGGACCAATTTAAGCATTTCGAATATGGCAGTACGAAGTTTGCCGGGTCAGCTAGTATATAATAAAAATATATCAAACGAATGTTCCAAAGTATCATTTTTATTAATGTAAAAGTAAGGCATAGGCAGGCAGCTGGTGTTTATGTACCTTTAATTGACATGCCATCAATAATTTGATCCTTATATATGAATATGCCGGTGATAATTGAGGTGAGTCGAAAAGAGGTTGTAAGGGAGGGAAGTGGAGTGTTGTGGTAAGGTTTTGACGATTGTTAAAATAAACTTGAAATAGGAATAGAATGAGGAATAAAATAATTGCTATTTGAATTCAAATTACTTGTATTACTTGTAATAAAGTTTTAGTATTTCACTTGTTTCTTTAATAAATATTAAGGAATCGTATTTTTTTTTTGTGATTATACCAAAAATAAAACTTAATTTCTATGTTTCCAAAGCCATATTAATAGCGATAGATGTGTTTGTTTTTTAAATTCAAATTAAAATTTATTTTAAATTTTGATTTATAAAGTAATGTCTGCATTTTCTCTACTCTGTGTGTTCATATACTTGTGGTACTTTGTTGGTGATCTACTAAACTATTAAAATAAAACGTATTGTACTTTATTATTTTTTATTTATTTTCACTCATATAATATTACATTTTTCAATATAAAATACAAACATATAAAATATATTTAAAAATATAAGATACAGAGGCCAACCAGTGGCGGGAACAGGGTGTAAGCCACCGGTGGTCAGGGCTCCAGAGAGAGGAACTTCCTCACAATACGCGCCGTGCCGAGGAGTACTGCCTTCTGCATCAGGCTCTTGACCCAGCTACCTTGGCCATTAGGCCATTCGCTGAAACAACTATCGGGACCATAACTGCTGTATCCACATCCCACATGTCGACAACGTCATGAGCTAAGTCAAGATATTTTATTTGTTTATCTTTCTCAGCCTTCACGAGATTCTCGTCATGAGGGATGGTGATGTCAACAATTATCGTGCGGCGCTCTGACCGATCTATCACCACTATATCAGGTTTGTTGGCGACAACAGTCCTGTCAGTGATTATAGATCGGTCCCAGTACAGTGTGATATGACCATTCTCGAGAACTGGGTCGGGCACATACCTGTAGTATGGTACCTCTGATACCACAAGGCCGTATCGAAGTGCAAGTTGTTGATGGATAATCTTGGTCACTTGATTATGTCTGTGCAAATACTCTCCGTTAGCAAAACGAGAACAACCGGAAATAATATGTCTAAGGGATTCGCCCGGAGTGTGACACGCCCGACATATGTGCCATCCCTCACAATATATTTCCGGTAATTGTTCGTCATGATAACTTCGTCCATAATCGCACAGACAAAACCTTCGGTTTCACCAAATAGGTTGCCGAACCGTAGCCAAGATACGGACACCATAAAGTCCACATCGGGTCCATGAAGGGCCCGATAGAAGGGTCCGTGTAACTCCTTGCTCTTACAATATACCTCAATATTAGTATTATACTTATTATTTTAGATTTCGATTTTGTGTAATTTTTTCAATACATATAGTCTGCGATTTTACTTCAGTAACATAATATTTATCTAGAACTTAATGTAAAAGTCGTTAAACCAATTAATTCCATTTATTATTTTAATCGTAAAACCTGATTAGTAAGGCGTACGTAAATGTGAAAAACTTGTAATGAAAATCGTTTGTTATTAAAAAATCACAAAACCGGTTCGAACCGATTAAGTTGTCGCAGCTATGACCATTATAATAACGTAGGATTTATAGCCCATTACTCTATATTATATGCGGTCAACATTGTTTACTGAAATTATAGTTGTTGAATAAGGGTGGAGAGAATGAAAGAAAATTTATTCGTATCATTAACCTATTTTAAGGGAATGCCTGCATTTCAATGTTTCATACTATTTTCCCGCTGATAAGGAAAAGAAAGAAAATCAAATGTAAAGGTAAGTTACAATTGGAATTGACTTTTCTTTAGATTTAAATGTTTAATATAAATATCTGAAAATCTAAATAGCTATAATTTTATACTAATATTATGAATGTGAAAGTAACTTTGTCTGTCTGTCTATCACTCTTTCACAACCAAAGCAACGAACCGAATTTGATGAAATTTGGTATGTTAACTTGAACTCTAAGAAAGGTTATCCTCCTTCCCATCCTTTGTATAAGGTTACATTGGTTTTAAATGTACACGAATATGTAGATTTCCTCACGTGTTTATTATAACCGCCAAAATAAATATCACATTAATAAAATTGTAAATATAATTTATGATTACTGTAAATCTCAGATACATAAATAAATAAAACTATAACAGGCATATAGTTACAGAATCTACTTAATGCTTTAGTACAAAAACCTGTTTAAAGCCAAGCTATATTTCATGCATGAGTTTTTATAGGCTATAATCTGAGCATGTTACAGTTTCCATTAATTATATTTATTATCACAATAATAGCCGTTATAAAGTATGACCACGATTTTAGTTTAATCGGAAAAAAGTTAATTTACATAATAATATGTTAGAATAATCAACTTAAGCACTAAAGCGAGTTTTATGCTGTGGTATACTATTTTATCTAATTTGATTCGTAAATGCCTTCTAGATTAACAAACTATAATATTACCAGCGGCCCATCCCGGCTTCGCACGGATATGTGTATAGTTTTTTTTAATATATTTTTACCTTAAACTAATATATATTTTGTTGTTTTTTCCGATATGTTAAACAATCGTCGTTCTATTTCAACTTATTTACACAAAAACTTTAATAAAGTATATACTTTATCCTTCGTTATGAATCACTCGTGTGTATTAGTGAAAACTGCATGAAAAACTAATCATTGGTTTTGGAGTTTATTGCGAACATATAGACAGACTTGGCCAGGCACTTTGTTTTATATGTAGTAATTAGTATCTACATTTAAAAATGTAAATTGTTCACAATTCTGTACAATAAAAAGTGACAAAAAATATCCTAACAATTTTTATTTAGTATTTCCTTGTAACTAATTTAATTACTTTTCGTTATTAAATTCTTTACTTATTGATCGATTATTTTCCCTCGGGGTGATAAAGGGTTATGAAGGTGGCTTGAACCTATTTTCTGAATACACAAATACACATTGAAGGGTATAATATGATAAAAGGTTTAATTAACATTTAAATACCTACGATGGAAAGATTTTCAATTTGGCTATTGTTATTTTGTAGTTAATTTTATAGTGATAGTATTTATACAAATAAATAATGTGACATAGAACCGGCACCGGCTTTCATGGCTATGCCACTCCGAGGTACCGGATTCGATTCCCAGCCGAGTCGATGTAGAAAAAGTTCATTAATTTTGTTAAAAGTTGTCTTCGGTTTGGTTTTTTGTGGTACCTTCGTTGCTTCAGATTTTCCGGTATTTATTTATAGTGTAACAGGCGCAAGGGACATCAAATCTTATATCGCAAAGTTTTTGGTGATTGCTTACCTCTATCATATTTTTTTAATATGACTTAGTAAGCAAATACTTTGCTTATTAAAAGACCAAGTAACTATATCCACGTACCAGAAATGTGTTGTATTATTGACAATTAATATAATAATTTAATTAGAATGCAAACAAAGTTGCAATTGGTAGCTGCATCTAAATAATACAAGCCGACATAGTAACTTATCTAGCATTGATATACAGGAAAGTTTATCCTGAACTTTGAAGTGAATAAGTTACGCGATACAATATTCTGTTGTAATGGAACCAAATTTGAATGTTATGGAACTTTCAACTATACCTACATAGACCATAGCGTCCAACCGTAATTCGAAAATTAAACTAAATCTACAATCACGTGTACAGTCGGAGTAAGAAAAGGTTCGTTACCTTAAGGTCTATTTTCGTGTGCTCGGTATGAGCGATAATCTGCTTTATCGATCGAAAATGACATATTGCATCGCAATGATTTGATGTTAAGATTCAAAAGGTACTAAAAGTCAAAGACTTGATAAAGGAATTAATTTGAAAGCTGACGAAGGTTTTCTTACTCTGACTGTACATAAAAATGAATCTAATTGTCACTATCGAAAACTCGTAACTCACTTAGAACACGATAGTGTATTCCTAAAATATGATGTGCAACGATAATTTTAACATTTCACGAGTGAGATATGAAGTGTGTTCTTAGATGTAATTGCTGGTGACAATTTTGATAGGAATTCGAAAGATAGAAAAATGTGGATTTATTCTATACAAGAACTATAAATTATTTTAGGGTATATACTTTAAATCTATAAAATAACAAACGCTGAATAGATTGTAGGTAATAACGTCAATGAAATAAATACATTTCTGTGTTAATTTTTTTTAATTATTTGTTTTTAAATTTCATTACAATGAATATAATTTACATGTAATATTCGAAACTTGATTGGAATAATTCCTTATGTAATATAGACTTTTGTATTACTTGCTCTATTTCCACGAATTGTTGCTAATTCAAATAATTACTTAAGTAAGCATTCGACCAACGCTTGTGAATGGATTAGGATTCATTGTTACTCTTGGCAAAAGTATTACGGGAAAATAATTGATGCTTTATTTATGTATTTATAAGGAGTCTAATCTAAAAATTTGACGATCTCCGTAGTCGAGTGGTGTGTACACCGGTTTTCATGGGTTCGCCACTCCGAGGTCCCGGGTTCGATTCCCGGCCGAGACAATGTAGATTATCATTAGGTTACTATGTTGTCTTGGGTCAGGGTGTTTGTGATACCGTCGTTACTTCTGATTTTTCATAACACGAGTTCTTTAGCTGTTGTCTCATATTTATTTATTATTTATTTATTTTAATGTAAATCATTACAATTGCGAACCATAACTTACAGGCTAACACAGTATGCGTAACATCTACATATATTAATATAATAAATGTGAGAGTAACTCAGTCTGCTTGACTATCTGTCGCTCTTTTAAGACCAAACCGCTGCACAGAATTTCATGAAATTTGGTATGAAGCAAACTTAAACTCCAAGAAAGGATATGGTTACTTTTTCGCCTAACACATGACAATCTACACCCTAAAACATGCGAAGCCGCGGGCGACTACTATTTAGGTATAAATACTAGTCTTAATAGTTTAGTCTTAAGTAGTAATAAAAATATTTATACCGATAAATATAAAAACTAACGTTAAAAAAATGATGATGATTGATGATTAGATCCAGTAATGAGAATTCAAAAAAGTCGTAATAAATCATCGTTAAAATACACAGCACAAAATAGAGGATTTAAATTAATTAAAAGGCATAATTCAAGACAGTTACAGCATTTCGTATTCCAGACTTAAACATAAAAGAAGGGGGTGAATGAACTAGATATAAGTGGTATGGCATTTCATTCGTAGCAGCACCAGGAATATTTTATAAAGAACGGGCGTCCAGTACTCGACAGTGTGATTTTTAAAAGGAACTCGTCCACACATAAAGCGGTTTCGTTTATTTTAAGTTATTTTATAATTTGAGGCGTAAGAGTCATAACTGCATAAATACGATGAACTAAAAAAGGACAACAAAGAATCTACGTTCAATTAATGAAAGTTCTATAAATACGAGTATTTCATTTAAGACGAATTACGACAAATATTAAAAAATGTCGTTTTTTGTCAATTGGTTGTTATAAGGAAAATAAACAAACCAGGACATTTGCACACTTCCATTTGGTGTTACTTTTAACTTGGTTGAAGAATAGGGAAAATAATATGCCGATATTTATTTTTGTATGTATAAACGATGTCAATGTATTGATGTACTACTACTGAGTTTCTTGCCGGTTTTTCTCGGTAGAATCTACTTTCCGAACCGGTGGTAGCTTCACTTAATTGTAAAATAACGATTCAAAAGTGCTTGTAAAAGCCTACTTGAATAAAGTTTATTTTGATTTTGATTTTTTAAGCAGCTTCATAGAGCTCAGGTACCTGTAAAGATATTATGGTCACGAAAAGATAAGCTTCGATATTATAGTATATGAATAAAGATTTTTTTTCATATATTATAATATCATATTATAGAAACTAATGCAAAATAAATTATTCCTTTTTCATTATAATGTTAAAAATTTTTACTAATAAGTTTCTTGCCAGTTATGGTGGTCATAAAAAAGTTTAATATGACGATTCAAAAGTTCTCGTAAAAGCCTACTGAAATAAACTATATTTTGATTTGATTTGACTGAACACCTGGCTAATCTTTGAGTACATACACATCGAAGGTATGGTGGTGTATTCAATAATAACAATCTATTAAAGTATAAAAAAAAAATTACGCTTCTTCGTCTCGGAAACCCATTATTCCTTCTTATATTAACAATCATTACGAATGAAGAAAATATTTGATTTAAACATTCTTTTATAAGATTCTTAGTTCTTCAACTGAAGGACTCTTCACTTTCAACTGAATGGAAATGACAGCTCTCAGATCCAAGAGTCCACGCTATGTATACAGCTCTTTTAGTGTTTAGCGCTCAGGGCAGTCGAAATTTAATGTTGACTGACAACTCCGAGATTAAATCTGTCTCTATAAAGACGTATTTTTGTATATTTTTTGGACATGATTAAAAAATATATTCGTTAAGTTGTCTCTGATTAATGCAAATTCATATTTTAATCATACTTTTATTTTAAAGACGTAGAGGTGTTCGTTTTTTCGGGATTACAGAAAAAATAATTTTCGAACGGTCATAATATTTTATTCCTTATTATAGTTTTAGTTTTAGGACCGGTATAAGTTATATATTATGTTAATTTATTGGACATTTTTGACATTACCTTAGTATGCTAATGTATTAGGGGATAAACTTGTCGAGTTGTTGAGGCGAACACTGGCAACACAATAGAAATATCGAAAAAAAAATTATATATATACTTGGTGGTAGGGCTTCGTGCAAGCCCGTCTGGGTAGGTACCACCCACTCATCAGTTATTCTACCGCCAAATAACAGTACTCAGTATTGTTTTGTTCAGGTTTGAAGGGTGAGTGAGTCAGTGTAACTACAAGCATAAAGGACATAACATCCCATATCATAGTTCCCAAGGTTGGTGGCACGTTGACGATGTAAGCAATAGTTAATATTTCATACAGCTTCATTGTCTATGGGTAATGGTGACCACTTACCATCAGGTGGTCCATATCCTCGTCCGCCAACCTATACCATAAAAGAAAAAAAATGTGAAATTTGTAAATCTCTAAAATATTTTCTTGATCTATATAACAAACATACCTTATAGTGTGAAATTTAATATTCAAAAACAGATAAAAATAACAACAGAGGTAATTTTGTTTAATAATTCTAACAATAATAATTATAATTATTTATTAAATAAGAGATTTAAGTAAACGCCTAAAAATACGTTCGTTGACAATACAATATAATAATAAATGTAATACAAGATGTACACGGAATAAAATCTTTACCCGTATGATCTTGGGATGGGCAGTCAGTATGTCATAAATCTACTAAGGAATGCTATTTGGAAAGAAAAATAGTGCTGACAAATACCAGTGAATAAAAAGGGATTTATTATTTTTATTTTTTACGGTCTTTGTAGCTGTTATATTCACAATCTTTTATTTCTTTTCAGACTTTATCTATATAGATATACAGGATTATTGGTAATGCGACATATTCCCGTAAGGAAGTAATAGGGGTGAATATTTGCAATAACTTTAACCCCCCTATGCGTACTGCGAAAGTAAAAAGTGACCCATTTTTGAGTTATCACGTTTTCTAGCTTTATTTTCAAAAATAGTCAAAAATGCAAGTGCAACATTTATTTTAAAAAAAAGTATCAATTAAAATCTTCTTGTTCCAAGTACTACCATAAAATTTTCTTTACAGCATATATATAAACATATTTTATGTTTTTCACCAAAAAAAATAATTTGATATAATGTGAGATATTATAAATAAATATGATCATGGAAATCTATTATTTTGAAAACTCAATAAGCTCCCGATTATCCACGGGCAGATCAACCGCTTTGGGAATTAGCCACAAAATACCACAGATAACCGTCCTAATAAAGATTTTTGTATTTCTAAAATTACGTACACTAAATTTTACTGTCAAAATTGAAAATCAAAATATTCTTAATTGAAGTAAATGCGTTCCTCTAGCGAGATCAAAAAAGCCTCACTCAATCAACATGTAAAATGAATCTCTGAGCATGTTAGGCAACTTTAATGTGTGTAACTGATAACAGAAAATAAACAAGAGCGCGAAACTTAAGGCATTTTCTGTCTCTTTCTGTACAATCACTGTGAAACTAGCGTTTATATTTTAGGTGTTGGCTTTAAGAAGCTAGGCAGGCATAAAAAAGCAACTAATTTACTTGCTTGTGTTTCAAGCTTGGCTCGTACCAAATTTCATCAAATTCAACTCAGTAGTTCAGCTATGTAAAGACAAAAGGCAGGTAGACTGTCAGAGCTTTTAACAGTTGAGCTTTTTTGATTTATAATATCGGTTAAGATTTAGTTGAATGGTCTAAATCTGAACCGCGTCGCAAAATTGCTTGATCATTCAATCCATTTTAAATACAAAAAAGATAGATAATAAAATATTTTTGGTTTTCACAAAATTAATCCCCTCAGACGACGTAATTAACCCCGTTTCTGGAAAAAATCCGACCCAGCGACTTTCCCGTTTGTTTCTTTAATTAATGATACTTTTGAGGTCGCTGAAAGGCTTTGTTTAGATTTTGAGGGGAAAATGCTCAAACTCAATTGAATTTTTGACAATTTATGTAATTGGATTGTTCTTTGGGGAGAATGTATAAACATTATGAATAGGTAACGGTCGTGTCCGGAACTTTGATTTTGAAAGACAATGTTCAGCATTTTCAATATTAAAAATCAAAATAAACTTTATTCAAGTGGGCTTTTACAAGCACTTTTGACTCGTCATTTAACAATTAAGTGAAGCTACTACCGGTTCGGAAAGTAGATTTTACCGAGAAGAACCGGTAAGAGAATCATTAGTTACTCTTTTTCAGCATTTAAAAAATACAATCATATTAGTTAAATACAGTTATAAATGTATGTCATGTATCCTGCCTGGAATTCAACAGGTATTAATTCCACGCTTTTTTATCATCTACAAAATCTTGTTTCGAATAATTTGCCTTTTTTACTAATGCATTTTTCAATTTACGAAACAGCAAAGTTAAAAATGTTGCGGAATTTTATTATATACAAACGGATACCCGCCCCAAGAAAGATTTATTGACTTTGCGGAGTCGAGATAACTTACTCGTCTATATTTTTTGTATAACCACTGCAGTTGATCGTAAAACGTATATTACGAGTTGTGATGAATATTAAACAAAAAACGAAAAACTAAATCTATCTCTAATAATCAAAATAGTAATCTCTCCCATTAACAATACGAGTATTTATAATGCAATAGTGTCTCAAGACTGGGCGAAATTTGTTAATTTATCAATAAAAAAATTACATATTAATTTATATGACAGAGAAATGCGGTGTACTAAATAATATAATCTACATGTATTTATTTATATCATGAAGATTGTGAGTTCCTGAAGACTTTAGCCAAGACTGATTGCTCAAGAAGATTAGTCAAATGTACATATAATATAGCAAGCATAGGCGTGTACATGCAAAGAAATGAAGTCAGCCTCACGTACTCAAACGAAGTGAAACAGTTCAAGCATAGGATCTACACAAGAAAAAAATTACATAAGTTTTCTAATGGCCCGACTTGGCTTTGAACTTTGGACTATATAATCTAGAGCCTTCCTTACTAGCTACGATACCAATGAGGCGGTCGTATATCATTCTATTCCTATGTACACATATCATATGCCGTGATAATCCTGATGTGTAACTAATCGTCACTAATTATACAATATGGAAATTTTAGAGGAAATATTCTAATCTTATTATTGTAATGCGTGTTGTTTATGGTAATGTAAACCGCTCGCTGATTAATTAATAATTAACAGCCCGTAAATATTTAATTTTTGGCAAAGATTTTTCTTTCCTCATAAAGAATTTTCACTTGGTGGTAGGGCTTTGTTCTAGCCCGTCTGGGTAGGTACCACCCACTCATCAGTTATTCTTCCGCCAAATAGCAGTACTCAGTATTGTTGTGTTCCGGTTTGAAGGGTGAGTGAGCCAGTGTAACTACAGGCACAAGGGACATAACATCTTAGTTTCCAAGGTTGGTGGCACTTTGACGATGTAAAGAATAGTTAATATTTCTTACAGCGTCATTGTCTATGGGTGTTAGTGACCACTTACCATCAGGTGGCCCATATGCTCGTCCGCCAACCTATACCATAAAAAAAAGAATATCTGCTACGCATTTTGCAATTAAATCCAAAAGATGTAGTTTTATTTTACGTGATTTCATTTATTGCAAAGTTTAGGATGAATTTTGAATACAAATTGAGCAAATGATACAACAATGAATCTTGATCCGAATTGGACATGCACCTGTGGTTTAAGATAAACATCGATAATGCAATTGTTCACGGACTATCTGGCGGTGCAAAAAGTCGAAATTTCGATTGTTTCGATACAATTAATATTGTAGTTTTTATTAAATATTATCATATATTGTCACAGCTCGTCACAATCACACTGGGTACCATTGAAAATCAGCGTTGGGTTCTTGAACCCAACTCAGAAGCTCAATGGTACACGACACGTTAACTATCATTGTTTTGTTGTTGTTTTTTTTTTTTTTTTGCAGATTAAGTTAGTCAGTAGTTATAATTAGTTAATATGTTTTTTATTTTTGTTGTTTTTCTTATTTTTATACTTTTTATTATGTATTGTGTCCTAATAAACATTTCTTTCTTTTTTTCTTTCCATTCACTCCCCTTTTGATATTTTCGTCCCCATTTCTTGCACAACCTTAAACCTTAATTGGAGCATTACTCTCCTTTCTTGAAAAGTACTTACATTCACTCTCAGTTAATTTTCTTATATTATTATATCAAAACCCTTATATACATATAACGAAATAAAACAATCGTATACATAACAGAGGCACATGTTACAAAATAAATGTTTAAAGTTCAACATAAGCTGGGCCAGTGGCCTAAAATAGCGGTTTTCCTTTTAAATATTAAACATCAACGAATCGTTTGACAATTATTTTAACACGAATTCAACGCGTCGGCTTTTCCCTTTTGAAACATTTACGAAGCGTGAAACATTTGCCTCTTTCTTTTCTATTGTTATGTAAATGTTCCTACACTAGTTACGCCCGCAGCTTTGGACGCATTAAAATTCATAAAGGGCAGAAAATATTCATGTGTATGTCATTTAGGAAATGATACTTACATATGTAAATGGATCTGGTTCAAGGTTTCAAACTAAAATGGTTGCAAAACAGTGAATTGTTGAACTATTTTTTCCTTTTGTGGGGTTATGTATATTATAGGATGGCATTTCGATGGGTATAGTGGACATAACTTACGTTCATTGACATGGTTTGTGAAAAGGGACGAAATGGTTTGACAACATAGCGTTATATACCAGAAGTTTTAAAAAATTTTAAAAGTGAATTTTTTTTTTATGTTATAGGTTGGCGGGCGAGCATATGGGCCACCTGATGGTAAGTGGTCACCATCACCCATAGACAATGACGCTATAAGAAATATTAACTACTCCTTACATCGTCATTGAAAGGTGAGTGAGCCAGTGTAACTACACTGGCTCACTCACCTTTCAAACCGGAACAATACTGAGTCCTGCTATTTGGCGGTAGAATAACTGATGAGTGGGTGGTACCTACCCAGACGGGCTTGCACAAAGCCCTACCATCAAGTAAATATTTATTATTCTTTCGAATGTCAAATCTATGAGATCAGAAAGATGATAATGATATTGTCCTGACGGCTTCCAGCTACAGCGGCTATTCTCAAGGGGACTAACCAACTAAGTAGGACATAGTATAGTTACACTTTCTATTTCCTTGTTTTTTTAACACAATATGAAATACAAATCAAGCAATATCATTTTAGCTTTTTTATTTGGCTTCACGTGTTTTCCGAGGCATGGGTATGTAACTCCAATTTTCTACAGCGGGCTGTAACTAAGGATTTTGCGATATAGCAGCTTTTAATGTTTTCGGCCTGACACTAGGTCTGAACCTAGTAGTTTAGTATCTGTGGCCTCATATCTAGCAAGAACAGTAACGAAACGTTATGCCTTCATGTGCAAATTCATATGTCTTTTCTTTGTTTAGATATTCCTTCAATATAGCAACGGCGTTTCAATACACAATACAAACAATTATATTTAATTGCTATCTAGGTTACCAGACTATTGAAAGAAGGTACAAAGTTCAATGATCGTAGTTGTATCACTCCACTCTCTACAACATTGCTGGATAACTTTGCATTACATAAATTCACGCCTGTCATCTTTAATAGAAAACGAGATAACAATGTAACGAATATGTTTGAGTTTCAAGCGATGCGTGTGTTACATCTCGTTAGAACTTTAAATAATAGAATAGAAAATTTCATAGTCAACAAGCAAATGATGTCTGCAACAATTGACATTTACAAACGCATACATTGTATACTTGTTTTATTGTGCAGCAAAGTAAAAGTGTTACTTAAATATATGCATCCATTATGATTTTGGTGCTCAACCTAATTTGGTGCCGTTGCTCTCTAATCTGAACTCTTATGTTGTAAAGATTTGGAGAATATTTCATGCTGCTCCAATGCATTCATATATCATGATGCCAAGGGGTATTCAAATATCAGAATCTCTTCATAGGTGTACTGGCAAGCTACTAATTACTAATTTATTTGGCTGTGGAGTATGAAATTAATTGTTAACAAAAAAACCCTAAATGTGATCATATGGATTCGATTATTGACGCTCTGGTAGTGTATTAATATCGGATGTAAATATATATAATAGGTAAAAACTAGTATTAAAAAGCGATTGATGCATTTCTTGCTAGTTCTCAATTAAATCCTTTCATTTCCTAATTGAGTTCAGACTACTGAACTGAAGCTGAACAAACTTGAATAAAGAATTTCTTGATACTTGTTTGATACAAGTGTGGGTGATATATATTCTTTAATGTCAAAACAGCACTGCGACAAAGAAAACCTTGACCCTCGGGTTATACTGCTCTTTTAATTAGGTTACACATTCGCGCCGTATAAATGCACCACATCAAAAATTTCGTCACTGCAGTTGCTCAAACTCAAAGCGTAATTGCTAGCACACCTTGGGACTTACACGTGTACGCCAAAAGTGTGTCGCTTTATTTTATTGCATAGCATTAGTTAATCCGGTACACTAAAAAAGATATTAAAGAATAGGTTATGTATAGCAAAACACTTGTACATAACAATGAATGAATGTTGAAAATTAATTTACAAATAAAAAAATATGTTACAGTTTCTAAATTTATGTGGCATTTCAAGTAATGTATTTATAGCTAAATATAATAATTAGTTTCCTAAGTTATAGTAAATTACAGGGCCAAATTATCCGTTAGGCTGAGTAGGCATTTACTTGAGACTACGCATCGACTAGGAGACGTTACGTTTAAAGTTTTTATTTTTTATAAATATATTATAATTATTTCAGTTTATTATTATTATTCGTACGTCAATTTGTTTGACGTACGTTGATGTTTAACATTTGTCTTTCTATTTTAACTTATTGACACAGAAAAAACATAATAATTTGTATACCTAAACCTTCCTTATGAATCGCTCATTATTTAATGAAAAGCATATGAAAATCCGTTAAGTAGTTTTGTAGTTTATCGCAAACATACAGATAAACAGACGCGGGTGACTTTGTTTTTTAATGTAGTGATGTAGGATTATTAACAGTACGTAGATATCATAAACAACCAACAGGCAGGTCGGTAGATACTCTGTATTTAATACGAAATAAAATACGTAAAACACTTAAGGTGTTCGATAATCTATTATAATGTTAATACCGTCATTTTCGGATGGAAGCGTGAAAAAGGTTCGAATTATCCACTGCGGGGACTCTCACAAATTGCTGCGTTGCATTTTTCATGAGCCGGAATATCGGATGGTATGAATCGCTGATTTAATTATTGAGATAGCTCCTTGTTTGAATAATGGTTAGTTACTTTTTTCTAGCATCGATAATTGGAAATTTTAGTACCGCGAGAAACCGCATTATAAAACTCTTACTCAGCGATTAATTAATTAAATGTTTAATTTGTATTATTTTTCCTCATAAATTAAATCGCTTTCCATTGTAAAAATAATCACCACATTTCCTATTGATATATAAATTTCGTTTGTAAACATCTAAAGGAGGATTATCATAATTATTCTCATTAATTTTATACACTGGCTAACAGAAATTGGCTTCATTTATATTGAATTCATTGAGGTACTATTGTGAGAAGAACTTTTGGGGGTAACATACAGTCACAATTTTTTTATCTTTTTCTTTATTAGTCGACTTCGAAAAAAGGAGGTTATCAGTTCGATATGTATGTTTGTAACATTGTTAGAATTGAATTATATATGATCCATTTAGGCATCCAAGCACGTGTGCTTAATTTCGTATGTGTTTGTTTGTGTGTATAATTGTTTGCTTGTCCACGAATTTCTCGTTTAATATTGATTATTTTTAATACAAGTACCTAACCTAACACTTTAACGTAGGGGAAAGTGGGCAGTTTCCTGTGGAGAAGGATTGAGCATATTCCTCTACGCTGGTACAATGCGTAAGAACACACGAATAATTTTATTGAAATTAATCACATGCAGGTATCCTCACATTGTTTTTACTGCCGAGCACGAGATGAATAAAAGACACAAATTAAGCACATGAAAGTTCAGTGGTTCTTGCCTGGGTTTGAACCGGTAGTCATCGGCTTAATATTCATTAAATCTATAAAACTCTCTCTTACTAGATGAAATAATAATTGCATCTCAAAGTGTAAAAGTTTTTCACAATACTGTGTGTATTACACTTCTAATAGTTTTCTTAACTTTAACTTCTTAACTTTCATACAGCTTAAATAAAAGTCCATTGTTTTATTCCATATAAAGTAGACCTAATATTAAAGTACTTTTCGTAAATAAAAGTATATAGCATATATAGCATAGAGGTTATTCTCGAAATACTGATTTTATTACATTTTTGTTGACGAAATAAAACATCTCTTAATAAAAACCTGCACCGTTTTTGTCAAAAGAGCTGTTCTAAAATAAATAAAACAACAAACTTCGAGTAATTGTCCGTTCACGGAATATTTTTTCCTTGCTGAAGCGTTGCAATCGTTTTATTAATACCATTAACAGCACTGCGTAACTCGATATTACAAATACGAGTACACTAAAAATCGATTTCAGAAAACTCGAGAACGTATTTCCGATTCCGATCCAATCTATTCAGTATCGTTCAAGTGCTCATTCGTTCAGCGAGGCGACGGATTTTATGAAGGAAAGGTTTCCTACTTCGACAAACAACCCCCTGAAGTGAATTTCAATAGCTGTTTACGAGAGTAAACTTCAAATGACTGTTTTTTTCTAAAGCTCACATCTTCTTTGCATTTTCGATATACTCGTATGCTAGGCCTTGTCAATATTTATTATGAAATATTCGTAGAGTGTGAGATTATATTTACATGTTTTTGTTGGATGTGTGTACACGTAAAAATCCAGACTTTATTTTTATTCTCGACAAAGTATTCCTTTTCGTCAGACTTTTTCTTAACAATTTATTTATTCACTACAATATTTTCATGAGTGTGAAAATCTGCTTATTACTCTATTCGAAAAACAATTGAAATGCAATAATTTTAACACCGCCGTTAAAAGGAAACAAAATGTATGTAGAAATTGTCTCAAATAATTGTGTGATATGTCATAGGAGTGACCAAGTCTGCTAACCTCTCAAAAAGCTCCTAAAACTCCCGTCTGGGAAATACAATAGTTAAAATTTGAAATGGCTTTAATTCTACTTACAACGAATTTTCATTAATTGGAGCTGCATAATATAAATGCTCCAATATAAAGGAAGGCTGCTCAATAACTCAGCGACGCTAGAAAATAAATCCAGTCAATAGTAATTACTATTTTTGTTTCTCGTTTAGTAAAGCTAAAGTCAAGCCAATTTGTATGTACTGATTTACTCATTGAACTAAAAATAAAATGTCCCTAAGTTGGATTACGACGACTTAATATACAAAATATATTTTACTACTCGCTCCAACTTCGCACGGGTGCAATATTGATTCTAAATATACTACAGAATTTGTTTATTTACGACCTCACATTAGAAACTTCTAAATTTATCAGTGTTTCTTTACTAAATTATTCATGTATTATATACAAAAACCTTCCCCTCGAATCAATCTATCTATTACCGAGATTGATATCTATCTATTACAAAAAATCCCAGCAAAATTAGTTGCCTAATTCTAAAGATCTAAGTCTACATAAAAACAGACAGCGGTAAGCGATACGGGATAAACAGGGCATATATGGGATACACAAGGTTAGGTTGAAAGGTAAAAACCATCATTTCTGTTCTCCACGAAATCATTTATTATCTGGATAATGTTTAATACCGATTTCAACGCTATTTCAACAAACATACGCTTTAAAATTAAGTATCATCAGTATACGTCGCATATCACTTTTTAATTATTTTGCTGTTCCAGTTTCATGTATATCTTGAAATCTTGAAATAATAGCTGTAAGGAAGGACTTCAAGCCAGTTAGTTACATGCTATTCACAGATATATTATATAAACACCAGTAAAGATAAGTTCCTGAATCATAAATTTTTAAATGATATTAAATAAAAATTCTGGAATCGAGTCCAAACTCATTGATTTTCAAATCAAATCAAATTGAACCAAATCAAATCATAACAAAAGAACTGTTCCTTTCCGTATAAATGTTTACATTTTATCTCTCTTGTAAAACGACGATTCAAAAATGCTTATAATTGTTGATACCCGTGCATCTTAACCGATGATTGCGGATTTAAGCCCTGGCAAGCACTACTAAATATGCATGTGCTTAATTTGTGATTATAATTCATCTGCACCTGCATATGTCTAATTTCATGCTGACACATATGTATTGCACCAACCCGTATTGGAACAGCTTGGTGGAATTTGTTCCAAACCTCAAATGAGAGGAGGACTTAGCCCAGCATTAGGAAATTTATAGGCTTTCTTTGTTGTTGAATCAAGTACCTTCCCTTTGTTTTTTATAAATACATACTGAGAATAGAGGTCACATGCTTAGAAATTCAACCTACTACAGTTTATTAGCTCTTTAAACCTATAAAACACTAGAAACGCGACAACACAAACCACATTCATTTTAGCACGTGTACAAAGATAGAAAAGCGAATAGCTTGAACAAATCTTGACATATTTTTCATTCTGATCCAATCCGCCTAAAGTACAAGTCAAGGGTTCACCTGAGCGGTGACGTGACGTATTCCAGAATAGAATTCGTTTTTCCTCTTTGACAAACTACACAGCGAATCATAGGATTTTTGATTCATAACGCTCTGTAAATGAAATGTTAGCAGATTTAACATGGAGTTTCAATACGTAAATAAATTGATAAATATTTTTTTACAACGTAAATGTTTTCTTTTTTAATTTCGTATTTAAATAATTTATTGATCGAATAGGTAACGTCGAATGTAAACTTAATTTTTTTTTTATAGTTTTATTGTAAGCGTTATTAAATTGGAATTACAGTTACATTATGATCTATCTCATAGATTGTAAGCTGTCGAAAGATTATGAACTGTAATACACAATTAAACACATCGTTTTTGTAACGTTATACGTAATCTATAGAAGGGAATTTAAGTGGTCACCAATTCCTATACATACTAGCATTAATTGAAATTTAAATTATTTAAAAATCCCTTTTGTAGATTACTATAGGACTAAGATAATATCACTTGCGTTTGTTACATTAGATCACTCACTCACTCGGAACACGACCCAGCAATGTTTATTATTGTTATGTTCCAATTTAAAAGGTACACAATTTTACAAATCATTGGCATTGGTGTGATGTACGAAATGATCAATTATTCTTAAAGTCTACCGGTGCTAATAACCAATTATTATCGTCAGGCGACCTTTTTCCATAAAAACTTCCCTTAATACCTGTAATGATCTTTTGTACAATGTTTTCTAATCGGAATTAATTCTGACTGATTTTTGCATGGAATATTTTTTCGTATGTGATTTGGTCCCGTCTCTTAAAGACGACACTCGAAATATTTTCATACATAATCCAATATATTTGAGAACATCTCAACGTCTAGAAACGACTCAAGACGTAGTATTTACTTTACTCTTTGTCAACATACATATATCCTATAATGGGATAAATATTATAATAGGATAAATTTAGTGAGTATTGAGGCTATATAGCTAAAGCACTTGTTATGGAAAATTAGAAGTAACGACGGTTCCACAAACACCCAGACCCAAGATAACATAGAAAAGTAATGAAGTTTTCCTACATCGACTCGGCTGGGTATCGAACCCGGTACCTAGGAGTGGCGTACACTTAAAAACCTATATAATTATATATACCTTTATAATTTCTTTAAAGAACGACCCAATAACCAATTATTAGACTCACCGAACTTGATCCTAGGATCTTTCCATCTGCACTCTAAAACCCAGCCAGTAGACAACGACAGTTTGCCCAATAGCATCATGAAAACTTTGGCCAAGTAAATGAAAATACCGTAAGATACTTTTAAAACGGTACAAGTTCTCAAATAATTAACATAAAGACGTTTAGTTTAACTCACAAACTGAAGAATCACGTTTATTTTGTAGTCAACTCATTCGTATCACTTTGCTATGATAACACAAACTTTCGTATTACGTTTTGTTTATCTTCCTTCTGTTCGAAAAGTTTTATTGAATATATTCGTGTAATGAATCATATATCAAGAACGATGTAAGTCACAATCATCTATAAAAGGGAATTTAAGTGGTCACCAATTCCTATAGATACTAGCATCGAATGAAACTTAAATTATTTAAAAATCTCTTCTGTAGATTACTACAGAACTCAGATAATATATCACTTGCGCTTTTCACATTAGATCACTCACCCTTCCACACGGAATACAACTTAGAAATATTTATTATTGTTAAGTTCCAATTTAAAAGATACACAATTTCACAAATATAATATAATAAAATGGGAGTGTATGTTTGTTAAAATAACCGTACAATACAATATGTGTACACGGTACATTTGTTAAAATATTGTTTTTGTCATTTTTGGGTGCGTGTTTGTACTGACTAATCTTGCTTGACTAAAGCCCTTGCGTATGCAACCACTCCGCTGTCACATCGAGCGCCTCCTGCCAACGACTTAATATCACAAAAACTGCTAATACAGAAGGAATAATTTATGGTAAAGTCTCTAAACTGAAAAATAACTTTTTGTTAAATTCAAACGTACATAAAGTTGCAGGCTCAGCTAGTTTTCATATATAAGTATAGTATACTACAACACAACATATGTAGATATTGTATCGGCAAAATTTGTAAAACCGACTACAGCCGATTTAGGTGCGGTCTCCCAAATTATCAATATTTATTTCTTATGTGAATATGATCTTTACACAAACGTAATAAACTTGTAATATCATATGACCGTCAAATATATTCGTCAATTTGACACGTCGATTTACATGCACTTGCTTTCTCGGGTTGAACTGACGCGGGAATCTACGGCATCGAATAGCGACGAATGGCGCGATAAGGAGCTATTTCCATTAGTTGTATAAATCGCCAGTAATCGGTTTTATCGAATTTGCCAATATTACATCTTAGTTGTGTGGTACTATAAAATATGCTATGAATTAAATCGTATTTGGGACGGAAGAAACGTCACAGAAACTTCGTATTATATTGGTAAATAAAATAAACTTTAGGTAACTTTTAGAAATATAGCGATATCTAACGCTATAATATTGTTTCAAATCCAACACATATAAACTAAAATAAGAGAACGCACTCATAACAACAAACTCTTTTGTATAATGATATAAATTTAAATAATTTGTATGCTTAGATTTTTAGATGACCGGCAATCGGTCACAGCCAACTGATTCGTGCACTAACGACTGCGTGTTCAATTCCCGTAATGACACATATTTTTATCGGTCGAACATTTTTTTGATTTATTAAAATAGTTAGGCAAATGGATCACCTGAGGGTTACAACTCTACATCTATATTGGTACTGTAAGAAGTAGTCGTAAGTTCAAAAAGCTTCTTTTTTTATGGGCGAAAGGTTCTTCTTGGGTCAGGGTGTTTATTTTTTCGAACCGGTGGTAGTTTATAATTTGACCATCAATAAGTAAGTGCATTGCTTCTATATGGTGTCATATTTAAATGCATCGAATCATACAGGTTCCCTAGTTCGATTACTCTAAAGAACTCTTATCAAACCGGCACAAAATGCGTTTTAGTGGTAGAAAATGAAATCCTATAATCTTACCAACAATTATTTACAATTTTTTTTAAATATTCTTTAAGGCAAATGACAGCTAAGCCTCATTGATTCACCAAAGAGTATTCTATTGCTATTATTTCGACGACCTTCGTGTGTGTACACCGGTTTTCATGGGTACGCCACTCCGAGGTCCTGGGTTCGATCCCAGGCCGAGTCGATATATAAAATGTTTATTAGAAAATGTTTATTAGTGGTACCGTTGTTACTTCTGATTTCCTTAACACAATTGCTTAAGCTACTTACATTGGGATCCTAATATATGTGATGTTGTCCAATATTTATTCATTTATTTGTTTATACTTGAAAAAATCATTCCAGGTTATAAGACAAAATATAACATGCAATTTTCAAGTGTGTTCTTATTCAATATTGTTATATTTATTCAATGTTTTTCATAACTGTAGTACTAAACATATATTTAGAAATAGCTTACCAAGTTACAATTTGCCTTGAAGTTAAAGGACGACAATTTTACCTGCAATAAAAAAAAACATGTTATATAACAATCAATCAAAAAAATATATAAGTATAGAAAATTGAAAATCATTTGGTTTATTTATTTGTTTCGATACATCTGACGTCATACGATTCGTTTATCTTTTATTTTTGTTAGGTCATACGAGTCTGAGTGCTTAATTCGGTTGCCAGATTTGGATATTGGTAGCTGAAGGGCTTATTTCCGTGCAATATGTTACTTAGCCACATACATAACAATTTTCATCGCAAAGTTAATTATTGAGAGCCCAGTGGTTAGAACGCGTGCATCTTAACCGATGATTTCGGGTTCAAGCCCAGGCAAGCACCACTATGTATATGTGCTTAATTTGTGTTTATAATTCATCTCCTGCTCGGCGATGAAGGAAAACATCGTGAAGAAACCTGCATGTGTATTTCATGAAATTCTGATACATGTGCATTCCACCAACCCACATTGGAACAGCGTGGTGGAATATGTTCCAAACCCTCTCCTTAATGGAAGAGGATGCCTTAGCAAAGCAGTAGGTGATTTACAGGCTGTTACTTTACTTTACTTTTATAATTATCATTACTTCTGGTCAAGTCATGTTTTAATAAATCTGCCCATACGAATTCTACGTAACACATGCATACAAACGAAACATGGATTTTACTTTTAACATTTTCAACTTTGCCGTTTCATAAATTTAAATAATAACACATTGTAAAAAAACACATTGGTAAAGAAGGCACGTTATTCAATAAAAGATTATACAGACGATAAAAAAGAAATAACTTCCAGGCAGGCTGTATTCATAACATACATATATATGTAATTGTATAACTAAAATTACTTTGTATTTTTAAATGTTGAAAAAAAAACTAGTGAAAGTGAGTTTCTTGCCGATTCTTCTGGGAATCTACTTTTCGAGCCGGTAATAGCTTCACTTAATATAGTTGTTAAATCGTGATTCAAAAGTGCTCTTAAAACCCTACTCGAATAAAATATATTTTGATTTTTGATTGAAGTCATCAATTAACGAGGAAAATTTCATGCAAAACGATAAATATATACATAACATTGTAACATTGTCTTTGTGTTCGGTTACATAGCAATTTGTGTAATCGCTTAAACGGCCTACTTATCTTATTAAGCTGTGATCATCTTAAGCTAATGTTTGTATGTATATAAATTAAATAATGCATTACAGTGGTAAAAGTGTAAAGAGTAAAGTGACACCCTGTAAATTACCCACTGCTGGGCTAAGGCCTCCTCTTCTATTAAGGAGAGAGTTTGGAACATATTCCACCACGCTGTTCCAATGTGGATTGGTGGAATGCACGTGTGGCACAATTTCGATGAAATTAGACACATGCAGGTTTCCTCACGATGTTTTAATTCACCGCCGAGCACGAGATAAATTATAAACACAAATTAAGCACATATATATATAGTGGTGCTTGCCTGGATTTGAAGCAGCAAGATTTGAACCTGCGGTTAAGGTGCACGCGTTCTAACCACTGTGCCATCTCAAATCAAATTACAGTGATACAGCTATTTTAAATTTACCGAAAATATACGTAGTCAGGCTAAGTCTTCGCGAGTACGATAACGAATACCTTCGTTCATAGATCGAGTATATCAAACATATACTTCTTACACTCACAATGTATTGAAATCCTAGATTACACGTCCCTTGAGGCCATAATACGAGCCCTACCCTTGCAACCAAGTTAAATTATGACCAATATTGATATTATGAAATAAAACTCCTGGTAAATTATACCTATTCAAATCAATGAGCACAGAACTGGCAAATAAAAAATTAAGAGTCAATTAATGTGTTGTGTTTAATCACCAAAGTATTCTCAAGCTGTTAAAACTAACATAAAAAACTTTAAAAATCAAACCCCTAGTGATTGCTACCACAGTTGCTGTAAAAATATTCACATTAAGTCCATTACCTTCCCATAAAGTTTCGACGTACCTATTCATTTCGAGCAATGAGGAAAATAACCATCATTTCTAATGCTCGATATCCGTTGATGTCTTCAATTTTTACAACGATGTAAAATAATCTAGAAGGAATAAGTATATATAAGATAATATAAGAATATGAGGTTTCGTTTTGGAGTAGGAGATATATTTCTTGAGGAAAAAAATCTTAATTTTTGATATAGCATAGATAGACAATGGTTGACTATTTACCATCTTTTATCTACACGTCCGCTATATAAGTCCTCAATTAATATGTATTTGCAAGATGTTTTTTAGGTAAATTAGTTATGTAGATTTTGATAGGTAGGTGGACTTACATAGACTGTTTTGCTTACAGAGCAAGTTAGCAAAACAGTCTATATGCAATGGTATCCTAATAAAAACTAACCGTACCTGTTTATTTTTTAAATTAAGTCCCTTTTAATGATGACTATTAATAATACAAATACGCTTTTTTTATTATTGTAACCTAGGACACTTCCAAGACGAATATTATATCTTCGTAAGAAGACATGCCCTGTACATATAGTTACGAAGGTTTTCGTTGAGCTATGTGTTGGCACGCGATCCATAATTTTCGGCAGCGAAAATGTTTCATGTTGATTTTTGTATTTATTGCCGACATTTCTGTAAAGTTAAGAAGTATAAAATCTCTATAATATAAAAATACTTTGCATAGGTATTTGTAAATCACAATAATGGACAGAAAAGTATTACTTTTGAGAGATAATATATTTATAATAATTTATCATAGCCAATGAAAAAGATTTAAATATTATAAGTCTCTACTCTACTCTTTACAAGCACAATCTTCTTGGTTAGTCACAATTAAAACAATTTATCTGTTCTTTGATCTCCTTAAATATTCCAAATATTTTCCTAAACTACTATTACAAAATAAATTATTATTCTAGCTAAGATCTCAAGCAAATCTTTGTCGTAATGGAAATAAGGTTCTTGGAACCAAAATCATACGACCGTCTTAAGTATCAACGATTCTAAGAAACATCCTGTAAATGCCCCAAGCATTACACTAAGATATCGTTTTGAGGAAAATATTTTAAGCTCATACCACCCCTTCAGTCCCCTATACTGCATTGGAACTGTTTGTAAATTTGAACCGACAAATGAAGGTGTATCATGTTTAGGGTCTGTGCTTGACACCGTTTTAAATAAACGTGTTCCAAGCATTATTTTTATGATGAATCACAAAGTATTTAAATCATTCGAGGTATAAGCTATCTCTATGTTAAATGTATTTAAGCCCGTATGTACTTAACAAATATTTAAACATAAACTATTATAACATGTTTATGATAAAACAGGGGTGTCGTGGGACACTCGTTAGTACAAAGTTGCTTTCAACCTATATATTATCTATTAAATAATAGACGTAATAAAATAATTGTATCCTGTGTGAATTAATAAATAATATATATATATATATATATATATCGAGGTACCAAAAAGTTTAATTAAGATTTTTTTATCGTACATGCTGGCAACGTCAGTTTGACGTACAACACATGACAGACGAAAAGTTATATTTTTAATGGAATATCGAAACAAAAGGATTATGAACGTGAAAGACTAGATTCATATTTCGAATATCACCGTGTCTGATACGAGTTGATGACTAGCTCTTTGCTATATACCTAATATATATACGCAATATCTATATCTGACGACCTCAGTGGTCGATTGGTGTGTACACCGGTTTTCATGGGTACGCCACTCCGAGGTCCCGGGTTCGATTTTCGGCCGAGTCGATATAGATTATCATTAGTTTTCTTTGTTGTCTTCGGTCTGGGTGTTTGTGGTTCCGTCCTTACTTCTGATTTTCCATAACACAAGTGCTTTAGCTACTTACACTGGGATCAGAGAAATGTAAGTGATGTTATCTCACATTACTTTATTCATGTAATAAAAAATAGTATAAATAATTTTACTCATACGCAGTTTCCTTACATGACGATTCCTGTCAGGTCACTCTACCTTAAGCCGCGTATTGGAACTAGTTCCAAAATAAAAGATAAAACGAAAAAGTATTGTGTAATCGGTTTGTGTAAAGAATTTTCCTCGAACACATTGACAAACGGTAATGAGATATAGAACCGCTACTAATAGAAAAAAAAAATCCGTCGATTCGTCCACTTCGCTGTTCTTCCAGCGCAACTTGAGCGGATTAAAGAGATAAGTCGACCGAACCTCTTATCGGGCGACCTTTTTCAATTACACACAAATAGTATAACAACATTTGATGTGTATTTAATAGTAAAGATTATTACACAACTTACTTCATGATAATGTTGTTCCACTTGGTGGAATGACTTTATGTAACCCCGCCTGAGTAGCTACCCACAATTTAAATATATTACTATATACGAAACAGAAATAACACTTCTATAGCAGTGTAATGACAGCACATAAAATATCAAGAAATATATTAACATCTGGCTTCCAACGTTATTGGTGCATATAGTCCGTCAAAAATGACGTCTAAGTTGATACATCCTTACTGATGATAATGATTGCTTTGTGTGTGTCTTCTTTTAGTAATTGTGACCCTTAGAATATAGTGTTACTTTTGTCATATTATATTATGATAATCAATGTACACATTGTTGAGGAACCAAATAAAATAAATAAATAAATCCCGTCTGTGCGAATATCACAAAAAAGGTTTTAATTTAAAAATATAAGTAGTAACTTTAAGTTTTTAAAGTCAACAGTTGTTTGGCTAGATTTGAATCCAGAATATCAGTTTCTTTATCAACTATTCGCCTTCTTTGGTCTAATAATTATCAAGTAAGTTATTGGGTTCCTAGTTCCATCAAATAAATAGTTTTCTTAACCTCATTTCCTTGAGACTAACTCTGTCTGGCAATTTATCTTGCCGTTTTTATACATGTATTATGTTTTTGGAGGAAACATTTTAGGAATTTTATTGCATTTACTTAATTAATTGTTTATTAGTTGGAGATAACTTTGAAAATGAAGACGCAGATATGTAAACATTTATGTTGAGTGAACTCACAATAATTGCTGCTTGGAATATATCATATACAACTTAGATAGATTTATATTATAATTAATATATTAAGTAGATACATATTTTAAATATTTTTGTTTAACATGCTGGAACATCGATTTAGGATACCGTCCTGTAATGACATGTATTCAGTTTAAAAATATTAATAAATAAATCTCAACGTGATGTGTGAACAAAATGTCAGGAAATCAAATAAAAAAACAAAGACAAGCACATATATGAACTAGACATTTACCCGAAGCAACTTTCATATTTACTATGTTACAGAAAAATAACTACAAAATCTCGACACGAAATCGATTCAATCGAAATAAATCAAAAGCGAACTATTAAAAATATATAGAACATTTTGAATTAATAAAGTGCGTCCAATAAAGGTTTTTCAATAATTAATATTCATTTCAGCACTTAATAATAAAACTAAAAAAATATTTATCTATACATGTAATAAAATTGGAGTATCCGTTTGTAATATTAAATTAACCCTTTTTTACTCAATGCATATGTATGAATACGTGGTACATATACATATAATGTTGCAACCCATCATGAATGCCCAATGTAACTAGATTTGTTTATCACCAACCAACACTACCAAAATGATAGTCGGTTGGTAAATTCAATACATTACAATTAATATCAAATCATAAGCGAAAAGTAAAATAAATAATGATTATCTTCTGAATTTGAAAATAGAACGAAGGATAAAGATATAGACGTAACACACACATACACAACTAATAACCAATACATACAAAGATTCATCACTATAAACAAGGCAGTTTATTCTTAAAGATAAACTTTAAAGATGGACGTGTTATTAAAATTTCATATCACGTTTTGTTTGTTCCGAAATATTTCACAGATAAAAAATTTCTTCAATGAAAACGGAAAAGTTGAAAACTTTCACCGGAAGCTTATTTTATTAATACAAACTGTGATGAAAAAGGCTTGACTTTTCATTTTAAAATGCATCGTTTAACTTGAAGTGTCGTTATATTAAATCGTACAGTTGATCATGGTGATGGGCCAGGAAATTTAATAGAACCAGTGGTAAGAACGCGTGCACCTTAACCGATGATTGCAGGTTCAAACCCAGGCAAGCACCACTAAATAATCATGTGCTTTATATTTGTTTTTTAATCATTTCGTGGTCAGCGGTGAAGAAAAACATCGTGAGGAAACCTGAATGATGTGTCTTATTTCATGGAAATACTGCCACATGTGTATTCCACCAATCCGGATTGAAACAGAGGAGTGGAATATGTTCAAACCTTCCTAAAAGGAGAGGAGACCTTAGCCCAACAGTGGGAAATTTACAGGCTGTTGTTGGAGATAATTCCGATACAGCTTTCTGTACATTCCGAGGCAATATAACGAGACCATACTTCTAGGCTCCTACTCAGAATTTTTGGACTAAATAACTTTTAACTAAAAATAAAAAAAAAATAACAGTCTTGGAAATTTACCCAACTTTTAACTGAGAACATCAACAAGGTTTTTAATATAACAGTAATATTATATTATATATGTCATATAAACATACAATATCTTCACGAAAATGCTTGATTAAATCTTCGAAATACCAAACATTTAGAAGTGGCAGCGCTCGGTTCATTTCATCAAATCTCGAGAAATGGGTAACGTTTAAAGACGTAAGAAAAAAACGTCTTATTCCACTATAAGCTGTATAACCAGTGCTGTAAGGACCATTGTCTTGCTAATGAAGAGGCTTACTACATGGGCTTCGAAGAACGAGTGTCGTTACATTATAAAGGCGGAATGAAATCTTTTCGACGGGAAAAGCTAGAAATACTTTTTATTTATTTTTTTAATAAAATATAATCTTCAACTGACGTAAATGTTAAAACAAAAATTTACGTTAAAAAAAAAGAAAAATTCAAATTTCATAAAAAGAATGATAATAATTCTATTCTACGTTTTAATTTCTTAATGATTCTGACATCACTATTTTTCTATTCCTGTAAGTTATAGTTTTTTCATAGAACTAAAAAATTAGCTACAACGTAAGGATATAGATAGATAGATAGATAGATAGATAAAAACTTTATTGCACTCCAAATCTTATAAAATAACAGTACATATAAAATGGATAATTACAGAGAATTGAAGGCAAGGGCGGCCTTATCACTAAAAGCGATCTCTTACAGGCAACCCAACAGATGAGGACAACATATTTTGTAAAGAAGGTAGTGCATAGTTATATTATGATGCATACATATTATACAATCGATATTTGATTTAATATAAAATTACATATAAAGAAAACGTAAAATAAACATACATGCAAATACCTGTACATATATATATACACATACATATATATCTACATAAATACATATATACATACATACCTACATACATATAAATATATATATATAAAAAAAAAAAAAAAAAAAAAGGAATAGTTACGAAGACATATAATGATGTTTGACTCGACTTTTAAATATATTTAAGGACTGTGACATCCTAATGTCATGTGGGAGCGCATTCCATAATTTAATCGATCTGACAGTAAAAGAATCATTGTAACAGTGTGAGTGGCTGAGTGGCAGCTGTAGTTTGTTGTCCGATAGAGAACGAAGATTGAGATGAAGAGAAGAATTAGAGCCAAGAAAGGAAAAGCGTTCTTTGAGGTAAGTTGGAGTTTGGGGAAAGAAAAGAATAGTGTAAAGGAGAGAAAGGGCGTGCAAATTACGTCTTTGTCTGACTGTAAGCCATCCAAGTCGGGTACGATATTCGGAGATGTGGTCGAACTTTTTCAAACCAAAAATGAACCGTATGCACATGTTTTGCAACCTTTCAAGCTTGTTAAGTAGCTCCTCGGATAGACCTAAGTAGCATACATCTGCGTAGTCTAGGATGGGAAGAAGAAGTGCATTCGAAAGAGAAATTTTAGTTTTGATTGGCAACAACTTCTTCCACCTTCTTAATGAGCCGAAAGCTGCAAACATTTTCCGACTTAGATTTGACACTTGCGCTGCCCAAGAAAATTTATCATCTATTATAAGACCTAAGTTAGTAACAATGTTATTGTTGATCAAAGTTGTACCGTCAAACACTACGGGAGGAAGATTAACTTGATTAAGTTTCGCAAGTTGTTTTGGATTGCCAACTATAGCTAACTGTGATTTACTGGCATTTAACGACAAACCATATAACTTGCTCCACTCACTAATCGATTTAAGGTTATTATTCATAAGATCGATCGCATTAGCGATGTTCTCAACAGGAGTCGTTAAATAGACCTGCAAATCATCAGCATAGAGGTGAAAAGAAACAGAAAGATGTTTAGTGACGGAATTTATAAAGATTGAGAAAAGGAGAGGAGACAGAACACCACCTTGTGGAACACCCGCCCTGAGATAGCAACAGGAGGAAAACTTACCGTCAACAATAACACGCTGTTGACGATTTGAAAGGTAAGACTGAAACCAAGAAACAGCATTGGAAGAGAAATTTAAAGAATCAAGAATAGCTAAGAGAATGTCATGGTCAACAGTATTAAAGGCATTGGAAAAATCAAGAAGAGCTATAATAGTAATTTCTTTGTTATCAATCCCAAAGCGAATGTCATCACAGACTTTGATCAAAGCTGTTGTGGTGCTATGACCCGGGCGAAAACCCGATTGAAATGGGCTTAAAATATTGTTTAAGGAGAGAAAGCTGGAAAGCTGTCCATGGACAATGCGTTCGAGAACCTTAGAAAGGAAAGGAAGGATGGATATAGGACGGTAGTGAGCTAACAAAGTAGGATTAGAGATTTTGGGAATGGGTAGAATATGAGCTATTTGCCAACTATTGGGAAAAATACCTGAATTTAAAGAGAAATTATATAGGTGGCATAGAACAGGAAGAATGGTATCTAAAGAGAGGAGTATCATTTTGCGACTGATACCGTCACATCCAGCGGCGTCTGATTGAATACCAAGAATACTCTTCCTGATATCCTCAGAAGTCACTAGAGTAAAACAGAAAGAAAAATTAGGCTTAGGACGTGTGATTATGGAGTTCAAAGTGTGACATTTATTCGCATTGTCCATGGTAGCCGCCGTGAAGTGTTTATTCAGCGCTTCAGCGTCAACATTTCTTACTTCTAGTGACTGACGGCCAATACCCATCGCATACAAAAAACGCCATACCTTGCCGGTGTTCTTGATGCTAACAGAACTGTGAATATAATTTCGTTGAGCGTCCCTACAGACTTTGCTGCAATGATTACGCAGCCGTTTATATTTCAGGAGATTGTTGTCTGTCGGTCTCCGTTTATATTTCGACTTAGCAGCATTACGTCTTGCCATGATAATTTTGATATCTGGAGTTAACCATGGTGCTGGAAGGTGCTTTAACTTGATCGGTCTTAATGGAGCATGAATATCAAAAAGATCTGAGAGGAGAGAGTTAAATAATTCAAGTTTATCATCCATAGATGGAGCATTGAATACAGCATCCCAATCAATCCGATCAAGGTCACGCAAAAATTTATTGTTGTCAAAGTTCTTGAAGCTTCGTCTCATGACAATGGTAGGTTTTGATTTAGGCGGACGGACTTTATATGACAGATACAAAAGGTCATGGTATGAAAACGCTTCAGCGGGGTATTGGCCATACAGCATAGCATGATCAGATGAGGAAACAATTATTAAATCTAATAAAGAAGGAAAGCAGTTTGGGAAAAAGTGAGTAGAATTAGAAGGAAGTATATTTAAATTAGAGCTATTCACAATATTACGAAGGCGTTGAGCACGTGAGTCATTTTTATTTAAACACGTGTTAAAATCGCCCATAATAATGGTGTGATCAACAGCAGAAACGTATTTCTCAAGTAGGTGCTCAAAACATTGAAAATAATTAATTTGAAGAGAAGGGCTATAAAATACCCCTAAGAGGACTTTTAAAGGACCAAATAAGAGTTCAAGAAAAATGTGCTCGGAAGATTCGGAATATTGCGATGGGGATTTATCTAAAATGGAAAAAGGAATATGACTACGTAGGTAAATTGCCACACCGCCACCACCTTTTCCCGTCCTGTCATTTCGTACTAGATGAAATCCTGGCAAGGAGAAAGAGGTAGAAGGAAGGCAAGGCTTAAGGAATGTTTCAGATACCAAGATAGCATGCAAATTTTTAAGATCAAGTGATGTTAACAAATCCGTATAATGCGCGGGAATGCTTTGTGCGTTGAGATGGACAACGTTAAAATTTTTAGGAACTGTATGAAAAGTAGAATCCAAATGAGTATGTAATGATAAAGGTATACTATGAAAGCTATCATCTGATGAGGCAGATATAAAGTCATCGTCAGAACAAATATAATTATCAGAGTCACTCATATTGTAAGTAAAAAATAAATATCAATAATAATAAAATAAAAATAATACCTAATAAATACAAAATATACAAATAAATATATAAAGTATTTATAAAATAAATAATAATAATATAAATAATATCTAATAGGATCTAGTAACAATAAAATAATTATTAAATTTATAGCATTCAATCAATCTATCAGCTGTTACTGCTGTAAGTTATCGCTTAAATATAGACAGTATCCAGAATACTATTTTAAAAACACAACATGAAATTAGGAAAACAAAAAAAAAAAAAAGAAATAACGAAACAAAAAATAAATAAATATTATATATATGTCTATAAAAAACTAGATTAACACGTGAAACGAAACGTCAGCAGCGGAATGTAACATCAATTTAATTGACAGCTATCACTCACATTGACACTTTGACAGTGTCTTGTACACACTGCATTTGACGTTTACATATTATTTAAATAATATTAGCAAATAGTAGGTAAACTATAATATTACAAGTGAATAACAGTGTAACTAATTAAAGAGTTATAAATAACTACCTACAAAGAATAAAAAAGAAAAACACAAACAGTTATTAATGTACTTACTGAAAAACATTGATTACCCGAAGGACCCGTATGAGAGACAACAAACAAGATACAGTTTTTAATGAAACACCAGTAATAATAAATAGAAAAATATAGTAAATAGTTACTTCTTTAAGTTCCTTTTCGGTCGGACTCCCTGCGAATTCTTGATCTCTTGGGTATTGGTGTTGGATGAGGTTGCAGTCTTAGCTGATACTTGTTGAGGCACCGTAGCAGTGGAATACGTATTCAGCTCCGCCATAGACGTAATTTGGTGACGCTTACCATCTGGACCAATAATAACTATGCTGCCATCTCTAGTCCAACATTTGTTGATACCAAGACGCTGTCTGGCAGCCACGAAGACGTCATGACGTTCCTTTGTTAGGAACTCGGACAGTGTAACCCCAGTGTTCTTCAGATTGGTTTTTGCATACCATACTTTGTTACGCATGATTGGATCTTGGAACTTAATAAGGATGACCCTTGGTTTCTCAGAAGCCGAAGAACCCAAACGATGGCAGCGACTGATAGAATCCACTGATAACTCTGGCAGCTTGAGATGTTCAGACAGCAGCTGACTGACATTAGCCGATAAATTTTCTTTCTTGGCTTCCGGAACCCCATGCACCAGGAGCATTTTCCGTCTACTTCTCATTTCCATTTGATCACACTTTTTGGAGAGGAGCTCGACTTGCAGCTGCAGTCCTTCCAGAGCAGTTAAGACAAAACTCCGGAAAGCACTAAACTGGGAGACTATGTTGGAAGTCGGACTGGCGGCTGGCATATTAGAATTCAAATTTTGTTGGAATTCAGCCATTTTAGAGTTGAAATGTTCTGTTAGTTGTGCAATTGAGTGTTTAATAGAGTCCATTATTAATCTGATCTTCGGTAAAGACAATAGTGATTGTGGTAGTTAATTGAACTTTAGTTGTCTGTTGTTTAATATGTGTTTTTTACTTGGATTAGATAAAGGAGTCACAGCTGACACGTATGATGAATGCTTAGCACATTTTACCAGGTGTTAATTATTTTTAAATTAAATATTTGCAGAGAGCAAAAGAAAACACGTCTATTTAATTATGCACCTACCGCCCATGGATATATACGAATATGTATAGCAATAAAAATCTTTCTTAATATTATAGCAATTACAAAAGACATACAGCATTGAAGTATAAAATATACGTTGGAAGCACAAATCTTACTGTTTGCCGTCAGGGCATACGAATCAGTACAACTTGAGGTGCCGATTGATTTTACGGCACCAGTCTTACTGTTTGCCGTCAAGGCATACGATTCGATATTACTTAAGGTGTGACACAAAAATGCTGAAATATAAAGCTGATATCTTAATGCTCAAAGTATTTAATATTATTGAAACAAATCCACCCAAATCTCTTGCAATATTTTCCCATTCGACATTTGATATTTTCGCGTAGGAACAGTTTGTCTTTAAAAATTCAATTTATAGATGTTAATAGTTCTATCTAAATTCCAAAACCTTAAACGAATATCGACCTTGTGTCATTAGAAATAACGAATGCTTTGTTTCGACTCGGACTCGAACGCAGTTTTAATAATGAAGCCTTTCTTCTAGTTAATTGAACGTTTTCTCGGCGTAATAAGACGCTTTATAATACAATGAGACGTTAGATTATCTCGTTCGAGGAAAACAATAAACAACGAAGAAATGCCATTCGAGTATTGTTTCATAGTCCAGGTAACCCAGAAGTGAATCTAAATTGTATTAATAACTATATAATGTATTGTACATTCGAATACTGAAAAGCCCTTCATTTGTTTTACCGGAGATTTTAATTATATTCATAAGTATCTTTCGCTGTTTATTCTTAGGTATTTTATTTTCCGAACCGAAGTTGTTTATCTACGCTAAATAAATAAATTTGGAATTTATTGAATTCGAATTTCAAAAATGACAGCCGATATCAAAAACTACTCAATCACAGATATAGTATTGCATAATATGTGTGCGTAAATACAATCACATGTGAATGTAATCTGACATGACTAGAAAGAGTTCAGATGCAAGGAGGTTTTACTTGCTTTCCGAAACCCGTTAAATGAACACTGCAAACATCCTTACTCCGGACTTATTTAAATAGTTTTAGAGCTTGATTTTGGAATTTTGTTTGAAATATACATATATTAAAGTTAAGACAAGAAGGCAAGTTAAGATAAAGTCACAAGATGTTTGAAATAGAAAATTACTTTTTTGTAAAAATAAAAAAAAAACAAAGGTATTACAATCTCTGCGTAATAAATTAAAGATTACAATAAGCAGAGACCTGATAAAGTTATAGACCGTATTTTCAATCGGAAAGAAGACAATGAATCTCGTAAACATATTGGCCTTTCCATATACCATTTTAATAACCGTGTCTAATCAAGCGGTCCTTAGCGGGCCTTTTTCAATTACTCTATATCATACAATATCTGACACAACCTACATTGCAGACGATTTAAAAAACAGCTCAGCATCCATGAATTCCATTTTATTGAAACGTGCTCATAAAATTTCGTGTCAAATGGCCCAAAGAATACGAAGGGTCGGACTCGGAACTTTTTTTCGACAACCGTACTTATACGATCTAACGTTACGGATGGGTTTTATTTCGTTCGAATGCGTATTCCTCCGTATTGATGGGTATTATTAATGCTACCTTTTTTCGTAGATGTGACATATAAATAACTATTGTAAACATATCGGGGTAGTGTAGAACGATTGATAACGTCAACATGCTCATGTAATAGAACCTCTTGAGGTTTTCAGAACGAGTTGTATGATCTAATATATTGATATAAATAAAACTGAATCTGTATAAATATTACAAAATGTGAAAGTAAATCTCGCTGTCTGTCGATCCTTCATGATCGAAGGAACTTCTGAACCGAATTTTATAACGAATTTCTGAACCAAATTTGATGAAATTTGGTATGAAGCAATCTTGAAATTCAAGAAAGAACATACTTTTATTGAATTAAAGAAACCCCTTACGACTACTAGTACAAAAAATGTGACAATCATTTTGACTGACTTTACTTCATTTGTATCACTGGCTCACTTGGCTCACTGTCTTTAAACTCAGCAGTACAGATACTTCTGTTTGTCAATAGGACATTTTATGAGAGAGAGGGTTCAAGCAATAAATTAAATGATTTATAGAAATTATATATAAATGCTTAATTGCCGTTTTCAGTGGTTACGTCAAATTGGTCCTAAATCAGTAACTATCAGTAATGACTTCGGTTTTAATTGAAAACGAGTATCATTTTTTCCAGCTATAATCATACCTATGATTTTTTTAGCGTAGTATCAACATTAGTTCTCAGGGCATTCTTCATACATCAGCAACGGTAACCCTTCCTATCACACTTTTCAAAAGTAAAAGACTAACTATTACGTGTTACGCTATTTTGGTACTAATTTAAAATGTTGGAATTATTTTGTTCAATTTTCCTTATCAGTTCTGCGTTGAGTTGACTTCTTACAGAATAGCTCTACTGAATCTGAATGCTATTATAAATTTGCAAGTATTTTTAGCAAGGAGCCGTAATAAGCTTCAAGGATTCAATTAGAACAGTTAAAAAATATAACAAAAAGAAGCCATGATAATCTTATCAAAAAAGGCAGTGTTTATCGAGGCCCTTTGAAATAAGAATGCTCGAGTCACTTAATTTCCCGACAAAACAGAGAACGACCATCAGATTCCCTTTAATAACGCTGACGGGATTTTCTTCTGATTTTATTACCCTCTCCTGCGAGTAAGCGTCCGTTAAGATGTAACGAGAACAATTTACAGATCCCTTCATTGCTTCTCTGATATACTTTTAATTTTTTCTGTTCAGTTGAATTTGAAAAGTTTTTTAGAAATCACGCAATGTAACATATACATATTTATTTCCTCTGCAAGCTTAAGGATAAGGTATCCTTCGAAAGTTGCAACTTAATCCAATGCATTCAAGATGTCAGTTTCATAACAAAAACTTCCATACATTTCAAAATTTGGTTGATTTGAACCGGCACAATTCGATTCAGATTATCATGTTCTAGCCTCTGGGATAACTTGAATTTAATAGTATTTAATAATAGAATATTAAAACATTGTTAATGGTGTTATGGTGCCTCAGAATCACCATAATATAAATCTTTCATTAGGAAGAAAGTACCTTACCTAAAAAATGGAATACATTTGCTGAAAAGTGCTTGGAAGGAATATTTTTATTTATATTCCCTATGATCAATAAAGATAATTTACATATTTATCAGACCGGCAGCCAAGTGCTACGTTGAAAAGATTATAATTATTACGTCCATAGCTTTCCATTTTAATAGGGCCCTAAGTGACTTTCTTTGAAGGAATCATTAAGCATTATGCAGGATACTCGGCAACGTTCAAAAAGCCTGACTGAGTTTCTCGTGCCTTTCCTTATGTCTGTGGTAGTTTTAAATTTATTTATAAGTGTCTTTATTTAAAAATTCTTTAATTAATTAAATATTGCTGTCTGTATTATAAATAATACTTTTTACGGGAGTTACTTTACCAAATTCAAATTTGGAAGCATGTCAAGTGTAAGGCATAAAAATATCCACTAAAATATCCTACATTTTTTTTTAACTAAAATCGTTACTTTTTATTTTTATTTGGTAGAGCCAAATATTTCGAAATTATCAATGAATGTCTTTGTCTTTTCACGACTAATATTTATTACTCGTGAACTTAACTGTATTTTCTTTTCTACATATAGTACGTAATAAAACGGAAACGAATAAAATACAACTAAAAAAATCCGTTGTAAAAGTTACAGTAAAAGTAGTTATAATTTTGCACTTACGACAGCCATACTAAATGTTCGGGGAATATCAAGTGTTCGCACGCGTCTGTCCTGCATAATTTATGTGAGGTAGCCGCCAAGAGTTACGGCTTGTCCACATCTGGTTGAAAATATTATACAGTTAAAATGAACGAAGATAAACCTTTATTTAAACAAACACGGATGAAAAGATTTGAATATTAAAACTATAATGAAATTAAAATATTTGTAATTTATTCGGGTATATTTGCGATAACTGACTAAGAGTCAGGTAACGTATAGTATAGTGTGTAACGAATAAATGTAAGTACTTGTAAATTTCGATTATTATTATTGGACCCAAGAGCTTCTAACATTATTTGAGTATTAAAAACACTTCACATCAAAGATGGCTCTGATTTATCTGAATATTTTATTTGAATCTATTTTTGTTATTATTCAACATTTATCCTTTTAATAATTATAATAGTTAATATTATAGTCACATGCACAATAAAATTTATACTTTTTCGTGAGTAGCTTCGCGCAACGTAATTTACAGGGCTTGGCTATTACACGTTAAGCAAAATATATTCTACTGACAATAATATCTCAAGCAATTTTTTATACAAATATATTTTTCCTTAAAGATTGTTTTGTTTACGTATTCCATATTCCTCATAATAAGGTATTTTTGCAAAACAATGGAGTTTAAATATGCGGGTATCTGAAAATCAAAAGAATTCCACGTTCTTTTACTGTATTGACCGTTATCACAATCGTTATCAAAATCAGGGCCCAAATATCATTAATAGGATTTGTTTTGTTACGATATGGCTAGATTGAAGTAAAATATTTACGTGTTAAAATAGTAATATAAAAAATATCGAACAGAGATACAAAATCACACGTCAAAAATAATAATCAAATTAAAATGATTCTATATTATATCTGTTTTAAAAGCCGACGAAATTTTACACGAACACGCATATTATAAGACTAAATTTAAATTAAGAACACGTGGAACATGTTCCAAATGACAACTTCAGTCGTTCGTTTGAGAAAGTTTTGAAACAAAAGATAAAAAATTATGATCGGAAATTGTGAATTTATAGAATAAAATATTTTATTACATTGACTTTTAACTTTTGTATATCCTTCAATTAATTTTCTAAAGTGACACATGTTACAATATTATTTAATGGCTTATTCCGAATGCCTTGCTTTAAAAAACGCCCGCCATTTTGTTATCAATACCAAAGTAATTTGTGTCAACTTATTATTGGATTTTTGTTTTTATATTTTCAATTATTGCATGAAAGCATATTACATTTATTGCTGTGTATTTCAGTTTATTATTTCTTTGTATGTAACGTTAATAGATCAATTAAAATTTTAAAATAATTTGAATAAAGCACAATAAATTTAAATCGATTTTGATCTTGGGAATATAAATCGATGTTTTAACACCTTTTTTTCATTAACCTCTCATTGTTTACTTCGAATCGTGATAAATAGCCACTCGGAATTAATGACCATCTGCCCTGAACAGGTCTCCTGATAAATGTTTAGAATTTGTTCGCTCTATTCACCCTTAACATAATATGCCCTTTATATGGACTTCTTATGACATGTTTTGTTCATATTTTTATTATAAAATATCGATGAAATATATATACACTACAACTACTTTATCATGTTTAATATAGAGGGAATATTTGTAAATTTAGTAAAACTACATATATTTAAGTTTGTTTTTGTGTAAAATTAAAAATAATAATTTATGAAATATTGACAAGTGTGTTTAAATTTGCATATACGCTATCGGCTAGGTATTGAACTTATTTTACAACACGTAGATAACAATCTAAGGCACAGGATTGTAAACATTACAAGCTTCTATAGTCTTACTGAGCATTAGCTTGAACCAGGGTTAAATTTAAAACTACGAGACTATAATCTTAGCTAGATAATACCTTATCCACTAGAATAAAGAAATTGTTATCAATAAAGAGAGCTGAGATGGCCCAGTGGTTAGAACGCGTGCATCTTAACCGATGATTGCGGGTTGAAACCCAGGCAAGCACCACTATATTTATGTGCTTAAATTGTGTTTATAATTCATCTCGTGCTCGGCGGTGAAGGCAAACATCGTGAGGAAACCTGCATGTGTCTAATTTCATCGAAATTCTGTCACATGTATTATAATATGTTCCAAACCGAAGAGGGTTTGGATTTTAATGGAAGGGGAAGCCTTATCTCAGCAGTGGTAAATGTACAGGCTGCTACTATCAATTAATTAATACCAACAAAGAAAGACAGTAAACAATTCCAAGCAAAGGCATTATTAAAGAAAAACCGCTTGATAGTTATTTACTTGAAAGAATTTTTTTCTTAATTCGAAAACATATCGGTACCCTATAAAGAAGGGACGGGTCTTGTCGAGCAAAGTTTGCCGAAGTAATTTGCAGTAAATCCCTTTTACAAGTCACGTTTGCACGGTTGATTTGATACGTACTTTGCTCGGTACCAATACCTGTCCAAAGGGCCAAGCACTGAAAAGACCAAGTGAAATTAAATAGAAGAGATTACATCTTCAATTGGAAAAGGTCCAGGGTATAATGTTCGTAGGGAAGTGTCTCGAACGAATTCGATGAATATCGAATCGATTGACTGAATCAATCTACTGTTAGATCGTAATGTCAATAGTAGGTCCTCTTTTAAGCAATACAATACAAGCCATTGTATTTTGCTGAAATAGTTTTGATGTTGTGATAGAATACGTGATTCCGGAATTCAATTTTTAAAATGCTTCATATTATATATTGAACTTTTTTTAAATTGTTATCTGTGATCTAAAGTAACGTGATGGAATAATCTCGAAACTTTCATCTTAATTTGTGAAGAGATATGTGCTTGATGTCAAATAATTTTTTTTTATTGCTTATTTTTTTACAGGAAAGTATATCCCTGCTATTTGTATTCAATATAAAAAAAAAACAGATAGGAACATATCAATTTCTTTTCGATAAAAAAATAAATAAAAAATATAACATTGATAAAACACCAAAATGGCCCAGTTTTTCCACTAATAAACATACAACGTTGTGATGTTGTTTCGAATCTCGCACATGTGCACTCGTACGGCACAAAATGATTGACAGAGAGTGACAGGAGTCCATTAATTTAACGGAACGCTGTAGACATTTACACGAGGCCTTTGACAGTTTCAGATTTTCTTTCCGACTTACCATAAACTGCCGACATATTTATAAGTATTACCCCCGTACCATATGATTTAACATAGCGAGTATTACTGTAAAAAATATGTCAATTTTTATAATTATAACAGAAGTTATATCGAATGTTATATGCACATACAAAGTACCTCATTAGTAAGTTAATAACGTATAAAACGACTTTTTTATGATTAAATAATGAATTAAATAAACAAAATGTGTATATCGTGTTGCTTAAGAGTTGGATATACGTCCTTGCGCGATTGGGTTTAACCGATAAATTTTATATACCCTGCGTATTTCTCATATCCTCTGTGTCCTGTGTTTGTGGAAGGCAAAAGGGTATTTAAGTACAACTGTTCTTTTTGCATCAATTGATTATCTGACGGAGAGGTTGTATTTACGCGATTCGATAACAAAAGCATCTTTTAAAAATATTATGACACATATTACAAAAATAAGGCGAAGGTTCCCATGGTGTTGTATTATTCCATATTCTGATGTCAAAAAGAAAATCTAATGAAAGATAGCTTAAGATTAAAGTGTAAATAATTACGTAATCAGGCTCTGGATAATTTTCCCATTCATTCCTTTAACTTCTAATTAGTTGTATTTTTTTGTGAAACAACGAGGAGCTGCTATAAATATTGTATATAAAATTATATTTTTTAGACTAAATCAATTTAGGCAAAAAATTACATCGATCAATCGAGACATAATTTAGATATTTTTATCCGATTTCCAGGTAAACCCATTTTTTTTTTCACCGTCGATCAAGCATATACATTTTAATTTAAAATAGGTAGGTAGTCAGACACTCTTAAATTTCCCGTTATGATAAATGTTCCTTAACGCCCATTAACACTTCCTCTATAAACAATATTACCATCCCTTTTATTCCTTATATTATTATACCAATGTACATAGCACAACCATGTGATGGTAGGGCTTTGTGCAAGCCCCTCTGGTAAGGTACCGCCCACTCACCAATTATTCCACTATATAATATATAAATGTAAATAATATAGAAATAACAGTACTCAGTATTGTTGTGTTCCGGTTTGAAGGGTGAGTGAGCCAGTGTAACTACAGGCACAAGGGACATAACATCCCAAGGTTGATGGCACATTGACGATGTAAGGAATAGTTAATATTTCTTACAGCGTCATTGTCTATGGGTGATGGTGACCACTTACCATCAGGTGGCCAATATGCTCGTCCGCCAACCTATATCACAAAAAAAGTCAGTACTTATACGATATTACTAACTGTAGCTACCTACAATGTGAAGACCGGGTGGTACCCAAACAAGATTGCACAAAAATTTTCAAACAACTATATTATACGAAAGAAATGATGCGTGGTTATCTACTGAGCAATCTGGACTTACTATCAACACTAATGTAAATTACATTCATAATTAATGTAACACGCATCTTGTAATTATGATTTAAATTAATTAACGAATACGCTCCAGTATATTCTGCCGATTCTAGACACTATAATAAATTGCTTTCCTGATATATTCATTAGCGTGCTTATTAAGCTAAACATGTCCACATAATTATGATTATGTAAGTGTCACCGGGTAATTATACAATGTACAAATATACAACAGCCTACAAATTTCCCACTGCTGGGCTACGGCCTTTCTCCCTTTGAGGAGAAGGTTTGGAACATATTCCACCACGCTGTTCCAATGCGTGTCCGTGGAATAAACATGTGGCAGAATTTTTACGAAATTAGACACATGCAAGTATCCTCACGATGTTTTCCTTCAACTCCGAGCACGAGATGAATTATAAACACAAATTAAGTACATGATTATTCAGTGCTGGCCTGCGTTTGAAGCCGCAATCATCGGTTAAGATGTTCTTTCAATTTATGTTTTTTATTCATTTGAATATGTATATTTAAAGATTGATAGATTTATAATTAACATTTCTTAAAAATATTTGAAAATATCTTCCAATATTTTTTTTATTTAAAACATCTGGGGACTAAGGTCATATCAAGTACCGCCGCTTTGCACTATATATACCTTTAACTTATTTATCTTTAGCCTAGTCAATATAATAATTAACCGTCATTCAAAAATGTTTTCATTTTAAATATTAATAAATGAATTTGATATGAATCTAAGAAAAATAATTATGAGGTTTATCTATCCTTAAAATTTAAATCAGATAATTTTCACGATACAATTTATTTACTTCTTTCCCAGTAGCTGACTGACCTACGTAATATTTTCTGGAAATTATATTTTTTACATATTCTTAGAATAATTTTTGGTTACTGTTATCAGAACTTTAATTATTTATATTTGTAACTACCCAAAACGACATTGCACGTGGAGACGACTAAAGCATTTATACCGTAGTACATATTATGATTGTACTGGTTAATGCTGATCATGCCATTTATACTCAATCTGATTTTTTCCAATATCCGTCTAAATTTTACTAATTTACTGAATACTTTAATCCATTTTACAGTCAAAAACTTTCCCGTTCTACTTATATCAGTCTATACAGTCAGACGTGGAGAGGGAAATGGTATTATTATCTAGTATGTTATTATTGACATTTATAAAATATGTTAATAATGTGTATCGTAGAAGAAAAAACGGATAGACGATACATTAATACGATGCCGTTGCATCGTTTACTTTTCAAAAACGATTTCATATGGTAAAAAAATACAAAAAAATATCTATCTATCTATATATAAAATTGGAGTACCTGTTTAAACTATTAAAAAAAAACGTACATATACGAAAATAACTCTATTTTTCAATTATGTCCGCCTGTCTGTGTGTCTGTTTGCTCCGGCAAATTTTTAAAAGGTCTGGCCTAACTTTGACGGGCCTTTTACTGGCAGACAGCTGATGTAATAAGGAGTAAAACAGACTACAACAATAAGCTTTTTTTGTTAAATTCAAGAGCTCACGAGGTCGCGAGCATGGCTAATTTTTATCAATGAAACCGAAAAGTAGATTACTTTCTCGAACTATAAAAGTAAGTGGTACAATCAACGAAAATACAAGACCTACACAATAGTGGCTTATTATTCAGGTAGTGATAATGACGCTTTGACATGCCATTCAAAATACCTATTCAAAGTAAACAGAGAACCGAGAGATAATCTCGCATTGAAGCCGGCTTTTCACTATCGAATATATATATATATATATATATATATGCGGAAATGTAAATTATATTATTTTATATCATATATTCAGAGCCATAGTATATATATCATATATATATGAATATATGATATAAAATAATATAATATATATATATATATATATATGCGGAAATGTAAATTATATTATTTTATATCATATATTCAGAGCCATAGTATATATCGTAGCTGAAGTCACCTAGTGTATAGAACACATGAACCTAAGCCGTATATTGTGGTATCGAGCACGTATGAATTTTCCTGCGATTAATTTTATGTTCAATGTTAATTCATCTCGTAATCGGCAAACATAATGAGAAAACTTGGATAAGAATAGCGTGATGTAATGTCCAAATTTATGGCTTCCTCTTCAAAAAAAAAGAAGATCTTTGGGTCATATTATATCTCTCTAAGATGATCCAAGCAAAGCTTAAAACTACGTAATTCAAACTACGGGTTCAAGCCCATGCAAGCACCACTATATATATGTACTTAATTTGTGTTTATAATTCATCTCGTGCTCGGCGGTGAAGGAAAACATCGTGAGGAAACCTGCATGTGTCTAATTTCATCGAAATTCTGCCACATGTGCATTGCACCAACCCGCATTGGAACAGCGTGATGGAATATGTTCCAAACCCTCTTCTTAATGGAAGAGGAGGCCTTACCTCAGCAGTGGGAAATGTACAGGCTATTATTACTACTTTACTTTACTGGATTCTCCGAAAACTATTTTATAACATATTTTCACTGAGTAGAGTTTATAAAGTTAAGCCGTACAGAGTTAGTAGCTTAGCTCTACAAGATATCTAATAATATTTTGAAAGTGCAAGTCGTATGGTTTATTTTGGCATAGTGAAGACCCATTTTTTTGTTTAAAGTATGGCAAACTTGTCCTCAAAATTTTTACGGTTCATTGACCAACGATGTTGCGTAGCCGTTTTCTCGTTTGTAGAGCTAACGTTGGTATAATATTATGTATGAAGTCTTGATTACAGCGTAATAAACTTGATGTTTATAATGTTTTTAATTTCATGAATACTTTTTCATGTTTAACAAATGGTAAGCAGGTTATGAAAATGAATGTGTAATGAATAAATTTTGCTAACATGTTCGCAAAGAACATTCAATTTATGCATGCAGGAAATTGTGAAGCGTGTTCTTCATTTTGTATAACATAAATATTTTCTCCGAACATAAAATGAGATATTCAGTTTAAAAAAAAACTATCAATGCAAATCGCTACAATTATATAGATTAATTTAATCAAGATGGCGCGTCCCTGTATACTAAATTATCGATGTGTATTAGTATGAGTGAGGATCATTCTTACAAGATATCGTAGTGTGAGTGAGATAAATAATGTAATATTAAAGATAGCAATAAATTATGTAAAAATCAATAAGAGGTAGAGCTTTGTTTACTAAATCTCAAAAAGATCTATAGCGCAATTACTTCACTTAACTTAATACTTGTACACCACACAGAAAATAAAAAAATATAACATGAATCCAGCTTAAATTACAACAACAGGCGTACAATTTTGACGACCTTATCGCTAAATAGCGATCTATTACCGGCAATCGACGGTATAGGTTAGGATAGGTTAGAATATGAGGTGAAAAATAAAAATAAATAGATAATACACAAAATATATAAATTAATTAATTAGTCGTATATATGATCGTGTTATGTTCTATGTCTTCAATTACATTCGATATCGATCTTAAATGAAATTCTATAAAGTCATGTGGAAATCTGATTGAATTCGAAAATAGCTAATCTCTAAGACAAGCCATCTAAGCAGTCATATGTCTGAGCTCTAATATCAGATGGAATAATAAATATTGTTACTAGATCAAAGACAAAGATCAATTTATCGATACTTAGAGGTAGGGCTTTGTGCAAGCCCGTCTGGGTAGGTACAACCCACTCATCAGTTATTCTACCGCCAAATAACAGTACTCAGTATTGTTGTGTTCCGGTTTGAAGGGTGAGTGAGCCAGTGTAACTACCGGCACAAGGGACATAACATCTTAGTTCCCAAGGCTGGTGGCACATTGACGATGTAATGAATAGTTAATATTTCTTACAGCGTCATTGTCTATGGGTGATCGTGACTACATACCATCAGGTAGCCCACATGCGCCAACCTATCCTAACCTGTCGGTTCTACGACAAATATGACCAGCCCACTGCCACTTCAGCTTACTAATCCGGTGGGCTATGTCGATGACTTTGGTTCTTTGACGGATCACCTCATTTCTGATGCGATCCCTCAAAGAAACGTCGAGCATAGCCCTTTCCATAGCACGCTGAGCGACTTTAAGCTGGTGGACCAGCCTTGTCGTGAGTGTCCACAATTCGGATCCTTATGTCATGACGGGTAGGACGAACTGATTGAAGACTTTCGTCTTAAGACACTGTGGGATCGACGATGTTAAGATTCGACGTAACTTCCCAAACGCTGCCCAACCCAGCTGAATTCTTCTATTCACCTCGTCCTCAAGGTTGTTTCTACCTAATCGCAGAGTCTGCCCGAGGTAGACATATTTTTGAACAACTTCGAGGACGGTACCGTGTATCGTAGTCGGTTCCGGTAAAACATGTTCATTGAACATGACCTTGGTTTTATCCAAGTTCATCCGTAGGCCGATATGCATAGAAGAATCAGCCAGCTCGTTCAGTATTTGTTGTAGTGAATTCGTGTGAATTCTCTAGTATGTGAATTCTCCATTGGAGTAGCATGGTGAAATATGCTCCTTATCGTCTCCTCAAACGGAGCCCTGGCCTTGCCCAGCAGTGGAAAATTTACAGGCTGAACATGTGTGCCGTAAAACATAAGCGGAGATATTCCTTCCATCAACAATTCGCCTCAAATCTTTGAAACTACAACTTTATGCTTGTAGTTACACTGGCTTACTTCCCCTTTAAACCTGATAGAACAATAATAAGTATAGATACTCGGCTTGCACAAAGCCGAGTATCTTTTTTAATTCTATTATTTTAAATATAGACTGTCAAGTATAAGTTGGCGTTCCTGTGGCAGCACCTGCTACAACTTTGTTTTGCCACTTTTTTGTTTATTTTACCAATATCTCCCTAGAAAATAATTCCCTACGTCTCATTTTTAATAGATTTTGTGTAAGTTTTCTTAATAAGGGTAAATAAAACAAATAAGATATTAAATGAACAAAAAAAAATAGTACATGTTTTTACCACACGCCAACTTACACTTGACGCGCTATAGTATTATTATGTCATTGTAAGTCATATCTAATTCTTCATATCCGTTCATAATATTACAAATAAGGTTTGATATGTTTTTTATTTTTAAATTTACTATTGATATCTCGAACGCGTGACGTCATGGTTCAGTATATAACGCTTTGTTATTATACTAAGAACAGAACATAAAGTATCTAAATTGTTCAAAACTAAGTTTTAAATAAATACGGTAAATAAATAAATAAATTAGTAAGTACTCGGTAATCATATTACATAACATCTCATTAATTATAACCCTTATTAATTTATATATTATTTACGCTAAATCTATTTATATGAATATGTAAAGGATTTACGGCGTGCCTCATTAAACACTCCGTTCATTAGGCGCCAAGTAAGCAAGTCATTATAAATTAATGATTCCCGCTTAATCTGCGAAGCAAATTTTATTCTCGCATTACAACGTCTTCCACAGATCCTTTGGAACTTTGATAAATGGCCCCATTGCTGGTCTTGATTGATTAGAACCGATATCGGGTATCATGTATCGTTGTTTGGAAAACGAGCATTAGATTTCACCATGATATAAATAAATATACATATCGTAGTAAAATCTATTCTGTGTTCTATAAATAAACCAATGCTGTGCAAAAATACACTTCCCTGAATTATCTGTGAATTCGTGGATAGTATATACATAATGTATATCTGAACATCTTCTAATATATTATTAATATATGAGACAGCATCACATACATTACTTTGATCCCAATGTAAGTAGCTAAAGCACTTGTGTTATGGAAATCAGAAATAACGACGGTACCACAAACACCCAAACCCAAGACAACATAGAAAACTAATGGTAATCTACATTGACTCGGCCGGGAATCGAACCCGGAGTGGCGTACCCATGAAAACCGGTGTACACACCACTCGACCACGGAGGTCGTCAAATTATCGTATTAAGGTGTGTCACCTCGTTTCTAGGCTCTAGAAATAAAAGCATATAGGTTCTGACTTCAAATTACTGATCAAGCTTATAAAAAGTTACTGGGTTTTTCTTTCGAAATTTTTTTGGTAACAACACAGAGTCTGAAAGTGTATGAACTCCCGTGCCTCCAAAACCACTTAAGGCCGTTGGTCCAGTGGTTGAACTCGTTCTATTTGTATGAATTTGACATATTGCATTTCAGTATTACCGGCCAAAAGACATTTTAGTTTCCAACGTTGTTGGCGTTTGGATTATATGTGCCAAAGTGTACCAATGTGACCAGTATTACGTGATCCTACTCATTTGTCAGTCTTCCGTTTAAACAAGAAAAAGGGTTATAAAAATTCTTACACGATTCTAAATACCCAAAGAATATGGAACTATTCAAAGTTATGCCATGTTATTAGGAAACGATGAATTTTATGCAAGAAGTAATACTAGCCGGAGGAATAGGTTGCTAGCTGGTTGCCACTGATATATTCATTGAAGATCGCGCCCTTTGCTTCATATCTAACCTACATTCGAGGACATTCTATAATCGGCACGAAGATTACACATTCATCACATTGTTTAGTAATTAGGCTTACATATTGCTGACAGCAATCACTTTTATCATATCGAATATTAAACATACTACGGCTGCTTGCTCCTATATACTATAAAATACTGATAATGACGTCCTGACCAGATGATTTCAAATGCGGCAGCCATTCTCAAGCAAGGCTAGTACGGCAGGTATCATAGTGAAGTCTGTGGTCAAACACTATCAGTATTTTTTCGTTAAAGTATTCAAAGAACCATGCAAGAAGTAGATCTCATCCCAAACATCAGCCTCACTAGTTTACTTCACACCTTGAGAATGAGATGATCGCCTCCAGGCTGCTTTAAATAACAAAAATATGTCATATACATGTATTATGCAAATAAATATATATCCGACTGAGTTTCCTTCGCTGGTTCTTCTAAGGTCCGAGGTTTTAAATTTCGAACCGGTTTTAGACTTTTGACTATCAATAAACAAGTGCAAAACTTTTATATTGAATAAATATTTTTGACTTTGACTTTGACTATCATAAAATTTGATGGAGTATCAAATCCAATCTAACCGGAACGAGGTCAGAAGTAGATTTTGCGTACATTTGAAGGCAGTAAGTGTCAATGCTGTTAGCCTCAAACTCTGACGTGCTATTGAGAATCGCCAATAACAATTTACATAAAGATAACATCTTAGCAGTGAGTCTCGTATTCATAAACAATACCAAGTGATGAAACACAGAAGTTTACTGCTTGAATTATGCCATAGATATTGCAAGTGACCGATATAGCCAATATCAGTCGAGCTACGAGCGGGGCACAATATAGAAGGGGGTTATATCAACACGATATCACCGATGCGGTCCGTGACGAAAACGGCCTTCGTTTAAAGGTTTTAGTAGATAAAAAGCGTACATAATCATTTTAATTGAAATTACATAGTACAAAAGAAAGTCGCTTACCGATGTCTGTCCATATGTATGCATAGATCTTTAAAATTACACAACGACTTTTGATGAGAGTTTTTCTTAGTAGATAGATTCATTCAAGGGGAAGGTTTATATGTATAATACATGCGAAATATAGTAGAGAATTACTTAAAAACTGTGAACATTCTGTAGTATATTTAGTATCAGCATTGCAACGCGTGCGAATCCAGGGCGGGTCGCTAGTAACAAATATAATACGACGTTGTTCTCATAGGCACAAGCCCTGTACTCTGGGTATCCTTGTTAAGGTTTCCATGGTGTGATAAAAATATATACGTTATACTAACGTATGACAAACAAATTACCAAAGAGAACATAAGAACGCAAATGAAACAATCGCAAAGTGCTATTTAATGTAGTTCTTTTATATAACAAATAACAAGTTGGACATTTTTTGACGGGGTGTAGGACAGTTATCTACTGGGTGCAAATATTTATCTTAAGAAATTTGACACCTAGAAGGTGACCTTTATATTTCATTCATGTAACCGAGAAAATAACGGAATGGAAACATTTAAAAAAGGAATAAATGAATTTTACGCAATATGTAAATACGACTGCGTTTTCAACGTGGATTTTCCGTTTAAATCCTCAAAAATATTATGTGTGAAAAATTTAACATGCACAAAAATAGTTTTATTTCGTTTGTGCTTTTACAGTCCGTATTTTTTTAGTCTGAAGTAGACTTTATTCATCGAGAATTTAAATTCGTAGATATATTTTTTTCAACGTGAAAGCCTTACCATCTTCATTCTAGGCTAGAATCACAAACGACGCGGATTACCTGATGTTCAATAAACACTTACTAGTAGGTAATGGGTACAATTTTGAATAGTTAAATGAAATACATACTAGCTAGGCGTTACCTTTGAATACAATCGCATAATAAAATAGTTACATTTATAATTAATGCTAATTTTGAAGATTACAAAAATTGATGAGTATTTATGCAGTGAAATATTTAAGATTTTAAACTGACATAGTTATTTTTATTATTATAGTTATTAGTTATGGGATATTACTATGATTTATATTTTTATTCGTTGGAGCTCTATATTTCGACATTATCTACGAATGTCTTGTTCACGAGACTAATAGATACATATACTATTATATACATAATAGATAGATAATGTCGAATAAATATCCCGTATTTAATAACTGTAGCAGTGAAATATTATAATGGAAATAAGCAAGTCATATGAAAGTTAGTATTTAAAATATATTCAAAACATTATAAAAATACTTTCCGAACCGGTGGTAGCTTCACTTAATTGTAAAATGACGATTCAAAAGTGTTTGTAAAAGCCTACTTGAATAAAGTTCATTTTGATTTGATTTGATTTGTGTTGATTTGTTTTGATTTGATTTGATTATACTTATAGATATTGATAGACAGTCCTTATGTTTCACCATAATTGTTAGATACTTCGCACACGGCGACTCCCCAAAGACGATATAACGACTTGTAAGATTACCCGACTGTAAACTCGGTCGAAACAGCTTGTAACGCAACTTAATAACGGACAGCAAAATGCACCACTTTAAGGCAACGTCTTGCAATTTTGATCTCTATTTTAATTTGCTTAAGTATTAAATTAGAAATAGCTATGTATTTGAAGCCAACTTATAAGTATATTTTATGAAATATTTTTAGTGGATGGTTGTTTAAAAATTATTAAAATAATTTCATAAATGTACTTAAAATAGTTTAGCGGTATTAAATATAAAAACTATAATAACCAAAAAACATCATAGTATTAGAAAAAAAATTGATCTCGTTGAAAAATACGTTTACACAGCAATGCTTTAAAACTTTGTGAATGATCTCTGAATGTTTTTTTTCTGGAGCAAGCTTAGGCAGACCTTTGATCTTATCTGTGTTCCATGACTTCGAATTTAGTATTTATTTTGACTCTCACAAACATAATTACCATACATTAACTGGCTTAGTACTGTATACATTATATTATAGCTTAAAGTTTTCTTTTTTTCTGCATTCAATTTTACTTCATACCTTATACCATATCGATATATTTAAAAAAAAAAAAACGAGCGTCCGAACGTCTTGAGAAAATCTTCCTATACATAAACTACCTTGAATAAAATAATAAATAAATATAAAACCTCTACGCTAATTATAAAAACCGTTAGTTTAGCAACTTCCGATAGAAGATTGAACTCACCCAATATTCCAAAGTTAAGTCTAATTAATGATCGGGCTCCTGCAGCGCAGATGGCCCCATTGATTGATTTCATCGGTTGCATAGACAGTTCTCCAGATAGGTACGGCCCTTCTCCACTTGATACATCTATCTCTCTCACACTTCTATGATTATAGATATTCATTTCATTTGCACTTAATTTCTGAACGAGGACCACCAGGCAATGTATCGTTTGTATTCCGGTAATAGGCTTTTCAATTAGCTGTGCAAATTAATGACGCTATTAACCGGTACAAAGCAATTGATTGTACATCGAATAGCCCTTATACATAACCTTGATACAATGGCTAAACAGAACACGAATTAGTCAAATCAGCTATTATTTCAAAGCCATCCCATTTCATAAGCTTTATTCAACAACATTTTCACAAAGTTATTTCAACTTTAGTTGAAATTGAACACATTGAATGTATATTATGAATGTACATACCTTAAGAAACATAAAATATCATATAACAAGCTCTCATTTGCTATACATTTTAACTGCGCGTGACAATTAGACTAGACTAGACTAAAAAATTTTTTTTTATTTTAAAGTGACAGTCCTTAAATATAGAAATCGTTACAGAAAATCTTAATTTTTTAACTAAATTAAAATTTAATTTTTTGACTTGACCTCTCTAAATTTTCATAAGTCTTCGTTCGTACTTTGGATAGGACAGTGGACACAAATATAAAAATATAAAATGTCATTATTCAAGAATACAAATATGTATTAAAGAATAAAATAAATTGACATTATTATTATCTTTAAAATAGCGTATCATATACTATAATCTGTAACAGCTCTCTCGCTCAACTTTTGATAAAGCTCATTGGCGCGAAGCTCATAGCTGCCGTGTTATAAAGGCAGAATCATAATTGTATAAAAATAAGACTATTCATTGTAATAAAGTTTTTCGATATAAAATTATATACAGCCATCGAAAAATTTACTCAAAGATCGGTTTGATGACAATTTTGCCAAAAGACTAATATCATAAATTATATCAATACTAACAAAAACAAGTTGAAACATCAAAAAATGATTCCTAATCACCGAAATGTCTTTGTGTTTCGACTTATTATGAACACAGTCAATCGTCTAAGTGCTGAAACGAGGACACCTCTCTAAGAACCGCAGCACTCATGACGATGACGATGTAATGGGGATGACTTTTACGCCATGACAAAGCTTTATCCCTTATACCGAGACCATACTCGTTAGGCTGTCAGAGTTTCCTCACAATCATTGACTACATGCAGAGATCTTTTCGATAACTTCACACGATCTAATAACATTAAAAATATTATATTTTAAATAATAACAATAAAGCTAAATAACAACAGCCTGTAAATTCCCACTACTGGGCTAAAGGCCCCCTCTCCCTTTGAGGAGAAGGTTTGGAACATATTCCACCACGCTATTCATATGCGGGTTGGTGGAATACACATGTGGCAGAATTTCTATGAAATTTGTCACATGCAGGTTTCCTCACGATGTTTTCCTTCACCGCTGAGCACGAGATGAATCATAAAGACAAATTAAGCACATGAATCAGCGGTGCTTGCCTGGGTTTGAACCCGCAATCATCGGTTAAGATGCACGCGTTCTAACCACTGGGCCATCTCGGCTCTGTACATAAAGCTAAATTAAATTTGAATTGAAAGGAATGTTAATAAATGTTCTTAAAAAAACAAGAATAGTCATGAAGATGGACAATTTACCTCAACTTGGTTCAACATTCATTTGGTTTCCTCGCTACGTTTTTCGTCTTCGCTGAGTACAAGACAAACTATTAAAACAAATGAAGCTCACGATCATTTTGTTTCAGAGTTTGAAGCCGCAATCTTTGATTAAGATTCACAGTTTTCATTCGGTCATCTCACGTTATTGACAACTAATTTTATTCTTTTTTCAACCAGGTATAAAACTACAGCATTTTTCGCACTTTAATAAGTATTAAAATTAAACTTGAACAAAACATGTTATATATAGAAAATAAAAAAGTTAAGTACTAAAATAAATAATATAACTAAAACCTCCTCCCATTTTTAATATTATTCAATAACACCGCTAATATGAGACAACATCACATATATTACTCTGATCCCGATGTAAGTTGCTGAAGCACTTGTGTTATGGAAATCAGAAGTAACGACGGTACCACAAACACCCAGACCCAAGACTCGACTCGGCCGGAAATCGAACCCGGGACCTCAGAGTGGCGTGCCATGAAAACCGGTGTACACACCACTCGACCATGGAGGTCGTCAAACTGCTGTCACCATTTAGTAAATTAAAGAGATCACATCATTTACAATTAACTTTATTCTTTTCTAAACAAACAGCAACCTTAAATACAACAGTTTTTCTTCTAAAATTCAGAGGTTTTTCGAACTCCAAACCATCGATTAGGATTCACATCTCCAAACCTTTGGACCATCACGGCTCCTAAATTACAGCTCCGTATTTTTACATGAACAAATAGACCAGCGTAAAATAATAACTCCAAAAGCTGATAGTCAAAACAATTCGTCGTGCAAAAATCAAATAAGCGAGTCGGCACCAGAACCGATTTGAATAATTGCCGGAACTTCCATGTCCGTATTCATCAAGGCTTGTTTATTGCTTACCGTTTAAGGACCCGACTCCACTAAATTACGACGGTATTGACGCAGTATTTAATATGCAAACAGTTTTGATAGATTGTAGCATAAAACACTCGATATCAATTTTAACCCATATACATTTTTGGCATCGATTTTAAAAGCTTTCCCCACAGTATGAGATTTTAAAGTAACAGCTTGTAAATATCCCACATCTGGGATTAAACATCTTTGTATTATGTACTTTTCAACAGTGTGAAACAACCCCATGGGCACGTTTGTACATATATGATAAGAAAAATAAAACATATGAACTCAACTCAATAAAATTCCTGACAGATATAAATTTATTTGTGCCAGCAGCGTCTCATAATGAATCGTTACATATAAACGATGAAATTCAAATTCGACCTTGAAACTTTATACTCATCACAATCGCAGAACTTAATAAAAATATTAATCAAACTGTTCAATCAAAAACGTACAGATATATATATTTTTTTAATATACCCGTATTTCTCTGAGCTCAATTCCATATTCAAATAAATGTTGAATTGGATTATATGAAATTGTAATATTTAAAATACGAATAAACAAGCTAAGGTAGGGAATGATAGGCTTCCTATCGATACATAAATATTGGCTTGTTCGTCTGGGTAGTGTCACCTACTCATTTAACTGAGTTATTTGAATGACTCAGCTAAATTCAGATCTTAGTAACTTAGTTGTGGGGAACTGCGAGCTATCGATGATGAAGAGAGGCAAGCAGAGCCCAAAGGTAGGTCGTAGCCCGGAGCCTTGGACTGACTTGGGCTGCGCCAGTCCTATATCAGACAGCTCTGAGAACAACGGCAGACAGAGTGGTTTCGTGCTACAGTACGCACTCCCGATGAGTAAAGGGGTGAAGATGATGTTCACCCTTGAAGAAGTCAGTCAATCAGAAGTACGATCCCACAGCCTTTCTGACCCGTGCCAAAGATGGCTAATAGAAGGATGATAGTAGGAATCCCAAAAACCCAGGTACCCGATTGCCTTTCTGAAGGTTTTCACTGAGTTAAAAATCTCTCCTCCTCTGTCGATTGGATTTGTCCGATGATAAAAGTAATGACAAAAAAATTTGACCAATTAGTAATTCAGGTGTGACAAATATTTACAGTGGAGAGCTTTGTTTCTACCCAAATATATGAAAGATTATTTTATTTTTGGGAGATTAAAATCTCTCAATGTACTAAATATTAGGCATATGTGAAATTATAAATAATGTCATTAAATTTTGAATATAGAACACGGTTTTACTTTTAATCCACTTGATTTTTAAAGACAAATACAAGTAATGGAGTGGATGAAAGTTTATCTGTTTGCTCTACGGAACAGCGAAGCAATCTATAGGAACAATGGCATTGAATCCCTGATTTAACGTTATTTCTAGACAAACACTGGCTTCAATAACAATCCTTTATAGAACGCTGTGGTTTTATGTTTGACTGTCTAGATAAATAATGGGAAATACGTTTAAATGGAACGGATACAAATATATCTAGATAAATTTACTTACAGACAAATTGTAAGACAAATATCGATAGACATAATTGATGAAATGCTCTAACTTCGAAGTGAACATTATTAACTCTATTGATCTAGTAACAGCCTGAAATTTTCCCACTGCTGGGCTAAGGCCACCTCTCCCTTTCAGGGGAAGGTTAGGGGCATATTGCATCACGCTGCTCTAATGCTGGTTGGTGGATTCATTTGTGACAGAATTTCGTTGAACTCATGCAGATTTGCTCACAATGTCTTCCTTCACCGCCGAGCTCGAGATGAATTATAAACATATATTGAGCATATTAAAATTGTGTACCCGCTGAGTTTCTTTCGCCGGTTCTTCTCAGGTCAGGGTGTATCTTTTTCCGAACCGCTGGCAGTATTTAATTTGACCATCACTAATAAAGTGTAATGCTTCTACAATTACTAAAATTATTTGAGTTTCAGTTTGAGTGGTGCTTACCAGGGTCTGAACCCGCAATTATCGGTTAAGATGTACGCGTACTCTATTATCATTATTTTATCATTATTAACACGTCAGATATTACTATTATTTATTATTAGTACTATGACAGATGTCTTCACGAAAGATAAAAAGAAAAATAATATCGACATCGAGTTTTAACAATCACACATCCCTTGTATGTAACTTATTACACGTGTTCGTCAAAAGACGTGATTTTTATGAACGTAACAAATCTAAGCAAGCTGAAATTACCGTTTGAAACAAGCCTTAGATGACTGTGACTATAGATCATTGCTTTTATTACGAACACCATACTGTGCAACCCGTTCAAATATTATTTCATAAGGCGACATCTTCACTATCTGTGTTATGCTATGCAGATCCCGCTCACAATAAACCATTTCAATGGGTAGGTTATCTGCAGACTTAACCTAAACGTATGCGCAGTTTAAATTAAAAGATTAAGGTGACCACTCTCATTTGAATATGGAATTCAAGTGATATCACGTTCGAAATGGATTCAGGGAAGGATAATATTTAGATTGTCCTCTGAGAGTAAGTTACGACTTTTAAGTAAATTATTCGGCATGTCCTTACCCGTATATTAAAGTTGTCTTTCTACCTGAATATTTTGAGCATAAATGTACGTATGAAGCTATTTTCCTCACGTATCAGTACACGTATCGTACACGTATAAGAACAACGTCTAATTAAGCATTTCGACTATTATCACTCTTTTCTTATTTCAAGTTCATTGTATAATTTGTTTCGACTTAACATTTAAACTAATAAGATACAAAACAGATAAGCACGACGGGCTTTTACTACCTTTCTTGAATAAAGAATAATTTTTATAATTATAAAACAATTAAATTTTCATATAAGGCTTATCGTACATTTAAGAACTGGTGAACTTCATATAAAGTAAACCAAGTCAATCCCTTATCAAATATTAACTTGTTTGATAAACATGGTATTATTTATCTCGTGCTCCATATTCCGCAACTTCTTCCCCATGCCATGGTTAATATATGTAACCTATTTGAGTTTGTATAAATATAACATTTGTGTGATTATTTTAATTGTGTTATTCTGATTTAGAGATGGTAACACTGTTGCGTCGTGGCTGGCTGGAAAAGAAAGCCGACTTTGATCGGCTGACCAATTGGATGACTGGACAGATTGACAGGAAAAATAAAAGAAGAAAAACAGAAGAGAGCGGTCGGTGGTCAGAATCGGGGTTTTGAACGGGGTTATCATGAAAATTAAGGGTGATTGATTGTACAACTTGGAATTATGCCGATTGAACCTATTATGTTAAATAAATGTATTTATATCTAATCGAGCTGAGTTTGGATTTATAAACCTTGCATCTTAACCAAATTACAAAACCTGTAAAGAAATCTGCACCTAACGGAATGAATTCGGTCACTATAATATGCTGCACACAAAACTCACTAGGGCAGCGTAGTTGAATAAACTCAAAGCCTTTTCCGCAAAAAGAGAAAACGGAAAATTGTAGGCTACTCCTCTACAATTACGGTTTTTATTTCTTTTAACTTTTACTTTAGTATTTTTCTTTGGGATTTCCCTTAAAGGAAGTAACAAAAATTTTTTAGAATCATTAAATTAGCAAAATTAATTATATTAATATGAAAACTGTCATGTAGAGGCTAAATAAAAATCAGAAGACCCGGAGTATTTGGGTTCAAACTCGGGGTCGATGAAAGAGTTATTGTGTTCTCTCGAAAGATTATCTAAATTGTGAAAGTTGGAAGTTTGAACAGACCAGTGCCTCGGAAAGCACGTAAACGGTTCCTACGGCTGCAATCTTTCCAGTCCTGATGAATTTTCCTTCTCATCAGATCAGAGTGATATAGAAAGTGAGCATAGCGAGTGCACCTCCATACACCTAATTCGTAGCCTACTTTATTAGTAGCAGGCCAAAATCTGTCTTTACGGCATAATAACAAAACAAGCAAATATTAAGAACACAAATGCTTAAAATCATATCTAATGTTACGAGAGTAACCTTAGCCTTCAATACGGTTTTATGACATTTGATTCTATATCATAATTTATATCACATTATTATTGCATATTATTAATATAGCAGGAGCTATTGAATTTACTTTATTATATTTAATTAAAATTATTATTGTAATTAATTGATCAATAATTTGTAAAACTGTAATTAATATTATTTTATATGGCAGAGCATTTAATACTGGCATGTTACACTATTTCTTATTTTAAATATTATTGAGCTGTCATTATAAAACAATTGGACTATAGCGTGGGGCATTCTAGAAAAAGATAGAGAGATTGAAGCATCATTGTAAAACGATAATATTATTTTGGCCATCCCGAACTACTGAAATTACACTAATATTACTTTGCTGTTGCAAAAATTTTCTGCATTGAAGAAATGAATAAACTGTAAAGTAACATATGCAAAGTAACATAAAACCTTTTTTTAAGAAGTGTTGGCATACATTCGTTGTTTATTTTACTTTCCCGGACAACCCTCACTGGCTATATAAAAAGTCTATTTGTCCCGAAACACTGTCTGCGCTTGACATCAATGGGAGAGTAAAGGAAATAATACAAAAGGTTTTGCGCTTACGGCCACTTTACGATTTACAAGTCAACGTGTTTTGAATTGTTCATGATTCGTTTGGTTTCAGATTTAAACATTTTGAAATTCGAATGCCTTCCATATTACACATATTATTAAAAAGTCTGATGTTATGTTGATGATAATCTATGACCACAGATAAAAGAAAAAACAAACTCGTCTTAACTTCCAGCACCTTTCCTTTAATTGTCTTTACAATAAACACTATTATGATGTAAATATTATTTTACATGTACAGAGTTGATGTCTGTTGCTTGTGTGAGATCAGTGATTTAGAATAGAATAGAATTTGTTGCGTTTTCATTGATGCTTGGTCTTATGTCATCATCTCAACATAAAAACAAATAATGCCAGGGACACTAAATAGTACCTATATTGCTATAAAAATTGAGTTACAAAAATTCCTAAGATAACGTTCTTGAGCAGATTTTTTATCGCTTAGTGATGAGACCTCAAATTAGCCCACCCTTAGATCTCTAGCGCACGGCCGTCCTCGACCCCATAAGGGCCACTTCTACTGTTTTCGCACCGCCGGTCAAGGCTGTACGTAAGAAAATTAGCTGTTAAATGTGTGCTAAAAATATACACGTGTACACATTGATGTTTTAATTAACACATGTGAAAAATAAAGTTTGAAATTGATAATGAAATGTATTTAAATTAATAATTTATACGATTATATAATAACAAGTATTCTCAAATCTTACGAGAGAATGTTAGCTACCATAATATACCATTTTCACAGACACATGATGATCACTGGAGTAGTTAAATCTTCAAAGCGTCACAAACAAATACTTGAATAACTTTCGAATTTAGAATATTATTTAGGTGACGACTAATATGAGTGTGTCTCATAAATACAATTTAAAAAAAAGAACTTTTTCACTGGAAACTACGACAAATATAAAATTACATTGTATAGTAAAAAAAAATCATCAAAGTATACCAGACATATTAGGTGAAATTTAGATTTTAAGCGTCGCCTTTCCCAAAATATTTTGAATCAATATTAATACAAAACATATAATACTGAAAGTTTATTCCTAATTCACTGTAGAAGAAAATCATTTGTAATATAAAAGCATGAATAAGATATTTATGTTCATTTGTGAAAGGAAATCCGAGTTGCCTCGAAAAATTTGGAAACTGGAAAATATTTCCTCTTATAAACGTGAAGGCGCATAATTTATTTGAATGTTGCAATTCGCAACTGTCGCTATTTAGCAATTCTAACCTTTGCACGAAATTAACATGTCGAGACATAATAATTACCGTTATAAAACTGGCACTTTTAAAATCGTTTAGTTTTTTTTTATATGTTACGAACTGAGAAGAAGACATTGTCTAAACGTGTTATTTATCAATGTCATTAATAAAAATAATTTATTTATTTCTAAAAAATCTTTAAGACTAAAATTTTTCTTTGGATATAATTTATCTTCGAATAAATATTTTTCGGCAGTCCGCAGACTTACGTCATTTCAATTTACGTCCAAAAATGTTTTGACACTATTGCTGAAGCGTACGTCAATTGCTTTTTTTTCGATTTCCGCCATAGAAGAATTCACTTGTCGAGGTCATAGCAACAAAAAAAGCGAAGCAATCTGATACGTCTCGACTTACGTCGTTTCGATTTACGTCGCGTATTTCGAGAACCTAACATGCCGTAAGTACGACGCCTGCCTGTACACCAAAATATATTACAAGCAATGGCTATCAGAGCCGCTCCCAACCAATCACATCAGATCACCCAATTAACCAATACGACACCAGTTCATCAGCGTCCCCACAATATGATTATCTGATCTGTTGTTTTCTGATGTTTTAACATAGCTATTTTGATTTGAGCAAGCAATTGCTCTTGTAGGACAAACACTTAAAATATGGCAAAGATAGACAAATATCAAGAAAGAAAGGCAAAGATCTCTTCTATTATGAAAAGTTTTTTACTAAACCAACATTAATAACCACTTAAATGATTTAAACAAAATTTCTTGTAAGCTACTGACGATGTCTTCCCCAAGACCAAATATACAAAATGAATTAATCTATGTATACCAAAGTTGTAAAGACATAAACGACAATTTCGGATATTTTCCAATCCGTGTCGGTGTCAAATCAATAATTACCAAAGAGGTTTGGAACATCAATCTAAGCATATTTCGGCGATAAATATTAGGGGTTAGATTTATGAAGGCGTACAACCTGGCTGGCTGCCGACTGATTTATAACCAACGCCATTTCGCAAGTATTAACCGAACAGATTGTGAGCGTGATTGATGTTAATACTTTGAGTATGCGACTGATTGTTGATTTAACCTGTTTACTCGACTTTCAAATGTGCTAGTATAGTAGGAAAATAGTAATAGGTATTATAAATAAAAATCAATGCAGGTGCATCAATTTAACATTAATAGACTTCAACAAATTTTGTGAAGTATCGTACTTTTTCTGGAGAAGTTTTTCATACTATTCCATTTTTCTCTAAACTTTAACAAGATACCATCCTTTTTAAGACTCCAAATCTATCTTACCGAATTCTATCTTCTTTTCTTCGATCTTTAATTTCCACACACCACCAGATACTTTTTGATTTTAAATCATGAATATCTCCAACTCAAACAGAGTTTACTTCGAACTCCAAATGTGTTTTTACATTTTTTTCTATAATTTAATCAAATAAAACATTATTTGAACTTGACTATATTTTACAACTGCAACAAATTCTCACGTCGGGAGGAAAGCGACTAAAATAGGAGCTCATATTTCTACAAAAACAGCCGTGAATCGTAGTTTGTGAAACTTTGAGCTCAAAAGCTACGCTAAGTCCAATATGATTTTGATGCAATTTAACAAGTAGAACATAAAATCGTAATATAAGTTATTGTTTCATAGGATAATGGCAATATTTTGCCAAAACTTCAGAGTGGCTATGTCGGTCAGGATTTTGAGAACGGCGTTCTCAACGGAGACTAGGTAAATATTAGCTTTACGTACGTTTTGAGGCACGGGAACGGAAGCAACGTCAACTTCGAAACGTTGAGCTGTTATTGAGAATTTACCGACTACAAATCCCAATAACGTTTTATTGGTCCCACCCGGTGGATGAAGCAGGATTTTTGAGAATCTCCAATCTTTTAAACTGGCGACTGGACCATCGATTATCAATTCAAACTTTATAATATCGGAATCATGAATATATAGAACGCAGATAACTTTCCGATACAAATAAGAACATATTATATTCTAATTGATGGTACAAACTGAGTAAATAAGAAGTCATTAGGAGAGCAGGATAGACGCCATTTTTTATGATTTTCGCAGTTCATCCGCACACGTAATAAACATGTCAGAATAAACTTAAGGTGTCCAAGTTACAAGCTGATTGAAAGAATATAATTAAAAAAACTTTCGAAAAAAAAACCTAAAATAAATGATAAAAATATTTAGTAAAAAAGAATTGTTCCTACTGAAGTTCTGTAGGTGATTGGATTAAAACAATATTGCGACGGTGAATATAACTTGTCAACAATTTGAAGCCATGTGATAAATTTCATAAAATTAAAGCACTCGATTGAACTAGGATGACGAATTGGCACTGGTTTCCTGGAATCAAAAACGGGCTCTTGTGTAAATCCAAGGCCTTACATACGTTGACACGCTGGTCCCATCTTATATCAGGGAAACAATGTTAAGAGTAAGAAAAAGCTAAAGCGAAGTAACGACCCAAATATTTTTATCTGATTAAAATTTTGTCTGAAGTGCAGTTAAATATTGGGATTTAAGAGGATTAGAGCAAAAACCTAAACTAAACCAAAATTATTAGTGACATTATTCTCAAGGAATTGGAATAGTATTTTTGCTAAAATTCCACGTGTTCATAATTTGTTCATTTACTATTTTTTAATTTTATTTGTATTTAATTAAGGCAATAATTCTTGTGTAAATAAATACACCAAAAAATACAGAATACCCGTAACATTATAATCAAAATAAGGTTAAAATAAAGAGACAAAAATACATTGGAGGCCGCGAGTATTTATGATAAAATTGAAAAAACCCGTATTACGAAGTTCTGCACTCTACTTATACAAATTAAATACAACTGCAAACGTAGTATAAAGCATAACAATATGCAGAATCTGTAATACTACTGAACATTTCTTAACTCACTCGTTTTTTGTTTGCCCAGCCGGAGTATTAGCCCTTGGGACTTGCGGCCAAATAAAATATTGAAGGATAACTTTTTGTTTCAACTAAAGTATATGATAGCATTTTTATCTTGATTTATAACGTAGAACCTCTTTACTTAAATTGCTGTACAAATTTCAACCTCAACGTAAATTTCAGTTTCTTTTTTATTTTTGTTTTAAATTTTACTATAGATCACTACAAAATTTAACAAAAATACGTAATTGACCTAATGACCAATCGTAGCATTATACACCTAAGATATATTTACTTAAATTTCATTTATATTTTTGTTACAAAATAATTTCTTATTCGTACATACATATAAGTAAAGTGTTGTCTATTTTTAAATATCATATTTAGGTAACAATAAATACAACTTTACGAAGATTCTTATTACAACATTTTAAAGAATATCTTCTTTATAATAATAAAAAAACTAAAAAAACTTGTCGGCAGCTTTGCTCGCTTTTTAGGATGTTAGTTATCATGTGTTAGGCTAAAAAGTTGCCTATGCCCCTTTTTGGAGTTCAAGTTCATGTCAAATTTCATCAAATTCATTTCAGCGGTTTGGTCGTGAAAGACCGACAGACAAACAGTCAGGCAGACAGACAGACGGACGGAGTTACTTTCACATTTATAATTTTAATATAGATAATATAAATATAGATGTATGTGTTTAATTTTTTTTAAATGATAACCTCAATCGCTTGTAAATTAGGCGTTACTATAATGACACAGCACATTCGAGCCTACGTCGTTAATCCAGCGGGACTTAACGCGGAACACACTATTCATCATAAATGTCGACGGATTATAAGCGCTAGTGTACGGCTTACGGGAGGACAGGTGTATCTTTATAACTCGTGAATGACTGAATGATAGCGACCTAATGTCCCGAGGGTAGCATCAACTGAACGATTAACAATCGCTCTATGAAATTTAGTGTGATTTTTATTATGATTTTTTTTATTATTATTATTTTCAAGTTGTGTTTTTCTAACTACATTATTCAATATCAGTATCTTACGCTCTTCGTTATTATCAAAAATCTTATTTCTGTTTTGGAAACAAATATATAAGACTTGGGAGAAAAACTCAGAGAGATGTCTATTTTTTATGAACGACTAGCTGACCCGGCAAACTTCGTACTGCCATAATCGAAATGCTTAAATTGGTCCAAATGTGATGTGAATAGAAAACATTGCACGCAGCGAAACGGGTGATATGAACTCTAACAATAAACAACTGATACTTACATTAAAAACGACACTGTCAATAATTTTTCAATATTTTCAATGACACAGGAATCATGAGGTTGCGTGATAAATTGCCATGTTGCTATGATTAAGTCCTTACAACATAAAATTTGCAAAACCATTTAGTATAAACTGGCTATACCATAACTTTTAATTTGAAACTCATTTACAATACCAATCAATATAATTTCACTAAATACAACACAGATAAAATATAGGTGGTCAAGTTTTTTTATGGTGTATATAGTCGTAGGGGTAACCGAAAGCAGTGGGTAAGCGAGCGCACTGCCTGTATCTCCGGAATAAGGTGCGGGAGGCGAAGGGTTTGTTTCGACCAATCAGTGGGGCCTAAATTGTGAATTAGTTGCGACATGCCTGCGCGCCGCACTATGTGTTGTTTGTCAGTAATTGCTAAAAAAGTATTTTCGTTGATTTACTTTCAACTTTTTAGTGTTTTGGAAAACACTGATACGTCTCAACCTGTTCTGTAATTACGATAAAATTACTCTTTCGTTTATCAAATATAAATACTTCTTTCGATTGTAAAGTGTGATTAGAGGTTATGTTGAGCGTTTGGGAATTGGCCGTCATTTGTTTGATATTTGGCTTTCTGGGTAAAGTGTGCGCGGGTAAGTGAGCGCATGCGCACACTTATAACATCATCATCATCATCATCAGCCCGTTCAGACATTCAGCTCCTACCTGTCTCCTTGCGTAAATCGTCACTCCTCCTTGCCTAAGGACGTCCTACACGAAGTTTGCCGAGACGCGGTCTCCACTCTAAAACACGTTCCCCCCAACGGTTATCGGTTCTACGACAAATATGGCCAGATCACCATATTTCTGATGCGATCCCTCAGAGAAACGCAGAGCATAACCCTTTCCATAGCCAGCTGAGCGACTTTAAACTGGTGGACCAGCCTTGTCGTGAGTGTGAGTGAGTGAGTGAGTGAGCATTTCGGCTCATATGTCATGACGGGTAGGACGCAATGGTTGAAGACTTTCGTCTAAGACACTGTGGGATCGACAATGTAAAGATTCGACGTAACTTCCCAAACACTGCCCAACCCAGCTGAATTCTTCTATTCACCTCGTCCTCAAGGTTGTTTCTACCTAATCGCAAAGTCTGCCCGAGGTAGACATACATATCTTTAAACAACTTCGAGGACGGTTCATTGAACATGATCTTGGTTTTATCCAAGTTTATCCGTAGGCCGATACGCATAGAAGAATCAGCTAGCTCGTTCAGCATTTTTTGTAGGTCCTGCAGCGTTTCTGCCACGATGACGATGTCGTCTGCGAATCTCAAGTGAGAGATGTATTCGCCATTGATGTTGATGCCACGTCCTTTCCAGTTCAGCATCTTGAACATATGTACATAAAATTGATCTGATAGACAGTAATCAATTGAAGTTAGTTAAAATTAAGGTTATTTTTGTCCCTCCTAAACTAAACATGTACTTATAAAGATATAACTATTCTTTCAATTTGATTTCTGCATAACGGGGACAACATCAAATGTTTGACAAAGTAGGGATGACCCATGTTACAAAAGCATGATTATGGCGTTGATAATGATCAATACCGAACATTGATTCTTGATGTTTGTGGAGCTCTAAACATCGATGTTAATCGATAACATCGGTATTTTTTTTTGCGACTGGAAGAAATTATTAAAATCGAGAAAAAGATGTAACGAACTCATATGTAGCTCACCGCATAGACCTTTTATCATATTTTTAACGACAACGTGAAATAACTCTGGATATAACGTTATCGATTTGATCCGGAGTAATTTTATGTACCAGCCAAATTAATACATGTGCATGCGGAAATCCCCTTTTTTGACATTCAATGTAGTACATATGGCAACGCACCTCTCCAAATATATATTATTTTAATAAGTGCTTTCAATTTTTGCCGAAAAACACGTGCTTTAATGTCATGACTGTTAGTTGTCGATTGTTCTTCAAATAAATTGTTTTAATATTATCCCACTGCGGATTACATGTAACTGTTATGAATAGATCCGGTCAACTATTTTTCGTACATAAGAAATTGCGTCTTGTGCATATTCGCTCATATGCCGTGGGCAACCAATAAACGAAGATGGCAATATAGTCAATCGCTCGATGTCATTTGCATTAGCATCATTCGCTATCGCATCTTGCAATTGAATATATTCTTCGGATCTTAATTTTGCTCGGTTGAAACGAAAAAAAATTAAAACGTTCAGTTTCTATTTTAGCATACGTATCCACGATGTACTGATGATACAGTTTACCACATCTCGAGATATAATTTTGTGCTTGTGGACGAACCATCAATCGATACGAATAAAAATTCATGGCAGTAACTTTATTCTGTATATTTAGACAGGAAAATAAATGCAAACACTGCACTTTTAAATAATAAATTGAAATAAGACGTATTACCTATTGAAACTGGTGGATGAGTGTACTCATTTTTTAATTAATACTTACTTTTAATTTAACAGCACAATTCCTCGTCTGAAAAATCTCCAATAACAAAATGACCCGCCATTTATTGAATTCATTTGTTACAAAAAATGTGATAAATGAAGAACCACTCGACCGATTTTGAGCAAACTTCACATAAACCATCTACTGAATAGTCCAAACAAACTCTGAAAATTTAGTTTGGATAGGTGAGCCCGTTCTTGAGTTATGAAGTGACGTTCGATATCACTTATTTTTATATATTTAGGTTCGAAAAATAGGTGTAACAATGTTTTAAATATTGCAAAATCATTGTAAAACATCAATGTTTTATTGTCTAACATCGATAATCATAGAAAATCAATGGTAATTCTCTAATAAATCTATTTCTAAGGAAAAACAAAGATGTTATTTTTTATAATATTCCTAGCATTTTTATCATACATTCTCACCTTCTAAACCTTCCCTGGACTTCTACCAATAATTCAAGACCAAAATTAGCCAAATCGGTCCAGCCGTTCTCGAGTTTTAGCGAGACTAACGAACAGCAATTCATTTTTATATATATATGAACGATAGATGAATCGAAAAAGGTGCTCGTTATGTATATTATGCGGAAGGTGGATTGTAAAACTCAATTGAAGTTTACGTATTTACAAACACACACATATATTCATGTATATACACACATTGCCAAAAAGTACGTCATGTCAAACTCAAAAATCGAAAACGCTTTTTTTGATACGTGGATTAAGCTATTGAATTTAGCTCCATTTCTCTTCAGAATTAATGTATTTTAAATGTTTAGCAAGGAGATGATGGTTGATTTTTGGCCAATGATTTTTAAGAAAATGTGTGATGGACCATTTTTGGCCAGTGAGAATCTACTAGTAATATTAAATAGTGAGATAAACATCATGCGGCACACGTCATAGAATTATCTCAAGAAATGGGTCGCCTATTCATCTAATGTCTTGACCCTTTTACATAGATTAATACTAGACGCTATTATCACACATCATATATATTAACTCCGTATAAAAAAATATTATTTTATGCATGAAGTGCTTTTACACTAAATAGGTCTGTTAACATTTAAACATTCGTGGGTAAAGCTCACATAATGAGAACTGTTGTTGAAACAATTTACACAACACGACCATAGACTAATGTATGTACAGAGAATACTGTTTTTATTAAAACTTTAAATTTATCCGAATATTATTTATCAACTTCATGTTACATAAATACAAGTGTGTGTACTATACACTAGATTCATAGAAGTGAAATGGATTTTTCTTAAAATTAATTTACAAATGAAATGTTGAAAGCATTTCAATTAACATGTCTAGACATTAATTATTCTGTACAACCCTCAGCTTGATACGTGTAAGCATAACTTACGTCAACTTCGTAAGGATGCGTTGAACTTCCCAATTAGTTTAGCTGCTAATTTGATAAAACGTGATAGCCAGGATTAACTTCGAGTTTACACTACGTGACAACAGCTACGCTGTTTAGAAGTTACCTTTTGTATGAATTATAAAGTTATCCCTTTCGTTGAAGAGCGTCACTGTCGTGGGTTTTGATATGATTTATTAGTACTAAAGCTATTTTGATTAGGGGAGTAGATAGATTTTAAAGCAACATCTTACTAATGCTTCCCACGATTATACTCACTAATTATTTGGTAGCATTTTTCGAAGGAATAGAGACGATAACGCTCGTTTTTAATGGGTATCTTGTACTCAATTGCACTCCAGTCCCAAATAACATACCTCCTTTTCCGTGAACTTCACACAGGAGAAACGCGTAAATTGACTTTTACATCGAAAAAGGAAAACAAAAGAGGTTTACTAGATTCTAAATTTAAACACCGGACCAAGCCAATAAAAAGTTATCGTTCTTTTCTGTCAATTCAAACAGGTAAAGTCGTTGGCCCTGTTCTTGAAATATATTGTTGTTTCGAATTGCAGTCCCATCGGATTATAAGAGCGTCAGTATAAAGAATGATTCGGAGTGAGTAAGTAAGTCGGAAGGAAATTTGGAAACCTTTTTATGTATCTATATATATCTTGGGTACGGTTTCGATTAAGAGGCCCTACGCTATCAATTTATTGGCCCTTTTTCACTGAACGATTAAGAGCTTACGAAATTAAAACTGACTTAAAGAGGATTAATGAGGCTGAGTATACAATTGGTCGTACTGATCTTCCTTTTAGACTAGTAAAGTGGTATTAGACATTATTAATGTAAGACGGACTATAGCCCCGTATAATAAGCCTTATTCGTTACTCTTAAAGACTTATTCAGGGTCATTTTTTATAATGGATTTTTTTGGGCATCAAAAAGGTTTTAATCTTGCCATCGTTCGCTAAGAATCAAAATATTCTTTATCGAGGTCATAAAAGCTCTTTTGCAAAAAACGCCTTTGCATCATCGTGTCACAATCTTATCTTAAATTTAAAACTAACGCCGATTCAGTATAAAAAAATTAATTTATATGTCTTGCTTAGAAATCTATAAATGTTTTTAATAACATGTAATGCTCATGCTTGTAGTTAGACTGGCTCACTCATCCTTCAAACTAAAACACAACATCACCATCATCATCATCATCAACATTTCGTCCTCCCTTGGACATAGACCTCTCCAATAGCACGCAACTATGATCGATCTTCGGCTACGGTTATCCAGCACCTGCTAGCCGCCTTGCGTGAATCATCACTCCACCGTGCCCGAGGACATCCTACACTGCGTTTGCCGAGACGCGGTCTCCACTCTAAAACGCGTTTTACCCAACGGTTATCAGCTCTGCGACAAATATGGCCAGCCCACTGCCACTTCAGCTTACTAATCCGGTGGGCTATGTCGATGACTTTGGTTCTCTGACGAATCGCCTCATCTCTGATGCGATCTCGCAGAGAACCACAACAATACCAAATATTGCTGCTGGGCGGCAGACTAGCTGATAACTTATAGTAAGAGTTGTTATAAAATTGTATAGTATTACAAACAAATTACTGAACTTAATCAGTAATTAATGCTGTGTTCATTAAATTATTATTTCGTTATAATTTAAAATCAATTACATTTCGCTCAAATATCAATATATTACATTTCAAGCATATAATACAAAGCAATTATTGTATTCTGCTAAAAATTTTTAATAACTCAGTAGCGAAAGATTTAAAAGCTGGAATAACTTTTGATTAAGGACTCGTGTTAAGAATCAATCTGTCATGAGATGTCGGAAAAATTGAAAGTTAAAAAAAATGATAAAAGAAGTCTTATTGAAAAGTAATCAACGTTTAAGTTATATGATAAAATATATTTTTTTTTAATCCTTACTAACTTACAATATAAATTTTAAAAGTAATTTGTTATGTTTGTTATGTTTAATTTATTACTGTCTGATATATAATTTTCAGACTTTTTAATCATCTTGTTAGGGGCACAAAAAAGGACATGGAGGTATTTGTCACCTAACATAAACCGTATATATTTATAGTATTATATAATATTTTTTCGGGTAAGTTCCTTGTGATATTTTTCTTCTTGTGTATTTTTTTTTCTAAAGGGCTTTTTAGTTTTAGTTTTTTGTTCTTATGATTTCATTTATTTATTTTAGTGTGCGTGCATGTGTTTATATTTACCCCATAGTCAGGGGGCATTTGAAAATCAGTGCTGTGCATTAGCACAGCTTATACTGAGATGAACCCCTTGCTACCTACACTGTGTTCTTTAAATTTAATTATTTTTTGTGTATAATCGATGTAATGTATGTGTATCTGTAGCAAAATAAATGGTTTATATATAAATGGTAATAACAAAGTTATTTGAACATATTACAGACAGGTATTTTGTAAGTGGTTAGAACACGTGTATCTTAACCGATGATTGCAGGTTCAAACCCAGGCAAAAGCCTCTGAATATTTATGTGCTTAATTTGTGTTTAAAATACATCTCGTGGTTGGCGGTTAAGGACACAATCGTAAGGAAACCTGCCTGTGTCTAATTTCATAGAAATTCTGCCACATGCGTGCTACCAACCTGCATTTGAATATTTTCCAAATCTTCTCCTCAAAAGGAAAGGACTTCTTAGCCCAGCAGTGGGAAATTTATAGGCTGTTCTGACGATCTCGAATCTCGGCGCAAAGCTTAAAATGTTAAATGTAAGTGAATTTGTTAAAATAGTGATATCACTTAGACGATCCCAAACCTATCTAAGAACAGTACCATGAGTCTGTTTTAAAAAATTCACGAGTGGGTTGCGAAATTAATTCTAAAAGAATATCATTGCATCTCATTAAACTTACTTCAAGTATCCCTTTTCCATATCATAGTACACATAGAAATATATATTTATAAATAAAAAATAAAATTCCAGTTTTATAAATTACCTTAATAGCCGCAATTCCACAAAACCACCAATTTCACTTTTTGTAATTAATTAACAAAGTTTCCTTAAGACCTTTCGTATTACTAATATTAACATTTCACTGAAATAACATTGAATGGAAAAAGTAGAAGCAATACTACTTCAATCCATAAAATGAAAACCTATTCTGGGTATTGATGATAGTGCCGCAATTAATTTTCGCTTCTAGGTAATTCACAATTTGCAAAGCGATTCAATCATTTGAATTGTGATTTCTGTTTCGAATTACGATAACGATGCCTAGATGTTATATTTTATACTAGCTGTTGCTCGCTGCTTTGCTCGCGTGAAATATTGTTATAAATAACTTTTAACAGACTTTTTTAAGAGCCGAGATGGCCCAATGGTTAGAACGCGTGCATCTTAACCAATGATTGAGGGTACAATTCAGGGCAAGCACCGCTGAATATTCGTGTGCTTAATTTGTGTTTATAATTGATCTCGTGCTCGGCGGTGAAGGAAAACATCGTGAGGAAACCTGCATTTGTCTAATTTCAAAGAAATTCTGCCACATTTCCACAACAGCGTGGTGGAATATATTCCAAACCTTCCCCTCAAGGGGAGAATTGGCCTTAGCCCAAAAATGGGAAATCAACAGGCTGCACAGGCTTGTGTTGTTGTTGACTCGACTAATTCAAAATATTACGTTAATTAAAGACCTGTTTGTAAAGAACACTGGTGAATCATTTATGTCCATGCAGTCCATTTTAAAGATTTGACTTTGTGCTTGGTAACTTACTTTAAACGCATACTGTACTCTTTTGAACTTAAAGGATATATTACACTGTTACTCATCTATCCATCCATCATCAAGTGATTACTGTAGCCCCTATGATATTCCGCTGGAGTGTCGTAACTATGACTCTGGTGCCGTTGCATAATTTTGGATGTCTTAAATCTCTCAGTGACATTATTGGCGCGACAATCTCCTAACTTAAAAACGATGGACCTCAAGACTAACCTATATACAACATTTCAATAACTTTTTCAATCCTTATTGGAAGAATATCCAAAACTGCTTAAATAAATATCTACTCATTTCCAACCAGTTTCCCAAAAATACATAGTTTAATGTTTCTAACTTCAAAAATGGTGGACTTCCAGATTAATCTATATACGAAACCCTGATTTCAACCCTTGGATAAGGGGATTAACCCCTAAGGAGTGTTTAGGATTTAACCCCTAAGGGTTGAAATAAATAAAACTAAAATATGCATCTACTCATTTTTAATCAGTATCGTAAAAATAAAGTTTCATAGTTCTGACTTAATAAATGGCGGAATACCAGACTAACATATATACGAACTAGCAATTAAGCTACTATTACACCCCTTAGATCTGAAATATTCAGAAGCGCTGAAATACGTATTAACTTATTCTTAATCAATATCCCATAAATAATGTTTTACGTTATAACTGAATAAATGACGGTCTTTCACATAAACTTTCAACCCCTATTTTACGCCTTGGGAGTAGAATTTCCATAAATGCTGATATAGGTATTTGTTTATTTGTAATTAAACGCCTGAAGAAAAAGTTTCATGCTTCCAACTTCAAAAACAGTGGACTTCCAGACTAACCAATATAAGCAATAGCAACCCTATTTCACCCCTTAGGGCTAGAATATCCGGATATGCTTAAATACGTATTTACTTATTTTTTTAAAATATCCCAAAAATAAAGTTTCCAGTTTCTAACTTATTTAATATTTAGGTAGAATATCCAAAAACGATGAAATACATATCGTGTTATTTGTAATCATTATCCCAATAACAAATTTTCATGTCCCTCCCTTTTAAAAATTTCGGACTACCAACAGATAAGATGTGTTCTAACCTCGAGGCAATGTCAGCTCATAAATAGTAAGCATGATTGTTATTATATAGTTAGTTGATATTAGTTGCTGTTATAACTCACGATGTTATGGGAGAATGGATCCCTTTGACCCGAATATGTATCATGCTCACTAGTGAGACCCAAGTGCTATGTACACTGTGGTAAAGTAAAAAGAATTAAAAGAAAATAGATTAGGTGGTACCTACCTAGACTTACACAATGTCTTGTCACCAAGAATACTTTTCGCCGTCAACAAATCGCGGCAAGTACCTCTATTTTTGAAAGCTTAATTTCATAATCCACTCAGGGCTTGTAGTGGTAAAAATTGATATGTATCGGATGAAAGTCTATCACACGTATATCATAAACCGTCTCGATATTTAAATTGAAGCAAAAAAACAAAACTAAATATTCGTGTATTATATCTAATTACTTTTGTTTCATTTGCTACCGAAACGCTTGGCCCTTGGAGTAGTGATGCAAAAAGCTTCATCAAAAGTATAACACCTCGCCTTATTGTCTCCACTGGTGACAGGAGGGCTGGTTCGTTTTTTGCCCAGAGGATCGGAATTGTGATTCAACGTGGAAATGTTGCTAGCATTCTTGCCACCATTTCACGTGGTCAAGATTTATATAGTAACTCGTAGTAGTTCATACTTGTATATATTTAAGCATTTAATGTTATTAATTCTTACTCGAAATAGAATATCATAATTAAATTAGGCAAACCTTCTCGACAACAGGCAGCGTGGAAGCACTTGGGATAAATAACATTATTCTGTTATTGGATATTAAATGAATAAACATATAGTTTATTATCTATGGTTGTCTAAGAATGTAAAGTTTTACATACCTGCTACAGATTATATATATTTTTTTAAATAAATGGTTTGTAAAAAATATTGATCATTACATAAAATACCATTACATAAAAAGATTAGTTTGTTTTGAAATGTCATTGCCGCGAAAATAATTAAGTTTAAGAAAAATAAATTGTAAAAATGTTATTTTGGTATATGTACCGTGTATACATACATATGCATTGAGTAAAAAGAGCTATTTTAATGTTACAAACAGACACTCCAATTTTATTATATGTATGGATAGTACACATAGATAAATACATATATAATGTGCCTTATTATATTTTATAGTTACATATTTATCAACGGACAGCAATTTATTTAATTTAACATTTTACAGATTTACATAAATGTACGCGATACGCAAGTTTGTAATCTTCCTTGAAGTGGTACGCAGGGAAAACTAATCTAGAACAACTGCTCTATACCAAACGACGGAACCTTATGTCACTTTCTACTTCCAGATCTCATTTTTAGTCTTCATAATATTTAATATATTTTCATAAAAATATAAATTGGTAATTGAATTTAACATAACACAGTTGTCATACATTTTTTTAATATTAACACTTCCATAAATGTTGTCAATTAAATCTATATTAATATTATAAATGTGAAAGTAACTCTTACTGTCTGTCTGTCTATTGCTCTTTTACGACCAAACCGCTGAACTGATTTTGATGAAATTTGCTATGAAGCAAACTTGAACTACAAGAAAGGACGTAGGCTGCTTTTTTCCCTAACACATGACAACTCTTAAACGCTAGCGAAGCTACGGACGACTGCTAGTAACTTATAAAAATATTTCATAATATGTATAAAAGATATGAATATTAAAGAGCACGTTTGTAGTTTCTCAGACATTCCAATTAAAATGGATCTTACGTTTGTGCAAGTGAAAAGATGATTGAGTCAAGGCTGCTGGAACAGCGCAGGCCAAGGTCGAAAGCTTTGCAGAAGACACGACACAATTCCGTTCCCTTGATGACTCTTCGCCTTCATAGGTATATTTGCGGGTAACTATTTGTTATATTCTTGTATATATACTTAATAAGGATTTATCGGATTTTAATTTGCATTTTAATACATATTTCCTTGGAGATCCCGTTTCATTGAAAATTTAATGGGAGTTAGTAGTTGGTTTCTTACCCAATAATTTATGATAGATGTCTTTTTATTGAACTAATTGTGATAACACAATTAGTATATCATGTAAGCTATTTAAAAATAAATAATATGTACTGTACATAAGTATGATTATGATTTGACTATTTTTATTAAAATGTGAATAAAATCAGCAAGGCTAAAGCTTTTAAAAGCACTGTGTGATTAGATTTACTCTCAGTTCGTTTGGGACTTTGATGGCGAAATTAATTTAAGGTAAGATTATTGTACTAATTGTAATGTTCATTGTATTAAATTAAAATGTATTGTGTAAAATAAATATAGTGTATGATGTGTATTTTCTGTTTTATTTTAATATAATAATAATAGTAAAACGTTACAATCAATATCATTTTGATATAATCAGTTGTAAACATTGTATAAACACCAGATGTTGAGATAAACTTATGACAAAGTCTCTGCCTCCGCAAAGTCAATACATTTTCACACGAAAAGATATTCATTACTAAAATATAAGAAGCGCTTTTTGCATTATAAAAATCACTTGTGATAAAATAATATTTGTTGATTTTTATGCAGTACACAAACAAAATTTCTATAGCCTTTTATTACAATACATACAGAAATGAATTACACACCACAGATTTGCGTATTAAATACGTTTTTCTTATAGCACAACATTTCCAGAGTAATAAATATCATTTAAGTTATAATACCCACTTCAATTTTACTTTCAAAGTCTCGATGCAGCTTCGTTAATCTATAATTTATATCATAGATTATTTAATCTCTCGGCCAATAATATCACGTCGATTCGATGAAAAATGTTTTATATTAAGAATTTGTCTCCTGTAGTATAATTATTACAGACGTTTGAAAATACACGTTTGTATATAATGGTTGGACTATTGTGATCAATCAATCAATCAAAACAAACTTTATTAAAGTAGGGTTTTACAAGCACTTTGAATCGTAATTTTACAATTAAGTGTAGCTACCACCGGTTCGGAAAGTAGACTCTACCGAGAAGAACCGGTAAGAAACTCAGTAGTTACTCTTTTTCAACTTTTAAAAAATACAAAGTCATGTTAGTTAATACAATTATTTAAATTAATATATCCTGCTTGGAAGTCAACATGTATTAACTGCACGCTTTTTTATCATCTATAAAATCTTGTATCGAATAATATGCTTTTTTTTACCAATGTATTTTTTACAAACTATTTGAATTTACGAAACGGTAGATTTAAAAATGTCTGCGGAATTTTATTATAGAAACGGATACCTTGCCCAAGAAGGATTTATTGACTTTGATGAGTCGGAAAATTGGTGTCATAAGCTTATCTTTACTTCTTGTGCACATACAATGATTATTATCAATGATTCTATCAAAGTGATCAATGTTACTGTGTATATACATAATATACATAATATTGTTGTAAATATACTGTTCGGTTTTCAGCTTGGTAGAATCTGCATTTCAAACTGGATGTTTATTTAGTTTGATTATTTTTATTTTAAAATAAATAAATATGTTGTTTATCAAGAAAGTTTTCAAATACAGTCAGGTTGTCTAAGGAGTCTGTTCGAAAATAGCCCTGTAGTTCAATATCGATCATCGACCTTCACAAGGCTGTCTGTATACTTTTGAGCCAATGAGTTTTATCTATTTCTAACGATTCAATTTATTGTATCCCCAAGGATTTCCTTTTATTTGCCGGAAAAAGTATCAGATTTAAACATTTTTCGTGTCAAAAGACACCTTCTTATACTTCTTACAAAACACTGTTTTGCTTTCTGGCCCGAAAACAATGATTGACAAAATGATAGCTGATAGCTTATTATAGTCACACATTACCTTCATATGTGTTATACATTTTCCTGTTAAACAAACCAAACAATACGCACACATTTATAATTTGATTGATACCTTGCTTACTTTTAGTTTAATAACTTTTTAAATCTACATAATAATTATATACTTGTGTGAGTAACAAAATTTTCAACTAACAATGTTAACTTTTAGAATAAAAAGACGTTTGTGTGCAATTCACACACAATAGAAAATGAACTTAAGATACATTTTTTAATCGATCACAGCCATTATAAAGAAGTAACAATAAAAAAAAACACATGTCAAAACAATTATTTTATTGTTATTTTGTTTTGAAAAGCATCATCATGACGACAAAAGCAGAAGACGAAATATCAATCTGAGTTGATTGTAATCATAAGTTAAATGAGCTATCTATATGGCGCTATTACGGTCATATTATTGTTGTACATAATACTGTATCAAAACATTGTGTAATATATTAATTAATCAAATAAAACTAACATTAGCTAATTGGATTTATAATAATAACATTTTATATATGACGTATTGATATGTATCATTCGTAGGTCAGGGTTTTTTTTTTTTGTTGAGTATGCAAGCCAGTCTAGGTAGGTTCGCTATCATACTCGCAAATATTTAACCGCCAATTATAGTTAGTTAGTTGGGACATTGGTGATGCAATAGTCAAAATTTCTTACAGCGCCAATGTTGGTGACCAATTTACATCGCACCTTCGACGCTCATATTAAAGAAAAAAGTTTTTGACAACGGGATATATTGGACATTCATCAAGAAAGTTATAGTTACGCCAATATTGGTAACAAATCTTTGTATCGAGACTATTTAGTTGTACGTAGTAATCACGACATTGATGATCCCATTTAGCGTTCATTAGCCGAGGATTGGCTCAGCTTATGAGGATATTATAGTTGCTTACAGTTGTTAGCCGGACGCATGCGATCGGTTAATAGTCTATTAGCCTTCGCATTACACTAAGTGACACTATTGTCGATACATGATTCCCTGGTAATTGTTGCACTAAAATTTTATACCAAACATACAAGTATAGCCTGATATGACAATGTATAGTCGAGGTAATAAAAGGTTCGTCACCTTAAGATCTATTTTCGTGTACTCAGTTTGAGCGATAATTTGCTTTACAACAACAACAACAGCCTGTAAATTCCCACTGCTGGGCTAAAGGCCTCCTCTCCCTTTGAGGAGAGGGTTTGGAACATATTCCATCACGCTGTTCCAATGCGGGTTGGTGGAATACACATGTGGCCGAATTTCTATGAAATTTGTCACATGCAGGTTTTTTTTTCACGATGTTTTCCTTCACTGCTGAGCACGAGAGGAATTATAAAGACAAATTAAGCACACGAATCAGCGGTGCTTGCCTGGGTTTGAACCTGCAATCATCGGTTAAGATGTACGCGTTCTGACCACTTTACCGATTGAAAATGACATATTGCGTCGCAATAATTTGATGTTTAGATTCAAAGGGTACTAAGATTTTAAGACTTGATAAAAGAATGAATTTGAAAACTGACGAAGGTTTTCTTACTCTGTACAACACCCTCCGATTAACCTGCTCAGCATTACTCCTGCATTTTACTCTTTAATCAAATTAAAAATACCACGAAACCTTTACGTTTCGACTACAAACATGACCCACTTTTCATGCAAACTTTTATATCATATTTAGCTCTCTTACGGAATTAAATTTCAAACTGACACAGCCGTTTATTTACAGAGCTAGTAAGAGATCACTTATCGCGCTCGCGAATTGTTAAAAAAATCACCTTACTGTAATTGAGTTTATTGCTAGTTTTTCTAAGTAGAATCTATATTTTCAATCATGGATAGCATTTATCACTTTATTTATATAACATTTACATTAAATTCTCATAAATGACGACCCAAAACTTGTTAAAAGTTATTTCTAAAATTACACGATCGTGTTCAGAGTTTCTGAGGTTTTTCTTACAAAAATGCTCCATAGAAGCCTCAAAAATTTCTTACGTTCAATAGGATGATATTTTTCCTTTATTTGATATATCATACCTATTGGAGCAAATAATATGTACATATAATAAATATTGTTCTGTTTGCATATTTGCTGGTTTTTACGTACATTGTTTTTTCAATCAGTTATAAAGTACTTAATTTTTTATGCGTTTATATCGTGGTTTTATCTGGCTTTAACTGATATAATTACAAAAATGTTTCTGCAACCTTTATACGTTTCAACTTCATAGCATTATTTTATATTTCTATTAAAATATATTATAATTAGTCATTATTCTATTTTCTTCCCTAATCTTCATTAAAAGTATTACACCTCACAGTCATGATTTTTACTGTAACTTTAAAAATTTTAATTCGTATATAAGACCTTTTTATTCTTACATTATACTGTTATTTAATTATGAATATGTCAGGATCTCATTAGTTTTCCCTTAAAAGATAAAGACATATTATATAATTATATTACAATTTTTGATAAGAGTTCATGTTCTCCTTTCAATTGTCAACAATTTCATAGTGTTGTATAAAATTTTACAAGGCCATTCAGGAATTGCCAACCACTTGTGTGAAAATATACCATAACGTAAGTAAAAAGAAAAAAGAGGCTGTCAAATTTAAGGCATTGTCAAAGACAACACCACCTTTAAAAACTTCACATTCTACATGTTGCTTAAAATTAGTCTAAGCTATGTATATGGAACATATTTAACGCAGCAACATTTTAATCTTATATAATTCGTTTTTTTTTTTGTACACTTATAATTTATACGCTTTGTAAAAAAATGTGGAAAGCCAATTTTAACGTATATTTTTAAAGTTATATATATATATATATATATATATATATATATATATATATATATATATATATATATATATGGAGCTTAATCTTTGATCCGATAAAATAATAAAGTTACTCAGTACGAAAAGCCGATCCGCTGATTGGTCCAAAAGGTATTTAGTGGAACTCACTCATGGGTACTAGGAAATCCTCAACTATAGCCTTATTTGTTTTACTTTGACCCAGAATTTCATACGCGTAATTATATTATAATACAAAATTAAACTAACGGTTATCTATTTGGCACTGACCTCTTTGTTTTGGTAACAAGTCTGATATCTATTTAACTACACTTGTCCAATATGGTTTGGTGTCTCCAATATGTGTGGAATTTCATAGGACTCATGCAAGCTCGATCCTTCAAAGATCAATACGAGAGAAAAAAAAATTAAAAATTAAGCAATTGACATAATTGCGTTGAGCGTTTACATTATAAAACATGTGTTTTATCACTGGATCATTTTAAAGTGTCCACTTTAACTTTAACCAGTGAATATTCCTTTTAAATATTAAGAAAAATATAAAGAAGAAAAATCAAGGTAAACGAAACTGCAACGAACGTAACTCATATTGTTTCGTTATTTGACAGCTGATCAACGAGAGAGTAATTATCATTGAAATATATTTTACACTCAGACATAAGCCACGTTTGAGTGTAAAATATGATCGTTTGTTATTAATATTTAATGAATATTGATCGTCAATTTTTAGTATCTTCGATCTAAATGACTTAAACTATCTTTCATTAAGCAATTTGTAGTTTCCATATGATAAAAAATATGATTAGTTATTTTTGACAAACATCTTTAATTATATATTGTGAGGAAGGCCCTGAACATGGATGTGGATGGATATAGAGGTAGAGGACGACCAAGGAAACGATGGATGGGTTGTGTGAAAGACAATATGGTTAGAAATAATGTATCTTGTGAGATGACATCTGACAGAGGAGTATGGAATGAGAAGACATGCTGCGCCGACCCCAAATAATATTGGGTTATGGGCAGGGGGATGATCCTTAATGTTATATGCGATTCGGTAGCCAATATTTTTGGCTTAAGTAATATATCTATGTATTATGATTGCCAGCGCATTGGTGATATATGGAGGTATTTCTTCTACTTATTGCAGTGTATTATATATCGTTGAAAGTGACTAAGCATCGAGTGGAAATATACTCACACGGATTTATTATGCATTCGCCTGGAGAGTCAAGATAGAGCAGGATATCTTAAAAAATGATTCCTAAGTTTTTTTTGCAAGTAACCAGTATCCCTACTTTTGTATTTTGAAAATGGAAACGAACGGGAAAATAAAAATAACACGAAACTATATGTCTCGATGTGATAAGGTAAATTTATTGATAAACAGTGTAAAGTGACACCCTAATATTTGATCCCAACTGAAGTGGATATACAGGAATAACATATATGCACTGAGCACTAACTCACAATCACGGACATTGAGTGCACTGGCATTGTGCTACATTCTCGTTAAAAAATGATAACATCTTGAACTACGATATTACAAATATGGGACACACGAGATTTGAAAAAGCCTTGGTTGTTTTCGATGGCTGGCATCGTGCCAAGATCATGCCATATTGTTAGGTAGCTCGTCGCTGATATCCGCGTTCAGATCATAATAATATTTTGTCAAACACGCACGTGGATGCCCTCATTTACAGCACGAATTAATATTACATTCGCAATTCGAGATTTTAATCGATTTTAATAATTACAAATCAATTTTAATCGATTAAAAATAGATAGCCGTATTCATCTTAGACAATTAAATTGATGATACAAAAGTGTCTACATAATTCTAGCTGAAAATAAAAATAAATATTCTTTTTATTTGAAAATTTTACATGAATATTTTATCACGAATTACTAAAATAGAAAAAATTATATATCTATTACTCAGGCACATATTCCGAGTAACGTTCTTTTTACAACTTTTAAATGGAAGACGAAAATCGTTAAAACGGTAGTAATTTTTTTACAGCTTTATAATAAATTTCATAATAATTTACAATTTCATGGCGCACATAAAACACAACGCAATTACTTATTTACACGATAAATAATTTATTTAGCTTTGTAAGTTATAACACTTTATTTTTGTATATATATTCTATTAAATAAAACAGTTTATTCAAGACTGTCAGACAAACAGACGTACAAACGGACTGACAGTCTTTTGTATAGCAGAGTACCCTCGAGTCTTTAAGAAACATTATTAATAATAACAATAAGTATTATTTATATCGAAATATTTATTCTATTATTATTAAATAAAATACTTTTAACTTTGCCGATTAATAAATTTCAATGTCATGTAAAAACTTTGATTATTAAGGCGTTTATAAATATTGCCAGTATAATTTATATTCCGAACCAGGGGTAGCTTTAAATTTAATTTAATTATATAAAATGACAGTTTCAAATGATTTAACATTACTTGAATAAAGTTTATTCTGATTTTTGTGTTACCCGAAAATGACAATAGATTATTAATAAAGAACATAACAAATTTGTAACATCCTTATCAATTTATCAACTATTAAAGTCTGAGAAAATTTCAGTTTAAGAAATTCCATCTAACTAATTTAATATACTATTAATATCTTTAAATTTTAATGTATTCTTTTATCACCACTATAATAAGAAACTTCTAATAAATAAATAGATAAATATATAAATATGAGACAACATCACACACATTACTCTAATCCCAATGTAACTAGCTTAAGCACTTGTGTTTTGAAAAAACAGACGTAACGACGGCACCACAAACACCCATACAACATAGAATACTAATGAAGTTTTTCTACATCGACTCGGTCGGGAATCTACCCCGGGATCTCGGAGTAGCGTATCCATAAAAATTTAAATACACACTACTCAATGAGGAGATCGTCTAATTACAAGATTAACCCACACACACAAACAAAAGGTCATAAATAATAATATGTGTCTCGGTTTTCTTATGTGTGTTGCTGTAGGCATCGAAATAAAGTCGACTAGAATTCAAACAAGAACATGAAGCTAGCATCTGTTACAACGAAACTTTCTGAAACAAATAAACTAGAATGTTCTATGGTTTTATGAACTTTATGGAAAAAGAGGAACGCGTGTCGTTGGTAATAAAAAATGACCTCACAATGCTCCGCACCTTTTTGTTTTACACATTTTTTTACTGACACTTTTTGTAAATCATAGATTGTATTTTTTTAAATAAATATAACTTACCATATCTTCTAGAAATGGTAAGTTATATGCATAAAAAATATTTACATTGAGGCCCAAAAATTGAAATAATTATTGGTTACTTCACTCGACGATAGAGCTTTGTGATATAATGAATGGGTAATATTTCATACAGCGCCATTGTCTATGGACGATGGTGACCGCTTACCATCAGGTGGTTGATTTTCTTGTCCGCTTACATATGCCATAAAAATTGGTGTTATATGTAATCGCGGTAAAAATGCTAATATTCTGCACTTTTCTAAATGAATATGTGGGAAACGAGCCGAATTCTCATTAGATGAAAAGTAACATCTAGGGGGTATTTTGAGATACAGGTTTAACCTACTTCAAAATTCCTGTTGCTAACTATTGCTGTACAAACTGATTTAAACAATAAATTTTTATTTTATTTTTTAACATCTGCAAACGTGGGACCCTTGCAGGTGCGTTGTCGGCCTTTAATAAATTTATACCTATCTTTTATTTGAAGATTCCCAAATCGCATAAGTTCGGAAAAACCGCCAATGAAAGCTGGTTCTACAAATAGACGGAAAATGATTTACAAATCAAGCTTATGTGTTTAACTAACATCTAGGTGGTAGAATTCTGATGTAATGTCCGAAAATGAAATTTAGCGCTCGTCATTTATTCAATTTCAATATCTCTACGCAAAGTCAAAGGACCAGGTCGGAAAGGGCATTATCTTCGATAATCTGCGTTAAATACGGTCAAATGGAAGGAGCTGGTACGTTACGACATTTTTCGGAGAATTTTATTACGGCCGGTGTATACGGTATCTACGGTGTGGTTGCATACGATTAAATGCTTCTGAATTTTAAGTAAGAGCATGCCTGTCAACAACGACCTTGATGCTCTGGTCTGCCAAAAGCTGATGTTCCAATTTTTTTGGGAGGAATCTTCGTAAGAAGCGCTTTGAACCATACACGATTGAAGGCTTTTCATTGTCTAAAGTGGATGCTAATACCTTCCCCTTGGACTCAACTGGTTTCGCCCCTTTACCTACCGCAACAAACACCGCATATTTAAGGTCGAAAGTGTGTTTTATATTATTTAGTACTGAATAGTTTATTGCGATATACCTTATGTTATTAATTGTTTGGCAATTAAAAAAATTATATTTTCTTACCCTACTATTAATATAAAAATTGAATTAATACTATAATATAATCCGTCTAAGTGGTTTTAGTTTATTAATATATATGTATGTATAGTTACTTATATTATTTAACTCAATTCCTCGAGCCCTAGTAACAGTTTTCAAATTATACCCAAGTCGTTAAAGGCTTGTCAATATTAGTCATGAAAACTTTATTCATTCATGAAACCCCACACTTTAATTATTAAACTGTCAAACCGAAACCCATTAACGGTAATAAAACATAATAATGATAATATTGATGTTTATATTAATTCGTAATTGTCCAGTCCACGTCAATGATTGACGGACTCGCTTTTTTTACATAAAATTATTACCAGAATACTTTAAGAAATATGTTTTATACAAATTAACTCTTTTACTTGGTTGTAGGGCTTTGTCAGTACACAGTACTCAGTATTGTTGTGTTCCGTTTTGAATGGTGAGTGAGCCAGTGTAACTACAGGCACAAGGGGCATATCATCTTAGGTTGGTGGCACATTGACGATGTAAGAAATAGTTAATATTTCTTACAGCGTCATTGTCTATGGGTGATGACCACTTACCATCAGGTGGCCCATATGCTCGTTCGCCAACCTATACCATAAAAAAATACGACAATATACTATGTCAATCACGGGACTCGTATCGCTTCTTTCTCTTAATTGTCAAGGCGATACATATATACACATATACCAATAATTGTAACTACATTATAATTATAATCGTAAATCGATTTTTAAATATTCTAATATAATTTTTCAATTCATTTGAAGTGCGAAAACCAGATCGAAAAGATAAAACATAAAATTTCACCTTTCGAACCAACGAAGTCGGATCGTTCAATATAAAACATAATTCCATTATTATATTAGCAATTGGACCAAATATTTCGAGGGAACTCATCTCACGTACCCTCCGATGTAATATGTTTACCTTTGAAAGCTAATCGGGTAGAACTCAAGTCTATCAAGTGTTAATACATTTCAAAAGAGTATATCAATATAGTCAGATCAAATTATTCATTTATATTATAGTATGTCGAAGCTAAGAACGTAAATATATACTACTACTTGCTGGTCCCTTGACGTTGTACGCGTTTGAATTTTACAAAAAACAAATATAATTGTAGCCTTAGTTACTCCTTATTGTATCAGTTATCTGCCAGCGAAAGTCCCGTCAAAATTAGTCCAGCCGTACAAGAGATTAGCCGGAACAAATAAACAGACAGACAAAAATTGTAAAAAATGTTAATTTGTCATATGTATCGTGTATACATATATATGCATTGAGTGAAAAAGGGCTATTTTAATATTACAAACAGACACTCCAATTTTATTATATGTAATAGATAACAGATAATAAGTGAAAGGACTTAAAAAAATCGTTTGAAAACGTTTAATAGCTCGTATTATTTACTTACAAACCTGAAGTTTCTACGACAGCAAATACGTATGTATATACTGCATTGGAAACTCTGGTACACTAAGTTGCAAGTACGAGAATATTTCCTATTTATAAACTTAACCTAAATACAAATAAACAGCTTGTGAACTTTCTATTTAACGTTTAAGCAATGGGTAAATATTTACGTAAGTACATTATCTTCATAACAAAACCATTTTGATAAAATCTACGATGAACTCGAGAAGAAATGATAAACTTATAATACCAAGTTTACGACTTTGTTCAGCTAAAACAGCATCCCTAAATTTACAAATTAGTGTTAAAAAAATATTACTGGTTAAAGCTTACTATTCTGGATAATATATTAATAATAATATTGATGATGGAAAAGTTTATGATGAGTTGTCCTTCATTTCTAATTAGAATTTGAATATGTTAAATTTACATATTATATGTATATAATTTATAATATGGATTTCTACAGACTTTCTTGCCGATCCAGTATTTAAAAATTTCCAAAATCAATTGTATCTACAGGCACAAGGTAGGTACATAACATCTCACATAATTCTCAAGGTTGGTATGTGTAATTGAAACTACTTAGAAAAATTATTAATTTAATTTTGAGTGAAATAACTAGTATCAATGGAATTATGAAAGTAAAAACATTTAAGGAATTACTAAAGAAAAGGGTCTCGTTTCCCGGAAACCTGCTGAAACCCTTAAGGCATTTTTTCTCACTAAATTCTTTATAAATTAATAAATTGTTAAATTCAAATGCGCGTGAAGTCGCGGAAATGCGGAAACCCGCGTTGTAGCCTAAGTTACTCTTTATAACATCAGCTATCCTGTCAGTGACAGTCCCGTCAAAAGCGGTCCAGCCGTTCTAGAGAATAGCCCAAACAAACAGACAGACAGAAAAAATTGAATCATAGTTATTTTGGTTTAATAGGGTATACATACGTACATAATTATGCATCTAGTAAAAAGTGGTTATTTTAATATTACAAACACGTATTCAAATGAGTTCTTTACAAAGACCAATTTCAGTTCGTCAATTAATTTAACCATTAAAACCTATCAGTGTCTCTGGAAATCGCTTACAAAACTGTGGAGATCGCTATTATCATGATAAATAGGCCCAAGTTTAACTCGAAGATATCTAAATGAAGTTCGTAAATATAAATGCTGTGAATATAATATATTCCATATATTGTCCCCACAGTTTCATAATAAGGCACATTATTCTGTCCAGCCCTGCTCTAGATTCCTAATTGCTCCCTTTCGTAGCACCTTAATGACTTCCCCAATTTTCGACGGTATTCTGTTTTAAAACGTCTCTTGCCAGAGTTTCACGCAGGCTTTGTTTTATCATAATTTATGCCACTGCATTACATGGGAATAATTAGTAATAATATACGAATACTGTTTAATGTTTTCGAAAGTTATCTTTAGTTTCTTGGAATTTAAACCGTTAATATCTATTACAATGTATCAAGAATGTTCAATTATTGAAATTTATCGTAATTAATTAAATTAGATTTTGCGATATCTGTGAATTTTCTACTTAAGAGATAATTAAGTGGTATCAATTAACATATTAGATTACATAAATTTACTTAGAATATAATAACATAATAAGCGACTGTTATTTATGTAGTACAGCCGTGATATCCCGGATGATATGACATGACAAGACCCAATATGACACGATTGTAACCTCATCATGCCTCTTGTGCTCAGAGATCAAGGAAAGCATGGTGAAAGAACCTGCACATGATAGAAAAGAATCTACCACATCTATCAACCAACCTGTAGCAAGGTATTCGAGTAAGCTCCAAACCTTCTCTTTAAAAGGGAGAACCTTCACCAAACACTGGGATTTTTCCAGGTTCTGACTTATTACTTACTAATTCATGTAGCTATGTATCCAATTATTGATTATCTAAGCTAATAACATATGTATTTCAATTTGTAATGTGTAAAGTGTTAGTGTATTGATAAGATTAATAAAAATAAATAAATAAATATTGGACAACATCACAGACATTACTCTTTCTTCTCGGTTCTACATCGACTCGGCCGGGAATTGAACCCGGGACCTCGGCGGGGTGCCCATAAAAACCGGAGTACATATTCGACCAAGGAGGTCGTTAAATATTGATAAGAGTGTATTACTAATAGCAGAGTGGCTATCTTACAAGGCCAATTCTGATATTCTGTTTATAAATCTCGTATCCAGCTAATATAAATGGTATTTTCTGCCAAGAAATTCTCAGCAACCGTAGAGATAGAAGTTGTCAGCGGTTACCCTCCTATATATCAGCGAGCGGTCAGTCCTGCGCTTTTGCTATTACAATGCGTGTCGGATACGATAAGAGTAAGGGAAAAAAGCGTATGTAAGTTATTTGTTGCCCTCTGATAAACAACTAATAAAATCTATTAAAATATCTTACGGTCAAGCGTATCGTGTAACTTCAAAGCGTAAACCGCTATCATTAATGAATAAGCACTTTCTGCTACACTCGCTCGCAAAGCTTGTTAGACGATCAAGGACCTTTCAAAGGGAATTTCAGCAACGTTAAATTGAAGTAAAATGTTGACGAGATCAGATGCTTAATTTGAAACCTTCATAATTTTGTGAATATTGATTTTGTATTCTTATTTTAAACAATAGAGGTTTCAGATACGATATAAGGTCGCCTAGTAATGTGAGGAATTCTATTCTGTATCATTGGGATGTTGCCATGCCCTTGTAATTATATTTTCAAGATGGATGGAGTCGATACAGTATGCTATTATAGAACCGGGAAGGTTAATAGATTACAGACTAAATGACGGCTTTATGCAACGCTGGTTGTAGTCATGTTTATAATGAATATTTTTATTAACTACTAACTCAAAACTATTACACATGAAATTGCTTCACACATATTATAACAAGAATTACGAAAAACAACTCATTTAAAAAAAAAATCACCTGTCTTTTTACCGACATGTTTAACAATTGTCCTATTTTAACATTCATTCTCTATGAATCCCTCTATCTGTTAGTGAAAAGCGCATGAAAATATGTTCAGTAGTTTTGGAGTTTATTGCAAACATACAGACAGACAGACGGGGACTTTGCTTTATAATATGTAGTGAGTATATATTGATTAATACATGTAATAATACATATAATAATTTTCTAAATAATCCTAAAACAGTATAATAAACACAGAAGTAAAAAAATCGCGACTTTATATCGAATGATATAATTTTCGAAATATATTTCTGTAGCATGAGTTGCATTGAATAAATATAAAAAGAATCTTTATTATAACGTTCAAGGGTTAAAGAGTTAAATTTAATGAGTCACTATCGCGCTCCCGGGATGAGACTCAAAATGCATCACAAGTCATTAGTGTAGGACGCTAAATTCTCCTTTAGTTTCCGTTTTGCAGTATAAAATATCGCTATGAGAACACATCGTTACTTGCTCTTGTGGGATTAATCTGCGCTTAATTTGATCTTAACCGATATTTCTCTTTTTAGGGCCAGACATCGAGTTTAATTGTTGATAGGACTTTGTGCAAGCAAGCCCGTCTGGATAAACACTTCATCAAATACTCTTCCACCAAACGATACGGTATGATGAGTGAGCCAATGTAACTATAAACCCAAAGAATTTAACATTAGTTAATGTGTATTGGCGATGAAAGAAATTGCCTTTAGGTGATGGCGACCATTTACCATCAGATGAATAAATAAAATTTTAACAAAAAGAAAAACCGACTTCAAACAAAACACTATTTTGAAACAAATAAAAATGTACTAAAAAGTAATAAAAATAATTGAATATTTAACATATTTTTGAGAGTCCTCCTAGGTAAAATGAAATGAAAAATATTAGACTACTTAAAAGTCGATTTACGATTATATAATGTAGTTATAATTCTTGCTATATTTGGAGCCGGTGTCAGCCACGGGTACACGATTCAACAATCAAAAGAAAGAAGCGATACGAGCCTCTTGATTGACCCAGTATAATATCGTATAAAAGGTAATTTGTAAGAAACATATTTCTTAAAGTATTCTCGTATTGTTTTTTGATAGATATAGTGTAGGTTGGCTGACACCGACTCCAAATATAGCAATAATTATAACTACATTATATAATCGTAAATCGACTTTTAAGTAGTCTAATATTTTTCATTTCATTTTACCAAGGAGGACTCTCAAAAATATGTTAAATATTCAATTATTTTTATTACTTTTTAGTACATTTTTATTTGTTTCAAAATAGTGTTTTGTTTGAAGTCGGTTTTTCTTTTTGTTAAAATTTTATTTATTTTTTGATTTTAAGTGAAGCTGATGTTGACTAACTAATTTTTTTTAATATGGATAGATTAAGCGTTCCGTTTATATGAGTCAGAAACTACTTCGAGGACAATTTCAAAGGAAACTTGCGAATAAAGCAAAAATAGACTTTCGAAAATGCGGATTTAATACGTCACGCGGCGTAAACTACAAGGATCCCTCGAAAGAGCTGTAATCGAACTCAGCAAAAAAACTTTGAAAAAGACCAACTATATTTCGTACATCATATGACATCACATCACATACACAAAATTTGATTAAAGATAGTAAGAAATTCTGCCCCATATCGCACCCTAACTGCGAGCCGTATAGGAGTTCCATCACTACATAGTATAAAACAAAGTCGCTTTCTCTGTCCCTATATCTTTAAATCTACGCAACGGATTTTGATGCGGTTTTTTTTAAAATATAGTATGATTCAAGGGGAAGGTTTGTGTATATAATACATGAACAATATAGTAAAGAAACACTGATAATTTTAGAAGTTTGCGATGTGATGTCGTATATAAACAAATTCTGTAGTATATTTAGTATCAGTATTGCACCCGTGCGAAGCCGGGGTGGGTAGCTAGTTGATTATAATATTCGACTATGATAATTACATAAACATAACCACATTACGGAAGGTGACTCAAATATCCAAATAACCTATAAATAAAAGATTCGACCGAGTATCGCTAACGTGCTCCTCAGAATTGTTCCGTTCCCTTCCGTTCCGTTACTTTGTCATGGATCCTGTGCTCAGAACCTTACCAAACTTTCACCAAATTACCCTTGAAGTATATATTTTATAATAAAAAAAGAATTATCAAAATTGGTTAACGTGATTTTCGGTTATTCACCTATTTGTCGCGCATATACATAATGCAAATTTAAGACTTATGTCGTTTTCACATGGATTCCATCATCGGAAAAAAAAAAATAAAAAAATGGGACCCCACGGGAAGCACTACCTTTCAAACAAAAAAAAATTATCAAAATCGGTCCACCCAGTAAAAAGTTATGAGGTAACAAACATAAAAAAAAAAAAAAAAAAAAAAAAAATACAGACGAATTGATAACCTCCTCCTTTTGGAAGTCGGTTGAAAAGATAAACACCACTGAAAGGCACCTGGAGGAAATCTGTAAGAGCATTGCAGCATGATGAATATAAGCTCCATTATCTCCTAGTCTTCTCCTTAAATGGAATCCAAAACCCAGCAGTGGGAATATTACAGGCTGTATCTTTTCTATTTTAATTTACATACATTTTAGATCATATGTTCTTAACAAATTATACATAAACAATGACTCATTTTCGTACTCATAACTTATTCGCATATAAGCCATTACAATATATAAAACTACGGCATTTTTCTTGAACAATGTGCAATAAATCAAAACAATAACGTTTCGAGTCATATTTTTAATCTCAACTCAGCAATACCTGTAATATCCTTCAGTCATGCCATAGTTGCATATAATGGCTTTATTATCATAACGAACTTGGGCTCAGACTTCTTTCGCGTGTACTATGAATACGGTGATAAATTTTTGGGCTTTCATACCTAAAAATATTGAAGATATTTAATATTTTCCAAATTAATTCCATATTCATCTCTATCATCCTCTCTGTCTATGATCCAATAGCTATTGAATATGAACCAAGAAATGACTCACATTAGTTCCCTGGAAATGAGGACGGAACGTGTATGGAACGCTACATACATACGTTGACACGCTAGCTCTGTCTTATATCTGAGAAACAGTATTAAGAGCCGGTGCCGCTGCGGAAAAATCTTAAGCGAAAAAACCCAACAAACTTTGCATCATATACCTACCATAAAATATTTTTGTCCCATTGTTCATGAAACACTCGGCCCTTGGAGTAATCGTGCAAAACGTTTCATTAAAAATATAACACCTCATTATATTCCCTCCACTGATAACAGGAGGACTGGTTCGTTTTTTGCCCAGAGGATCGGAATTGCGATTTAACGGGGAAATGCTGCAAGCATTTTTGCCACCACTCCACGCGGTCAAGATTTATACAGTAACTATTTTTAATTCATATTTGTATATATTTAAGGATTTCATTTTAATAATTGTTGTGTAAATAAAAATGTTAATACAAAATATGATGAAAATCATTAAAGTCTTCCATTCCATAAAAAGTTGTGGCACAATTCCAAAGACGTCTGAGATTCTTGAATCTATCTAGATTATACCAGTCATTAGGACATAACGTGTTGCACTAGTAGAGTTACTGGCTTGGCTGTTTCCGTTGTTGGTTATTTTCTGTGCATTTAGGGTGAAAACTAGATCTTGCAAGAGAATTTATTACGAGCTTAGAGATTATTCGAGCTATCAGAACCACTTTTAACATAAATACTTTTCCCTCTTTCAAGAATTACATTGAACTTGTTCTTTACAATAAATGCAGATGGTAATGTATGTTTTGTGTGCATTATTAATAATAACGTGCAAAACAAATGAGGCATATATAAGACATAACTATTCGTGATTCAATTCACTAATATCGTTCAAAACTATGCTTAAATAATGAGATGCGTGATTTCAGCTACTTTTTCTTTATACAGAAAATAAATGACGATGTTTTGGAACTTCTGTTACATTCACGTTTTATCAAACATTAATAAGTCTGGAACGTTACTAAATCTTCATAAGAGATTTGGTTTTCTTTTAGAAAAACGAGGTAGTTTTGTAAGAGTAGCAATGAACGTGACTTAATTTAACAAGCTAACTCTAAGCTCTGCTAACATCCTTACAAGATTTAGAAAATCTAGACGAACTAATGTTTTAGTTAATCTACTTTTATTACTTTACGGGTTTACTAACGTAAGCACCATTCAGAAGATTTTGTTATTTATTTTATTAAAGTAACTAAATGCCTAATTCATTTAATGTCTGAATAATAAGAATGTTATTCATTAATCTAAATGAGTCCTTAATTACTGTGATTTAATTCATATCATCTTATCAATTTTCCATGTATTGTTATTTGTCTATACTAAAAAACTAGCGACCCGCCCTGGCTCCACACGGATGCAATGCTTATATTAAATGTACTACAGAATTTGTTATTGTGATATCACATTAGAAACTTCTAAAATCATCAGTATTTCTTACTATATTGTCCTTATATTATTCACAAAAACCTTCCTCTTGAATCACTCCATCTATTAAAAAAATCGCATCAAAAACCGTTGCTTATTTTTAAAGATCTGAGCATAAATAGGGACAGACAGCGGTAAGCGACTTTATTTTATGTATGTATCTATGTAATGACGATGATGATGATGTACTGCTTCAAAAACGGTCGAAATAAATCACTGTATTTCCTATAGTATAATTCTGTAAGTTATTTACGTGTTGTCGTATTTAAACATTTCATTATTGAGTACCTACACCACGTATTTGTGTTATAAAAACCAAACTGGAGCTGCTAATAATTAAAGTAAGGCTTCGAATTGAAATTACTGTATCCTCACGAATATTTGTATTGTACTTTTAACCGCAAAATTTAATATGTTTTACGAAACGAGAAATTGATTATATTGAAATTTGTGGTTTTAATTACAATTGTTCTTGTTCAAATACGTGATCTGTCTTAACAGTAAAATGATATACAAAATTGAAACTTTTCGCAAACTAAGGATTATTATTTGGGATAGCAGCGTTGAAACGTTTAAAGAGCGTTTAATTTTTTTAAAATAGAGCATATTTTCCAAGTAGAATTCGCGTAAAAACATAATATTTTAAATGCTAACAGGCTGCAAAATACATTAAGTTTTTTCAAACGAAATTCAGCTGTTAGCGTGTATGTTCATTTAAACTTTTAGTTTAAACGTTACCACAATGTCAAGTACTTAAAACTTATGAGGATCAGAGAAATTTGAACTTTTTGCAAACGTAATAAAATTTAAAGTTGCAAATGATATCCGTGTCGTTAGTGTCTGGTTTAATCATTACAATGTACTTTTATAGCATTGCCTGAGGTATCTTTACGACAAAACTTTGTCTGAGATTCATGTGTTTGACGTATTATTCGAAAGATACACATACAATCGTCATAGACATTTTTTTTTCATCACCAAGGCGATCCCACTTCGAGAACTAAGACGTCCCCAGTAGCTGAATATAAATGTTCTAAGTATTGCTATTGGTCTTACACTATGTAATGAGTCAGTACCCAACCCATAAAATAACTAAATTCCCCATTTCGCACGGGTGCAATGCTGATACAATATATACGAGAGAATTAGTTTATTTACGACATCACATTAGAAACTTCTAAAATTATTAGCGTTTCTTTACTATATTGTCCTTGCATTATATACAAATAAAATCCTCTTGAATGACTCTATCTATTAAAAAAAATCGCATCAAAATACGTTGCGTAACTCTAAAGATCTAAGCATGCATAGAGGCAGACAGCGGTAAGCGACTTTGTTTTATACTAAGTAATGATACATATTCAACAAATATGTCACAAAAGGCGTTATTTATTATATGTATATGAAAATGTGTTATTAATTTAGAAAATGTTAGCTGAATGTTATCAACACCATTAATGTCATATGAAATAATAAAAACAGATATGTTTGGAATGAAAGCAATATTCTTCGCGAGTAGTTAAAAGTCTTGCATTAGTCATTATAACCTCATCAAAATGGCTTGTCGATTAATAGTCCTCATACTTCTAACAGCGCCATTTATTTACTGTCAGAAACTAATTACTATATTATCTGATTTTAATAATGATAAAGACTTGGAGTTTTTCAAAACAACACTACCGTGGATTGTCGACAATACTGGTTCAAATATCGATTTGAAATTTCATTTTAACGACAGTGGCATAAAATCAGGTCCGAGACAATGCGTTCTACTTCAATTGTCAAGAAATATATATCTTCAAGTTGATTACTTAAGCTGTGAAGCTAATGGTAATTTACATAGTGAATGTATAAAACATCTACCTATCGATATACCTCGTCTACACAGGTGCTTAAGATCAAGTGTTAAAAGGATTGTTAGAAATGCTGAAAGAGAATTTCAAAGATTTAAAGCCAGTGTCACTCCGGTTGTCATACTTCCGAGGCGAAGAATTATAAATGATAACACACCACAAAATATTTTAAATAGTATATGTGATTTATATCCTAGACAATATATGCGACCAGTAGGTTGTATTAAACCCTCTCCTCTTCTTAATAAAAATCAAGAAAACGATAAAACAAATGAAACATCAACACCACAGAGCGAAACTACACCAAACGAAAAAAATCAGGAGGAAGAGCCTACAACAGAGAGTGAAGAAAAACTAAAAGAAGAAAAGAGTGAGACGGAGAATGAAGCCAAACCAAAAGAGGAAGAGAGTGATCCGAAGAGTGAAGAAAAAGAAAACAAAGAACGCGGTAAGCCAGAGAATGAACCAAAACCGAAAGAAGAAAATCAACAAGATTAATTCGATGAAACTAAATAAAAAATGAAGATATGGATACTAAAAAACTTAAAAAAAATCTTTAAAATATCCTAATATTTATCAATAGATGGTTTAAAAAAAATATATCCAATCCAACCAATATATAATACCAATTGTCATAAGACATTCGTGCTGCTCGAAATTCTAACCATGCTTTACATCACCAATGCACCAAGATCCTCGACAATTGGGATCCCTTGTGCCTGTATTCCAGTAAATATATGTTATCAATACGAAAATTACCCGTCAATAGGGGTTTAGAGGGACCTCGGTATAATGTTTTATATTTTTTTGCTCTGAGAAATTAATTTATTAGTTGGAAATTTCATTAACAAGTTTGAGGAGATTTGGGAAATATTGATGACATAAGGAAGATTTATGGCACCATGAGACGGGTAACGATGTATGCCCTATATACATATATGTAATCCTATATGTAATCCTAACAAATTCATCAAATTAAAAATATATTTGTTCAAGTATAGTTTCAAAAGCACTTTTGTACTTCGTAATTTTACGGTATCATATTAAATGTAAAGCTATCAACGGTCAATGTAAATTCCACAGACAAGAACCTTCAAATAACTCAGATATTACTTTTCCTCGGTATCAATTACAAAATGATGTCATTTGAATACAATTAAATTAAAAAATAACTCCTACTTATTTATCATGTTTATAATCCTGTACTGAAGAATATAGGTACATTTTCATTCTTTTTTTTAAACATTACATGTAATCTGTCGATGCAAGAAATATGCATTATATTATCTGTCCAATTATGTATCATACTTTGTTTTAAATCCAACATACTTGGTGGTAAGGCTTTGTATAAGACCGTCTGGGTAGGTATCAGGTATCTAACGCCAAACAGATTCTGATTATGATCATTGCGATCTTGGTAACGTAGATATCACCCTTGTGCTTGTAGTTACATTGGCCCACTCACAATTCAAATGAAATGTGCTCACAATTGCTGTGTGGCGGTAGTGTATGTGATAAGTAGATATTAATGGATATATATTTACAAAAAGGCTAGTGACTTACTTACCGCTAGACACAATACACCCCGAAAACCCTATCAAAACAAATAAATAACGATAAATCCCTATTTATTTATAATATTGTTATATTAACATTTTATACCAAAATACTAATATATAATTAAAAAATTATATATTATATACTAAATAACAAATGCATTGAATATTTAAAACGGCACCTTTAGCATTTTTTATTAATTAAATCCCATCAATAACGAATCCTAAAATAAAAACAAAAAAATAAATACTTTCCACAAAAGGCTAACTTACAAGGCAGTACGTGTCTTAATTCCATTCCATAAGTGAGGGGAAAAAAGTCGTGTTAATATCAACAAATCCCGGAAACGTAATAAAAACGTCGGGTGGACGTTACTTTAAACAGGCCCTATTTTATTTAAAGACTTTATACACGATACGAGCGACCATAAAACGCATACAAAAGGACACATTTCCATTTTCGGCTTCGGTCTTTCCATTTCGTTCTCGGCTAAATAATTCACACGCAAACACTGTTACGATTTATTGAGTTTGGATTTATTTGAATAGAATCAAAATATATATTTGTATCTGATATATTAATATAGTAAGCCGATTTTTTTCGCAGTGATTATGGGATAATAGCTGTATGTAGATCTATTATGGTGTTATTTTGAAGAGCTTCTTGATTGTTTTTTTTTTTAATAATTTAACAAAGAATTAATTTTGGAGAGCGGAAGAAGTCACTGGCTGGTTAGACGGTGCTAGGACTATATAAGAAAAAAAAAAACATTTAAAAAAGGTTTTGTCATTTTGGTGCCAAATGGCATAGTTCACAATGAAAAGAAAAAAAAACAAAACGTTACAATGCTTTCAGAATTCCTGAATAATGTTTTGTATTAGCGATTCTCTTGTTATTAATAAATATTCTCCAATTTAGATATCACTTATAAATATTTCATATAAAACTTGAACATCACGTTTGCGGTTTATCACGTCAACAACCAAGCAGGTAGCAATAAATATTTACTTAAATATAATAATATTAAAATTTCTGAAACGCGCTGTGCATTTCGATGAAAATTTTGAACTTATTTCTGTAATTGTTATCCAATACAAAAAACGCATCCTAATTTATTATATATAAAATAATTTCCGAATTCGAATATTAAGCCTTTAAAAGGCTATCCAGTAGCTATTTCATAACTTATTTACGTTATTTATAAACGTAAATAGAACACGTACGTTGACTCCGAGTGAAAAATTACTCTATTTAGACCAACCCTACTTCCCTCCCGACTACTGATTAATACGTTGAATTCGTGACGGCTCTCCTTTACTCTGTTTAATACAATTTGTTAACACCTAACATAGGGTAGTTTAATGTTAAGTAAATTATATAAACCGATTAATATATCAAACGTTCTAAGGTATATAATGTAATCAAACATTTATTTAGATTTTGTTTAAGGAGATTCAGTCTATCTGGGTTGACAGGTTTAGACTAGACTTTATGCCAGTCCTCTATTACTTTACTCTGTGGTAGGGCTTTGTGCAAGCCCGTCTGGGTAGGCACCACCCACTCATCAGTTACAACAACAACAGTCTGTAAGTTCCCACTGCTGGGCTTAAGGCCTCCTCTCTCTTTGAGGAGAAGGTTTGGAACATATTCCAACAGGCTGTTCCAATGCGGGTTGGTGGAATAAACATGTGGCATAATTTCTATGAAATTTGTCACATGCAGGTTTCCTCACGATGTTTTCCTTCACCGCTGAGCACGAGATGAATTATAAAGACAAATTAAGCACATGAATCAGCGGTGCTTGCCTGGGTTTGAACCCGCAATCATCGGTTAAGATGAACGCATTCTAACCACTGGGCCATCTCGACTCTCAGTACTGTTATTTGGCGGTAGAATAACTCATGTATCAATAAGTACTCAGTATTGTTGTGTTCCAGTTTGAAGGGTGAGTGAGCCAGTGTAACTACAGGCAAAAGGGACATAACATCTTAGTTCCCAAGGTTGGTGGCACATTGACGGTGTAAAGAATAGTTAATATTTCTTACAGCGTCATTGTCTATGGGTGATAGTGACCACTTACCACCAGGTGGGCCATATGCTTGGACAAGCACTAACTTCAAACTATACTATAAAAAAAAAAAAATTAAGCAGCAAGATATAGTAGTTTTGTTTTAAAGAAGTAATTGAACATCATTTGACGACCTCCTCATCGAGTAGTCTGTATCTCAATTTTCAAGGGTACGCTACTCCGAGGTCCCGGAGTCGATTCCCGACCGAGTCTATGTAGAAAAACTTCATTCGTTTTCTATGTTGTCTTTGGTCTGGGTGTTTGTGGTACTATCGTTACTACTAATTTTCCATAACACAATTGCTTTAGCTGCTTACATTGGGATCAGAGTAATGTATGTGATGTTGTCCAATACTTATTATTAATTATTATTTATTTTATTTCACAGGATTCTTAATGCATTAGCGATGTAGGGGATAGTTATATTTTTATAGAGGCAATTTCGGACGGAGAGAGTGGTCCACTAACCATCAGGTGGCATCCGATTCCCTACCTACCCTATTTACCCTAAATCTATGTGATTTATTACACGTTAAAACTATTTGGACCTTAAATACACTACCATCTCTGATCAATTTCAAATTTATTTTTAGTATAGTTTTTCCTACGACGACTTAGAATACATACACCTCGTATGAGTATAACACAGAGGTATGATGCTCTATTTATGAAATAAATTAAGCAACTTTATTTATTATTGCTGATTAATATTATTAATACTTCTGTTTTTAGTGTAGCATGCGTTTATTTGATTCTTTAAATATATCTGGAATTACAACATATTTACACATTACACATTAAAGTAATAACATCTTATGAAGATTGCGAGCATTGTTTTATTTTAAATAACCTCTTCCGGCTGGTATTCGAAACCGAGAGGACGTGTCGTTGGTGCTTGTTCGATTTAATTTGTTTAAATTTATTTTGTGGTGAGCCCCGGACTCCGCCCGCTGAGTGTTGAAGACGAGCTTGGCTGTTTGCTGGAGCCCCTAATTGTAAGAAAAATTTGATTTGACATTTGTGTCGGTGCGCTCGGGGTTTGAACCAGGGATCGCTGGGCTTGGGGCGGGCGTTGTTGCCGCTACACCATTGACGCTAGTTCGATTCGAATGAAATTTTCTACCACTATCACAATCTTTACTGAACTTCACTCATTCGCAACGCCTGTTATTTCTAATAAGGCAAAAAGTAGAACTACTTTAGAGCTATTTATTCTTCACCATGCCACTTAAACGAACCCCGCCCGCAACCCCTACAGGCCTGAACATAACCAGCTTGAGTCAGAGTTTGGATTCGGCTCCAGGACTTGCTGGATCCGCGCCGAACTTAAGTACAATAGATCAGGACAATATAAATATAAGAAAACGTAAGAGAGATGGCGTTTCGAGTGTGAGTGTATTTATGGAAGAAATTCGTGGTCTACTTGCCGAATCAAATCGGGAAAATAGTAGTAAGTTTTCTACACTCGAGTCAAAGCTGGAGGAATTGATTATCCAAAACAACAGTATTATGTCTACGATTGAATTTGTGTCAAAAAAATACGACGACCTAAAAATAAAACTGGACGAGGCATCGAGCGAACGAAGGGCTGATCGACAATATATCCAACAACTGGAGTTGAAGATTGAAACTTTGGAGCGTTCGATGTACTCAACAAGACTGGAGATTAAAAATATACCGAAAAAGGAAAAGAAGGGAAAGACGATCTCTGCAATATCGTTGTAAAAACTTGCAGTGTTGTTGGCGTCCCCGTTCAGCAACACGATATAAAAGATATTTTTCGAGCGAGGAGTAAGTCAGATAGACCGGGTACAGTCATTGTAGATCTTGTGAGCGCTGTTAAAAAGGAAAAAATAATTAGAAAAACCCGCGAGTACAACCGAAATAATAGCTCAAATAAAATAAATACAAAACACCTCTCAATAGAAGGTCCTGAGAAACCAATTTATTTATCCGAGTGTTTAACGCCACGAGGACATCATTTGTATCGTCTCGCTCGCAATTTTGCGAGTGATAATGGATACAAATTTTGTTGGACTTCTTTTGGAAAAGTATACCTCCGCAGAGAAACAAACGAACGGTACATTTGCGTTGATTCTGAAGAAGTATTGTCAAAATTGCGGCAAGATAAGTGACTAGTATTATCATGTGTGTCGATAAGATCATTCGACTCAAGACTCTTGTGCATAACGATTACTAATTGTTTTTTATTTATACTTGTTTTTATGAAAGTTTTGCGCAAAATTAGTTTTAGTTTTAGTTTTATTTTAATTGCACTAATGTTAAGAAACATTCACACTCACACACACACATACACCTCAATTTTGGTACTCTTAAAATTCATAAAAATCTGGAGCTTAATCTTTCCACTAAGGGCTTGCTTTATCTTAATAATATCATTTACATTCGTACGTCTAGCTAAAATCTGTAAATTATGTATTTATTTGGATACCATGGTTTGTGAAATAGATTCTATTTGGTCAGTACATTCCCTAACTTAGCTTTAGAAAATATATCTAAGGATATTGATAACATAACGGTAGCCGAAGCTTATTTCTGTGATACTGAGTCATGTAGCCATCTTGTTAAGTCATCTGGTAAAAGTTCTATAAACATTATCACTCAGAACATACGTAGTATTTATAAAAACATTGACAATTTTATGGTCCATTTGGAAAGACTAGGTGCAGAGGTTGACGTTATTATTCTGACAGAATGTTGGCTTTGTGAACATAAACCGCCACCTGCCATGGATAATTACACCTGTTACTTTTCTAAAATACTTCATAATCAAAATGATGGTATCGTCATTTACGTTAGGGATGGTTTGCGCTGTACTTTTTCGGAGCCGGAGGGGCATGGTGCACACTTTGCGGTTTTAAAAATTATACCAGATTTAATTCTTGTCTGTACATATCGATCCCCTTCTGTTTATAATGCCGACATATTTCTGAATTCATTGGACAATATAATTAGGCCCATTCGGTGTGCTAACATATTTTTGATAGGTGACATGAATATTGACATTAAGCGGGGGAATAGTGATAAGAATTAAAAACAGCTCGTCGTATCTCAATCTAATGGCGGAACTCGGACTTCTTCCAGGTCATTACTTTCCAACACGAATTAAAAATTGTTTAGATCATATATTTATTAAAACAAAATTTCGCGCTATTGTCGTTGTAATAAATTCTACTGTTACCGATCATGCCTCGGTTTTGCTTAGTTTATGTCTAACGTGCCCAAAACCACCTAGTGATAGTTACTTTATAAAAACAGATCTTGTTGCAGCCGTAGATGGTGTTAAAAACATCGATTTCTCATTTATTTATTTATCTCCTAATGCCGATGTAGCAGCGTCTTCTTTTGTTGAAAAACTTTCCTGCGTTATTAATAGTACCTCAAAGAAGATCAAAATTCCCAGTAGGAAAAAAATTATCAAACCCTGGATCACTCCTGGCATACTTAGATGCATTCGCCATCGTGATAGGTTGCACAAAAGATTCAGAGCTGATCCAAATAATACTGTGACAGAAATTAGCTATAAAAGGTATAGAAATTTTTGTAATTTACTAATTAGAAAACTCAAAATCCAATACGACAAGTCCTTAATTCAGAACGCTAGAAATAATAAGCAAACTTGGTCTGCTCTCAAAGCCATAGTAGGGAATTCGAATAAAAAAGTTTCATCTAAAGAACTTTTACATAAGTATGATGAACCTTCTAAGGCTGTTACAGCTGTAAATAATTATTTTGCAAGCATCGGCAGTAAGTTAGCGAGCAACATTGAAAGCCCTCATACCCTAACAACTCCTAAAATTCCGTACCTACCTAACTCTATGGTCCTCTTACCGCCGGATGAAGCTGAAGTTGAATCAATAATTAATAACCTTAAAACAAATTGCGCCGTTGGATATGATATGATTTCAAGTAAATTTTTAAAACTGGCTAAAAATATCATTGTTCCTCCTCTTACAGCCTTATTGAAGCTTTGTTTTGAACAAGGAATCTTTCCCAAAGTTTTCAAGAGGGCTCTTGTTACCCCAGTCCACAAGGGTGGGGGTCGAGAGGATGTCACAAACTATAGACCGATCTCAGTGCTTACATCTCTATCAAAAATTATAGAAATCATTCTAAATAAAAGACTTATGAACTTTTTGGAAAAATTTGAAATCTTGTCTAATAATCAATTTGGCTTTAGATCTAACAAAAACACTTCACACGCGGTACGTAATCTAACTGATTATGTTACCAGTCATATCGACTCCGGGGATAAATGTATCGGTATCTTCCTCGACTTAGCAAAGGCTTTTGACACGCTCTCGATAACAGCCCTTGTGGAGAAACTGGAAAGGATTGGTATACGAGGTACTTCTCTGTCCATGTACTCTGGTTTTCTTACTGGTCGTTCTCAGCAAGTTAAAATTGATGATCTAGTTAGTGATATGGTGCCCGTCACATACGGAGTCCCACAATCTTAACTGCTGGTAAAATTTTTGCTTATGCTGATGACACGGCTGTTGTATTTTATGGAGCAACTTGGGACGAAGTACGGGACAGGGCTCAGGAAGGGTTATGTAGGATAACTGATTGGCTACAGACAAATGGTTTAACTTTAAATATTAATAAGACAACATTTTTACAATTCACTACTGCTAAAATGAGTACCCCTAACGTCGAAATTAGGGTTCACACATGCCATTCATCGACGACTGATTCTTGTGCATGTTTGTCTATCTCTAGATCCTCTACGGTCAAATACTTGGGTGTTGTATGAGATGATAAACTTGGCTGGCAGCAGCATATTGAATTGTTAGCAACTCGCACTCGCAAACTTATCTGGATTTTTAAAAAACTCAGAGACGTAGTTGATCTCGATATTTTGCGTAGCGTTTATTATGCCCTAGTGCAGTCGATTTTAAGCTACTGCGTTGTTGTTTGGGGAGGTGCCGCAAAATCTCATATGATACTAGTTGAGAGAGCCCAAAGATCCCTGCTTAAAACAATGACATTCAGCCCTTATAGATTTCCGACTGTAGAATTGTATAAAAAATGCTCAGTATTAACGGTTAGACAATTGTTTATACTACAGTCTATTGTTTGGCAACATCAGCACACCCCGTACGACCCTATTATAAATAGCGGTAGGCGAGTAGTTAGGAATGTAATTGTGCTTCCAAGGATTCGCACTGCTCTGGCTAGGAGACAGAGTAATTATTTGTCCATCTACATATATAATCAGGCTAATAAAATATTAAACTTCTACTCTCTATCCCTTAAAGAATTAAAAGTGATTGTTCTGAAGTGGCTGTCCTCGCTAGACTACCAAAAAACTGAAAAGCTCCTACAGCCATAAGGGGGTAGTATGCGCGTCTCGTACAATCTATACGCAAACATATATACATATATATACATACCTACGCCCGCACAAACATCAAACATACAACTAACACACAAATTTACTCACTCTCTCTCTCACACACACACACACACACACACACACACACGCACACGCACATTCACGCGCGCGCGCGCACACACAAGCAGACACGCATTCATTCTCCTTATCTTTTATTGTTTTTATTTCTTTATGTATAATCTGGTTACGTTCTCACATGTATAATTTACCTTTAAGAAGTTAATAATGGAAGAGAACACTGGTTCGTTGTGGCACAGGCTTTTGCTTATCACAAGAACCAGGGAACTCATTTTAATCTGTAAATTATTTGTTATGAATAAAGAATATTATTATTATTATTTTTTTTTTACACGGGCCTAGGCCAAGTGCACATCTATCTTAGAGTGGGGTATTTGATTGGATTGGTGGGGTATTTTGGGATAGAAATTTTCTCACTATTCTGCAAGTGTTTAGTATGGTAGCTTTCTGTAACTGGATGAATGTATTTTTAGGCAAATCTAAGGTTTTTAAGGACTGGTGAAGCTGTTTTGGTATGACTCCTGTTGTAGATAAGACTATTGGAACTATTACTGCGTTCTGCAACCTCCACATCCTTATTATTTCATCTCTGAGCTCGTTATATTCGCTGAGCTTAGTGGCAATTGTGTCTTGTATATTGTGAGTATTTGGTATTGCAATGTCTATTATCTGTGCTGTTTTGTTTATTTTATCTACAAGTGTTATGTCGGGTCTATTGTAATGTGTAGTCTTGTCTGTTAGGATTGCTCGATCATAGTACAACTTGTGAGTGGTATTTTCTAATATAGTTTCCGGATTATACTTGTAGTAGGGTTGAGTTGGTTGACCAGATGGTAATAAATTGAATTTTAGAGCCAGTTTTTGATGAATAATATTTGCGATTTGATCATGACGATGCTTATAGTCCGTCTCTGCTATACTTTTACAAGCTCCCGTGATGTGTTGTATTGTCTCCGAAGCACTGTAACATCGTCTGCATATGTCAGTGGGTAAGTTTGGTACTTTAATGATATACTTATGGTAATTTCTGGTCTCTATAATTTGATCTTGGATGGCTATCATGAACCCCTCCGTCTCTGGGAAAAGTTCGCCTCGTATCAACCAATCGTTTGACGCACTCTTGTCAACGTTAGGTTGGTTGATATCGTGGCGGTGTCTCCCATGAAGAGATTTCAGGGTCCATTCTTCTATTTTCTTATTATTATCAATTACAGTTTCGTTATTTTGTCGTAATCTGTCTTGTAAATTTAAAGGAGTAAGTTTTGTATCATTTTGAACTATTGCATTATGTAGGGTAGATGCTGTTTTATTGTGGAAGTAGCTGCGTAATGATGTGATTTGTCTATTGTGGAGATTTGTTATATCAATCAAACCCCTGCCTCCTTCTTGTCTAGGTAATGTTAATCGTTGTACGCAAGATCGCGGGTGGTGTTTACGGTGCTTTGTAAGGGAAGTGTTTATAATGCGTTGTAATTTGGCTAAATCTGTTTTGGTCCAATTAATAATCCCAAATGAGTAGGTTAAAATAGGAATAGCATAAGAATTTATTGCTTTAGTCATGTTTTTTGCATTAAGTTGTGTTTTTAATATTGATCTGATTCTATGTTTAAACTGTTTTATTAACTCTGATTTGGTTTCTTTAAAATGTATGTGCTTAGACTGATGATATCCCAAATATTTATATGTTTCATTTAATTCAAGTGATTCTATTTCCTCTCCGGTTTGTAGTTGGTAACAATGTTGGTGTATTTTTCCTAGCTGTACAGAATTAATTTTACATTTATCTATGCCAAAATCCATCTTTATATCCCGTGAAAATGCTTCAGTATAGGCGGCTAAACTTTCTAAGTCTTGTTGGGTGGAAGCAAATAATTTAATGTCATCCATGTACATGAGGTGGTTCAATTTAAAATGCAGCTGATTATTTGAGTCATTATCTGTTCTCGCTATGTTTAATTTATATCCAGCATTTAATGAGTTTAAAAGATTTGATAATGGATTGATAGCCAAACAAAACCACAACGGGCTGAATGCATCGCCTTGAAAAATGCCACGCTGTATTTTAATCACTTCAGTTAATATTGTATTTGAATTTGTATTAAGTTTTAATTGCGTTTGCCATTTAGGTAAAAAAATTTTTCATGAAGTTGACAATTTTTGGATTAATTTTATAGATATCTAAAATTTGTAAGAGCCAGTCATGAGGAACCGAGTCAAAGGCTTTTTTGTAATCTATATACATGCTGTATAGATCTTTTTTCATCTTATATACTTGTTTCATAACAACAGCATCTATTATAAGCTGCTCCTTACAACCCTGGCTAAGTTTTCGACAACCCTTTTGTGCTTCAGTTAAAATTTTGTTGTTGTTTAAATGATCGTATATTACCTGTGATAAACATGCAGTTATGATTTTATAAAAAGTTTGGAGGCACGTGATTGGTCTATACTTAGCGGGGTTGCAAGGATCAGTAGGATCTTTTAAAATCATATATGTTACTCCTTCACAGAGGTAGCTTGGTATTGTTTCTGGGTGTAAAATAAATTTATTAATATGTGTATGAAGATAAGGATGTGTTTGTGTAAATTTCTTATACCAAAAGTTGTGTATACAGTGCGATCCAGGAGCTTTCCAGTTATGTAATTTAGCAAGAACTGTTTGAAACATGTCTATTGTTATAAATTCAAATGGCATTGTCGTAACGTTTGAAAATTTTTCTTTTTCTTTAGCGATCCATTCCGCCTCGTCGTTATAAGTAACAGGGTTCTCCCATATATTGGCCCAATAAGATTGAAGGTTCTCTGATGTTGGCATAATTTGGTTTGTTGTGTTAAAACTTATATTATTAGATGTAGAATTTTTCAAGGTTCTGTAAAATAATCTCTCATTTGTACAGAATTTTCTATTTTGTGTTTTCCGATCAGTGCAATCTTTGTATCTTTTAAGTCTACTGCTAGTAACATTTAATTTTTGTTTAAGGGTATCTAGAAAGTGAATCAATTGTGTGTTGGATCTGTCGTGTGTTGAATGAATTTTATATTGTTCAGTAATATTGTTTATATGTCTTTGCAAATTTCGATTTCTATTTCCGTTGATGTATTGTGTGAGTCTTCCTATTTTAGCCCTGAGGTCTTTTACTTTATTTTCAAGTCTTACTTGCCATTTAGGTTTATTAGGTTCTTTCCTTTTTCGATTTTCACTCGTTTGTGACATAGTTATATTGGAGCCGTTTAGTTAGGCCACTGTCCAAGCAGCGCAATAGATGATAAGTTGCATTTGATCGTACTCAGTTTCATTGTTTAAATACTTCGGTAATATTGAGTTGTTAATATAGTGTAATAATTTTGATAATTTCTTTGAAGATTTTTGTTTAGGAATAAAATTTCTGTCTGTAGGTTTTGTTTGTTTATAGAATTCTAACGCTTTTATAAAAGTCTCATCTATCTGTTTAGCATAATTAATATGATAATTTTCATAATTTAACGTTGGAATGTTTGAAAATCTTTCCGGAATTATATTATCTCTGGTATTGTTTCGGGCTACTTCTCCTATTGATGTAGTTGGATGTATGGTATGTGCGTTTTCACCGCTAGAACTTTGATTCAAAGCCTCTTGATAATTGTCTTTTTCTTTTTGTAATTCTCTTTTTACTTCTTCTTTAATATTTTTTAGTCGGTTAGAGTCAATGTATTTATTTAATATAATTAAACGTCGTTGGTCAGCTACTCTTTGTTCAGTTATGTTAGATAATTCAGGGAATTTTTTAATGAATTCTTGATGTAAATATTTTCTATAAACTGTTTTATTTGTTTCTAAATGTGTTATTTTGTAGTACGCTTTGATAATTGTCTCATTATGTTCATTAGACCACCTCATACGTTGGCTTGTTTGAGTGATGTTAGGTATTTGGGTGTTGAGTGTATCGCGAACTGTTTGGGAGTTATTACCTGCTAGTTTGATGCTGACTTCCCTGTATATCGTTTCTATTACCTGTTCAGAAAGCAGTTTTTTGTTTATTATAGCCCTACGTTGGTCTCCTATTCTTTGACGTGTAACATGCATGGTTGGAAATCTTTCTGAAAATCTGGTGTGTAGGGGAGTAAGATAAGTCTTAGTGTCTGTTCCCAAATTTGTAAGTTCCAAGTATGTGCGTAAGATGTACTCATTAATTTCATTACTCCATCTCTTTCGCGCACGTTTTGAGCCAGTCATGGATTCCGGGTCGTCGGCTGTTGCCTCCGGTATAACATTAACTGACACTGGAGATATAGTTGATACTCGGGAATTTGACCTTTCGTATGATTTGGGGGAAGAGTTAGGAGACGGAAAAAGGCTAAAAGTTGATGAGATTGATGATGGTGGGGAGGACGTCAAAGAATCAGTGCCTAATTTATTGGGTATATAACTACCGAGAGCATTTGGTTTGCTCTTGCTTGAAGTCGCAATCGGTTGCTGGCGACTTCGTAAATTATATCGTTCATTTGGTTGGTTTAAATTTCTCTTCATTTTGTTCCCATGAGCAGCTAGGGTAAAATAAGGTCGGTCCCGGCAGAGCCCCGCTTGCCGGGATAAGAGCTATAGACCTAATGTAGGCTACACCTGGAGTTCGCCCTGGCTCCAGGCGTGGCACGCTTATGACCGGACTCGCCCCCGATCACGCATCCCTCGGCACGGCAGACCTTGGATTGGCGGATGTTTGGGACCGTTGGTTTGGGAAGGGTAGCAAAGTTGATGGTTGCTTTTTTGTATCTCCAATAACAGGGTCGAGCTCAGGATGTTCAGGCTCTGTTTAAGGTTCTGTCCTGCCTTCCCGCAAGCCCCCTCACCACGACAAGGTGGTCCCTCGAGGGGGTTATTATTATTATTATTATTATAATTGCTCATGGTCAAATATAAAGAAAAAATATGTAATTTTGTTGAAATGCAAAACGGTAAGTTTTATCATAAAAATAGCGTAGAAAAAATTATACATCATAAAATTATCATAACTCGTTGTAAATATATACAGTACCAACGAATGTCTATATTGACCGGACTATTAGGTAATTTTTTGGTTTAATCACAAAACCCCTAATTTCTCTATGAATTAAAAATTTTTCTATTTCAAGACTACGTAAAACTCACTAAAATAATTTCAAGATTGTACGTATTTTTCCGACCTATTATACACTTTCCTATGTTCCTCGCAACCTTCTGCGAATCCTACATGAACTTAATGAAGGAATAAAAATTAACAGTAATTTTATCAATATAACTTTCTTTAATATAAATAATTCACCGTAATATGGCGAAGGAAAACATGAGGAGAAAACTTGAGGAAACCTGCATGTGTCTTATTTCATTGAAATTCTGTCACATGTGCATTCTACCAACCCGCATGGGAACAGCGTGGTGGAATATGTTCCAAGCCCTCTCCTTAATGGGAGAGGAGGCTATTAGCCTAGCAGTGGGAAATTTACAGGCTGTTACTTTACTCTGTTTATTTATATACATTTAATATTTTAATGCACTAAGTATTTTCTTTTTGTTTGGTGAATAAATAAAATAGATAGATATTGTTGGTTTTCTTTTTATTTGTTTATTCAAGCTATAACAAGAAAATATTATGATGGATTAACAATAAGCTAGAAAGTAGTGTCATGAATCAGGGTATTATATTAAACTGTCCGTAACCTAACAATATATCATAGATATATAAAGACGTTCTCGTGTCCCGTCTCCCTCGACCTTTACCCGAGCCTCCGAAAATCTTATAACATAACTGATTAATCAGGCCAAGTATTTCCAAGACCTCTTAAACTTAATATTAAAAATAATTAGATATGTAACGTTCTGTTTTTTTTTTTAATAACAAGTTAAGGGACAAATTTATGATCTCATAATTTGATATAAAACCTTCACTCGCGATAAATTGTATCAATAAATAAGATCATCATAATCAACAGCACATATTCTGGGCTTGAACCCGCAATCAAAATGAACGCGTTCTAACCACTGGACCATTTCGGCTCATAGGTAAGAATAATTATAATAATTCTAAAATAGCACTTATTAAGTACATAGTTGTTTTTTTAATATTACTTAATAATAATTCTTTATTTAAAACAGTTGAGAATGACAATCCTATTTACTTGACGTTTAAAGCAATCGAAATAATTCGCAGAGATTGCCATTGCAAAAAAAAAAGATAAAACTGATATTTCCTATAGAAGATTGGTTTAATATCAATCACAGTTCTTCCGTTCATTCAACAGCGATGCAAGTGTTTCGATGTGCGCTGTCTGACAGCTATCAAATCAAACTGATGCGCATCCCTCGTTGACATGTCGACAGTTTTAATCAGCAGACATGGAGAACCTTTCACATGCACACTGAATATATAAACCATTCTTTTTTATATATAATGTATGTGTGTGTGAAATAATAACAATATTATCATTACATTACTTATAGTGTGAAACATTACTTGTATGTGTGTGTGCTTTTATTTTTATAATTACAGAACGGAATTCGATGGAGTGTTTTTGAATAGATAGATTGATTTAAGAAGAACGTTTATGTGTATAACACATGCACAATATAGTAGACACATATTAATGATATAAAGGGTTTCTAAAGTTATGTCGAAAATAAACATATATTTAGGGCTGACATTGCAAACGCTGGCTGAACCCTACGAGATCCATCGAACATAATATAGAACAGTATTGCAAGCCTGAAAAAAATCTCTTAGGGATTACCAGTAATCGATTTTATTTAAAATCGATATGAGAATTTTTATTATTTAAGTAACATAACATTATCTTTATTCGAAGACCGCAAACGCTTGATATAAATTTATAATTCATCTCATGCTCGACGATGAAGGAAAACGTCGTGAAAATCTTATTTATGACCAACAACCAACCAACAATTACAAACAGTAAACAGTATAAAATGACAGGTACAATAATACCCCTAAAAACATTTAAGTAGAAACTTTTCCAAGTGTTTATGGAAATTATCTATAGACGATTGTCTCTGCTTAAAGCTATTCGTTAAATATCTTTTAAATCTCTTTAAATCGTCGAAGCCGGCGGAGATTTGTTTTGTAATGGTTTAGGCACGATCGCTTCCATCCACCCGCTTTGTTTTGTGTTTATACAAATCGTCTGAAACGCGATATTTTAACTAAATCGATTTTATAGAACTCGATACCCTTAATTCAAAGCTTGGTATTATTCAACCCAATGAACAATAAAATTATAATCGGATATATTTTTAGTTACGTTTTATAAAAGCCGATGTTACATCGATATATCGAATACTATTGGCCGGTTAATTACGAAAAAATTGTCTGTATTTTCAATTAAGTAAATTTTTTAATAGAAAATCATGTTAGTGGTAAAAATTACATAATTAATCTCACAATTTTATGCATATATGAATGTTTTGTTTTTTTATGAAGATTTTTTTTTTTTTAATTTAAATACGAGTAAAGCTCGCTCGAAGAATATTTCGTACTATCAATTCTATTTCCAATTTATATTAATATGTAAAGAATAATTTTCACATTTTAAAAAGAAGGGAAATTAAAATAAAAATTTATTCCTTGAACTACGACCAATATTATAATTATATTAGATCGTTTTGTCACCGGCACCAAAAGTGCTTGCAAAATTTCAGCTCAATCAGCCGGGTGGAAAATTAATTTACAATATTTGACACACATTACAAATTACGAAAACTACCTAATCTTTAATATATCCTTGAACCACCGAAATCGGACGGACAATCAAACATAGAGATAGCTCTTATAAAGGATTAATTTTTACTAAAAGTACGGAACATTAAGACTAAAAATAAATTATGTTAAAAGAAATATACAGCTATTCGTCGTATAACTTATATCGTTAAAGACTTTCCGAAAGCGCAATATGTAAATTTTCTCCATTAGCACAGTAAGTCGTATATCGTACTTCGAACAACAATAAAAGGTCTAATATTTTATGCAAAAGAAACGACAAACCATTAAAACTGTACTCGCCTTGTCTGGTAATGGAATTTTATATTGACCGAGCCAGCCGCAACAGGTGAACGTGTAATGGTATCAGGAAGCCATCGATCTTGGAAACGAAATTAAATATTGAGTTGTGTCCACCGACACGACCTTTCCTGTTCTTTCATTCGCCATTACATCGAATCACTTCAAAGGTCGCCCCCAATTCCAAAATGTTGAGAGGTTAGATAATTTTATTTGTTAAATTTATTTACCTGTATACCTACCGTTAGTGGGGAGGATATTGTTTTTCGGTATGGCAACATCGACGTGTCAAGTTTCGGTAGGAAAAATGCGTATGGTCTATGCATTTGGATTCAAATATGATTGTATTCACACTCGTACTTTTTAGGGTAATCAAGATCGCTTAAACGTTTACGAAAAAAAAGATGCATAAATATTTGCAACTTTATAAAATAAATAAATAAATATGAGACAACATCACATACATTACTCTGATCCCAATGTAAGTAGCTGAAGCACTTGTGTTATGGAAATCAGAAGTAACGACGGTACCACAAACACCCAGACCCAAGACAACATAGAAAACTAATGGTAATCTACATCGACTCGGCCGGGAATCGAACCCGGGACCTCAGAGTGGCGTACCCATGAAAACCGGTGTACACACCACTCGACCACGGAGGTAGGTCAAATACATATGCAATAAGAAAATTCCCAGAGGATATATAAAACTGTATCCGAGTCCACGTATAAAATCAAGGTCTGTGTAGCAATATAAAGCAGCCTTGATCCCAAAAGATTTGTAAACAATATAATCAAAATATAAAAAAAATACAAATGAACTAAATCTAAAGAACCACACGCTCCTTTATATTTGCATAAGGCTTCCTTTTGTATTAATTTGATAGAATTTAATGTTTTCCTTCTCATATATTTTCCAATTGTTCGAAAATATTATAGCTTATTGAAGGAAAAGAATCGTTTGATGTTTTTAATCAACTTGAAAAAAAATCAGACGAAGGTCGTAAATTTTAAAAGTTATCCGGTAAACTATATGACTTAAATAAATTATATACATCAATATAATAAGTATTTAATTATGCCGATACTCCAGTCCATCCTCTATCGCCTAGAGGAGAAGTACTGACAGTAATTTGGGTACTTCACATTGATACACACATCGATAAAATATATATCACTATTTACAGACACACTTATGGACTATTCTATTTACCGCCCAATTGCTGAGTATTCTTTGAAAATTTTTGGGTCACACCCAAATCGTACAATTGAATATCAATTACAGTCAAAATAATGGAAATTTATTCCATTAAAAGAAATATCCCAAGTCTAAAAGTCTCGATATCACCAACCCAATTTGGTAATAGACAAGACGTAAGTTAATTGTTGAACGCAAGCCTATTTATACCGCCTACCGATTTATAATAATTACAATATAATCATAAATTATTGTTATTAACATAAATACGAGGCATTTTATTTACGTTGCAGGTTGTGAGGTAATTGGGCGTTAACATCGTTAATTAAAGCAATCACCATTTAAAACACATGACATGAAAAAAATATACATGATTTATTTACGACTATTACATATTAAATAACTTAATGTACAATAATAGCTGTATATCACTGGCTGAAATTTTAATAAAGCTAGAAAAATATTTAGGAACTTTTGCTCGCCTTAACTTTAAATATTACGTTGATATAAAACCTCTTTGTTTAGAATACTTTTTTTGCAATTAAATAGTAGCCTATGTATCTCAAGCTATAGACTATTTATGTAACAAATTTCATATAAATCGGTCCAATAGTTTGGACGTGAAATCGAAACAGATACACAGAGGTATTTTCGCATTTATTGTTATTTTTACAACTAATATTATATTAATTTATTTAATTAATTATGTAACTTGTTAGTTTTAAGTATAATACACTAATTGTAATATTACTTAATTCTTAAAATTGTTTTGGCTAAATCGATGTTACTATTTATTGATGGCTTTTATTTTATTCTTTATTTGGTGATTTTAATAATTTTTTTTTTTTTTTTTTTTAAATCTTGTAATCGGTCAATTCAAAATTCTTTAGTGTTTTGGTGTTTTATTTTTCTTTTCTTTTTTGTATTCATATATTATGTAACAAAAATGTGCAATTTAAGTGTCTTAATTAATGTCGCTTTATAAGATTTTAAATTAACATGGATATTTTTATTATTTTTAACGCTTTGTTGACGGGCGTTAATAACAGCACTACAGTTTCATACTATTTTTTTTTACGCAGTTATTTTCGTTCACATCTTGTTTTTGTTCAAAATGATGCTTAAATAAATAAATTATTATTATTATTATAATAAACAAAAAACTAAAAAAAAAATTATGATATTGGTATGGATTATTGTCGTTAGTGTTAGTGTGCCAATAGGGCACAGATTATAACAATGTCACGTGCATGAAAACGTTGCATTAAATGTTGATGTCATGTTGGAAGTGATCCCAATTAAAGTCCACCCCTCTCTTTAACGATACTTCATAATGAACCAGCGTCATTAGAACACTGACATCTCATTATATCAATGACCGACGTTAATGATTGTTAAAGATAATTATTCTAATGGAGTTCCTTATATGTCAATTCGTAACAAAAATAAAACGTTACTTTACTTAGTGAAATTATAATTCGTTAACACATTGTATTCGCGCGCTGTTTAAATATGGAATTTTTATTTTGATATTTTTCGGCAAATATGTTCTAAAATAAAAAATAAAATCTTTACTGGGTTCCTTAACCTCTACTTAATAATATAAAATGGATTTTAAAAACCAGTCAAATAGCCTATTATAGACTATTGTTTTACTAACTTTCTCTATATTTTAATTCTGATAATGGTTTGGTCTATTTCGTTAAGAGTATGCGCGGGAATTTATTGTCGGTTAGCTGACCCGAAAACGCTGTCCCGTCTTGGGTTTGAATATTCAATTCGAACTAGAATAAATATTTACGGACAGAAAAGCCGTGTAAGCTGCTTATGGCATATTTTCTGAAACTCTTTTTTTTAATTACTCATTTAATAAGAAATTTCAGCAAAGGATTAGAAATTTTATAAGTAATGACATCGGCAAAATCCTTTTAGAGTCATCATCCTCATCCTCCTGCCCTTATCCCAATATTATTTGGGGTCGGCGCAGCATGTCTTCTCCTTCCATACTTCTCTGTCAGACGTCATCTCACAAGTAACATTCTTTCTAACCATATCGTCTTTCACACAATCCATCCATCGTTTCCTTGGTCGTCTTCTACCTCTATATCCGTCCATGCTCAAGCTCAATCATTTGGAGTGTCCAAGGGCAAATCTTCTCGGTAGAATCTACTTTCCGAACCGGTGGTAGCTTCACTTAATTGTTAAATGACGATTCAAAAGTGCTTGTAAAAGCCCACTTGAATAAAGTATACTTTGATTTTGATTTTTTTTTTTTGAAATAGAGGTAATTTTTACCAAGTTTATGATAAGAGATATATTTTGATTCTGCGTTGTTAAGCTTTAATCTACATATTTTATCTAACTCATCTTCCCTTATCATATTTGTGCAATCCTAGTTCCAGATTTTATCAAAACAAGGTTAAACAGGTACAAAAACTTTTCTGACTACATTTTTTAGTCCTTTTTAGTTTACTAGACTTTGCATATAAAAGTTTTCATCAGAATATTTTTGATAATCATGATTAAAACTGTTTTTTGTCAATATTAACACAGAATGATTTTATTACGTTTGTCTACATTTTTTAAATTGATTGATCTAATATTTATTCATAACTTGTTTATTTAAAAAGTGTAATCCAACGTAAATACTTATCTGTTTGTTAATTTTTAAGAGTTATATGCTTTCAGTGATTAACTAAAATTATTCGACTGTAAAAAAAATGTTTACATTGTGACTCAACTGTATATGGTATGCATATTGTGTGAAACTTGGAGGTAGGTCTCTTCTTTGCATACCCGGCTGGGTAGGTACCACCATCAGATACTCTACCGCGAAACAACAGTATTTAGTATTGTTGTATTCCGGTTTAAAGGTGAATGAGCCAGTGTAACTTCAGGCATAGGGACATAACATCTTAGTTCCGAAAGTTGGTGGCGCATTGGAGATTTTAATATTTCTTATAGCGGCATGGTCTATAGGCGATGGTGACCACTTACCATCAGATGGTACATTTTCTTGTCCGCCAATCATAAAAAAATATACGGTATGCGATATCCATATTCAGAATTAGCTACAATTTATTCAGTAAATAATTCACAATTTGTATGTTTACCCACTAGTAACATAATATGAAAACAACAAAACTATCGAGTATGAGAATTAGTAAACATTCAACAATCCGTTGAGTACGATAAATTAATATTCCAACAAAAGTTCCGAATTTCCAAAAGCGATTACGAAAATACTCTATTAATTAATTATTATGATCGCTACTTAATGTTAGATTTATTAAAACTGTAAAGTAATCACTACACAGATCATTTATTTGGCATATAAACTAAATGGTATATAAACAAGTGAAATTATTTGGAATTTACATTATTATTTTTTTCTGAACATTTCGAAAGTAGCCAAGTATTCATTTTGTCTTAAATACCCGTAACCACGAACGCTGTAAAGTGCTCGAAACGTCGGGATGCCAAAAATATTTAACATACGCGATTCAAATCCGTTATAACTAGTTTTAGCCAAGTATTGTCCATTCACCAATATTGTATTAACATCTCAAATATATTATAGAAACAGATCATTTCTTCAGATCTCTATATAAGGATATGAAGGCGCTGGGGTCACAAAGAAGTGGTGTCCTTTTCATTTCTGTCACTCATCATCATCATCATCATAATCATCAGCAGCAGTTCATACACGTCCACTGCTGGACATAGGCCTCCCCAACTGCACGCCACTGTGATCTTCTGTCAGTCAGGATAACAATAATATGTTTATCAATTTCTATATCAAGAAACCTAAATATATATTACATTAAAATTGTTAACTTCTCGGTATATCTATTGCGGCGACTGCTCTCTTTGGGAGTTCCAAGACAGCTACTCTTGTTGCTTACCCCTAAATCCAGCACTGCATTTTATGCATCGAAAAATCTATAAACCCTGTGAAACAAACCTACATCATGATGTGTCAAATTTCATAAAATTCTACCACATGTATATATCACCAAACCGTTTTTGGAACAGCGTGGTGGAATAACTTTCAAACCTCCTCAAATAGAGAGGATGTCCTAGCCAGTGGGAAATTTACAGGCTGTTCTTGTTGTTGTTGTAAAAGAAACCTATATACTATCGTGGACTTTTTTGTAGTCTTTTTTAAGAAGACCAATACAGTAGCACATTGTTAGCATACACAACGACAGACAGACAGTAGGAAGCGTTTGTTTTATACAACGAAACGATAACTAAGGGTATTTCGTCGTTAGGATAATTCAAATAAACAATATTCCACAAATGATTTTCCAACGATCGAGTGATATTATCGAACTAGCTTTCCAATGAATACCAAGGTGAAACAATGAAAGCGCGGTCAGCGCCATCTGTCAACCATTAATAACTTTGAACTCCCGATTGTTTTCGGTTTGATTGTGGAATCCAATTAATTGTGAATTCGTATAACTCATTCGACCCGGGCACGGGTGTTTTGACGGATTTCGTCGAAGAAGACATTAATGGAACTATTTTACAGGCGTTTGTTAAGTTCTGCAGCTATCGGTGCGTGAGCTGTTTTATTTCACTGAATTTCAATGAGATTCAACTGAGTTGTTTTTTTTTTTTGTTGCAATAAACAAAGTATATAATCTGTAAATAATCTATATGTATCTTGTTACTGAATATTTTATTTCAAAAAATTATTTAGGTATTGAGATAAAAAATGGTTATTATGAATATAGTAATGGTACTAGATCCATGGAAACGCAACAATATTGGTTAAACTTCTGTATTTAACCCGATATTGTTCCACAGCATTAGTTGAAGTACGAAGCAGTAGTCCGTCCCTATATTATTTACTAGAACAAGAATTGTGAAGGAACACTATTTAACTCTTTAAAAAAAAAACAGTGTAATAGGTTGCTACATTCAACTTCTATGTTTTAAAAAAATATATAAAAATCACATTAATAATTGAAATTACTATTTTTTATAACAATGCTATATACTTTAGGTATAGTCAAAATTAGTTTGCTAATTGTAACATTGGTTTTATAACTGTATTTTATACAAGATAACGTTGGTCATAGTTTTTTTTTTTATAAATTAAAATAACTTTATTATTTAGATCGATTGAAATAAAATGGAATGAGCCCTTCCAATATTTCTTGTAGTCCAATATGTCCATACCTCAAATGTGAAAAAATCTCCGAAAGTTATATTAAAGTGAAATTGTAGACGTCATTTGTTTTTTCTGTATTTTCAATAAAATTCATTTCTTCATTTTTATTTTATAGGTTTCTGAGTATATCGTCCTGAACTACTTTTAATTGTATATTTGTACTGTTCGAGTTCTATCTACCATCAGTCTCTATCAGATGATTAGAGTTTCTGACTTATAAAGATTAACATTTATAAGTCATAACCATTAGCAATCAAGGCTACACTTCTGGACATGTGAAGCTCTCGTGATTTGACGTGACGTGAAAAAAAATTTAATTAAAATATCTAAAAGAGCATTATCTGTTAATTTTTTTTTTCATAATTGACAGCTGAAAAAGAATACGCAGCAAAGATAATGTTTAAGTTTCATAATTATATAATTTCGAAAATAGAAACATGGAATTTAAAATTTTTTTTTTTTAATTCCTTACGATTATAAAAAACAGCCTAAGACATAATCGTGGTAATAAGAAAGAACGTTACATTAATAATCAAATTCTAAATTAAAATAAAAAAAAAAACAAACAATACACTCATAAATTAATGTCAGAGGTAGACTTAAGTTTTATAGAGCTGTTTTATAAATAACCTAAGTAGTGCTTTCGTGTTATTTTATTATAGTTGGTAAAAGTTCCCATGGTAGTTAAAAACTATTTGTAAAAGGTCGAGTTAATTATCAAATAAATACTCTTACGTCATGCATAATAACTTTCTTTTTTTTAATACTCTATCCATAAATAACATACCTGTGATCGCCCAAAGTTCTTTCAGACATTCCTCTCTCGACCTTTGTATTGCGGATCGCTTCTGCACCTCCGGTCCTGACTCCAAATATTCGAAAAGTGCAGCACCAAGAAGCACATACATCACCACTAGTACAACTAAACCGATTTGTGAACATGACGCTCTGATACAATTAGCAGTCAACCGTTTCAAGAAATTCGGCCTATCCCGTCCATCAAGAGACACAACGGAAGACATTGTTCGAAATTCAATTTTTAAAATTTAGAGCACTCACAATCGTCTTCATTTTTAGCACTAAAATATTTTCATGAAATTTATTTAGAAATATCTTCTATAAATAGCAAATTGAATATTTACAGTTTTTTGAAATGTCGACATTTAATCTGAAACAATACAGATTTTTATTAACAGAATTTATAAATAATTTATACCCTTCAAAAAAAAGCATCCAGTAATAAATCATTAAATAGACAAAAAGTTAGATAGAAATAGAAAATATATTGGAGTAAGATTTCTCAAATATTTATAAAATATCTAATTATTTTACAGAACAATAATTCGTATAATTATTTTTCTTACGTCACGACTAAAAGTCGTATATAGCATATATGCTATAATACTGATAAATGATTACTTAAGTAAATTATCAAATATTCAAACTTACCGAAATTACTAAAACTACAGACAGCATTTATTATCTGAATAAAAACATTATAAGCTAATAAATAATTAGTCTACACTTTCATTTCATAATAAGTTCTACTATAACTGTTTAAACTTTAAAATATAGGACAATAAATCATTTCATCTTAACTCTCAAAGTTGTTTTATTTAACTAACACACTTCCTACTTTATTATTTAATAATACATTCTAACATCGAAGGTTCTCTTAAGTTCGTAAACTTGTTACATTTGCGCTGTGTAACGAGACACACTGCCACAAAGGCGCGCAAGGTTGCACTGAAGCATTTCTGTTTCAAACGAGGCCCAAACGATATCCCACAGTTTCTTCTACAGACTTTATGTTCATTGCGCAAACCTGCGGGAAAAGCATTTCCACGTGGTTAGTTCCATTTACTTTTCGCTACTAGCGACATCTATCGGGTGGTGTTAGCGCTTAATCTATCATGTGGCACCATCTATTGAACTGTATGAAAACTAATGTTAATATTTTGTTCATATTTGCTCGTTGTACATGTTTCTACACATATTAACTTAACTATTTATGAACAGTTATAAAAAGCAAATAAGTTTATTTTAGCTTAAAATTATTTATTGTATTGAAAATAAATGTGCACGTTATAATACAAAATATGCTTGTATAAGCTTTGTTAAGCTTTTAAATAAAAACTTATCTTAAAGTTAAAAACAAAGTAAATATTTTTACGAATGATTAATAGACTTTTTATATATTATTAATATTAATAAGTATTTTCAATAATATAATGGTTATAGTAAACGTTCAAAAATATAAGATTTGATTACATCACTATCTAATGTCATTTATGTGATACGTCAATTTCATACTCCGCGCCGACTGATTGTGGAAGATTGACACGCTCTCATTTTATTCTAGAAACCAGAACATATACTTAAGTCAATCTTAGATTATAAGCTATTTATTATTAGTAAATATATTATTAATAACTTGAAAAATCCGCAACAATGAGTACTATATTAGAAAAAATCAGCGCCATAGAGGCCGAGGTTGGTAGAAGAGGTTATAACATTTTCACTTAAAATAATAATAAAAACCAGCTAAAATAGAAACAAATAACATATCAGCATTAGGTTTTATGTCCTAATCAAGGTTTGAATAAGTTCTATAGTGATGTATTTAATGTTTTTCAGATGGCCCGAACACAAAAAAATAAAGCAACAGCACTCCATTTAGGTTTACTAAAAGCTAGATTGGCAAAGTTAAGACGTGAATTAATTACACCTAAAGGTGGCGGCGGTGCCACTGGTGAAGGTAAGATAACATTTTATAAACAAACCATACTAACAAATAAACCTTGGGTATATTTACTAAGAATGTTGCTATTACAATTTATTGAGATTTTCATTAAGAATTATATATTTTAAATGGTCAGCAGCATATTTTAATGTTCATTGCTTGTTTCCCTATATTCTGTAATATTCTAATCCAAGAAGGAATAAAGATAAACAAGTGCTAGATTTACATTTGATTCGCATTTTTCTTATAGATCAGCTATATTGTACACTAACAGTTGAAACTATATTGTACCTTTATTTACAGTACGATACTGTTACTGTTGTTTAGTAGATAAGTATCTACTAAATTAATTTACTTTCTAAAGTTCCAAAAATAATTTTATCAATTTTCAAAATACCAATTTTTCATTGTTAATTCAAAGCTTAAGACCTATGACGTTTAAATTTCATGTCCAATGTTGTTCATATAGCTCTTGTCGTCTTGAGGTTGGAATAGACTACAGTTAAGGTATTAAACAAATTTTACATTTGAATTACTTTATTTGTTAGGTTTCGATGTTGCTAAAACTGGAGATGCACGAATTGGGTTTGTCGGTTTTCCATCCGTGGGGAAGTCAACCCTGTTATCCAACTTAGCTGGAGTATACTCAGAAGTAGCGGCTTATGAGTTCACAACCCTCACTACTGTGCCTGGTTGTATTAAATATAAAGGTGCTAAAATCCAGGTTTGTATAAACTCTAAACTTATTATGAAACAATATTTAATTATTTATATAAATTAATGAAATTATATTTTATATAATTATTTTATATTAATAATTAAATTAAGTTTAGGCAAAAACATTAAATTTGTATTGAATAATCTATTTTGTCAAATATAATATGTGGCATAGAAACTGGTGTATGATTTTATTTAGTTATATTATACTTTTTCCTGAATTCACAGCTGCTCGATCTGCCTGGTATCATTGAAGGAGCGAAAGATGGTAAAGGTCGTGGTCGTCAAGTAATCGCTGTAGCCAGAACATGCAGTCTCGTCTTCATTGTCCTTGACGTACTGAAGCCATTGCAGCATAAGAAACTTCTGGAACACGAGTTAGAAGGCTTTGGGTTGCGATTAAACAAGCAACCGCCGAACATACATTTTAGAAAAAAAGATAAAGGAGGAATTAATTTGAACACAACAGTAAGTTAATTTATGGGATTTTAATTGTTTTTGCTTCATTGTTATACATAAAAGACATTTCATATATTTACTTTTGTATTGAACATAATTTTCATTGATTTTTGGTTCATGGCTGGTTTGGTAAAATAAGTAATAACCATTAGTATCAAATAAGTTGTAAGCAAAAAACATGGTTATATTTTAAAAGAATAACAATTTAATTATTTAAACTATTCAAAAACCCCATACTCTTTGCAGCTACTTTTCTAGAAGATTAAAAATAATTAAAACATAGTTGGAATTACAAACAAATGATTCAACAACAATTTTTCATATAATTAACTGTTTTCTTTACTATCTTTAATAATAATTGTTGAAATTAAAAAGTAGTTGCAAAAACACTATCAAATTACAACTTTATCTATATCACTATATACCTTTCCAGTGTCCACAGTCTGAATTGGATATAGAAGCAGTTAAAACCATCCTCTCTGAATACAAGATCCACAATGCAGATATAACACTTCGTTATGATGCTACTAGTGATGATTTGATTGATGTTATTGAAGGCAACAGGATATATGTACCGTGTATTTATCTGCTTAACAAGATTGGTAAGAATATGTTTATGTAGACAAACCTATCTTTGATTTATATACATAAAGAAACTTAAACATATCATAATACATTCAATAAATTGTCTAACAGATTAAACAAGTTATATGTTGTAACATATTAGACATTATATTAATACATGCTGTAGTAAGTCACAATTTTAAAAGTCTAGATAATCCATACAAATCTTAATAAATCATACCAGATCCTTCTGTGCAGAGATCTTTCTGTAACTTCAAAATTAGTTCGGACTAATTATTTATTAAATCAATATTAATTTCTATTTAATTGTATTGCAATTTAAATAATTTTAGATCAAATAAGCATAGAAGAACTGGATGTTATCTACAAGATACCACATTGTGTACCGATATCCGCTCACCACAAATGGAATTTTGATGATTTGTTAGAAAAGATGTGGGAATATCTGAAACTGATCAGGATATATACAAAGCCGAAAGGACAATTGCCTGATTACAATGCACCGGTTGTATTGCATGCTGACAGAACATCTATTGAGGATTTCTGTAACAAACTTCATCGATCTATTGTCAAAGAATTTAAATAGTAAGTGATATAAGTTTTCGTAATTAACAAATACTATTGCTAAATAAGTTATGGTGGCACATAACTTGGTAAAGTTCCTAAGGTTGATGGCACATTACAATGTAAGAAATTGTTAATATTTCTACCAATGTTTTTGGGTGATGGTTATCACTTACCATCGTACATAATATTAAAACGAAGGTGACTAAATGTTGATATCGTTAATATTATTATAAGATAGAGAGAGAAGGGTTTAATTTCAGTGTTACGAAGCATACAAAAGAATAACGAATACAATTCTTTTCTTTTATAGTTCTCTATAATAATAAAGAAATTATAATTTTCAGTGCCTTAGTATGGGGATCTTCCGTTAAACATCAGCCGCAGAAAGTTGGAATAGAACATGTTCTCGCCGATGAAGATGTCGTTCAGATTGTAAAGAAAGTTTAATGCTGGATCAGATGTTATATAAATTGACAGTGAATTAAAATATATTTTAAACACCTAAATCTGTTGTTGAAAATATAAATACTCTTACCAAACATCCAACATATTAATTATACTAATTATTTAGTATGAGATTCTAATACATGTTACAAAATTCAATTCTAACAATGATATATACAATATTTGTAATTGCTTTACATAATAATAAATATGATTTAAGGTTTGAATTTTGTTAAGTAACAAATTGGTTTGTTTTCACTTGTATATCCTAAAATCAGATTATATTAGTCATAAGTTTTTTTTTTTTTTTAAGTACTGCACAATTGTAAAGCAAGGAATAAAAAATTGACAATCCTATTAATGTTGCAAGTTGCTTTTTTTAACTTTTTCGTGAGGTCAACCTTAGACGTTCATAAATAAGTACAGATCAAAACATGAGTGTATTACACGTCAATATATCTTACACTAAAATAAAATAAGAAATGACATGTTTTTCCTTACAATATAACAACCCCTTCCATTGAAATGCAAAATACTATTAACATGCTTTGTATTTAATTTTTATACTATTTGTTTATATCATTCACTTTATCTTTTTACACTTTCATTTAAAAATATATGTTTATTACAAACTGTAACATCTTTTATGTATATACTGTAAAATTAAATTTTTGTACGTATTATTATAATATGCAATGATATTTTATGCCTAGACACATTGTAAACTATCATTACTTCCGTAATTAATTTAAATTAAGTAAATATATCAACTAAATTATGGTACAGAATATGGGTTATAATACATTTCTTCTAAAATTTCGTAAACTTAACAGAAAACAAAACCACTTGCACACCTGTGGTTCAAATAACTGTCCATTCAAACTCCTTAAATAAATATCTTAACCCAGTAAAACTTGATTATTAAAAATAAAAAAAAAGTAATTTGTGTCTATGAATAGAATACCGTTGGTTTCATAATCACATTCATAACATTAAAAGAATAAATATTTTTACGTTTCAGTCGATAATGTACATGTACATGTATTCAATTACATAGTTTAAAAAGGGAATGTAAAATACTTCAAATAAGTACATAGTGATGTAACATTCATCTTTTGTTTTTGATTAATAAAATCATTATACAATGTCGAATGTTATTGTTCCTTGTAAACTGTAAATAATGCTCATTAAAAAATAATAGATCGGTCGACTTATTTTAACCACCTTTTCATAACTTTTAAATGTTTAGAAGTCTGAAAAATTTAAAATGACTAACCGACGTCGGCCCCGACGGCCATCTTTAAGACACTGGACTAACTGCACAGGCTATTAAGTATAACTCAAAATTTGATTGCGCAAACGCAAACGCAAACTCTATTTTCGTCACTCTCATAATCAGAGGGAATCTCATGGGATCAAGCAATATTAAGACGCCGGACCTATAGCAACTATAGTATCGCTTTACGCGATTTCCAAGAAACTTAATGTTGCCGATTTGCAAACTCCGCCTGCTACTGAGAATATCAACAGCAAAACCTAAAGCTTTTTAATGGGCCGACACAGGTTTGAAGCTCATACTTGACAGCTTTACAGTTATCTATATTAATAAATAAATAATCGATGATAACGATTCTGCTCTTATAAATATATTATAGGTATTCTAGAAATATTTATGGTCGATATCTGAAGGTCAGTTTATAGTATTATTTCGATATTTACTTGGTCTACACAGTAACTGCTAAAATACCCCACTACTAAGCTTTTACTACCCTATCCTCTACATTAGGGTAATAAAAGGTTAGTTTATCTAATAAGGGTTTTAATTAACACATCAGATTATAAAATAATGTAAATAAAAAAATGATTTTTTTTTATATCAGTAAATACAATATCATATACTAAAATATAAAAGCTTAAAATAATAATAGGTAAAAATATGTTAAATTATTCATAATACTGGTAAAGTAAAATTAATTCAAATTATAGGCACCTTTATTTAACACCTATAATGTTTTTTAAGCCTTCTGCTTAAAATATTATGTTCACCTCTTGAAATTCATAAATAATATGAATTAATTAATTATGCAGCAAAAATCAGGTGTTAAATTGTTTAAATTAAATCAGTACTAAATTTGCCCTGTAAAAATGAATTATATATATGGCTGTATGAAAAATCCATTTGCCTTTCATGTAGTAAAAAAATAATACGTAGACAATAAACATGTTGACATTTGATATCTAGTGTTTACTATTCATATTAAAGGTTATGTTTATTTATAAAAGTTTTTGCTGATGAGACGAATGTTATAATAACTTACAAATCCGAAATCACTCAAGAGTTCATAATATTTTTGTGTTGTGAAGCATCTAATCTAATATTCTTTATACAATGACACTTTTTGAATATTTAAAAACTAGCGAGGTAGGCGCCAAATTTTTAGCTTTGCATATTTTCTTTGAACAGAGCAAAAAACATTGAAATTTTAAAGGTAACTAAGTTTTTATGTCATGGAAACAATTCTTTAAGTGAAAAAAAATACTTTTATGAGTGGAATCAAGAATGGACTGTATACTAACGTAACAATTAGACATACAAATAAAAGTTACCTTAGTATGAAACTGATCTAAAATATTTTGAGTATCCGTATAAAATACTATATTTTACATTTAAATATGTATATATAGATTCTAGTTATTTCTCAATTTTATTTAAAAATTGCTTAGCCGACATCTATGTCAACAATAATAAATTTTGATTGTATCTGTAAATAGTACATATTGTACTTACATAATACGGCATAACACCAACAGATGGCGCTATTAATCAATTTATTTCAGAAAGTTCGTTCTGCATTACACCGGGATGTTGTAGCTATTTGCACAGAAGCTAGCCACTGTCTTGGGCTGGAAATAACGAGGCCAGCTACGGCAATAATAGCTGAGCTAGTCTTTAGAAAAGTTTCAGCATACGGACTGGATTTAGAAGCATTCGCTAAGTAATTTATATGGACTTAAATCTAATATTATTCAACTAAATCATACTAATTGTTATATGTCATATTAAAGTTAATTTATTTCGAAATATTGGATGTATGGATGTTGGTTTTTTAATCGCACTTAAACGATTATCTATTTATTTCGGAACAGGGATATATTATGGTCTGAAATAGTACATAGGTTAGTTAATATCACGGAAAAATACAAAATGGGGAGGATGCAGACCCCTATTAGCAAAGTTGCGCCCGGAAATTAATTAATAATAACATTAAGTTAAGGGTAACAAAGATCCATCCATTGAAATATCAAATAGGATGCTGAAATCCATAATCATCTATGACGTCATCGGAAAACTAATTTTTTCTTTAACTATATAGTATTACATTAACATTAAATGTATATAACATTAATTAAATTTCTATTTTGATTATACTTATTGATACCTAAAACCAATTTGTCAATTGTTTATATATTTTATATATGTCGCAATCTTAAGCCCGTCACACACCTAACCTTAATAAATATCCATATACTATACTATTCAATTATGGCAAGCTATTACACACGGAGGCGATATCATAGTATATATTTATTTATTTTTTTAATTTTTTTATAATATAGTTTGGCGGACGAGCATATGGGCCACCTGATGGTAAGTGGTCACCATCACCCATAGACAATGACGCTGTAAGAAATATTACAATTCTTTACATCGTCAATGTGCCACCAACCTTGGGAACTAAGATGTCATGTCCCATGTGCCTGTATTTACACTGGCTCACTCACCCTTCAAACCGGAATACAACAATACTGAGTACTGTTATTTGGCGGTAGAATAACTGATGTGTGGGTGGTACCTACCTAGACGGGCTTGCACAAAGCCTTACCAACAAGTAGATAGATTTTGTCCTTTCATTGATTTGTCAACCTAGAACGCGCCTTGTAACGAATATGTTCTAAATTCAAATATAGTTATTTTGAATTCAAAAAGTAGGTATTTATTAATATAAATTACGGTATAGGTTTGTGACCAGCTATGTGTGCGCACGCTGGGTAATTCATATACATAATACACTGTAATATATGCCTAGTAATCATTTGTATTAATATATATTGTAGCTTGTGTGTGTCGGTCGTTTTGGTGTTTGAGATTTGTAGCTTTTCAACCCTATAATAGTATCATTATTATTTTCTAATGTACTGTGTTTTAACCGACTTCAAAAAAAAAAGGTGAAGGTTCTCAAATCGAGTGTATTTTTTTTTAAACTAATTATTAATATATTTTGTTTTTCATAGACACGCGAAGCGTTCGGTGATAAATCAAGACGATGTAAAATTATTAGCAAGAAGGAACAGTTCATTGGTTAGTATTTGTTTTTCGACTACTAGCTTATTTCATTTTGGGGAGGAGTGGCATGAAAGAGCCAGTTTGTTCGGATCAAAAAGGTGTAGGTACTACTTTTAATGAAAATAATTATGTTTTTCCTCTCGCTTATTATTCATTTATTAAAGAGGGTAGATTAATGCGAAAAAAAACCTTTAATGCAAAGAAAAAAAAATCCATTAAAAAAATCTGTCGATATTGAAAGAACAATTAACATTTACTAAGTACTGCATTTGCGCTGCAAAAATTTTAACTATTCTGTGCATCGGCCCTGCACCGCAAACCTTAGGAATTTGGATATAATGTCGCTTGTACATGTAGCTACACTCTGCTTATCACTCTTCGAACTGGCACAACAATGATATAGTTGTGCCGGTTCGAAGGCTGATAGAAGTATTGTTGTTTGGCGGTAAAAATAATATCTGATGGGAAAACGGACATACTAGTCGGATTTGCACAAAGTAAACCATATCAGAAATCGCCCGTAGTTTTTCCCGCTCACGAGGGTTGTAAGTAGGTTCTCTGTCCTTTTCTGTCGATGTCTAAGTTTCGTGATAATCATCGACAACTTAAATACTAACCTACTATTATTTCATACTTCATTATAAGATGAAAAAACATCCTTACTTAAAAAAAAAAAAAACAAAATGCTCAAAATATTTTTTCATACAATCGCTTGAAGTGTCGTACCTATATTTAAACATAATGATTTTACAGCATAATGCCTAAAATTAGTATTTAATTATTAAAGATAAATATTCGATTTAAATCGATTTCGAAAAGTTAATCGAGTTACGAGTAATTTTTAATCTATGAACACATTTTGGTCCTAATTTAAGTGCTGCATTTCGTTCTGTAATAATGAATCGGTATCCGGCTGTTTAAATTGCAATTTTAATTTAAATTCGATTCTGAATACCTAACTAACACTGATATGATTGCTGTTATTTATGCAATTGCTGTTTTCACGTTAAAATGATATGATGAATTGCTATGACGATCTAACGCGGTTTCTCGTGATTATTAACTGAAGTTAGTTTGAACGTAATAACATACGTTTGAACTATAACGCGAATTCTTTACTTTACTTTTATAAAAAGTTTTAGGTTTGTTAAAATTTTGACATTTCTGTCTTATATAATCTGTGATTATTTTTTGTCCCAATTTTTATTTTCAATAAAATTAAGTAACTTCAAATCAGTAATCATTGCTTCAAAAGATATACGAAATGGACTAAATAAAACAAACGACAGGTGGAGCGCTTATAATATTATAGTTAAGCAAAAAAAGCGAATACAGAATCAAAAGCGAATGAAAATTCTCGGTAATACGAAACGATGCGTCATTTTCACTCAAGACAGAAGTCCTGTCACTTCAATTTTCATAATTAATTATTGACAAATTAATAAATTGGTATTACCGTTTGTCTAGTGAAATGAAAATTTATAAGAACTTTTAATAGTATAATTGAAGTGACCATAACTTCTAACAACATGTACAGCCTGTAAATTTCCCACTGATCGCGCTAAGGCTTCCTTTCTTCCTTCCTTTTGAGGAAAAGGTTAGGAGTGTACCCCACCACGCTGTTCCAATGCTTGTTGACGGAATACACATGTGGCAGAATTTCCATGAAATTAGACACATGCAGGTTTCTTCTTGATGTTCTTCTTCACCGCCGAGCACGAGATGAATTATAAACACAAATTGAGCACTTGAATATTCAGTGGTGCTTGCCTGAGTTTGAACCCGCAATCATCCGTTAATATGCACACGTTCTAACCACTGGGTCATCTCGGCTCATAAATTACCACAACTTTTATCGAATAACACATTATTCTTTTCGTAACTTTCCTACCTATTGATTGGAAATCAGTCTTTTATTTATTTCATTACAGAGAGATCGTCTCAACGGGCTATGTAAAAATACACCGTCAGCATCCAAAGACAAGCGTCGCAAAACAACAGTACCAGTTTTGAAACCAGAAACAACAAGGAAGGAAGTAGATGATGAGAATCAGAGTAAGAAACAAAAGGTAAGTATGGACGATGAATTTAACTTACCCGGACCATCGAAAATATCTGACGATATAGTAACCGGTGATCCCAATGCTGATGATGATATTATTGTAATGGATTAAAGTCCTTGTCAGAAAGAGATGCCAATAATCGTTGAGAGAGATGGACTATCTTTTCTATGTTTCGTCTTTGAATGATATTGGATTATGTGTCCAGTATAATTTGAATTAAATTGCCTTATTCAAGAATTTGAAGTTTTTTATTGACCTTTATTTCCTTATTATTTATTAAGTGATTAAATTGGAAAGCCTAAAAAAATGTGAGATGAGCAGGTCTGTCAGGTGTTACAGATAAAAAGTAAGGTTTATGTTTATACTCGATTATCATCGATCTCTTTGTCGAATAACATATAAATTAGTTCAGCCTTTCTGGGTTGATTTAGTAAAAACATTTATCCATCCACTAACTTCCTCATTTGTGATAAAAAGTAAAGTAACTTTAAAAATTTTATTTGCGCGAATTAGGAAATACCCTTAATTTTTTAAATTGGAACGTTGAGGCATTTTCCTAGAGTCCATTGTAAATCAACCTGGCAACATTGATATCTGATTTATTCGTAAATGAGTCGATGTTTTATTTGATACGAACGTTATATCTCAGCCATATAAGATACAAATAATCAGTGTTATATAAATTAATGAAGTTTCGATATTTGATGAAGAATAATAATGTTACTGAACTCTAATAAAATTTCTATTAAAAACTTTTTTGTATTAAAAATCCGTCTGGCACACAAGTCAAATGTAAATTAAATAAAAAAAAGCGAACGGATTATATAAATATCGTTTATCTGTATAGGGCCCAAAGCGCAGATAACAAAAGTGAACGTGCAGACCGCGGATAGGTGCGCGACGCCAAAAAACTCGTTATACGAAACACAATTATCCGCGGATAGCGCGATCTGTGGAGTTGTCATTAAACAATATTAATTATACGTATGTTATACTAGTTATATAATCTATATTTATATTGTAAAAGTGAAAGTAACCGCGCAACCGAATTTGATGAAATTTGGTATGAAGCAAACTTGAACTCCAATAAAGGACATATATATATATATAATATCATAGGATACTTTTTTGCCTGACACATACACACACAACCAACAATCTAAAACGCGAGCCAAGCTTTAAAATATTATGTTTGTCGAAGTGTTTTAAAAAAAAAACAATTCGTAAACTAAATAACAAATTATTAAATAATATCTTATTAATAAGTGGATATTAATTGCTAAAAATCTGATTGAAGCTAAATATTATATCAATCCAATCCAATCCATCAGCCCATTTCCGTCCACTGCTTGACATAGGCCTCTCCAATTGCACGCCACTGAGAACGTTCTTGGGCTTCTACTGAATATTATATAAGTAGGTTTTTTTGAATAAACATTACTTAGTTATAGTCACGAATTCGCATAGTTGGTGAACTAGTTCGGCGGCTGTATCCGTTTTTGTAATAGTTATCTTGATGAAATGACGAATACGATGAAATAATGGACGAATTCATGTGATGGTTTCCCAAAAAGAGCTGGAATGCGTACAAATCATGTCACTTATCTAAGTTTATGATGTCTACAGTAGTTATTTTAAAATTTGATTTGAACACAGAAATGTTTTTATGATATAGATTGGCTGATGAGCAAATGCACAGCGCATAGACAATGGCGCTCTAAGAACTATTAACCATTCCTTAGATCGCCAATGCGCCACCAACCTGGGGAACTTAGATGTTATGTCCCTTGTGTCTGTAGTTAAACTGGCTAACTCACCTTCAACCCAACAATCCAAATAAATAATAAAAAAAAATATCAAGAAAAACTATATTAAATAATTTCGGCAATGTAAATAATTATTATGTACATAAATAAGTGTGTTATTAATCCAAGATTAATAAGTATTAATTTATTTATTCTACATTAAAATACAAGCCACTACATACATAAGTTACATAGATATTTAAATCTTCGCTAAACTGAGATCTCTTGCGATGTTTTACATAGAGAAACTATTTTAAAATAAAGGCGTTGGTAAGAGAATTATGAATAAATTAAGTGCTTTTTTCAAGTACAAGTTAAAGATTTAAACAATACAAACATACACAAAAAATGGCGATACCAAATAAGTGTAAAACGAATAACATCTCTATGTATTTCCCTGTTCGATGTAGTTAATTACTCCTATAACGACAGTTAGAGCATAATGAGATTTTTGCAATTCAACAGTAGCACATTACAGGGTGCTGTTTGTCAACCCCCTCCTCCACTGACCGGTGGGGGAAGGGGGAAGTTATTAGGCAGCTTTGTTAATGAATTTCATATAGAATTTTCATATGCTTACGAATTCAAAGTCAACATACTGATAGCTTTTGTTTATTTATTAAATTTTACGGTTATTATTAATTTGTGAACGTGTAATTTCACTGGTTTGTGTTTTGTTTTTCAATATTGTTAATCTATTTTTTGTTATTCTGAGAATGTATTTCTATTTACAAGTATAGTTCTATTATATTTTATTAATATTTTTTTGATCAAAATTGTGATTGTAATATAGGGTATGCATACGTACTTTATTTTATTTAAATTTAGTTAGGTGTATAAAGAAAAATAGAAATAGGGAAACGTCGACAATCTTTATATTTCCTGGGTTGTCGAGTATTTTGCAAGACTGCCTGAGTAGGTACCACCCATTCGTATTTAAAATATTCGTAAAATTATAATTACATATCCCCAAATATTTAATGGTGGTCCTTTCGTTAGATATTTTACCGCCAAATAGCTATACTCGAATTTTTGAGTTTCTGTTTAAAATTATAAGTAAAACGTAACAATGTCTTCTGATGAGATGCAGATGGCCAGTTAAAACTGAATTACAGCGTGAGTAAGGCAGAGTATCGGGTCCAAAGAACTTTGGACGTTGTAGTTGACAAAGTTCCTTCCTCTCATATGAGAGGAGGCCTTAGCCCAGCAGTGGGAAATTTACAGGCTGTTACTTTACTTTACTTTACTTTGCCAAAGTTGGAAGTATTGGTGTTACAAGGAATAGTTAACATTTCTTACGATGCCAATTTATATGGCCAATGTTGAACACTTACCAGGAGCTATATCCAAGTATGCCAACCAATTAAAAAAAAAAACTTTTGTTTCTTAATTATTACCATTTTATTCCTGCAAATAGTTATCATTTAATTCTATACAGTTTTGTTTTAATGTCTTACTTCGAAGATGTTTTTCAATTTGATCTGGCAACACCAACAATTATCAACCTCGTCTCAGACGCTGTCATTGAATATGCAATTGCCTTACCATCCACCAAATGTCCATGTTTGATTCAGTTGATTTTGGTTATGTGATATGTTATTCGAATTCCAACGGACATGTTAATTTGATAACATTTTAAAATATACTAGAATACCATAGACAACCTAAAATGGGTGGGTTTAAATGGGTCAAATTAAGCACAGGAATTGCTCATGGAGCGAGTTAAGCACTAAAGTGAAATAGAGGATGAAAGTTGGTCATATCTGATGGTATAATTGTTATTTAGGGAGTTAAAGACAGTTGAAAACAATTTTTAATATTTACATCACCAAAATGGTAAAATTTAGGATAAAAGTTACTATGAAAGTCTTTTCGATTTCTGCTTAAAAGTAAAAAAAAAACAAAGTTGTTGAATATCCTATCGGGTTAACGACAAAAATATGAAGACACCTTTTTTTTAAAGAATATAGAAACTAAAATATTGATTCAATAATTCTCATAAATACTTTTAACAATAAGCTAAAAAATTGCATATGAAAGCATGTCCGATTTGGGCGCGAAAAAAAATTAAACACATATATAATTGAAGTTTTCAAAATCGTAACGTTGTATTGATGTCATAATTCGAATTACAAATCTTACTCTTATTTTTTTTTTAAATTCCGATAAGGCATCAGTATTATTTTGATCAGCAATTGAAATTTAAATAAAACTCTAATCAAGCGACATGAGTTGGTATGTTTTTGTTCCGAATCCATAAAAGTGTCATCAGCTTGAAGCAGACTGCAATGCAATTAAACCCTTACACGATAATCGACAAATAGCATCCGAAGAACAAACTAGTCATGTACCAAATGCCCCTAGCTATGATCTAGGTTGCGGACGGAGTTGGAGATAGGCCTGCGGTGCTCATTAAAATATGTAAATGCTGCCCTGAGACATTACGCAGATAGGTGCTTCTGACTTATTGACTGGATGGTTTCAAGCAATAAATGATGATTTCTCTGACAATTCCTGCTGGATTTAGAACAACTTAAAACTAACCTATTTTTAAGGTATTGGAAAAAAGATCATTTGATTAATTTGTACTTGAGGGTAGTTTTGTGTGAATAATATCGTCAATGGAAGAAAAGATAACAATGTCATAATGGTACTTTTGGAAAATGAATCGCGTTTAAACTTTACTTAAATGTTACCTACATTAAATATTAATTTAATGTGCTTAGTTATAAGTCAATGGTGTAATTACAATAAAGAAAAATAAACTTTGTAACATTTATATTTTTGTTTAAACCAGTGGCGTCAATATTTAATATCCTGTGCTCTCCTTCAATCGAAGGATCACGTACATATTATATTAAAATACTATGTAATCCACGAGCAAGTGTCCTTTGTTAGAGATCCTTAATTAATAAATAAATCTTATTTCTCGAAATTTTGATTTTGGTTAATTTATTTTCAATGATAACACGATTTTGTTCTAAAAGAATTTCGCACGGAAGAATGGTCAATTCTCAAAGGAAACCAACAGCATAAGATACTTTACCGTACGAGTATGTGTGCAAACAGTATTATTTCTATTTCCTCACACTTATAAGTCACTTATAACTTATTATATTAGAGATAGAGCCTTCTTTAACCAATTGGAGGACTTGGGCATATTTGGAATATGACTAGATTAACAAGATTAGGTATACTTTTTTTTTTAATAATGGCATATTTTTATTATACTTATTTATTTGATCTAAGGAGGCCCCTATCGATGGTGGGGCCCTGGGTATTTGCCCAAAGTGCCCAATTGGAAATAGAAGTCTGATTAAAGGGAAAGACATTCTGTGTTTAATAAGTGTATTGATATATAGTAGTAATTACTATTACTGATATAACTCAAAATGAACTGAGATATAAAATAACACGAGATATATTTGAACACGAAAACAATCCGGCATAACGTCGTCCAGGAGTTGTGAACGCATTACTCGTTTACAGGGCACCTACCGCGCGCAACTATTTAGTATCATTACAAATGTCGCTCGCCGTGTCCGCAGTCCGAGGCAGTCTCTGTGTGCGAGCTACCGTTTCTTATTAATAAGTATTGGAGGGATACGTTGTATGGAAAACGCTTCAGTTATTTGTTAATATTTTAAACGTTCTCCACTAAAGTTTTGTTCCATATGATTTATAATACAACAACAACAACAGGCTGTAAATTCCCACTGCATTGCAGAGAATGTTTGGAACATATTACACTACGCTATTCCAATACGGGTTGGTGGAATACACATGTGGCAGAATTTCTATGAAATTTGTCACATGCAGGTTTCATCACGATGTTTTCCTTCACCATCGAGTATGAGATGAATTATAAAGACAAATTAAGCACATGAATCAGCGGTGCTTGCCTGGGTTTGAACCCGCAATCATCGGTTAAGATACACGCGTTCTAACCACTGGGCCATCTCGACTTCGAATCGATTTATAATGATACGTTGATATGTTGATGTAGTATTATTTAATGATTTAAAAAGTATTCTTTGGTATTTTTTATTTTTTTATTATGAGATTGAATTTTTACCGTTTCTAGCTATAAATTAGAATGATGGTGGACATGATCGTGGACATGGGTCAACGATCATTCTAATTTATAGCTAGAATTTTCAAATATCATATCATACTTACATCACACGCTCAAAACTAGTTCATCATCAACATTATATTCACAAGATACGATTTCGCTCCTAAACTCCACCAAAACATACAAATTATTTCTTATATAGGTTATGAAAAACCCAATAGATATCCCCATGGATACACAACAACTACCCAATAGATATCCCCATGGATGAAATAATAGCAATCATTTGATAACCAGATGTATAGCTGTATATATGTATGTATTTATAGCTGTTATCGAACAGGCACTGGTTTATAATTAATTTGAAATTATTGAAAAAGAAAGCCATACATATTCATAATATATTTAAGTATGACACATCTTTTCATCAAACCTCTTTCCTAAATTATTCAATCATTTATTACATCTTAAATCTCAGTATATAATTGAAATCAGAACAAGCGCTGGTCACAATTTAGTTTTGTATATAAAAGCGGTTTCCACAATATACCGGCGTCGTTCGTTACCCCGGTCCGCTGAGGTAAGCAAGTGTTGTTTTGTTGTCCTCGTCATTACGTACCTTTCAGCTCATTACAACAACTGGTAACAGATCACTCGCTTAATTTGTGCATTTCCGATCCAAAGATATTCAAATTTCAACCCTAATGACGCACGGGAAATGTTAATAAAATGTTAATGTAGCGAAAGCGGTTGTCTCGGCTACAATAAGTGACAGATTTGCTTGACAGAGGGCTTGTTTGCGACGTATGAATAAGTCACGAACGGTTTTTTGTCTATTCTATTATTTATGAAGCTTTGTCTGGAGATTTAAGATTAAGGATTTGTATTGGAATGTTTGCGAGCTTTATAGGACAGTTTTGATAAGCAGCAGTTGCAGTTTTGGGGTACGTTAAATGTAATTTGGAGATATTTGTAACCGTTAGATGAAACAGTGCCTTCCGCTCGTTCAGGTATTGTGGGTCGTGATAATATGATGATAGTATTCGTTCCGTCCCGTCTTCACGCGGGAACAATAAGTATTATATACAAATGATATATTGAAAAACGAATGTAAAAAGAACAAATATTATTTCTCTGTGGGTAGGAAAGTTGACATTCTCGAATTTTCTCGAATATAATATGCATGTATTATACAGACTGTTGAATCACGGCATTTGTTGGTAAAAACCACATAAAACTCCATTGATTAGTTTAAAAGATCTATTCGTAACGATGTCGGGTGAGCAGTTGTGAAGGTACCTATTTAAAATTTGGTTGTGTATCTACATATAATGTAAGTAATACTTGTAAACGTTTTATTAAATATTAAAAAATAAATAAGGACGCAAACACAGATAATAACTTCATACAGATTTAGTAATTCAAGAAGGCCCCTCTACATTAAATTATCAGTATGCATTAGCCTGAGTAACGATCGTGCTTACAAGATATTTTATTGTGCATGTGTACATAACAATAAAGACAGCAAAGAAAGGTAGATTTTATTAAGCTATATGATAGGCTTATATTCATCCTAATTCCTTAAAATATGTAAATGATTTTAAGGTCATGTATACATAGATAATTAAAAGAATACTTCGAATCTCTGAGCTCACTCCGATGATTATCAAAAGTATTTAATAACAAAGGTTTGGGTATAACCTAGCCACCTATTTTACGCATTAAAATTTTAGATAGCAATACTTTTTTTTTGAGCCGATACGCCAAATAAAATTGGAATCGAACTTACTTCATTGGCAATTTTAGTCATTTATTATCGAGTTATTGAACATTCAATTACATATGTAAGTATATATGTACCTTCCAAAAACAGTATATGTGATATAAAGTCGAGATGGCCCAGTGGTTAGAACGCGTGCATCTTAACCGATGATTGCGGGTTCAAACCCAAGCAAGCGCCGCTGATTCATGTGCTTAATTTGTCTTTATAATTCATCTCGTACTCGGCGGTGAAGGAAAACATCGTGAGGAAACCTGCATGTGACAAATTTCATAGAAATTCTGCCACATGTGTATTCCACCAACCCGCATTGGAATAGCGTGGTGGAATATGTTCCAAAACCTTTAGCCCAGCAGTGGGAATTTTCAGGCATTTGTTGTTGTTGTTGTTGTTGTTGATATAAACTCTTAACGATTCCTAACAAATTAAACTAATCTATAATCAATTTATAGTAATCAAAATATTATTTAAATTTAAAAATCCTGGTAATCAAATTTAAATGTTATGGTGTAAATAGAACGGAATAAAATAGAGTAAATTGAAATCTATACGTACCTATACCAAACAGTTTTATTATATTGCCCGTAAATTAGCTAATATTGTAATTCAAAGTAGCCCTAATAAGAGTTTATTTATATAAACCGTCCAGTGTCACAGCTAACACAATCCAAACAGATCCATCACTTCATAACTCTGTTCGAAAATTAAACATTTCACAAATACCGTTAATAAGTTGCTAGTAATGATGAAAGTGAGGAATACAAATATTTCAATGCTTAAAATTTTTAAGCACGAATATGTGAAATTTTTTTATTGTTTAGAGATAGGAAATAAAATTTTCTGAAGCCGATGTCTCTTGAAGAATATAACAATTAAAGAATTTAATTAAAAAGCATAATTTAAATTTAGATCTAAATTAGGGTTGAAGAAATTAACAATTATTGTTTAAATCAATTAGAACTCCGATCCTAGTGACAAAACATGTACCAGCTCTTGTCAGTGGTGGAGGCAATAAGGCAAGGTGTTATTCTTATAAAAAAGATTTTTAACTATACCTCCAATGTCCAAGCATTTCAACTTCAAATCCAAAGACGAATATTTAGATAAAACTATAATTTAATCTCTGATAGGACATTTTCAGAATAAGGCTTAAAGCATAAATGTTAGTATTAAACCAACCATTCATCGTCTATCATTTATCAAAATAAAAACCATACACAAAACTTGTAACGACTTCAAACGCAGCGCTCCTAAGCTACCTTGTGTACTACGCACCTCTAGTCAGTTATTCATAAAACAAACTTTGTATTTGTGAGTGAAGCATTAAAACAGAAGTTCCTGATTTTGAACTTACTTATCGAATTTAAAATTCTTTTCGCAGAATAGTATCTCTATAGATTACTGATACACAAGCAAGAAAGAGTTCAAGAAAAACCCGTACCTAAGTACAAATCCATGAATCTTGTCAAAAATGACGAGGCTGATGTAAATAAAGCTGTGGCAGTCTGGCCAAGCCGTGTTGTATATTCACGTCTTGAATTATTCATTGTAATCAGTGCATTAGGGACCGTTTTAGTCAACCTACGCGTTGTTTAACTTAGATAATATTATATTAGCGCATAGAAAGGAATTATTATGTAAATTGTCTCTTAAGAAAATGATTAAATTAATTTGATATTTTAATAATTATATAGAGTCTCGAGTCGTTTGTTTTGAATGTTTTATTTAATGGTAATATATTCGTTGTGTCATTTTATTTATTCTTTGTTTATAATGACTAATAATTGCTTATAAAAGCCTTTAGAGTGGTTCCGTGGTCTAAGCAAGAATCATTTCCATGCATAAATGTTTGCTATTATTATTTGTTTTTTGATGTCTTGAAAATAATATCCAAAATATATATGTCAAAAAAGATAATAGTAATAAGACGATATGGCTGGAAATAATGTTACTTTTGGGATCACGTTAGACAGAGAAGTATGGAAGAAGACTTGCTGCGCCGACAACAAGTAAAATTGGGATAAAGGCAGGAGGATGATGAGGATGATGATATAACAATAATAAAGAAATTTATTTAAATTATTAAAACGTTGCAAAAGTACAATGAAGAGGAGATATGACCTGAGGATATCTGTATTCTGTCAAAACAATATAAACTTTATTCAATTAGGCTTTTACAAGCACTTTTGAATCGTCATTTTACAATTAAGTGAAGCTACCACCGGTTCGGAAATTAGATTCTACCGAGAAGAACCGACAAGAAAATCAGTAGTTACTCCTTTTCAACATTTAAAAAATACAAAGTCATGTTAGTTAAAACAATTATTTAAATTAATATATCCTGCTTGGAAGTCAACAGGTATTAACTCCACACTTTTTCATAGAGTTCAATAATAGCCCACATTTTGGAAATTAGCAAGATCGTGACGTATTGGTCCTGAACTATAACAATTAAGGAATGGAATGCATTTGTAATGCGAATATAATTGTGCCCTTTCTTGTGTCTAGAACTGGCTAGTCTCATTTGTGAGTACCGCTGTGCCCGTCAGCGGTCAGAAGGAAATCATCAGTAGTCTTCTTGTCTCTACAAATCATATCAGCGTATCAATATAAGCATCATTTATGATTGAAACTTTAGAATATTATATTTTTTATTTTCTTGGTTTTTAGGCTTTGTGCATTTTGTTACACCTACTTATCAAATATAATCAGCTCAGTACTGTCGTGTTCTTGTTTGAATGGTGAGTGAGCCAGTCCAACTACAGGCACAAGAGTACCTATAACATCTTAGCTCCCAAGGAGGGGGTAACCACATACCATCAGGTGGCCTTGCCTGTCCTGTATCTATGTCTACTATAAAAAATATTATATAAAATTAATGAAATATTGATACGACGCGATTGATATTATGAATCCATCATAAGTAGGATCAATCGTTTTCGATTCAATACCGGTGCCGAATGCTATTGACATTTTTTGGTTTTGAACTTAATTATTGACAAAATAGCGAAAAAGTAACTGTCACTATATGATCAAATGTTACGAGTTTCAATCGACCTAGATTCGATTATCGTTGCAAGTATAAAAAATAACCCGCACTGAAAAAAACTTATACATGTATTACTTTGTAATTGGTCATTGTCATTGAAATAATTGAGGAATTTTTTTATAATTTATATTAATGTTATAAATGTGAAAGTAACTCTGTCTGACTGTCTGTCGCTATCTTACGACCAATGCAATGAATCTTATTATCCAAGAAAGGATATATAGTCTACTTTTTTTCATGACACAACAACCAACACCCCAAAACGCAAGCGAAGCCGCGGGCGAGTACTATATACATGTAGTACATAATTATATATAAGCTTCGCCATTCCTTAACATTAAACAAAATATAAGTATATATATAACAAACTTATTCAATAATTGAAAGAACAAACATTGCATACTCCAACAATCAATAGTTATAAATTATCCGAAATAATTAAATATAACTTCTCACGAATAATATCCAACGAAAATAAGTGAATATTTTATTCGGTTACATAATAATGAATGAAGCTACGTCACACAATATAACAATATAAGCATGATCATACATAAATGAATGATTGTTATTTTATTTTTCAATTGTCGGTGCGGTCAGGCCGCCCAAGAATTAATAACGTCAGCACGGGGTCCGAAACCACGACAATCTACACTCAAAAAGAGTGATTTTTTTTACGTTTTTTTTTACTATTCGCTGCCGATAGTTTTTTGCGGTTGATGACCACTAGCCTTTATGACTATAGTGGATGTTTTAATAGGCCCCGACAGGCTCAGTTGATGTGAGGACGGACTAGACTAACAAGATTTTTTTATTCGACTTTCCTTTTCGAGAGCTCTGAATTTATTGAATGTATGCTATAAGTCTTAATTGTTGTCGTTTGTTAGTTTGAATAACTTTCATAGTTAGCTAGTAAGTTTTAAGAAATCTGTTTTACTACGTATTAATATAATTAAACTTTAAACATAAGTCAACGATATTAACGTCTCAATTCTAAAAATGTTTTTTTAAATTTTTATTGAGTCAACAAATGATTGTATAAAAAAAATTTACAAACGTTTAATCCTAGACTCATCTAGTATATCAATTAATTATTGTCCATGAAATATCAATAAAAATAAAATATTTCAATAAAAAAAATTGAATGGCTTATGATTGAAATAGCGAGGTGGCGTCGCGCGGTTTACAATAGCCGGTTTACAATGGATCGTGACGTCAAATTATCGTGCAGTAAATATTGTAAGTTATTTTTTATTGAATGTAAATATAAATGTCAAAATATGTGTCGACGATTATATAATAAGATTAGAGTCGTGGGTCAGTCGCCCTGACTTCCCACGAGTGCAATGCTATGACACCACAGTAGAAATTTCTAATATTATCAGTGTATCTTTAGTAAATTATTCATGTATTACATACAAGAACATTCATCTCGAATCGCTTTATCTCTTAAAAAAAACTGCATCAAAATCTGTGGCGACTTTGTTTTATGTAGTGATGATTAGTTGGTGGTAGGGATCTGTGCAAGTACCACCCACTTCTCAGATTGTCTACAGCTAAATACAAGCACTAAGTATTTATATTTAGGTTTGTAGGGTGAATTGAAAGAAAAAATCATTTTGAGAGACATATTTCTTTATTTTCATCAGACATCTTAGGTGGATATCGTCTGATTGTTTATTTATAAAAATCTTTTCACTAAAATAAGCTCGTCTTTACATTTTTACTTAAAAAATACGAAAAACGTGAATAGTTTAAAAACGACCCAATAACAAAATTAGACGGTCTTATCGAGAACAAGATGTTAATTAACAATTAATGTGATGATAACTATAATTTTTAGATAAAACAACAAATTAATCTATTTTAATTAATTCATAATGACAAAACAACACTAATTTTAGTTTTAATTAAGATAACTAATTAAGTTTAATTAATTGCTATATAATATTATTTTTGATAATGAACTGATTGGATTTGATGTACCTAATTATGTAAATATATTGAAAACTTGATTGTTTTATCAAATGGATCTCAAATACAAGTGTTCTACTTTTATTTCTGTTTTGAATGTATATGTATAGTACGACACAAGTTAAATGTAGTATCGGCAAACAATAAAAATAGCTCCATCGCGCCATTCGACGCTATTCGTTGATATAGATTTTCGCGTCAGTTCAACCCGAGAAAACAAGTGCATGTAAATTGACGTGTCAAATTGACGAATATATGAGGTCATATTATATTACAATTTGTTACGTTTGTGTAAAGATCATATTCACATAAGACATACCTAAATATTGATAATTTGGCATAGCGTACTTAATTCGGATGTGATATGTTTTACGAATTATGCCGATGATCAAGTTGTGTCGTACTACAAATATCTTAGCTCGTACAGTTTAAAAAATACATATTCATGTGCGTTAAGAATAATATCGATTATAATATTGATAATATTTATTAAATATATCATTTCTGCGGTACAATTCTGTAAGAATTAATTTCGCATCTCACTCGTAATCGTAAATTTTGACTACAGACTTAACGTGATTTATTTTGATCAAATGTGTTACATATATTCTATAATTACTAAAGATAACGTGATTTCGATGTGCATGAGTTGCGAGTTTCTTCCTTCTTTTAGAATAACTTTAACAGTTAAAGCTCAGCTCATTTTTAAACTGATGAAACACATTATAAATAATTATTATCTATTAGAATTTATCTATTTATTAAATATTTCAGAGATAAAATTCCACATTACCATCACAGAAATAATCATGAAACTCGATGTAAATAAACGGGCGGGATATCGTCATCCCCTACACAGGTGGTTAACGAGAGATCTAATCATTACTGCATAAAAGGAGGTCATTTAGTCACTACTTGGTGGTAGGGCTTTGTGCTAGTCCGTCTGGGTAGGTACCACCCACTCATCAGTTATTCTACCGCCAAATAACAGTTCTCCGTATTTTTGTGGTTTGAAGGGTGAGTGAGCCAGTGTAACTACAGGCACAAGGGACATAACATCTTAGTTCCCAAGGTTGGTGGCACATCGTCAATGTACCACCAACCAGTTGCATATTTTTCATTTCGCCTACTTATTACGTCTTCTATAAATATAATAAAATTTGAGTGTGTTTGTAATATTATAATAACCGCATTTTAATTAATTTTTACACGGTAGATATACAAAAACAACACCTTTTACAATTTTTGTGTGCCTATCTGTTTGTTCTGGCTAATCTGTGGAACGGACAGGACAAGGTGACAGGACGGACCTATTTTTACGGAACTTTTACGGATGGAAAACTGTTGTAATAAGGAGGAATTTAAGCTGCAAGTAACTTTTTTGTTAAATTCAAACTCTCACAAAGTCGCGGCGGGCACAGTTCAAATAATTTTATATGTTTCTGTTTTAACATAGTCTCTTGTGTATGTTTCGGAATATTTACTTTCATTGTTTGTTTCTCGTGCCATGTGGCTAGATTATAAGGATATAAATATTCTTTTACTACATGCTGTATTGATGTACATTTTATCATCAAATTCTTTCTGTAAAGTTAAAAGGTGTCCATTCCTTTAAATTAATTTGATATATATTATGATATTAGGAAGATTTTAGGAAGGTTGACTTGAGGTCAAATGTTGCGTTATTAAAATCAAAATTACTTAGTTGAAATTAAATTACTTAATAGACTTAGATTTGGAAAAATATTTTGGCCGTTATATCAATTGTTTTAAAGTATTAACATAGTAGATAAATTATTTTATTTGTTGTTCCTTTTTATCAACAGTTGTTTTTAGTAAACATACATATATACCTTTCTCTTTCTGCCATACTATAGTACATATAGATCTTGTAAAAGTTGTAAACTATCTTGAATGTGAGTGTTCTGAAACGAACGATGGGTTGTATTCAACTATAGTATTCATTTAATAAGTTCCGTTCATAGTTTTTAGCGCATATTTTTCCAAATATCACAGTTGTGTCTGCGTAGTATGCAAATATATCGAAAATAAACACTTAGCATTGCTCGATATGCACGCGATAATCAATTCTTTGAGCAGGCGTCAATGTATCCCGATGCGTTTCCAATGTACGTCACTTTGTCACTTACTAACCCAACGTTAATGAATTTATACGAAACGCGGCGAATTTACAAATAGATGAGTTTGGGGTAGAACGTGGTAGTCGGCTGAATTTTGCTTTGTGTTCATATTATGCCGTTATCGTGTTACGCTGTTTAATGTTGACATTGTAAGTTTGTCCTTTCGAACGACATATCAATTCTCATGATATCATTCTGTCAGATTGACGTTCTAATTTTGAAACGGTTATAATTTCTTTGTTTGTCATTTATGATGTATAAGGTTCTGTTCCACCACGCTATTTCAATATGGGATGACACTGGTATCGTATGTTGTGACTTCTTAAAATATTCTTCGTCAAAACGAGATACTTTGTAATTAAAAATTATTCAGATGACAACTCATTCAATTAAGATTCGCGCGTTCTTATTCGATTCAGCCATTTTTGATTAAAACTTTTAAGTTTAAATTGCCGTAAAAATAACCAAAATTTTAATATATTGTTTTGAAAAATGATTACGAAATTCAAAAGCAATTAAACATTAATAATAAATCGCGTAAAACATATCCATGTATCTTTATACGAACTCTTTGAAAATTTGACAGTTACCAGATTTTTCGTTACAGCAAAGATTGGAGTTTATTTTGATGTTCAATTTATTTTTGTCCGCGACTGATCGTTGCTCAGAGGTGTATTAATACGATATAACGTTTAATTTTTAATGGATATCGGATAGTTCCGAACTTTCTCCATACAATTTACGGTGACAATGTTCGTTGGGATTTTTGAGCGTTCGCCGCCAATATTTTGGAACTTATTAATTTGTTTTTTTTTTTTTCTTATTAATATTATGTTGAAGTATATTATTTTTAAATGTTAATTCTGTCATTAAAAAATCTTTCATTCGATATTTTATTTATCCTATTTTGTTTACTAAAAGTATTAAATAAGTTCAAAGGTCCCTTTTAGAGTCTTTCAATGAAAGACATTTTGGTTTCCGCATATACTAGTAGGCGACCGCGGCTTCGCTGTCGTATCAGGGTGTTGGTAGTCATATCTTAGGCAATAAATTAGCATATGTTCTTTCTTGGAGTTAAAATTTGCTTCACAAAATTCATCAGTTTGTTTCATTAATTTGGTAGTAAAAGAGCGACAGACAGACAAACAGAGTTACTTTAACATTTATAATATTAATACAGATTTACGCATAAGCTGTACTCATACGTATTTATTTTACTATTTATCTTAACATTATATAATACTATTATTAAATACTTATTAACGTCTTTAGATTATAAATAGATTGTAACTCATTATTTATTTGAGCTACCCATTAATAAAATACAAGTGAAATAATTTAATTTCGTCGAGGGTTGTATAAATTAATTAGTTATAAAAGTTTAAATTAAATAAATAATTAATTCTGAATATCGATTATAGTTAGCTAAAGCAGAAAGTTATCGAGAATGTTAAGTAGCTGTGTTATCGCTATAAAATAATTAACATCTGCAACAGAGGCTGGAGAATTATCTCGGAACACGTATATTAACTTAGCTATTAACATACTTAATGATGTTGCGAATAAATTTCAAATAAAAAGCATTATAGTTTTGAAGGGACGCGAATGTGTAGCGTAGGCATTATTTTTTTTGTAATATAGTTTTTTATCTATCGCATAATACAATGCGATTAGGCTTAAGTGTAATTAGTTCTTAAAAATAAACCCTAATACGGGTAATTTTGCTGATGTAAACACTTTTTTCTTTTGTTTACGCGTTGAATGTTTCTTTTTATTTAAGTATTATTTGTGAGAAAGGTACAATTTCAAGGTCAAATTATAGTGCAATATTCTGTTTAACGCAATGTTTACAAATGAAAAGTTTAAAATATTTTAAGTAAACAGAATCGCGCGTACTTGTTTTATTTCAATATTTTATTTTTCAAATATGATAATGACATGTATTATCTCTCGATACACAGAGCATTTTGACATTGACGTTTGATTTGAATTTGACAGTTGTATACTTTGCCGCGCTTTTATTTCTAAGCGTAATATCAAGAAAATGACACAGACTATATTAATTTAAAATTAATGTTCATTAATAATGATTAGAAACTAGTCGGACCAGGAGCACATAACTGAGCAGAAGTATTAAGTGCACGATTAGCATACGTAATTACTAGCTTATCTGGCGCTTAATTGCATTGAGAAATCAGAATATTGGATTGTATTGTAAAATGGATAATGCTTTTAATATTAAGATATAGTATATTATATACTTTACATTCGATTTTATACATTTTTAGGTAAGCTTAGAGTAAGTACGTGGGCGTACAAAAGCAGATGGTGAAGAATTCAAATTAAAAGTAAAACGGTGTTGACTCTGTCTGACGAAGTTGGTTAGGTTAGTTCTGCACCTGGTTCTGTATAGTTGGTTTATGAGCCAGGGAAAGATTGGTAGTATCTTGGTTTTGTATTACTGATTATAGAACTATTTAAGATAAGATGTGCCTGATTAGAAGAATAGCCTAATTGTAATTATAGTTAACAGCTGTTAAGACCTTTTGTTCGATATCAAATCTCGGTAAACGCCAAAGAAATTATACATACTTAATTAGTGTTTATATTTCATCTACTACTTGACGATGGAGCGAAACATCGTGAGGAAACACGCACGTTAAAGCAGCGAAGGATGAGCCCAAAACCTCCTCAAAGAAGAGGAGGTCTTGACCCAGCGACGTAGCATGTAAAAGCGTTAACTTTAATGTGTTATTAATATATACATTAGCATTTATGGAACAATAGGTATTTTTAATCAATGGCGAATACATCTCTCACTTGAGATTCGCAGACGACATCGTCATCGTGGCAGAAACGCTGCAGGACCTACAACAAATGCTGAACGAGCTGGCTAATTCTTCTATGCGTGCCTACGGATGAACTTGGATAAAACCAAGGTCATGTTCAATGAACATGTTCTACCGGAACCGACTACGATACACGGTACCGTCCTCGAAGTTTTTCAAAAATATGTCTACCTCGGGCAGACTCTGCGATTAGGTAGAAACAACCTTGAGGACGAGGTGAATAGAAGAATTCAGCTAGGTTGGACAGCGTTTGGGAAGTTACGTCGAATCTTAACATAGTCTATCCCACAGTGCCTTAAGACGAAAGTCTTCAATCAGTGCGTCCTACCCGTCATGACATACGGAGCCGAAACGTGGACACTCACGACAAGGCTGGTCCACCAGCTTAAAGTCGCTCAGCGTGCTATGGAAAGGGCTATGCTCGGCGTTTCTTTGAGGGATCACATCAGAAATGAGGTGATCCGTCAAGCCAAGTCCAAAGCCATCGACATAGCTCACCGAATTAGTAAGCTGAAGTGGCAGTGGGCTGGTCACATTTGTGGTAGAACCGACAACCGTTGGGGAAAACGTGTTCTAGAGTGGAGACCGCGTCTCGGCAAACGTAGTGTAAGACGTCCTCAGGCACGGTGGAGTGACGATATACGCAAGGCGGCAGGCAGGAGCTGGATGCGAGTAGCCGAAGAAAGACCACAGTGGCGTGCACTGGGAGAGGCCTATGTCCAGCAGTGGACAAAAACGGGCTGATGATGTTGAGGTATTTTTAAAACAACAACGTTTGAAACTTTGATTCTTTATATACTTATAGTTAGTCAAAGTGGAGCACGGGTAAAAAAATAGGCCAATTGGTCACTAAGTAAAAGCACACCAGTAATAGTATGACCTTTGGCGAATGATAAGCATAGCTGGCACTCACACCAAGATAATAAAGACGCACGTGACATTGGCCAAACAATCTTCGCCCTTTTGGACAAAATTAAAAAAAAGTTAACAAGTTGTTTCTACTTAAAATTTAATTCGTAATATTTTGCGACTATATTAAATCGATTGGAGTGTATCTAAGCATTGTTTACATACAATACATCGTCAGGAAACCTACACGTGTCTAGTTTCATAGAAAATCTGGCACATGTGTATTCCACCAACCCGCACTGGAAAGCGTGGTGGAATATGTTCCAAACCTTCTCCTCAAAGGGAGAGGAAGCCTTAGTCCAGCAGTGAGTATTTTACTGGCTTTTGTCGTTGTCGTAAGCATTGTTTTATTATCTATAATCCTTCTAACCACCCATAGAACTTTTGCTCGATTTAAATCATCCCTATTATTGTGTATGTGTCTTTTTATAGTGTATGTTATACATTTCTACATTTTAAGGGGGTATAATAATTAAAGTATATTATAACTGGGCCATCTCAGCTCCATCACTAATTTAATTCGCTAGGTTTTATACGCGTTGTAATAATTGGCGATGCCGTTCGACCACTTATCATAATGCCTCGCAAATCACGACGCTGCCGGAATAAATCTGGCTTCGATAAGGCGTGCTCAAGGTAGGGTTGAGATGATTGATATATTGAACATTTTTTATTCGATATACAAATTTTGAACGAACGAATATTACGATAGTCTATATTAATATTATAATTGTGAAAGTGAAACTGTCTGTTTGTCGTTCTCTTGCGACCAAATCGCTGAACTGAATTTGGTGAAATTTGGTATGAAGTAAACTTGAACTCTGAAGTAAGGACATAGGCTACTTTTTTGCCTGACACATGAAAACCAACACCCTAAAACGCGAGCCGAGGGCGACAAACTAGCTTGTGATTTTTTATTTCGAACACTTAACTTTTTTTTATACGGCAAAGTACATTTTACAAATAAGTTTTCATGGTATTTGGAAATCCCCGCCTATTGTCAATAATGTAAGTAAAAGTAGTGATTCCTGACTGCCTTAAAAAGTGGTAAGCAAATACTCGTTGGCAGAGCTTTGTGCAAGCCTAGATAGATACTATACAATTCTACCGCTTACCAATACATTGTGTTATTCTAGTTTTAGGGTAAAAGTTTAAGTTGAACAGAACGATGTTCTGTTTTAAGATGGTAAATCCTAAGGTCGGTGGCGCATTGGCAATGTAAAGAATGTTAACCAAAAATCCAAAAAAACAAAATCAAAATAAAATTTATTCAAGCAGGCGTTTACAAGCACTTTTGAATCGTCATTTTTAAATTAAGTGAAGCTACCACCGGTTCGGAAAGTAGATTCTACCGAGAAGAACAGGCAAGAAACGCAGTAGTTACTCTTTTTCAACATTTAAAATTTACTATGAGGCCCATTTGCTCATCCTATGGTATAGACTATAGTTAGAAGTGTTGCCGCTTAGCACTGATGATAGCCGGTTGATTCCTACCTAGACGGGCTTGTATAAGACCCTCACCGCTCATAATAATTGATTGGATAATTTGATGAGTTTAAAAGTATGTTTGTTATAAGGCCGTTCCGTGTGACCCACGGAGCGTGATAAATCTGTCAATAAATTAAGATTTATGTTTTATTTTTAATTAGTAAAAATTACATTATTTAAGAAATGAAATGGCTTTAGGTAAAACTTCAAGAAGAAACCAGATAGAGCTGCAATTTTTCTAATTGGTACAGCTATTCTGTGTACGTAATTTTAACAAAGGGGTTTTTTATAGTGTATTTTTTTATCGAATACTATACAATATTTCGAACACACTCGTACGCTCAAATGCCGAGCGTAGCAGGCAAACGACAAAGAGCTTAAAAGGATCACGGATTTCTAAAAAAAAAAAACAAAAAAAACTTTTTATTTCTATAGATTGCGAAAAACATTCATATAAGTCACGACGAAAAATTTGAACACATACATGTAGACGCACACGCACACAAACAAACACACGCACACACACACACAAGTACCTATTTATTGTACATAATAAATTTATTATTATCACTTGGCAGTTTCTCTATCCCTAATGTATAAAAATATGCAAGTACTTTATAATTTCTATCGTAAATATCTAGTAACGCGGTGCGCTCACGCAGCCTCGGAGGCCTACTTAAATCCTTCATTGTTTATTACGTATCAACACGAGATTATCACTTTAAGACTTGTGTTACGACCGGAATGTACATTCAACATAAACCAGGTGTCGAGCGTGCTGGGTTAATAAAATTATAAGAATATGGAATTTATTTGAATGTATAAGAACAGCTCATTTGTATCCCACTATTGGGCTAAATTAATTGAGAAGGTTTGGAGTTAATATCAAATGGTCAAATTTGATTGAATTACACACATGCAGGTTACCTCCCAATTTCTTCCTTCATCGCCGAATAAGAAATGAGTAATAGATACATATAAGGCATATAACAATTCATTGGTGCTTGCTTGGGTTTGAAACATCAACTACTGGGCGATCTTGACTCTTGAATCTTAGTAGACCTTAGTAGAGTAGTAGTAAGTAAAGTAACAGCCTGTAAATTTCCTACTGCTGGGATAAGGCCTCCTCTTTCATTAAGGTGAGGGTTTGCAATATATTCCACCGCGCTGTTCCAATGCGGGTTGGTGGAATGCACATGTGGCAGAATTTCTATGAAATTAGACACATGCAGGTTTCCTCACGATGTTTCCCTTCACCGCCGAGCTCGAGATGAATTATAAACACAAATTAAGCACATATATATACTGGTGCTTGCCTGGGTTTGAACCCGCTATCATCGGTTAAGATGCATGCGTTCTAACCACATTATTATTACATAATTATATGAGGCTGAATTTTCCGACTGACATTTACATCAAATTTAAATTTCTAGTCTTTACAATTTATTTAATTCTAGAGAATCGGCAGTCAGCGTAACAAACCGGTCACGTGATGGTTAGTATATAGAATCAAAATCAAAATAAACTTTATTCAAGTAGGCTTTGTAACACTTTTGAATCGTCATTTTACAATTAAGTGAAGCTACCACCGGTTCGGAAAGTAGATTCTACCGAGAGGAACCGGCAAGAAATTCACTATCTACTCTTTTTCAACATTTAAAAAATACAGTCATGTCATTTAAATACAATTATATGTAGGTAATATATCCTGCCTAAATGCTATGAATGGGTGGTACCAATCAACAAGTTAAACATTATCAATGCTTAGTTTAAGATTTCGTCGTAAATAAATGCTGTAAATATGTTATATAATGACGTTAAATTAAGATATAATTAAATAAAGTAAAACGTAGGGGGTACGCATAGGTGTTTGGGGGTAAACAGACTAGCTGGTTACGGGTGAAGAACACGCTTCTGATTATACTGATTCTATTAATTTATATTGTTATACATAATATACTGTTCGTTCTAAAATTTAAAATAGTTTTGATACTTTATTGAGAAATGCAATCAATTTTGAGAATGGGAGATAAGTCTCTTTAAGCATTGTGGTGGATCAAAATTTATCTAATTAAAAGTAACTAAACAATCCAGTAGAAATATATGTATGAAATATATTAAAAAATTGTAACAATTACATATTAATGATCAGATTTATAATCAAGATTTCATATAAAATTTGTCATCTCTATTATATGTAGTTTTAGAATATATTCATAATATTACGATACAAGACAGATACTATATTATAACATCTAGTTTTTGCCCATACATACCCTTAACATACAATGTAAGTTCACTTAAAATCTATGCATAGAGTGGGTAGACTGAAAATTATTGGGGGTGAGTCGGGGAGAAGGGGCCGTCACCGACTGATATGTGACCGGGAGTCTTGTTCAACAAACGATGACGATGATTTAAGCTCAGCCGTTTTAAGTGTATTACCGAGGTAGAAATCCGGCTTTTGGGCTCAGGCTTAGATTTGAGAGAGCCATTATGGGCCGGCCTCCCCGATTTATGTGCCGTCCGCCCGCTGTCTGTCGTTTGAATCGAGTGTTGTATGCGTTAAGATAAAGAAAATATGTCGTACTATGACATCGAATTTATAGACGGATGATAGGTTTTTAGGTGCGATATGCTAAATTCACACGTGAATTTAAGCTACAAGAATAACTTTTTAATCATTATTGAATTTTGTCAAAACTTGAATTTTATGTATTAAAAATATATTAATTTTCTATCAACTTCTTGTCATGAAGTAGTTCGTATATATTATGATAAAAATGTACCCACCTACTAACTGCCAACGTTAAAAATGTAAGGCACAGATTTTTGAACTTCGATTATTGCGTCAAAAGCGTTTCACACATTCGCCGTTAATTGTTTTTTCAAAAATAAAAATTCATACATCACAAATATCAAAATAAAGTATGTATTTACATAATACCAAGAAACTCGCTTGCTTGCAATACATTCAAACCATAAAATATTCGTTTATTTAATTTCATCATTGAAGTAATTGATAATAAGGATAATATGTTATAAATACTCCTTTATGCAACGCCGTTTTATTATTTTGTTTACTTTTTCCACGTTCGAATTTTAAATACATTTAAAAAATAAATTTGTATTAGGCGAGAGTGTTGAATGCCACGATTATAAAATTAATAGAAATTATTATATTTATTATTATGTTGGTAGCACGTTTACTAAATGACTACCAGAGAACAATATTCCATATCGCTCTAATGATTAATGTGTGTATACCGGTATAATTAACAGACATGTAAATTTGACTGTACGTAATTTATTTATTTCGTTTATTAACATACAAATTATGGAAATTGATATAAATAAATTCTTAATATACTATTTTCGTTGACGGTATGTTTATCATGATAATCGTTTAAAATGTGTATCAATTTTAATAAAATCGTTAAAATACTTCAATTTTATGTTTTAAATTAAAGGCTGAATTAAATCCTTTTTGCAAACCGAATTCGGTATTGAATTTTTCTGGACTTAATCTTGTATTCAAATTTTAATTATATCATTCTGGCGTTTGAATAAAAACGAACTCATTTCGTTCCGTCGGTGAATAATAACGAGGCGTCGAATTATTGCGGCGTCTGTTACACCACGGTGTAATGGAAGGATTTGAGGAAACCGTAGTCAAAATAAAAAAAAAAAATCAACAAAAATCCATTTTCATCGTTCTTTCTTCTTTGTTTTATTATATTATAGTAGTTAAAATCCAAAATATTTTTTACTTTTCCCGAAATATTTAATCAAAATCGGCTAAGTAACGCTTGCGTTTAAAGCGTTTAATAATCGTATAAAAAAAAAAATCTTTTAAAATATTATAAATAGATGTCATATTTAAACTAAATCCTAGAATATTCGTACATTAATGTTTCGATTCGTCAAACGATATACCTAAAGCCTCAAAATACTGTAGCTTCGGTAAACATTTGAATTATTTCACTACATATCCAAGTAGGTTGAATATATTCGACTCTGCCAAATGACGGGCGATGAGATTACAGTGCGTTATATCAGAAGGCCATGGATATGGAGATCAACAATTAATTCGTATATCTGAATCCGGAAAAGCACTTTCCGCCGTATGCATACTAAAATTATTCTTTGTGATTATGCTTAGAATGTTGGTACGTTTGACACGCCATTATCGCGAGAGCGGGAAATGATTGGAACTGTCATATTTACACAGATTATATTATTATTCGTGAACGAACCTTATTAATGTTAAAACAAATATTGTCTTTCGATGTTTTTTTTATATTCATAATTGGAAGGTTATTTTTCTATTTTTGAAATAGAATCAATATTTTTTATATTATTCGATTAAAAATAGTTTTCGGTTTGATTTTTCGAATGTAATCATTATATACTTTTATAAAATATTTTTTGAGAGTTATTTGTATTGAATATGTTATTACATAATTGTCGCCATATTTGGTGTATAGTACTTATTTGGTCTCTGAAGACATTCTATATTAATGTTAAAAAATAAATGTAAATTATCATCTATTTTACGATTAACGAATGAAATTTGATCAGATATTTGTTAGTCAAATTATAGTTAAATACATTTAGTGAAACTAACACTTTAATGTAACTTTTTTTAAAAGTGAAATTAGTTTGTTATTATATATTTATTGTCATACATAAAAAAGCAAGAACTGTGAAAAGCGAAAAGAAATAAACCTTTAAGAACGCCATGGTAAGCGACCACCACTTACAAAATCATTACACTACACTATTACACTGATCAAAATTATAATTGTTCCTCACAGCATCGAGGCGCGTCAACCAGGAGAACTAAGATGTTATATTCCAGCAATTAATTACACTATTCACTCACCTTCAACAGACAACACGCATTTTTCATTTTCTTTTACTTTAGGATGCGGAAGAATTGTGCGTAGCGTACACAGACGACTACACAGACAAGCTTGCATAACGCCTTGCACACAGATGCATAAGAATGCTTAGATTATAAGTGGCTTATTAGGAATGATCAATTTTGATATTTTATTATACGGAATATGTCAAAAATGGTTTTTGTTAACGGTTATTAAAATCAAAATATATTTTATATTACAGAACTATACTAGGTGAAGATATCACCAGTTCGGTGTATAGATGTAGCGAGAACAATCAGCATTAAACTTGTTAGTAGTTATAATTTCTAAGCGTTTTAATTTTTCTTTGGATTCGATCTTGTTTGTAATAATATGTACACGTTTGTTCCATTCCAAACATAAAAAACCAATTAAAAAAAAAGTACGTTGAATTGACACAATACCATTGGTCGACATCTCGAATAATCATTATGGATTCGAGTTTTTGAATGTCTTTATCAATCCTTGATTATAAAATTAAAGTGTGTATGTATATAGTAAACTAATATGTTGCATTTAAATGAATAAATAGTGTATATAACAAAAGAGCTAATAATAAATCACGTGTTCTGTTGTATATCTCAGATTTATCAACTTTACAAGGAGTAAATATAAATAAACCTTCGATTGGGATAAGCTATACAAACTCATGTTGTTTGCAAGTACTGAGTATTATATTGTGAGAACAATAAACAATATTTTAATTTCAATCATTTTTATAATGAGCTTTGAATAATTCGCTTTTCAAACAGGGAAGTTTTTTGAATCAACCTGTAGCTATTACACGTCCGAATTAAAAAACCGCTTTATCCATAGCTGCACTATGAATATAATAACCATTACAATAAGTGTACATTAATACATTAACATACAATATAAAAAACAAAAGTAAAATTACTAACGCAATCACGACAAAGGGCTCTTTTACTTATAATAATAATCGTCAATAATAAATTTCATTAAAATGTAGATCTAGTTAAAAGCATTTTTTCTGATTTATTTTCAGTCGCGTTCCCGCTTTTCTTTTTTTAATTGAATATCAGGCCACTTTGATGGCGCGTCGAGAGAAAGGGTTGAAAAAAGTTCGCCCTCATTTGAATAAAATAACAGCACTCGCGCTTTGCATTTACGGAGATATTTCAAATTATATCTGGACTCTTTTTTTATTTAATTTTTTTTTGTTCCTCGTATTTATTTTATTTTTTTCCATCAGCGCTCCTACCTAATTGAGTTAGGCCTCCAAATCGAAAATGTCGATCGAGTTGTAATTCAATTTATTTTTGTTTCTAATGGAGTTGGAGTTACTTTTTATTTCGTTTTTAATTTTGAATCATTTGGTTATCGGATGGAAGGGGGTTAGTTCCACTTACAATTTTATATTCGATTGTTATTGAGTTACGGATAGGGTAGAGCTGGTTTTAAAAAGTACTTGTGTAAAAACTTCAATAATATACATAGTACCTTGTCACTCTTAACTTCCCGTAGTTATTTACGTCAAGAAATTATATGCAACTTGGTCACTAAGTATACGCACAGGATTGACTGTACAATATAGCTGTCACTCACACTAACATATTAAAGTTGGCCCGTTTGTTTTAATTCTTTTGTAGAGCGACACTAAGATTTGTAAATGATTTGAAACACATGCTACAAATATTTTGTTTTAGAAATTATAGCCATCTTAAATATTACTTTTTTACATCTTGTTATATATATTTTGAACTTAGTAGGTGAAATTAAACATACGATATTAAACGAATCGACTCCCAACAACAACAACTAAATGTTTGATTGAATATTAACAATTATTGTTAAGACCAAGAGTATTCTGACAATAAAAGACTTTAAATTAACATGATTATTTTTGTTATTACAGTTATTAACTACGGAATATAGTCTCATGAACAAGACATTCGCAGATAATGTCGAAATATCGAGCTCTAACGGATAAAAATGAAAAAAAAAAACACAGTAAATATCCCGTAATAACTGTATTGTTACAATTCTTACAATCAAAACAAAAATGTAATGACATTACAGGAACAACTTGAACTATGTGAATTATTATTATCACGATCTAACTTTCCCATTGTTCATTCAATTCTGGTAATAAGTATATTTTAAAATATATTCATTAGGACATTGCATAAACTTATCAGTTTTATAATAAAAGACTAACAAACTCTTTCATAAATCCTAATGCTAAACAAGTGCAGAAATCCCGCATTAAACAAGCTAGTCTTGATACTTGACCGTTCATAATTAAATGATTCGATAGCAAAATAATAATTTACAAATTATTATTAGTATCATTTTATTAAGGAATGTGTGGAAAGGAAAAGGAGCAATGTCTTTTTACAATAGGCTTTTCTTTGAAGCGAAGCGGTCAGCTTGTGAGGTAATGAAGGTATATAGCATTATTATATTAGCAGTACAGCGTGTGCAACAATGCCGACACGCCGCGACACTTCATCCCACAAGGGTGTGCTGCGACCAGTGTGCTTTGATACTTGATTTTATTTAACTTTATTCTTGATATTTGGGCTGTTGTATATTCAAATGTTGTAAGTTACGAGTCATAAGACGATTATCAATTAAATATGCTTCTATTAATAAATATTCCTTTATATACTTAATAATTATTATTGTCATAATATATTTTCTTATTTCTATTTTATTTTTATATTATCGCCCTAAGCTCTAACTGCCAGTATCTGATATGATTTAACTTTTATGGTTAGTATAATCGTACACGTGACAAATATATGTATTGGTATGAACATCTTTGACATACACTTTACCTAAATATTTTATATATCTTGAAAATAAACTTATATAATAAATCAAAATTACGAAGAAGTAAGGCTTGAACTGACATTGTTTTGGGATTAGATAACTACGATACCTCAGTAAAAAAATATTAAATTGATTAAAAAATTGCAACTTCCATGTTTAAATCAACATTTTTTTAACCGAATAGAAATTAAAAAAGGAATAGATAAATCTTGACGACCTCCGTCGTCGAGTGGTGTGTACACCGGTTTTCATGGGTATACCACTCCGAGGTCCCGGGTTCGATTAGTTTTCTATGTTGTCTTGAGTCTGGGTGTTTGTGGTACCGTCGTTACTTCTGATTTTCCCTAACACAAGTGCTTTAGCTACTTACATTGGTATCAGAGTAATGTATGTGATGTTATCTCAAATAAAAAATAATCTTAAATAAAAATTAATGAATATAGTTTAAAACATCAAGGGATCACGTTCGCAGTGTAGTAGACAAGAGCGTTTAAGAGAGTGAGAAAAAGCTCGCCGGGCCTATTCGTTCCACTGAGGGTAGCCGCCTACTTTCGTCTTTCCCATCGCAAAGCGGGTAACTTGTATTTTTTGTCTTTTCTGCTTTTATTAACTTTCATCCGCAAAACGTTTGTGCAATCCGATCTCTGACCTTTAGATTTTGTAAATCTTTTTAAAAGATATCATGGAACGGTTTTATACGACTTGATGGTTGGTGAAAATGGAGTTTAATTTTATTTGAATTCGTATTGAGTTTGTTAATAAAGAGTCGCGTAGTACTAATTCAAATGTTTGATAAAATAAAATAATTACACAATGTTGACGATCTTTGCTTCAAATAATTTTTCTAGAAGTCTTTTGAATGAAAATAATTTATTAATAATTATTTAATTAATCAATCTTTCCTGATTAAAAAGATTAATGACTAGGGTATGTTTAATTAAATAAATAACGGGATAAACAGTGTAGGAATACAATCGTAATCAGGATCAATTCTATTTTGTACACTATTGAAATTGCGAGCACTGTAATATTGTTAAATAGAAAATACCCTCGCTATTAGATTTTTTGTCTATTTGGTAATCTTTTTAATTTTGTGTATTAACATTAATACTTTTCTTCTATATTATTATAAATAAGTGCGTTTGGCATATATTAGCAATAAGATTTTGTAAAAAAAAATATAATGTAAAAACGATACTTACAACTCTTTGTCCTGAGTACGAAATCTCAGAAGAATCTCGGGGTGAGGCGAAGTGGCCCTTAGGGGGCCACGAGGGGGCAACTTGACACTCATTTAAGTAGCATATAATTCAGTTTATTTAGCCGAATTGAATCTAAACGAAGGGTTGGACAGGAAAAAATAGAAAATATACAAGTATAGCCCGAGTCGGGGGTAGGGGGTTGTTATTTCTTTTTATTGGAATAAATTAGTGGAATTGTATTGGAGTCCGTGATAATGAATGTCTTGTGGACAATTGAGGCTCGAGTAGATTTTATTTTAATTAATTGTGTCCTGTTTGTAAACCATCATAAAATACATAGATATATATCTACATTTCTATATAAAATAACTAGCTGTGCCCGCGACCTTGTACGCGTTTGAATTAAACAAAAAACGAAAAATTATTGTAGTCTAAGTTACTCCTTATTATATTAGTTATCTGCCAGTGAAAATCTCGTCAAAATCGGTCCCGTCGTTCCAGAGATTAGCCGAAACAAACAGAAACAGGTGGAAAAAAACTAAAACAAATGTTAATTTGGTATATGTACCATGTGCATTGAGTATAAAAGGGCTATCTTAATATTACAAACAGACATTCCAATTTTATTATATGTTAAGATTGGTACTTTTCAATTATTCAATTCTGTTATTCCACTTGATATTATGTTATTATTGTATTATATAAGCTTGCCAGATTAAGATGTCCACCGACTCTAGTCGTTGTTACGTATGAGCTTGATATTAGAATTATTTAAAAATTAATATTCTTTACGGCTCAACTTATGGAAAGTGACTCCCTCACTATTCAATTACTGACAAAATGCTAACGTATGTACATAATATACCTATTTCTCACACATACATACACATTATTATGTAAAGTACTTAACAATAATTTACACTTGTCTATTTAGTATTAAAATACTAAAACGGGTTAGAAATTAAATATAATATGATAAATCCAGATGAAAGTCAGCGGGATTATTGTCGCTTAAAATAATTTAAATAACATTGTATTTATTTTGTTTCCATACGTTATCGCTAAAAAATTAAATATTCTTAAACAAATAATTCAGTTATTAGTTATTTAATCATGGCTATCTTATATGAAAGTTATTTATTATGATTATAAATATTACTACACATACGTTTAAATTTAAATTAACTCGTTTTTTAAGGCAAAGGTGACAAAATTATCGTTACATAAAGATTAAGATCTCATTTAACGCTATATTTTATCATTGGATATGCTAATACGACAGATTACATAAATATGTCATTATAGACATACAAACAATATGTTTTACATTATATTATAATAATTAATAGCATCACTATACTGTATGCGGACAGAAATATCTAGAAGACGTATTTTCTTTTTCTCTAGTAGGTACTAATAAGAAGAAGTTACATATTTTCGGAATAAACCGAGTCCAAAAATGTTAATATCTTAATTTTATTAAATCATATTGCTTAAAACTTTCGTCTCATAACTTTTAAGAAAAAAAAAAATGACATTCCATTTTTGAATCTAACCGTGCGTATTCCTTATGATTGAATTAGATCTTACGAAGTTTAAGTAGTAAGTAGTATAATATAGTTATGACATTGGAATATATTGTATGTCAAAATAACAACACATTCCAGATAAAAAAGCGAGTCCCGTAACAGATGTCGCGAGTATTTTATCATGGCAACAATCAAAACGCCCCGACCGCACGTTTAATTATGCAAACATCAAGCCTTGCCAGATTTCTCATTAGAGCCAAGATAATGACGGCGTACACTGTCGCAAAATTAGATAGCAAGCACGCACCCAAACAGATATACGCGGCACATTAACATAAACCGAATTTGCATGTAAATTACATTTTACAGCATCTTAATTAAAACATTTTGGCATTATAAATGATCGAGGGAGGCGGGTGCCTGCCCTTACCTCACCCCGAGTTTAGTTGATTCGATAGTTTTTAAATTTGCTCCTCGCTTTGAGTGTTAATTACATTATTATGCATGTTATCAACCTATTTATGTTCTTTGGTACGATTACGAGTGTATTTTACGTGAGATTAAATTTATTTTATCGTTCAAAAATTAACTTAACTTATGACTTACAAACGTTCGCTGATATCGAAACGTTATATTTCTGCTGTTTGTTGCTTTAATTTGTTATTTTTTTGTATATAACTCACACATTTATCTTTTACATTTAACGCCCTGTCTTATTACATATGTGTGTGTTTTGATTTTCATGTGTTTACTCTTAAAATGTAAACTGATTTCTACATATTTCATTTAAATAATTAAATCAAGGATATTAGTATTTGAAATATCGTTCGGAATTTAAAATTATTATATAAGTAAATTGACAGTCAGTAATTGTTTTAAAGGTATGTAGTCATATGTGTGTAGTTTATTTCGGAAACAATAGATGTATAAAAAACAAATAATATTTGACATGATTTTTTTTAAGGAATAGTTTGGCGGACGAGCATTTGGGCCACCTGATGGTAAGTGGTCACCATCACTCATTAGCAATGACGCTGTAAGAAATATTAACTATTCCTTACATCGTCAATGCGCCACCAACCTCGGGAACTAAGATGTTATGTCCCTTGTGCCTGTAGTTACACTAGCTCACTCACCCTTCAAACCGGAACACAACAATACTGCGTACTGTTGTTTAGCGGTAGAATGTCTGATGGTACCTACCCAGGCGGGCTTGCACAAAGCCCTACCACCAAGTAAAATTGACGCGATATTATTGGTCGAGAGCTTGAATAATCTACGATATTTAATATACATGGCTTTTTAAAACATTATAGTGATTCGATTAAGTGAATTTATAATTTATAATAAAAAGATATATTTTAACCAATAGTTGTTTGTTTATATAGATAGGCTAATACATATTAGCCAATCACATGGAATACGTAAATCTCTGGTTAGTTTATCAATATTATATAGTATATTATATATACAGCTTTAAAAAAAAAAACGATTCTTACGTCCCTTTCAAAACGCATGTGTACGAAAAGGAAAGCTATAAAATCATGACGATGTTTTTTACTCAGTCCTCCATCAGCAACCCCATCGATGAATCTTTACGTAATAACATTTACATGTAATTTTAAGAAAAGGAAATCTTTTCCTTACAAAGGGCGTAGGCCGAAATTAACAGAAACCTCTTTAAATAATTCGGCAATTAGGGGTGACATAAAATTTACATAATTGTGTAAGTTGTATACAGTTTATGTTTTATCAAAGCATTTATCTATTACAGTCAGACTTACTCTGAATGTCATTAAATGTGAGTTCAAAATTTGTTTAATTTTTTTTAATTAGTTAAAATTTTTGGCGCCATTATTCCTAAAAAAATTGACACGTAATTTTTGCTTATTACAAGTTCATTGAACTTTTGAGGTGTGTTTCGTTTTTTTTTTTATTGAAATTAGATTACGTACACAATTTAAATGCCAATAATTCTAAAAATAGTTACTGTGCTAATAATGGCCGTACCATTCAATCGCAATCCAGGTCTGTAGGCATAAAATGCACAAATCCTTCTGTCATCAGTGGTTACGATAAGACGACGTGTAATACTTTTAATAAACACTCGAATCTACGGTCCCAGAGCTAATCAGATGCCATAACCGTTCTATCGCTATTCAGTAAAAATATTTAGCATATATTATTATTTATTTTCAAAGTAATATTTTCCCGGAACATAGTTGACTTTAGCGTTCAATTCATATATTCTGCTTAAATAAATTATTTAACAGCTTTGATTTAAAAAAATCTTGACACAATTTCACTTCTAAGCTCGTATTGTGTGACTGAGAGCAACTGGAATTAGTTATGAAGAACTAAAGACACCTGTCTTTGTATACAGTGTGGCCGCAGGCTATGCATACACTAAGTAATCTCACATTGTTCCTACATACAAGAAAGCTAAAAGTACTTCAAAAATAATGAACACGTGTTTTCACTGAAATAATGCAAAATTATCCACAAACAATACGAATCCTTCGCGAAACGAGCTTCTCAAAAATAATGATACAAAGCTCTTTATTTCACACAATTACTACAATATGTGAGCGAGTAGACCTGTCATGATGTTTCACACTTTGTGATCTCCTTGAAATAAAACGCCACAGAGTAAGAAATATCGTAGTTATGCTCATTTTAAAATGGCAGCTAACAATGTCTAAAGCAGTAAATAATGTTGCATGTGACGCTTTGAAAAAAGAAGGCGCAGTGTATACGCGATGCGAGAGTTGCGCCGTAGGAAAGTAGTGAAAAACAGGCGCCTAGTGTCAAGTGTAAATCGCCTTGTTAATTTCGCTGGCCCTGCGGCGAATTTCGCCGAGGACGCATTGTGTACGCCGGCTTTATGTCGCGTCTTCCCGTTGTCTGTACACGGCTTTAATTGCGCGCGTCATTGGCGCGCTTTTTGAAAAAAAGAATGACGTGTAATTAACGCGGGAATATGGAACGTGACAACGCGGGTTCTGAGGGAGCGTTTTTTTTTTAATTTTTTTTAATTAGGCAAGGGAAGGGTTTTATTGGCGAAGTGCGTTTTGTTTTGTATTTTCAAATGTTTATACCTACCAAGTTACATATTAGTATTAGGACATAATTACTAGTTTTTTGTTAAAAATAACTAGAAAATTGCGGTAATCAATGGAAAATGTTGATAGAATAACATATAAAATAAAAAAGGTTGATAACAAAAGTTTTTCGTTTAGCATTCAAATTAAACGATTGGGTAAATTTTTTACGGCGTGATTAATTTGATGTATAATTTCGCTGTTTACTGTAGCGTAGGTTGGTAAATAAAAAATAATATTTTTTCGGGGACAATGACTGGTCGAAACGGCGATGATACATGATCCTCGTTTGGCTGGCTCGTGTATTTTTTTATTATTAAAAAATCACATTAACGGCCTTCATTGGGGCGGCGATAAATAATGTCCTCCTTATTCAAATTTTTGTTTTTTGTTTAGCCCCCGCGTTATAAATGAGCTTATTTGGAAACGGCTAAAATGATAGCGAGATAAAAATGTATAAGGGCCTCTGTCAAAGAGAGGTAGCTATGTGATCAAATGATCTAAATTGCGTTATGTTTTATAATGCGATGTGCTTCTATATGTTTTATCTGTGGCGAGTCCAAAATTGCTAACTGTATTTTATAGGCTGTGTCTAACAAATTATCAATTTTGGACTTCTAATTTTAAAATAATGTTTACGTTGAGCGAGAGTACCAGTAGTACCTACAAAATATTTATATTGCTAAGTACCATTTGAAGTACTAGTAAAAGTATCTAAATGGTTCATTGGAAAAGTATTGATGTATTTTCCAACATATTGATTGAGTTAGTTACAGATGTGGCAAATTTTCAGTCGACTCATTAAAGTTTGCTTCGATGGCGATCCACCAATTACCAAGATTTTTACCTTATATCGAACCCGCAATCGTGGCTGAAGATTCAGATTTGGTAACCAATAGACTATTGAGATTGGCGTCGATAATATGACTGTATAAGGGACATATTCATTTCTGTGTGTTATTACAGTCCAATAATATGACGTAACATATTAGCTGCCATGTTTGATTGCCCGGTATAATTTATACTTCCTGCAGAGCTAATATTCTTGATTTAAAGAGACTAATAACTATTACAAATCCTTAATAGTAAAGTACTCTTTCTCAAAAATAGTATATTATTCATTTAATCAGTAGTCCACGTAATAGTACGACTTATTGTTGATTATGGTATAGGTACTTATCTAACCGGTAGATGTAAAGTTTTTCCACATAATGCAATGTTGCTAGCGCTTGGAAAGAGACCCACTTATATCTGTCCTCGTCTTTCGTATCTGGATCTGGTGTAGTGCGGATTCGTTAGTCTGACCCTCGCATTATACCGCCATTCTATCACCTTACTACTAAGGTAGAACTACGGTCTTATAATATAAACATAGATATTTATTATATAAACAAAATTGAATTAATCACAAAAACGGGGAAATGCTGCTAGCATTCTTGCCACCATTCCACGCGGTCAAGATTTATACAGTAACTAGTTTTAGTTCATATTTGTATATATATATATATTTAAGCATTTAATGTTGTTAATTCTTATGTTACTTTATAAAGTTAATCATAAAAGAAAACAAAATTTAAGTAGTATCATCAAAATTTAGTAGTATTACTACTCAATATGAAATATTTATTTTCATATTATAATAAACAAAAAGTGATTAAAAAACTATTAATAATATTTATATATATATTTATATTTATCATGTCCAACAACTAAATGTTTCGATTCTCAAGCAATAAATCTTGTATGAAACTCAAAATAAGTGAACTATTTATTTTATTTAATAATAAAAGTATGGACTACTGATAAAACTATTGAGTTTCTGACTAGTGCTCAGGTTCTTTTTCATTGAATTAAACTCAGCATAATAGTCTATAACTTAGTTTTTGGTTTCCTCAAACCCTTATTGCGTAAACAATGACAAAATCAATGTCAAAATCAAAATATTTTTTGTTGAAGTAGCCTCATAAATGTAAGCCTCACTTCAATCGCCATGTAACACTATTGAGTAAAATTTGAAGTCACCACTTATTCATAAAGTAGTTTGCACTCAGAAGAACTGACAACAAACTCAATTCGTTAAACTAAACTTCCTTACCAATCAAAACATCCGAATCGAAAACACACCACAATCTCCCCATACATAATGTATGAAAATTAAAGAAATGCAATGAAACGATCGTCCCATTGTAGATAAACGGCCCATTTCCACTGGCACAATTGAATGATGACGAACCATTGTGACTATGTTTAGAAGATCCTGCACATAATGCCAGGATAGGTGCTGCCATTTGCTCCACTTAGCGCTATTATTATGCTTCACTAGGTCAGTGTATGCGAATTGTAGAGGGCTAGATGAGATCCAATGAAGGAACATTTTGCGATGCTGTGCGAGATCGTAATTTATATTATGTAAGTGTGTAAGCATATGGCACATCGGTTGCTCCCCCTGTATAATCTAGGATTATATTTAGTAGCAGTCTTCAAATCGAGTACCTCTTGCACGTTGTGTAACGGACGATTGATAATATTATTTTTCCGCGACTATCATGACAAGAATGATTCTAAAATTAAATCTTGCAAATATTTTATAATGTGAAAAATAAAAGAGCATTAGCGTATGTTATAGTATCATCACTTCATAGTATAAAACAAAGTCGCTTTCTCTGTCCCTATATCCCTATGTATGCTTAAATCTTTAAAACTACGCAACGAGTTTTGATGCGTTTTTTTTAATAGATAGAGTGATTCGAAAGGAAGGTTTTTGAAACACATGGACAATAAAGTAAAGAAACACTGATATTTCAGAAGTTTGTAATGTGATGTCGTAAATAAACAAATCCTGTAGTATATTTAGTATCATTATTGCGTAGGGTCGCTAGTTATGAATAAAATATAATCGTAAATATTTAATACGTAAATTTATATGTAGTAAATAGTTATATGTACGGACGAGATTCATCTGAGTTTCTTGCAAATCTTATTAGAATTAGCATTCCAAATAAGCGGTAGGGTTAACTTTAATTATTCTCGTAAAATGTTGTTTGAAATCGGTTTATTTTAATAAGATAAATAAAGATTTTTATTTTTAACTAATATATCAATAACATTCACCTTTTCACGGTTTAAATAATGAGGGATCTCATTTTTATAACTACTGGTCTGAATTGCAGTGTTAATAGTAAAATTTTTAGAAAATGAAATATTTTAAATTTAGAATGTGTTCTATTTAAATCATATATACTTATATTAATTCACTTGAATAGTTATGCTGTAGTCCACTTAAAAATTACAGTACATAAAATGTTCCCTCTGACTATGTATAAATAATAAGATAGATCTAAAAATCATATAACATATAAATATACAATACCTATTGCTCATATCCATATAATATATATGTTATAGATATTGAGTAAGTAGTTTTTGTGTAAATGTTTATAATATAAGTATAACTAATTATACCTACATAACCATTATAAAAATAAACATGCAACAATTCTAGTACTACCCAGTGGCGGATTTACAAATCTTCCGCTAGTACGCTAATAGACTATTCAATTTTTGCCGCCCCTACTTTTTTTTTGCAACATTTATGATTTGTGTTCTATCGTCCTCATTACGAATTTTTTTCTCGTTATTAGTATAATTATAAACTAGGTGATATTTCAGTCAGTTACTAGAATAGTTTTCCAACCCGCTATGAAGTGACGAGTATTCGCATTACGGACGTAATGTGTATACATATAATTTTAAGTTTTTTTTTTTTTTTATTTCTGTAAGATAATAACAAATTTGAGCTAAATTTGCCGCCCGTCTAAATCTGCCGCCTACTTAGCCTATTGGTAAATCCGCCACTGGAACTACCGTATTCTATACATTTCCGATTATGACGTAAAACTAATCAATATTTAACTCTGTGAGAACTGAATTTCATGAAACTTAGTATGAAGTTTTGTACTCCAAGGAAGGATAGGCTACATTTTTTGCCTAAAACATGACAACCAAACTACGAAGAACGCAAGCGAAGCCGCGGGCAATAACTAGTATCACATGATTCGCTACAAGTAATTTGTATTCGCTTTTCTGGCTTCACTACAAAGTCCCGAGCGCTCCATCTGTCCTTTATTTTATAAACCGAGTCAGAATCATCAATATTAATGTTAACATCGAAGCGTGATATTATAATCACTTAGTGACATCGCAATCGTTCGGAAATTCGTCAATTATCTCGATATAATATTATTTACATTACAATATGGCGGACCGATTTCAGTTAAACTGTAATTTCGCTGGACACATCCGGTCGCATTGTAAATAGTCCGTGTTATCTTAATTTAATTGTGATATTATAATATCGCGGCTTTTACACTCCGATGTTAATTATATAGATCTGTAAATACGTACAAATGAAAATGTAACGAATTAATTTCTATAAATAAATAAATATTGGACAACATCACATTACTTTGATCCCAATGTAAGTAGCTAATGCACTTGTGTTATGGAAAATCAAAGTGCAGGTACCACCAACACCCACAACCAAGACGACATAGAAAACTAATAAACCCTCTATATCGACTTGGCCGGGAATCGAACCCGGAAATTGGTGTCGCAATGACAATGAAATGGGTAAACTTAACTGTCGGTGGTGACCACTTACAAACAGATGATGCATTTCATCGTCCGCTTACCAATTTTATAAATTGATTGATAATCAAATGAACTAATTAATGGTATGTGATCGTATGTACCCTATTATAGGTATATAAAATCTTGCCTTGTATTTGCGATGAATTAAAAAATTGTGAGGACACTTGCCTGTTGGTTGAATAATCTCTAAATATTCTTCTTGAACCGAAGAGGAAGACTTAACAGGAATTTGACACGGTTTTTTTTATAGATAGAGTAACTCGAGAGAAAGTTTTTTGTATGTACATGAACAATATAGTAAAGTAACGCTGACAATTTTAGAAGTTTCTATTTTGATAAATAAACAAATTCTTTAGTGTATTTAGTATCAGCATTGCACCCGTGCGAAGCCGGGGTGGGTCGTGACTATATAATGAAGTATTATTATTGCTGTGTAGTTAAAAAGCAAATTGTTTTGATTTCCTGTTACAAAAGATGACTGCATTAGTTTCAGGCACAAAAGCAAGCGCAGCTTTTCCCACTATAGAACCTAGGAAATCATCTTTCTAGCTAACTACACCAGAGGTACAAATATACTCCAAAAGTGATTCCACAGTACATATGGATTCTTTACTAACCTGCCTTAACTTAAAATATTCTCTATTGAAATAGAATTATAAAAGCATATTAAAACTTCATATCACAATGTCGTATTAAATGTCACCACCAGTTCGAAACGTTCTTCCGGTTATACCACGGAGAGCCGACTAGAAACTCAGTAGATTCCAGCATTTTATTGCCGATTTTTTAAGGTATAGGTTGGCGGACGAGCATATAGGCCACCTGATGGTAAATGGTCATCATCACCCATAGACAATGAAGCTGTAAGAAATATTAACTATACCTTACATCGTCAATGTGCCACCAACCTTGGGAACTAAGATGTTATGTTTGTGCCTGTAGTTACACTGACTCACTTACCCTTCAAGCCGGAACACAATAATACTGAGTACTGTTATTTGGCGGTAGCATAATTGATGAGTGGGTGGTACCTACCCAGACGGGCTTCCACAAAGCCCTACCACCAAGTAATTAAGTAAGTAAGATTTTGGTCCGTATCTACTTTCAGATACGAACCTAGATGCTTGCAAAGCCTACTTGAATAGAGTATAATTTGATTGAACATATGTATGTTCCTATATACCTATTAGTTTTTTATATAACAATGATAAAATGCAATAACAAAACGCTGTTTTACTTTTTGTTTAAGTGTCAACGGTTTATTTATTACATCTGATACATGCACGCTCTTTACCCTTGACATACAAGGTCGACGTCTAACGTCTTTGATTGATGAAAATAGCCGTTTATTTCTGAGTCACGTGGTGTAACGGGGACAAATTCTGATGGACAATTCACGCTTTAATATTAATTATTAAAGTTGAATATTTTATTAAGTCGGATAATAATAGATACGATTTTAATTTTTAATTTTAGTAAAAGTGATTATAAATAATAAGTTTTCATGGAGTTCGATTGAGTGGGTTCTATATTGTAAGGAGGTGATTTTAAGTCTATTCCAATGTAGGCGTTGGTAGGTTCACATGTAAAAGATGTTTTTTTAACAAATTACATTATAATTTAACATAATACTATATATACAAAATTAAGGACTTAGGAACATTCTGGACTTTTTTAAGTCGCAGTCTCATTAAGGATTTACGTGTTCCACTGGACCACTTCTAATCTTATTCAGGTATGTTTTGTATAGAAATATAACTACTGACTTTCTAGTCAGTTTTACTCAGTAGATTTTTTATTCTGAATTGAAATAATTTTGAAAAAAAGTCTTTCAATAGTGCTCATAAGCGTTACTACTTGCATACTTTGATTGAAAAAGAAAAAAAATATTCTGATTATAATAATGAATATTAAACACGACAACAAACATTTAAAACACAATCTATTTATTACGATTTATATATTTATATTTAAAGAGTAAAATCTCAAAAAGTCAATAGATTGGTACAGATTTTACTACCTATGTAAATATTTACCTATGTAAATATACTAATTGTTATTACAATTAGTATATTTACATAGGTGCATATACCAATACAACTTAAACTTTCAAATGTTAATACTTTATCATCAGTCGAAATAGTCGCTAAGTCCTCAATAGCTCTAAGGCATATAGTTGCCTAGCGATGTGGAAGTCACAGGTACCTTCCTCGAGGCTGTTGGCGTGGCCATTCCTCTTATTTGATTACTTACTATTAATGTAACTAGGAACATTTATGTCGACATTTAAAAAAGTATCATCTAAAAAATATTTTTTTAAAAATCGAACATCTGTACTTTAAGCAAAACCAATAGAATTTGTACTTTTAATTTTTAAAAATGGCAAGGCTGAATAAGTTTTTTCGTAAGATAAGAATCATAAAAAAATTTGAAGTGCGTAATATTCCTAGACGTATTCAAGGTGGTGGTGATACTGAAAACAGATATAAAAGAAATATTTAGAAATGCATATATGATAAGTTGTATAACAAGACCACGTGAAAGCAATTAAAACGGCATCTTAAGGGGAGCTATTCTAAGGCTTCATTCAAACTGAACACCTTAGATTATTCATATATCTAGATAAAATGTCGCACTAAAAATAATTAAAAGAAATCAACTAACTTTATTATCTTGGTGTGCGTGACAGCTAAGTTTGACACGTGTCAAATGACATACTTTATTAGTGTGTGTGTATAACAAGGAAATTACTACAACTATGCTAGTCTTCAAAATTCAATTGAGTTTGTTTCCTCGACCGTACCAATCAATCTCTTTCGTGTCTTCTCCATTCTACGTGACATTGGTTACTAAAAGTCATTAAACCAAGAATTGAAATGAATTAGTGTGCGTGTACTTAGTCGAAAATTATTATTATTATTATATATTAGCTTTGTCTATATATAAATCTATATTAATATTATAAACGAGAACGTAACTCTGTCTGTCTGTCTGTGACTTATTCACGGCCAAAGCACTGAGTCGAATTTGATGAAATTTGGTATGAAGAAAGCTTGAAGAGAAAGGACATAGTCTACTTTTTTGTCTTACACATGAGAACCAATACCTTAAAAACAAGCGAAGCCGCGACGACAACTAGAAGTCATATAAATAACTATCACTGAATACATAATTGTATAGAGAATTGACACATTAATTTATTTCTATTGAATTTATATTAATTATTTGAAGAAAATCTTCTGTAGTTAAGGTAGTACCTGTTTAAGGCTGTACATGACACATTTTGGAATTGACAACGTGCATACGTCATTGTTACCACGAATATTGAGTTTTAGGCGCTAATGTGTTTATCAGCTCGTAATTACTTCAACAATATTGATACGAAATTACAAAGATACATACAATATTTTGTTATCATTTAAGATGTAGGTAAAATATCAACCTCACCTTAGAAAGTTGTGTTTGTTTTTACAGTTTTTCTTAACCATTACAATCTATAGACTTAGCAATCAAATTAATGTACGGTAGGTATTTTTAGTAGAATATGGTAGGTGAACTAGCCAAAGGACCTTGTTGGTAAGTGATCACCACTACCCATAGACGTAGGTACTGCAATATGACAATGAGTCGCCGCAAGAGCTAAGATGTTACGTCCTTTGTGACTTACACTGGCTAAATGCTTAAACTGGAACACAAACATACTTAGTATTGCTATCTGGTCCTAAAATATCTGATGAGTGAGTGAGAACCCAGAAGAGCTTGCACACAAAGTGTAAGAAATGCATACATATGTTATTAAAACATACTTTGTATTATGTCCATATTTTGTTCTACCTATTCTCTAGTCTTATGCATAATAGAAAGGGCCTATGTACAACATTACACAACGAATCAAACAAATAAATACATCATTAATTAACTTTAAATATTCATATCATATTCAGCATATCTGATGTGATGAACCCTCTAAACTCACTTCCTGTTCTTGATAAGGCTGTTGATTTGACATAATCTTTAAGCAGCTATGTTGTTAGTACAAGGGAATCCAAACTACTCGAAATATAAGACACTTCACGTTAAAGAAATCTTTTCAGATTATAATTGCTTCGTGCATTTAATCTAATTTACGTATACGTCATCGGCAGTCATTATCTGATAACATAAACATTGTAATTAATTAATTTATGTTAGTTTATGTCTGAGTGTATTTCAAGACATTTTTGTCGTCCCGTCGCGTCGGTCTTTCAGTCTGACACGAGCCTAAGTTGTAACGCAAAAATTGACATTTTCATGAATATTCATGGAGCAAATAATTTATATATCCTGTCAATGTGTAAGTTTTAGATTTATGTATAGCATTAATAAATTAATAACAAATATAAATCAGGTTTAGGTGAGATTTTTGTTTCCCTGTTTTATTAGACACATTAATTCATTTCAAATGACGCATGTTGGTAACCCTTTGGAATGAAACGAACACTTTTGTTTTTAGAATATACGTAATATATAAAAATTAATTATTTTGATTTAATTTTATTATATGACCTTCAGTTTTTTATGTGTATAAAAATAAAGGTCATATAATAAAATTATATTATATAAAAAATATATATATTGAATGAAATGGACATAATGTATTACGTATTTTTTCCTGCATATAAGTTGTATGATTAAAGAATAATAATTTTTGGAGATATTATGAAAATATAATAAATATAATTTGGATCTAACATAACCATTGTTGGAAACAGAATTTATAAATTAATGTAATTACTATTTTTAAGACGATAGTAACCCCCAGGTTTTGAAGAGATACGCATAATTCTATAATTATTTGTTATTGTATTAAAGTTGCAAACCAATGTTATTTTCTTGCAGATTTATTTTAACTACCAGACTATCTACAGACTTAAAAATTACTTTTTCACAATATTTCAATATTTTGCAACATTTACAAGTATTATCTGTTGAATTTAAACTTACAAATTAAAAAAAAAATAACAAATCAACGAATTAAAAAAAAGTGTGTTTAATTTTGTCTGCAGTGTCTGCATTATCATTAAATACAAAACTATGTAAATTAAACCGTGGTGACTTTGACATTCTTTATTTTTCAGATCTCGTCTCTTCTATTGCAATACCCCTAAGCATCTTCTTAAATATACTTTTTCGATATGGCAACATTGAACGAAACTGGCGTCATTGAATACCAAAGAAGTTTCACTTGAGAGTTGTCACTATTATAAATTATGTATTTTTTTTATTTTTTAATAGTGTTCGATTTTTAAATTATTGTACTTTTGAATGTATCATTCTTTTTTATATTCGGTATGTGATCTTCAGAAGCTAGACAATACATATTACATAGATAGTATTGTGATCTCTTATCACGGTCCGGCGGAATCATTTTAGCGCGTGTGTCCAGTGTGTAGCAACTACGTACTCTATAAATTATGTTGTGTTCCAGCTTCTAATAACCTTTGGTGCTTTATAATTTTTTTAATGTCTACCTTTTTTTTATATTTTAACTGTCTACTCATATATATTCAAACGCCAGTAATATATGCAATGATTTGTATTTACCTAGATTAATTTTATTAATTTTTACAAATTAAAATTTATATTAAAGTTTTACTTTTATTGATTTAAAGTTCATGACATTCTTTAAGTATAACTGTAATGTATATACAAACATATTCGTCAGTTTAGTTATAAAGAACGAAGACATCTTTCTACTTAGTTCAATGAAAAAACCAACAACAATATAACAATTTTTTTAAAAAAGCTAACGTTTAAAAAGAAATGCAAAATATCGTCCAGGTTATCGACAACTGGTTCGACATTTAAATTACGAGCGGGACCCATTTTTATCTGTTTTTTTCCCGTCGAGCCTAGGGGTGGCGCGTTTTTTTTCGCCTTACTTTTTTATCGAACGGTCCACTCTCCAGTGTGGGGTTAAACGGTCGATATAGGCCTACTTGTGCGGGGCATCGACTTTCATAAAAGTAGTTTTAATTAATTTGTAGCCAGCTATTCTGCCTAATTGATTGTGTCGCTTCTACCTTTGAATGTTACTTAACGGTTAATTGCAATCAGGCTAAATTAAAAAAAAAAACTAACATTTATTTATTATTTATCTGTATTTCCAAAAAATTGTCATCGTCGTTTAAATATGTATATCCGATGGGAGCACTTCTTAGCTACTGTATCAAATTAATTTAATCATTCTATGAAGTTTTGATATGCGACAAATGTCAGGTTTTACGCGAATGAATAAAAAAGGTCATATACCTATAGAGAAATTTCTAACTAAGGATCATATTAGTGGTTCATAGGAGTCATATTATCTTAACTTCGTCGGGTTATAAAGTTCTTTCATTGGAATAGTTCCATATAATAACATTATATATGCATTAATAATAGTCTATTATACATTAAGGATTACATAGATATAATGATTTATAATCACTTCCGATGTTATGAATATAAAATCCGCAATATTCTAATTCACATGTTTTTCGTTATTTTTGCGACAATATTTGATAACCTAGTTGTTTTTTTCCATTTATTTCGATGTATTTCGATTTTTAAACTGGGAATATACATACAAGCTTATATAACATTTACACATATTGCGACATTCAATACTGATATAAATATAATATATGTATAGTGACAATAAAGAACAAACCAATTAATCTATCAAGAACAATATTCCCTAATGCCCAATTCTATTGAAATCACAATCTGTATCGTACACAAATATGTAAAAAGTCTGTTTCCTTTGGTCGAAAAAATAAAAAAAATATCGAATCTATTCCCGGCCAATCAAAACAGGAGCTGTAAACATTTTATTACGTTACAGCGAAGCAATCTCCGCACGATCTAAAGCCTTTGTGCTTTCATATTCACAGCATTGACAGTTCAAGATATAGGGCTGGTACATCCTAATTATAACGTATTATGTAAAATCATATTTTAAAAATCGAATTTTTATTATTTAATTAAAATTATACAATCTTTAATCGATCAACGAATATAAATATTTAAATGTTATATGTATATAGTATCTGATGCAAATGTATTTCTTACCCGACGGAACATGAAAATTTGTTTTGTTACTGGAAAAAGCCTAGATTAACCTAGCTGTCGAATTATTTCTAACAAATACCTATAATAAGTATTTAAACACATACGTAATCATGTAATCTATCTTTTTTTTTAAATGGCAACACACTTAACTTAACTATTTCAAATAAATACGTCGTATTTTATGTCAAAGCAATCGCATGCATCTTTGTTCTTTTTTTATGTGAATTATTCTATTTTAAAACAAATATTTATACTAATATTATACTTATGCGGACACGAGGGGAACCTTTTTTGAAGACATGAAATCACTATTCTAAATTCAAAAGTTTTGTTTGATAGTTTTTATGCAACAGTGAAGCAATGGATAGATTTGATTGAAATGATGTAGTTTATGTGCAACTAGCGACCCGCCCCGACTTCGCACGGGTACAATACTGATATCAAATATACTACGGAACTTTATGACATCACCTTATAAACTTCTAAAATTACCAGCGTTTCTTTACTATATTATCCATGTATTGTATATAAAAACCTTCCTCTTGAATCACACTATCTATTAAAAAAACGTATCAATATCCGTTGCATAATTATAAAGATCTAAGTATACACAGGGACAGACAGTAAGCGACTTTGTTTTATACTATGTAATGATAATGATGATGCAGAATTTTGAAGAGTACTTTTTGGATCGGAAAAATGTACAAGAAAAACATCGCTAGTTAAATTCGTATTTGTTCTTACTAAATCTTGAACTTATCTTTATATGTAGTAACTTCCTCAGTTGTGCATTGTTTAATACAGATCAAAGCTTAGCCTAGTGAGGTAACAATTACTTTTTGTCAAGAAATTCTCACTAGAACCCGCCGCTCGTAGTTTTCTTCCTTGGTCCTGTGCCTGAACTATTTTCATATGAGATCGCTTCCATCGAATTATAGATTTAAATGAATAGAGATTGAAATAATAGTTTCCACCCATCTATGAACACACACATTGGTAAAGCAAGGCATATTATTCAATACAAGATTATACAAACGATAAAAAACGTGGAATTAATACTTATTGACTCCTAGGCAGGATATATTACATACATTACATACATAATTGTATTTGACTGTAATTTTGAAAAGTTGAAAAGGAGTAACTACTGAGATTTTTGCCGGTTCTTCTCGGAAGAATCTACTTTCCCAACCGGTGATAGCTTCATTTAAAATACTTTTTAAATGACTACTCATAAGTGCTTGTAAAGCCATCAATAAAGTATATTCTGATTTTGATTTTTGTTCAAAATGATCAAGTTTGGGAGTCAGAATTAAATATTTCAATAACTCTCGTTGCATATACGAAAGAACTATAATTAAAATGACTGACAATTCACTACAATGGAATCCCACTTATAGAAGTATTCCGTAATACGAAATACAATGTCGTCTTAAAACATGCAACGTACAGACAGTACCCCGTTATAATTTATTATATTGTTTTAATGATTAAAGAACATCTGTGCATATAATGATATGTCGTTTAATTATTATGAAACCAGTTAAGGAGATCCGACTTCCTCACAATGCTATTACTGTTAACTGGTAATTACGTAAATTTGTTTCAAGCGCAAGTCTTTTTTCTTTTTCGAGAGGTCAAAATAATATTGTAACATATTTAAAAAAATATTATATTAAAAAATAAAAGTCAAAAGAGTTTTCATTTAAATTATTTTTATTATTTTAAATATACCTACATAATTTTATTATACTTGTGAAATCTATGTTTATTAATAGTTATATTTATTTTTAAAATAAATAAAAAAATGAGTTTTTTGGACCGTTTCGATTTGACGTTTTTATGAAAACCGTCGGAAGATTTTTCACAGTTAACAAGCAACTATGTTTGAAGGCATGTTTATCATTTGAAATGATGTCTTCCAGCACACACACACACGGAAAAAAACAATTCGAACACATAAATTAAAGGATAACATAATTTATTTAAGATTAAGTATTAGTTCCAGGATCACACTATTGATTTGTTTATTATTTTGTTGGTTTATATTGTAACGTAAAGTGCGCTGGTGTTATCTTCAGTGAGACCAAGTAAGGGGTTACATAATTGTGTTTGTTATCGATACGGCTCCAACAAACAAAGGCTCCACATCTGACAATAAATAGCTACAATTATACTATTCTATGAAGATTAATAAAAAATGTTTTGTAATTACATATTTTTTTCATGCATGCTTTTGTGTATAGTAGGATCATGTCGATCATATATCTGAAGTTACGGGCGGGTGAGTAACTTTTAGTATTCTGTGTATTTTACTAGTCTGTATATAACTTAAGTTTGACATTAATAAATATTATTTATTATTTATAAGGAACCCTAAAACGATGAAACGTTTGAAAACCATTTACAGCTTTACTTGTAAATTTATAAAGTTATGTAATTACGATGTAAAAAACGATGATGATGCTTAAAATTAAAAAAAAAAACGTAACGTAATTAAGTTAATTTATCGAATAAGTTTTAATAGGTATTTAATAGATGTTGATTATTTTTTTGTCTCATTACAAAATACGTTGTTGTATTGGTAAACCACATATGTATAGTATGAAAGTTTTTAAATACTTACATCTAGCTACACTTTTAGACGAAGGTCAGAGGTTTAACATCCTACGAACATATTTTCATCTTTATTTATTTAGCCGAGTTGATCCACTGGCTATAGCAGGTCGTCTAGCAAATAGGTGAACTATTTTCTTGATGGTAAGTAGATATAAAATGTCCAATGATACGCCACCAACCTTGGCAACTAAGATGTTATAGCCTGTAATTGTACTGGCTACTCGCCTTTCAAATCGGAATATAATATTTGCTTTTTAGTAGATCAAAGACCAACCAAAGAATCGCTTAAATCTGCAATTTTAACCAAAGATTGCTGAACTGAAACTGAACTTTCCCTTGCAAAACCATCAATCATCCATCTTCTTTAGAGGTAAAGTACATCATACAAGTGTGGGTTGACATTCCTACCTCTAGTGCATCCAACATACATTAAAGCAGTGATATAGGCAGGCGATCGGGTAAACGTACCACCTGGTGGTATTTATTCACTGTCTCACAATGCCAATGTTACATGCCTTTGTAGTTACACGGGCTCATTCACTTACTGTATAATATCTGATGACTCGGTGGTACCTACCCAGACGGGCTAGCACAAATCCACCAAAAAAAGGACTCTAGGTGGAAATTATTAAGTTCTGTGTATGATGACTAAACCGCTTGCAGTTTAACTAATTGCTCGATATTGACGTCATCGGATGGTAAGTTTGCCTGATGGTAGATTTTTACAGAGCTCCCCTGAATAGGTACCACCTAATTCTTAAGCTACCGTTAAATAAAATCTATAATAAATACGCTTCTATGTAAATTGTGCAAAATAGTTTCCAAATTTAAATTGAAGACGTTTTTTAATAATTATTGCATTGTATTGTATCAAACATTTAGGGACGACTTGGTTAATTTAGTAAATTAGCAAATGGTCTTAAAATAAAGGTTGAAAATGTATTTTAGTTAGCTTTTATGTATGTCTTTGTGTAACTGTAAAGTGAATATTCAAATGTACTCATATAAAGCTTCTTTAAATACAGAACATTTTAATTTGCATAACGTAATGATATAGATAATGCTAATGATAAAAGGGGCATGCACTAACGGTTACGTAATAAATTATGTAATACATAAGTTTTTAGTAACATATTTTATAAAGTTAAGTAAAGTAACAGCCTGTAAATTACCCACTGCTGGGCTAAGACCTCCTCTTACATTAAGGAGAGGGTTTGGAACGTATTCCACCTAGCTGTTCCAATGCGGGTTGGAGGAACGCACATGTGGCAGAATTTCGTTGAAATTAGACACATGCAGGTTTCATCACGATGTATTCCTATAAATCCTATTACTTGAACTTGAGCTGCAATGGCCCCTTGGTTAGAACATATTTTATAATATGGTACAATTAATGTAGTTATAGATTTTATTTAGGTATTTATAATGGAACCTTACTGTGTATAAATGTTACCAGATACAGAAACAAAAATAAGAGTTATCGATATTCAAAAAGGATAGGCAATTTTATGCATTAAAAATTATAAGAAATGTTTGTAAAATAATATGTTCTATGTTATGTAAAAAATGTTTTCTCTTTAAAATCTTTTAAAAATAAATGTGTGGCTTGGAATAATCTGCGTAGCACAGAAGTGGATCTGGGATTTGGAGAAAGGAATCAATGTACGTAAGAATTACATTGAGGACTTAAATCAAAAGTAACTCTGTCTGGCTGTCGCTCTTTCACTACCAAGTCTACGAACCGAATTTGATGAGATATGTAAGAAGCAAACTTGAACTCCGAGGAAGGACATAGGTTAGTTTATAACACGTGACTAAGCCCTAAAGCGCAAACGAATCCGCAGGCAGCAACTAGTAAGAATATATAATTGAAAAATTTTAAAAATAGAACAAATATACAAATCGTGACTGCGTGCAGTAATGACAAGAATGCAAGCGTTTATTCGCAGTTCCAATTTTACTGGCAGAAATAAGCCAGCCTTCTGTTATAAGTGAAAATTATTAGACGGAGTGTTTTATATTTCCTTCTCACTCTCTTATTACAAATAATTTCTTTTTTAAATTTCGAGTTTAAGTTCTTGGACATTGTAGTAAGTAAGTAGTAGTAAGTAGTAGGGTAAATAATTTTATTGAAAGTATAACAGCTTGTCTTATTGACTCCACTGATAACAGGAGTGTGGTACGTTCCATGCTTTTAGCATTCTTGATATCTTTGCACGCGATTATGTAAGGCAACTGTTTTAAATTTTTATTTGTATGTTATGTTATGTTATGTTATTATTGTAGGTCTTTAGTGTCAGTAATAAGCGAAATTAATATTGGTATCATTGTTCTGAGATATAATATTTAGTTAGAGATTCCGGTAATTTTTTGCTACAATTTTATAGATGAATTGTTCTCAGACATGTCCACAGTTTATTGTCCTTTAAATTCATTTTAAATAAATAACAATAACGACTTAAATGTTTAAATAGAAAAAAATATAACTTTATATTATCCTGAAATCAATGTATCATTTAAATAGTTAAGAATTTTTTTTAGTATCTATATTATATTAAATAAAAAAATTATAAATCTCTCATTTAATTGCTACATTTTATTTAGCAATTTCATTTTTTTTATATTTTATTTCTTATTAGTTTCCCTCGGTTGTAATATGTGTGTATAAGTAATTAATTTAAAAAAAAAAACAATATATTAAAAAAAGTTTCGGCCATACAAGACATAATATGTAATGATGTCTGACCAATGTTTACCTAATCAACCATTTCGAGGAGGAATTAGAGACATGTTACTTGGCTCTTACTGCGCTCTCACTGTTATAATTTAAACGACACCGAAAACATTCATATCAAAAACTATAATAATACAATATGTAAAACACTATATGTTAAAAAGAGACAGAAACAAAAGGAAAGATTTTCCGTTACCTTTTCTGTCAGTTCAATATCCCAACAATCATTGCAAATGCAAATAGTTCAGAAAACTAATGTTTAATTGTCCATTCCAGAATATATACTTCGCTATGGAGCTACTTTCTAAATTTTATGAATATATTTATTTATTTATATTATTTTGTCTTGTTATGATATGTAATTGTTTATTTATTTTATAATTCATTGCTGTCTGATTAATAAACCTATAATTATTATTAATAAAAACAAATTTAAACATAAAGAAACATACATACTTTTTGTAACCTTATATGCTTAGTATGATTTACATTTACTATATAATTATTGTAAGTACTCTCTTAAGTTGTTATATATTATTGGTATGTAATAAAATATTATTTATCTAAACTAAAATTATAAATGTGAAAGTAACTTTGTCTGTATGTCTGTCGCTTTTTCACCACCAAACCGCTGAACCGATTTTGGTGAAATTTTATATGAAGCAAATTTCAACTCTAAGGAAGGATAAGCTATTTTTACTTTCATCCTAAAACGAAAGTGAAACCGCGGGCGACAAATAGTTATTATAAACAAAAATTGAATATAAAATATAATTTCTCATTAAAAATTAACCGTTGACAACCCTAGGGCCGCTAACATGCAGTAGCCGGCTATCGAGTCGCCTTATTAATAAACATGCGCTAACAATAAATAATTGTTTATAATGAACTTTATAATATATTAGTGCAGATACTTCATTATCTCGCGGTCGGCACGCACACACTTGCTGTGTTTCACGCAAGGATGCAAGCCTCCGTGATGGATCAGTTATATATCGATATCGATAAAAATTACTATTATAATTACGCACTTAAGAAATAAACCAAAAAAAAAATATTGAAAAACTTTTCTATATATTGTAGTTAATGTTTCTAGTGTTTATTTTTTATTTAAACATTCATACACAAAGGTATATAGTATTATTATTTTTTAAAATTATCAATTAGTTAAGCATTAATTATTGATTGAAACATTTCATTACTATGTTATATAGTTAAGGTTGTTTATTATTATATAAAGATGTATAAATGTTACCCACATCAGATGATGACAAGAAATTAACAATAAATATATTATAAACTAACACTACGAAAATAAAATTTCATTAAATTAACATTTTCCTTGGACAAACTACAGTAATTTATCGACTTTAATAGTTACATACAATTTCTACAAATAAAACTGTATCTCAAATTACAATTTATTAAATAATAATTTACAATCAAATAAGTATGTAACTTATCATATATATAAATTAAAAAGTATCGATGAATTAAAACAGTTTTAGCGCGTCACTATTATGCGCAGGAGCATCGTCGCTCGCATTTTCTTTTATCGACGCATTGATTAATGCGGCTCGATTTGAATAATAATTTTGAGGCACAAACGTTATTGTATGATAAATTTAGTGCAAATTGTAACTTGAGGTCCTGAATTACAATATATATGGTTGTAAAGTCACTCAGATTTATAAAGACGACGATCTTTATAATTTTATTATTATAGACTCGAGACTGTATTTGTTAATGTCTGACGTCGCGTGTGCGTTTATCGTTATTTGAAAAAAAACTTTTATAGTATTTAATTTAAGTATGAATCACTTTTTCTTTAAAATATTTATATGTATGTCGGTGGAACAGGATGTTTAATGGGAGGATTTGATGGTTGATCCGACAGTTGGAAGGCTATGTGAGCCAAAACGGCCAGTGGTTAGAACGCGTGCATCTTAACCGAAGATCGAGGGTTCAAATCCAGGCAAGCACCACTGAATATTCATGTGCTTAATTTGTGTTTGTGTGAAGGAAAATATCGTGAGGAAACCTGCATGTGTATAATTTCATAGAATCGCCACATGTGTATTCTACCAACCCGCATTGGAACAGCGTGGTGGAATGTGTTCCGAACCGTCTCCTCAAAGGGAGAGGAGGCCTTAACCCAGCAGTGGGAAATTTACAGGCTGTTGTTGTTGTGAGCAAAATGGGTTGCAAGTCATTATCGTACTAATTCGATATCGTATATCGTATTAAAGACATTTGTCAAATAATAACGGCTCGTTTTGCCATGACACTTACAACTCCATTCGGGGTGACCCGCTCTGAAAAATAAATCAGCCATTTAATATTTTTGGCAGTTCCAATAATTAATTATGAACTATACAAACAAATAAAGCGCGAGCTGTTATGTATATATTTTTAACTTTGTAGGTCACATGGTCATGCTGTATTTTGACAGTCAAGCCGTAGAAATATTATTATTCCATACAATGCCCCATCGACTTTAGGAACTAAGATGTCATGTTCCTTGTGCCTGTAGTTACACTGGGTCACTTACCCATCAAACCGGAACACAACACTACTAAGGATTTTTGTTTGGGAGTAGAGTATATAATTTTGTGTTTAGTATAAATTGGTATCCGTTAATAAATAATTCGTATTTCGAATTTGGAATTTTCAAACCGGTTTATTTATTTAAATCTGAGTTAACTCGAATTCGAATTTCGAATATTAAATCTGTACATGTAAAAATCGATGTTAGTAAATCTTTTTGAGATAAATTGACACCGACAACCTGTGATCATGAATCCACACATATATCATAAAGGACAACAGTGCAATGGTTTAGTTATGTGAAAAGCAGGTACGATTACCCCTTTCGCTATTCTGGTCCTCAGTCCCAGCTTTATACTTATACTAGTAGTTGTCCGCGTTTTCGCTCACTTTTTAGGGCTTTAGTTGTCATGTGTCAGGCGAAAAAAGTAGCCGATATCATTTCTTGGAGTTTATTATATATATTAATATAATTATAACATAATTTAATAATAGAAAGATTCATTTATTTAAATTATTGAATTATATGTTGCTAATCTATAATAAAAAGTTAATATTACTGTCAATTTATGTTAATATAAGAGTAATATATTACATTTTTTAAATATGTATTGTAAATTTACTTGGTGAGAAATAAAAGGCTTTTTTATTTTTATTTATTTATAATATTCATATAGATTAATGTATTATTTCATGAAGAAGGCATACCACCCATGTTGTTATAGCTCGCCGTAAGATGGCGCTGTGTTACATTCTTCTAAACCGTTCAGCAGGCATATACATACAAGATACACAGGCTCGTCAATATATGGTAAGCTAGTATATATTAAAACAAATAGATTTGTTTGTATCGTCATATAGTAACATAGAATGCTAAAATAACATTTTTATTTTTACAATGCAACTATAGAACGTAAATATTAATACTAGTTCGACTTGCGGCTTTACCCGTGAAAAATTTAGAAAAAATTACCTATACCTACTTCATTTATTTATGTATTCACTCACCTGATCTTATACCGTCAACAGTACTCAGTTTTGTTGTGAAGAAGGGCGGATGAGCCAGCGTAACTACAGGCATTAGGGACATGACATCTTAGTTCCCAAGTTCGGTGGCGCAGTGGCGATGTAAAGAATGGTTAATATTTTTTACACAGCCATTGTATATGGTGAACTTATACCATAAAAAATATCATACAAAGTGTCACCCCTGTTTGAAGAGATGAATGAAAAAAATAGGCTATATCCTTTACTGAGACTGAAACTATCACCAAATTTTAACTTTAAAGTTTAAGCGTAAAGACGTAACAGTTAGTCACATTCGCAATTATATTAGTATTACCTAGAAAATACAATGTACTCGCATTACAACTAATAAGTACCTATATTAGGTACATAAAATCAATAATGAATGCAGCTTATTGTTAAATAAATTCATAAATATTTTTATTATGTAATTTATTATGTTTGAATTAATTAAATATGTTATTTATGGAGCTGTAGAATGTAGTTTAACGAATGGTCAGTCATCTTGGTTAGTCTCACACAAAGTTATTGTTAATTATTTTTTTTATGTAATAGCTTGGCGGACGAGCATATGGGCCAACTGATGGTAAGTGGTCACCATCACCCATAGACAATGACGCTGTAAGAAATATTAACTATTCCTTACATCGTCAATGCGCCACCAACCTTGGTAACTAAGATGTTATGTACTTTGTGCCTGTAGTTACACTGGCTCACTCACCCTTTAAACCGGAACACAACAATACTGAGTACTGTTATTTGGCGGTAGAATAACTGATAAGTGGGTGGTACCTATCCAGACGGGCTTACACAAAGCCCTACCACCAAATTAATAGCATATAAGTAGCTGCGTCAGGTTACGCGTACTTAATATTCGTTCATCTATACTAATAATATATATGTAAAAGTAACTCTGCCTGTCTGCCTGTCGTTCTTTCACTGTCAAATCAATGAACCGAATTTGACTAAACTAGTAATGAAGCAAACTTGAACTCCAAGGAACTTTGAACTCATAGGCTACTTTATTGAACACGTGACAACTGACCCTTTGAAACGCGATCGAAGCCTCGAGCAACCACTTGTACATATTAATTTTAAACTTCTTAATTAATGTGTCTTCAAAATATTTTATTACATAAATAAATAATAAAAACGTTTAGATTATTTATGTATCAAATTAAAGTATCGCAGTACGAAATAATTAAAATAAATATTTTTATCTTGGTATGTGTGTTTGAGACTCGACAAATGTCAAACTATTTTATTTATTATTGTGGGTGTACTTTGTAGCAAAGTAAAGTAAAGTAACAGCCTGTACATTTCCCACTGCTGAGATAAGGCCTCCTCTTCCATTAATAAAGGGTTTTGGAACATATTCCACCACGCTGTTCCAATGCGGGTTGGTGGAATACACATGTGGCAGAATTTCGATGAAATTAGACATATGCAGGTTTCCTCACGATTTTTCCTTCACCGCCGAGCACAAATTATAAACACAAATTAAGCACATATATATAGTGGTGCTTGCCTGGGTTTGAACCCGCAAACATCGGTTAAGATGCACGCGTTCTAACCACTGGGCCATTTCAGCTCTCTTGTAGCAAACTGTTGGTCAATTTTATAAACGAGGTTTGACAATCTTTCTAGACATACAAGTAATCAAATTATTATTGAAATATGTGTATATTATTGTAGAACAAAAAATGAGTGACGTAGTCAAGGAATATAATGCGGTATTAAAAGCTAGTCATATATGGAAATATATGATATATTGGCTTCACTCTTTTTAATTTAATCTATTATATCTTGTTCAAGAAATGTTATACATTCTTCTGCTTTATTAGGATCGTAATTGCGTGAATTATTAAAGAAATTTCTATTATATTCAATATTATATTATATAAGACTCATTAAATATTCGAAGCACACTAGTAACTTATGCCTTTATAGCATGATAATGGAAATAAATATAAAAACGATGATGTAACACATTCTTTATATTGATCCAAACTTAGTCTTGAATCAAGTGAGGCAATACATTTGAAAAGATACGACTTTTATTTTTTTTTAAAAACAATTTATAAAAAAATAGTTCTAAATTTGAATTATTAAGTCAACCTGACATGCTGGATTGCCATCCAGTCAGATAGAAAAACAAAAAAATTACAACTTTACGCAAACTCTCAGACACTAAAAGATTTTATTAATTATTAAATTCTCATCTTGGTCCTCGATATTAGCCTGAATTTGAAATAAGAACTTCTCCCAAACATCCCTAATATAATACTATTTTATTAAAAATACGTATAGTATGATACAAATTAGATGTAGCATCGGCGAATTTGAATCGATTACTGCCGATTTATACAACCAATAAAAATAGCTCCCTATCGCGCCATTCGACGCTATTCGTCGCTATAGATTCCCGTGTCAGTTCAAACTGAGAAGAGGCTTTAGCCCAGCAGTGGGAAATTTACTGACTGTTGTTCTTGTTGTTAATTATTACCATTGCTCTTAGACACAATAATTATTTCACAATCTAATAAAGACCACAGACTAAAATTTATTTTATAAATACTCGTATAGAAATGCAAATGAGACGATTATTCTAGATGTTTATGGTTTTTAAAGATGGACGAAACAAATTCTTTACGTTAGGCCATTCTTAAATTGTTTAATTATTTGAATAAGAATTTAAATAATGTTTTAGCAATAAAATTTTACAACCCGATTCCAAGTTGTTGTAAAGTAGGATCATAATGTTTTATTTATAAAAGTCAAATGGCGTCATTGTTCTTAGCGCATTTTGTTTAATGTATATTTATTTAACACATTATAGTATTCGGACGATACCGTGACTTCATCTATAATAATTTATATTATAATAAATAAAGAAATAATAAATTTTAGACAACATTACATACATTACTCTGATCCCAATGTAAGAAGCTAAAGCACTTGTGTTATGAAAAATCAGAAGTAACGTCGGTACCATAACCGGCGGCCGTCAAAATCGTATTTTATGAATATATTAACAGCTCATATTTGAGTGGCTTGAAATCTTTACTTACATTACTTGGCTTTACACTTAAATAAATATAACAAGGATCCAGCCTAAATGAAAGAGGCGTACTATTTTGGCGACCTTTTCGCTACATAGCGATCTCTTCCAGGCAACCAACGGTGTAGGACAGGTCATAGAATTATAGGTGGGTGGTGCTGTAATAATCGACTACATAAGACTTTCGTCACCAGCTATATAAATATAAATACAACATATATTCATAAAACTTTAACGCTTCTGTTGTTGCAAATAATTGTTTTTAAAATAATACGAGTTTATTGATTTTACTTGGTGGTTGGGTTACGTGTCGTCTGGGTTGGTATTTCTCATCACCTCGAGCATATAATTAGTTAATTTGTGTTTTCGCGAAACAAAACAGCATAAGTCACATAACGTCTTAATTCCCAAGATGGTTGACGTATTAAATTTTTTATCTTACGTCTAATAAAGGTGGAATAATTAAAATTTGGAAAATTCGTATCTTCTAAGTTCTTTACCTTTTTTAAAACTGATTTTGACATTAGGAATAATATGTTTCTCTTTTTAAAAAATGTAAACTCCTTGTGTACAATTAAAAAAAAAGTCCCAATCAACGTTCTTTAATCAAATACCAATAAATATTACGTTCATTTAATTCCGCGGTTTAGTTGTGATAGTGTGATGAAACAGACACACAAGTTTTTGAGCCTTTTTAATATTAGTTCGATATAGTGAATATAAGATAATATTATTAGTTTTAATTAATAATGTCTCGAACTAAGTATTTTCTTTCTACGGGCATTGGGTTACACTTTTAAAATTCTCGAAATAGTTGAAAAAAAAAATCCATACAATAATTTCTTGGTATTAATTATTTTCTCAACATAATATTTTTTACAGAAATTATAAAAATGTATATTATACGAGTTCCATATCAGTATCTTATTCCGCGAATCCTCTTAAAATAAAACTAGCCAGTTGAACAAGGTGTAAACTCGAATCCAAAGACTTTTATAATAAAATATTTTTATAAAAGGTGTTGCTCGGACAAAACGTGGGAAGACGCGTGTTAAGACGTATAAAAAGCGATAAGTACATTTTTTTAAAGACGTCAATAATATATTAGAGCTGTCTTTATAAACAATGTCATAAGGCATTGGGTCTTACAAAATGACTTTTGTAATTTACTCAATCAATAATTATGTCTTTAATAATGATCACTGGCAGTATAGATTTTTTCTTTTTTAGTTTGACATTCATGTTTTCTGGAATGATCTCGAATAAGTTAGTACAATAATGAAATCCTTTATCATCGTTACGTTGTTTGTATTTCCAACATGACCCTATCATAATATAGGTAGTTAGTTAGTTATACCTCGTTGATAGAATTTTATATTGATTAATATTAAAGAAAAAAATGTATAAATAATTATTAAAAATTTCCATGTAAATTCTTGAAAAGTTAAACTTTCAATTTATTGAGATTTATTCAAAACAGCAACAAACAGTACGTGACGAAATTACAAGTCCCGAAAGCCTAATACATGATAACTAAGATCTTCGCGGGCTCATTAGGACGTTATTTAACAAGCCCACATCACAGAACGCATCAGACATATTTACATATGCATGTATGCGTGCAAAAACACGACCGCGTGCAGGGACCGCAAAGAAAATGCAACAAATGACATACATAAAATTAAAATTAACTTGCATTTCAAATGTTGGAAGAACTCTTTATAAGTTCATTCAGCGTACGGAACTCACATTCCCGTAGGAAAAAGTATTAAAGGATAAAAAAAAGTCGCAAAACCGAGTCGACCCACGGCCGAAAGGTGAAGGTCGCAAAACAAAGACGGTCGATATGTACATAGTAGTGCTCTCAAACCGGTAGTGGGCAGACAGACAGCCGGTGCAACAACACTGCTACTCTGTTACGTGCCGAAATAAAAAGATACTTGAACGAGATTGGATCTCTTAGGAGCTGATGCACTACTTATTTTTACAAAGTAATATTACATTTATATACGTCAATATGTGTTATATACGTCATATCAAGGATACATTTCAGTTTATTTGTATGAATTACTTGGGATGCAAAACAAATTACAAATTATTTCTACATCAATCATAGTATCGTTTTGGATACAGGATTTTGTGCGTAATAAAGAAAAATTAAAAAAAAAAGTGTGACAACATCACATACATTGAAATGGCCCAGTGGTTAGGACGCGTGCATCTTAACCGATGATTTCGGGTACAAACCCAGGCAAGCACCATATGTATATGTGCTTAATTTGTGTTTAAAATTCATCTCGTGCTCGGCGGTGAAGGAAAACATCGTGAGGAAACCTGCATGTGTCTAATTTCATCAAAATTCTGCCACATGTGCATTCCACCAACCCGCATTGGAACAGCGTGGTGGATTACTCTGATCCCAATGTAAGTAGCTGAAGCACTTGTGTTATGGAAATCAGAAGTAACGACGGCACCACAAATAAGAAATGGTCGTGTCGATTGCAAGCTGTATAAATAAAAATTTATAACAATATTATATATTTGAAAAAACTCTCTCTGTCTATCTGTCGCTCTTTCACGAAACCAAACCGGTGAACTGAATTTTGAAATTTGATATAAAGCAAACTTAAGGTCCAAGAAAAGATATAGGCTACTTTTTTGCCTATCACAAGACAACCAACCAACGTTGCTAGCAACTATAATTGTATTCGTAATAATAATATGACGTAATATATTGCAATTAACATCTCTATATATGTCGAGATCGAGGCGAACGCCAGAAGTCGCTGTTCTCATATTTTACGAGTAGTGGAACTTCACGTGATCTTTTATATCAGTTTCAGCTTTCGCTTTTCATCATATGTGATATTTGATAGGAAAATCGATTATATTGGTACAGCTCGCTACGTAAATAGGGCAGATATTCGTTTGAACTTGCTTTAAAGCATTTGATGTGAATACAGGAAATGTTATAAAGGTTAAAGAGCTAAGCGTTACGGTATACGGTTTGATAGTGTTTAATAAATATTGTGTTTAATACACATATGAATATGAATCGATTTGATCGATTAAGGCTCTACTGATGCAAATATGTTTTACAGTGCACACAACTTCGACAAAAGAACAAGGAAATTTCTTGGTTGTAGGGCTTTGTGTATGTCTGGGTAGGTACCACCCACTCATTATATTCTACCGTCAAACAACATTATTGCGATCAGATTTGAAGGGTGAGTGAGCCAGTGTAACAACCACAAGGGACATAAGATTTTAGGTGCCAAGATTGGTGGTGTTTTGGAAATGTAATGGTTAATATTTCTTACAGCGCCATTGTCTATGGGTGGTGGTGACCTTTTACTATCAGGTGGCCCATATGCTCGTCCGCCAACATATACTATAAGATAAAAAAAATAAAAATAGAGTTGAAATCATTTGACCCTAGTGGCTTCTTGGATTAATTTTAGGTGTCGAATATTATATTTAAATATTTTTAAAACAATGAAAGCAAAGAGTTCTGTTAATTATCTATTTCTGTTTGTTTGTTTGTTTGTGCCTCAAATTTGTAACATGTCTCTTCAGGCGTATACGCTGAAATTTTACATACTTTTCTTTAGTGACGACGACAATACAACGGCGTACTTATTTTAGTTTTTTTCGAACGAAATACTTTTACACTTACAGTGGAGTGAAATGTCTAAAATCTTCATCTAAGGAATAAGTGTTATACCTTTCAGAACTTTCTTTTCTGAAAACGGTATAAAATAAAATTATTTCAATTTATTTTTCATTTATGTTTTAATTTACATGGAACTAAATAAAAAAAACTCTTGACAGTTAATTATTCTCAAACATTAATAATTTATTATATTGTATGGTATTTCATAGATATATAATAGCAAAAGCGAACCATTATCTTTTATAATAGCTAGTGATTCGTTCAAGCTTCACACGGGTGCAACACTGATATTAAATGGATTACAGAATATTTTTATGACATCACATTGGAAACTTCTAAAATTATCAGTGTATCTTTAGTCTTTACTATATTGTCCATGTACTATTCAAAAAAACCTTCCTCTCGAATCACTCTATTAAAAATTATCGCCTCTAAATCCGTTGCGTAATATTAAAGATTTAAGCATACATAGGGACAGACAGCGGTAAGCGACTTTGTTTTACACTATGTAATAATAATGACATGTTTATGATTAGACATAGGCTGGAGAAAGAAAGAGAGAGATAGATATACTATCACGAAAAGTACATGAGAACAAGACTGTGTTTAAAAACTAATCACAGAATTAAATCAAGACGCAGTGTTCTCTAAGAACTCACCTCGTATATCACTCGAGAAATATCGAAGATAGTTTCACAATAGTACGTTATTTGCATGTGCATGTTCTATAAATGCAATGACTATTATGTATAAACTCGAAGTCATCATTGCATATTATTAAATGACATTTCGCGATCGCGTTCCGTAGTGAGTTTCGAGATTGTTCTTAAAAATTTGTTTTATGTATAAATGTATTCAATAAAATCTTGAAAAAAGGATTTACCTAATAAGGATAATATAAAAGAAAACTTATTTAAGTAATTAAAATATCTAATCATATATTATTATATGAAGTCGATGTTCCTTTTTTAAATAGACCTTTCTGACGTCACCTTTCTAACGGACTCATTATATAATAAAGATAACAATTAACACTTAATCTGCAACGGATCACAATTATGTAAGGACTCTCATGATACCTATACATCGAAATCTATTAAGGTATTTGAACGTTATGACGTAAAAATGAAACAAACACAAACATATACGTACCCTGAACACATTACAGTACTTCTTGGATAGTCGTATAATCTATATTAATATTATAAATGTTAAATTAACTCTATCTATCTTTCAAGACCAAACCGTTGAACCGAATTTGACGAAATTTGTTATGAATCAAACTAGGACTCCAAGTAAGAACATATGCTACTTTTCTGTCTGATATATGATCAGCATCACCCTTAAAATCAAGCAAAGCCGCGTGCGACTATTATTAATTTATATTTGTCGAAATCTCTGACAATGACTAGTAATAATACACGATTACGTCAGCGGTATAAGAGTAAGTTAGTTTAACACGTTCGTTAGTGTTAATGCGTAATAAAGCGGACATTATTCTCCTACAAATACAATGTAGCTGTAAATTACTTACTGTCGCCAAATAGCGCATCAACGAATAGTTTGCCATTTGCCATAGCCGCCGACTAATCTTGATCGTTGGTATTTTGTTTGTGGGGAAACTTATACCTGTACGTATTTTCTCATACATATATTGTGTATTCGTTATATAATTATTATGACAATTCATAACTGCTTAAATAAATAAATTACCAAATTATTATTCGAGTATGTTTTGCGTTGTAACTGCTTAGTATAATGTATTTTGTTTTTTTGGTATAGGTTGGCGGACAAGCATATGGGCCACCTGATGGTAAGTGGTCACCATCACCCATAGACAATGAAGCTGTAAGAAATATTAACTACATCATATTCCTTACATCGTCAATGTGCTACCAACCTTGGGAACTAAGATGCTATGTCTCTTGTGCCTGTAATTACACTGTTTTTGTATTTGTTGCTATGTGTGTTTTTGTTTAAAATTTAAATATATATTTAATACAAATTTAACTGAAGTCAATTGTTTTATTAATAATGGATATAATGAAAACTTCTGGTTCTGATGTTTGGTTTTTGTACCTGTGTAGATGGGAATTACTTCTATTATAGTTGTAGTAAGTACTAACATCTTCAATTAACGTATTTATTGTTTTTTTTAAAGTATGTATTTTACTTCGAAGTAATCAAAATGTTATGCATGTATAATAACTCTAAATTGTTATTTTAAACCAATTTTGGTTATATTATCGAGGAATTTGGGAACACTTACATAATATTACAAACGATTTTTTTTTATTCATGTTTTTATTTATTTTTTAATTAGTAATAATTACGGCTAATTCGTGTCGGATCAAATGGAAAGCGCAGAGACAGGGCGCGAACTTGTGTCCCATTGTGTGGACTTGAAACAATGATCTGGAACTGTAATAATGAGTCCACGAGCCAAAAACTGTTCTACAATGACGCCAGATTTATACAGAGACACAGATTATACAAATTAAGAAAAGTAATCGTTCTATTTATCATGTATTGTTTTTTCAATATATATTAAATTTTATTTCCTTATATATCGTAGATTAATTAAGATATAAAGATTTGATGTAATGTTTGTATATTTTAAACATAAAATTAAGTACAGAAAAGAGATAGTACATTAATAAATAAATAAGTATATTTTCCTTTTATTAATTTTCCTTAGTTCTCAAAGTGTATTAAAATAAAACTATTAATACGGAGTTATAAAAAGCAAGTTGGCATGACATTAACACATGAATACGATATTACAATATTAAATAACCCTTCTTTTGGCTTCACCGTAGCTCGGAACAGATGTCGCTTCGCGGCACTTTTTGAATCGTATGAAATTCAATGATGTTTTTATTGATTATCAATTCGCTACTTATTATACCGCTACAGTTGTCTTGAAAGTACCGCTAAGTATCTCTAAATGGTTATTGTACATGTATTTTTTAATAATCAAGTTTTAAGAATGTTATGTTTATTATAATTAATGCTTATTTAAATGTTATCTTTAATTTTATGTATACTGTATAATTTGTTTCGTTGAACATTCCAAATCGATCCGTTTGAGGCGAAATTATCGCTATTCTTTAAGAACAGAACTTGGGAGTCGCTGCGAAAAATAATCTCGAAATGTCAAAAACTGATTTTGATTAAGGCATTTAAAGGATATAATAGCATAACGACGTAAGTCTTCTGTAACTGCGACGGATTTTTTAAAAGTAAAAAAGTATTATTAGTATTATGTTCATTATTGTTACTGATCAAATAATTTTATGATTTTTTTATTTACATTAAAATATTTCACTCTTATCCCTCTGCATTCTATGAATAATATTTTCAGACACATATAGTATAGGCATCTCTCGTCTCAAAGGGGTTTTGTTGTTAATCATCTTCGAAATCATTTATAAAAAAATATATTGATTTGTTCAAATTGTTAACTAATAAAAGACAAATATCCATAACTATTTCATCCGTGTTGGATGATGATATTTGTAATCGAAGGTTCGTGGTGCAAACCTTCAAAAAGCGAGCAGAAATACTATATATATATATATATATATATATGAGTAGCCCAACATCCCCTTGCCAAGCATCTCCAGTTTTGAGTAACATTTGGAGTTTAGTCTACCGTTGCTGCAATGTGGACATGTCAAAATTCGTGATAATACCTGCACAAGATATCTCCTAATTGACGAGTAACAGATAGATTTAAAAATAGATTTAAAACATGAAATGATGATTGGATTTCGTACATAGAATTATGTTGAAAAACGGTTCTTCCATAGGACTTTCTTGTCTGCATACATATATTATGGTAAATGATAATTTATGTCAAAATAATGGATCTTGTCTTTCCAATTCACATCAAGCACGTTCCACAGAAATAATTTTTGTATCAATTAAGACGTCAGATACGATAAATTCGTTGAAAAACGTATATTGGTTGAAAAACTTAATTTTTTGACGAATAACACATATTAACAGCGCATACAACGTTTTACAATCGGTAAAGATGCTTTATAGCGTCGGAATTGTTCTCTTACTGTTCATAATGTACTCAGAATTCTTGACGATAATTATCGTATGAAATTCTTCGCCTCCGTTTGATCGCTAATATCACGTACAGAGACAATATCCCTATTAAAAAGCGGTATCGAGCGTATTTTTTTTCCATCATTCTTGTGGGTTATTTTACCTCGAAACTTATGTCACATAATACTGTCACGTTCGGTAATTTGCTTTTTATAGTCTGCGACAATTCTAGTGTCGCTTCACTTTGTGTCATTTGTCGTATTTCTAATTATGCAATATTTTCAGTGTGACCTTTCGTTATCGGCTCCTAATACGGGTATTAACTGACGTCGATGGCTATCTTCGAAGGCTCATAATGCATCAAATTACCATTGTTTTGTTGCAATTAAAATAATTTATGCTTGATTAAATGTCGTTTGACTAATTATTATCATCGGCTACCTCAGGAATTCTTTTCGGTATCATATTATAAAGGCAGATACACAAGATGCGTGTGCAAAAAGTTAATGAGTTCTTTGACGGTTTTAGACTAAGAGTTTTTTTTCAGATATCATCTTTTTTATTGCATGTAACTTAACATCAACGGCAATTGTTATCGATCGAGATAATCCAGTTTGTTTTTTAAGCGATTAACAATAGGACATGACTTACCGGATCGCCATTAAGTGTTTACGCGAACACATAATTATAAACTTAAATAAGTACACTATTAATATAGCAATCATATTTAAAAATAAGAATCCAAAATAAATGTTTGTGTTAATTAAAAAGAATGTGTTCGATATTTAAAATTTAGAATATTAATAATCTGTTATTAATTTATTAATGAATAATAGTTGCGTGTATTGTAGAACGATCTTCATAGTCAAAGGCTCGAGGTTGGCTTCTTATGCAGATTTTACGAGCAGCGATTGCTAAGCAGACGTATCGTTTAATTGTGTGGACCAGACATCGAGGAAGAAATACTTCTTTGCTATAAATCTACACATATAATATATAATTATGCTATTTATTTACAAAATATACAAACATAACTATGTAACTTAAGATTACTGACAAATATTTCAGACAAATTTATTTTCTCTGCAAAACATATAGAGGATCTTTCTTGATCCATCATATTGAATAAGAAATTTAGGAGATGATTATGATACATGGATATGCAGTCGTACAACTAAATAATAAAGTTGTTACTTTTAATCTTAATATTTGTATGAACTTTAATTGATAAAGTGCAGGGGATTTTGACTTTACTACATGTGACTGAAGAGATGATGTCATGACTCATGTAATATTACATTAACCATTTCTTAACTATTTTGCAGTATATTTAAAATGAACTGTAATTAATTAAAAAAATAATTTAGTAATGAATTTTCCTTTAAGAATGTCAAAACTATTTTCTTGAGAAATTAATTATCACAGTTTTTTTTAAATATATTATTTAAGTCAAAAGTCACCATTTTTTAAATCTTTCTATGTCTATTTCTACCACAAAGGTGATTTGAAAGAGATCCGTATAGTAACAAAACGCCTTTGTAGGTTTTTCACTTATTGTACATCCCGTGCCATGATAATACATGCGTTTGTGAAACATAACACATCCCAGCACTGGATTTGCGTACTGTTTCCAATACAATACATTTGATTATGAAGTAGATATAAATTTCGTACATACGCCCTCGTAACGAACTTGACTGCACTTAGCGACATCTAAGTTAATACCAGATGTATATATAAGGCTCGTAATGCATGCCAACATTTTCAACTAGAATTGTATTGACATTTTATAATTGAACTAGCGACCCGCCCCGGCTTTGCACGGCAATGCTGTTACTATTATAAATATACTACAGATTTTTCTTGTTTCTTTACTTTATTGTCTATGTATTATATACAAAACCCTTTCTCTCGAATCGTACAAGATTTTATAGATAATAAAAAGGCGTTAAGTTAATATGTGTTGACTTCCAAGCAGGATATATTAATTTAAATAATTGTATTAACTAACATGACTTTGTATTTTTAAACGTTGAAAAAGAGTAACTACTGTATTACTTGCCGGTTCTTCTCGGTAGAGTCTACTTTCCGAACCGTATTGTAAAATGACGATTCAAAAGTGCTTGTAAAAGCCTACTTGAATAAAGTTTATTTGATTTTTGATTTTTTTGTTCTATATATTTAAAAAAACCGCATCAAAATCACTTGCGTAATTTTAAAGATCTGAGCATACACAGGAACAGACAGCGGTAAGCGACTTTGTTTCATACTATGTAAATATTTGCGACATCAATTACCGATTTTAACGAGTCTTGCTTATCTAAGATCGTTGTTGCTTACTATTCTATATTTGTACATGAATACTAGCGATTATATACTTCTAATAGGCTAATAGTGTTACACCTATCTGTTAGAATGGGATGTTGTCAGTGCCGCATTTAGGCGCCGCCATAAAAGTTATAATTGCACACCGACAATTCCATATTGTTGTTTTGATTGCAGTATATGTAAACATTAACATAATATAAGTCTTTTCAATAAACATTTTCATAATCATAACTCAATATTGTAACAAAAAGTAAATGCTTTTCTATATCTTATCATCATCAATTAATATGACATAATTACATTTAAAGATATAATATCATCATATTTATATAAGTTACTTAAAAATGATATATTAAAGTAATAGGAAAAATCATAATGTAAGTTTCAGTATACTGTTAAACAAGGAATTTATTATGCTTTATCTTAGTATTTTCCATGTACTGTAACAGGCACAACAATTAATTGGTATCATGCTAAGGCGCGGCCGATGATAATTGCGCAGGAATAATGTCAGCATGATTCATCCCCGTCTTAGACAGCCTATACGAGCTAGTGATGTCATCACGAGCGAATGTATGAATGACACGTGCTTCATTAGTGTTGTTCTATCGAGTGATTAGGCTTACAAAACATGATTCTTATTAAAAGTTCATCCGAAGAGGTTATTTTGTTACAGTCATATTTTTCACATTGAACCGTGTTTTTTAAATGTTCAGTTTTACTATTTAAAATTGGAATATATCAATACTGTTGAAGCAATTCGATGAATAATAGTACAAAATTATAATTGATTATTTATGTATGCACAGCATGGGACATAAGACATTTGTGTGAGTCAGCGAGTGAGCCAGTGTGCAGTGCAGAGGCCCAGATATAAAACCTCGTTTTAGGCTAATGAAAGTTATGCGATTATTCTGTCATGAAATTACCAGTAACAGGCTTCGTGCAAGTATCCGTCTGAGTAGGTATCACACACTAAACACATATACTACCGCAAAACAGCAACATATAATATTGTTGTGTCCCTGTGTGATGGGTGATTACTTGTGTAACTATAGGCACAAGGGACATAACGTCTTAGTTCCCAGGATTGGTGGAGCATTGATCTGCCAACCTATTAATATTTAAAAAAAAACACCAGTACTAGGTTCCGTTTGTGAAACGGTGGATAAACGAGTGCCAAAATTTCATCCCCGTTGAAGGCGTGCTTCTACGCGCTTACATAAATTCCAAGAAATATTGTGATTTGATTTCTTCACCTTTAACGTTGGTAAATCTCGAAGGCGTACCAATTGCAGAGTTCACAGTGAAGATATTTCCTACTGTCCAATCAGAAATATGCCGTATGGAGATTGATCCACTTCGGTATTACTACTGTGATGTGCTGTCACAAAAACTATTTAACATTTTGAAGGAATCAAGATCTTCAGTCATATAAGCTAGCCGCAATTCCAACGAGTCAAATTTAAATATTATTATAGCATACTGCCCTCACTTTGACACCGTTTATGGTGATGCCATTATTTGTCAACGAGACCTGTTCAGTCGTGAGAGGGCGAAATGAGAAAAAAATTGTAATTTTGACATTTATCAGCTTCGACATAGTTTGAATAACTACACTTGTAAAATATCAAATGAGGATCATTACCAAATATTGCGGACTCATGTATACGAATTATTGTTTGTTTTTGTGTTCTTTGAACTGTTAATACTGGCACCTGCGTAACAGTTTCTACCAGAGCACCATAAACTTAGACCTGTTGATGGCCCAATAATATTTGGCCCAGTTGAAAGAAAAGACCATCTTTTGGTCGGCAGGCGGTCGGTCTACAGAAAACATCGTGAGGAAACCTGTATATTAAGAAATCCGTCACAACAATCTTTTTTTTTAAATATAAGACAACATCACATACATTACTCTGATCCCAACGTAAGTAGCTAAAGTGCTTGTGTTAAAATCAACAATCAATTAATAAACTCAAAACCTTTTTTCTTTATTCGAGTAGGCATTTGCAAACACTTTTAAGTCATCATATAATAGAATTTACTTAAATTTAAAGCTAATATATATAACCTACTTACATTGGAGTCGGGATGGGATCGAAGCGTTGTCCTCTGGAGGACAGGAGACGCCACACCAGAATGGCATTAACAAACTCTTATCCACTTTTATCAACGTAAAAAGATGATCGGTTCGTCAAATAATTGCCAACAAAAAATTTCAATATGCATTGCAACGCATGCCATCAATGGACTACTTGAAAATGACGTTAAAAATGCTTGAATTTTAATTAATATATGTATTTAATTTGTATAATAGTGACCAGTGAGTTTATTGGCGGTACTTCTTGGTAGAACTTACTTGTGGGACAAAAAATAGATATTTATCGCATTTTAAATGTAATATAAAGAAATTATTAAATAGGAATTGGTATGTGTAAACATTTCTGGGTTGTTTTTTAATTGAAATATTAAAATATGCAACGGTTTAACGCGATTGGGTGTATCGAGTAAATATATCGTGTGTAAGAAGGAATCAATTGTAAATAATTGATACGGAGATAAAAGGAAAAGATAACACGAGAGAACAAATTAATAATGATGATGATTAAATATGTAATTTCATAATTAAATATTTTATCTAGAGGGATATATGAAATAAACATTCGACGGACTTTGTTTTAGTTTTAGTCATCTTCTATATATATAATAAAATTGGAGTGTCTCTTTGTAATATTAAAATACCCCTTTTTTACTCAATGAACATTTTTTACATTTTTTGTCGGTCTGTCTGTCTGTTCCGGCTAATCTCTGGAACAACTGGACTGATTTTGACGGGACTTTCACTGGCAGATAACTGATATAATAAGGAGTAACTTAGGCTTCAATAACATTTTTTTTGTTAAATTCAAACGCGTACAAGGTCGCGGACACAGCTAGTACAATATAATAAGAAATGATAATACATAATGATGAATTTAATGATAAGGCCGTATGATATTAATTATTAATGACGCTAGTCCAAGATTTATCATTAGCAAGGCACAGCCGTAAATACGCTGAGTGCATCTCTAACTTCTCAACATCAATATTCAACTGAAGCGTTTATTATCATATCTCATTATACGAGTTAGTGCTTGTACAGGGTAGCAGCCCCTTCTTAGGTTATGACCTTACAACTAAGCACTAAATTTAGCTCTTAAAACAACGAAACAATATCAACTCTAGCTAACTTTCTTAAGGTACCTTATCGAATGTCGTTGTGTAGTTGTAAAGTCGAGATTCAGTTTCGAAATGCAATTTGGAAATGAGATCCGGAGGGTAGATGTTACCCTTAAGGGGTGTAGGGGGAATGGGGCCTTACCACTATTATTTATAAGGGTGGGGGTCAGTCGACGGATCGCTGGCTAGCTATAGCTTTGCGCACTGCAGCCGGCGTCGTACGTAAGCGTATCCGAAAATTGTTTTGTTGTATTGATTAGGACTTCTAATTCGATGTAATGGTATTCATAATATTTGTGTTCATTGTGTTGTTGTATATCTTCGATTTCATTGTCTTTTTTAATGAATTTGTAATAAACATAGTTTAAGGGAAATAGAGATATATTCCATTCGTTAAAACAATGTCTAGTATTTGTTAGTTAATAAGACTTTTCTTTATATATAAGCAATATTGAAAAATTGTGGGAAAAAATTGCAAACATATGATTCGAACACTTTTTTACTACTCATATTTACATATTTTTTTAAATAAATTAATAACAAAAGGAAAATAAAACAGAAAAAAATTTCTTCAACTATTTTGTCCTTGTTTGCTTATAGAGAAAACAAATTTGAAATCAAATGTTAGTACCTTGCTTATCGCACATTTAAATTATAATAAGTAGTAATTACCTATATAGTGTAGCAATTAAGATCTACATTTTTACTCGTCATCACAACAATGGGCTTGATTTTATTTATATTAACGAATATTTGACACCACTTAAGCTCAGTAGTCACAACGGGTTCCTGTAATAATATGTCTCAGATACGATCAGTGGAGTCGTACTATCGTGTACGAGTTATTTGTGTACGCTATGAGGCGTTTTCCTAGAAGCTTTGTATTGTGTGCTTCCAGACATTCAGAGGATAAGCTTTCACTAAGTTTCTAACGATAATACTTTTAACATGTAGTATTTCTTTATCATTGTAATAAAATTAGGTTAATGATTTTGATTGGTATGATTTTTAGAGATTTAAATAATTATAATTGTTGTATAAAATCTGTTTAATATTAAATGTATCATAAGCAATATGTAATATAGTAATAATATTTAAATTGAGCTTCACACTTTTTTATATTGAGGTCTCAAGTGAAACAATAAAAACTACACACTAAATCAAATCAAGACGCGTTGAATCGCAATTCCGATCCTCTGGGCGAAAAATGAACCAGTGTTCGCCAGTGGAGCCAATAAGAGGTGCATACGAGGTCTTAGTAAAGTTTTTGTACAATAGTGATTTTTTATATTTGAAGTAATAACTCCAAGGTCAAACTGTACTATAGTCGTATGTATGTAGTGTATTTTTCAGTACTATAGTCTAGTTTACTTACGAGACAAATAAGGCATATCAAATACATGAATTGAACGAGGTTATTACAGGTATTAATAACATTAAATAAAAAAAAATATATATATAGCATTCAACTTAAATAAAATGAGTATCAATAAAGTTTATTTAAAAAAATTTAGAGTGTCATTAATAATAAAATAAACTAATATTATAAATGTGAAAGTAAGTCTGTCTGCCTGTCTGTCTGTTATGAAGCAAAATTGAACTCCAAGGAAGAATATACCTAGGCTTTTTTTTGTCCAACACATCGCTCATCCAGAACGACATCGTCGCAATTGCAAAAATCTCTAAAATGACTTTTTCATTCCAAACGATCTCATTTCGTACATACTTTCCAGTGTAATATTGTCAGAATTATTGTTATATAGAAGTCATTCAAAAACTATTAAAATGACAAACGACCCCTAAAACCCAAGTGAAGCCGCGGGCGACTACTAGTTACATATAAAAGTTTTACCGAAATCTGCGTGTGTATACGTATTAATAAAAAGCAAGCGGACAGCGTTCTCACAAAATTATACCATAAATCTTTTCCGATGAAAACATTGATACGTTGTCGGAACTATTCATTGTTCGGATGTATTTGGGGCGAGGAAAGCCGAATGAGTAACTAGTTTGTATAAAACATTATTAATTTCACGCCTATCTAATTACGGAAGCTAGACGTTTATTAAATCTGTTTCCATTGACTTACGACGATACAGTTCTTATTATCTATTGTATTTATTTTATTTAATATTTTACTGTAGAGGTATTATATCAAAAAATCAAAATATATTTTATTGGAGTAGGCTTTAACAAGGACTTTAGAATCGTCATTTAACAACTATTCTTAACTAAAGGTAATCCATTTCTCTTTAAGAGTATCCTGAGTCTTCATTATCTTCAGCTACGAATTTTTTTACCTACATTTACATATGTAACGTGCGTTAATGAGACATGTTTCTACTGTTTAATTAACGCAATTGCAATTATACAGTAACTTACTAACTTTTAGTATAAATAATAATAAAAAAAATAAATAACATTTTAAAGATATGTCTACTTGAGTCCATTATGTAAATAACATAATTTTTACCTGTCAGTCAAAAACATTGTTCCATACCAAGTTATTCCTGATATTCATTCAAACATCAACGTATTATTTTAAATTTATTCAATTCATATAACTAGTGATAGAAAAACGAAAGTTGGAAGAAAGTAAGATAAATTATCAATTTCCTTAATATATTTACGATTTTGGTTCGTTGTATAATGGAAACGCGTCATAATCTTATGTTTATACAAGAAGGCCACATACTTAAAATAAGTAGGTTGTTGAAATGATTTACATTAATATTTTGCCCCAGCCTTGTTGTATTTTAATTTAATGGCCGCTAATAGCTCAGTAAAACAATTGTTTTTATACTAATTAACTTTTCTACACTAAGTATATTGTTAGATAATACGGCGTTGTGTTAATAACAGGGTTTGATTAAGACGTAATATATTATTATATTATGACGTTTAATTACTTTGTATAACAGTTAAAAAAAATCAAACATACTTTTTTAAAAGTATAATTTATTAGGTGTATTTTACTTATCTAACGATGGACGGATTATGTGAAAGAATGTTTTTTTGTGAGATGACGTCTGACAGAGAAATAAGGAAAAGACATGCTGCGCCGACACCAAATAAAATTGGAATACGAGGATGATGAATTAATTAAATGGTATGCCGACACGGCGGGTCTTTAAGGCTCACCAAGCAAGAAAATTGTATGTGCGCAAACGCATATCAACAGAGATGTCATGAAGCTTGAACTTTAATCGTTGTTATCAAATCAATCATCGAAACAAGAAAGAAATCATAACAAAACCCGATAAAAATAAAATATTAATTATAATTTCTAGAATATACTCAAAGCTAGCTAATTGTTTATTAAGGATATTTTCATAAAAATACAGTCACATTTTTATCCTTTCCAACAGATGCAGCCTGAAAATTTCCCACAGTTAATCTAAGGCTTCCTCTCTCTTTGGTTAGGATCATATTCCACCCTACTGCTCTAATGTGGGTTGGTGGATTCACATGGGGCAGAATTTCGCTAAAACTAGACACAGGTTGGCTCACGATGTTTTACTTCACCGCCAAGCACGAGATGAATTATAAACACAAATTAAGCACATGAATATTCAGTAGCGCTTGCTTGTGTTTGAACCCGCAATTATCGGTTAAGATGCACGCGTTCTACCCAATGGGCCATCCCGTCTGTTTATAATCGTCAAGCCGTTCTTGAAATATTTACATCTTCGAATAATTCAAATGGAATCGGAACTGTTAGTATCATTATGAATAATGACATCTTAATAAGTAAAATTGTAGAATCTTGGTATTTATATAAAAAAAGTCGAGGATTCCGTTTGAATTGAATATAAGTGTCTAGTTATGGCCCGTAAATGGTTTAAAGAAATAGCATCTCAAATGCAACCTCAGATATCACACTAAAATTTGTGTAAAGTCAGTGTCTTATTTAGGTCGTTTGTAGCTTTCAAACATATAAACATAATGTAAGTATTATGTGTACGAATTAAAGTCTGTGTCTTTTAACAATTTTCAATACAATTTTTCTTTTTTTTATGTAATATGACTAATTAACATTAATTATACTGGCTTCTAAGGTTAGTATCATGACTGCGGCCCGCCTATGCTTTATTTTGCCGCCTAGTGGCCCTTGCCTACCAAAAGGTTGCCGACCGCTGGTGTCGACTGTTATCTGTGTAGTGGCCAGTTTGTAAGGCTTTAGGCATCAAGGTCCTTGTTTCCAAATAGGAGTCCTTTTACTTAAAAGTGATTGAAATTTTCTGACAAGAACTATCCTTAGAGGAGTTCGGATATTGGTAGGTTACACACCTGTGCCTTGATAAACAAGTAATAATACGAAGTGATATCTATGACTCCTGCGATCCAAGTCTCTAGAGGATATCTAGAGAACTGCCTTGGCCGAATTCAGTCACGGAAATATTGTTATGACTTTCTTGATAGTCTTACGCTTTTTATTTGTCTTCTGCAATTATAATATAAATAGTTCTTAAAGGCATTACGAATAAATTGAATTAATTGTTGGGATGTACATACATTAACATAATATGACATCCAAACTACATGAAGTTGCTGTCTAAACCACCAATTAAGTGTCAAATACCTCGAAATAAATAACTTTTCACACCTTTTCATATTTTATTACAAATTAAAATAGTGAATGTTCTGTAATAATTATAATAATAATTAAAACTTTATAACGAATTAATTATTTGCATGCAAATAAAAACATTTAATTGCAACGAAGAAGTGGAACCATTCACGCGCCATACATAATAAGTCCACGCACCATTTTTTTATTTTACAATTTATTCGTAATCGTAACTAACTTCAATTTAAAAAACATTAGCGCTATTCTGTAATATTTTACATTGAACCTCATTCGTGACTAAAACTTTTTGTTATGCAATATCGAACGTAATATTCATAATTCATGGAATCGACAATTGTTCTACAATTTTCAAAATTATGATTCTTTTTTCGAATAATTTAAAATTAGAACGCATATATTATGTGGCTGTTAATGCTTAAGACACAGTTTACTATAAGTTTTAGCGAATGCATCATATTCTTTGTGGTTGTTTTTTTCACGATATCGATATATTTTCTGTTCGTAATCACTGTTATGACCTATGACATTCAACATTTTAACTTTAACTTATATAATTTTTTACAGAACACTATACAACTCAGGGGCTCGAATAAAAACGGCTTGCGAAGCAGTATATTTAAATTTTCTTACAATACTAATTGTTCTAATATCTGGCTCGTCTTTTTAGGGGCTGTAAAAATCTGTTACCTTTGCCTTTAAATTAATTAAGGCTATTCAATTCCTTTATTATATATTTCATGAATGTTTCATTACAATGATTAAATAATCTATGTATAGTGATAGAAAAGAGTAAGTACTGAGTTTTGTTGGGTTCTTTGATTCACTGTGTACATTCTGGTTAAAGAACAATTATATATGTATATTAGCTATAAATTCATTTGAAAATTGTAACATAATAAATATTAGTTATTTTATGAGCTTACTTGAATATAGAATATTTAGTACTTAGATACTTATTTAGTATTAATAGATTTTTCTTATGATGGTAGCTGTCCGTGACGAAAAAATAAATATTATAAAGCTGTACTTAGTTACACGTTGGACCATTAACTTTATTTTTACAAAAAAAAAAAACTTAATAGTCATAATTAAGCGTCGATTAAATGAAATAAAACAATATTGATACTCTTTTGAGAAATGAAAGAGTTGACATTGGCAGCGAACGGTCGATATTTAATGCGGGCGATAGTTCGAAGGGGGTTAATTAATAATAACGGCCGTATGGGTGATTAATGAAACTGTACCCTTCCTAATTTATAGTTGGACTTAGCCTCCCGCCCTCCCCTCGGCCCAAAGCAAACTAAATATCCGATACCTCGATGTCGAGTGCCGAGTTAACGGTCTTGATACTTGACATTATCTCATTGCAATTAATTTTTAATTTAAGAATATTAACGCATTTTACATACGTCCTTTTAATTCTAAGCTTTAATACAGTTAACTTAATTAAATTGTATTAAGTATATTTTGTATCAATATGTGACTAATTTTCTAAAACTATATCGAATATTGTAATTGAATTTAAAGGTATGTAGGTATACATACATATATATATTTAATTGTTAATTAAGTACTTCTATGGTCTTCATTAAGCAAGTGGGCAGTAATATTTCAAGGTCAAATTCGTGTTCAAACATCAAGATATAATATCGCAAAAACTTAAGTTCGTGGCATTTCTTATGTCAAACTAAACATTTAGTGTGAAGTTTAATCTCCGATGAAAGACATATGCTTACATCAAGCCTCAGTACGGGATAGTAAAAAAATCAGATGACCTTTAAGTATCAAAACTATGCAGTCCCATTACATTATTATGAAGACAAGTACGAGCAGTGTATTCGGACTTTGAAAATCTAATTACGTAGCCAGTACCCTTACCTCGATCGCTCCTTCGCGCCCCCGCCACCCCGCGCACCCCGCACCACCCCCACTGGCATGTTTCACTTACCACCTCATTTATAAAATTATATCATTTCCTAATCAGAATAATACGTGTATGGAATAAATTTCGCAGAATTTATACTATACTATTTCCAATAATTATTTAAAGATTATATTATAAGCCGAAATGGTCGAGGGGCTAGTAGGCGTAAATCTTAATTGAATCTTGTAGATTCAAATCCGGGTAAGGAAATGTATTTTAATCTGATTAATTTATATTTATATGTACATATGAACCTGCATATTTCAGACGAACATCTTACGCCTCAGTAGACAATAATCTATTGTTGTGTTATACGTTTATGGGATTATAATTTTTCTATATGTTGTGAGTATGTTGATAGTGAACTCTTAGTACGTTGAATATTTTTAGACTAACATTAATTACCGTAGTTCTAAGACTTTAATTTATATTCGAAAATCTAGTGTATATTATCATTATTTTATTACATTAATCAGTATATACAAAAATCACGGTAATCGAAAAAAGGTTTATTCAAGCCTAAGCCTAAAAATCGAAGTTTTTTTTCATTAAAAAAATAAAATTATATAATTATACGTTCTAATTCAATCTGTTTCTATTATCGTGAAAATAATTATATACTATACAATTACAGTGAACGTAAATACTACTATATACGCGTGTAAAATGTAGTATAATTATATTAAATTTATCTTAGACAAACATACTATTATTTGTCTGGGATAAATTAAATCTCATATATCAAATAGCATAGTACATATATGATTAGGACCATGCATTTTTTAATTTCACGTAACACTAATTATAAAAAAAATACTCGATTTTTTAATACCTACCTAGTTGTAGTAATCTGTTACATCTTACATGTGTATTATGAAAGTTACACCGAATATACATATGATACCAAAATCGTCATTCAAATATCACCCCTTAACAGAAGAATTGAACCAGTGCCCAGCAATAGAGCCTTAAGCGGAGCGAGCCAAGTTTGTCCAAGCGCACGAATTATACATGGTGTATTAATACGGTGTTCAACTCTACTATTGCTAGTGAAGTTTTAATTCGATAACCCGCCGCCTCGTGTTGCCCCTCTCCCCCCTCCGTCCACCCCTCGCACCCCCGCGATAATGTATTTATGGACGATACCGCGGACCTAATGAGCGCTCATACGCCTCTTTATGCGGTCCTGGTACTTGGAACTTGGTAACTGATGCTTTTAACGGGCAGTTATGATCAACTTACTGTACCCACAAAGAAAATCTGATCAACTCATTCATCAGCCATGATTTTATATTATTTTACAATCGACTAACGTGTTAGTTTGTTATATGTATCTAAATCAGTATTAACCAATCACTGTACAATTAAATTGATAATTAAATTATATTTGGTAACATATAACCTATCAATGAAATTGTAAGAACAGTAAGTATTAAGTTTCTATATTCATTGATACATTTACAGTACTCTAAAATTTATGAATATTTTTGTTTTAATTTTTACCATTATTCCCAATTAAAATCAAAGTAAAAATACTCGTGAATTTTAAGAATATTCATCTATAAATCAAGATGTGCAACATTCCTTGAACGTATTCATAGAGCAAGTATTTTACAAGGAAACAAAATTTACACGTTAATAGAGCTAGCGGTACCTAACCTTCGGTTGACATAAAATATGATCTATTATCTTTAGTTGATACATAAAGGAGTTGCATCCGTTTTATTTACAAGCTAAACGATTTCACACGATTATGGATAAGGATTTATATCGTCTGTTGAATCGTATTATTAAAATAAAAAAGTAAGGTCAAATAGACTTACCTTACAATATCTATTTTTAATAGATTAATTTTATTTGGTGTAATTAATTTATAAAGGCTTTGGCATAACGAATATGTCATTACACACATACATACATGTCATTACATACATCACATATCGTATCATTGTGCTAACGAAAAGACCTTTTCTATACAACGTGTTTTAGGGAAAAAAATTAGGCCGTCATAAAGATTCTTTAATTTGTATTAAAGAATATTTAAGACGGCCCAAGACTTCAGACTTAATACAATGAGTGCTACAAGTATATTTTATAGTAAGTCACAATATGTTTTTATTATTATTTCCTTGACAAATAAATAACGGAAACTCACATTTATTTAGACAAAGTTCTCAATTTCTCAAAAACATATTTATAATAATGCGTTATTATCATAACACTACATATATATCGAACACAGTGTAGACATCTAAAGAACTTAAATCTGAATTCCTAAATAAAAAACAGTTTTTATTTTTATATATTACTGATGCATTTTTGTATACACCTTAATTAATAACTTGGTGCTTATCAACGCTGCCCTTATATTTTGCTTACATTGTAAATATTCAAGGGATGCAAGAAATAGTGCGCTTGTGTTTACAAACATACTTGGTACTATGTGTTCGAAATTCAGTCAAATCAACAGCCAATGTATCAACATCGAAAATCGTCCTACATTTTATAACATACCTATAATATATTATGATTATGTTTTATGGGGTAATCAAACAGATCATTCGAAAAGTAAATAAACGGAATTCATTCACACGCGATGTTAGTTGATATTAATGGGATATAGAATTTAAATATTTATTTTATATTTACTCTCATAAAAGTTAAAAGCCATACGTCAAATTTAATTCAAAATTGAAATTATCAAAACGTCATATGTTATTGTTTTATCGTAGACTAGAGACCCTCCCTGAATTCGCACGGGCAAGACTGATTCTAAATATACTCGTACGACATCACATTAGAAACTTATAAAGTTATCAGTGTTTATTTACTACATTGTCCATGTATTTTATACAAAATCTTTTTTCTCTCGAACCACTCTATCTATTAAAAAAACCGCATTAAAATCCGTTGCGTAATTTTAATGATCTAAATATACATAGGAACAGACAGCGGTAAGTAACTTTGTTTTATACATGTAATGATAAACATAACAAAAATAACATTTAAAACTTTGAAGATTATTCAACACAATTATAAATTTATATTCGTTATATAATTATTTTAAATAATTATTAGTTTTTATAAGTTTTTATAAAATACACAATTTGTAATATACGACCTTTTGTATGTTACGTAAAAGTGAAAATGAAAATCTAGCGCTAGAGTAGTGCGAAACAATGAAAGTTGTGTCTAAGATCGGAGTGTGAGTGCAAAATTTTAATTATAAGTAATAATGATTAAAGCCATCAGTAGCACGACAACGGGCTGACCTCCTAGCACCCTTTGTAACATCCACAGCATAAACTATGGATGCGGCAACTGCGAGTAATCGTTAAGCGACGACAGCGCTACAACGGGTTGAACGTTAAAAATGATACGAAAATATCGCGTTTTTTTATTTTTATATTGCGCTTTTTTGTAGATTAACTATCAGTAATATAAAAAATAATTAACTGGATGATGTTAAAAATGGATACGTTTTTATTTATTTATACCGGTAGCTAAAGAGATTTTAAAAATAAATTTATATAGAAAAAATAATTAGATGTTGCAACAGTTATTTATTAATTATATTAGAGATTTTTATTTAATTTGCTTTAAAATCTCAAACGTAAACATATTTTATTTAACTACAAATGCAAAAGTTTATATGAATAGGGGCTTGTATGCAACCACCAGAGAACGGCTTAATGAATTTTGATGAAATTTAGCACAGAGCTAGATTATAGTCACGGATAGAACATCAGTTACATTTTATGGAAAAATGTATCTAACGCCTATAATCCTATTAATTTATCTAAAGTTATTTTTACGTAATGTCGCTACCCGCCTCGAACTCAATCGTCCAAAACTATCATTGTATCCTACTATGTTGTATGTATTATACATATAAACCATCCTCTCGAATCAATCTATCTATTAAAAAAACCGCATCAAAATCTGTTGTGTAATTCTGAAGGTCTAAGCAAGCATAAGGACAGATAGCGGTAAGGTGACAAGCGACTTTGTTTTATACTATGTAATAAAATGATGATACGACAACGTTATATTTATAGATTGAAATTACGACAAATGACAATTAACACAAGCACACGACATATAATAAGAGTGCACAAGTGTGCACTCAAAACACAACGAGCGCACTCGTTGTGTCCTTTAGTATCCGAAGGGACCGGATATCCGACACGGTCGGAAAGATTTTAGGCGCACGACCTTGACCACGTTTTTGAGACAAGAAAGTATCCGACTTCCAGACTCAGGGCTTGTACTGAGAGTTTCCCGAGGGTAAATGCCAATAATAAATTTTACCTGGTGGTAGCGTCTTGTACAAGCTAGTCTTGATAGGCTTACTCACTCATCAGATATTCTAACGCCAAACAAAAGTGCTCAGTATTGTTGTGTTCCCGTTTGACTCACTCGCCCTAGTGAGCCAGTGTAATTAAAAGCAAACATTCTGACTTATTATTTCCACTGGTTTGATGACACTATAGATCTATTGTGTATGTATCAAATTCGCGTTTCACCGATTTTCACGTTTCGATTGTTAATATTTCACGAGTGACATACGAAGTGAATACTTTTAAAAACACTGTAATTTCGGATTATATTAAATGGGGGAAATGGTTATATGTATTTTAATTTTAGATATATTCTTGTATTACTTCTTCAATGTGATTAATTATTTATTATATAAAGAAATATTTTACATTGAATAAGTACCTACATTAATAATAAATTAAAGAATAGTTTTAAATATACATGATTTATTTTTCTCTGACGTACTTAGTTCCTATTGGTCAAATTATTCCAGAAGTTTCACTGTATACTGTAAATCGATTGGTGCGATATATTTAGACGGTTGTTCGAAATTTATTTTATTAATATAAAATCTATTTATAATCGTAGGAACGTTTGTTAGATCGAGCAAGTTTGGAAATACTTGATCGATTGCGGCCATATTCACACAATATATTTGTTTTGTCGATATGAAGATTCATATCTAGTGCCTATCGTAAACTAGTAGATAGTAGACCGGATAATCCGGATAAAATCCCTGGTTGCGCTGTAATGAAATTCTTAACAAATGATATTACCCTTTAGACCAAAATAACTTCAATATATAATGGCTGTAAATCTGTAACGCTGGCTGTGGTTGCTAGTCAGGCTAGTGTTTTTTTTTTGGTATAGTTTAGTGAACGAGGCTATGGGCCACCTGGTGGTAAGTGAACGCCACTGCCCATAGACAATGGCACTGTTTATTAGTCATTCCTCTCATGGCCAAAGCACCACTAACTTCGGAGCAAAGAAGTTATGTCCCCTTTCCTAGACAATGGTGCTGTGAAGAATATTAACTTTTGAAATAAAACTAATTATAACGGCAGTCTACCCGTGACCACGAACACTGTAAAGTGCTCGAAACGTCGGAATGTCAAAAATAATTAATATACGCGATTCAAATCCATTATAACTAGTTTTATTTCAATGTGTAATAATCGCGAAAATTTAAGAAGAATATTAACTATTTATAACATCATCAATGCGCCACCAACTTGGGAGCTAATCAGCTAAGATGTTATGTCCTTAATTATTTTTGTTACACACTGGGTCACTGACAGTTCATTATTATTGGTCCGATAGTTATATTGGGTCCCTTATCTTTAAAATAGTGAGCCAAATTATAAAGCACTTTTTTATATAGTAATGAAGTGAAAGTAGATTGTTTGCTATGCTGAGATAAATAGGTCTTGCTGGAGTGTTTCTTATGAATTCTTGCCACTGGTTCAGCTAGTTTACATATGAAACTTAGTCTTTAATAATACCCTGTCCATCATTAAGTGTTCCTCTACACCTTCCATTCTCCGTCCTCCTCAGTACGTCTTGAACGAACTTCCTATAATTAATTACACTCATTATCATTATTGTTCGGAAGGCAGTTTTGCTTCTATAATGAATTGTTCGGCTCCATCATTAATTAGTTTATTATAATAAGAAGCGGAACTCCGTTCGTAGATTAATCAACTTTTATCTGATTGCCATTGCTTTTGTGTTTTCGAGTTGCAAAAGTAAATGAATTGAGGATTTTATTTCGATCTCAAGTGTTCATTAGATTTGTTATACATTTATGCCTTAAAATTGTAGGAAAATCTTGTTGTCTCAGCCGTTTTTTCGACTAGTCATTAAGTATATAGTTCTGCGGTTAACAATGTAATGTGTATATTTTCGAAGTCTTTATATTACATCAACTACACTGTAAATACGCATTTGTGTGTTAAATCAAAATGCTGGTGTCACGACATATATTTGTTTTGACTAATTATCTCGTAGGCCTGTTAATATGCAGATCTTGACGACTTAAATCCAACAAGGGAATACAACTTTATCTGTCAGGGAGCCCAAATATTTGAAGTGGCGAGTGTCGACTTGCCTCATAGAGCACGTAAGGCCTTCGATCCTGCGTCTGATATCCTTCCGGTATCGCATTTATCGAACTACGAGGGGGTATACACTGTACCTATATCTAGGTATTCACTATAATATCTTGTTCAGTGTTGACTTATGTCTACCTAAAAAGAACTAACTTCTGTTATCAATAAAATATATTACAGCTAAGCTTCAAAACACCAAGCGTTACATTTTTATTTACAAATAGCTGCCCGCGGCTTCGCTTGAAGATTTAGGGTGTTGGTTCTCATGTGTCAGGGAAAAAAGGAGCCTATGTCCTTTCTTGGAGCTCAAGTTTTGCTTCATACCAAATTTCATCAAATTCGGCTCAGCTGTTTGGTTGTGAAAGACAACAGACAGACAGACAGATTTACTTTCACATTTATAATATTAAATAATGTTGTAAATTATTTTTCTAGTTTTTAAATTGTAGATTATTAATATTAAACTGAAGTTCAATTAACTAGAACCCATTTTGTATCTTCAAGAGATATGTTGTCACAATTTCATCCATTCATGACAATGACTTTACAAATTAAAGGATATATCTTAGAGGATGTAGTCATAACTAATATCGTACCCAAATCACCGAAAATAAGCTAAGGAAAAATAGTGAGCAGTTCATAAATATGGCTCTGCAAAATCTATTTCAAGTGTAGAGAAACGAAAGAAGAATAATTATATTAACGTTGTTAGTCTTATTTCACAATCTCATTTATTATTCACGCCTCAGTTTCAAACTTCTTGTTTATTTTGTCAACGAACGTCTGAATCTAGAATTATAGTATTTATAGCAGTTTATTGCTAATTAAGAGATAAGTTTGTGCAATGAAATATGAGAGTGATAAATGATTAAGAATTAGTGTATTTTATTTTTAAAAATTAAACAGGAATAGTTGGTAGATGTTCTCTTGGGAATACTGGGTCTCTGAGATCTCCCTTCAGTGTTGGTTAGTCAAAAAAGCGAGCATGGACAGGTGATTTCTACGAAAATAAAGTTGACTCGTGTTTCAGGATCATACTGCAATTTCAGTGGATAATTTCTCACGACTAACTAGGCCTTTGTGCAAAAACGTTTGGGTAGGTACCACCCACACATTAGGTATTCTACCGCCAAACAACAGTACTTAGTATCGTTGTGTTCCAGTTTAAAGGGTCAGTGAGCTAGTTTACAGGCTGAAGGGACATAAAATATTATTTCCCAAGGTTGATGACATTGTCGATGGTTATGGTTAATTTTTCTAAAAGCGCCAATGTCTATGGGCGGTGGTGACCACTAACCATCAAGTGACCCATACGCTCGTCTACAAATCTATAGCATAAAAAAATCGAAACTGCGCGACAAGAACTTGAATGTATTTGCTGTTGTATATCCAGAAGACCCTTGCAATTTATTGGTTCCTTTTTTGTTTTGATGCTGCTAAAAAATATACAATAATAGAATTACAGGACTAAGAAACGTTTGTACAGTAATTATGCCTAATATATATTTTTGGAGAGATGATATCATGAGTCTTGTTTATTTTCGTTGTGTAAGGCGCATGAATGAGAACCGAGTTATGATGACTAATTATCAATTCTGTATTGGTTTAAAAATAATGTTGTTTAAAGTAACATCCCGTTAATGTCACACGGCTAGGTCAAGGCCTCTTTTTTGATTGAGGGGAAGGCTTGGAGTTTATTCCATGGTCGTTCAGTACAAGTTGTGATAAAGTTGCAATAAAGTTTTGATGTATCTTATTTGGATTTTCTACAAATGTAAACATTGGTAGTAACTTTGTAAATAATGACCGAATGGCTTAATGGTAAATATGCTAGGAGCGTTTCCCAGTTCAGATTCTCTTGGTGAAAAACGAACCAGCCTTCCTATCACTAGTGGAGGCAATAAGCCGACGTGTTATACTTTTAATGAAGTTTTTGCAAAACTTGATTTGATTATTTAGGGTATTTGAACTCATAGGTGGTCTATCTTTAATTTGTAAGATTCCAAGTCCTCATAACTTTTTCTGTAAAAGTAATGGAAGAAGATTTAAAAAGTAATTGCATTAATCATTTAAATACCACGTTCAGATTATTGCCCATATTTCATGCACAAACTATAACAAATAAGTAATTACTCGTTAAGTGAAAAAGTGAAATAAATTATTTGAGTGCTCTAGCACCAATTCTAAACGTAAAAAATTGCTTATTGTTTATATTTAAATAACAATTTTTTTAAGTATATAGCGTCACAAGATTTGTGTTGACAAATTGTTTAATTAATCAGTTAAAATGTTAACTGACTAATTAACGTAAAACAATTACGTAACACTTTTGGCTATTGACGGTAATATAAAAAAAAAACATAATTGTTAGTGTATATTTCAACTTTTATTGATATATTAGTTATATTTTATATATGCTAGTGACAGACAGCATATTTCTGATGCAACCAGCCATGGTCGCCAACCAAGATGCTCAGCTAGTCTATTACGAAAAAATGTTCATGATGCCAAAACAGCGTGAAACTATTAAGTGAAGAATCTATAAATATCTATTGTAGAATTACAGGTATGTATTCTGAACGCTGTAAATTAATATATGCGCTGATACAGTTACAACATACAACGCTCCAGCTAATCCTAATGAAAAGTCTTGCAAAACCACATCATCTTTGATTTTAAGATGCTTGAGATGATGATGATGGACGAAAGATGATGTCTTCTCCAAGCAAAATATAATATACATATACATAATCAAAAGTTAATACAGACAATTTATCAGAAGTCAACCCTGACGAAATGGTGCTTTTCCATTTTATAGTTAAGAAAAAAATTATTATTAAATCTTAAAAGCAGAAAGAAGAACTGATTTTGACTCTACCCATTTTGTCCTGTACAACTGTGTAGTCTATGTTTTCCGAGCCTCTAAAGCCGTATCCTATTCTTAAAATTTAATGTTTTTTTCATCTGATATCATCTTAGCATTTATGTACTTTTGGAAACAACTTTTATTCCCTCGAACTCCTGGTCAGCTCTGGTCTGACTTTAATCTTTGCACTGAAGTCTATTAACTGGTATTCATACTTTTGGGATCTTATCACTCAGAACATTCGAATACAGAACTGGCAATTCTGTCATCCTATACAGAGACAGTGGTACCCTGAAATTGCTTATTGAAACACTAGAGAATATACATATAAAGAATCAATGTAACGGTCTGTTTGTGATAAGGATACTTTTATAAATTTGAAGGTCTTTATGAACATTTACCAAAGCATTAACAGCAGAGGTACAATATTTTTTTGTGAGTTAAAACAATTAAAAAATGTCATGTGTTTTGTACACTATCACCATAATTTTTCCTTTTCATTTCCTTGATTTTATATTATCATTTTTTTATCACTTTACCACAAAAATATATCCTAATAATCGCGATTTCAAATGAACAAATTTAGATTCGGTTTTCATGTAGCTATTGCGTATTGCTAGCTGGTTGCCGTAGTGGTCATTTCAAATGGCTGTTACGCTTGCGAGTGTAGAATAGATACCTGTTAATGACTAATACTTTATTGGTTATACTAATAGTTATCTTGGTAAGTATCTTTCCTGTTATCTTGGACTCGGTGTTAGTTTGCAAGCACACCTGGTTGGTATTCTTTCACTTCTAATTAGCACTACTTTTACTTTTACTTGGTGGTAGGGCTTTGTGCAAGCCCGTCTGGGTAGGTACCACCCACTCAATCAGTTATTCTACCGCCAAATGACAGTACTCAGTATTGTTGTGTTCCGGTTTGAAGGGTGAGTGGGCCAGTGTAACTACAGGCACAAGGGACATAACATCTTAGTGCCTAAGGTTGGTGGCACATTGACGATGTAAGGAATAGTTAATATTTCTTACAGCGTCATTGTCTACGGGTGATGGTGACCACTTACCATCAGGTGGCCCATATGCTCGTCCACCAACCTATACCATAAAAAAAACAAAAACTTACTACTGTCTTGTTCCAGTTTGAAGTGTGAATAAGCCTGTGTGAGTGAATAACTGGCAAGGGACATAACTTCTGAGTTACCAATTTTGGTGACGCTTTTGCAATATCAAAAATGGTTCATATTTCATTTTAGTGGTAGTGATTATAGCTAATGGTGACTTACCATCTCGTAGTCGAGGCCTATTTGCCAGACACAGTTATATTTACTTAGACTAAAAAACTCGCGGTACAGGTTATTCTAGTAAAAGCCATTGCATGTGAAAAAATCTAGTTTTACATTCTGTTGATTTGTTTCTTTTAATAGCGAACTAGTCTATATGAAACAGATAGAGAGCGGCCCAATACGACGCGCCCTATTACGTATTCTTCTACATAGAGATTTGTATTTTATTATATTGCTATCAGTTAATTTATTTTAGTGTAAGACTGTAGCGATAACGTTAACTCATTGTGATGCAATAATAACATTTTGGTGACTGTTGATGACATTACATAATTCAAAGATATTTAGTCTAAAAGCAGACCAGTAAGTTGAATAGCGTATTTTATATTCAACTACCAATCATAGTCATCTTGACTCTGCAAGGACAGAATAAGGTACCACATAAAATGTTAAAAAGAAAACATAGATACAAATAAAAATCTAGATTCTTATCTCATCTATATAGACGTACATAGATGAACTGATTAATACTTTATCAATCGAATGGACAGTTTAGAGAAGCACGTAGGACAGACATAAAAAACCTTTATTTATATTCATATAGAAGGATATATAATTTCCTCTATATAGTAAAAATTCCAGCTGATTTTTGAGAAGATACTATAATAGACACTAGACGGATTTGGAAATATTTCAAGTATTTCTTATATCTTTTATATTCGATTACCTTATACAAAAACGATTAACAGTGTCTTAATGAATTAAATAAATTATTTCAAAACAATTAATCATAATAATAATCGAATACGCAATCCCGATCCTTGGAACTGGCTAATTAATCATTTAGACAGAATCGATATTTAAAATTGAAAGAATGTTATTCGATACATAATCGATACCATTGAACGTAATAGTGGCACGTGATCAATTATTTAGCGAAAGGCAACTTTCGGCCTCTCCAACTTGGCCGGATTTAAAGTTTTGACGTCATTTAGTTATTTAGGTACAAGACTTGTTTCCAAGGATCTATCTAGTTTAGTATGAGATTATCTTCTATTTCTGAAACGCTTGTTTTGATCACTGTATCTAAAATAGATTGATTATGATATTATTTCCTAGATTTTAAAGAGTCATGATAGCCCAGTGGCAAGAAGACTTTAGTATTAACTGAAGATTAGGGCTTCCAACTAGGGCAAGCAATATTGAGTTTTATCTTAGCTGCAATAACTAAAAGTTTGGTAGTTGACAGTGTCATATTCCAGTATCTCGGAAAGCAAGTAAAACCTTCGTATTTGCGTTTGACTCCTCAGAAATTGTGTTGGTTAGCCGTCCGATTTAAAAAGTAAGTAAAAAGAAATAGTACTCTCAAGTATATATACGCAAACGCTACTGGACTATAATATTTTTAGCGTAGTTAGTTCGTCCTTGCAATTGACCGCCGTTGCTGAAATTCGGTCAGGAGGCCTCCATTGTATAAATATAGCACCTTAACGAACACGTCGACGACATGTTTCGAGAAACGTATGATACAAAATGATTTAAACACTTAAATTGAATCATGCTCGGACGTAATTGTACAGCGTTGGATTTACTAACCAAGTGCTTATGATTACACACACATTTAAAAAATTGGTTTATGTACGACTTACAGGCTGTCGCCCGCGGCTTCGCTTGCTTTTTTAGTTGTCATGTTTTAGGCAAAAAAAGCCTTCCTTGGAGTTCAAATTTGCTTCATACCAAATTTCATCTCATTCGGTTCAGTGGTTTGATAATGAAAGAGCAAAAGATAGACAGACAGATAGACCGACAGAGTTCCTTTCAGATTTATAATATTAGTATAGAAGTAAAGATAAGAACATGGAACATAGTCCCATGTGTAATTTTTTAATATTATTATTTATTAAAACCTTTTTCGTTAAAACCTTTTTCGAGACGCGCGGCATCTTGTAATGTAAGTATTATGTATGTATTGATATTTTACTTTCTACAAAACAAAGCTGTCTTTAATTTTTTAAAGAAAAAAAATTTGCGCTTTAATAAAAAGGTTTTATTAAAAAAGGTCTTTAATGAAAAGTGTGATAATATGATCCAAGTCTTTTAAGAAGTGCAAGTTTTTTAAACGTACAAGTGATTCGAGACATTAAGTTTAGTTTCCGATGTCCTAAGACAGCCAAACTAAAAGGATAGAACGTTGGGACATGACCGCAATAAAATTTAGATGCTGGACCAAGTTCATTTGACAATTATTAAAGCTATTTGGAACTTCGCTTTCGTCAAAATCATTTAATTCAATACATCAATTTTTAGATTACGTGCTAAATTAATCATCTAATTATTTACAATTTTTGACACATATTCCTTTTTACAAACGAAAAGGGTTTTTGGTTTTTTACAGCCTCTAGTCCGCTGATGTTTTTGTAATTATAAGGCGTTTTACAGCTAATATGGGATTTTGTATTTTATAAGAAAACGACATTATTAATGTATCATCATAACTTTTCACTTGTCTTTCTTTCCATTTGTGTCATCGGGATCCGTTTCTAAATTGATCTTGTTTATTCAAGATATAAATAAAACTTGCCGTGTAAATGAAAACAATTAAAGTAATGTGTGTGGTGTGTGGTACCTTCGGTACTTCTGATTTCCATAACACAAGTGCTTCAGCAACTTACATTGGGATCAGAGTAATGTATGTGATGTTGTCTCATATTTAAAAATATTTAAATATTTAAAATTTAAAAAAAATTGTCGTATTTTTATCTATTCTCTCCTGTAATGTGTCAGCCAGTGTAGGGTTATGCAGGTGATAATTTAGGTGTGATGGGCGAAATAAAAACCAAAATATAGACAATGTTGACGTTTATTAATAAAAAAAATATATATTTTTAAGTCAGAAAAGAAGTTTAATTTGTATATATGGCTGTACGTCGAAAGTCAGTTCTTTTCCGAAACATCATGACAAAAAGTTATTAATCGTAATTCACGAATAAGAAAACCTACGAGTACATGTTTCATATTAAATTCTAAGATAATTTCTGTCTCTACAGAGTAGCAGAGTGAAATGATTTGTATATTAATAAACTTTAAGAAAAGAGAACGAGATACAAAAGACATTACTGATATTTCTTCAATATTTCATAAACGCAAACCAACCAGCATTGACTAGATAGTGACCAAAGCAAGCCACGACCGACTCGAAAAGAGAGAAGGTCTAAGCCCAGAAGAATCACAAAAAACTGTTATTGGTAAGAAGAATATGTAAATCTGTCCTATTTATTGGCTATTATTTAAATTGTTAACCAAAACTTTTATTACGTATTTTTTACTCCCTTTCAACATATTTAAAATACGTCTGTTTTGTAAGAGGGCTATTGATTTTACTGTCTTAAAAATCATCGTTTCGACTATAATTACAGACCTTATATATAATAATTACTTATTTATTAGTATATTATAGTCATTCATTTATACATCCTCTTCAGTTTTTATGTTATCGAAAGTTTATTTTTCATATTTCTTATTATGTGTGCATGTAATTAAATTTGGTACCACACAACTGATGCTATAGTGATGATAAGAGTTTATTCAACTCTTGTTGTGAACCCTTTAATTTAAAGTACTTTCTTTGTTATGTAAAATTTTACGATGTCATAATTTTATTTATATCAATGTGATGAATGTGATATTTTCGAGTGTTTTGGTTTTTATACTTGTATTTATTTTCTTTGATATGATTTGTAAAATCGTTATCGTATTTAAAAAAAAAAGTACGAAATGTCTTTGTCAGAAATTATACGTTTGACGGGAAATTCAAAAAAGTTTAAAAAAAAAAGAATTCGAATTTCGAATGCGAATATAATAAGACAGTGATATATAATGCATTAGTTGCTGGAGAGTTAAGTACTAAGAGTTACCCGTGTGAATAGTAGTAATAGTGTGTAGTGTGAGTAGTAGTAGTAATATATCATATTACTAAGTGTATACCGACGTATTAGAAAAGGTAAGCAGTTTAAATTTGTGAAATATTTTTAAGAATATTACTTTTGGATCGTGTCTCGCGTACTGTAAAAATTTTATTTTATATTTAAAGATCTTTATTTAGTTAGTATTTATTTATTTATGATTAATTAGTAAACAAAAGTTAATTCGATTTTTTTTATTTATTATTTATTTGGATTTAAAACTCTAATATTAATTTGTTCTTTGTACCAATGAGATTATTTGTATTCTTATTTTAGACGCGACTTATACAAATATTACTTATTTAGTTGTAGTTATTATACTTTCATACTTAAAGATTTCATTGTGTCATTTCATTCCGAATCTTATTTTATTACATAGTTGCTTTTGCAAATTTAGTATACTTTTATGCAATCTTATATATCGTTCGTATTTTATAACTATTTACGTAAGATATTTTTTTATATGTCGATAAATTCTCGCGAAACTAATATTAAGACGATGACAAGTTGTGATGTTAATTTATTCAATATTTCCATATTAGGCGAGTCTTACTTGTAATTACTGAGTTGTCACTTGTCAATTTTTTTGTCTCTTTGTTGCGACGTCGTGAACTTTTGTACAGTGTAAGCTATGTTACAGTTATAAGTCACGTTACTGAATATAGTTTCTTAAATTTAAACAAATAAAAATTTAAAAGTTTTATTTATTTACTCTCTTATGTAATTGATACGTTATGAAGTTCTTATTGTACGGTATCGTATTTTTTTCGGTTACATAATTTCTCTATAGATTTTACCGGACTCGTTATTTTTGACAACAAAACCTTAGCTAAATATTATTCGCATAAAGGCTATGTGCATGGCAGAATAGTGTATTCAAATCGAGTAGTTTCGAGTGGAAATGGCCCACTAAGGTGATGCGCTCGAATCGGCGGCTCGCTCCGATAATGCATTGTCCAGTAACGCGAGCACCCCCGAAAATATAGCATGCGAAAAAACCGTCCTCGCCACCCCCCGCTAGCGTTAATGTCCCCCCACCGCGCACTAAGCTTCTTTTTTTAATACATAACTTTTTTTCAAGATGCATTTTTACATGTTTCGGCCTAAAACTTTACACACCCAGAAGCGCGAGCCGACAGAATCGGTAACGCCTATCGCCGCTCGGATTTCTCGCTCGCGCGCCGCCGCAGCGCCGGCCGGACGATAGTGGCGCGAACGAAACAGCACGACTCATGGCCGCTGTTGCGTCTTAAACCAAGATTAAGGCTCTATTCCGCTCTTCCGAATATAAATTCTTGTTTGAAACGCATCGTACATCAATATTTGCTTTCGAGGCCTAATTCGAACGTAGACATGATATCATGCGTCGTACGCAACTATTAAACTTTAATATTAATATTAAAACTGCGACGTCTGAAAGAATGCGAACGCTATACATCTCACTCTAGCGTCCAGTGCGAAGGCATTCGCGCCACGACAATTGAGTTGAGTTGAATTGAATTGAGTCGGTTAAACTGTAAAAATGGTGCGGGCGGGCATAGCCGCGCGAGAAAGAGACGAACGAAAGGCGGGTTGGCCGAGACCGCTGCCTTCTTCTCCTCGACTTACGCCGAGTCGCGACTAGTGAACGTCAGCGTACTGACGTGGACGGCCGTATACGCGTTCGCCCGTTTCGTTTGACAGCCACAGAAAAAAAAACATTTCGCGCGACTTTTGACAGATAATATCAAACTTTTTAGTGAGTTCGGAAATTGGACAGATTGTATCAGTGTTGTTTATTATTATATGAACAAGGAGATATATTTGCAGTGTATTTATTATCGGCTTGGAGTGGCCGTTGAAACGCTATAAAGTGATGAATCAGCGAACGCCGGCTAATTAACAACTGTTCACTGTTACGAAAACAAATCCAAGCACCTCAACGTCTTAACAATTGAATATTGTAAGTACAAAATTTTTCATTAATTAATTATTACATAGTTTTAAGTAATTATAATATCATACAAAAACATATAATATAAGTATATAGAATGTAATACTTACATATATAAGTTTTCCTTTAATATTGAAATAAATGTAATATTTAATCATAAATATTAATATACCCTCCAAAAATTTTAACTTCTATTTTATATATTATAAAAGTTAGAAGAAAACTAAATTATCACATAATCGAAACATTTCAAAGAAAGAAAATTATTTGCAATAATATAATCATTAATGTATATTATTAATAAACAAAAAAGTATCGATTCGAAGATTTAAATGAGGTCCCGTGCAAAAAGTTTCTTTGCATAGTCACAGAAAATAAATATTATCAAGTGAATTTCGTTCGTTTAAAAAAGGAGAGGTGATGTTTTTCGCGATTAAGAGGAAAACTTGTATCTGGGCGGGGCGAAGCGGCAACAGCTGATTGGTTCAGTCCGTCATGTGTTCAGTTTTTCTGTAGGTATTTTTTATACGTTTTTGTTTTCAAGTGAAACCCACGCTGTAGTGGAAATTTTAATATCATGTATATAAGAGCTATGTACTGAAGTTAGTGATGTAGGTATTGTTGTACGATTGGCGGCAAGTTCGTTTTTTTTTTTAAATACAACAGATTATAAATATTGGTATAAAAAATGTACTTCGAATTATTTAATTATCGCTGCATGGTGTTTGTTCATTATTAAATATTAAATTAGGTTAATTTCAAAATACATAAAATAAAATGGGAAAAAATTGCGTTTAATTATCATTTGTGTACAAATATTTAGTTTTAAAAATACGAGAATAAATACTAAAATTCAAGACAAAAATGTATTAATGCAATTTAAAATAATTAATAATGTGCAGCAATAAAATAGTTTATGTAATATAAACTCCATGAATTATTTAAAAAATATTCTTGAAATTAGTAAGATAACATAAAATTATACATATAATACTCAACATACTGATGTTTAAAAAAAATCGTAATTCATATTAAAAAAAAAAGTTATTGTAACTAAACTGCAATCTAATTGCAAGCAAAAAGTAAACTCGTGTCTATGGTTAAGTGAAGTAGAAAAACGCATTCGAATGCATGAATAAATTAATCTACAAAGAAAATAATTATTCAATAATTCTAACACTAACATAGTTATTATTATTTTTTTGTATCAATATATTTATCGATACTACCTAGAAGCGATTGTTAAAAAAAAACATACTATAAAAAATAATTCCATATCAGTACCTATTTAAAAATTAAATTACATTTGAAAAAAGAATAATTTCCACCAAAAAAAAAAATTATAAGAGTATTATTTATTATAGTTATTTTAGAAACAGGAACTATTAATAAACAATTCAATTAAGAAGTAACAACACAGAACGACGCAAGATATGAATAAAAATTGAAATTCAAACCAAACTGAAGAACAAGGATTGAAATTCAAATTTGGAATACTTCAAAACAATCCGTTCTATTTCTATCTGATCACATCACTATTCCTCTAAATTCTTCGTTCATTGTGCTTAATTAATATCACACTCATGAGTCAGTATCTCATCTTCATTGCTCTGAATCATTTAATTGTACCACGCCATCCTCTTGATGCGGTGATTGTACCAAAATATAACATTTCATATTATCTTAGATTAATGCGAAATTAATCTTATCGAATATCCAAAGTATATTATGCATACATATCTAATATTCTATCGCTCTGCTTGTTACTAAATACCAGTGTAGACTTGAGTATGTAACATTAGAATTGGGTATATGTTGAAAAGACTATTTAAAGATTATTTTGTGTTTCAATTTATCTTCAAATTAAATGACAGCATATAAATATATAAAAAATAAATCAATTCAACAAAACTAAAATATATGTATATTTTATTGTTAAATATTTTAAGTACTAAAATACGATTTGAAAATTATTGTCTCAATTAATTCAATGCAATTGGTTTCGAAAATTGAAACATAATATATACTTTAAACGATGTAAAGTCCTATGTATATATATGTACTTTATAATATATATTTTATATCCTTATTATGGCCCAGCATCTCCCTATTTTTTAACGTAAGAACGTAAAGAAGCAGTAACATCTTACCATTTTACGACAAACTGAACACCGTCTCGACATCAAGTTTTATAACCGTTCGAACAATTACATCTAATCAGTCCAGTCTTTCCTCTCATTTCCTCGCATTTTTCATCAACGGACCAGAGTGGGAAAGATAGATCGACTCCGCTACGCCCATCAATGTCTAATTGCTTTTATTATTTTAAGGCATCGTAATCATTATGGCCGCAATAAAAATTGTAATTACTTCTCATTAGTTCAATTAAGAATTTTCTAGACACGGTATAGTTGATATGTTGATTGCAAACGTATGATGTATTGTTGAGAAAGCGGCATTTTATTGTTATTACGGTAATAACAAGAAAATTTGTCTATGGCTAATATCCTATAGCGATTATAGTAATAAATTATACGTATTAGATACGGTTCATATCAATCAATATTAATGATCGATACAAAATATGGAACTAATTGTTTATTTTTTAAAATCTTGAAACGATTATAAATCCCACCCTCGGGCCTCGGTGTAATGGCATTATGCTTTAAAACGCGCCAACGAAACCTCATATTAATATTTAATACTCTTTAAGAAAATAAACAATTATATCAAATCTTTTTCGAATCGAATTCGATTTTTAAAAACTTTCAGAACTACAACTGAAATGTCATCATTGAAATCATAGATAGCAAATTGCATTTTATAATCTATAAATTACTGTTAATATATTTAAAAAACGAATTAAATTAAAATTGGAATGGAACACCACACAAACAAATCACGTACATCATAAGTACGAGCGTGAAAAACTTCAAGCGACTTAAGTGAAAAGTTACACGCACGTGGATAACACGTGGCGAGGGAAAAACGCGCAGCCCCGCGCCCGCCTCCCCCGCGCGACTTCCTAAACGAACCGCGGGAAGATACGCGATTGCCTGTTTGAATTTCGAACATGATCTACGCTTATGAAACCATTCATTTTATTAAGTTTGAATTTCGAATTTAATTTAAATAAAGAAAATTATATTGGACTGTATTCAGGCATTTTTTTAATTTTAATTATAGAATTATAATAATGTAGGTTTAATTTGAAATTTAACGAAACGTAAATAAAATCTTTTTTACGGAACAAAAAAGTAGTGAAGCTTATTTCAAACAACATGCAGGCTATTAGTAAAATTATAAATAGGTATTATATTTCATTAAAAATCTAACGATAATTGCATTTACTTTTTACATGATTTATGTTTTTTTTTAAGAGAACCGACTAATTAATATATTATAAAGGTAAACCTAGATTAAAATAGTTATTAATAATAGCTCGGAAGACCTTGAACATTTTGATTTTATGCATCAGTAAAAAAATAAGATAAAAAAAAAATTTTTTTCAAATTAATTTCATAATACAATAATTAAAAAGCTTATATCCTTGTTTGACCTCCGCATAATCGTTTATTTTAAATTAAGTTAATCTCATGATATTACCAAATTAGATTCGCATATTAAAATTAATTTGTATCTATAAAACATTTCGGATGAGTATAATTAACCGATCTTAAAACTTTATTGCGTAATTATTAATTTATAATAATTTAACGAAATATAAAACGAAAATGGCATTGGACACGTGTTAGGAGGTTATTTGATTTCGATTAATATGATATAAATATGACTTATAAAAATAGAATTTGTTTGATTCTATTTTCAAATATATTTTATTTTTTATCTATTCTAAATAAATGAGGTGAAGCTTTTTTTATACAGCCTAATTGAACATGCTTTATATTGTGATATAGAGTCAATTTCAGTCTATTATGTATTAAATATATTGACATAGTTTAGTACAACTGCATCCACAGAGTATGTAAATCTTTCATCTCACTGGTATCAGCAGAATGAACTTTTGTAACAGTCTCTTAAGTAATTTGAAAGGACATGGTATTGCTTTCTCTTTTTCATGAATAGATTTGAAAAAGATAGCAATATAGTTTTCTTGTTCTGAACGTATTACCTCATTGATGAAAAGGCTTATACGCCTTCCGATTCCAAGGTAACGGATTTTAAATCCTGATCTGGTCACGAAAACAGTTATTGAGTCAAGAAATTCTTGTTATCAGTGTGAGGGTTGACATTTGACTCTATTTACATTCCCGTGTAAACATAGAATGTTTCGCAAGTGACATTGGCGGAATAATCTGTGCTCTCTTGGCACAAATAAAAGCTAAAATGAAAAAAAAAAACAATGTTACTGTGTTTGCGACCACGATACAATAAAATATTTTGTCCAGTTCCTAAAGAGAAGCACCTTAGCGGGAATCAGTTAGAACTTTATTTTATATGATGGAAATAAAAAGTATTTGCTAAATAACAATCAAATATTATTTTTGATTTAACTTCTAGTTAATATCAATAATAATACCGATTTCTGCCCGACTTTTATTACCATGGATGAATTAATCGATTCTAACAATTAGTTTATTTTAAAATATATATAAATTTTATTTCAAATATTTTTATCTTAAAATTAATATCACATTGAAAATTGAAACACGATATATTCATTTAATTTTACATCAACTTGAAATGTATTGTAATTACTGCATAGGACCTAAAATTAATAATTAAATCCTTAAATAAGATGCAAATTTACATAACTTTTATTTTAAAATCTGGCAATACTTATAATTTTGGTTTTAGATAAGTATTCGTAGCAAACGCTTTTTTAAATAAAAAACTAATAAAATTAACGTAAACTATGTATTCATAAAAATACAGATAAAAAAATACGAAAAATATATTCAATTACAAATTTCTACAGACTTTATCAAAACACTTATTACTTTATTATAACCGACATGCTATATAAAACTCAGTTAAATATAAAAAATGACTATTTTATCTGTCAATGTATTTTTAATCTGTTACAATTTTTCCTTTTATGTGTGGCAGTCGTGGCGCTAGTCCCAGCACGGCGGCAAGCTGTTTTACCCCTACCTGAAAACGTCATCCCTACAAAGGGACTTCCTTTTTGCCAGTGGCTCCGGTAAGTCGCAATTTTTTTAATTATAATATATTATTTAAAATTATTTTCATAATTATTTAAGATTATTAAATCGAATCTATAATAGGGTTATTAAGATATTTGTTACGAACGACAATTTTTTTTTTTTGTTTAAATTTGTGTTATTTAAAAATAGAACAATATAAAACAATAATAAGTGTGGAACGTTTTAGGTAGTTTATTATTCTTCGAATTTTTGTACTATCAAACCTCATTTTTTAAACAAGTTGCTATAATTTCATAAATAACATTGCTTTATATATCAAATATTTGATTATGGCAATAATTAAATATTCCGAGGCACACGTCTTATAACGTGAAAGTCTATACGTTATCTATGCCTAGCTATATAGAAAGGCACCAAGTTATCTTATGTAATGTTTAAAGAATTTGGTATTATACAAAACGATACCATTGATTTACAATAAATATAATGTTTGTATATTAATGAAAATTTTCGAACTATTTTTTGTTTAAAGTTTTGTATATTATTTTGTTTATCTAAAATAAACGTTGATTATGATTATATACTTGAAAATAAGTTAATAGCTGCGTGACAAACTTCTCCTTTTATATGAAAAACAATATTATACAGTATTATCTCAGACTCATTTTTGAAGGCCCTTTAAAATAAATACATATGATATTTAAAATTTCAATCATATATTCGGCAATGATAAACAAAAAGAAATGCATCACAATTAAACTCTAATAAAAAAAAAAACATTTTTTTGTTAACGGTAGTGAAATTCGAAGAACACACATGTTAACGGTGATTATACTGTCAATGCATAAATTAAACGCACGATAATGATAGTGGAACATCTGTGAAGTATTTCAACTTAATCTCCAGTTATCGTTCCTATAATAGTTAAAAGGGCCTTCGAAGCTATAAAAATTGATCTCAGTTTGTTTGTTCGTAAAAATATTACAATAAATATAAATCATGGCGCGTCGAGTGAAGTGTTTATTGTTAAAACAATTCGACTATTAAATTTGAACGGTGTAATTTTAGGGATTAAAATCTTCTATTCAGATTCTATTTCTATAGTTTATATTTTTCCTTTAAGGTAACATTCAGATTATTAAGAAATCTTGTAACTAAACAGTAGTGACGTCATAATACATCCATACATTTAATCAATAAATAAGACAAAAATCATTAAACATAACAATATTGCTTTGCAAATATTCCAGAATTGAGCAAGAGCTCATACGGAGTCACATACAAAATTTCCATAATGTTTCAATTATTTCTGGATCTTACAAAACTTTCCCAAAAACAATTATTCAGAATTTTTTTAGTAGACAAGTAGCCATGGTCATCCATAGACATTCCTACCATAACAAAGGAGAACTCTTTTACATTCCAAAACTGCATGCAAAAGTATCATAAAAAATAGAATTTTTGGACTAGGAAATAAAATCACCAAATATGCAGCGAAAGTATAAAAGCCAATTAAACTTAACACAAATATTATATTATGCGATTTCTAATTCTTCTTCATCAATGATTCTTCTGTTTTTCTCAAAAAAGATAAATAAAAGCGGTAAGTACGTTGGGGGTAACATGTCCCCTACGAGAGTCTTTGAACGAGAACCTAATGCAATTAAAATGCCTCTAAGTATCCAACTAATTGGATGTCAAGCATAATACAACGATAATAGATTGTGCACTTGACACAATCTTCGATTAACCGATTTAAAAATAGAAGACATTATACATGAAGGTTTTACTATATGATCTCCAATATTGAGATCACTAATCATTGTATCCATTGACAGAAAAAAGGTTGTTATTAAAAAAAAAAAACTAGATATATTTTTATTCATAAAAAGAATACTTTTAACTGAAATATATATTGTATTCGGTTTTGAAATAAGAACATTAAAATTTAAATATTTAAAAATCGAACATAGAAATGAATAATCGTATCATATAAAAAATGACTCATGATATCCTAGAAGGACGTTAGCGTTTCGTTTCAACTGTTGGCCAAATTCAGAGTTGTTAAGAATAATTGTTTATATAGATGAGTATCCAGCCGCCACACTACATCGCAACCGACACGATTAGATCGCCTCCGAGAACCGCTCATAAATCCCTAACACAACCGCTCTGTTTAGTTTGGAAGCTTCCATCCCAGTAATTATACGATAATTCATACTTTAATAAATACTAATAAATCCTTCCCACACCGCCGCATTATCAACTATTACACGATGTAATTACAGACAATAAATTACCAAATAATACATCAATCAGATGTGTTATAATTTTTTTTTTATTCATCGGACGGCAGGCAATTTTATTAAAATTATATGCCGGTTAAATTGGGGTAGCTCGAGGCTAAGTCGGAACTTAATTATATAGGTAATGTTTAATGATATATCCTTATAATAAGCTACCTGATGTTCACGGCGCGTATAAATCAAATATTTCATTAAAATTCGAATCGCTATCCCAACCCTTCATTTGGATACTGTTATTAGGTACGGTGGGACTGCTCCGCGAATCGTCTGAAAACGCGAGACTCTACTTTTCGATGGAAATAGCATTAACGTGGCGACGTTGATGTATGGGATCGATTTAGCGCGTGCATAATTATGTTTTTGCGAACCCTATTTTACTTTAATCCAAGGATTTTTAATTAATTCGAAATTAGATGATTCACTCGTTCGCTCGTGGCTTGCAGTCTTAACGTTTTTGCCTTAAAAAAGAGAAAAAACTAAACGAAGTGTTAAGTTTTAGTCTTAGTTTAAACTAAGTGCAATTTTAATGTTGAATAACTTTTCTTTTAGTTTGACATTTCGTTATGATGAGAATTAGGAATCTGTGATAATGATATTAGGTAGTTATTAGTTTTGAAAATAGAATAAAATTTAAACAAAGATATTATTAAGTAACGTCTTAGGCTTAAAAAAACAACATGTGATCCCAATGAAATTTATAGGTATCCATGAAACGTAACACATTCTGTTATTAAAAAAAGCACTACGAACAATTTGTAATAATTTATTTTTGAAAATAGAACGAAAATAATAAAACTAAATTACGATACAAAAACAAAGTCTAAATATGTTAAAAATTCACCTGTAAAACAATAAATATTGCAATGGATACAAGTAATAGTGCATACAGTTTTTGCTAATTCGTTTCCCGACGTGGCCCGCGCAGTGTTGAACGTCGCCTCGGGCGGTACAGTCTGCAGAAAAATAATACTAATGTTATATTTTGTAAAATTCAATTATCAAAATTAATAATCTTTAACATTATTATCTAACATTGTCGTATATTTGAGAATTTAAATATAATAAATAATAATTAAAAAAAACTAATTACGAATTTTTATAATGTTTATTTTACAATGAAATATATATAATTACATTTCCATACAAACTATGTTTCTTATAATTATAAAGTGTTAATAAAATTTTTTAAGATATATTTTTATTAATATATTCGATTAAATAATAAAGATGTCTTATAAAAATGATTATTTTTAATCGAACGAGTGCACGTAATTACTAGTTCTTAGACACATGCGTTGGTCGCAGCTCGCAACTATCGAGTCCCATCACCTGGAGCGATAATAGACATAAAAACTAGAAGCTGGTTTAGTAATAAATTGTAATACTGACTTATTGATAACTTATACTTTAGAAAGTCGTAACTAAAATTGTTTGATAACTTAAGTATATACTAGATGAAGTAAATTTGAATTCAGTTTAATCAATTTTATCTAATATTACAAGTTACTTTTATGTTGCATTAAATCTTGTATATAACGACGACAGCAAAATCATTTTTTAAAAAGACTATTTTTGAAAGTAATAAAATAAAATGTGTATTGATATTTGTGTTGCTGTCTGTACATTCAGAGCGACCTTGGCTGTAATAGAGTGTTTTGTATTTTCAATTAAGCTAAGTGCATTGGCTTTTTAATTACGCCAATATTTGCTTTTTTAAACTTCACTTTATTTAACGATTACTCTAAGTTTAAACAGTTTTAACAAAATGTTAAATATAACTTCTAACTGGGACTGGTGCAACTTTTTGACCTAATTAGCTCTGATTTTCAGAGTATTGGGAAAAGTAACATTTTGTTATGTCCCAACGCTGGGCAAAGGACTTGTTTCGTGGGAAGAGGCTTGGAGCTTAGTCCACAATGCTGGTTGGGCAAAGGACTTCTCTGATCATATAGAAAAGCTTATTCTCATTTATATGAAACATTTATGTTTTATTACAGTATTTTAATAAATTGTAATTAAATAATCGTGAAAGAAAACTCAAGAAAGTGCTTGACCTTATTTTCTGCATAACGGCTATGCAGCAACTCTCACAAGCAAAACAGCACTCTTTAATATCACTCCCCTAACCCAAAAATGGAGGGAATTCAGGCCCATGCACTACTCCTTACATCCTTGTATGACTTTTCATACTGGGACTTATGAGAAATCTCAAAACTATACATCACATCCTAACGCGTTGTCATTACAAAGTATAAAACAAAGTCGCTTCTCGCTGTTGCCTCTACGAATGCTTAGATCTTTTAAATTACGCAACGGATTTTGATGCGGTTTTTTTAATAGATAGAGTCATTCGAGAGCAAAATTTTTGTATATAATGCAAGGACAATATTGTAAAGAAATAGTGATCAAATTAGAAGTTTCTAATGTGATGTCGTAAATAAACAAATTCTTTAGTATATTCAGTATCAGCATTGCACCCGTGCGTAACCGGGGCGTGTAGCTAGTTTAATATAAATAAAATCTTTGACGAATTTATCCACTTAACAAAAATTAACGTTTTTGTTAAGATGAATAGGATAAAAAGCCCCCATGGTAATTTTAATTTAGTACGTATTGTAATTCGATGTTACAATTAGCTAACTACGCGGAAGAAGGCACTCGATTTTAAATTGGTTAAATTTACAACTATAAATGGGGGGCAGGTTTAGACAATCATTACAAGAGGTCGCTTCCTTTTATTTTCATTACATAATATATTTAACAGAGGTGATGAAGTGGTGAAACCGCGCTGCTTATTTCCCACGGGTTACCGGTTCGAAACGAGTCACATCTTGTAATATGTATGCATGTATGCTTCGAATTAATACTTTAATAGTAACCAGTGAAATCAAAAAGGGAGCACAACTCGAAAAGATAGTCTAAACCGATTTTTTAATCGACTAAAACCCTTTTTATTTTGAAATATAAGGGATAGAGTCAATGTCTGACTCTATTTTTTCCATGATAACTTAAATAACTTTCTTTAAAAACAACAGTCAGATTTTATTTACGTATGGAGGACATGAAATAATTAGTATTTCAATTTTTGTTTTGTCTTCGGTAGTAAGTGTGTAGAAATTTCACGTCAATAAGTTGTGTTGTAGTTGTCGTTGTAGTTGTCTGGTTTAAAAAATCAATTGTAATGTCGGTTCCACACCGGGAGCATTCGTCTGTAATGTAACAATTTAACTTCGATTTTGAGCATTTGTTTGTAGTCTTGTCAGTTGTTTTTCAATGCTGTTAAAATACTTGCAAATGCTCTCGGTCACTTTTCTTGTATTTAACTCAAACATACAATTAAAATATGTAATACATATATATGACAATAATGTATCTAAATCTGTATACTTAACATATTTTTTTACGTTACAGTATCATTATTAATTGACTTCATCATTGATTTAATTCATATATTTTACTATTTTATAAACAAAAATCTGACAAAATATAAGTATAGAAAAAACAGCGAAAAAGTCATCAAATCGCTTTTAATTGTGTTAAAAAATCATACACTATATACCACCTCAAACTCTTTAGTTGATTTATTTAAAAAAAAAATACTAAGATCACCAAAGTATGTACTCATCAATGTATATGCAAATAAAACAAAATTTTCGTTGTACGTTTATATACGAACTGTTTTATCGTAAGTGCTCCATCAGACGCTAATTATTACATTTAAATATGTCTAATTTATGTAATATTGTTATCTCTGAGTCGTGGAATAAAAGAGAATATCAACTTTTGAATATTTTATACTTTACGACCGCTATTAAGCAGTAATAAAGTATAATATAATATTTCTTTATCTCATACTAATTAAGGTGCCGCGAGGTCGTGCAAGCGTATTTAACGTTATTTTCCAAAGCGATTTATTTATTAAAATAATTTGCGTCATTAGATTGCTTCAGAATCACTTCGCGGGTGCGATGGATAGTATTTATAAGAATTATGTCCTAGTGGGTTTTACTTTATTAATATTGAATGTAATTGTTACATTATCCATAATATATCTATACATAACAAAATGTATATACAAATATTCAGTGATGATGTTATCCACATACAACATACATACAACAACAGCCTGTAAATTCCCACTGCTGGGCTAAAGGCCTCCTCTCCCTTTGAGGAGAAGGTTTGGAACATATTCCACCACGCTGTTCCAATGCAGGTTGCTGGAATACACATGTGGCAGAATTTCTATGAAATTTGTCACATGTAGGTTTCCTCACGATGTTTTCCTTCACCGCTGAGCACGAGATGCAATTAAGCAAATGAATCAGCGGTGCTTGCCTACGTTTGAACCCGCAATCATCGGTTAAGATGCACGCGTTCTAACCACTGGGCCATCTCGACTCTCATCAGTTATCCACATGTTTCTATTACTATTGTGGTATAGGTTGGTAGACTAGCATATGACCTACCTGATGGTAAATGGTCACCACCGCCCATGGAGTAAGGGATATTAACCATTCCTTACATCGCCAATGCGCCACCAACCATGAGAACTAAGATGATATGTCCCTTGTGCCTGTAGTTACACTATCACACTCACTCTTCAAACCGGAACACAACAATATTGAATACTGTTTTTTGCAATAGGATATCTGATGAATGAGTGGTACCTACCCAGACGGACTTGCACAAAGCCCTACCACCAAGTAATAAAGTGTCTTGAGTAATTTAATGTTTTATTTCCAAGTAATGTCATAATCAAAATTTCATTTTTTATTACATCTTTACCGTTGTTCGTTAAGTATATATGTATTACGATAATTAAGATTTAAATAGATATTTTGTAACGAATGACTTTTAAATGATCTCAAATTGCGTCTGGACGAAGTCGTTATTGTTGTTGCTTACTTTTTGCTTTTACTACATTTCAAAAACGAGGTGCGATCTTATCTCTGAAATATTTGCCTATTACTTTGTTGGTAAGTGTTTTCGTCAACGGGAACAAACTTTTGTTGATAGTACAAAAGTTGCTAACCATTCTTGTGGAGACGGAGAGATCTTGTAAATAATATTTAAATTACATTTATATAAAACACTTATATATAACTTTTTTATACGCTATAGAGATACTTTTCTAACACCAGTTTCAAAAAAAAAAAATCTTGACATATTCAAAACTTTAAAGTCAATAATTTGGAGTTATAATCCTATAATATGATAGCTAATATTTTTTGTAACTATGATATTATTACAAAATTTGTATAGTTTTATGATTAGAAAGTACAATTATAGCCTTAATGAGATATCTTAGCGGTTATGCATTTATATATCTAGATTAAATGCAGGTGTTAAAGTAGAGCAGACACACATTCATAATCAGAGGGTTGATGTAATATTTTTCATATTTATACATAAAATCATTAGTAGATCATAAAGTAATGAAATTTACACTAAACTATGTTTAGACAACCCTGTATTTTTTACCTTACTAATAGAATTAAATTAGTCAAATTTCTTATTATTGTTAGTTGCAAATGTACCAGCTGTTGGTAACAAGTTACCACCACCCATAGACATAGGCTATCAATAAACATTATTTAGTTATAGTCACGAATTCGCAAACATAGTTGGTGAACTAGTTCGGCGGGTGTACCTATGATCGTTAATATGATTGTAATAGTTAATGAGATGAAAGTAACAGCCTATACATTTCCCACTGCTGAAATAAGGCCTCTTAAACTATGGAGAGGGTTTTGGAACATATTCCACCACGCTGTTCCAATGCGGGTTCGTGCAAAGCACATGTGGCAGAATTTCGATGAAATTAAACACATGCAGGTTTCCTCACGATGTTTTTTCTTCACCGCCGAGCACAAGATGAATTATAAACACAAATTAAACATATATATAGTGGTGCTTGACTGGGTTTGAACTCGAAATCATCGGTTAGGATGCACGCGTTCTAACCACTGGGCCATCTCAGCTCAATAGTATGAAATGGGTCGACGAATGCCAAACGAATTCTTCGGATGTTCTTCCTCGATGTGCTGGTATGCGTTCAATCCTTTTCACCAATTTAAGCTTATGATGTCTACAATAGTTATTTTAAAATGTGATTTGAACATATATATGTTTTCAAATTTGCCAATGCGAAACCAACTTTGTTAACTGTTACCCCTAAAAACGGGTTATATATCCTCTTGGTGTGTTTGACATTCGTAATTTATAGATGTTACATTTTAACATCACATTTAAAATGCGAGATGTTTAAGTACAGAGTTTCAGGAACAAATGCCTCTGTGAGTTTCAAAGCTTCCTCTACTTAAGCTTTTTAATAGAATAAAATCATGAAATATCAAATATTAAAAGGATACTCTAATCAGAATACAATATAGAATATAGCTGTAAGACGATAGTAGTTCCCAATATTGTACCTTAAATGGTAGATGAGGCTTTGTTTTATTACAAATGTTTTAATTAATATATACTTTAGAACATTCCATTTATCTATACTAATATTATAAATAGGATTTCTTTGTTTGTTTGTGTGTTTGTAATGAATGGGCTCAAAACTACTGGACCGATTTAAAAAAAAACTTTCACCATTCGAAAGCTACATTATCCACGAGTAACATTAGTATTTATTGCTAGAAAAGATAAGGAATCCTTACTAAAACTTAAGTAACGTAACCCAAGGTGTTAAAAAACTTATGTCCCGTGCGCAGCTGGGACGGGCCGCTAGTAAGTAATAAAGCTAGACATATACAAGGTTGTCTATTAAGAAAGTGTAAAGTTGTATGTTTGACAGCATTAAATCATTACTACAAAACCAGACGGTCAACAAACTGAACCTACACACTTGAATAAAAACAAGGCATCCGAACATCGTTAACTTGTACAAAATTAAAAATACAACCATATAGAATTTAAGACCATTAAACGATATGGTCTGTAAACATTTGTATATGACGTGCTACCAAATTAACTTCTAATTAAGGTGTTTATTACGATAACAGGGTTAATTAAGTAATTAATAGCTCATTAACGGACAATGTATTATGATGACATCAAACGCATAATACGTATCGAAATGTAATTTAATATTCGCTGCAGTCCACGCTGCTGTGTTCTCGTTTCAATGCAATGCTAACGGTTAATAAAAGAATATAAAAACGCTAACAATACATAATATATTGTCTATTGTAACTGAAACACTATAAACATAACTCAGATTTGTATATTGCATGTGATTAATAGTTTTTATATGGATTAGAAATATTTTTTTATTATTTATATCGACTTTAAATTTACTTCGAAAGTTTCGATTATGAATTCGCCAACATTCAAAGCGCACATGAGCGAATCAAATTGGATTATCATAGATTATATTCTAGATTTCGACCAATGAGATCGCGTCAATTTAATATGATTTTTTTATACGGATGTGTTTAGAATATAGCTCTATAATTCCCACGCACACATAGCCATCCCACGCACACGTATTAACTACATTTTATTTAATCAATTTTTTTTTTTATATATTTTAGGAAGGCAGACGACTAAATGAGCTTGATGATGGTCACCGACGCCCATAGATACTGGAACTGTAAGAAACATAAAATACTCATCACTACATATTATAAAACTAAGAACCCCGACCGCATCTATTTGTCTGTTTGATCGTGATAAACTCTAAAACTACTGAACGAATTTGCACGCGATTTTTACTAATAGACAAACGGATTCGTAAAGAAGGTTTAGGTATATAATTTATTAAGGTTTTTTTTTGTAAATAATTTGAAATGGAACGTGAATTGTTAAACGGGTCAGAAATAAAGCAACCAAAAAATATAAATAAAAGGTAAAAATATATTTAAAAAAAAAAACGTAAGTCAGCCCGTGCAAAGCCGCGACTGCCCGCAAGTACTAAAATACAATATAGTTCACTGGGCTTTGAGCTATCCCTTCTGGCAAACCACACATCAGATATGCTACCGCCAAACAGTAGTACTCGGTGGAGTGTTCTGAGTGAGCCAGTATAACTGCAGACACAAATGACATAACCTTTTAGTTCCCAAGATTGGTAATCCATTGGCTATGGTAAGGGTTAATATTTGATAAAGTGCCATTGACTATTACATGTGGTAACACTTACCATCAGGTAGACTATTTCATAAATAAACATATATGTGCTGACAACCCGATCTACGATATCCTTTGTATCTGTAATTAGTGACTCAGCATTCAAGAAAGTCTACAGAAAGTTTTACCAAGTCAATTCTAAAAGCCAAGTGCTACACAATATAATTGAATACAATAAATAATCTTGTAAAATTATTTCGAATTGCTTTTATAGTCTATTTAAATCTTACTAAGCTGAGGAAGTTGTTGAGTCGAGATCGTTGTAATGATAATCAAAGGTAACTAAGTGTTCTATATTGTATTAAGCGCTTGAAGTAAAAAAGGTATTGTTTGAAAGAGAATAGTCTTATTAAAACGAAATACAAATAGCGATAGAAATGTTAAAATATCAGTGGCACCGTGGATAGAATACGTTCATACAGATTAAAAAACATCACGAAGAAACTTATATGTCGAATAAATTGTTCCACAATTATCTAACTGCAGAAATGGTGTGGCATATTGGAATGAGCTTGAGCCCTACCCTAAAAGTAAATCATTTTAATTTTTATATATAAGAAGTAATTGTGCTTTTTATAAGTAATCATTTAAGAATAAAAAAAAATATTTATTAATAAAATATAAAATATTCTCATTTGCCAAAACTGACACGTCAGAAAAATTACATTATTTAATTTGTTTTTAAATATTAAATTAATAAAAACTTAACATTTCGCAGATTTGTTACTTATACAAATTTACGTTATTTGTCTTAATTTATTAATGTATCGAATTCTAGTTTAATGAACTTAAATATAAACGAAAGTTTGTAGTTTGGCTGAAACAATATATTTCTATTACTCTGCCACAGACAATTCAAAGTGACTTTAAATATGGCGGGAAACTTTCAGTAATGCACTTTGCAACTATTTGTTTTTTTTTTTTTTAAACGTCAAATGAACTCGTACAAAGTATCATTTTATCGAGCCTAATACATTATAAAGCATCATAATATATACATTGCTGTAACAGCCATATCAATATTAGTATTAATTGGAAATTATTTAATTTTTTTTTATGTCAAATGAAATGTTGCCAGAATGATTAATATAAATGTCTCCAATAAAGTGGTTGGAGTAAGGTATAGCATGCTGTTTTGTTATTAATGTGCTTCAACCTTTACCATCATATAATTTTAGAAAAGAGCGTAACGTCGACCTCTTTGAAATTTTCCAACAAAATAATAACAAGAAAAAGGCGGAAATTAATTTCGTTTTAATATTAATTTTATACTTTTGCAATTTCATTAACATTAAATAATATTTTCCATACTAAATGAACCTTAATAAATGTTTCCAAACGTAAAACTGTTTAAGAGTTGTAATTTTGGACATGAAAAAAACATGCAATTTGAAATTAAAATCGCTAATGACTTTAACCATTAAGTTAATCATTTTAATTAGAAGTTGGCGTTCGTTTGCGTTTGTAACGCTTTTTTGTTAAGACTCGGGCTTGTACTATCGAAGCGACGATGGCGTCTTAAAGCATTAAGCACGAATTACAATGCGTCTTAAGTAAAGAATGAATAAAAAACTCCTGAACTAAGACAGCGATGTATTATAATTGTATTTATAAGTTTCACGAGCGAATCTAAAGATATCAAAATTAGTTTTGGTGAGTGTACACTGGTAAACGTGACGAAACAAATAGTATCTTATTTAATATGAAATAGAGCTCATTTTCGTGTCTCGTTCGGGATTTAAATTATTATTATTATTAATCTGAACTTCGTAGTATTGTGTCTACTTTCAAACTGATTATGAGTTATTAGATAAATAAATAACTAAATATTATATGAAATGAGCTAGATAATTGTTTGATTCGCTTTTGCAAAGTAAACTGAATTAAGTATACTATACATATATGTATATATAGTACATAATACATATCTCAGTATATATATATTATATACGTATGTGTCATTATAATTATACATGTCTGCCTCTTATTTGTATTTTCCTTCTCGGACATGCTTCAAATCTCTTCAAGGATCATTTGTAAAGGTTATTTTGTGTACATATAAATAATTTAAAATAAATAGATACATCGATAATATTTAATATTTAAAAAATATTATAATATTTGTCTAACATATATTTTATAGAGCGTTTCTTTAATAATACAAAGTTCGTATATATTTCAGGATCCTCTGGGTATATCCCTTTGGTAGAGTCGTGGAACTGTCAAACTTAGGCATAATTGTAAACTTTAGTAAATAAACTATATTGAATATCTGTGTATATGTCGAGATGAGAAGGTTTTATGTCAAGCCTGATGTAAACTATAAGCTATGTTGTCTTGGTAAAAATAATAGAAGTAGATTCGATAAAGAAATCGAAACTCACCACAGAACACGGTCGTATATTCATTCACAGTATATTCATATTATTTAAAATATTTGTCTTATAAATATCAAATCACCGTGAATCTGTTATCAACATTTTGCGAATGATTTACGAATTGATTTCTGAAAGATTACAGGTACTAACTTACTAACTAAGATAACACAACAAATGATTATAAAAAGCTGTTTTAATTTGTATATAAAATATTATATGACGTTTTTAGTTTTTCAATAAAAAAATGTAGTAGGGCGTAAAATATATACGAACAGATTTATAATATTATGTTGTGTTTATTTTGACGACCTCCGTGGCCGAGTAGTGTGTACACCGGTTTTCATGGGTACGCCACTCCGAGGTCCTGGGTTCGATTCCCCGCCGAGTCGATGTAGAAAATTAATTAGTTTTCTATGTTGTCTTGGGTCTGGGTGTTTGTGGTACCGTCGTTACTTCTGATTTCCCATAACACAAGTGCTTTAGCTACTAATTTTGGGATAAGAGTAATGTGACGTTTTCCAATATTAGAAAAAAATAATAATTATAATTTCGTAATAATAATAATTTTGTTACGAGTGTTAATTGATCTTATATAAAACAATTATTAACGAATATTATGAAAGCTATTCATAACCTTAAATTGATTAAAGCATTGAAATAAGGCAATTATATTCTAATACAAACTCCAATAAATAAGCCTAAGCTCCAAATACAATTATTGTAGAAGTTATAAATTATACAGGCTCTTAATATAAAATTTAACTGAATTAAACCCATTCATTTTGGGTCTGTCTTAGTCAGTCGGAGACGGACGTGGAGCTACGAAGTTTTTAACAAGAAGGTTTCATATTTTTAATTCAATATTTTTTATTATAAAATCATATTAATTTTTTTTACAAAGTTTTTGGGGGTAAATGTTTGTTTTTGTTAGAGATTTTATAAATAATACACTTATTATTGTTTTTACTTTTGCTAAGTCGGTCACAAATTCATGTGACTTTTGTTTTATCATCAAATAGACATATAATATTTACAATTTTATTCAAGGGACAAAGGAATAAACTGAAATTCCTTAATATCGATAACAAATAGCATAAATTAGCGTAGGCTTTGAGCTAAAATATAAAGCAATCGTCTGATTTGTTAAAGTTCACTGTATTGACAAATCACGACACTTTTAGACCAGGGCTGCGACTGCAAAACTGTCAATTTTTTTTAAACATACCTCTGAAATCATACATAATTATTTATTCAAATAAAATAATTATTTAATAATTATAATCTGTAACAATATCGAGTAAGTTTTTCTGTTGATTTGACCTAGTAGCACGAAAGGAAAGAATAGTTGTCAAAAACACATCTTTTTTTACACTAAAACATGTTTTAACAGTTATTTCACTAAACATCCCGTCTTTTGAAAGAATTTAAATGTGTTACAAAAAAGTAACAGGATTAATCTAAACTGAGGCCGATAATAAGGGGCGTGGATTTGTAATCGATTTTTATTTACACTGTGTGAAAAACGATCGTAAAATTATTAATTAAAAATAATTTTATTTTACAATCGAAATATTCCTATGAGAACCTTATAATCAGGACTTGACTGTGCTTATGATATGACTGATTTTAATATATATTTTTATCTATTATTATCATAAATTATTATACTTGGTAATAAGCATTGGTGCAAGCCCGTCTGGGTAAGTACCACCGACTAATCAGTTATTCTACCGCCAAATAACAGTAATCAGTATTGTTGTGTTCCGGTTTGAAGGGTGAGTGAGCCAGTGTAACTACAGGCACAAGGGACATAACATCTTTGTTCCCAAGTTGGGTGGCACATTGACGATGTAAGGAATATTTACTATTTGCTTGGTGACCACTTACCATCAGGTGGCCTCGTCCGCCAACCTATACCATAAAAAAATATAATTAAAATTGTATATGTAAAATTTATACGCTCCAAGCTATCTCTCATCGTTCTCTTCAGGACGCAGACGGACACTTGAATGGCGTCTCATTATCTCTAATTATATACCAATTCTTCGGCTTCATAATTTCTTCTTAATATAGAATATTATAAATGTTTTAAGCATAACTCCATACAAAATTCATTGTATATCATATAAACTTATAATAAATTAAAATCAATTTAAAAAAAACCTGTAATAAAAGTAGTATTTTTCAAAAATATTGATATAGTCACTTATTAAATAAATATAAGAAAAATATTAGCGTCATAAATAAGAAACAGGTATAGGTATATATATGTGTATATATTCTCCCTGTCTAATATGAATATGATAGTATAAAACTACATGCAAATTTTCACGGTCAGTATACTTCTTTATAAATCTCTCAGCAATATATATTAACATCTATTTATATATTTTAGATATAGTGTTGCACTTTAAAATATAATACACGAACTGATTTTATTTTAGTGTGCGTGGCAGCTACGGTTGACCATCGTCCAATGTCATTCTTTACTATTGTGTGTGTATAGTACGACACAACTTAGATGTAGCATCGGCAAAATTCGTGAAACCGATTACATCCGAATTAAGTACGCTATACCAAATTATCAATATTCATTCCTTATGTGAATATGATCTTTACACAAACGTAAGAACTTGTAATATCATATAACCTAATATATTCGCCAATCAGATACGTCGATTTACATGCACTTGCTTTCTTGGGTCTAACTGACTCGAGAATCTATAGCGTCTTGGTTGTTTAAATCGGCAGTAATCGGTTTTATTGTATTTGCCGATGCGAAATCTAAGTTGTGTCGTACTATACTTAGTGACCAACTGCTGACCACTATTTTTTCGATGCCATCTCAGCTTTGACTCTGTCTAGATATAAAAATAATCAAACGACGCAATATTTTATATTAAAGGAAGATTAATAACAGCACAATGTCGACGATTTTAATATATTCACAATCTTTATACGAATTTGACAGGTCCTCAATAAAAAAAAAAAACTTGCTATATGCTTCTTGCTTCTTATGCACTAGGAAAAACATAGTACTAAGAACTATTTGAAATTAACTCTGCTTAAAACAAAACCGTGGGCACAAATCTATTTAAAATAGAATAAAAAAGCACAATAGATTACTAAATCAGTTCTTTACTCGTTTTTGACGTATTCATTGATTTGAATTGGGAATTATGTGTGTTAAAAATTTAACACTGTCAATAAATAAAATCATTATTATTAACTGTATCTACTGTCAATTAAAAAAAAAAACAACTGTTTGATTAAAAAATATTGTCCCATTATTTTTTTAATTTACTGTAAATCCGTTAAACTCTCATTATAAACGATTTTCTTGCTTTGTCGCTTTATTTATTAAATCTTAACGCAATATAATACCAATTGTTTTCGTTCAAACTTTATTTCATTACAGTAAATTTTAAATCAAAATGGTTATATTATTATTCTTATATATTAATATTCTTATCACTAATCAAATAAAAACTATTAAACTTTCATTATGTTTAATATCTTTCACTTCCGTATTGTTTATGTGACTTATGATTTTTGGCAGTATTTTTTTGTCCTATAACATCTTGCAATAAAAAAAAAATAATAAAAAAATCGTGCCGCTGACGTTTATTTCTTGTACGTTTGGCGCTAACGTGTAACACGGAAAACATAGTATTGATAACGCTAATTTAACGCGGTCGTGTGGGTTAATCCCTATCTATTGGGAATTTATGATTTATAATTATTAATTCGATTTATAAATACTATAATAATACAAATAATATAATAATAAATAATACGTGTCGCTATAAGAATAGTTGCAATATTTTATATTACTATTTATAAATACTAATATATTGAGTCATGAATATTAATAATAATTTTTATATCAATCTTTATAACTGAATATTGTTATTTTAGTCTTTTGGAATTACTTGAATTAATAAACGTAAAATACACTTGTGTTAAACTATGTTTGTATAATGTTTATTAAATAACTTTTTAAACAACTTAGAATATTTTCTGAATAAGTTAATACATATCGATATTATTATTTTTTCCGGAACATCAATATAATGAGGTATTTAATATCTTACTAACACTTTGTGCAAATAAATTATGCAATATGTAGGTACGTCATAATTTTGTAAGCTAAGCAAATTACAATAATTTTGAAAACTGAAACGTGTAAATCTCCAATGTGCGTCTGCTTTTAAAAACGACATCAAATAAAACTGTCATTTAAAAAAACCAATGTGAATGAATAGCTTCTTTCTACTAGCACTTAGAGAGTTAAGGGGAAACCGGGGTAAAAAGTGTAATTATGTTGATTATTTAGGTCGTAATGCGCTGACTATCCCGCGCCTCCCCCTGTCATTAATCGCCACCCCACCCCCCCTTTCTTACTCCCTTTATTATTTCGTTTCAATTATTTTTGTGATTATCTTTTTATAGCGGGCGCGCATTAAAACTCAAAAAAATAACAACCACATTAAATATAATTAGAATTGAAATAACAAGATGTCCGTTCTTCGCGCCTTTTTATGGTAAATATAATTGTATTAAGGAATAAGTCGTTTCGTAGTACTTACATTTCGAGATTAATATTGGTTCTTTGATTATTATTAAGTACCAATTCGCTTAGTCAATTAAAAAAAGCAGTCAAGTATTAATGGTAATTAGGAAAATTATATCTTTATCCGATTATACTTACGAAGATAATAAATTATAGCTCTGGACTCTCACATACGAATTTAAAAAAAAATATATGAAAAACCTTTCATCCTATAAAATTAAAAAAAAAATTATGCACACCTTATTGATTACGAATCTTGTTATCTATTGGTTATATCGAATATCGATATATTGTTTTTATTTATTCTTATAAAATTTTATGTATTGCAAAATTAAAAAAAGAAAAATCTTTAAAGTCAGAACTATATAATATTTTTTGTTGTCAGGTTACCACCGATGGGATAAGAGTAAGATTCTTTTTTTTATTACTAATCAGCTGGACGCAGACACGTGCTCTAGAAATTACTGAACCGATTGTGATGAAACACATAATAATGGATATGTAAGAATAAGAACGTGAATGCGCAAATCTATTTAATTAATCAAAATCAATGTGTCCTATAGCTTAAATTTAATAAGCATTTATAAACAGTTTTTTTTTTAATTAAGTGATACTCATTTGTTTTTAAAATTATTCCTTAAACGTTTTCTTACTAATATTTTTACTATGTTTGATAAATTATATGTAATGAAATCTATATATTGTATATTTAAAACATCAATACATACTTTGTTTAAGTAGTTACAAATAGGAACACTTTTGAATCGAAATACAATAAGACCGGTTGAATCTAAAGTCATTAGAATTGGATGTAGATTCTACAGAACCGAAAAGAATCTTTACGCTATTTAAACCATTAATCTTTTTTTACTATCAAAAATGAATTCAATATATCATTCAAGTCTAATCCTTTGAAATAAAGCTTTGTCGAACGATTTAGTCTTATTCACATTCAAGTAGTACCAATAATAATAATTTCTATACGTAATATAATAACGCATAATTATATTTAATACATTGACGCGTGACTATTAACAATAGAAGTTGGATTTGCCAACCCTTTCATTCAAATCACTAATGAATCGTTAATTCGTTAAATAAAAATGAACTCTAAACTATATATATAAAGTTGATTATCGAACGATAGGTTTTAAAATCATATTATTATAGGGAACGTTTATGGATGAGCAATTTTTATGATTGTACACGTAGTGTATGTACAGATGTAAGTGGAATAAATCGTAAAATCTTTTCGATGGTAGTGAGGAGCACGAATGCTTTCGTATCGTTTGAGTCGCCGCTTTATTGTGAACATTAATTACGTTATTGTTTCAAATAATAATGCTCAATGCAACGTGTAAATGTAGAACGTTAATTCGGTTTTATGTGTGATTCTGTTCGTGGCTGCGTTTAAGAATATTCATTTTTATTTATTATCTGTAATTGTATTATGAGCGTTTCTTAAATTGGAAATTGTGTATATTTTATTACATTTATATTGTATAATAGGCTCGAGCTTCTTGTTGCTACCTATTTATGTTATTTTATATGATGTTTTAATAATTTATAATTTTCTTTAATTTATACAAAAAACAATACAACATATATTCACTTATCTTTATTAATTAATAAACGATACAGATAATTGGATTATTAGACAAAACATTTTTTTCTCGTTTCAATGTATTGTGTTCATTGTAACATACTTAACTTGCTGTACATATTATCTTAGAAAAAGACGAACTATATAGCTATATGTTTTTCGACGATGTTCTTGGTAAAACTTACATACCGAATCAGTATCAAAGTGACATTTAACTTTATGCTACAACATCGAAATTCGAAAGTGCTTAAATAGACTTTGCGATTTGTTAACTTTAAAGTCTTATTAAATTTTTTTAATATCAGCCATGATACTTCTTACTTCTTTCATCTTTTTGGTACAACATTCGCAATCGATATTGATCTTTATCGCCATTCATAACAATCCGAAACTATATTAGTACTTTATTTAGAGCGATCATACAAATGCGTTTTTAAAGTAAGCGAACATTTTTAAATAAAACAATTAAAATTAAACTCAACAATGATATAAAACAAACAATTCCGATGAATCTGAACAATTCAAAGCGTGCTTTTAGTCTATTATTTATTAAAACCAGTAAGTATTCCGTAACAAAACATGTGGTCAAAGCGCGCGTCAACAGACTATACGAACATTTATTTAATCTGTTTCAACGTTCGGAAATTGAAAGTGGCGGGACAGACAATCGAAAACATGGCCCTTACTGCGTCAGGATAGAGGCTATTATGCAACGAAAATAAAGAGTACACACGGTGGACCATTGATGTATCTACTGATCTATTATTATATTTAGCGCGTTAACCGGGCCTCGATGAAAGTGAAACCGATTTCAATTGTTATCTCACTCGCCGGTTAATTGACCGATATTTGTAAATGTTCGCGGGGTTAATTTTGTGTTTAAAGCGCGTTTGTGATGGAGCGGAATGCGGGGATTTCGGTAACAGTTCGTGAAAATTGTACACTAGTAAATAAGTTTCATAATTGTCCCGTATGAAACAGTTTAACGATTTAAGTCGATGCGATAATTAAACGATACTTTTGTTGATGCGTGTGAATGTTGGTTGAATAGTTTCGTGTAAAACAGTAATCTGTCAGTATATACGAAACAGTTTGTCGTTGTGTGTGACTTCGAAACTGTCATACGGCTTTGTATTACACTTATTTCATTATATCTTTGTCTTAGAATATTAGCAGCATTAATCTGTCATAAAGTAGGGTAAGCGTGCACATACATCTTCATTCGCAGGAGGTTTTAGTGGGTACAAATACTCTTACAATTTGACGACTTATCTGGCAACACTTGGAAATGTCAAAATTGACATTTTAATTTCATCATCACTTTTGAAACAAAAGTATTCAGATTAAATGTTACTCTTAAACCTCGTATAACTTGTTGGGTAGCTGCACAATCTGCTGACACCCTCATTAGTCATGTTTGAACATGTATATATGACATAGATACAACAACAAACAACAACAGCCTGTAAATTCCTACTGCTGGGCTAAAGGCCTCCTCTCCCTTTTGAAAAGGTTTGGAACACAATCCACCACGCTGTTCCAATGCGGGTTGGTGGTGCTAGATAATATAAAATAGATGAGAATATTCTATGAGCTCTCCTACCCTAAACCGTTGATCGCTTGTAAAAAATCGCAATTTGTATAAGATAGTCAAAATTGTACACCTCTTTTATTTAGGCTGGAACCATATGGTATATGGTTTTCTCAATGTGGTGTACAATAAATCATAAAGAAAGAGAGTCCTTGACGTATTCATATCATATTCATTACGGCTGTATATGAGTCAAACAGTTATTTAAATAAATTAATCTTCACAGATACATTAAAGAACACATTTTTCACCTTCGTAGCGCCGCGGCACGTTCACATCAATAAAACAGCTATAACACAGCAGCTTAGGAAGGCTGTTTTACATACACTCGTAAAATAGTTAATTAGTTTATGTGAGTCGGATATAATTAAGGTGTTGCCATAATTATGGACCGAGATAATATAGATTTTTGTTATAACACGAGTACCATTAAAAACTAAAAGTGTCAATAAATTATAATAAATATAACTACGTAGGTTTATATATATGCAGGGGTTATTCACCACTAAAAGAATATTCTTCAATCGAACTCTAAAAATAAAATGATAAGCACACTCAATCAATCTGTATAGGTATATAATAGATAAATTATGTACTAAACTAAAATTTAAGTAATAAAAATAATATGTATATATAATCAATGTAACATTAGATACATATATGCCTCTGATATTAAAATTAAAATTAAACTCAGCATATGTAAAAGAATATACGAAAATTTGCTATAAATAAAAAACGAAAGTTTAACTAAGGATAACTCTGTAACTATATTGAATCTTTAAAAAAAGTTGCAATTCTGTTTGTAGATTTGATGAAAAAACTTTAATCAACAATAAATTTTACTTATTTTTACTTAATCGCAGACTTATTTTATACAATAGTGTGTATAGATCGGCCCACAAGACGCGCCCCACCATTTTAAATTATTATTATCGTTCTGCATTAGTATGTGTGACGTTCGTGCTTAAAATACGTGTGTGTGCGTGAAACAATTAAAAGTAACGTCAGCAAAATAAATACAAGTTAAATTTAAATAAGTATAAATTTATTTTATTAAAAAATATATAAATCTAGATAGTTTTCCTTTATTTGTGAATAGATCTATTTGCAGAATTGACAGTCGAAAATCTTTACGTCAAAAACAATAGTACAAGTGTTTGTAGTAATTGTATTAGCATTTTTAAAACAGTATGTTTATAATGTTTAGTTAGCCCGCGGAGTAAGTCCTACCCTACACACACGCTGTCCGCTCCGTGAACGTGCCATTGCAACGTGTAATACGGTCATAAATCACGCATTAGGACATTTTACACCGCGTTTCCTTCATTACGATTTAGTTCTCCTGATGTTACAGTAATAAACTTTTGTTTCAGCTACAAAACTATTATTATATTACTATTATTAAAACAGTTCAAAGGAACGTGACAGTGATGTTTGTTATGATAATAGATGAACAAAGGACATCGTTTTGTCCTTTTTACTCATTAGTGATATAGACAAAGATAGAAAGAAATGACGCGTTATTTATCGTGTTTTATAACGTCCACTTATCAGTTATGAATGTTACGGGTTTTGAATAAAGCGTGATTACACGATACTGAAAAGTTAGCGTTTTTCCTTTTGTGGAGACGCAGCTTTACACGTTATCTCTTGGAAGTATCTAATGTAATCGAACAAGTTACCATCCAAATACTTTGACAGTTGCGTTATTACACTGATAGTTTTTTTTTTTTCAATCGGCAGCGGTGAATATGTTTTGAGTTTTATTTATCTGAATTTTTGTATTCTTTCTTTAATTAAATATGGAACAGATAATTAATATAATAAAAGTCAATTAAAATAGTCCTTGATATGATCAGCGATTTTTATTAAGAAATATTTTTAATTTTCATCGAATGTTTTTAAATAATATTATTACATGAATTACAGTAAAGTCAACTGACAAATTGCTACGTAAGGAAAAACCGTTATTATCCTCTCTAGACTGCCGTTCTCTCTCTTTCTCATATACGATTTCTTTTTTTGTAGTTATATTAATTCCTATTTTAAAATTGTTATGAGGTTTTTTTTATTTTAATTATATTTTGATGACATTTTATTATTGTCAAAGACTGTTTATCTTATGGTGTTATGATATTTAGTATATAAGATATAGAAACAACTTTTTGAAATCTGTTATACCAATAACTCATTATTTTAAGTATACACATAGTAATACTGCTATTCTTAAAAACAAAACCCCTCAAGACAATGAATTAGTTTAAATATCGAAGGATAAAAATCTGATTAGCCTCTATGTGACATTTATATAATGTTACCATGTAAAGAAACAGTATAAAATACAAACTATATAAGACACTATAATTACTGTATATGGAATTTGGCATATGTAACAAAAATTGATATCTGCAATTTTTCCTTTTTTTTTACCTCCACCCAAAGCAGATAAAAACCTTCAAAGGAATTGCACTGCAAGTGGAATGTATTAAAAATTATGAATTTAAAAAAATAAAATTACATTACAACAGTGACGTTTTCCATACTTATTAATTGTAATTGCATCTCAAATAAAGTAGCCCTCTACGTTCGGAAATAATACAAAACGTATTTATAATTGAAGACTAATTGATTCACATTAAAACGCACTTCATTTAAACCTTATTAATAATTGAAACTTTTTACGAAACATTGTCACTGCGCTGAAAAAATATAAAATTAAAAAAAAAATCTCTCTGGATTCCTCGAAGCGCGTACGTAGAGAGCCCTCGTCGCACTCGACGTACAAAAGCACTCATCATTGCCCTTCGGGTGTCCCGATCACTTATTATTTCCGAACGGCATTGTTCTAAATTTAAATTGCGCGGTAAAATCGTGCGTGTGCGTCATTATGTTTTTTTTATGATGCCTGTTTAGGTATATATTTACTATACAGCCAGCATTAGAAAAAATAAACAGCAGTAAGAGTTATTTAATGTGTGCGTTTTATCGAATTTTACAAATGAAAAAAGGTTTTATACATACAAAGTCTCTTTCACAAAGTAATATTTGATATGATAAGGATGAAATTTAACGCACTTATAACATAATGTTAGTAAGAACATTAAAAGCGTACATTTAACATGAATAAACCCGTCATTAAACATTGAAGTCGTTTATAATACATTCGACTTTTGATGATTTGAAATTCGTGGAAGCCGCATAAATATATAGCATTAAAAACACATAATGGCTGTATAATCAACTGTTTTTAGAATTAGACATCAGCCGTCGCTGGCCGAAAAAAAAAACAATAATTATAAAGCGCGCGTAATTCTAATTTCGAATTCAAATTAAAGCCGCTTAATGCGCGGGAGCGACCCCGTTAAAAAAAAAAGAGTTGACGAGTGCTCGCGGAGGGTGGTAATTTTTCATTAATTTAAGTTCACCATTCCCTGTTTTGTTTGCTTTTAATCGCATTTCTAATTAATCCCGTCGAGAATAACGTGACAACTGTCGACTATGGCGGGCATATTTTTTTTCGAGCAGTATAGCAGATGTCGGCCGATTTCCATTTGTTTCTGAGATTAATGATTCGGTACGATTGTGAATTTTTCCGGTCGGCTTTTGTTGTTTTAGAAGCAATTTGTCCGCTTACTTTTGTAGAGAGGCATTCGTTAAAGCTTCGACAAATGATATTCGAGTCGGAACAGAAAAAAGCATTAAGCGAAAAGGGTATACTGTTAAAATAATCTCGGCTAAGTATTCAGCGATCCTTACTAATGGATCGTCGTTATTCCGTTTGTTTGATACCTATACGAGGCTGTTACGAGTTCAATCCGCATTCGGTATGCCATAAAACTGAAGTTAGAATACTGGCACGTTTTATGAAATATGACTACGTACTATATACAGGCTGGTTTGATTTCCACATCAATAATTTATTCAATACACAAATCTATATTAATTTTATAAATATGAATGTAACTCTGTCTGTCGCTTTCACATCGAAACCATTAAACCGAATTTGATGAAATTTGGTATGAAGTAAACTTGAACTCTGAAGTAAGGATATAGGTTACTTTTTTGGCTGACACATGATAAACAACACCCTAAAACGCGAACAAAACCGCGGGCGACGACTAGTACTATACACTCAAATTGTATATTGTCTAGATGTCACCGATTTTTTTAACCAATAATGAAGATGGATAATATAAGTACGGAACTCGTTTTCTATAACAATGTGATCCGAGGAACCCTAATAAAGTCTAGTCTCGTTGATAGAGGATTCCTTAATTTAATCATTTTCAACAATGCAGTTACAAGATGTGAAATGCTATTGTCTAAGAGCTCGTGCACATTTGCCGCGTAAGATGTTGGAAATCAATTTACAGTGAGAGACACACTATTTGGATGCGTGTCCCTATTGTTATGTATACATAAAATAAAATAGGAGTGTTTGTTTGTAATATTAAAATATATAAAATAATTATCTTTGTTAATCTGTATATTTATCTATTTGTTCCGGCTTAACCGATTTTGATGGGATTTTCACTGGCACATGGCTGATGTAATAAGGAGTAACTTAGGCTACAACAATAACTATTATGTTACAAACAACACGACTGATTCTTAATTATATTCGACCAGTTGTCGCACATAACTTCACGTTTTTGGAATTACTTAATAAAAAAATGTCCTATGACTGTCATAGGGGGTCAAACTTAATTCATACTAAATTTAACCAAATACGATTCAGTGGTCCAAACCACTGAATAGCCGAAACGACCGATCATGACATAGTAATGGGTAGAGTTACTTTCGCATTTATAATATAAGTACAGATGTCGTATATTACCTTTTGACATTAAACGGTCCTACGGACAGTTTCCATTTTGTTCTTGTAACAAAGCTCTACTTTTACAAGTGTGTGACTGAACTATAAAAAGGAGGCCCCAGCAACAACCTAAGTGCGTCATTGTATTGAACCTGAAGATATAACATCTTCATAACCATATAACATCTTATTTCTAAAGATCAGTAGCACATAAGTGATGTAAAGAATACTTAATAAATCTTAGGGCTATCCTGTGGCCCAATAGCTCGTCCGCTATCTTTTTTAAAAAACGGCTAATAATATCGAACATGCTTACGCCTTGTTTAAAATAAGATATTAGTGCAGTACTGTTGAATATCGATAGTATCGATAGTATTGATCAAAACAATACTATCGATAGTACTATAGATATTCTGAATAGTTTTCCAAGTCAACTATCGGTAGTTCTGCAAGAAAGTAGTGTAGTTTTCTATATTGTTGCAAATAATTGGAGATATTTACCGAACTATAAGGAACTCAAAATTTAAGTACCACTAATCCATAATAATAAAATACGATTTTTATAAACAAAGCTTCCAGCTATTGTCAAAGTTTTCATTTTACTTTGAAGGCAATTTCACTTCCCCGTAGCTGTTTGAATACCTTGCAAGCACTGCGTAATACCGCGAATAGGATTAAGAGATTCATAATATACTGGACTTATAACTTTCTCATCGAGATATTGTAGTTATAGATGCGCTCATCACGTTTTTTGAACAAAATTTAAATTCAATATTGAAGATAACTATGCAAGTACAAAATACAATTTTCTGTATTTAATAAAACTGACTTAATTTACTTTAAAATTAAACTCATAAACTCAAATTCCTTTATTCAGTATAGGAGCATTACACTTACTTATTGATGGTCAAATCAAACGCCACCACCGTTTCGGAAAACAAATATACCGCTTTTAAAAGAACCGGTTCATATGTATACAACAACAGCCTGTAAATTTCTCACTACTGGGCGAAGGCCTCCTCTCCCTTTGAGAAGAAGGTTTGGAACATATTCCACCATGCTATTCCAATACGGATTTCTAAGAAATTTGACTCATGCAGGTTTCCGCACGATGTTTTCCTTCACCGCCGAGCACGAGATGAATTATAAACACAAATTAAGCACATGAATATTCAATGGTCCTTGCCTGGGTTTCAACCCGCAATCATCAGTTAAGATGCACACGTTTTAACCACTGGTCATGTGTATATCCTATAAAAAAATAATGACAAATCTATGTGTTAAATTGACGTAACTATTAATGGGGAATACATCAGATTTTCCCCATGATTTACGTCGTAATTTCGTGACGTCGCATCGTGGCGTCAAGATTAAGTCACAAAGTGTTGAGCGTCACAAATTTACACACATAACCCAGTGCCAAAATAGCCGACACCTTAATATATAATACGTGTACACGGCCTTTATCGTCTGCAGTGCACTATAAGTGTCTGGTGCCTGTAAATTTTCGCAGGCGATCTGCGGCCGGTCTTTGTGCTATTAATTTGTAATGTCCCCCCCTGACCGCCTGGGCGCATGAGGTTAACGCAAGGCGGATAAGTCTCGGCTTTTGATGACTATCGACGATTCGTTACTTATTTAATATCGATTTATTTTGTTCGTTACTATTATCGAGTAGAATATGGACTTCAAAATGATGAATTACAGACTATTAATGATATCAAAGATATCATATACATAAAATCACAGTGATTGATTTACTACGAAATAAATGATCAGGCAGATGCTTAAAATAGTAATTAATTAATTCTGTTGTAGTAATGATTAAATTTAGAGAAAATTTTCATGAGTTTATTGCCATATGGAATATGTATGGTTCTATCGAAAGAAAAGAGTATTAGTATTTTTTAAGTAACATTTTCTCTGAAAGGACGTAAAGTATGCCGGATTAACTGTGTTTTACTACGTTTATGTAATTAGAAAACAGTGTAGTTTAAGACTAATTAATCAATAGTAAAGTTCTAATAATAAAATATTATCTGATTAGAGAACGCAGCGGCGCCACCGGCTAATCGGTATTGAATTATAATATATGCGTATAGATTGTTATCGTTGCTTGCCGTAATTTGTATAAACTATAATAGCAGTGCAAACATCCGCAAAAATGATTTGCAACGTACGATGTATAATTAACAGCCGCTCTCAGCTGATAAATCGTTTCACTCGAATACAGCCACCGATCACAAAACCAACGTTGACTAAACCGATATCTCGAGATATATCGACGGATCGGTGCCCCGCATTGAGTCCTCGCCGATCTTCAATGGGGGTCCGCGTTTCCGATAGGATTAAGCCAGACTTACTGCTCGGTCAGAAACACGGCGCGACGCAGTAACCCCCCCTCCCCATCTCAAACCTAGCCTCACCCCCTTATCGCCCGCCGCATTAGGAGCAATCATATTCGACGGCTGCTACGTTTTGGCATCAGTTCCTATTGCTTAGGCCGGCCGGCTATTTGCAGAACAATGATCGGTGGTGTCTTAGTTTGTAATGTTGTTAAGGTTCGGATTTGTTTGGAGCCGAGCTGATTGAAGTGCTCGTACGCTTTTACTGTGTTTGTTTTTAAGTGAAAATTTTCACATTGATCACATTTCGTTTGGAAATCTGCCACTTTAACGAGTTCATTACGAACGACATCGAGTTAGGAACATTACGAAATTGTTTTGTAAAATAACATGAAATTAGCTGATGGCTTTATATTATATTTATTTATTTTCCATATTTATAAAACACTTCCCAGATCCAATCATAAATTATTATGATGAATGACTAGAAATATATAATCTTAAGCGTTAAATATGAGCGATGTTGCTGGTGTAAATGTTCTTAATCCGGAAAAATATGCCGACTAATATAAGTTTGTATCTTAGAACTCGTAAAACATGACTTTATCGACTATAAGGTATTGAAGAATCATTCGAATTTATCGGAAAGCAAACAAAATCAAACGGAACTATTATTCGATGTGATTCCCAGTATTGTAGATCTTACAGAGGCTTCTAGTGAAATCAGTGCAGTACAACGAATAAACAAACGAGCTTATGTGATGACGATGCGTTTGCTAAATGAATATTTAGCTACAATACCTTAAATCTATAACAAAAAAGAATTCCAATACAAAAATAACACAGATTTTTTTATTATCATAATGTAAAAAATGATAAACACTTAGATCTTAAATGCATGTAACTCGAATTAACTTAGTTCACAATTGTGTAGCTGAATATCAGAGACGTTACGGTTCCCCCAGGTAAATAGACGTGAATTTTCCTTCCTAATTCGCCGGGTCTTGACCTACTTGCAGACGCGTTGGGGTCGGTCATGGTTGCGTTCTTTCCTACGTTCCTTTATTTGGGTGTACGTACGGTATGTTGTGTTATTCTTCAATTTATCTTCGATGTGTGCGTGTGCTCTTTTGTATTGAATCGTATATTATTTATTATATCAATACAGATTGAAAGATACGTCTTTCTAATATTGAATCTTGTTTTATGACGTCATTCTTTATAAAAAGAATACCCTTTTTTGGTTGGATTATAATTTTGATATTTTTATTGTTTTTTTCTTGTCTTCGATAAAAAACATCTAGTCATTTTATTGACTTTGTATTCAAAATTTTAATATATTTAGTGCACAATTTATCTCACAGAAAAGAGCAGATTTGTAATATTGAAACTTGTATTATGTCGTCAATGTTTTAAAAAAGATTACCCTTTTTAAATAGGTCGGATTATAGTTTTTATTGTTTTATTGTCTACGATAAAAAGACATTAAGTCTATATTTTATTGACTCTGAACACAGAGAACTGTGTTCAAGGTTTTAATATATTGCGAGCACAACTTATCTCACTTGTAATATTATATAAATTAGGACGGTAGATATTCAAACATATCCTCCAATGTTTCTCATTTCCTTATGTCTTTTTATTTTAAAACGTCTAGAATTTTCTCGACGCATTATTAAAACTTTTAACTGGCTAAATGATCTCTGTATATAAATGAGAATTATTTTACAAATTCTCTCTTAACTTGGAACTATTAGAAGATTTAAATAAGTTCCTAAGTACATTTCTTTCTACGTCAAAATAATAGTATTACTAGCGCCCCGGCTTGATACTAAATATACTACAGAATTTATTTATTTATGACATCACATTAGAAACTTCTAAAATTATCAGTGATTCTTTACTATCAATGTATAATATACAAAAACCTTCCTCTCGAAACATTATCTATTAAAAAAACGCATCAAAATCCTTTGCGTATTTTTAAAAATTTAAGCATACAAAGGGACATGGGACAGAGAAAGCGACTTTGTTTAATACTATGTAGTGTTGGGTTATAATACATAGAAAATGTTGTCAATCCTTACGAATAAAAGATAATCTGTTTCCGTCCTCGCTCGGCATATCTTGACCCGAGTTTTGTAGACGCGTTAGGAACGGTCATGGTTACTCGTTCCTTGTTACATTCTTTATTTTGACTGTGTGAGTATTATTCTCTGTGTGAGTTTCGTCCTTTCTATTTTGTTGCTTTATTCGTTTTCTGCAAAATCTATATTCCATTCAACAAAGATTGCATACTTTCAATCATACTTTTTATTTATATTCTTTATGGCATTTAAACACCAAATATATATACATATTATTATTCATAATTTGATATTCGGTTACAAATATATCAGTAATTGATTTTAACAATAATAGAGAATTTTTTATTTGTTATTTAGTTAGTAATAGTTTGAGAACTTTGAAAATTACTCTACAAAAAAAACTAGCATTTTTAACTTAACGTAAATTTACATAATACACATAGTACATATACAAATTGAGAGAAAATAATTCTAAGAAAAAATATCGATGAAATATTTGTATATATTTGTTATTGTGTATGATATCAGTATACGTACACATGTATTTATCTAACATTGTTATTTTCAGACGAGTCGGGATGCGAGGCTGATATGCTGGAGGGCGCGGAGGGGGGCCGGCACTCGCCGCCCCGGCCGCAGCAAGAACCCATCAACCTGAAGAATGAGGTGAGCCTCTTAACCTACTACCTCTTACTTATTACAGCACATTGTTATCATTTGTCCTCTTTATCTTAGCTTCTTTCCTCTTAAAGTGTTCTTTTAATATATTTTTTTTTTGTTTAAAATCTTGCCTTTATTAAATCGAGAAAGGTTATAAAATAATTTAATTGTATTTATCTGTCTTACGAAACTTTTATTTCATTTAAAAGAATCAATTAAAATTTTCAGAAGCGGCAACAATAAGCCGTTAATTAAAACTTAATAAAAAAAAAACGCTAATCTTCTCCTTCAGGAGGAAGTAGATTATTTCAAATCTCTTATTAATTAAATAATTATAAGAAACAAAACTTTCCATACTTCTTGAAATACTTAAAGTTATCTTTGCCTCGTTATTGTTTTACTAATAAAAAAAATACAATTCTAAATTTAAAAAAAATGCATTAACCTATATCTAATTATTAATAAAACGAAATGCTTGAATTTCCAATACATTCGATCAACAAAATAAGAAATTACAATTCTAAATTTAAAAAAATCACATTAACCTATATATAACCTATTAAGAAAACGAAATATTTGAATTTCGAATACATTCGATCAGCAAAACCACGAAAGTTGTGACACAAGAATTAAAAAAACCCTTAATCCGCAAAAGGGCGAAACAAACGATGTCAAAAGGAGAACCGGGGTTAGACCAGGGATCCACTTTAGTGTGAAATAGGGAGACAATGCAACCAAGTTCAAAGGAATGCGGCAATTGGTTTAGGTAAAGTGTGATCGCGATTTGATATCGTAAAGGTTAATTTCTTTGTGTACACTTCTATGTTATATAGTGATACTTTTATATAAAAATATACTGTGTAATATATTTTTATGTATAATAATAATTGTGTGACTTTTCTGTCTCTAAATGTTAAATCTGGTCAAGATGATCTTTTGTTTAGGATAGGTTTTTGGCTTATGAAGATTCCTTTGTTTTTATTGTATTCTGAAATTATCGAATTTATTATAAGAATTGAAATTTCGACAATTTAAAAGTCGAACTGAATCTACGTCTTAATTTAATAAAAAAAACAAACTAAGGGAAAAATCATACGTATAAAAAAAAACAAAATACATGTATTTACGTATATATAATTTAATCTTGTCAAAAAGAACAAGATTAAATTCGTCATCAAAAGTCACAAATCGCCCCAGCAATTCTCACAAAACATGTATCCAAGTCAAACTCGGCAGCTTAAAGCAAAACTTAAAACCCGCCCCAAAACAAAAGAGCCCGATGTGTTTCTTTATAAACACGTGGCTAAAAGAGTAGGAACAAGGACAAAGTTAAGTGCGAATATGCACGCTTAATTTTCAAGTGTTGACCGTCGAGTTAGGCAGCAACGGACGGTAAAAAGACGACTCGGCCGCGCTCAGCTCAAAAGGTGCTCACGATTGCGCCGAAAGACTAAACATCCACCGCTTCGTTAGAGGCCTCCGTAAAAAAATTCGAAACGATCGCAGCCGACCAATCGGCGTGGTACCGGCGCAACCTACTTGCCTCAGAATCTATAGTATCGATTAGTGAGCTTTTTTTACACACACGCACTCACACACCGCCGTCGCGGGGGCCAGCCTTTTTAACAATCTTTTTTTCGACCACCCTCGCCCCCGAAACCGCCATGTCCATTGCGCGGATGCAAAGACCACCCCGCACCCCAACCCTCATATAGCAGCATTGAAAATGGAATTTCCATGAGTGATGGAGTGTCAAACGGGAAGTGCAAAAAGGAGAAAAAGTACATTATGTTAATTATTGAACGCGTGGTCCGTCGTCCGGGTTTAAATTGAATGTCATGTCGCATTGTGCCGCGTGTCCTCCGATGTTTTCCCTCCTATTCCACTCCGGGCCTAAGTTCGCTTTTATTTCCTCGTCACGTAATAAATAATTACAAACATTTAAAAAAAATATACACAATAATCATAAGCAAATTTACTTTTGTAAATTTTTAAACACCATATAAACATACAAATTAAAAAAAAATAAGAATGATTTTAAGTTTTAAATTACGTCGAAGAATTAAGAAGAAATTTATAATTAAACGTATAGTTACAATATACCATTTCAATAAGTTTTACAACGAGTTCTAATCTCGAAAATCTAAACAGGATTATAAAACAACCTTACGAAATAAACTGTCGACTTACGCGCGCATGTCTGTTTATTTCGCGCCAAATGATTAAAACGCGCATTCAAACAACAGCTGTTGTATATTTTATTCTACATTCAAATAAAGTTATACTATCATTAGATCCGTTTTTTAATTCCAATTGATATCTTTATTCGATATCATTCAAATATGAAGCTTAAGAAAGCATCGTCTTGCAAATTCTTTTGCAATGTCTAAGGAGTTATGTAACCTCGGAACACAATAAAGGACTAGTTTAACTGTATGGAATAATATAACACGCAAAATAAGTAACCCTTTAAGCAGTTATCGAAACTAGTCCCCGAAACTATCCCCACAGACGCTTTACTAATGGAAATCCCGAAAAAATATTGGGAAAAAATAAAAAAAAATAAAAAACGCAAGCACATTTGAATGAAAATTGGGTGGGGTCGGGCGGCCCGGTCCGGCGGCCGATCGCCTATTATTATTATTATTACTGGCATTATATCTGCATTTTTTCCCGCGCACGGAGGCGCCGCCATGTTTATTTTTCTTCGTTTTTCTTTTTTTTCGGGAAATCGGCGGGCGTTGCCCCCCCACATGTGCGATACAGCTACAGCGAACTATGCGATGTCTACAAGTGGACGAACATTTAAATTGGCTCTCATCAAATATTGACTGCGTGTAGTTTTTTTTCATTAACCGGTGGGCTTTTTTGCGAGATTTCCTCTCCGATACAGTATCAATTTGAATCAGCGTTTCTTTTGAAATACCTGGATCGTTAAATTATAAAATTCAATGAATTAACTATATTTTAAGGGGATTTGTACGGTTTGCGTTTATGTATCGAGCAAGAGTGATTGTGCACACAATGTTTTATCGTATTCATCCATCCATTTATGTATGTGTCCATCCATCCATCGTTCCCTGTGTACATTTGTCTGCCTGTTTACTTTTAGCGCGTAAACTTTTTTCAATGTCTCGAACCGGCCTCGGGTAAACAGCGCTAGTAAAAAACTTGAAGTGTAAAAATTTAAAACGATTTAATTTACGAAATAAACTCGCTAGCGGGATGTAGCTAAGTTTATATAATATAAAAATAAAATTAAACGGGAGAAGTAGTGTAATTTAATATGAAGGAAAAGCGATGTCGCTTATAGAGGTGATCAGATTCAACAAAAAAAAACTTACCGTTATGAGCGCACGCCGCCGCAGCCACGCAAATTTATTATCATTAAAAAATGCAAAAAATCATAATTAAAGGGGTGGCGGTGGGGTGCATCCCATTTTTTATTTTAATTGCCTTGTAAATTTACAAACTTATAGTGAAAATGTCGAGGTAATTTTTTTTTAATGCGGTTTTGGTACTAACTTCGATATTCATGTCCAATACCTATGGCATAAATATATGTTTTTAAACTAAATGTAAAATTTAATTTTACTCAAAAAATTTTAATATATAATTAGCAAAAAAAAATACTCTTTACACTTTTAAGGACTGTTATAACATTGTATCTTATTTAAAATATATTATATGATATATTAAAAGGAAATAAGTATTAAGAAAACATGAAAGTTGAAAAATAAATAAAGTAATAGCAGGTTGTACGTAAATACCTTAAAATTATCAAAGAGCTAAACCAAACTAATCGAGAATATGATTTCCACTTAAAAATAAAGCAAGCATAACAATCAGTGTCCAAAAGAAATTGAATGAATATGACGGAGAATTAACGCTGAGCGAGACAAAGATAGCGGCTAACGAAGTACGAGCGAGATGGAAGATTTTCATTTAATTTTGCAACTCATTTATCTCCAATCTTCCATCAAACGACACATTTTTAATCTGTGATTTGTCTTTTTAACAAACCTCTTTACTGTTGGCTGAACTGAATTAATACTTTATTTATGATACACATTCTTGATTATATCTTTTTGTTATGTTTATTTAAATTGTTAATATACTTAATTTTGCGTCCCTTACGGATGGTGTAGATAAACTTTTCTTAGAAATATTTTAGGCGAGGGCTTAAGATAATCTAACCTACCAAACATTATTATAATATAATGACTAATCATATACACAAAAGTATTAAGTAAGTTAGTAATGAAATATGTAACTTGACTAATTTTCGTTTTGGGTGTTGAGGGAATACATGACCTTTTCTGTACTTCCGATATGTATCAATAATTTCATGATTATTATTCTTATATTTTTACGTCTTAAAGCCAAGCAAACACACTTACTTAATTGATAATGTCTCATATGTCCTTTTAAATACTCAAACCACACGCACACTAGCTTAGAATATGAGATATGTGAACATAATAAAACAAAACGTCATAATACATTTATAAATTTTTAGACCTAAATGACGCATGTTTAAATCAATCCGACCGTAATAAAACTCGTAAAACTAAGTGAAAACAAGTTAATTTATTTATTTTGAAAATATTTCATAACATAAGAAATAACTCGGTGAAATGTTTTTCCTAAATTAGATTTCGCGCGATTATGAGAGGAATATTTTTTTTATCTATGAAATGAACAATTTTTGACACGCATTTTAAGCTGAACAATTTTGTACCTAGTTAACGAATGATTACCTATTTCCCTATTGCTAAAATTATTTCATATATATGTAATTTGTATATAATTTTGTATTTTCATCAGAAATCTTATCTCAGGAACTACAATGGCTAAAATACATATATTTTTTAATTAAATTAGATATTATACCACTAAACAACAAGTGTTGTGTTATGGGTTTGAAGGGTGAGTGAGCCAGTGTAACTACAGGCACGAGGGACATAACATCTTAGTTCTAAAGGTTGGTGGCGCATTGACGATGTAAAGAATAGTTAATATTTCTTACAGCGTCATTGTCTATGGGTGATGGTGAACACTTACCATCAGGTGGCCCAAATGCTCGTCCGACCTACTTACCTACCGAACCTATTCCATAAAAATAAAAAAATATATTACACATTAATCGTTGCCCGCGGCGTCGCTCGCGTTTTAGCGGTTGGTCATGTATTTTAAGTATAAGTAGATTATCCTTTCTTAGTGTTCAAGTTTGGTACATATTCAAACAGAGAGTTAATGCACTTGTGTTTAAAGACGCATACCTACATACATAGGACTCATAAATGAAATTTTGAGCACAAATATTAAGAGTAAAGTCATTAAGTGTAAATGTTCAAGATGTTTTTAGAAAAAAATATTTAAACAAAATATATTAAATTATTGAAAATCTTTTTTTGTCTTTTAAATTTTATAATGTGATGTGTCATATATAAAGAAGCGGTAATATTCAGTATCGTTGCATCCAGTTTGTAGTTTAATATCTTAGTTCCCAAGGTTGGCGCATAGTCTGCAAGGAATGATTAAAATTTCATACTATACCAATCTTTATGAGTAGTTGTGGCCACTTACCATCAGGTGAACTATTTGCTCTCCGATACAAAAAAAATAATAATTAGAAATAACCATTAGTTGCTTGCATTATCAAATGAGATTGCAGCATAAATGTGTGGAGGAAAGTATTTTGAAATATCCTAAAACAAATACACTTTTGAAGTTGCTTGGGACTGTATATATTCATCACACATGAGATTTACACTAGAGGGACACTATTGTAACAAAAAAAAAATTTTTTTTTTTTTAGAAAAGAGTACATGTGGTCGTTTTTTTCCATAACATATCTCGATAACAAATAAAATTTTGAAGGGTTGAACTATTGTTACTTTTGTTCGTACATAACGACTCTACGCATTTTGAAGTCTACTCAAAAATTCTAATAAAAAATATATTTTTTTCTTACAACTGTACCTAGTGTAGCTTTTCATGAAATAAAATAAAAAACGTAACAGAGAAGAGGATGGACTATTTTTTCGGAGTTTTTTTTTAAATTTATTTATTTCGTCATAATAAAAATATTTATATAAGAATTAAATATAAAAGAAATATTTTACAATATATTGCCGTCGATTCCAATAATTCATTATCCTTACTAATAAATAAACAATATCATCAAATAAGTTTTGGTTACGAAAGAATCCTACATCATATTTCACAAGACTGACGTCATTTACATATAACACAGTAAAATATGTTCCCTATTTTTATATACATAGAGATTAGAATCGTAATTATGCCATTCGAGGTAGGGTTGAAACAAATCGCGCCTGGCCAGGGCTGGCCAGAGACGGTGATTGATCAAAGTCGTTTGTCAGGCTCGCGTCGCGGCTGCTAGCCCTGTGCTATTAGCACGTGATTCTACGTCTAATGCGACCGAATTTAGTTTTAATTACCGTGGTGGCAATGCTTTTGGGCTTGTGACGTTTGAATTTGGCAAGATTATTCCTTTTTTATTTCGATACTACTAATATTTTCATCCTTCAAATATCACTAATATCAATGGACTTTCTGATTAAATGACTAACTTGCATTTGTCTTATTAATAAGTTCAATGCAAATGATAAAGTGATCATAATTAAAAACAAAAATACATGTATGCCACGAATACGTAAAATGGAAAAATTCATTACAGAAAATTAATTTTCCGTTTCACGTACATTTTGCCGTTAGAATGTTTTTTCGCAATGCTTATACTCGTACAGATTGTTTGTGGTGTGAAGAGAACTTTCCAATTAATATTTACCTTTCCAATTGATTGTGATGTTATCAAACAACGTTAAAAATTTATTACAATGATAAATATATTATCTCTAAACTTTTATTCGTAGTCAGTAATAAATAGCTCGTGTTGTACATTCATAATCTATTTTGGATGATAAAAGTAAAAATTTTTACATGCAAAATAAAATTGTCTATTGATGTTATTGTCTAGACGCGGTAGAGTGTTAAGTCAAGTTCGAGTTTCTTTTATACTCAGTGGAAGTTCTTCTGGGTAGGTAGACTTATTCTACCGTTAAACAATATTAAGTATGTTCCAGTTTGAATAGTGAGTGTCTCAGTCACATTGACAATGTGAATATTGTAACTTCTTTCAGCCCTTGCGCCTACAGGCTATGACCACCTACCACCAGATTATACATTTGTAAGTCTGTCTAAATCTAAACTAATATTATAAAAAGGTAAAACTTGTTTTTTTGTTTGTTGGTGTTTACGTTCCCAGTCAATTATACAATTGTAATTTTTTTAACTGACCAGGTTATCGAATTAAATACAATAAATTAAGATATGCTACAATTTCTCACAAATTTCAGTCACTGAAATATATCTTTATAAGAAGCTAAAAGCTTATATTCTAAATTTAAAATAAGATATAAGATTCACGATCACATCCAGTAAAATCAAAACATAAAAAAACAGTTTAATCATTTTTATTGTTTAAATAATGAACAATTAAAAATGAAACGAAAATGAATGATACATTTACAATCACAAATGAAAAATCTTATTTAAAAAGGCAATAGATTCATTCAGGCACGAGATAAAATGGATTGTCACCTATCAGTGCACCCAATAAGGCTATTACGACTAATGCACAACTAAGAGAATTCATTGCTAGCTTAGACTTGCGGCTGGCAATACTAACAATAACATTTTCAAATGAATCATTTTCATCGCTATAACAAAAGCGAAGTTATATATTTTTAAACGATTTTTTTGTTCTGGCAACATTGAAGGAACAATGACAGTTATTTGTGACAGTGATTTTAGAAATACTTTTTGTCTGTTAGAAGTGTTACTCCTTAGTAACGGTAACGTTTTAGCAGGACAATGTGTATTAGTTACTATTATTTTTTTTACTTCGATGTAATATAAATTGAAATTTTTTGTTTGCTTATAGACAAGCTTTTAGGACCGCTGTTTTCGAGATCCCAGTTTCAAATTCAAGGTCAAATCAAAGTCAAAAAAAAAATTCAATTGCTGTTAACTGTTCTGAAAATTGAACAAGCTAACGACTTCACAAGAATATTTTATTGTTAATATGTAGGAAACTCAATACATTTTAACTATTGATCTATAGTAATCTATATTCCAATATCTATTCTACTTACAACTAATCTATACATACAACAGTAACTATGTCTGTCTGTTTGTGAGTTGCTCTTTTACGACCTAACCAAAGAACCAATAAATCAATGAAATTTATTAAGAAGCTAGCTTTAACTCCGAGAAAGGCTAAGGGATTTTTATGCCTGCCTAACCTAACACATTGAAGGCAAATCTTCTTGTCACAACTAGTAGTATATATGGAAAATAAAATCTTATTAACTCTTTGATTTGGTTTATATAGTATTAAACATATAATACAGTTATTAAAAGGATATTTTCACTGTTTATACATACTGCTTTGTTAAGGTAAGAAGACATATGTCTTTATGAGTTAATATACTTATATGCACATAGATATAATTATCAGATATGTTTGTAATAAGGGTAAATTACGCGTACATTGAAAATCATTTAAAGGAAATTCAAACTTTAAATTTTCATTAACATTTATTGAATGTGAAACACTTCGATAGATTTGTAACACAACACAATATGAAACAATTCAATATTTAGTTGCTTTACCAAAATATTTTATGCTAAATTAAAACTTTATTTGGAAGCCAAACCATCGTATTTGTCTATTAATAAATAATGTATCCAGTAAGGCTATTGCGAACGCTATACAATTTTATTTGTTTAAAGATATCTAAAGTGTGAATGTTTAAATGGAATTATTTTTATATGGCATTTATGCGTTTGCTTAATTTCTGTAATACCATAAATGTATATGATCATATTTGGTTCGGTGGTAAAAATGACTCTGCATTAGTCGATTGGATTAAGTTGAATATTGAGGAAAGCATCCTGTTAACATAAACATATTGCAAAATTCCTTATTAGATTGTGGCTTTAGTCTTTGTTTCGAAACGTAATTCTCCTCCAAATTTCACATCTTTCAGATATACTGTATACATATATGATAAATGTCATATAAGAGGTTTTAAGTTGAAATATTTTCAGACAAAAAATCAATTCATTAGTAGTTACGTAAATATTAGTGTAGTTTGTACGCAACTGGAGGCGACTACTAGATATTTTCATAAAAATGAAGTCACGCACATAAAAGCCGGGCGCTTCAAACGCTACGATGGAACCGCTCGCTTGCGACGCACCCAGCCTGTCCTCTGAAAATGGAGCGGCCGATAAAAAAGGTAACGAATTATAAAAAAACGTAGCGCACAATCGCGAGCGCGGATGTGTGGGCGGTGGGCGAAATGAAATGAAATAATGAAAAAAATGGGCAAAAAGCAGTACAAACATGCATTGTCCTGCCGCCCCCTTAATGAGTGGTGGCGCCCTGCCCGCTGCGACGTGTGCCCGAAGTGCCTGATTATCACCTGATTCCATCAGCGCGCCGTATCATATTTTTTCGCGGCTTTTGTGCTATGACAGATATATTGGGCACAGCCCAACACACGCTACAAGATACGTTAGAAGCGAGGCTTCATTGTAAAATACCAGATTATTTTAATTATACTACGTGTCTTTTAAAATGAAAGAAGAATTCTATGTTTCTATAAATTAAAATGTAATTCGTATACGTTTTTTATATCAATGAAGTAAATAATAATTTATGTATAAAAGAAATCAAATTATTGTAATGTAGTTTTAAATGTTAAACGTGTTTTGTGGTTATTGGAAAATTACGTTGCAAAAGTTAATAACGCCTTAGAATTGTATTTGAAAAGGTTCACGATTAAGGTTTATTCCGCGTTGTTGGTTCACGATCACCCGACGAATTAGGCATCAAAAACAGCGGCCGAAATTAATTTGTTTATGCGAAACAAAGGTGGGCACTGGCTGCATGCACCCGTGCTTCGCCCACCTCCCGAAAAAAAGAAAAAAAAATAGGAAAAAAGGGGGGCGTGGGGATGGGTACCCACTCCCTCCCGCGGCGCGATCGGCATCGGACTTCTTTTTTTAATCGCGTCGCATTCAGAATGGTCGTTTTTGGTAAGCACACACTGCGCATTGCCTATTTTCCAATTTAGATTGCTTTGTATTACCGTCTGAGCGATGCGCAATAGTTTTTGAGGCTCGTGACACGTGAGCGCCGGAAATTAAATTCTGTGTAAAATAAAAAAAATGTTTGACTGTTTTTTTTTTTTAAATACTCGCGAGCCATTGAGAGTCCTTGATCTTGCTTAATTCGCTTGTTTCCCATTCTTTTGCGCGAAATGAGAGTTTTGATTCGGACGAAAATCAAAAATAAATTAGAAAGAGTAGTTATTCTAACGAAATGGTAGTTAGTGTTTCCGTGGAATTTTAAAACAATACTTTCGCTGGATCAGTTTTGAACTGACAATAGTGACTCGTTTTGAAGCTAATGCTATTCGGAAAAATAACGAATTTATTACAATACTTTTAGAGACCCATTTTTTTTTTTAAAGAAACATGAATATATACATAAGAAAAACAACTTATGGTTGATAGTTAAAATATGTTTACAAAAAAATATCTAAGAAATAAAACGTACCTTCATAGTATATTATACTATATTTAATTACACACTCTCTTAAAAGTATACTATGCTTGCTTTGAGTCATTGCTGACAAGTTCCTTCTAAAGGACTCATACATAAAACTCAATATAAATTTTTTTTTTCAGTAGCAATGATTTTCACTTGCATTATAAATACATATAAGTCCAAATTTTTTTTTAAAAAAAAAGTATTTAATGTCATTTCATTATTTCTTAATTATTTCCCATACATTTTGTACTTTCTAAACGGCAAGTAATTTGTGTTTATAATAATAAACAGGGCATTAAAAGCGCAGACCAATAACTCAAGTATCAAAATTCCCTGATAATTAGCAGGCTATAGCAATAAATATCGCCAAGACGATTATTAAGCGGCGACGGCTAATCACAAGGAGTTGTAGTACGACTACTAAAATTTGAGACTTGCTTATTATATCGTGTGTCGGATGTCTTATAGATAAGATATGAATAATAGATTTAATGAATGTGATATTAAATGAAGAAGATTTTTTTAATAATTAAAGTTCATTTTATTTTTATAGTTCATCAATGTTCAGTACATGAAGATTTTTTCTCAAGAAACTTAGGACTAAATTCGTTGAAGTTTTTAAAATTATATTTATTTTAATAAAAAAAAAAAATAACTTATTAGATGCCAGTTAGCAATAAACACTTTTTTCTTAAATTAACAAATCGATTCTCTTGTCCGATTTGTTACCCGGTGGTCAATTTCAACGGAGCTAACTCGATAACGGAGAAGATATAATAGCACGCATATGTTTTTCGCACATACAGATGGACTCTTTAATCTCTTACTCTTATAGGCCGATAAAAGAACAATCGTACTAATCCGGAAAGAGATCCGTCCCGGGACCAACGGCTTTGTATGCTTTTACAGACACGAAAGAGTAGAGCCAACTTCCTAACTTCTTAACTGTTACAGACAATTTATAGGAAATGTTCCAATATCGAAAAAGAAGCTAGCTCAGAATATGTAGCCTTACAAGCCATTAGAAATTTGATAATATTGTGTAAAATAATGATTCGATTTTTAAATACACCGAAAAGAAATAAAACCGTCTTTACATTAAAAAAACAATACAACAATTATTCTGATGTTCGATTTTTAAAAAACATTCCTACTACTTTGAGTAGGTAAATAAACGCATCTTATTAAAAATCCAAAATATCAACTCTTGATACAGTACATGCAAAGCCTAAACGGCAATTGAACCCACCAGCTCTAAATATTAAAATTATCACAACCCATAAGCAATTTACATTCGATATTATTAGAAATAAAATTATGTTAAATATTTATATAGTATATTCAAGAAACTACATATTCACGTCAAAGCCTACCCGTACAAAGTCGTGCTTAAAGCAGGTAGCGGTCGAGTTACCTGTTTCCGTGGTATAACCGCCGTAGCGCCTCGAGCCTCACTGGTTTTCTGCACCCTTCTATATAATTAAAAGCCAAGCTGCTGTAATTAGAGGCGCGTACAAAGAAATCATTCCGAAAGGAAAGATTATATCACTTAGAGCTAGTAGCGTTTACAAATCACCTATAGATTGTAACCGTAATAAAGGAAATTTTGTAACAGATATAATAATCTATAATCTCACCGTAACATATGTTTTAATTTAATATAATTATAGCGTTTGTATTAAGAGACATATGCTATTGATTTAATTAAGAAGTAATGACCAAATATGTCTTAAACGTTTTTATTTATATCATAAAATTATATACTCAGAGTGTACTTTTAATACCGTTTTATGTATTAATTAGAACAATAAAATTAGCCTCCTGGCTATTTCATTTCATTTTAAATTGTTATATAATATATGAGACAAAAAAACCCACTATGTTTCTTTCGCCGGTTCTTCTCTTTTCCGAACCGGTGGTACTGTTTCAATTGACCATCAATAAGAAAGCGTAATACTTCTACATTGAATAAAGTTATTTGAGTTTGAGTTAAATACATACATAAAACATATGTAGCACTAAGGTCGTTAATCACAATTTTAACTTAAAATAACACACAAATCCGTTGTATGTATATCTTTGTAATATGAACAAACTCCTTCATTTGATAGTTAAACCAACACTTGTCTTTTTTTAAATCACGATCTTATGTCATATTGACGTCATTTTAAATTGAGTATGACGTCACACGACGATGATTGCAATGCTTGTAATGATACATATATTTTTTGAAATTATATCAGAAAGTTTGAAAGATATGCGAGTCCGTTATAATCTAAAATCATTTACTTACAATCTCCGTAGTCGGTTAAAAGGGATATTGTAATAAAATATAATAATAAACATCACAAGACAAGACATGATAGATCATTTCTCGGTGGTATCAAATAGCGAGCCTCCGATGGTCGAGTGTACTTACGACGATATAAATGCGATTCATTAATCAGTCTAATTAGATCATTACTGGGATACAGTTACTGGCCGCTCACTATCGTTGAGATTTTTTTTAAATTAATTTCATGATTTGCACGATCTATATTAATATTATAGATATGAAAGTAACTCTGTCTGTCTGTCGCTCTTTCACGACCAAACCGTTGAACCGAATTTCATTAAACTTGGTATGAAGCAAATACGAACTCAAGGAAGGACATAGACTACTTTTTTTGCCTAACACATGAAAACTAACGCCCTAAAAATCGAGAGAAGACGCGTGCAACTACTAGCGATTTATGTTTAGTTATGTGTAATGAGATTTTAATATCAAGTGAAGGCTGTGGTTGTTTATGACAATACAGATTATTATTATCTTATTATTACGATAAGCATTTGAACTAACGTAGATCCAGTTTAATATATAACAGAGCTCATCCTAACAAATTATCGAAGTAACAGCCTGTCAATTTCCCACTGCTAGGATAAGGCCTCCTCTTCCATTAAGGAGAGGGTTTGGAACATATTCCACCACGCTCGAATCAAACATATTATATATTTACAATGATAAAAAATAGCGTCAATATCCCTCGATCTGTTTGACAAGAGTACTGATTTTCTTGACGAGTAATCTAGATAAAATTCCTATACATTACCGTAAAAACTATACTTGTGTACCGTTTCGGCTATTAAATGATATTCATTGATAAAAAAAATGTGAAATTAGCTTCGCTAAAAATATAAAGTAAGTATATGTCTTATATAACGTTAACAATATCGAAATTTTAGTATATGTTAACGTTAACAATATTATTGATTGTGAGTCGAAATTCTATTATTTATCACAGATCAAAACTTGTCTACGGCTTATAGATTTAAACGGTAATTTTAACTTTCAAAGTGGTTAAGGAGAGGGAAGAGACAAAAACAGAGAGTGGCTTTGTTTTATAGTATTGCAGATATAAATATCTCAACGAGCTGTCTTGTATGATTCCTCATGTTTCTTCGTTTTTTCTCTAGATAAATTGCTTAAAGATATATTTTTTTTTATTGATATAAATTAGCGGACAGACAGGTGGGCTTTATGATGGTAAGTGGTCACCACCGTCAATAGACCAATGCCCTACCAACCTTGGGTGCTAAGACGTTACAGCCTTTGTGCCTGTAGTTACACTTACCCTTCAAACTAGAATACAACAATACTGAGTAGGTACTATTGTTTGGTGCTACAATATATGATAAGTTTGTGGTACCTACCCAGACAGAGGTATCTATCACCAAGTAAACTAAAATAAAACATTTCATACAAATTGACCATTAAGTCTTTTAGATTTATTTATAATGAAGAATAAAAAACTTCATATCTTTGGTATACCAGTATATTCAATTACATCTTTAAATACAGATAAATATGCCGCGATAATTTATCTTAAAGTAAATAACTTGAAGTAATAAAGTCGTGTACACATAATTGGCTACTTAAAGCGATTTTTCCGCGTTCCTAAGTCCACTGTCCTGTATCAGCTTAATTAGTACGCCATGATTTATTATCGTTAATTTTATGATAATGAGCCTATGAATAATTTGCGGCTATTCTGCAAGCCTTTGATATACGGAACCAGACTTCGTACTAGTCGAAATAGTAGCTTGGTTAAAGTTAATTTAATTATATTATTATTAGGAAGTAAGCAATATGTCCGTTCGATCTTGGCTTATATACGTAAAGTTCAATAGACAACGTGGGATCACATGTTTTATGGTATAGATTGGCAGTCTTGGCGAATGTGCCACCTGAATTGAATTGGTCACCACATTGGCGCTGTTACAAATATTAACTATTCCTTATATCACCAATCGCCGCCAACGTTGGTAACTAAGATTGGACGAAGTTACATTGGCATTTACTCTTAAACAGGAGTACAATAACATATTGCCATTTGGCTGAATATGATGAACACATGGCAGGTGGAAAATGAATAAATGAAGTTACTTATGTAATGACGAAATTCCAACTTTATCTAGTGTTAAAGTCACCGCCTGTTTCGCTATATGCAACCTTTGTATATTTTAATAGTAATACCCATCCATGTCCTGTATACAGCATGTTTCATAGTACCCAAATTGATACATGATTAACTCTCTTGTTTAAGTCATTTATAAAGTACCATCGTATTTGTTTTATGCGTGTTTTGTACTTTTTCGAGCTTCATGATTTGTATACTAAATAAAGTTATATATTTTTATCCGATGATATTCTCAGTCCGGAATTATAAAGACGAAGGTTTTTTAAGAAGACGATATGGCTGGAAAGAATGTTACTTGTGAAATGACGTCAGACAGAGAAGTATGGAAGGAGACATGTTGCGTCGAATAAAATTAGGATAAGGGAAGGATGATGAGATAATACAGTCGTACATTGAAAGATGATATTATAAACTGCCATCACACTATGAGATAATTTATATACGTTTGTGTTTTCGTACATTCTTGTTTTCTCTGTTTCTTGATATTGGTTGCCGGTCTTACAATTTGGGCAGTTAGAAACCTTTTTTTTATATTGGTTCTTCTTGCTCATGATGAATCAAAATTTGAAAAACTTGTATTAGGTCTTGGATCATCAATTTGTTTTAAAATAATTTCAAGCAACACGGAACGTTTGCCATTATGATATAAGTGAAATACAAAATGCATTTAATTGACCTTTATTTTTTCCTTTTTAAACGTTTTTATTAGTTATTATTGAGAATTTTGTGAAGGTTTTGACATGTACTTTTATTAATAGGTATTTTATATAAATATAAAATATACAGGTAAAACTACTATATAAATGTGTTTGTATGTACGTTTTAGTTTTTTCCTTGTCAATTACATGTTTGATGTGGTTTATTGCGGTATTCGGATTCTTTAATACTCATACTATACACACAGTTTATTTATTTATCTCTGTCTTTTTCTATCCTTGAGTTGTCTCTCTCTCTATGTTATAAATGAAAAAACCGTATTTATTGATGGTTCCTCTTAGAAATTGAGTGGATACCAAACAGCGATACTCAGTATTGTTATCTTCCGTTCGAAGGGAGAGCAATAAGGATATAACATCTTATTTCTTAGGATTTGAGGCCTAGGAATGTTTAATATTGCTTACAGAATTCATCTCTATGGGTAGTGAGTATTTCCCATCAGATGGCTCATTTGCCGATCTACCTACCTATACTATAAATATAAAAAATGGTTGGCACAGTGTTCTGTGAAACAAAACATTAATGTGACATTGGCGATAATTATAATCTTCTTAATATAGTATAAACAAAGTTACGCTTACCGCTGTCTTTCCTTATGTATGCTAAGATCTTCAAAATTACGCAACGGATTATGATGCGTTTTTTTTTAATAGAGTGACTCGAGTGGAAGGTTTTTGGTATATTATAATACATAGATAATTTAGTTAAGAAACAGTGACATTTTTTTAAGTATCGTACATACGAGAGCACATGCTCTTAATAAACAAATTCTGGTGTATATTTATGGCAGGGATTTAATATAGTTTACACGGGTAAAATATTATTACTTTATTTTATATTTCCATCATATAAGTGTTCATATTAAAATTTAAACGCGATTTTTTAGTTAGTCTACTTTATATGTCAATATTACTATGTTCCCACTAACCCACCTATGATGTTATTAATAAAATATACAATGATACGACAACAAGCCGTTACTACAAAATAATTGTATTAAAATTCTCACATCGCTTAGCGAGGAAACGGGTTAAGTCGACGCAATGTTGTTCAATTACCGTCCCTATTTCGTATGCATTAAGACTCATAATAATATTACGTTACGTATAACCACGTACCGAACCTTCAGGCCCGTGTATCAGAACAGGAGCGGATTGTAATAAGTTGCCGGTAATTTATGTTACACGCAATTAAAGTAAGATTGTGCCGGCCTCCAAGCCACTTCATAGTCCAGGAGTTGCATTGTTATTTCAGAAAATTGCTTTATAATGATATTATTAATACATTATTCATGTCCGATACTACAGACTCGTTAATAAGTATCCTTTAGTTTAAATTTTAGCATCTGTCGTTTTAATTGCTAATACAAATTCTGTTGCCCGTGTAAAATGATATATGGAATTAATAATTGGTCGTGTCTCGTGATAAAATGCATAACGATTTCCATTGCGAACGCTTTCATGCTTATAAACAGATAAAACCAACAAGTAATACAGTAACGATAAGAAATGAGGTACCGCTAAAAGCACCTATTATGTATTTTGTCTTAATTTATCTACCGGTCTAACAGTGCAGCTTGAACTAAATACGTTCTAGAAAGTCTATGTTAATGAAATATCATCATTCGTACTATGTTAATAAAATTCATAATCAAATATCATATAACCGACCCACGCTCGGTTACTATAATCGCCGATACGAGGTTTCCTGTCACTAAATGAGATTAAATATATCCACGGCGAACGTTTCGCAATAACATAAGAACGTTTAATAAAGTAGTCCAGTTTGTGACGTCATAATTTAAAAAATAATAATAAAAATGAATACCTTATCGACATTTTAATTATGCACCGAATACGAGATATAACGCATGCGAAAGATTCATGATCTCTTTGCAGGAAACTATAGTAGCATGTCGTGTTGTAAGCCTTCACTTAAACGGAATGAACATAAATTAGCGCTCTAAAGAAGTGTTCTATTACAAAATCATTTTAAAGGGCAATCGCCGTAACTTGGGAACCATAATGAGTGTTTATAATATTGTATTTTAAATAGATTCTTTCATCATAGTTTTACAACTATAAAAATAACAAATCACTTTTGTAATTATGAAATACAAATTAAACCATTAGATTTGACCAATTTTAGTGCTATGACAATATAAAAATTATGGATAGACTAAGCTAAACTATGTATATACACCATCACTACCAAAAGATGTACTGTTTCCGTAAAAAACGCCTATAAAGGAAAGTTCACGGCTTATTAAACAACTATAGGAAACTGCAGACGGCTTCAAAATAATCTTGAATCTTAAATAATCTTTAATCTTTTAAATTTCTAAGTTAATAAATGCATATTTTAGATTTTATTTCTTTTAATTTTACAGCAAATATTATTTTTCCAAATACAAATAGATCGGTTTAGCGAAATAGTTTGTTCATTAATAAATATATTTCAATCATTTATTACCAAAAATATGATGATGTTGTATAAAACGCGGGCTTATTCTAAAGGCATTTTCTAGCAGTCAGCCCTAGAAAGTGTAGTCCTTTAATTGTGTGCAACAATAAAAGTAACACACACTAAGAAATGATTTACTTAAACATACATACCTCATAGTATAGTATTAGATAGTTTTAGGTATTACAGCATTAAGTTTGCATTTGTCCGATCTCAGATTCTAATCAATATGCAAAGAGATTGCGTGCGCCCGCGCCGGTCGTTCCCGCTTTTTATTTAATTAACTACGTTACTTTCGTTTTTTAATCTGTTAATGTAACGATACCGTGCTCAGAAGATTTGTGAGTTCTTATGAACTGTCTGGAAAATATATGTTAACACGAAATTTTCTCAGTTTATAAAATCATCTCTGAAATGATTGATACGATATATTATGAGTAGATCGTTTTTTTTTTAATAATATTTCAAAGTGACACTGTGATTCTATTTATAGAGCCTAAAAATCAAGTTCATAATTGCTTCTTGTGTTATTTTTAGTAAATATGTGTTCGTAACTCGTTTGATATTTTTGAAATAAATATCTCCACCAAGTACTTTATTAAAGGGATATAATTTTCGCTTAATTAACAAAACTAAACTCGATTGTATGCGTGAACCAGTTTTTGTTAATTAAAATATAATTTATATCTTTGCCTGATCAGCGCACTTGTATACATAATTTATTGACTTAATACATTCTTAAGTTTAATTACACGAAGTTGTATTTAACAGAACTTGTATTTTTTTTTATTATTTTTAGTAGATTGATTTCATAATGAGGGCTTTTTCTTATAAGTGGAAAGATTAAGATTCTATCTTGATTTCTTCGGCGCAAACACAATCGGCTACGTTGCTTTGTTCCTATATTTTAAGAACATTTTTCTATCCATATTTATTTATAGTATACTTAAAACTTTGACGTTCAATTAATTTGTTCCTGTATTTTAAGGAATTTTTTCTATCCATGTTCATTTATACTATATTTTTTAAAACTTCGACATTCAATTAAAAAGGTAAGGAACTCTAAGTTTCTGTATTAAACGATCTCGTTTTTATATTGGAGAAAGAGAAAGAGACGCAAATATCCAATACATTTGTGATATAACGATTAACATTTTATAAATACTATTCTACACGCGCTCTTTGTCTTGTGCCTTTCAAAGGTATTCGGAAGGCTCTGTAGGTGGTAGGTGGTACGAATAAAGAATATACGATTATTACAATAATCAAATATAAGCTGAGCTCTCCTTTTCTAATTCGAGATTTTGAGCTCGCTATGTATAAAATTACTTTAACTCTCCAGATATACTTTGATAACCAATAATGTACATAAAAATAAAACTAAGAATTTAGAGACGAGCAATTATCCGATAGAAGGTTTGATAGTGGAAATCGTATTAGTGGATTCAAAATGTTTATTTGCGATTGAAATTGCTAACACATAGCCTGATATGATACCTATATATATCCTTATCGATTCTTATTGATATAATCCACATTCAGATCCAGTGTTACACAAATACGACTAATCCAAAATACAACACAACAATTATAAAAACGTTTTTGCGTAAGGCTGCCTTTAACTCCTTGTGATAAAGCTTGCAATTGCAGATTAAATAAAAATACTTCTCAAGTTGATTGTTTGTTCTCATTACCTATCTGTACCGGAATCGGTTAAGAGCACCACCCATAGCACATCCTCCATAGGTGGAATAAGAAATGTAAATAAGATTTATCGAGCTTCAACCAATCAAAGAGCTGCCGATTCCTCAATTATACCTTTTCCTCCTCTACACTTATGAATGCAATTTCGTTAATTAATTTTCGTATAGCATTTATCTTTTCGTGCAACGTTAACGCATCACCTTCATTATAATGATTGGTACAAAGAATATATTTATATTAATTCAATGCATAAAATGAGTATAAAGTAACAGGATACTTTCCATTGCAGGCTTAGAAAGTATGATGTTTAATGGTGTAGTGATCTTAGTGTTAATGTAATAGGAAAGGCTGTTTGTCATACATTTGCAAACTATTGTTTAAGTTTTTTGTTCTGTAGGATAGCCTTCTTAATTGGTGGTAGGGTTTTGTGCAAGCCCGCCTGGGTAGGTACCACCCACTCATAAGATATTCTATCGCTAAACAACAGTACGCAGTATTGTTGTGTTTCGGTTTGAAGGGTGAGTGAGCCAGTAACTACGGACACAAGGAACATAGCATCTTTGTTCCCAAGTTTGGTGGCGCATTGACGATGTACGGAATAGTTAATTTTTCTAACAGCGTCATTGTCTATGGGTGATGGTGACAGTTTACCATCAGGTGGCCCCTATGCTCGTCCACCAAGTTATTTCATAAAAAAAAAATAGCCCAGAGGGTCAGAATTCTGCCTATCAATATATCATCTGTATACAACGAATATAGATGGTAATTCCATGCTTGCAACAATGTTTGCGTGTACAGATATAGGTAATTGACAAACCTTACTCCCATAAGAAATCAAAGTGAACTGTTACGATAAATTTGTACAACACATATAAAATATATATTAAATAGACCATTAACTAGTGTTTCTTATCGTTTCTTTAGTATTTACATTTCGAACCAGTAGAGTGGTTCTGTATGAACAGACTTGACACTCATCGCAGGGCATGGTCGTGAAATGTCAGTTGTGATATGCGGCATTGACTGTAATAATTATTACACTTGTACATTAATATAGCGGGTGAATGTAAATCGTTTTTCAACATGAACTAGTGAAAAACGAAGTGAGTTATTACACTAGTAAAACATATTTGAAATAAGAAGTGAACTGAAGAGAATATCGAAAGTTATACGTCAATTTTAGTTGACATTAATATTTTTAAAATGTGTTCCTTTTTTAAAATTTTGAATGTATTTTTTTATACCTAATTATTAAGTAATAATGTGTGAATGGCCTGTGCTATTCACAATCTTAATGATTACAAAATTTCATGTTAAACCTTTTTTTATGAATTTATAATGCAACGCTGACTTCTGAACTTAGTATGTGACAGAAGTTCTTCCAATATAAAGAGAGTTTATAAAATTAAAAATGAGTATTATAGCAAAGAGGTGTTAACACTAATTAATTAAAACATAAGCAATGCCAATGTGTCCACTTAATTGTGTCGACAGTTAACAGTTCCGATACTTATTTTATAAAGAATCTTATTAAGTCATGTGCTTAATTTAGTTTTTAAGCGTTTATTACAGTTAACCTTTTAATTAAATTTATGTAACTATAAAATAAATATCGATTGAATTTTTAGTTATAGTATAACAAAGGAATATTGTATGAAATTTAAATAAATACCAAAGAGTATTAATGCTGGTTGAATTATTCGTAAAAGAAAACGTAAAGGATTTGAAGAGTTTAATACTTGAGCTTCTCATTCGCATTAACTTACTTATTAAGTGCCTCCAGGGCTTGGTAGCCATATAATATATCAATGCTTTACGGTCTGCTCCGCCCAACGCTCGTTCGAGTGCAAACGTAATGCGTTGCCTCCGTCGTCAAACAAATGAGTACACTGATTAAAACCATGCACTCCTGTTTGTTTCTTTTCAGCGTAACAGCTACTCGCTTATGATATCCTGGTACTTTTTTTTTATCGAGAATCGGTGATGGTTAGTTCTTTGTTTTCTGTATGTCTCTTTGTTTATTTTGACTTTGGTATTTTATTAACTCTAAAATGTCAAATCAAGCGATTCGTTGCACGTTACAAATTAAAACATTTTTGTATAAAGAACATCTTTTCAGCTTATGATATCCTGGTACGTTTTTTATTATGAGAATCGGTGATCGTTACTTCTTTGTTTTTTGTCCGTCTGATAGATATTATATGACTTTGGAATTTTTAAAATATAACTTGTAAAATCTTGCAATTCGTTGCACGTTACAAACTGAAACACTTATGCATCAGAAATGTTTGTAGAAATAGTGACACATAAGTTAAAAAATATCTTCGAATTTTCGAAGTACATAAACTCAATTTTAGATGCATGGTGTATTATTTAATTGAGTAGATTATGGATTTATGTTTTTTATCTTACGCTATTTTATGAAAACTAAAAAAACATCAATAAAGAAAACACCGAGAAAATAAGGAGGTTTTATTATATTTTTTCCATATCGATGACTCGAACAACTCAAAATCGTTTCACCACAAACAAGTTCCTTGAAATTGGCAGTGCACTTTGAACACAATAATGTTATTCATTTAATATCAAATAATGAATACTAAAAACATGAAATGAAATAAAGTTATGGCAGACATTGTCCGCCGGGAATTTATGGTGACGTCGAGACACTTGGTTATTGTCTTTGGTTCTAATAATATCGCCATAATGTTAAGGTTACTCAAGATATATTCATATTATATTTGATATGAATGACGTTTAAAGATAATACGTCTTTCATAATAGTCCACTAATGTTCTTAAATATACGAGACATTTCTTTCATCAGCATTTATGTATTTTAGTTGTAGGCATAATTTGTTATATATTGTAAGATTTGAGAAGTCTTTACAATTTTAAGGAATACGTGTATGTAATATTTGACCATTCATATTTAAAAAACAAGTGAATTACGTCATTTCTACTGTCATTCGTCTGGCTAACAGGTTGTACCCAAGATCAGAGCTTCGCCGAAAACATTCTCATTAACAGCAAAAGTGTGAACTCTCCCCTGGCTCTGACAAGCACATAAAGCCATTGGTCTTGTATCCGAACTCTTTCCTGTCCTGTGTACTGTGTTTGATTTACCAACCCATTATGAGAGCAAAGGTATAGAGATTGCATCTGTATTTGCACTAAAATATGTTCTGAGTAAGTTAGCCAGTCTCCCTAGAGAATGGCTACCGTGGGCGAAATCGATAAGGACGATAATACTACTGAAAATTAAACAAATACTCAAATATATACATACATATCACACATAAAGACAATACATACATTCTTAAAGACAATTTTTTTTTAAATAATTATATGTCATGTACTTTCTAATTTTAACATTAATCAATTTTGCGTTTGTTTAATTTCAGGTAAGTTTCGAGATAGACGTAATCAGTACGTAAGTCGAGTTACAAATGAATAATTCATTCATAAATCATAACTAGTTTAGAACAGGGAGTTTGTACTACAAATAAACTATCAACGAATGTTATATCAATATGTCTTTAGGTTTGGTGTAGACAGATATAGAATCAGCGAGATTATTATAGTGCGAGCGTTTGGTTGCAAGAACTATACGCCTTGTAATAAAAGAAAGTTACCAAAGAGGTAATATAAAAAGAGTACGTGAATATGTTTACAGTATAGCGGTAATCATCATACATTTCTTTATATTTGATTAATTTGAATTTTGCAATTTGTTATATTCGTCAAATACCCTCAGGCCCCTCTCTCTAACTTCCGCTAGCAATATTTTTTGTGCATTTTTCCTCTTTTATTTACGACTTCAATATACCTTTATATAAATGTTTGGGTATACCATTTTTTATGACCCGATCAAATCGTTCTTTTTGCGTTGGGTTCAGTATAGCGTCGGTTGGTAATGCATTGGCAATCGTATTTAACTCTTAGAAAACTGAAAGTTTTTAAAGGCATGTAACTTAGAAAACGTTTATAAAAAATCTTCTTAAATATATATCTAATAATATTATATTTCTTTATATCGATAAAGCCGTTTACGAGTGATTAGACTTAAAATCGAAAATGTGTCGAGCACACTCCCTTTTTATTTAAATCACACACTTTCTTATGCAAAAATTTTGTTTAACCGTCGGTACGTTTCTTCTTGAAAAAACAAGCCAATAGTAATAAATTTGATAACATTTATACGTATTACATAGTATACGAAATTTCTTAAGTAGTATGAAATTTTCATTGAACAAAATTATTGTAACAAATTGAGTAGATTGACTTTTGTGGTTTTCAACCGACTTCCAAAAGGAGGAGGTTATCAATTCGTCTGTATTTTTTTTTTTTTTTTTTATGTTTGTTACCTCATAACTTTTCACTGGGTAGACCGATTTTGATAAATTTTTTTTGTTTGAAAGGTAGTGCTTCCCGTGGGGTCCCATTTTTTTTATTTTTTTTTCCGATGATGGTATCCATGTGAAAACGACATAAGTCTTAAATTTGCATTATGTATATGCGCGACAAATAGGTGAATAACTGAAAATCACGTTAACCAATTTTGATAATTCTTTTTTTATTATAAAATATATACTTCAAGGGTAATTTGGTAAAAGTTTGGTAAGGTTCTGAGCACAGGATCCATGACAAAGTAACGGAACGGAAGGGAACGGAACAATTCTGAGGAGCACGTTAGCGATACTCGGTCGAATCTTTTATTTATAGGTTATTTGGATATTTGAGTCACCTTCCGTAATGTGGTTATGTTTATGTAATTATTATAGTCGAATATTATAATCAACTAGCTACCCACCCCGGCTTCGCACGGTTATTTCATACTAAAAATACTACAGAATTTGTTTATTTACGACATCACATCGCAAACTTCTAAAATTATCAGTGTTTCTTTACTATATTGTTCATGTATTATATACACAAACCTTCCCCTTGAATCACACTGTCTTTTAAAAAAAACCGCATCAAAATCCGTTGCGTAGATTTAAAGATATAGGGACAGAGAAAGCGACTTTGTTTTATACTATGTAGTGATGGAACTCCTATACGGCTCGCAGTTAGGGTGCGATATGGAGCAGAATTTCTTACTATCTTTAATCAAATTTTGTGTATGTGATGTGATGTCATATGATGTCCGAAATATAGTTGGTCTTTTTCAAAGTTTTTTTGCTGAGTTCGATTACAGCTCTTTCGAGGGATCCTTGTAGTTTACGCCACGTGACGTATTAAATTCGCATTTTCGAAAGTCTATTTTTGCTTTATTCGCAAGTTTCCTTTGAAATTGTCCTCGAAGTAGTTTCTGACTCATATAAACGGAACGCTTAATCTATCCATATTAAAAAAAATTAGTTAGTCAACATCAGCTTCACTTAAAATCAAAAAAATAAATAAAATTTTAACAAAAAGAAAAACCGACTTCAAACAAAACACTATTTTAAAACAAATGAATATGCACGAAAAAGTAATAAAAATAATTGCGTATTCAACATATTTTTTAGAGTCTTCCTAAGTTACATGAAATGAAAAATATTAGACTACTTAAAAGTCGATTAACGATTATATCATGTAGTTATAATTATTGTTATATTTGGAGTCGGTGTCAGCCAATAAAACCCTACATAACCCTATGTATATCCATCAAAAAACAATACGAGAATACTTTAACAAATATGTTTTTTACAACTTACCTTTTACACAATAATATACTGGATCAATCAAGGGGCTCGTATCGCTTCATTTTTTTGATTGTTGGGGCAAGGGCACTGTAGCTGACACCGGCTCCAAATATACCAATAACTATAACTACATGATATAATCGTTAATCGACTTTTAAGTAGTCTAATATTTTTCATTTCATTTAACTTAGGAAGACTCTAAAAAATATGTTGAATACGCAATTATTTTTATTACTTTTTCGTGCATATTCATTTGTTTTAAAATAGTGTTTTGTTTGAAGTCGGTTTTTCTTTTTGTTAAAATTTTATTTATATAAAAAAAATTACTTTTCATCTTTCATATAAGTAAAGAAAAGTATTTGACGCACTGGTTTTGTTCAAGCTATATGCTAAATATAAACTAACAATTAAAGTATCATAGCTCGAACATACTAGTTTATATATAACAGACCTATGCTTTTTTTTAAATTGCTTTGTAATCGAATACATGCAATTCAAAATACACACACAACGAATTTATTGTAATTAAATTCTAAAACATTGAATCTTCAAAGATTATATGAATTATTTCAGTTGTTCAAGATTGAAAAACATGTAATTCGATTTTTAAATTTATAAATATATTTGGATATGTAAGATGTGTCACATCCAAAGCACACTACCTAGTCTGCATCATTCCTTAATCGAGGCGAATCGCATTTTGAAGGCAAATTATCAAGGCGTGGTGGGGTGAGGTGGATAATTAAAATCCGTTGATTAATATGTAAATGTAATAAGATTACTCTCTCCTGAATAATTTAAGGGGAAGCTGGGGTAGGTTATACAAGCGACGGCCTCTCATTATGGCTTTGTATCGGCCACTTTAATTCATATGGGACGCGGTATTGGTCCAACGCTTTTTAGATAGACAACCTTCATCTGTTTCAACGTGCTTGTTCGCACGAGTACCTCCACATATAGATAATATAGTATAATATGAACTTATAGATTATAGTATTCGAATTTGAACGGTGAGTGAGCCAGTGTAATAACAGACACGAGATATAACACTTTAGGTCTTGCGTCTGGCGTATTGGCGTAACGCAGTAGGTTTTATATCTTAGTTGTTACTAACATGTGACTTTACATATTACTAAAACAATATGTTGCAGATAAAATACGTACAGTTAATAAAGATTATATTTTCAAATAGTGTTTCCTCTCCACTCCTTAAGATTATAGTTATTTTTCCATACTCCACGTCATTTAAAACCTACGTCCTCAAAATTTAATGTATTTTTTTACGATGAGGAAACAAAAACATATTTCTTTCACATTTATAACATTGGTGTGATATTTAAATCACTTCCTGTTGTATTTGTCAACTATTAATATATTTTAATAAAGTACTTAATTTTAAAATTTATTAATTAGTTTATTTGCATTGCATCATAAATAAATATATGATGCAATGTCTTAAATTATATTGTATTCTTAAGGCTCTCGATGCAATATTTGCAGAACTGCAAAATAACTATTTATACTTATATTATATTTACATTATCTATTTATTACGTTGTATAAGCTACTAGTAGTAGAGTTCAAATTTGCTTCACACCAAATTTCATCAAATTCGGTTCAGCGGTTTGATCGCGAAATGTCAACAGACAGACAGATAGACAGAGTTACTTTCACATTTATAATATAGATTATTTAATATATTTATTTTCACTCATATGTAAATATTGAATTGAATCTTAAACCGGTTCCAGGCAACTGACCTGAAATTTAACACAAACTTGGCTAACCACTGTTATATCTTAAATTCCGTTTATCATTCTTTTCAGACGATAATTAAAAACTTGATTTAAAAAAAGGTTTTAATGACACATTTCAATGTTCACGTTTCATATTATTTATTTAAAATATCACACACAATTTTAAATATTCTAAAATATTTCAATAGAAGTATAATTCGCTAGCTCAGTTCCTTTGTAATTGAAATAGACTAAGACTAGTGCACCAGTATGTACGAAGTCTACATAAGTCTTGATACATAAAGGTTTACTCCGAATATGTTATGTTAGTCTCAAAATCTAGCTTAGAAGCTAAGCTACACGTTTTCTCATAATTCCTCCAAATTTCTCCCGCCAAAACGGCCATGTTGTTTCCGCCATCTTTATTAAGAACGCATGGCCTCCCGCCTCCTGGCGTTGGTCAACAGCCAGCTAGGCGTTAAAGGCATCAGCTACGGCCACCCACCAACTATTAGACCTCTCTACGTTTCTATCGTTACTTTAAGCTGGGCTAACTTTCACGGGTCAGTTTATATTGGTTGACGGTGTTTGGCTCACTTGTCTAATGGCTTTGATTAAACTGCCAGTTTATTTGACGGTACGATGCGTGCGTGCGGCCACGTATGAATTTATGCTTAGACGACGTCCTAGGATAGAATTATGATCGACGGTGAAAATTACGCGACGTTAGCTATTCAACTTATGATCAACTTTCCGTTGGCTTTCATTGGTTTTTGTTCGAAATTGATACAATATTGACTAGATATTAACCTTGTTAACTTAAAAACAATTCTTAAATTCATAACATTTAAGAAAGAATATTATTTACAATATTCTCCAATTTAACACAAAGATTTAAAATATTCTTGAAAAATAAAATCGGTATTAATTTACTTTATCAAGTTCTGACGATAAACATAGAAACACATTGATAATTACACACACACACAATAACACATTTGAACGAATAATTAATAAAATATTAAACATACGGAACCATGGATTTAATATAAAGTAAAGTCGATTAGTATCCATGTTTACAGCTTTAAACAGGCTTAACGCCATAAAAAATGGTCGCTTGAAATTGCTCTGAAGGCGTTTAATTATAACGACGTCAGCAAACATTGATGTCATTTAGAACCTGTCGAAACTTCAAACTTATGACGCAAATATTAACGAAGGAACTACGGTTTTATTTTTAATAACATAACCTCGATCTCCTCGATATATTATTTACATAAATACTTTGAATTATATATTAATTGTTCGGCTTTCAAAAGTTATTTTAATTCATATGTATATACTAGTCGTTCACGGTTTCGCTCGCATTTTAAGGGTTGGTTTTCATATGTCAGGCAAAAAAGTAGCCTATGTCCTTTCTTGTAGTTTAAGTTTGCTTCATACCAAATTTCATCAAATTCGGTTCAGCGGTTTGGTCGTGAAAGGGCGACAGACAGACATAGTTTTTTTACATTTATAATATTAGTATAGATCTAATTGTTCGGCTTTCAAAAGAATTTTTAATTCATATATTTGCATATTAAGTTCGAACTTTAGCAGTGATCTAATTTATTTTTATACCGGCTGACGTTTCGACGGTAAGAACTAGCGCGCACTGGTAACTTTTGTCACGGTGACTGTCGAACGGTGACTGACGAAACAGTCACCGTGACAAAAGTTACCAGTGCGCGCAGTGCGTTACACCTGTCTTGGTCACGATTCGACCGTCAGATCCTAATTAAAACTCGAATGTAATATATTAATCGTGAAAGTTTGAAACGTAATTACATACTTAGTATAATTTATTCGCACAAGGACATTTTTATTTAACAAGCATATAATCTTCTAGTCAGATACAATGTTACGATCAGTATAGGCGATATGATATTTCTGGTAAGAATTGTTACCCGTTCCTAGAACGAACGTGTTAAAGCTTTACCTAACACGAGAATAAACCTAGTATTCTCAGTAATAATATTACCTTTCCCAAACAATAGGTTTCCGAGTCTTGCTTCTGGCCTCTCAATAATTAGGATAGTGCATCTCCGAACCGAATGAGAATAAAGCCAGCCTACCTTTGTACGGTTGTGAGGGAAGACTGTGCGTGTGTGAGTTAGTTTGTATATGCATCTTGATTCTGGTATTTATGTGGACTACTAGGGTTGTGATAACCGTATCTTTGATATATACGATCGTTAATTAATTTTGATATTGCATAATTTTAAACGGATTATTACTAATATGATTGAAAAGATAAAGTTTCTCGTCTTGGATTTTAATTGATCATAAGTAACAATTAATAAATCTTAATGTATAGAAATGTATTCATTTTTTATTATATATTCAAACTGTCTGAAAGGATTCGACATTACTGTATTTAATCAAATGAGAATTATTTAAAAATAGAATCACATTTTTTCTTTTAAATAATATTACATATAACGCAATAAAAAAAGTCCCAAAAATACTTTTGAGTTATTTCCGTTGATCAAATTATAGAACAGTTTAATAAATATAAATAGAAAAAAAACAATCTCCAAATAAATATTCGTAACGTATGACAAAGTAAATGACTCGCATAAAGTTCCTTGGCGAAAACAGCCCTGTTTCAGCAACACAGAGGCACGTCCTCCACATGCCACCGTCTGATAGTAACGTCGTATATTTCCGTCAGTGCGTACTGCCCCGTCTTATTATCCAGTTGCAAGCCGACCAAACCCGACCGAGAAATATAAAATCAATCGCAGAACCTTTGTCTCGATCGTCCATCAAATTTTCACCAGCCGACGTTTAGTAATCAGAAAAGTCTTCGGAGACTTTAATTTTTCCAGTATTGAAATTGGCGTTCCGTTAATTAAAACCAAATCGAATTAATTACGAAGAGGAAATTATTCCGCCCTTTGAGTTCGTTAAAAATTGGTCAAGGCATTTCTGTTGTATACGATTCGGTTATATACGTTCGGAACGAGAAACACCGCATGCCATAAACTAATATTCGCTCGGACACTACTTGGAGTTATTGGACAATGTAAATGAACGCTATCTCCTATAATGCCTGCCTTATTTCCCCCTAGCCAGGCCAGTGCCCGGAGCGACCCCGCCCGAGTGGGAGGCACCTCCACCCGACCGATGTCTCATCAGTAAGGATTGAACCCTTTAATGTATTCACCGTAACTTCGGGATGAGTCTTGTATTAGTGTTATAATGAGACGTGGCCCTTAGGAATTATGGCTATACTTATGGGCCCTCTGGGGTCGGGATTACCTTCAACCTAGTTTCAATTTCTATGTATGGAAGGTTTCATTAGATCACGTTGCTGATATTATATTAAACGATACGAAATATGTATCTTTATACCCCTGTGATAATACATAAGCAACCCGATGTGGCTATTTCTTTTGCAATAATCAAAGATTTGTTTCCTTTGACGAAATGATAAGAGTGTCGAAAAGTACGTTCTCAATTTCGGTATGATCTAAAATTAATCTAATTGTTCCCTATTTCTGGCTTTTAATTTTAAAAGGATCTTATTTATTAGATTCCGTCCTGAAGTCACTAACAAATCGATATTGCTACCAATTAGTAAGTACCAATTTTCCAATAAAACTTCAAACTGTTTTCCATTCCATTATCTCTCGCCACCCTTTATTGCCGGCAAAGTTAAGCTACGATTCCTCTTTCCACTCCGCTCAGAAATTATTACAATAATAATATTATTATATTAATAATTGTATTGATAAGGAGACTCTCGTAATAAGGGTAAACCGTTCCCTTTCTGCCAGCCATCCTCAATAGGAGAATTTATGTAACTAATGAAATAAGCGAAGTGCCGCTCCCCGCTCCCCGCAGCCCGTCCCAACCCTCTCCCACCCACCCTTCATTATCGGAAAGTTTGAAATATAATTTGAAATTATGCTCAATGTTATATTGAAGATAAGAGAAACACAAATTCCTTTAATTGGACTTGTTAAAGTGACTCAAATTAAGTTAACACCGAGTTGATGGTATTACTTTTGAAGTTCAAAATTATGACGGACTGTCCGTCGGTTCTGCGGAATTCATGGGGTGATTAGCGGTTGAAAGAACAGTTATCGGTTCCTCGGGCCGCCTATCTTATTTAATGGTCTGACTTTTATGGGAACCTATAGCATTGTTTTATGAAGTTCTAACGAAGTTCATCTAGTCATTTTTATTATGAAATGTTCCTACATTTGAAAAAGATAAAATTAATTATTATTAATTAATAGTTTCGCTTTAATTGATACTGTCTTGTGATGAGAACTGTTTTGTTTTTAAGAAAGTGATTTTTTATATTCACTTTTTTTAATTGTAACTTATTTAGTTTTTGTGAAAAACGTTTTATTAAAATCAATTGTCGAATGGTCTATAGTAAAAGTTTTGTATGGATATCCTTAAGGGTCATACGATAGGTCAGCTATTGATTTTGTCAATGCGCCCAGCTCGGCTTGTATCTAGGGGTTCGCAACTTGAGACCATCACAATTAGGCGTCGGCCTCAATCTAATTATATTTCTGATTGGCCTGGTGTTGACGGATTGAAGCTTATACGACGATGTATCGAATAATAAATCAACACGATAAATAAATCGAATTTATTCTCGATTCTAAAAAATCGATAAATAAAAACGTAAACAGTTGTATATAATATTGCATAATGATAAATTAAATTTGATGCTGAAATTTAACTACTACTAAAAAAGTTGATGTTTAAGTTATCTCGATTAAGAATTTGGAAAACCTGATCGGCTTTAAGAATCGAGGATCGATTGAAACGAATTACAATCATCGCAATTAGATACAGATCGGGATCTAATTATTCGGATTCGATTCGTAGCCAGCACAGCACTACTCTGATTGTCGACAAGCGATTTCGGAAATTACTAAGGCGTCGACGCCGCCTCATTCCACCCGGTTCCTTGCGTTTCGGTTAGACGGTCAATCACTGCGTTTACCCTATAAATTTTAATAGGAGAATTTACATAGGCACATTTTGTTTATAAAACATTATCATTTCACAGTTTGAAGTCATTTTTAAATACATGCAAAAATTCATATTTCGAATGTATTCTATTGTTTGCTGTTATTAAAAATTTGTCATATCGTATTTCATTTAACTTTTTTAGTGTGACTACAGGCACAAAGGACATAAAATCTTAGTCCCCAAGATTGGTGGCGCATTGGCCATGTAAGGAACGATTAATATTTCTTACAGCTATATTGTAAGTGACCACTTATCATTACCATAAAATAAAATTATTAACTTTCCTTCAAATATATATTATATATCATAACTCTATACACAATAATTTCAAAGGATAATAGGTACCCACGATACAAACTATCCCGTCGTCTTCCACAGCGGTCATATAGCAGCGACTAGCTAATATCGACCAAAAATCCCCGGCACTCATTACCATAACAATTTAATTAATCAAGTCCCTCCGTTATACGCACAATAACTATCAACTATTGTCGTTTATAATCTGTAAGTCTAAATTATAATTGAGTTTCGTAAATTTTAATAATATAACGTATTTCGTTATTATTTAATCTGACTCTTGGCTTAGTAAAAGATTAATTGAACTTCGTTTTATATAAATATTTTAACTAAATTATTGTTGTATGAATTTTCATCAAGATGAAGTATAGTTTGGGATATTATACATACTAGCCGCTTTGTCTCGTTATAGTACACGAGAATCTGACAAAAAAGAAAAATGTCCTAATAGTTCACTAATGTTTCACAACTGGCACAAAACAGTCCTTAACTCTAACTAAAAAAAAAAGAAAAATTTAAGAAAAAGTTTTAACATCCTTACTGCTCTACAGAGGTATATATGTGACAGATTTAAATCTGAAGGTCAAGTTAGATGTTAGTCTATCAATCTGATGCGCTCTATACGCATATAATTAAATTAAATAATTTGCTTACAAGAAGTATGAGGTTTTAGTTTTTACATCTTATGTTGTTCACTGGTTTACATTTATATAAGATGTTGCTATAATGTTAATAATAATACATTAAACTATCGGGTAGTATAAATGTGTACTACTGAACTTGAATAACATATTGTATAATAGTTGTAATTGTTATTTTGTCAAAAAATATATGTCTGTCTGCCTATCGCTCTTTCAAGACAAACCGTTGAACCGAATTGGGTGAAATTTTGTATGAAGCAAACTTGAAATCCAAGAAATGTCATAGGCTACTTTTTTGCCAAACACAAGACAAGCAACACCCTAAAACGCGAATGACGCCGCGGGCGATTACTAGTCAATAACATATGCTTTATCAGTCTCATTAATGTATAGTTAAAATATCAAGACATTACAATTTATACAGTATTGCTTGATTTAAAGATATTCCATGACGGATATATTTAAAAGAATCGCTGTTGAATGTACAGGATCTCGGTTGAAAAACTGCAATAATGGCGTGTGTAGATCAGATAATCGCAGGTTATCCGCACCGTTTCCTCGCCTCCTCCCTAAAGACCTCCCTCCCCCCCAGTACATCATCTCATTTGAATTTCTAACTAGGAAACCTCCATGCAATTATTGGATTAATGTAAATTACGCAGTCTACAGCTCCACGGTGCACTATCAGGACGGGGTTTAATTAGAATCCAGTTAATTCTAATAATAGTGCTGGCAATGAACGAAAATTTCTTTTAATACCATCGTGGAATCGTTAAGACGAAACTTGACGTGATATGTAGACTGGATGTCTTTACGCAAAACACATCGCCGAAACAGAACATTCGTTTAACGAAGAGTATTCGTACAGCTCCTTCATTATCAATATTAATAATCTTATATTTTGTTCCGTGTTTAAGTTAAAATGGTGAAGCCTTTGCACAGATATGTCATCTGAAATTACATTGGTATACATTATCATGAGCTGATTAGTTTGCCTATGTTTGAAGAAATAAAATATCAGATATCGTCAGTTTAAACGTTTGCCAATTCTAATAGTTTCGAAAGCCGTTATATTTAACCTCGATGTTTAACAAACTATGAAATGTTAACACATTAATATAACATGTTTATGAAACATAGTTTTTTATAACTAATGCTGGTTAAAAAATTCTCACATTCTCGAATGATTTTAGCAGTTTCAGTATATTCTCCTGTTACTAATTGTTTAATGACGGTTTCAGACATCAAACGAACGCAGTGCTAAGTTACCGCTTCGAATTTAAAAACCAAATGTTATAACGTCCATTAAATAAACGTGTCGATCAAAGACCGTGTCAATCGAAATGCGCATTTTTAATGACCACAGTCATTAAGGAGATACATTCGCAATTCTATTCTTCTGCTCACCCTACCCAACTTATACACACCACAAGTCAACGTCCTGAAATCCGTAGCCCAGTGAAGGAGAGTCCGCAAACCCTAAACAAAGTTGAGGCGCGCCAAAACGACAAACAAAACACTGAAATATCCCGCCGTGACCTCGAAAACGTAGGTGAAAGGCCCCGGGATTCATGTAGGGGAACAAAAAATGTCTAACCCCCGCAAGGAGCGGGGGGAAGCCGCCCATGAATGAGCGAAGGAGGCGCGCGTCCTTGGAGCAAAAAAGTCACGTGACCCGCGCAACAGGTGGCGCCGTAAGCGTGTCCTTGCTTGAATTAGAAAAAACAACAAGTTCGAATTTGGAACTCTGCCTTCGTGTTACATTTTTTTTTTCGTTTTCATCGTTCTATGCGGACAGCGTGCATGTGTGTATCTCGATGACGTGTAAGATAGTACGAATCGATTTGTTGCGTCTTATCTTATGTGTGTAACAGATTATACAGAATACAATAAATACATTTGTATAAACAACAATATTTTTATCTATCTACTACATAATTTAAGCAACACGTTATCTATCCGAATATAATTATAAATTTAAGTACGTATATGTCAAAATTACAAGATGTTACAATGATAACAGTAATTATTATTGTACGCTCGCAAAAAGTATTACAAAACTAAGCTGATACTTTTTATATCCAACAAGTTATAAAACAAGTAGAAGCTTGCTTCGTGAGCGTCCTTTATGAATGGGTCTCCCTCGGCCCCGCTTAACACAAATGTCACGACGCCCCGACGAGCCGGAAAACTCTCTTTTCTTCCTGAATTGTTGACACAATCCGCCATTCGAGAGTAAGCCTTAACACAGTGGCTTAGAGCTAAAACGTAACTGTAGCCGTTGAGAAAATTTAAGGAATTTTCTGTGAAAGCACTCCATTACAATTTAGAACGTATTACGTGGTGATATGGTCGTTATTCGCGTAGCTAGCGTCGTTGTTAGCGGCACGAAATCTTCCAGTCTCCTGCGGCAAATTGTTTCCTCACGCGGCGTGTTTGTATTTTATTATACATTTTTATTTCTCGATAACATTAGCTTAACCGACTTTTCATTGCCTTCGCTAGGGTTGTCGCCTGGCATGTATAATAAAGAAGCGAATTAGTTTAACGACTTATTTCTTGTTACTCTTTCATGCGTTTTATGCTGCCGCTGGTTTTGATAAATGCCAGTCATAATGTTAATTATTTTTACGACTGCATGTATAATTTTTACATGCTGATAGCGGCACTAATAGTTTCATTTGTAGGCAACTGAGTAATTATTTCAATTTCGCAATGATTAAATGTATTTATTTGTATAATCAATTGATCATTAGCATTGCACAAATCCGCCGGAGATCAGTATGAAATAAGACGTCTGACCTTTATATAATTAAAGCAGTAATTACAAGTAAAATAAAAATTAAAACATGAGCACGGAGTAAAAAATAATAATTAATGAACGTTATAACCGTTTTAGCTTGTAAAATGCACGCATTAACTTTCAAAGAACATTACGGAAACATTTATTTAGCTGTATATTATTTATTTATCGTTTAACGAAAACGCGACGTTTATATTAAATAACGTGAATTTTGTAACAGTTTTAAAGTTATAAGCAATTATAGTACGAGACAACTTAGATGTAGCATCGGCAAAATTCGTAAAACCGATCACACCCGAATTGAGTATGCTATCCAAAATTATCTATATTTATTTCTTATGTGAATATGATATTCACACAAACGTAATAACTTGTAATAATTATATGATCTAATATATTCGTCAATTTCACACGTCGATTTACATGCACTTGCTTTCTCGGGTTGAACTGACGCGAGAATCTATAGCGACGAATAGCGTCAAATGGCGCGATATTTATATGTTAGATTTCTGCTGGTTGGGTTAATCGCCAATAATTGGTTTAAAAAAAAAATCCTATGCCATATCTAAGTTGTGTCGTACTATACAATAAAATATAAACAACTAGTGATGACCCTGAAAAAGATTTAAAGTTATCACAGCGCGTGTAACAACCCTAAGAAAAGTTGGCGCGTTGTAGGAACGTCAAAAACGTCGGGGCGCGAACAAATATGTGCTTACCCGGGGGCCGGTGGCGCCGTCTAAACTCCGAGTTAATCCAACTCGGGCCACGTAACTGTCGTTTTTCTTTCGAGTTTTATTCGCCTTTTTACATACCTTGTTTAGATGTTTCGGTTTGCTTGTTTAAACTATGACTTTTTTGTTTAAATTTTAACGGACTCTTGCTTGAAATTGTGACGTAATTTTGTATTTTTTTCCTATCTATCCATGTAATAAAATTGGAGTGTCTGTTTGTATTATTAAAATAGCCCTTTTTTACTTAACACGGTACATATACCAAAATAACATTTCTACAATTTTTGTCCGTCTGTCTGTTTGTTCTGGCTAATCTCTGGAACGGCTGGACCGATTTTGACGGGACTTTCACTGGCAGATAACTGATATAATAAGGAGTAAGTTAGGCTACAATAACATTTTTTGTTTAATTCAAACGCGTACCAGGTACGCACAGCTACTTGTACAGCGATTACAAATAAAAAAAAAAGTTTAAACGAAACGAATTCAATTTAACAATTTATAAAAATGTTCAGCGGTTTATTTAGTCGTAGTTTAAACAAATTACTCGGTTCGCCTCGGCCTCTCGACCCTCCAACGGAATCCTTTACATTTCCCTCTTCGCACTTGTCTGATTTTTTTTTTTTTATTACCTTTCGGCGCGAACGTTAGACGCCCGAAGCGCCACTTGGTTCTGCACACTTTACTTTTACTTGTCATACTGTATTCCTCTCTGTTTTTGTGATTTGAGAGTTTCGCGTGATTTCGTCGACGAAACTTGAAAACGTCATTCGACAATGGTATAGGTACTCGCCCTCCGCATACTTTGGTTGATTTACACTGTTATGTGTTATTATTGTTCACTATTATTGGTGGTTCTTTTGTTTTTTTTTTGTATGGTATATGTTGGCGGACGAGCATATGGGCCCCCTGATGGTAAGTGGTCACCATCACCCATAGACAATGACTCTGTAAGAAATATTAACTATTCCTTACATCTTCAATGTGTCATCAACCTTGGGAACTAAGATTTTATGTCCCTTGTGTCTGTAGTTACACTGGCTCACTCACCCTTCAAACCGGAACACAACAATACTGAGTACTGTTATTTGTAAGAAACAAAACCCTTAACTGTTTTCAATTGCATTACAGATGAGATCATTCTTTGTATACTTTACAAGCAAGTTGTAATTTTAAAATAAATATTACCTAGACGATGTTTCTGATGTAATTAAATTATATTAGCTTTAGGGGAGAGGACTGATCTGTAACATAGGTAATTGTATTAGCCTAGCTAGGATATCTAGCACCTATATTGTTCTATATCAACTCTTGATCGTCATTTTTTGTGGAATATAATACATTAACGATCTTTATGTAAAAAAATATAAACTAAGTCATTTTGGACATCGTCAGTTCTAAATAAAGTTACTTTGATGGATTTCATGTTTTTTTTTTAATTGTGATATTTACAAGCTATGGCCTGACCCGCAGCTTCAATTGCATTTAATTTAGATTATACATGCCACTTTTAATTTAGTAGCACTCATTGACGACTGTCTTCTCTGTCCTGACCTTCTCAATAATTTCATTATATATATAAGATAATTAATCAAATGTTAATGTTACTCTTCTAAAATAAGTGTGGCGTAGCCTATTTTTCTATTATAATTTTTATTTATTTTTTTTTACTTTTGTTAAATTATAAGTGTGTATTTTATGTTTTAATTATTTTTTATAAATTTTATTATTTTATTAATATCAACGGACAGAATAAATACGACAAGTCTTTTTATATACGTAAGCGCGCGAGCGATGTACTTATTCAAATATACAACATTATTCAGCCTTATAATATTAATTTGCAGATACTTGTATGATCACTACATATTGTAAAACAAAGTCCCCGTGTCTGTATGTTCGCGATAAACTCCAAAACTACTTAACAGATTTTCATGCGGTTTTCACTAATAGACAGACGGATTCATAAGGAAAGTTTAGGTATATCATTTATTAAGGTTTTTGTGTATATAAGTTGAAATAGAACAACAATTGTTAAACATGTCGAAAAAAAACAGCAAAAAAAACTTATGTCCATCTATGGTAAGGCGAGACGGGCCTATACAATAATAATAAACAAATCTTCGAGACGTTCGATCAAATCGCAACGACAGACCTCAAATATTTATCCCAATCGAAACCTCCATTCACGGGTTAAAACATTAAAATACCACATCCAAATTTAACACCTGCGTGCCAGACGACAAAGATCGGCATACGTGTGCTGTGGGGTACGAATTAGGAGCGGCCGCTATAACAACAGGGGGACAGGGAGATATCGATTTTGGATGAGAAACTGGACTAGAGACATGCAAGGCTTAATATCAATTCGAGATAACCTTTACGTGAACACTGTTTCGCTTTGAGATAGTTATTTGAGTTATAAAATTATTTATATTTATTATAATCTCGTTTTATAACTTCATGTTTATAAAATTCGTGCGTTTTATTATAGTAATAGTTGTGATTATTATTAGTATTGTTCGATTTCGATTTTAATTAAATTTAGTTTATATTTAATTGTTAATAACATTGGTTGTTAAGGATTTTTAATAGTTGTTACACGTTCGTTATATACACAAAATATGCCGTCTTAATTCTAATAGAACAAATTAACTTGTAGCAAATGTTATAAGGACATATGTAGTTGATCGAAATGATATCTATATGTAGAATGGTGTCTATTATTAAAACACTGGAGTCCGATACCAAACTCAATTAAAGAAAAAAATGCTTTAAAAACTAATTTATATTATTAATTATTGCAATCTAGTTATACACTGTTTCGTTGTCATTAATAGTTAGTAAGTGAATAAAAAAAAAACAAAAGAAGATCACAGAACATTCGATTTTACATATTACTTTTTCTTTTTAAATATTGTAACATAATTTTAACATTTTGTAACATAATTGCGAATAATGGTATGATTACAAAAAAAAAACTCTAGTGAATTGTAATAAATCATAATTCAAATTTAACTGTGATATATTTATATGTATGTTAATATATAGACAATACATAGACAAAGATATATCAGCCATAATTTTTAGTTGCAATATTATGTAAAAAATTAAACTTAAAGTACACAGACGTAAACTACTGTGAAATGAATAATAATTACAAAACAATATTACTGTTACTAAAAATTATAAAGAAACTTGTGGATAAGGGCCTTAAAACATTAATAATTTGCTATAATAATACTTACAAGTATAAATATTTATATAAACTTTGAATAGAAAGTTATACAATGCGTGTATGTTGTCCGTCGTTGCGCTTAATGTCAAAACGTTGTGTAAAACATGCCTATTATTTGTATTTTTGTATTTATAAAATTAAAATTGTAAATTTTTAAGTATCTAAATTTCAAAGGAAGGATTTGTTACGCTAGCTCTTCTTTCCAGCATTCACATCGTAATGATTAGTATTGTAATTTGTACATCTTATTTTGTATACTAATGTTTATAGTTTACTTGTTTTTAAATATGATTTTAGATATATTTTTCTAAAAAAAATATTTCATTAATTCATGTAATGAGAGTATCAAATGAATTTGAGTTAATTAGTGCAAAGTTTTATTTTGAGTTGCATTTCGCTAAGCAGAGCTATAACTAATCGAAATATCATTTAAATCTATCCATTACGATTACGCGAATACTAACCGATACTATGTTATCATGACTATATATCTCTGTATCCAAGAAACATCAATACTAATATTATAAATGCGAAAGTAACTCTGTGAGTTGCAATTTCACGGTCAAACCACGAACGAAAAGTAAAAACTTCTTTGTGCGTTAAATTTAATTTATCTTCGTCCGCATTTGAATTTATCAAAAAAAGTTATTACTGTAGTTGTACTCCTCAATTCATCAGCTTTCTGCAAGTGAAAGTCCCTTAAAAGCAATCTAGCCAGAACAAACGTATAGACAGGCAGTTATTTAGTTATGCGTGTGCATATAATAAAATTGATTTCAAGATTACTATCTCCTATACTGAGGAGTTAATTATTATTATTCCCATTGTCGTTATAAGTGGACTAGTAACAAAGAGTTTCGACGATCATCACGTCATCCTCCTGCCCTTATCCCAATTTTATTCGAGGTCGGCGTAGCATGTCTTCTCCTTCCATACCTCTCTATCGGACGTCATCTCAGAAATAACATTATTTCTAAGCATATCTTCTTTCACACAATCCATCCACCGTTTCTAGTTTCGATCGTCAACTATAAAGCTATCGATTATCAAATGATCGAGGATCAGAAGCTAGTCTAGTAGACATCGTATGGTGGATTCCTCAGTCTGAAACCTTAAACACTTATTATTAGATAAAGCTTCTCTAGTGATGAACCAGGTCTTCTTTTTATATTACTATGGCAACACTTTTAATAATTAAAAAAAAAATTGGATATTAAAGCAAAGAGCAAAATTTTTTAAAGCCTAATTGGTATTTATTTCTATTATATATTTCTTTATAATTGCATGTGTTTGTAATATAGTATGTATATATTGTTATTGATTTGAACAATGTACACACTATATTCTAAACAATTAGCCTCCCGTTTTCCATATTTAACAAGATCCGAACAAGCTATATTTTTAAAATAAAAAACATATATATATTTACGCAAATTGCATAAATATAAAAAATTAAAACTAAGCTTAAAACGAAAACACAATTGAATTTTTGTGCAAATAATAAAATAGTATTTGAATTTGAAATAGCAAATACGGCAAACATGAAATCTATTACAGATTTTCTAAACGCAGAACAACAAAGGTCGTAGAATAGCAAATCTATTTGTTGACGCCATGTCGATAAATAACTATAAATGTATGTAAACGTTGATTGTAATTCGCAACGAAACTGCATTACACGGCCGAATGGAATCGTCATAAAATTTTACTACCTCCGATACGATAAGACGTCTCTCTCCTTAGTCGGGTAACATTTGAAACATCGACCTCAAAAACTTATTACAATGCGCCCAACCCTGCTCATTATCTCTGGCCATAGCACCGAATCGATAGCAAAACACACGCAAACTATTTCACACACACAAGCGCATTCTAAACGAAAGTACGCTTACTCGTAACCGGCGCGTCAACTTAAAACTTAATTATAATTAATTAATTCCAATTGGTCTCTATCCCCGTCACACTAATACTGTCTTGAATATAGCCATCTCGCTCTAACATAGAGGCGAGGGGTAGAAACGCGGTATTGTGTTTTCGAAGACCTTTTATCGCGGAGGCATTTCACGAAGTGGAGCATTCGTCGGTTCGATTCCTTTCGGAATTTATTAGCACTTAGATTTTAATTGGACTTCTATTGAGTGAGCTTTTTTCGAATATTCTAGGTACTTACAGTTAGGTGTAAACTAAGCCATTCGTTAAAAAATTTCAAAAATTTCGCCTTTTAACAAATAAACAAAAAAATTATAATAAAAGTGAGGTATTTTATACGTGAAGAATAGGCGTAATGTGAACCGTTTAGAACACACACAAATAAAGAAATTTTAAAAAATTTCGCTCAAAAATATTCAGCTTCAATATTCAAAAATATCTAATTTATTGGTGCCAACAAATCAAAACAAAATGGCTGTCGTTGAACGAAGTATAATTTAATTGTAATCATCACTACATCGAGCGTTGACGAGTATCAATGAGGATGCGACTAAGGGTCCTTTCCACCCTACCCCCTTACCACCCAAGAAGGGGTTGTGCCCCCCTCATTACCATATTTCATTTACTCAACGAAATTATGCTAATTACTTATATTGCTTTGTGTAAAAAGGAAATTTATAAGGATTAAAGTTACTCCCTCACCGCCTTAAACCGGTTCGATCCGATTCAGACTAGTTGCAGCAAGTTTGAGGATGAATTATTTAAGAGGTTCAAAAAAGTTCCGAGGGCACCCGTGTTTCGCGATTGCGATTATAATCGGACGCAATTAAAATTCAAATTGGGGGATTTTTTAATTTTGTTATTGATGACCCTCTCCCGCGGTCCGATTGAATTGGACTTTGTTAAAACTTCCCGGGAAGTTTGCTGTGATTCTTGTTCATAATTCGCTTATTTATACTAAGGACCCTTCCACACTGGCTTTAAATAACACAGTTTTAACCTTTACGTAATTTAATAACGAAATATATTTTTTGCACACAAGAAATAAAGTTTAATGGTTTAAATTTAATGCGTCGGTTTTGATAAAAATATATATTTATGATATTGCAATTTTCAATTATAAATAATTCAACCACTGACATTTACTTAAAAAAAAAAAACATCCAATATTGTAATATCATTAAATATCATCGCACCGAATACAGGCCTCGCGATATTGTGTGTCGTTATTAACATTGTCTTAATGATTCATACTTTAATATATAGGTGAGGGCATATTACATAGTCGTGCGATATAAATTATATCGTTCGAATTGAATTATAGTAATGAAATACCGAGTTGCTTTGGGCACGGAGAGCCCCCGGCCGCTAGTTTCACAACTTATCCCGGCTAAGGCGACTCCTTATTTAAATGTAAATTAGGTTCATTTCACGAAATTAATGTCGTAGAGTTCCACCCCCAACGTAGAGACACCATTATACGAGCCTTTTTCGGATAGTTTCATTCAATAAGGCGTTTTATTAAACTCGAATCTTTACGAACGTGCGATCGCATACGCATTCATAAAATTAATCGTCTCGAATATTCTTCATTGTTTATTTTATTATGTGTGTTATTAATTTCATCATTTATTATATACTGGTGATGTTGTTGCAACTCGCTATAAATAATGGCGTGTATTATCTGGTTGCCATGTTCGTTTTGCTGGTAATTGTTTTCTTTTATAAATTATTCATTAACATTGTTATTGATCGAAGGAATAAATTTTGAATTTAAAGATTTTTTTTTTTCAATTTTTTTTTTTCTATTAATACAAAAATAATTGATTCATTGATATTGTTCTATATTCAATATGTTACGAAATTTTATTTTCCTTATTGAATATCGCAATCTATAACAAAGAGTCACACAAATTAATTCAATACCATCATTGCATAGTATTAAACAAAGTCACTTACTGTCTGTCCATATATATGCTTAGACCTTTGAAATTACGCAACGGATTTTGATGCGGTTTTTTTTTAATAGATAGAGTGATTTGAGGGGAACTTTTTGTATATATTATAAATAAAAAAAAACCGCCTTCAAAAATGAACTAAAAAGAAAAAAATAATCAGTTACATCCATATCCAATTTACGATTTTTTAATCACCTCTCAAAGTCGGTGCCAACATTGCTAATATAGGTACATAATACATAATGCATACATACAAAAACTAAATCTATTTATTGTATAGATGACACCATTAGACAAACCTTACTATCGATACAAATTAAATGATTTCAATATAGAAATTTATTTACTTTGTTGGCACCGACTTCAAAAGGTGATTAAAAAATCGTAAATTGTATATGGATGTAACTGATTATTTTTTTCTTTTTAGTTCATTTTTGAAGGCGGTTTTTTTTTATTTATAAAAATTTATTTAATGCTTTTCAGTGTTGTTTTGTTATTTATAATTACAATTGGTAGTGTTTGTCATTCACTTTATTATACTCAGTACATTTCGGCTTTCGACTTGACAAACATAACTCAACGCCGTTTCAATACGATGTGGACTGCAACTCAAATTAAGCGTTACCTAAGTTACAATAGCCTAATGTTAACTGCTCATCGCCAATTAGACAATAACATTTTTCCCGATGCAATGCCGTTAATCATTGAGGAATTCTCCTGGTAGTCCACCATCAGCTAGACTTCATCATAGGCATGTTTACTAACACCAATTGCTTGACGACTATCTTAAAGAAATAGAACTAAACCCGTAAAATAGTTACTTACTAATAGGTTCTGATTACCAGTTGTGGTCTTCATCATCAGTTCCACTTCATCAAATGTCACTTTTCGTGAGCATATGACCAAGGCACTTTGAATAAAACCGAAATCACTATAGGTGTGCCTATAAAATTTGAGGAGTTCCCTCAATTTCTCCAGGATCCCATCATCAGATCCTGATCTCCTGACAATGGGACCACCTGTAAAACATGCCCTTTCAAACAAAAAAAGAATTGTCAAAATCGGCCAAGCCATCTTCGAGTAATTCGGTAACATACATAAAAAATAAAAAAAAAAAAAAAAAAAAAAAGGCCCCGACGAATTGAGAACCTCCTCCTTTTTTTGAAGTCGGTTAAAAAAGGACAATATATATAAAAAAAACTGATAATTTTAGAAGTTTCTATTATGAGGTCGTAAATATATATTCTCTAGTGTATTTAGTGACAGTATTGCCCTAGTTTTTAAATATAAATGATATATTATCCCCTCTTTTTTATTAATATCGATCTTCTAAGATGCAAAACTCTGGTCACCCTCTCCGGACGAAGTAATGGCCGCTCTATGATTATATGGACAGACGAGTCATTACTCCTGTGTAAGTGTTGTTGCGAATTGCTAATGTTGTGCTTTTAGAATTTTACACACTAATTAATTGTTGCCTTAAGAATGCTTTCACACCACTCATTTTAAATAGTCCTCACTCATTGCACTTTAAGATCTTAACTCGAGTTGTTTATTAAATGAGTTTGTGTTAAATATATTTAAATCTCTCCGTCGTTGGAGTCTGTGAAGAACAATACACTATTAACAAAAATGTGTAGTCTTCTTAAGTCCCTTTGAATCGTCATAAGTTGAATGCTACCACTGGTTCGGAATATAGATTATACAGAAAAGAACCGGCAAGTGCCTAGAAACTATAGCTACTGACTTCATCTAAGTCAACGAACATTATACCGTTTGATAAGTAACTTCTGAGTATGTTTTCCTAAACCTCTCAATTTTCCATTGCATTCAACTTTTGTCGTAGAACCGACAACCATTGGGGAAAACGTGTTCTAGAGTGGAGACCGCGTCTCGGCAAACGTAGTGTAGGACGTCCTCAGGCACGGTGGAGTGACGATATACGCAAGGCGGCAGGCAGGGGCTGGATGCGAGTAGCCGGAGAAAGACCACAGTGGCGTGCACTGGGAGAGGCCTATGTCCAGCAGTGGACAAAAATAGGCTGATGATGATGATGATGATGATGATTCAACTTTTGTAATCATATTGATGTAAATAAAAAATATGCTATCTCATTCCAAAATAACTGCTTTTAGCTCTAATCTAGACAACATGTACAGCCTGTATATTTCTCACTGCTGGGCTAAGGCGTGCTCTCGCTTTGAGGAGAAAGTTAGGAGCGTATTCCACCACGCTGCTCCAACGTGGGTTAGTGGACATTAGACACATATTTTCCTTTACCGCCGAGCTCGAGATGAATTACTATCACAAATTCAACACATGAAAATTCTATGGTGCTTGCCTTGTGGCTTAAAAATGCAGTCGTTTATGATAGACTACTAATACTATTTTTAATAACATCTCACAACAAACCGTTAAAACGCGAGCGAAATTGACGACAGCAACTATAACAATATAAATTAAACAATACATGAAGCCTAATAATGTAACCCAAGAAACATAAACTATATCTACATAATATTAGTAAAGTTGAATTAATATATTTAAAACTAGTTTTCCTGTTACCATTTCAACTTTGCTTTTGAAACTGGCTTTTGTCCGCGGCTTTGCTTAGTATTTCTAAATCAGAATCGAAATTAAATATATTTTTAATCGTATTTTGAATTATATGTCACGAAATCACGTTTCCTTTGTGGTAGGGCTTTGTGAACATCTATCTGGGTTGGTACCTCCCACCCATCAGATTCTACCGCCAAACAACAGTACTTAGTATTGTTGTCAGGTTTGAAGGGTGAGTGAACCAGTTTAAATACAGGCGCAAGGAACATTACAACTTAGTTCCCAAGGTTGGTGGCGCATTCGAACGTAAGGAATGATTAATATTTCTTAAAACGCCATTGTCTATAGGCAGTGGTGACCACTTACCATCAGTTGGCCCACATACTCGTCCGCGAATATATAGCATAAAAAAAATCACAACAAGTTGACATACAAGGACGCTTCAAATAATGCTTTGTTTTTACGTTTAAATAGACTGACAAAGTTTAGAACGAAAAAAAATAGAAGTCAACAGTTGGCCTCTAAGTACACGCACACTAATAAACTACTATGACACGCACACGATGATTATAACATTGGCTCATTTGTTCTCTTGTAGTGAGACTATCAAGATATAAATAATCTAAGATGTAAAGGTAACTTGTCCCCTACGGCTCTTGAACTGCCTAACAACAAAATGACGCTAGTCAATTACTTCGCGCTTATAACAAACAGTAACACTAGCAGTAATACTAGTATGTATAAGAAATATATCACGTGATCAAAAAATATAGTTCAACCTCTTTAATATTACCTTTTTAACTGTATCACAATAAAATGATTTGTTTTCAAATATCGAATAAATAATTTATTTAAGAAGTTTTTATGTAATAAAATGTTCTAATTTTAATTGTGTATTTTAAATAGTGTGTATGTTTATAAAGTTATATTGTAATACCTATTTAACTATTATATAATATACTTTTATTTCTTGGATTATATTATTATATATATTATGTAACCAAGAACTGAATTATAGGCATGAACTTAAAAACATACATTTTAATTCGTTAAAACTGTTAAGGGTGACAAAAAATATATGAAACATTAATTTTAAATTGTAATAAGTAATACTATGTGTGACATTATATGATGTATGTGGGGTGAAAACACCACTTTATCACAGACAAGGCGATGTATTTAATTTAAAATTAATAAACATAAATTGAGAAATTGATAATAATTCATGATTACATTTAAATAAAGAACAAATAGATTACTGAACTGTAACTTATAATTTAGGAATGATTAATCACTTCGGAAACATAATAATTAATAAACACAACTAACATTTTGTTATTTCGTTAATTCTCTATCAAGAATGTAATAGTTACGACGCTATTTTCCTGTTTAAACTAATTTATAGCGGCACAGTCGAAACAAAAACAGAAAATATAATCGCAAAATTACGATCGTGATTAGTTTTAGACGCGATACGAGGCAAAGGGTTGCCCTACTGCGACGCACACGCGCGCATCTACCACGCACACACTTACAGAACAAGGCAACTACTTAGCATTTTCAAATTAAATACACTAATCACTTGTATAAATGTGTATAGGCTCGATCGATAGTGTCTGTGTGCGGGTGGTGATTATAATGAAGGGTAGAAGGGCGAAATAAAGTGGCTCCATTCGAGCGCCCCTCGGCTGTTGATGTCTTTCACTTCATAGGTTGTTACCAATTCCTGAACGACTGATTTTAATATTAATATATTATGTTAGAACGATGTGACATGTATATTATGTTTTGAATGGAATCGTTTTCTGAGATGTCTCATAAGGCATTATGATATTAATTAGTGGGCTGGCTGATAGTTTTCATACCAATTGAATTGAGAAAATTTTACAGTACATACATTGTCTGTTACCTAACGTTTGAAATAGATTTACGATTCGAAATTTAAAATAACGATTGAATGAATATTCTATACATTTTATTACTTCTATCTAACGAATATTAGATACTTATGATGTTTTATTACCATATTACGCTTACAAAAATATTATTTCAAAATAATCAATTTCCGAAAGTGTGTGTCATCCTATATTAAGATGTGTGAAAGTGTGGTATTTAAAATAGATTTCGGTCTATCAAAAAAAAAAAATCCATTCATACCAACGAATTGACTACACAGACGAGAGCTTTTTATTTTCGCGCACTTTTTTTTTATCCTGCTGTGTACTTGAGCACAAATAATGTACAACGGGAATTCAAACAACTTCAAAACATTCGTACAGATAGCATTAAAAAAAACTCACGCGATATCACGCCGATCGATTAATTAGCGTATTACATACTGTGCCGATCCATCTGTCGTAATTAGCCCACGATCCCTCGGCAAAAAATAATGACGCACCCTAAAACACTTTCTACTTTTTTTTTTCATTTTTAATCCAATTTGCCGAGGATTATGTTGGTAATTATATTTTTCCGATTGCCGCCCGTGGCTGTGGAAATTCGTTCGCTTGATTGCGAACCGAATTTCTGAAATGCTGATTAGGCTTTTTAAATTCGATTGTGTGCGTGGAAGTGTCGTGTGCGCTTTTTGTGTTTTAATGCTAAATCGTAGTGATAATTTCGTTTACGTAGGAAATAAACATATTAGTATAGTCATATATTAGTATTCATGTAGTATTTCCCTTTCCGAGATGATGGATAAGTGATTGCTTTAGCCCATAGCGCGTTAAGAAATGTAAATGGATAGTAAGATGTTATGTCCCTTGTGCATGTCATTCAATTAGCGAATGTAATTCTAAACACACACGTAACTGTTATATGACCATCGGCTAAAATTATAATGATTTTTTTTAATTATTTGTAGATAATATCAGAAATACTTGTACCTCAAGACTTATTATTTTATTTAAAAAAAAAGTATCTTACGTTCCAAATTCAAAATAGCTTGACGTTCAATTAAAACGACAATTCAATAAATAAGAGCTCATTTAAATTAGGAATGTTTTGATTACGATTTCGATTTTTGTTGATAAATATCTGTTATGCAAAACGATGGCCTACTTTCATCATGCAGTCACTCCTGGAAGATATACCGGTCTAGGGCGAAATGTATGTGTGGTTGCGGTGAGGCTACAGGGCTGCTTGACCTATTGCTTGCAGTACCTACAATATCCTGTATAATTAGACGATAATTGAATTAATGCAGCTTTTGTTTCTAACGCAATTGCAATAGTAAGTAAAAGTAACTGTCCATTTTCTTACAGCTGGGCTTATGTCTTGCCTCCTTTTAATGTTTTTGAATAGCATGGCAGGTCAAATATCTCAAGACTTTTTTACTAGCCAAAGTACGACACGATACGTCACAAATAAGGTATTTGAAGATTCAGTTATATCTGTTGTCATTTGTATTGTACTCTAAACATGCTGTGTTTAAGATTCTTCTCACGGAGTCTTGACCACTGATATATTTTTTGTAGTTTCGTATAAATTAGCATCCAATACAAAACCAATACAAAATAAAATATCAAAAAGGGTTTGTAAATTAGTTGTATGTGAACAATGGGGTGCCGTCGTCAATTCGTAATGACATGAATCAGCTAATCTTTACAATATCGTTAATCGCTTTTATGAACTTACTTCATTTTAGACTCGATTTATTTTTACATCTTTGTTTTGGTGACGTCATAATATTTTGACATTTTAACCTTTGATACGAATTAAATACAATATTTCTGTTTTCATATTATAACTGGTTGTTGATGGCAGTTTTGAGCTGGTTATCACGTGTTTATAACAAATTTTCATAAAATTTAGTTCTATGGTTTGACCGTTAAAGCATAATCATAGATAGCCAGTTACTTTTTAATATTATTCTAAATAAGTAAGACCTTTTTCCTTGATAATGTCAAAATAAAGATAAGGATTTTTAAGTTATCTATGTATATGAGTGTGTTTTATAATAGTTTGCGTAGAGATATGACATTGCCCTTGTCTTACACTCTAGTCTAAGTTCGTTTGGTTTAATGTGTTATGGCGAAATTAATTTTTATAAAAGGTCAAACAAAAATAGGCAAAAGTATAAATATTTAAAAAATATATAATTTATATAAACGTTAATGTAAGTTTTCGTTTTCGCTATTGTTAAATCATAGCAATCTAAAGCTAATGATTTAGATTGTTGGCAACCCTTTTCTACGCGATACATTTGGTTACGTATGAAAATAAAAATCAGAAAAGTTGGTAGTATATTATTTGTTAACTATTTGAAGAAGTTTTTATTACAACAACACCAGATTGCTTAGTAACACGCGGACGAGAATCAATCAATTTGTTTTGTCCATTTAACAACTTGCATTTGTGTCTTTTTGCTTTCTTCTGATACAAGTTTTAATCTTTCATAGGTCAGTTATATACCTACTTATTATTAATAATATAATACAAAGCAGCAACTTATGCAATAGTTGTTCATATTTGTATATGTTTATTAAAGATGAGGGACCCTAAACATGGATAACTTCACTAACAGGAGACAAAAAACGCGTTGTGATGATAATATCATAAAATATTCAGAGCAAACATGGTATCGGAAAGTTAGCGACATACAGAAATGGTAACCACGGAACCCTTTGCCCAACAGTGGGTAAAACTAACCCTTATTAAGAATATGGATGACATTTAAATAAATGAAACGGTATCGTTTAAACTTCATACATATTATTCTTGACATTAAAATCATTGGCATTTGCTTATAAAACAACAATTGTAACTTATTGAATAAGTTACCGCCCGTGGTTTCGTCCGTAAGGCTATCTTGCCAGGTGTTAGGTGATCTATGGCCTTCTGACCTTGACAATGTGTATGCAAAGTTTCATGATGAGTTGAGGCCTAACAAACGAACTAAGCTCAATGTATTTGAAATTAACTACATATATATTGAGCTTTAACTAATAATGCATTGTTAACTATTTATGTTAAACTAGTAGTCATCCGCGGTAGTACCTAGTCGCTCGCGTTTTAGGATGTTGTTGTTATGTTAAGCAAAAAGGATTGCTCTTTCTTGGAGTTCATTTTTGTTTCACTTACTATTAATAAAATTCGTTTCAGCGGTTTGGTTGTTGAAGAGCGTAAGACACGAGTTACTTTCACATTTATACTATTAATATAGACTACTAATCAATTAGGGTTATATATACCTATTTAATTGCGTTGTATTCTATATACATTTTGAGGACTAACTTTTCTAGTGGTGTTGCTCGTAAACGCAGAATGAAATCACTTCAAAGTCCGATATAACCCCACCCCTTCAAAGAGCCGGTCCATTCAGTTGACACGAGGGTCTTATTAGTTATCAAAATTCGACGATCCAGTATTAATCGACTAAAAATCGAATAAAAATCGACTTATATATCATCTTTACATAGTATAAAACAAAGTCGCTTACCACTGTCCGTTTCTATGTATACTTAGATCTTTAAAATTACACAAATGATTTTGATGCGGTATTTTTTAATAGATAGGTTGATAAATGAGAAAGGCTTATGTGTATAAGACACATATATATAGACTGTTGTTTGTATTGTCTAAAGACAAGCTGTGAACGTTTTAAGACATTATGTTGTATATTCAGTATTAGCATTGCACCCGCGCGAAGGATCGCTATTTCATACAAAACACATACATACCTATATTATATTTAAATTAAGAAAAAATACCTTTAATACATTTGATTTGATGTTACAATGTGTACATGCACGTAGACAATCGTAAGTAACAATAATACAAGCGAGTGTACGAGTGAACAGTACGCCGCCGAGGCGATCTCGCCCGCATGCTTAGCACCATTAAGCGCCCCACTAATGAGAGCTCATGACTATACTAATGTTATACAACGTAAGGACGCTTGCAAACACGCGACTTTTATTTTTAACATGTCTTTTACCGACTTTATTTTGAGCTACGACGATTGGTTTAAAATATTCACTGTAACTTAACCAATAATATAATTATGTAACTAAATATCGTTAATTATATTAAATTAATAATAAAATAATATTACCAGTAATACAACAAACATTTTAAAATAAATATTAAACATTAAAAGAGCGTGTACACTAATGTCTTTACAATAAAGGACTTTAAATGTGTATACTAATATTATAAATGGAAAAGTAACTCTGAATGTCTGTGTGTTGCTCTTTCACGAATAAACCACTGAACGGATTTGTGAAATGAGTTATAAAACAAGCTTAAACTCCAAAAGGAACAGGCTATTTTTAAACCAACTTCAAAAATAGGAGGTTCTTAGTTCGACTAAATTTTTTACCTGACAACCATAGACTTTTAGTAGTAATTAATATAATACAAATAATTTCGGATAATAGACATATCTTATATAACTCATATCACATATCATAAATTTAAAATGTTAAATAAAATGCTTAATAATATTTCGGTAAAATATTGTAACTGACATTATAACACGGTGAACGTATAAGCAATGCAACACAGGCATTAAGCGGCTAACCGATGAGAGCACGACTACACATTAATGCTATAAGGATAAGGATGCTTGTACACGTTGATACTTAATAGTTTTCATATATTAAGCCGTAACGAAACCCAGCGCAGTTGCTATCGGAATAGTGACATGGCTTATTCTGACTCACCATCACGTAATGACAATGAATAAGGTGCCTGAAATGTATACTTGAATATTTAGATTGTGCTGTCATTTTTGCATCTTGTGCTCTAATGCGAATGATGATAATGATTTTAGATAATCATCTAACATACAAAACGTGATAACATGTTGAAAATTCGATTCGATTCGATCTCATTATTTTCGATTTATCATTTTTTTGTAAAGAAAAACGTAGAAAATTAGATTAAAATTGTTCCTAATGTCATCCATCTGCATTCAAATTATGCTGCTTTCCAGCTGCTTCATAATTGTCTTATAAAAGCGAATCCTTAAGCCTGAGGCTTGTGTAATACTAATCACAAGTTACCACTAAATTAGAGATTAAAATAAATACGATTTTTATGATATAGTTAAGCAGACTAACAAATGTGTCACTTAATGGTCACCACCCAAAAGCACAGACGTGCAAATATATGACACACGTAACGCCTTAAAAGTTAGGTATATCTGCTTATCAATATTATTGATACAATACGCATTAAAATGCATATAGAGCAGCAGCATAAGGGCCTAAACGCCAACAGTGAAGCAATCCAAACGAGTACCTATGTTATAATAAATCGTTACTAACAAGTTATTTATTGATTAAACTGTTATACCACTCGTATAATTGAGACGATAATATAATCAAAACTAGAAACTAATTTATATTTAAATTTGGCTAATTAAAAGTTAATTGAACATTTGTTTCAAGAAAAATATATTTTCTAATTCATTGCAATATGTAAGATCATTATCGCAAGGTTAACGAGCGCCCTTAGTTCACCACAAGGGTTAATATCTATTAATAATGTCAATAGTCGTTACTCTGTGTTTTTACGTCTTGGTAATAAAGACCAAAGTGGCTTGTCCAAGAATCACATTATGACCGCTACTGTGTAATGTACGCGATTGCATTGGAAATAAAAAAAATGTAACATTTTTTTATTTGTTTTATAGGCTTGTGCTATAAATTGTTAGGACAAACGAAGACCAATGTTATCAATATCCTTGTCATTGAAGCTTAGGTACTACTGGTACTTGTACTGGTACTTGTCCACTTCTTGCTAACAGTCTTCCTTCCTATGGAGAAAGAGATTTGATGGAATGAGCTACAAATAAAATTGAGGTTTTATATTTTTATCATTAAAATTCCATATATTTTTCTTCGCCATCGAGACGAAATAATAAAAAAAACACATGACATTCCAAAATCTTGAAAAAACGTTCCATATTTAAATTTATCAAATAGCTGTGGTAAAAGAAAATATTACATTCAACCCCTTACTACACTCGGACGCCGCACCGCTTCGAGGAAAACTAACACATAAACAAACGCTGTAAACACGCATTTGTATAAACGTGTGCGTGCACCCTAATTGCTTTTGTCATTAATAGACGCGAATACTTCTTAGCCGGTGTATTGTACAATTAGTAATAATGATGTATAATTAGGCTACGGTAATGTGTGTAATGTATCGGTGTAGTTTGTCTGTGTGCGAGTTTTATTTATACAGGATGCTTAAACAAAAACATTAATTAAAAAAAAATGAAACTTAACTGGATGGAAGATATTTGTAGTTATTTTTTTTAATAATAGAATTGAAATCCATTAATGTCGGCATGTATTGTTTAAACTTTTAAGTAATAAAAAAACTAAATTAATATTAAATATGCAGAATATATAAGCACTATATGTTTTTAAGAAAACCGCAACTTATTATATTATTAGCCATACAAAAACATCCGCATTTATTATTTATTATTATTATACGACTAAATATTTAATTGCAATTCTTCCGAGAAGTTTTTATATATAAAAAAAAGTTATTTATATAATTAAAGAAGGTTTGATAAAAAAACGAACAATGCAGTTAATATTTTTTAATTTATGACCAATTACAAAATACCATACGGCACTTTTTAGTATCGTATGAAGACAGATAAAGCCTACGTCTATTTAATCATATAACTATACTTATTAATAGACAATGGATTAATTAATGCCAGTAAGAAATCGTTGTATAGACATTTTAATTTATCTCAAAATACAAAAGTTCTGTAATAGCTTTTTTCCTCTAATAGAACGACATATTTATTTTATTTTTTATGTTATGGAATAGGTTGGCAGACGAGCATATGGGCCACCTGATGGTAAGTGTTTACCATCACCTATAGACAATGACGCTGTAAGAAATATTAACTATTCCTTACATCGTCAATGCGCCACCAACCGTGGGAACTAAGATGATATGTCCCTTGTGCCTGTAGTTACACTTAAGATGCTATGTCCCCTGTGCCTGTAGTTACACTGGCTCACTCACCCTTCAAACCGGAACACAACAATACTGAGTACTGTTGTTTAGCGGTAGAATATCCGATGAGTGGGTGGTACTTATCCAGGCGGGCTTGCACAAAGCCTAACCACCAAGTGTAACTCAAATAGCATAGAGTCACTTAACATTTTTTTTACATATTCATTATATTACTATTGCTACTAGACTTGAGCATTGGGGATTGAGTTCTGATACTCAGTCAAGAAAAGGAGAGCCTGAGCGCTCAGAAATAAACTTATGAATTGTATCTCGCCTTAGGATCTTTTATGGACCCCATTAATACCGGAACGTACCACGATTATAGAGATATTTCTGTTTAGGGGTAAAATAATAGGTTATAAAAAAACTATTCGAATTACTATGATACGCTATTATGACGCTTGTTCCCTTTAAATATTATAATTATAAAAGTTAGTATCGCATTACATTTTCAGAAATTTTATATTGATTATCGAGTTAATTCTTACAGAATAGTTCGATAGGGTCACGAGTTTAATATTCTAGCAAACATTCTTAGCTATAGCGGACAAAACCACGTGCAAAAACAAACTATTATTATAAACGCGGCGTTATATTAAAGGCGGTGTTTGAGAGCGCTCACAATGCCGCGCTGCGCTCCCGCGAACAATACCGCTATGAAATATTCAGTGTCGCGACGTGATCATAATCGAAGCGTAATTAGGCGATAATGCATGCGTTAGCCTAGCTGACGGTGGATGCACGCTTATTTATTCACGAAGGCTGCGGCTTGTAGAGGAACATGCGATCTAATGTTTGAACTGTGTATTGAACTCTCACTCGCAACATAGGCTCGTTTTTTTTTTTTGAAAATCGAATATAAATGGAATTATTTAAATATGGAACATTGCTAATCGATTTGACAGTTATCATTTTGAATATTCGGAATCAACTTTTACTTTTCTTCGCCAAAATCTGACGTATGCATTGTAATTATTAAAAAGGGCTTAAGTTGTTCTCTTAACTAAGCCAAAGGAAACTTAAAAAATTATGACATAGGACTTAACTTTGTATGAAATAAGTGTAGGTACTTCTTGTATTTTATTTCAGTGCATGCATTTATTTTATCTTCAAAGTCACTGCTGAAACTGATCAACGTTACAGTCACTCCTTGTTCTGACATTACAAAGAGTCAAAATAAAAAAAAAATAAAATAAAACATGGATAGTATAATAAAGAAACAAGAAAAAAATCTGTATAGTATTATACTCGTATTTAGTAAAAGTATACCAGTACGTAGCCGGGGCGGGTCGCTAGTCAAGTATCGTTAATTATTCTTGAAAAGCAATTTATATTTTAATCTCATTATTATGATATATTGTAAATTATTCAAGTATTTTAATAACATGTCATGTACTAATACGCGTTTAGATGTCCTTGTGTTAGTCGTTTAGAGAGGCCATAATAAGATGATTCACGTCTAAATTAATACTCTATTAATGTTTGTGTCATGGTGACGCATAAAAGTAAAAGTTAATGAATAGCTTATTAACAAAGGGCAAAGACCTTACTTATAATATTATCTCGTATTAGTTCGCTGTACTTAAAACATTGATCGACCTTTGATTTTTAGGAAGTCAGTTTAATAAACACTGGCAACATTATACACAATATGTCGTATTACCTAAACTGTTAAGTCCATTGGATTATTTTTACTCACGGCGGTCAATTTAAAAAAAAACATTTGTGCATTATTATGCACAATTATGTGTGTTCAACTTGTGCATTCATAATTTATTACGGGAAAGTTCTACCTTCAAAACGAATTATACTCACTATACACTAGTCTCTTTGTTATTATGAAAATACTTAAACAATCATAATTATATTATTAAAACTACTATTACATTCGATTTCAGTCACGCGTTAATAATTAAAACAATGTACGCACGTAATAAGTTTTGTAATTAACTAATAAATTAGAAAATCAATCTATAATTTATAACGTGACCTCCGCTAGAGGCACTCAAATTATTAACAATCAGCCATTATGGAATTCATACAATTCATTAATAGGGTTCCGTATGGCATCAATTAATTTACAATTATTTATATCTTTGTAAATATTTTATACAATGTAACTATTTACATAAATAAGTAGTCAATAAAATTCCATCTACTACTTAAAATGAAAAGAAAAAATGTCTGTATTACTTATGTTATTAACTTGAAACAAAATACTATTATTTAAGAATGTATTCCAAATTTGAAAATTGGCAAAATCCCCAGGATTCGTATTTTTTTTTATTCAATTGTAATATGAGTAAATCTCAAACAATCACGCATTCGAAAAATATAAACAAATCAATCACGTCAATGATTGTTATTTACCGTGTATTATATATAACCCTTAGGGCGATTCCTCTAGAAATTTAAAAATCGAACAAAATATTTAAATATAAGGCATAGGTAATAAAACTTCCTTCAAAATAAAATAATTCTTCAGCGGTAAATTTGATTATCGAATTTAAATTGAATGTCAATATTAACTTTTTTAGATAGTGGTCTTTGTTACTTAGTAAAAAAAAAATTAAATCAGATAGAACCTCTTTCGTTAAGTCGCTGAACACTTGACCCTTTCTATTAAATTTTATAAGCAGTATAATCGATGTGTGCTAATTAACGATCAGTATGTGGAAGTGGTAATTATATTTGTAATTATTAGTGTCGTAATTGCCGCTTAAAGAGACGTATTATCTAGACTCTAGGTTATTACTTAGGTAATTATGAGCTAAGATAGGAACCAGTTTTACTTCGAAAAACCTTGTGAAATGTATTGATAACGACCGCTTGTCTATGGCTTTGCTTATTTACCCGGTAATTATATTATATAAAATGAGCTTTTGATTTTTTTTTAATTTTATTCGCTTAATTTATAGCGTATTTTTTTAACATCCTATGTTTTTGAATTAAATTTATTATTTATCTGTGAATAAAATTGTGATCTTGGTTTACTTTCAAAAATCGAATCACTGTTACGTTTGAATCATTTATTTATCGGTAAAACTTATTTATAGAAATCGTTGGTAAATCCAAAATTAAATTTCGAATGTAGAGACACTTTCACATTCTTATTTTTAATTTTATGTGTAAAGGTTATCAAGTCTCAAATAAGTACTGATCCTATGGTTTCTAATTAATTGAGAAATTTATTATATGTAATAAGTTTATATTTATATAAGGTTTAATGGCATTTGTAATGTAATTGTATATTTGTTTTTCTTTACACTGATATTAAATAAATAAAAAAAAAAAAGTATGTCTTGATACTCTTGGTATTGATTTAAACCAATTATAATACATAAAACCTGATTGTTGTACAATTAAACTTTTTTATAGAAGTAATGACAGACAGCGTCTAAATTGTAAGAAAAGCGATCACTTCCAAGCATACTTAAGGTATCAGAAATTATGATACAATTATACATAACCTATATAAGATACATTTTAAATCAAATTATTACCAATTAAAGTAATGCATATTTTAAATATCAGTACTAAATAAAAATTTGTATAAATGTTAGGACTCATTTATTTGGAATGACATTTATTTACAGGAAGTACCTAATGTAACATTAGTAAATCAACAGGGCCGTAATGAAACAAAATTACATATGTGTCCTGATCTAATCTAGATATAATTACATGAGCTGTATTGATAACAATAATTATATTTCCGCACTTACAAGGCTGATCGAAGCGAAACAAATCGAAATGTTGCCAGGACAAAAAAATACAAAAACGACTTTAATGATTTTGAAATTCGAATAAGTATTTGATTAATTAAAATTTTATATAAATGAGTGCATTGACAATAAAAAATACGTTAATTTAAATGGCAATAATATCTGTTGTTGCATAAGATTTACTTAGTGGTAGGGCTTTATGCAAGACCACCTGAGTAGATACCCATTCATCAAATATTCTTTCGTCAAACAGTTGCTTAGAGTTTTCTGGTTAGTTAAGAATCAGCCAGTGTTACTACCGGCACTAGGAACATAACATACAAGTCACCGATAATAAGATTAAAAAAAACAACTCTCACTATTATTTCATAAAGCTTAAAAATAACCTTGATTATTATTATATTCCTGATTAAATACTTTGGTAAAATCGGGATTTTATTATTAGTAATTTATTTAGAAAAAAGTTTGTATAACTTTTTATGTTAAACAGTGACGTCATCAAGGTCATTTTGTGAAACGAATAATAAATCTAATGGGTAAGTCCCTGAATTATGACAAGACTTGGGTATGTACAATTTATCGTAAGGAAAACTATATTTTCGCCATTATTATTAAGTCTACGTGACGATGGCATATTTAATGGGTTTTTATTAGGATATTTTGTTTATGGAATAACCTTTGCGTGGAGAAACCGTGTTAGTATGGAATCTAACCGAGAAAAAGTTCTAACAATAAAACCGCGGTAAAAACAACAAAGTTTGTTTCGCTTATAACTATTTATAACTTCAATATTTTACATTTAGGGCTTAATAAATATTGTATAGGCAAAAATAACTTCTATGAAAAAGGTTTTTTTTTTCTTTCATATGTGTCATATGTAGGTCAAAGACCCTAACTTGAACTATTATTTAGGCAATTTTTTTAAAAGTATTTGTTACTTTTTAAGAACTATTGGCATTTTTTAGATCATCAATTTTATTTAATATTGAAATAGATTAGATATTACTCGAAATTAAAAGTACATATGTATTTGAACATATTAACATCATTTTTTAAATCACAAGTAAAACAATATATTTAAGCTTTTTTTATTACGCACTTATTTCAAATACAATGAAAAATGTTAGAAAAAATAAATTGATCATTTTGAATATAAGCTCACTTCTAACATTATCTAATCTGCAAACTTCAAGACTAAAAATATCCAAGGAGTATTTAATGTTTACAAATTCTAATTTTGAAATCAACCGTTGCAAATTCCATAATTAAATTATTTAAAAAACTTCTGAAAATCTCGAACGGTTCCAAATTTAAAACAGACAAGAAACAGTTGAAATAACTAAAAGCTAAGTTATTTCATTACACGCTAACTTGCAGTGTCGTAATAGTGTCTGAGTAGAGGCCGGACTGAGCCATTAAGGAGGGGAAATTAGTGCATTATTGACTGATTTCCCTTTTCAACTAGCTGATCGACGGCAACCGGCTTTCGATTTAAAATACTGCCTGAATTTACTGCATTAGCGTTCATCGATTACCTTTTTCGAAAGGGTTAGTTTTTAATATCTTTCGAATTAAAACTTGATTTGTTTTTTTTTTACATTTTAATAAATGCTATAGCTTTACATAGTTCAAAAAATTTTTATAACGAAATTTATAGAACATAAGAAGAGGATCTAAAGAAAATATAAAACTCATAAATAAATCAGTTGTTATCTCTTTAGTTTCCCAATTCTCTATGTAAATTTAAATTAAGAATAAACATTATTACCCAAACATGAATTTCAATTTAATCAGCATTAAAAAGTCCCATATCTGTGGTTTTAGACGACGCGTCGGATTTTTAAAATTCGAACAATAGTCAATCGTTCGGAATCGGTCCGCGTGGCTACCTCCAAGTCGCACCCAATTAGTTTTATACCCGCTTTATTACCAACCAGTGTTAATTATTATTTTGTTCACTTCTCACTCGAAGACCTAATTAGAACGGCTTTTACCTATTAATGAATGTGCGGATTTTTATTTAATCCATATTTAATGCTTTTTTTATTTTCGTAACTTGCCGGTTTTTAAAATATAATAAGTATAATAAAGTAAATCAAAACTACTTATTACTTAGCTTATCGTATCAATCTCAAGAAAGACAGTATAACATTTTCATTTGTCAGCTGCATTTTTAGGCATAATGATATAATTACACGTGCATTGTTGAATAAAAAAAAAAACTTCCCGCTCATTCTCATTGCGTTCCTCAGTCGTAACCGCGCCGTGTGCGAGTTACTTTAATAAGCGAGACCATAAATTCACCCACTAATTGGTGCGATTAGAAAATTTTAATCATTTTATAGATTTCTTTTGTAATTTTATCGGGTTCTTTATAGCTGGCCGAATCGTTTTCTATTTAATAGTTAGTTAAAATTGATTGTTACCATGTTATTTGGTTGATTTCACCAATTACAAATTTTTCAACGATTATTAAGCACGATTTTAATATCTTGCTATAATCAAAAATTATCGGATTCAAATGTGTAGGAATTCGATGTTAACCATAGTGTACATTTAGTCTTTTTTTTAATTATTCATTCGTTTTGAAATAATAATTTATCTCGCATAAGATATCCTAACTATAAATTTATATTATGTCCGTTGATATAAATTTATCAAATATGGAAGGCACAATTCGCATTTAATTTTTTACAAGATTTATTATGATATCTTGTATGTGTGACTGAAGCCTTATCAACATAAGAAGTTGTTTAATACTTTTACAAAACACATACATTTTAAAATTTTGTTTCAATTAAACTACTCCAATAAATCTACAATTCACCTATACCTCGATCGCCTTCATAAACAAAATATGTCTTTATATATTTTAAATATATATGTGTGTGTGATCATTCTCTCAGCTTACTAGAGATACCTACAAGACGTATGACCTATTACTTCATTATACATACTACTATTATACTATTATTATTAACAGTGGTTATTGTTGGCCCGAGGTTTTGTAAATCTCGTTCCATCAATACTATGAGCTGTAATATAAAACTTTCTTGGATCAAAGGATTGGATCTTGGTTCAAAGGATTTAAGCTCATATAATAAGAAAAGTAGTCTATCAAGTAGTGTAAGTAGTGTATCAAGCAAAAAAAGTAGCGTATCTTGGAGTTCAAGTTTGCTTCATACAAAATTTCATGAACTTCTGTTCAGTAGATTGGTCGTCAAAGAGCGACAGAGAGACAGAGTTACTTTCACATATATATAATATGATTAATTCCAATCGAACGACCTTGTTTGATTAGCAAACATCAAAAATTGCACATAAGTGTATAAAATAAGCAAGTTATATAATTGTTTATATGCTTGTAAAGCAACGAGCATTCGTTAGTAACATATAACATAATAAATGTAACGCTTCCCCTCGATAATACATTAAATATTTAAAGAAATTGCAGTCATTATTTGAATATTCATTGTTAATTCCATTTTCGTTCGTCCCTCATTGCTTCGATAGTAACATAATTGCGCACTAAATTATAAACATACCTATTTTAATTAGAGAAATTTCTAATACAATTATATGTTCGTAATATGTTTTTAATTACAATTGTACATTTATTAATATGGAATAAAAAGGGACAGCTTGAGATGTCCCTTATGACGTTTCTTTGAGAAGCAAACTTGAGATACAGACATGGTGTATTACACAGATTACATATACATATTACGCACATGGTAGTTCTTTCTTTGCCCACGTTCGAAAACGCATTTATTTATTATGTTACCCTAATTTAAATCTTATTGCGCCACACTAATTATACCTATATATTATAAGTACCTATATAACAACAACAATAACAGCCTGTAAATTCCCATTGCTGGGCTGAAGGCCTCCTCTCCCTTTGAGGAGAAGATTTGGAACATATTCTACCACGCTGTTCCAATGCGGTTTGGTGGAATAAACATGTGGCAGAATTTCTATGAAGTTTGTCACAAGCAGGTTTCTTCACGATGTTTTCCTTCACCGCTGAGCACGAGATGAATTATAAAGACAAATTAAGCACATGAAACAACGATGCTTGCCTGGGTTTGAACCCGCAATCATTGGTTAATAATGGTTATAAATGCACGCGTTCTAACCACTGGGCCATCTCGACTTTTTATTATAAGTATATAACAATCATAAATACTTCTCTATGTATTAGTAATAATACTTTTATAAGGTTTGTTAATAGTATTAAAACGAGTACATCATAATTTTTTCACTTGAAGGCAAACGATTTGTTGGATTGCCATTTATCGATAAGGATCTTGTTAAGCCCGCAGGTGATCTACTCACTAATCACTATCGACTTACGCCGTATCAATCACGGATTACATAGTGGCAATATAATGATCTCAAAATAATGTAATGACGCTGTTGGCCTTTAGATGACCAGTATAACTTGACACGTGAAGCTACAAATTTCGACCTTATTACGAGTGATCAAGAGTGACGAAATAAGTCGCTAAATAGCCACAAATACATGAGATCATGACTAGCACTTGATTTATTCCTTTTAACCGTCTTGACCTACATTCGTGTATTGCCTTTAATTGTTAATAAGCATAATTAAAATGCGTGTAAAACATACGCACTAACTGTTTGTAGGACAACAATTTAACGCAATACCATATTGTTAATTATAATATTAGTCATTTGGGTTAATTCGTTTCAAAAATCGATTTACTGTTGTTTTAATCACTTTAAATATATTATATGCAAATGTGTGTTGTTGTTCTTCCATTATGAATAGTACAACGCAATTACAGACTTTCCTTATGTGTGTGGCCAATTTGTATGAGAATTTATTCCAGTTTCACTTGAGATATATCTTACCCTTACTATTGATAAGGAATGTGCTATCAAGAATCTTGATAGCACATTCCAATCTATTTTTTTTGCATAGATATATATGTACAGTACAGTAACAGCCTGTAAATTTCCCGCTGCTGGGCTAAGACCTCCTCTCCCAATAGGAGAGGGTTTGGAACATATCACGCTGTCCCAATGTTGGTTGGTGTAATGCACATGTGGCAGAATTTCGAAAATTCACCGCCGAGTATGAGATGAATTGCAAACACAAATAAAGCCTTATTGCCTGGGTTTGAAACCGAAATCATCGGTTAAGATGCACGCATTCTAACCACTGGGCCATCTCATATGTTCAATTACTAAATCCAACTATCTTTCTGTATCTTTATAATGTCGTATAGAACAATGCCATGTCAAAAGACATTCACACCCATATATTTCATGATTAAATTAGTAATCAAATTGAAACATAACGTATCATAAAAACATACGTAAACCGTAATCACTAGAAACGAAACCACAACAAACCTAATTACTAAAAATCACCCTCGGGTCCGATTTTAAGTCAAGAATATATAAACAGCTTACATTAACGACTCACCGGGAGACCTCGCTAAAAACTATACATTTTCTTACATTTATAGTCTTTTTTTTTTTTGATTAGCCATAATTAACGAATGGACGGCTACCAAAACATAGAATTTACTTTTTATTATTTTCTACCACCTAATTGTCTTATAGGTGTGACAGCCATTATTTTAATTGCAAACTGTAGGTTTAATTGTTGCTTACATTTCTTTCTATGTAGTTTTAATGACGCCCTATAATATATTATATAATACCGTCCTTATTTGCTTATTCTACGATATCACAAATTACTAGTTCTGATATACTTGCATGCCAATATGTGTTTTATGGATGTATTATGATGGGTGGATATCGCGTGTAGGAATTTAATTCTAGCTGTACGTAGTGGCTATTGTAGTTAATATGAGGTTTGGAGCTAAAAGAATAGTTCGGCTTACGTGACTGCTTTAAACGTTTATAAATTGAGTGTGTTTATTCTGTCAAGCTAATGACAGTGTGAATTTTCTATTAAATTCGATTGTTATTCCATATTTCTTTTGCGGTCGCCACGATGACTCCGTGGATCGAAGGAGCAGATCTGAATCGAACACGCGAGTTCAAATACGAACTCTATCAAATCAAATAAAAATAAACTTTATTCAAGTAGGCTTTTACAAGCACTTTTGAATCGTCATTTTACAATTAAGTGAAGCTACCTCGGTGGTAGCTTCACCGGGGTAGATTTTTCGTTCGGAAAGTAGATTCTACCGAGAAGAACCGGCAAGAAACTCAGTAGTTACTCTTTTTTAACATTTAAAAAATACAAAGTCATGTTATTTTAATATAATTATTTAAATTAATATATCCTGCTTGGAAGTCAACAGGTATTTACTCCACGCTTTTTCATCATCTATAAAATCTTGTATTGAATAATATGCTTTTTCTGCCAATGTATTTTTTACAAACGATTTGAATTTACTAAACGGCAAAGATAAAAAATGTCTGCGGAATTTTATTTCATATCCTTAATATGTGATATATAAACATTGAGTCGGAAACTGTTTCGAATCGCGTAAGAGCTCAATTCGTATCTCACCGAAATTTTCATAGCCGATTGACGTTTACGCTATTTTGATGCGTGTATCATTTGAATGTTATATTAATTATAGAGAATGTCGCATATCACGTTCCGACATTTTACGACCGTGTTCTGCGGTGAGTTTAGAGTTTGTTGTTACGGAATAGTTTTACGTTGAACATTCACGGGCTGTTGCTTTAGCGACGCGATGTTTATTACATCGCTTTTTATACGTAAATATATTTATGTATATACTAGTTGTTGTCCGCGGTTTTGCTCGCGTTTTAGGGGTTGGTTATCATATTTTAGGCAAAAAAGTATTCTTGGAGTTCAAGTTTGCGTCACACCAAATTTCATCAAATTCGGCTCCTTGGTTTGGTCGCAGAAGAGCCACAGATAGACAGACAGACAGAGTTACTTTCACATTTTTTACAATATTAATACAGAACTATAGTTTCCGCACAATTACATAAAATCTACTCGTTTCGTTTACTCGTTTCCATATAATTATTTATCCTTAAGACTGTTATGTCATTTCTCCTATTAGAAGTGAAATTTCTACATCGTTATGAGAGCTACAATTCAAGGAATTGTATGAAATATTTTCATACGTAGCGTTCTAAACGAGATTCTGTTAGATTTTACTTCCGTAACGTTACAAAGATTGAGGAGATGCGTGATTGAAAAATACCTAAATATATCACTATTAAATTTATAATAAACTAGCCACCTACCTAGGCTTCGCACGGGTGAAATGATGCTAATAAATATACTACAATTGTTTTTTTACGATATCACTTTTGAAACCTCTAAAATTATCAGTATTTATCTACTATATTTTACATGTATTATACATATAAACCTTCTTCTTGAATCAATCTATCTATTAAAAAAAACCGCACCCAAATCCGTTGCGTATTTTTAAAGATCTAAGCATACATAGGGACAAATAGCGGAAGGTGAATTTGTTTTATACTATGTAATGACGACAAAAATAAAACGTTAAGAATTTAGTTGATTATTTTCACTTATTAAATTCGATACATAATTAGTCGTATACAAAAAAATTATAATTTAAATTATTTTCACACAGAATATAATTATGTACATCCTGCGAGAATATTATCGAACTAACAACACTGTTATCATTAATATAAATACAACCTGTTTTATTTAAGATTTCGGAGAGGTTGTGGTATATATAGTAAGACAAAACTTTACCCAACCCATAGAAATAGCTGCCTATCGCGCCATTCAACGCTATACGCTAGACGCTAGCGTCAGTTCAACCCGAGAAAGCAAGTGCATGTAAATCGACATGTCAAACTGACGAATATATTAAGTCATATGATATTACAAGTTATTACGTTTGTGTAAAGATCATATTCACATAAGAAATAAATATTGATAATTTGGGATAGATTATGGATATCATCGGATGTGATCGGTTTTACGAATTTTGCCGATGCTACATCTAAGTTGTGTCGTACTATACGAACATATTAACATATCGTTGATATACGAAACAAACCCGAAAACCGAACGAACCTCCCAATTTTTTCGCTCGTTTAATATTCCATAACAGTCGTTAGGAGTCATCGAAATAACAAAGACAGTTTATTGGCTGTAATAACTCGGTACCTTTGAAATGCAGTAACGTTACAAATTAGGAGAGAGGGTGGCGCGCATTCGATACTACTTACCGTACCGGCCTACTATTTTTTTACGGTTTCGTTTCTCCTTTTTCACATCATTTTCCATGGTCCGAACGGGCGACCCGTCCCACGGCCGCCCGTTTTCTTTTTGCTTTTATTTTTGAAATCAGTAAATTGCATATTTGAAAAACTACTGCTCGCAGGTACGTCGATTGAACCCAGTGGGTGTGGTTATCGGTGCTTGCTTTCATTCGTACACCAATTTATTTTTTACGTTTTTTTTTGCAAGAATATTATATGTTTTCCTCTTCATTTCGCCGTGAACCTCTGTTCTCTTGTCCGTCTGTCTCGTCGTTTTAAATTTCGAACGTGTTTAATAAGTTTGAAATATTCATACGTTCCATACAGATATTATGTCATTTTTTTTTTATTTTCACATTTACTTTGGTCGTGGCTTGAAATTTTATAAACCTAAATTATTTCAATAGCAATAGTAATCAAGGTTATATAATGATGAAAATCATCCGTGATAAATATATCTCATCAAGTTGCAAAGCTTGAAGTTTATGGAAGTTATTTCAAAGACTTTCATATAGTTTTAAGATTAACAAAAACTGAAAAAAAAAATCGATTAAAGATTTATATTATATTTATATATTTTTGAGTTGTTCTAAATGCTATTAATAAAGCTAAAATTCCAATTATAAATTAATCGTAACGTATATTTTAATTCTTCCTAAAATAAAGAAATAAATTTCAATATTAATAAAATATCAAATGTATTAATAATAATTTAATATATAAATCTTTGATTTATAACATTTTAAAAATTCATTAAAATTACGAGTATAACTCTATAAAGGATAATTGAAATGGTTCGTATATTGTTTTTTTCTTAAATTGCCGCTGAAACGCAAACGTAGAGCCATCGTTGAAAGGGTTTGCCAGTAAAAGGTGGAGCTTAAACGATTCCCGGCCGACATCACAATGTTTTTTATGCGTGTAGTAGCATCAATGCAGACGTATATAAAAATTCTAGATACTTTCAAATTGAATACACATAAATGTTTATGAAGGATATTAGTGTAGTTAAATAATTTATTTAAAAAAAATGACGGCTGTTTAAATTGTATTCGAAATTCAAAACAGTTATTAGTATTTTTTTATAATAATAAAAATCAGGAACAGTATAGCTTCTCCCTTTAAATTGTGATTAACTTTTGCCTACATTACAATATACTAGTTTGATTGCTAAGTTTTGTCTTCCAAATTTGTAACTTAATAAATTATTTTTATAGGTCTAATGTTTTTATAAATATTTTCTAACATAATATCTAGAAATATTTTAATCTTTGTATCGTATGTGATTGGATGACTTAGAAATTTAAATAATTATTATTTTAAGGGCAAAGCGTAAGCTGTATTAGCCAAACATTAAAAAAAGAGAATTAGAATTATATATACCTACATTTATTAAATGTAAGACCTATTTTAGAAGAATAAATATGAAAAAGATACTGTCCTGTATACACAGATTATTATAAAACTCGGATAAAGAATACGTTTCAGACACTAATGAATTTCCGGGTAGAGCTACTTATGAAAATTATATGAAACGATATTTCAGTCATATGCAATAAAACGTAAAATAAATTAAAGTTAATAATATTTCCATATTACAAGCGGTATGACAGAAAGAACACAATATAAATTATTTTTGAATAACATAAGTGCCATTGAAAACATCGTTCTTCCATAAAAGTAATTATCGATAATTGCACAACCCTAAATTGATTTCGACAATAGATTTTTTTTAAAAATTTGAATTTAGTACTTGAACGTTTATAGGCAATAGATTGAATGGCGGTGCTCATGCGCCACTCCACGGGGGGTGATTCTATAACATCGCGCACGCGCCGGAATGAAATTTTTTCATTCAAGCGTTGTTAGAAAAAAATTGTTTTTTTTTTTTTTTAAATAAATTACTAGCTACGACTTATTCACTAGCAAGTTATTTTGCCTGTAATCTTACTCACAAAAATACGTTGTCAAATTGAACTGACCGTTCGAAGAATTTGTACGATCAACTCTCAAAAAATCAGCTTTATAGTTATATAAGCGAGTTATCAAATGAAAAAAATAATCTTACAACAAATTTCCTCTTTTTATCATAAACATTAGTAAAAACTTTTTATATATTACTTTTTTTTTATATGATTCGATTGTAAAAAAATAAGAAATACAAAATAATCAATGCAATATATCATCAAAACGCTTTTATTTTGGCAAATACTAAGTTTGAAATAAGTAATAATTGATAGTATAAAATATTTTAATCGTGGAAAAATTAAACCTTTTCCACAACTAAGGCGCCGTAATCCCCGTCCGGTTTATGCGTTTATTTGCAATAGAATACTAGAGTAATATTACTGAATTATAAACTCGATATTTTTCATTTTATTTTTTCATTTTTATTATACATGACTATTTATATAACTTCGTGTAACATTCTTGATATCGAGGAATATACATTCATATATAGTCGCAGCTAAAGCTTCGCTATAACAGCTAGAGGATTACAGTATTAACTTTATCTAACGACTTTTTTTAACACTGTTTGTATAGAGTTTGAAAAATCAGTTTAGACAACTTTAAAATATTTTTATTAAAACCTAACGAAACTTTTTGTTCGTCATAATTTATTATTCGAAATTAAATTCTATTTTCAAAAATTCTATTTCGTTTAAAATAAAATCGGCTTTGAATTTTGAGATAAAAACTGTCTCACACTTATCCCAGCTGTAACCTCGTTACAGAACGATAAATGAAACGTAATTGGTAGGAAATTACGCAATAAATTGGAGGTTATTATTGAATTTAATGTCAAATTAATCGTAAGGCCCCTCTAACCATCTGTCGCGTCTGCCCCCCGCTGTCGATGCTTGATCAACAATGAATTTTATTATGTTATTTGTTATGTTTTAAGTGCATTTGTTAACAGTATAGATCAAAGCAGTCGACGTTTTGACTCAGCGAAGTATATTTACGTGCGATATAGCTTCGATAACTACACACATACATACATACACACTGATTTTTAGATGGCAAAACAAAATACAAAATGAAAAACATTCATCGAGTTACCATTCATAAAAATATAGTTTGAAATTTGTAATTAAAAAAAAAATCAAAAGGCAAAATGATGTGTAATTCAAAATATTTTTATCATACTCTAATTATAGAAATATTTATAGCATCGAACATTCGAGAGCGATGAATCGTTGCGGTACTAAAAACCTGAATCAGTCGTTAAGAGCATCATTAATCCTAGTTTCGGCGCGCGGGCGAAACGAAGGAAGTTAATCAAATTTTGTTAGCTACGAACACCCGATAATACTCCCTCGCATTCGTATGAATGTATGTCCGTTCAATTAATTTTTCTCACTCGCTTGCGGGCCCGTCCACGTATCGAGTCGCCCGCGACACCCGAGAGCGCGTCTGCATAATACATCGCTGTACGCTGTTACTGTACGTCGGACTTTAATTATATATCTGCTACAATTTTGCCTTTTTTCGAGTATTTTTCACAATTCGTCTCCCCAGCACCCTCCCGGTCACCCCACCGAACGGCCGCAGAAAAAAACGCGTCGTGCGTGTGTGTATCGGATGGCTCGGCCGCTGGGACAGTCGCTACGCGCCGCCCGCGTCCGCGAGCGCCGTAGACGGCCGTCTTGAGCCGGCCCGCGATCCGCTGCGAAACAATTAACGGTGATAACGAACGCTGGAGTCGCGGAACAAAAATACACTTAGACATTTTAATGCAATTAAGCTTGTAGAATACGACTGCGAGAGTCCGATAAGCCCCGCTCAACTTTTCCTGTAACAGGCTGTTATTTCACGATTTAAAATCGGTTCTCAACCCGTTAATGACGCGAGTACAAGTGCAGATCGGCGGCTCCGTTCGGCCGCGGACCAATCTATTTAATAACCCCCGCCGGTGACACCCCGCCCGGCGGCCATCGCCAATTTTAACCCCCCACGTACCCCCTAGCACCCGCCCTGAAAAAAATCCGGAGCGTTTTAAAATTAATGAGTAAAAATCTACACACACACCCATGAGGATGAGTACGCGTGTGTGCCGGTTCGCCAATAATACCCACTTTGCGGACCAAATAATGACGTGTAATGGTGTTCGCGGACGCCGGTGGGATCTAGCGCGAGCCGCCGTCCGCTTCAGACGGAATCCGTGATCGCCTAGCCTTTTCCATTAGGAGCAACTATCCGAGAAAAAAATCGAGTACAAATTGAAAATTCGTCGGTTCGGGCGCGCTAATTCCAAGCGGAGCGGCGCCGCGGCGCGAAGCGAACGCAGTTAGATAACATTTGTAGAGGCGAGGGGAGCGCGGGGTGTCACCCCTACGCAACGCCGTTTTTATTTTGGCCGGCCTTTGCCCCCTTACCCCCTTCGTTCGTCCAACTTCATCTGAATAATTACTGATTTTTTCGTGTACCGCTGATTATTTCGAATGTTATTTGCTGGTGATAATTTTTCCGCCGCGCCGTTTGTCCGTTTCGGCTTGCCCGCGCAATGTTCCCTCCTTCGTACATAAATGTATTAACTGCGGCGATCTGCAACACATTTATGTTATTTCATTGTATACCGACACACTAGAATTACTAAAAGAATAAACTTTATTATGAACAATTTACATACATGTATTATACAGCAACATTGCTTGCAACACAAGCGTATAATACTGATATAAATACAAAAATAACACAGTATGTATACATATTTTGGTATATAATTCTAACTTACAATAATACGCACGTTAACTTTTTCTAAAAAATATTAAATGGAAGTTAAAATTTAATTTCAAACAAAATGTCAACGGTATTACGTATTATAAACTAAAAATTATACTAATTAATTAAGAGTGATTAATTAAAAATGCCATGTCACCAGACTAATCTTAAATGAATATTGTATTCATAGTTTATTATTAGCAGTTCAGAGATTACTCACATAAATTATATTATACGAATACCATGATATAATAATTCATTTAGTATATAACTTTTTAAAAGTCGTTACGAGATATTAAAAGTCGCCTCGTAAAAGATACATGTACACTTAAACAAGGCATTAAAATAAATAATTAAAACACTCCATCTAATATCTAAGATATATTTTTTTTATAATTAAAATTAGAACGAAACGCCGAGACGGGTTTTGTAATTGAACACAATTAAAACGCTAATCGAAAACTCTAATTATTATGCTTATTCGACAAGTGACAAGTCGGGCCGATGGCGATCGCTTTGGCAAGGATTTCGGAGGGACCACCCACTACCCACCGGGGCCGCATTTTTTCCAGCCACCACCGAAGGGGTTGATTTTTTAAACTGATGACGCGCTTTCATTCTGCGCTGTGCAACTTGGCGCGCGGTTGTATGTGTGCCGGCCGTTGATAAATAAATAGAAAAAAAAAAATAAAAAAATATATGTGCGCGCTTTGTCGATAGTGTCCGTGTTACTTTTTCGCCGCGGTATCTCTTGTCTATGGTTCCGCTTCGCTCTGGCCTCGAAAAAGAACTTTTGATGAACAATACAACTTCTACGCGAAGCAAAGTGTTAGAAAAATAGTGTATTAAAAGTGTCGAGCGATCGCGTTTCGATTAATGATATATTAATACGTTTTTAAATAATAAATAAACTTATAATAAATAATTGTTTTATAAATTACGGTTGATTAATAACTAATTTTTAATATCTAAGTCGTTTGATATGGTGGTAAAGAACCGGACGTTTTCATTGGACGAGTGAGTTTGTACGAAGTTTTGCGAAGTTCGAATAAGTTGAGGCGACGGGTACTTTACACTTTCACATACCAAAGGATGATATATGGGACCATAGTGTAGCAACGAAGTATTTGTTTTAAATAAAGTGAACAATTGCTGAAGGTTCGGGGAGAATGACATTGTCTTTCGTAAGTATTTCACAAGATTATTATCATTAGAAAACGTCAATCAAAAGTACTTTTACAATTTAATATTTTAAGGATACCGATTCATATAAAAACTTTTTGGTTATTTTATATTAATACATTCGTTAAAGGTCATACGTTTAATTAAAAAAAAAACAAGTTTATAATTACAAAATTGCTTGAAAATATAAAAATTAACGCTAAGACGTAATGTTTAACCTTAATTATATCCATTATATATGTTCTTTGTACTATAAATAATTATGCATATTAAATATAATCAACAATATCCTTATTTAATTTATCAAGGCCGATATTTAATTACCTTTCAATAATTCATATCGTATATTATTTATAATTTTATAAAGAATAATTACCGCTTGTGATAGGCTCGACTTATGGCTTTGTCTGTACGATTTAGTATGATTTACGCCTAGTTGTGCCCTTCGGTTTCGTCGCAATATCGGTTTCAACAAATTCTGAAAAATAATAACAATAATGTGCAAGGCTAGAAATCTAAATTAAAAAAATTATTAATCAAGTAGATTTTTAGAAGCTAGTATGAGTCGTTATTTAAAAAGATTATAAATATATAGTTGACACCAGTTCATAATGAATATTTTATTCATAAGATCCAACCAGAATAACAGTAGTAACTAATTATTACTATTGCACCAAGTAAATAAAATGTATGTAGAAATTCTAGCCGAATATTGAATTAATCTTATGAATAATAATAGCGTTAGGTTATATATTAAGTTAATAATTTCGATAAAAGCAACACAACGTAAGAATATGTTATGGAAAAAATCCTTATTAATAACTCTTCTAAAATAATCTTCTACCTACATAACACGTAATAATGTTACTAAGCACAATCCCCTGGAAAACATTTTAAGGTATGCCAATCACGAATATTTTTAAATTATTAATAATTCATAATTCAAAGTTAAATTAATAATAAATTCATTAATATGTATTGATTTAAAAATATATCTTAACGAATTGTACGTTACCGTTTTTATATAAATATATTGCCTTGAGGTAATTTAATAAACTGTTTTTAATGACTTATTAATAATTACAGACAAGCGATATGGCCTTTCAAGATATATCTATCGAAATGGGTTTATATAAACAATTGAAGCACGCAGCTTTGTCCGATTGATATATTCTAACAGTATCAAATATGAACTAACGAAATATTTAAATTTAATTAATTAAATATAAGTGATTTTGTTGAGGACTTAATCAAAATGTTCTTTTTAAATAAATCGATTAAGAGTACATATTCCTATCTTTTAATATGAAGTGTTCCAAACCTATAACAAAACTGTGCATTGACTAATGCGCGCGACCTAAGTTTGCTGGTCAAATATTAGGTACAAGCGTTCTCTACTTACAATCTATGGGAACAAAAGGGCGAAATGCGAACTAGGGCTAGCAAGGGTCAATACGTATATCACTCGGCCACAATAACATACATACATAATAGTTTTGACTGTTTCACTTATGTGAGTATTTATGGTGAGCCTAAGTTCAGACAGGCAAGATTTTCTAATAATATAAATAAGTATATAAAAAAACAAGTCTTTAAATAAGTTGCTTAAAATAAGAATAATTTATTCAGTTCATATTATGGTCACATAAGGTAAATAATATTATATATAACAGTTTTATATTACGTTTCTTCATTGGGTCATTAGTGATTTTTTTTTCCTTATTCATTTCATATTAATCTAAACATTACATATTACTAATGAAACGTAAAATACTTAAAAATTACATTAAATTGTTAATTTTCGATTTTTCATTGTTAGTTTAATCGATATATTTCTATTCAAAATTTCATGGGAAGACTATACCTATATACTAGTTGCCTGCTCCGACATCGTACGATAAAAATAAAATTTACTCATATTTTTGCTGAAATTATATCACGGAACCCGATCGCAATCTACTGTATCAAATCTAAACGATCTAAACACACATACAAATACATAAAAAAAACATTAAAATTGAATCAACTATCTAGTACACTATAGCAGTGAGACAATAAATATCAAAAACAATCATTTTAATACACGACCAAATTTCCTTTTCTAATTAATTAAAGAAGTAACTAACTAACAAACTGCTACTAATTATTTCACGGTTCTCCTTAAACCCGCAGATTCGCTCCAACTTCTCGATAGATCTAAAATTGAAATTTTAATATGTGCGAATCAAATAAAAAAGATCCTAGATTAAACTCTCTCTCTCTTATATGATTGCAATTATTATTACAAAATTACTACATAGACTACACGATTTAAATTCCAAAAAATTCAATATGAATTTATTTAAAAATGTGTCTCGAAGTGCACTTACCAAACGTTTCGTAATTTAATTAAATAAATTTAATATTACGGAAGCGCTTGTCTTTCACAATAATTAAAGTCTAGAACAAGGTCCAATTAATTAGCCTAACCAACTCTGAAAGTCGCTAGTTTTTATAACGATTATAATTTGAATTCTGCATCTCATTAATTACTCCAACTTATTATATAATATTTATTACTGTTACTTATATATTTTAATTTAGTCGAAATTTATTTATAGAAACATATAATGTACAAATTTAGAAATATATACATTAAACTGCGACAATTATTGAAATGAAATCAAATAATAAAGATGTGTTAACGAATTGTCTCTACATTGAATTGTCTCATCGGATACTAGAGATTGTTATTGTATTGCACGTGTTAAAGGGTGGCTGTAACATTATCGACTTACTAACCCTTAACTGCCCCTGTGTTATCAGGATAACGCTATAGCTAATGGTGTACTAATGCACAAATTGAACTCAAAAAAATCATGATCAAACCGATTCGCTAGCCTGAGCTAACAAAATCGAATATTCATCTTAGAGAAAGATATTTTTATCATTTAATAAAATACTCGTTCAAACCAATTACTTTTAATCGATGATATCCTATTACCCATTAACAAGTAGACACTAACAGCGAATTATCCTATAAAGCAATTTTTCAGCTGTATCTTATATGGTGATCAAACAATTATGAGATTAGTATCGACTGTACTATCGTGGAATTTACATAATTTCATATCATGTATAACGATAGCAAGTGATCAGAAGTATCGCCTTATTTTCTTAAAAATACTAGCGGAACCAGCGGGTTTAACCGCGAGAAATTCATATAACTTTATAGAACCCAAAAATACACCTTCCATTAATCCCGAGGGTTAAAAACTAGCCTATATCATTCCACGGTTTTGTAGTTTAAGCGTAAAGTGGTCAAAAACAGACAGTTACTCTCACATCCATAATATTAATAGGGATATTTACAAAATCTAATACTAAAACTTGGTTAAGTAATAATTATTTTATCAATCTAATTACAGTGAAAAATAATCGTTTGTCGGCTATAAATAGCTAGCCAGTAGACAAGTTTGTCCATTTATTGACAACGAGCTTTAAATCAACCGATTTTTTTTCCACCAAGTTTAAGGCTTAGGGATGTAGGATCTCTCAACAGCGGCTTTGCTGCCGTTCATTTACGATACAAATTAGCCTACATCACCCTCAAATCCAAAAACAAACACAATTCAAGTAGGAGAACACATTCCGTCACATTTTATAATGACACTGACAATTCCATAAGAAGTAGTATTCTTTATCTTTTGTTTCCTCAACCGTACCAACCAATTTCGTGTCTTCTCCATCCTATGTGACATTGGCGAAATAATCTCTGTCGGCACAACAAAAAGCCATTGACATAAGAATTGAATTATTCGATTGAACTAAAAATTAAATTAAAAAAAAAACCGCTTGATTTCTTTCACCTGTTCTTCTCGGGTCGGGGTGTTTTCTTATCCGAACCGGCGCTACTGTTTCAATTGACCATCAATAAGAAAGTGTAAAACTTCTATATTGAATTCCTCCTTTTGTATTGAAAATATATGTATGTTTAAATGTATTTAATTTGAAATATAAATGAAGAAATCCATGTGTGTCCAGCAGGCGGAGTCGGACCGTGAAAGCGGCGCGAGCTCGCCGGAGGGCGGCGGTGGTCGCGCGCAGTTAGCCGAGCCGCGCACGCCGTCACCGCGCGCGCGCACGCCCCACCAACCGCACTTGAATGGCTCCAGTGAGTTCGTAAAACTGATTTATTTACTTACTAATCATAATCTATACATTTATTATTAACTTACAACTCAACATCAGTCACCTTCCAAATAATAAATATTAAATAAAGCTTCTAAAAACTATTTTTTCAAAGATTAACATCAATATAATTCAAAATCAATTTTAAACGTATGAAAAGTTTTCAAAATAACTTATATTTATCTTGTATAAGAGTTGTTGAATACAGTTTCAATAAAATGCATTGTCACTTAACGATTCGTTCCTCCACAGTGGCATCAATGTTTCAAAACCTTCAGAACCTGGCCAACATGCAGCAGAGCATGCCAATGTCCCAGCAACAGATGTCTCAACAGATGTCACAGTTGGCCGCCAACCTCCAAGGCCTCACGTCCATGCCATCCAACCCCGTCATCAACTCGCCACTGAACTTGAGCGTTAGCGCACCAGGTAAAATATATCCAAGACTTTAAAAAATCTATCAATTACTACAATGCATATAGATTCTCGTCATGATCATAATATATTCTATTATAATAAGTGACCTCTTATATATTCTATTTTCGCGCCGTGTCCAAATTATACATGAATAATTAGGTTATAACCTTTAAGAATACATGAATTGGCTATAATTAAACAGCGCCTGGGAACTTATTATTTAATTCCTTGAACACAAAACCGTTCACCGCTCACCTTTTCAATTATAGACCGCTCCGGGTCACGTATCTAATTCGTCTTTTTCAGCACATTACCATTCTCGACGGACGGTCATTCGTCGTTTAGGAGGGTAGACGACTAATTAGACGAAATGGGATAATCAGAGAGACACGGTTTATGCATTAAAATTGCTCTTAAGTCGAAAATCACTTCCATAATTAGGTGATTACCGAAACCAATCGATTAATGAATCCGAGATAGCGGCTTCTCTAGACCGATCGTTATACCTCACTCGTAATGGGTAAAAAACGTATTTAAATAATGAGAATAATTACTATATTTTTTCACGAACGCACGGATGTAGCTAGCGTCTGTTGCGGGTATCATTAACAGTTTTATTGTCTTAATAGACCTTATTATACATTTTTTTCGGTTCTTAATTGATGCGCCGTAGAAAAGAGCATTTATTATAAAATGTGAAATGTCATGGTTTAAATGAATAGGTTATGTTAATGTCGGATTTAACGGGCTTGTAAGGCATGCAGATAATGTTTTAGATTTTTGTGAGACCGTTTTGTTCGCGGTAAATTAGTCTTGCTCGGTTGCCGATGGATTTTGTGTAATTTTCTATCGTTATTATTATGACGGTGTGAAGGGGTTTTTTTAATGACTATATTATTTTATTGTATCTAATTAAAGGTAGAAAGTCTTATGATACACGATTGTTTCGTGAGTAACGACTCGTTGCTATGACGAATGTTAGTAAAGCAAATAGTCTAAATTTATTATACTTTTTATTACCGATTGAAATTGAATTATGAAATTTTACAAAATTACCTTGACTTAATGGACATTTCAAATATTGTTATTATTATAATTATATTGGTAATGTTTTTAAATTATTAACGGTATTAAATATATCCATATGTAATGATACGTACCATTATTTAATAATTATTATAATAAAACGATTCAAAAATATAAACTTTTTTTTTGTATTCAAGTAATAATAGTTGCAACATGAATTGTAATGAAAGAATATCTATAAAAATCTATTAATCATATGAATAAAAGGTTACATTGTATTAATATTTCTTAGGTATGGGATCACCTAATCCAGTTGGCAACAACAACATGCTGCCACCAGCTATGCCATCGCCTATGCCACAACTCATCTTGGCTTCAGGTCAGCTCGTCCAAGGAATACAAGGCGCCCAGCTATTGATTCCTACATCTCAAGGTATGGAAAACTATAAACTAATATTCACATACGTTATATTGATTTAGATCCCTTTTGATTCAATGGTAAGTACAGTTGTTATAAATATACATTTTTTTAATCAGGGCTCGCAACGCAGACCATCCTAACGATTCCGGTAAACCACGTCAACTCAAACGATCAAATGGTGAATCTAGCGTTGAATAACGGCCAAGTAGTTTCTACGTCCTTAGCCAACCTCCAAGCGATGGCCCAACCTCACCAGTTACTGAACTCCAATCCGCAACAGACGTCAAACATACGACCAAACATGTTGAACCCAACGCTATCGAACGCTCTACTAAATCAGGGCTTGCCAAACTTCTTGTCGAATGGTGCCGCCAACGCCCAGGAGCTGTTACAGGCGTTGCAGCAGCCGCAAGCGAATCACAACCTTCTTCAGACGGTCCAACAGAACAATATGCCTCAACAAATGCAAGGCAGAAGATCCTCTTCGCCAAGGCCCGATAGACATTATAAGGAGAGAGAAAACTTTGAGCGATTCGCAGGTGGCTCTAGGGAAAGGAACGAAAGGGATAATTCTGGATCATCAGCGCTTAACAGTATTAATAGGTAAGTTATATTTATTTAACTTTAATTATTTTCACGGCACCGAACCACTCACTTTAGGACATGATTTTGTTTTCAAATCTGAAAGGCCAATATTGTTTTTAACGAACAAAGGGTTTATGTTTAAAATTCAACTCGTTCACTTACATATAAAAATTTCCTAAATATAACTACACGTGTCTAAAACACACGCATACAAAGCAATCGAATGTTAAAACACGCCATCCTTAACAGAAGAGAGCAATCTCTTCTCTCAAGATTGGGAACAGTTTGCCCAACATTATTACGAGCTATTACTTACTTTCTCGTTTTTCTAAATATAAAAAATCCTAGTAAGTACGTATCGATTTCCATACGAAAGTTTTATAAGCAACTTTTCGTGGTTAATAATAGCTCCCAATTAATAATATCTTAGAATATAGCTAGTTAGTTGTGAACAATTGTTAGTTGACCGTCGAAAACTTTTGCATGCAAACTTTAATATGAATTTGATACATGGAGCTGGCCTGAGATTTTAGTGGCTTCTGTTCGCTGAAGGTAACACCGACAAATGCTAAATTTGACCATTAAATTTTCCTAATAGAAATCAGATATGCAAACCTTACTGGTTCTTGATGATTATTCGAACTAGTTGGTGGCCCCGCCTACACTCGCGTTTTAGGCGATTGTTTACCATGTGTTAGCCAAAGATGCACCCTATGTGATTTCTTGGAGTTTAAATTTTCTTCATACCAAATATTCATCAAATTTTTTCATTGGTTTGGCAGTGAAAGAGCGACGGACAGACAGACAGGCTTACTTTCTATAGAAGTGTAGATTATTGGTGGTTCTGTATAAAATATCATTACTCTTCGATAATGTTGACTTTGTGCAAGCCGGTTTGGATAGTTACTACCATTGCTTTCATTACCGCTAAACAGTAATAATAAGTACCAACTGCTGTGTTCTAGTAGTCAGATACTACTTATACAAGACACATCTTAGTTCCTAGTCGATGACTGTTTATCATCGGGATCCTATTCTTCTGTCTAACTTTTTTCACAAAATTCAATAATAACTTTTAATTAGCACAAGTCATTTATTAATCGCCTTATTAATCAGATGGTTATTTTTATGACATAAACGAACGTGTCCAATGACAATGTAAGAACTAAAGTAAGTGGAATAATATTATAGAAATGTATGAAACACAAAAAATATAAACTTATAGTTATAAATAGTGAGAAACAAAAAAACTGATATGCGAGTTTAGTTATAAAACTGCAACGCATTTTTTAAATTTTGTTTTATAAAAGTTTTAATGGAATACATTCGCTAACTTTTTTTTTGCTGATGATAAATTAGGTATTGAGTATTCTTATGAGTATTTCAACAAAATTCCATATTCTTTGATACTTATTAATTATATAAATGGAATAAGTTGCCACTGTGCTTCGTTTCTTGTAATTATTAATAGTTATCAATCTTATCTTTGTATTCGATTTTTAAATTTAATAGACTAGTTTCTGCCCGCGTCTTCACCTACTTGGAATGGTGGGTGTATGTACACTGTGAAAACGAACGCAGTCTGTGCAGCAAACTTCGCTTCGCACGAACGTTTGATATTAGTTATGTTGCTTCGATTTACTTATTACTTCTTTACATATAAAACCTCTTGTTTAATTGTTTTGTATATTTTAATTATCCTCTAATTAGACTAACGTGTCATAATAGTTGTCACTGTACCACTTCCATTAAATAACTTTCCAATGTAAACAAATAGAGCTAAACGAAGTAAGATAGCTAAGAAATATAAAAACAAACGTATGATTTGAAAAAAAAAAATGTTTACGAACAATATCGAAACAGTTCTGTGTAATAATTCCAAACGTAATGTAAAGAATATTAAATTAAAGAATATTTCAAAACTCGACACAAATAGCAAGAAATGTAATTTAATTAAAAAAATATTATACCAGTTTCACTTCGTATAAAGTATCTATTTCAATGTGTCGTTGTAAATGAATTGATATATTGACAGACGATAGTATAAGTTGCCTTAATAATATGTTAATGCAATTTTTTTATCACATTTATAACCAAAAAAAACGATCAGGATATCTTACCTTTTTTCGCGGAGCGTTCGTGGAACAGTATCGTAGAATGCGTTCATATTTTTAACTGTAATAATAAAACACATATTACACGGCTATTACGAGGTCTATTTTTTAAGCATTCTTGTAAATGCAATTGATTAGGAAGAGTTCCTTTTTATAAGTGGCATTTCTTTAGACTATCATAAGCAAAAAGAAAAACATACTACCGTATATGCACAAAACAATTTTTTTTTTACATTTATGTAACATTTTTATATAATTCCTTAAATCAAAGATCATATGTAAAAGTACTAAAGTAATTTTGCTAGATTATTTGTAAAACTGTTGTAATATTATTTTAAATTAAAGTAAATTGCAGTGTAAGGAAATCAATGAAAGAAAATTACTTTAAATAAAATATAATTTTAAACATGGGATAAATAATGATCAAATATAATAAAAATAAGAATCTCTCCAGCCGTTCCTTTATCTGAAGCCAATACTGGATGTAGGTACAAGTAGATAATTCCTACATTTGTCATCAGAACTGAAATCTGCACTTATAAACTGTGTAGTATAAGGAGATGGCATCTAATTCCATTATATGAATAGACGTATACACTACATACAAACCAACAAACAAACATTGGGAGTTAAATAGAGCCTGTAAAAATTTGTTACTTTGTATGGTAAAGTAATTAAGGCACAAGTGCGATTATGCTTTGTGCGAATGATGGATATATATTATGGTATAAAATAAAATATCACCGCCCTTGAGGGATTAAGCGTTATAACACCAAAGTCAGCCCGAGCCAATGACAAATGTTGGTTGTAATTATGTGACAATGAGTGCAATTAGTTTCTCGTCTGTGTTCGTTACTAATCAACGGTTTGTGTTGGAATGGCCAAGTAGGGTACAGTTAGATGGAATTTGAGAGCTGAACTGTGTGTATCGCTTTTGAGCATTTGCCAAAACTATTATCTATATACACGTTATGAAATTTGTAATTGTTTTACAAAAAAATATTAATTAATTATGAAATTGAACTTTTAATATACGTAACCTAATGGTGATGATGTCTTTCTGAATGATTTCATCCTTTCTGACAATTTTTAACGTGTGTTAAATAATCAAGTGCGTAAGAAATATTCAAGCGTTCAAATGTGTGCAACACACACACACACACACACACACAGGTAGCAGTCTGATAGTAAGGTAGTTTGAAACGATCGGAAAAAGTGTAGATGCAGGACCAATAGTTTTCGTACTTAGTGAGTCACGTGAATAAAACAACTACCTACCCATAAACACTACCAGAGTCTAATCTTCGGATTGCTACTTGAAATTTCTGAAAAAACAAGTTTTTTTATTGTTCCTTACAGGTTATTTGATATAAAAATTAAATAGAACCAATCCTAGCTTCTTTGAGTTTCCAATCACTCTAGCGGTAATACTACATATTTTTTTGCACTTATAACTTGTTTAAGTTAAGGTACCTATTATAATAAAATAACTTCAATTTCACAGAACCAATTGATAAATTAGAATCAGGAAATCAAAAGATAATAAATGAATAGAAATATATTTATCCAAATCAATTATAAATGATATTGCTATAACTGGTAAGTTGTCTAATTATTTCGAAAGCTTATAAACAAAGAAACCAATTACATTCAATAAAAACACTCAATATTAATACACTAAATCGCCAAAATATATAACCGTACCGAATCTATACTATACAATAATATTTTTTAAATTAAATTTATCCAGTTATTGAAATCATCTTTCAATGATTTTAAGTATTTTAATGATTCGTAATCATTAAACATCGACGCCATTGCATTATTTATTATGTTTCTAATTTCATTCCATTCAGTTTGAATGATAAATGAACATCGTGCAATGACAGTATTAGCATTTTAATTCATTTGAAATAAAAAGGTACGGATACCGATCTTATCGGGGAGGGGTGAGGTCCCTTGCTTATTACACGTCATTACAGAACACGACGTTATAATTATAATGATATTGTATTATGACTGAAAATACATTAAAAATTGTATTTCGATATGATTAAAGTGTTTTGAAATGAATTGTATAATAGCATTCGTTATGTGGAATAATGATAATTATGAAATTAAGAACGCAAGGATGACTTGATATTGTTTTGTTTATATAGATAATACATAGGTGTTACATTTATAACTCTTTGAATATTTTGTTCATAAATATATCAATATCACTGCATAGTATAAAACAAAGTCACTTTATCTGTCTCTATATCCCTATGTATGCTTAAAGCTTTAAAATTACGCAAAAGATTTTTATGTTTTTTTAAATAAATAGAGTTTTTCGAGAAGAATGATTTTATAAATAATACATGGAAAATTTAGTAAAGAAACAATGATGATTTTAGAAGTTTCCACTGTGATGTCTAATTATTGCAGTCGTGCGAAGCCGGGACGGGTCGTTAATACAAATATAAAACAATGAAACCTTCATTAAAGTTATCATTATAGGCAATACTTGAAGTAATTGTTTAAAATATTAAACTAAGATTCATAATTGAATCCATATAATATTTATATAATTAACTCGTACACGAAAAACGTATGACGTATTTTTTTTAAATAAGGTCTTAACTAGTTTCCGATTCCGCAAAGTCAATACATTCTTCCTGGGGCAACGTATTAAGTCTATAATAAGATTCCGCAGATATTTTTAACACTGCCAATTAATAAATAAATAACTCATGATAAAAAATAAAGCATATCACTCAATACAAGAACTATGTATGGGGTTCAATTTCTGGGATATATTTTAATTGTATTTTATTAACTTACCTGTAATATTTTTTTGTAAAGAATAGCACTTTTTGAAATTCTTTACACTTCTTACAAAGTTTGGTCCCCACATTCTACTTTCTACCGGTTGTAATATTACATTTAATACAACCTTATATGACGTCATTTAGACCCGCTTGTTTGAGCTTGTTTCAATAAAGTATATATTTATATTTGATATAAAATTATACAATATAGGAGGATACTCTAATATCTAAAAATAATCTAGTTTAAACTTTATTCCGTACAAACTTCAAGTTAATAATAACACTTACAAGCGATAGAACATTAATAAAATTATCAATAGTGGCATATAAGCAGTAATTGGTCACCAATGCTAATAGACATTATCACATGGCCAATGTGTCACCAATTCCCAATTTCCAACATTGGGAGCTAAGATGTTTTGTTTCATGTACCAGTAGTTATACTAGCTCACGCTTCAAACTATAATGGAACAGTACTAAGAATTTCAGCTTATTAGATATATCATAAGTGGGCAGTACCTAATATATCAACATAGTAGTAGATTTCTTCAAGAGTTCTATTTAGCAGTTTTGCCTCGAATAACGCGTAGCTCTTCGCCGGTACTCTTGCGATTGCTCCGTCGAAACACAGGTATACCATTGTTGTATACACACTACGAACTACAAGATTATCTACAATTCTCCGATGACAATGACGGTAGCCGGAATCCGTCAAAAGTACTTCATTATCTATAGCATATATATATCAAAAACGTCCTCAAGTATCTTATATTAAACATTTATAACGAGGAAAATCCAGCACACATCTATAATCTACCTTAATGAGATATTTTATGCTAATTATGGACAGGATGTTCCAACACAGCGTTGTTATAATTACATAACGTCGTTCGAGAACCTCGTGAACAATTTTCTGGTGTTGCCCGCGCGGAAAAATTAAAATACGGCTGTCGTTTACGACATCTTGATTTTCACAAGTGTTTATTTATTAAGTACGGGTTAAATAAGTCCAAACTATCATAGAAAAGTACTTGATTTTATTAAGCTAAAAACTTTTCAGAACCTGCACAACAAATCAATACGACTTGAAAAAAAATTCGTTGTTTTTTTTTAATTTGGCTTTTATTTATGCCAAGAGGGCACAGATTATTGAGCCAAAAAATTGTTCATTGGTTTAGGATTGCATTAATGCGAACGTAGAAAGTTTCATTACTCATCAGTAATAAAGTACAGAACACATGCGCGGTCAAGAAAAACAGATTGCGATACGGAATATTTTAAGAGACCTAAGTTTCCACCAATATCGAATTTAGATCAAGCCAGATAATCACTACAAGATATCGTAGTTTACCGTTGCAGTCAAAGTTTGCGATACGTGTGTACATTTATATTGCATAATGAAAAGTATCAATATAATAATTGAACTCGTAAATTAAGAATCCGTGACGCCTTATTCCCATAATGACGAAAATAGCCAAACTTATACGTAAGATTAGTTCGATATTATATTTATAAGTTTCTTAATTGTATTGTTATTGAAATACCCAGTTGTTTTTCTTAGATTGCGTCAAAGGGCGTTGGGTTAATGTAACGTCCAATACGAGAAAGTTTCCTTATCTATATTTCTTTACTTATATTATAAATGTGAAAGTAAGTCTTGTCTGTCGCCAATGCCAAACCACTGATCCGAATTTGATGAAATTTGATATGAAGCAAACTTGAACTCCAAGAAAGAAAAAAGAAAGAAATTACTTTTCTTGCCTAACACAATACGATACTACAATACTATTCCATATCACCTCGGTTGTCTGGAAGAAATCGCTTTAAAGTGATAAGACCGCCGGTTGTACCATCTTTTCTTTATGTATACTTACTATAAGACTAATCTGTTTAATTTGTGGTGTACAATAAAGTATTTAAATAAATAAAATAAATAAATACGATAACCAATCCCTAAAACGCGAACGGGTGCGTGGAAACTGTTAGCGTTTTTCACGACTGTCTTTTGTCAGCTTCGAATTAAAACTTACGAAAATGTTACTGCTAATCTCTAATTGGAGATCACTCAAACCAAAATAATTCATATATACTCACTCACACATTCTCACTCTCACTCATACAGATGAGTGTATGAAAAAAGAGTTATTGACGTAAACGGACATTCGCAATATGTTTGACGTAGGTTTGTATGTGAACATATAATTAGGTACGCTCAAGGCATTAAGTATTCCAGCGTATAATTACCTTAGCGCCCGTGACGCGTCTAATCCGAGTAATAGTGATAAATAGATCCTATGCGATATCGCGTTTGAATATATTAGAGTTTACGATGCGGTGCTTGGTAATGCTGCTGCCACACTACTTATAAAAATGTTTTAAAACATTAAGTACAAATACTAACATATGTTAGATGCTTCCAGATTCCATACTATTGACAGCGTTGTCATTAAGTACTACATATACTAACATATGTTAGATGCTTCAAGACTATTGACAGCATTGTAAAATTGTCGAGTAACAATTTATCAGTTTGAATCGATTTTCGGAAGTTTTGTATAATAACTGTCAAACTATTTAAACAATTACATATTGTCTGTCTGTCTTGAGAAAGGGGGGGAGTGAAATATAATAATTAAAAGTAAATTAATTTCCAATTAATGCTCAAAAAACCATACATCAATGAGGTTTCTTATTTATTTATATAATTTTACTACGAATACAATTAGACACATTTGAAAAGATAATACATGACATTAATTTACTTTTAATTATTATATGTCGTTAACATTATATTACATGATAATATTTTCTAGCATTTTTGACGAAGTCTCAACTAAGATATATAAAAATAAACTTTGTAACAGTAGTGTGGCAGCAACATAATGCAGCTAGTACGTTCGTCTCAAGGACAATGTATATATTATAATCTGTAACACATACAAACGTGTTTTTTAACATACAGTTTATACCTATATCAAATAACATATATACAAAAAGTTTTTAGTTCGTCTTAATGTACATGACGCATTACGCCATAATTATCCATGTAATAGATTCAACATGAACACAATTAATTTAATTATAAAAATAATAGTTTTCCTTGTATGCTTAAGTACAGTAAATTAAAAAATAATCTATTTATAATGTCATTTTCTTAAGTTGATATCGTAAAAACTAAAATAAATATTGAAATAATGAAACATAATTTAAATTAAAATAATTAATATTCAAAAATTACTCGTAAACATTTCAAACGGCTTATTTGATTCCTAACACGCTAATGTAACAATGAAATTATGTACAAGATTTTACTATTCGATTGTACCGTGCATCCATTAAGTGAATTTATATGTGTGCGCGTAGGTACTTCAAAGACATTAAGTTAATGCGACCTCATAATTACTGGCTGGAAGCATTAATTCTCGCATCTATAATTAAGTTTAATACCTCATTTCTGTTGGCCTACAATCTAGATAAATATTGTATGTCATTTGACGTCTATTAAAGTTACATTATAATGTTGAATCATTGTGAAATACGGGCGTAACGATTTTTTTTTAGTAAGAATACGTTTTACTTCCGAGGCCGAATTTGAATAAAATTATACTTGGAAACATACGATACGTTAAATTGTTTTTAATCGTTGCGTACACCGTATGGATCTATTCACTGGCTCTTCCAGGACAAATTATCGATGTGCATTAGTATGTATGACTAATACTTTCAATATGTCTTAGTATGTCTAAAATTATTAATTTAAGAATACATATAAATTAGTCACGTAAATTAATTTGAGCTGAGATTTCCTAGTGCTTAAAACGCGAGCATTTTAACCGATGATTACGGGTTCAAATCCGGGCAAGCACCACTGAATATTAATTTGCTTAATTTGTCTTTATAATTCATCTCGTACTGGGTGGTGAAGGCAAATATCGTGAGGAATCCTGCATTTGGCTAATTTCATAGAAATTCTGCTACATGTGTATTCCATGTTCCAATCCTTCTCTTCAAAAGGCAGAGGAGGCTTTTGCCCAGCAATGGGAAATTGACAGGCTATTGTTGTTGCTTACAAATTATTTTATATATTAACGCACGTCGATAGTTTATTTAACATTAAAACGACGCACCTTCGTGATTGAACAGATATACATATAATTAAATCACATAATAAGTTGACATTGTTTGTACTTGTTAATTCCTAGAAATGTTATAAAGTATTTCTAATATTAAAACACATTATCATTCTTATTTATTTATCGCTAGCGATTACTTAGATAATAATTATTAGCATATTAGTGTAACTTTATATATTTGAATATATAACTAGCATCAGCAAAAGTAGTGTTGTTAATTAATTAAACATTAAGCATTTATATATAATTATGCAATAGACACAATATTTACTATTATTATTTTTTTAAGTAATGATTAAGAGCCAAATTTTGCCGTCGAATATTATAATATTCCAAGTGTTGCTGTCGTGCTGTGGCTTATATAATAATGGGCATAAAAGACATGAACCGTCATTGGTAACCAAAATTAGTATATTTGTTATTCCTGGTGTATTAGCACGACAAGGGCGCAGGTACTGTCTGTCTCTTTACAAACATCTATAAGCATTGCCGCTAAAATATACGTCCTGTTATCACGTCTACTAACACCAATATTTGGCTGATGATAAAAGTGTCAAGACTACAAGCATTCGTCCGAATAATCATGTAAATAATGATTTTAAGTAATAAAAAGCCTGCGTTCCAGAGCGAGAATTCGTACGTATATTTCACCCTATATAGACATTGTACATGTTTTTATCTCCAAATTATACGATGGGAGTTACAACGTGTGAAACAATCGGAAAACCACGCTAATTATAATTAAGATAACCTTTGAAAAAACAAAATTATCCTGTCATGTTGCTTAAATGCTTATTTGTTTAAAAAATATATTCACGCTGTATATAATTCTGACAGCTGACTGTGACTAATACGAGATTATTGTAATCGTGTAGTCACAGTTTCGTTTAGTCGCCCCCGGTTACGAGGGGGGGGATACTCAGCTAGGTTTAAAAAGTAACATATTTGCTGTACCAGACTATAATGTTAAGACTTTGTAAAATTTAATGTAGATCCGTTGAGTTGGTTTGGATTTATTAAACATTATCACATTACTATATCAATATATGCTGCAACGTTTTATACGTAACGCATTGCTCAAAAAAGGTTTTTAATTCTGTCATATATTTTAGACTAAGAACGCTTCGGACATTTCTTTAAGAAAAATAATCAATTCAGCTTGGTGTGTTACGATCTTAAACGAGTATTTTAAATATGAGAAGAATTTCGTATAAACGAACAGATAGCTTAAGGCGCTTGTAATTATTGCGTTATAAACGTTAAAAGCCGTTTTAATGCGCTTTATTGCTTGACATAGCAACACGGGGTGTGTTGCCAATTTTTGATTCGATATACCATTAAATTTATTTATATTAATTAGACAATTAGAGAAATTACCCTTTCTTATTAAAATATTTTCATAGTAATTAATTTACATGATATACTACATAATATATAACATAACTTTGTGTAGCCTTAGTATTAAATCTTAAAGATAAGGCTTAGACTTTTAAACTATTTTCCAAGAATACATTTTCGAATCGATTCAGTTGAGAAGTTAACGTATCAATACTAACATAAAAAGAAAAAAAAATCAAACAAAAATTAATCTAATCACAGATAATAAATAAGCTTTTTAATCTAGAGTCTTGCAAGAAATGATAAGAAACAAAATGATATCACGAGATGTTTCGTTAATAAAATAAATGTATTATTTCTATTATTATAATAGTACTAGCGACCCGGCTTCGCACGGGTACTTTATATGTACATTATGGCCAAATTATATAAAATCATTTTAAATTGTAACCTACGTGTTATTCTGTTGTACATTCTCTATTATTGTAAAATATTAATCAAATCGGTCCAGTAGTGTTATCGTGAAAGAGTAACAAATATACATATATCTATCCTCACAAACTATCGCGATTATAATAATCCGTCATAACCCTTACGGAAAACGACATCATCTTACCTAAGAAGCGGCAATAGATACTTCATACCAAAAAACCGGAAACACATCTCAATGTCATCGTAAAAACAATCGTGCCTATCGAAACTAGTTACATTTTTTTTTTATGTAGATTTCGTTTCAATAAAATGTCATTAATTACAGGCCGTAATACAACTTCTTAATTGTAGCCGTCACTTTGAATACTAATAATCGCTAACAATGCACATACAAGAAAAGGTAAACATTAATACACGTTATGAATATCAATAGAGTTTTAATGTTAAGAAAACTAACAGAGTTTTTATTGGTACCATTATTGTATGAAATTAGCAGCTAATATTCGTTATTAACAAGACACAGTTGGTTTAAAACCTACAGCTGAGCATAACCTCTTAAGTATTTAAGAGCTTGCTTCACCACTCTGCACCACTGCGGAATAGTGGGTAATGTTGCAGAAATGCATAAAAGAGTGTTATCCTTCAGAGAACAATATGAATTAAGCTACTCAATTATTGGCTATATCCTGGATTTGAACCCCCACTATTTAAGTATAAAACATATGTCAATCTTATAATTGCAAATGATAATGCTAATAACTTGGCTGAACAGATCTATGAATATTTTTTTGCCCGGTATTACAATTGTTTTCTTTTTCTGTTTTATTGTAGTTTTCTTCTAAATTTTAAACGAATCAAATCGCAAAAACAAATGCAAAGGCGCTATCTAAAAAACTCTATCAAAATATCTTATTCAGAAAATTTCCTACAAGTTTCCGTTTTCCATAAAAACCGACAATTTTATTGAATTTTCATGTAAAGAGGTTATTTTTACCTGCAACAAAAAACTCTCAACGATTTTACTATCACAAAAGAGGTCGTGTATGTCAAGAGATTGTAATTTTTGCACCAAAACTGTTATTTTCAAAATAATTATCTCCAAAAGGCGTAGTTTCGTCGAGAATCCAACGCGTTGATAAATTGAAGGAACAATTAATGTTCGCATAGTTGTGTGAGTTAGTCGAGTGTGTGGGGTTTGATGTGTGTGTGTGGTTTTATTCTAGTGGAGACGTGTGTGGCAAGGAAATTGGTTCGTTAAATAAATGTGCATTATACCCAACATGAGTGAGTTTAGTAAATTACTTTTATAGAATATTACATATTAATTTTTTCATAAATATTTTCATTTACGAAGCTTATGAAGTAGATTTAATAGTTTTCTATTACATTATTTTTTAAACTTACCTACGCTTAAAATTTTTAATAAATAAGAACTCATTCAAGTGTGTCAGTGACATGATTTTGCAAGAAAAAAAAATTGAAACGTTACATATGATATTGTTTGCACTTATATTCGGCTTCGAAGTTTTTTAACGCGCACAAAGTAATCTCTCGATGTTTATCACACTATAATATAACAAAACTGAATTATAAAATGGATTAAATTAAATACATCGACAAAGCGTGCACTATGCGATTGCATATCAACATTAAAAGTCAGTCGTATTTGTTGTGTGCAATGCAACGGATGAGGCCCTAATTAGCCCGCAATTACCACTAATGCAACGACGCACTTAATGAAACGCGCCTCATTTAAACATCGCCTCACCGCTCGCGACCAACTTACAACACTATTGTTGTCAGAGGGACTTGAACCGTTTTAAAAACCTTCCTTTAAAATGAGACAGTGTTTCACTATTGTGATTATTTTATAATTAAGCACGTCACACACGATATGTTTAATTTTTTATCTTAAGATTAAATATCTTTCGAAATGCAATTTTATTTAACAAGAATTCTTTTGACTCTTACACTATTTCTCACTTGAGAAAAGAAATTAAATGGCTTATTATATTCTAGTTTCACTTACAGCCTTCTGAAATTTAATCAAATTTAATTTTTGTTTCATTCGCATTAAAATACGTAATTTAGTATAGATACTAAATTAATATTAAAGATATATGAAGACTAAATATTATTTCATATACTATCGTATCTTAAAATCCCAGAACCTATATATAATGTACATACATTTATTACATATAATTGTAATTAACTAACATGACTGTATTTTTAAATGTTGAAAAAGTCTAACTCCTTCCTGAGCTTCTTGCCTTTTCTTTGTACTAGTACTTGTATTTTGATTTTTTTTATTTTATTCATTGTTGAATAAAATGCCTGTTAAACTGGATGCTCGGAAGTCATACCACGGCCTAAAATTAGTGCTTAATTTAAAAAAAAAAATTAGGAAAACACAATAGATTTTTTTTTATAATATTAGCATCGTGTGTGAAGCGCTTTAAGCCGCTTTAAGTTTAGACTTAAAATTATGCTTCAAGTTGCACACTTGCAACAATGTTGCCTTTATAATTAAAACGCATGCATTTTTTATCTTTTCTTGTGGAAGCTAATTTTAGTGAGGTTTGAATTTTTGTTTCATTACATTTTATCTCATTAAGATCGCATTGGAAATATTTATCGTCGCTAAAATACATAACATTAATATAATATATATCAATTTCATTCTAACTTATAAAAATAAAATGTCAATGTTTAACCTCAAAGCATAAACTAGTTATTAAAAAAAAAAAAAAACAGTTACGCTAAGATGATTTCTCAAAGCAACATAAATGTAAATGATTAAACGGGATAGGTTTTTATGAATAACATATGTAACAATTATTTTTAATTAGGTTATAAAGACTTTTTTGTAATGTCCTAATGTACGGCGGCCAGCATTAAAGACGGCAATCAGATACCATTGCGTCACCATCACTTAATGCCAATCTTCTAACTAAACTGAGAATTCATTTACAAAATTGAACAGATTTAATTAGAAAAAAACATACAGATTTGAACCTACGAAACTGGCAGTCCACTGCACTCTAACATCTTAACTTTCGTCATTCGTGAGAAGCTGATAAAAGTAATTAATTTTGTTGTTAAGGAAAAATAATGATATCGACATTTTTATGACTTCTGTTTAAGATAATATATTATAGCATTCGGTGAAACGGCGTTAAGTGTATAAATTAATATTAATGAACGTACACAATGTTTCTTATGTAGAATTAAGATTTTATCTACAAATTTTGTTTAAGGGTAAGTAGTTAAAAAAAAATTGTGTCTCATGCTACCTTGGCAATAAAATCAAAATGTATTTTTGAATTGTCATTTTACAAACTATATTAAGTGAAGATACCACCGATTCGAGCAAGGTACTTTTATCCACATTTAAAATATAAAAATATGTTAGCCAAATACAATTATATATGCATAATGTATATCCGGTCAGAAAGTCAACAAGTATTTACTCGACCTATGTCATAAAAAGATGTGTTTTTTCCAAAATACTTGACAATCTCTGTGTATGTATCTAATTAAACTAGGTAAAAACCTTTAGCTTGTGATTTGACCTGTCTCATATTGTGGTCAGTATATAAGTAAATAAAATTATATAATATTAGTACTTATTACAATTGTTTATGAAATATTAAGATAATACCGACCCTCATGAGGACGTAATAAGTTGTCACTAGTACCTACCTTTAATGAAAACGCACATACTAAAAAAAGCTATCTAGAGCGTTTAATATACTTTAAATAGTTTTGTTACTTTATAATTTCTTGAGGAATATTTGAGAAATTTATATTTATCAATAAAATATACCATAACGTAGTGTATTGTTCGGGGAATTATAAAAAATACATATCACTTATAAGAAGTTGTTACGTTTATAGATAGAAATTATTACAGTCGGGGAAACATCTGCGCGGAAAGGTCGTACATTCGATTTTTTACTAAAAACTCACCAACGACGTATTTAGTAATATTTTTAAACTTTTTCATCATTAAAATTCCCGTAATCATCAATAGTTACATGACTTAAGTTACTTAGTATTTTGAATAGTTCATCGTCGTTTTTTAATTAAACGAAACGTGTTTATGCTTGCACAAAATATAAACTTAATTGATTAATTTTCTATTAAATTAATCAATTAGGTAGATATTTTGAATTTAAATTAAGCGCCGAGATGACCCAGTGCTAAGAACGCGTGAGTTTCGACCGATAATGGCGGGTTCAAACCTAGGCATACACCACTGAATTTTCATGAGCTTAATTTCTGTTCATAAACCATCACGAGCTCGGCGGTGAAGGAAAACATCGTGAGGAAACCTGCATGTGTCTAATTTCATAGAAATTCTGCCACATGTGTATGCTACCAATCCGCATTAAGGAGAGCAGGAAGGAAATTTACAGGCTCTTGTAGCAACAACAATCAGCAGATTAATTTCATCTGTTATCATTCTCTTGCTCTTATATACATATGTATTGCTGTATTGCGTTAAATGAGTAGCTGACGGTAGTGTTTTTGACACGGTAGGATTCCACGACGTCACGCGTGCGTTTGAGGCAATCACGACATCGATTGATTGATGCGCTAAACAAAAACCTCCTTATTATACTCCTCTCACAACACAAGTTGCTCCATAGCTCAGTTATGTTTAAAGGGAGAATATGAATACCGAAAATTATGCGAAATTTTTTTAAGAAATTCGAAATTATATGTTGTTTGATATTTCTGCACTTCAGTTAAATATCTGTTATATATAAGTATAGAAATGTAATGGTATTTTTTTGGTTAATATTTAGATTTTTCAAGAAAGTATATAAGAAGTTTAACCAAAGGAAGTTTATTGACTATTAAAACTAGCTAAATAATAACAAAAAACTTAGTTTTTAACCTGTCAAAAAATTGGGTCAAAATTAGTTATGTCAATATAGTCAGTATGTCAGTATAGTTTTGTCAGTAACAGTAATATAATGGTATAATCTTCTGTTTCCGTCCTGATTAGTGAATTAGGACTCCTTATTCCTTCCGGTGTATGCTGGAAAAAAAATCTCTTGCAGGGATCAAATCAAAATAGTATTTGTTCTATTAGGCTCATCAAAGAACATTAGTATGTCAGTAAACAAGATTTTTTTATATATATATCCTGCCTAGAAATCAAGAAATACAAAGTCCACGCTTATCGCCATTTATTTATGATGAATATCCTTATACAATGTGTTGTCTTTTGAGAAGTATTTGTTATATAAAAACTTTTTTCAACGAACTTTTATTCCCCAGGCTGGCAGCATCGAACGGGGAGATAACGATCACAACATCTCATTCGAACGCTGGCACGACGAGCAGCGCCGGCAGCGTCGGCTCCGGGCCCACGGCCTCACCGCACCCGCCCGTCAAACTGTCGCCCGGCTCCGTGAAATCACCGGCGCACGACGATGGAGATCTACTGGCTGACTCGCCAAGTGAGTACAGCTGCCATAATGACACATGTCATAGATATTTTGCCGACGTTTTACAGCGATTTTTTTCGGGTATGATTATCTGATTGATACAAATCGTTATTATTCAGTATATAGACTAGATGGCTTTATCCTATCATACAGGATAATTTGTATTATCGGATTAGAAGAAGTAGATCTTAACTGTTGTTATAAAGGAAATGCCTTATGACGACATAAAAAAAGAAAAGATCATGACACGTCTAAGTGGAATGGTGGTTTTCGCTCTTTAGGGCATAAAATGTGTCTTAAAACGAATTCTTAAGCACCTTACGGATGGTCTGTATTTTATACTAGATAAAAAAATATACCGGTCGAATTGAGAACACTCCTTTTTTTGAAGTCGCTTAAAAAAGAAATTTAAATTACTAATGGTGACGTATCCAATTTATTACTTATTATAGAGTCAAAAAGTCGTGAAATGTCAGGAAGTGTCAAGCGACATTAACTGTAATACGTATGACATTTAAAGGATACACGCGTCAAAATAGCGTATCACCGGAAGTAATTTACAACATACCACCAGTAAGATACGAGACTATACGAGTTCTTATAGAAGGGCACTGCTGAAAATATTTTCATAAACAGCTTAAACTCTACAAAAGCAGCCTGTAAAAAGGCCTTTTTAGGAGAAGGTTCGGAACATATTTCACCACACTACTCCAATACGGGTTTGTGGAATACAAATGTGGCAGAATTTCTATGAAATTAGACACATGCAGGTTTCCTCACGATGTTTTCCTTCACCGCTCTAAAACAATATAAACTCTATACCCAATGACAAATCGAGATATATATTTATATTTACAATTAACAAAATTCGATCGACACGATTTTTATATTCCTTAAAGGTATTTTTACTAAAAGAAGACTAGTCGTATCAAGTTCGTATCGTATATTATAAATTAATCGATTTAAAACAAAGCAAAACGTCAATTACAAACTGCGAGTTATTTTAGACTTTTGTAATTCAATTGTACTCATCCATAAAAGTTGTTCGTTCTAAGCATAGGCGATCCATTAGCCGACTGGAACTTTAACAATGTATAGTTATTTCAACTAATACTATAAAGAGTTCGAAGTCAGACAGTGTTTAGAGTTAGTCAGTGCGTCGGTAACTGAGTGCAAAGTCGATTACGGTAGACACGAGACGCGGAGTACGTCTGTGAACGTAATATGAATGCATTTAGATAAATCGTATATTTGTCGCTTATTTTTTATTATATTTTTTTATTCTTTTTTACACCAACTTTAGTTTGGTATACTCAATTTAGTAAATCACAAATTGACTAAAAAACATTATTAAGACTAAATTAATAAATAAAAAACGCCTTGTGTTAGGCTCGATTTCCATCACAGGACACTAATTATTGTAAAGAACAGCTTTGTAAATCTGTTTACATGAAAAGAGAAACTGTGCGAAGTCCTTGTCGTTTCTTCTCGCTATAGGCTGTTTTCCAAAACGGTTGTTGAATTTAGGCACGTAGTACGATTCAAAAACGCTTAATTGTGAAGTTTACTTGAATAAAATTGATTGGATTTGAAGACTTAATATTACATTATACCAATGGATTAACATTGTAAGATGCAGGAATGCAACAGGCGGCCTATCGCTACAACAGCGATCTCTTCCAAGCAACCTTTGGGCAGTGGGCTGGTTGTAAAATAAATTGGAGCACAATAATTTCATTAAATAATTAATACTAGCGATAAGCTGCAATTCTACTTATGCCATTTCTTTTTAAAAGCATTTAGACATAATTTATTATTTTAAAATGATAACAAATATAATAACTTGGTTTAAAGTATGAGTTTGATACAAAATAACGTTTTTCTAGCAAAATAAAAAAGTGTCAAAGTACGTCCTTTTACATTAACTGAAATACTATCATTCTCATCGTCGTCCATGTAATAAGTCATGTCGTAATCATATTTATGCAGTTATCTGCATAATTATTTACTGCCTTCATATTTATTATTCAAATAGTGTATGAAATGGTTAAAATTTATAATGAAGGCTAATGTTTATAAAAACATACCATAAGGCTTACTTAGGAAAATGAAAAGTATGTTATAATACCTTCATTACATAGTATAAAACAAAGTCGCTTACCGCTGTCTGTCCGTATGTATACGTAGTTCTTTAAAATTACATAACGGATTTTGATGCGGTTTTTTAGTAGATAGATTGATTCGAAAGAATTTATGTATATTACATGTACAACATGGTTGAGAAACACTGATAATATTAACGGTTTTAAAGTGATGTAAATAAACATATTTTTCATGGTGGTAAGGTTGGTGGCGCATTGACGATGTAAGGAATAGTTAATATTTCTTACAGCGTCATTGTCTATGGTTGATGGTGAACACTTACCATCAGGTGGCCCATATACTCGTCCGCCAACTTATTCAATAAAAAAAAAAAACACTTGTACCCGTGCGAAGCCGGACCGGGTAGCTAGTTTTTTTTATAAAAAAAGATTTTATTATGCATCTATACAATTGGTCCTGACTGACTCAATATGAACACTTCAGACTATATCACTTTCTTTTACATAAGTTTCTAACAATACAATCGGGCTGGAATACTTTTCACCTTAATGGGGTCATCGTATTTTTTTTTACAAGCCGTGACCTGAGGTTACAAACTATAAAAATGAAAAAAAAAAAGATTTTAAATACAATACCCAGGATATTGATTTTTAAATATAAGTTTATTACATAAAATTAATACATAAATATTAAAAGTAGTTTATATGTTACTAGCGACCTGCCCCAGCAATGCTGATACTAAATATAATACCGAATTTGTTTATTAACGACTTCACATTAGAATCTCCTAAAATTGTCAGCGTTTCTTTGTTGTCCATGTATTAAAATTAAAAACCTTCCTTTCGAATCACTCTATATATGAAAACAAAACGCATCAAAATCCATTGCCTAATTTTAAAGATCTAAGCATACATTGGGACAGATAGCGGTAAGCGAGTTTGTTTTATTGTATGTAAAGATTCTGAAAATAAATCAATTCATACGTCTATTTTAAGCGGCAGACATCTCTTTGTATATTTATAATTTACTATTTTTATTGGCCCATTTTGTTATGGAAGAACTGAAAGGCTAACTTGTGTATTGTCGGACCTATTAACCTACCGTCTCGGCTAGACTTTTATTTCTGTTACGTGACCTTAAAACTAGCTAGACCAATTTGTTATTTCAGATCTTCACTTAGACTTAACTTTTCACCTTTTGATTGGTAGAACGGGCTACTTCTCTTGTTTGAATAAAAAGTTATAAAATAATATTAGTTCATTAATATAATTTTTAACTTTGCTATTTTAAATTACTGGTGTATAAATATATCAGTATTGTATTACAAATGAAATGCAATAGTTTTTTTATGTTACATAATAATATTGTACTAGGTTTGTGATAAATGCTTTTACAAGAAATACATTTGCTAAGAGATGGTAATTTTGAAATGAAGCGCCTTGGAAGCTAGTCTAACAGTCAACACAGCCTTAGTAGTGCAATTACGAGCTAGGTAAAAGTTGTTTTAACACTCTGAAATTAATTTGTATCACTTGATCAATAATTTACGATACTTTAACAAAGAAATATGAATATAAAACCTGTTCCATATTAAAAATAAAAAACATTCGTTCGATATTTGATTTTTTTGTATCGATCATTTCAGTATCGGGACTGAAGAGGTTATATAGATTTATTCAAAACACCAATACCTGCAATTTTGTTTCTACTCAACTTAAAAAAAAAACAACAAAAATCCATTCTTCGAAATACTAAACTCATTACGCATTTGTCGATCTACAAAATAGCATTACTAGTTCCATAACGTAACAAATGCACAGTTTCGAAATGAAACACGTGTTTATGCTGAGGTGGGACTCAGACGGCTAATTGTTTGATAATGAGTGTATCGATTCAATGCTATTTCTCGTTTAACCGATCTGATGTGAGCTAATTACTTTTAATGTAAGTCGACGATGGATATGTTGACTTATAACTCGATTTGCAAGAGGCATGTACCACACGTTTGAGCAAATATAGGAGCCAACTTGGTGACTTAGGAATCTTTTTTGACGAGGGAGATACTTCTTTAATGGTTTTTCTTTTTCGTTAGCACAGCGAAAACTTAAATATATTACTTACAGATATATGTATATGTATTGACCATTAAAAAAAGACTTTTAACTTTAATCCAATAAAAACATGTTTGAACATATTGATCTAGGTCCAGGGTCGATGAAATACGAAATCTTATACATAAAGGCCTCCAAATTTTGTATAACATAAAATGATTTGTTCATCCTAAATTACTACAAACATTGCTATTGTCAATTAATTAGTAATACACAATCAAGTGTCCTATTCGCCCGAACGTCTAACATAATCATAAAACAATAATAAAATAAAATAATACACAAACAAGAATAGATAGATAGAATATTTTCTACAACATTTTATTGAATACAACAAATATACAATCACGAAATTATTCAAAAGTCATACAAATCATACTCGTCGGTATGCCCTGCAGTAGGTACGTCTAATTATTTACTTCAACATTTTCCTTCAAAATGTCTCACTTTAAATTAAGAATTGCATACATTACGAAATTACATATTTATGCTTAGTATATGTTATCGACTACTTGAAAACAATGATGATACATTGCAACCAAAGTCCATTTTTTTTATGGTATATATAGGTTGGCGGACGAGCATATGGGCCACCTGATGGTAAGTGGTCACCATCACCCATAGACAATGACGCTGTAAGAAATATTAACTATTCCTTACATCGTCAATATGCCAACAACCATGGGAACTAAGATTTTATGTCCCTTGTGCCTGTAGTTACACTGGCTCACTCACCCTTCAAACCGGAACACATAATACTGAGTACTGTTATTTGGCGGTAGAATAACTTGTGAGTGGGTGGTACCTACCCAGACGGGCTTGCACAAAACCCTACCACCACATACACATAAGTATACTCGATATTTAAACATTAAACTTATTATAACATATTATAAGATACTAGCGACTCGCCCCCGGCTTCGAACATATTAAATATACTATCCAATATTTTGATGTTCAATATTCACAGCTTTATAACTCATATTGATCTATATTAAATGCACTGCGTATTTAAGGTACTTAATTGGATAGGGATTAATGCCAGATTGAATAAAATTGCTTTGTAAATAAGTGAAGGATAAAAATGGTTATTTTGGGTTATCTCCAAGATATAGACATATATCATTTATGATTTTTTGTAGACCTTTTAAGGGTTTACAACAATGTTGTACATAATTTTGATCTATCTCGTAGGTTTTCAAAAACAGTATTTACCTACGACATCACATTAGAAACCTCTTAAACTATCTGTTTTTCTTTACTATATTTAACATGTATTATATTATACATAATATAATACTTCATCTTGATCAAATATTTTAAAAAACGCATCAAAATCTATTGCGTTGTTTTGAAGATCTAAGCACAAATAGACAGGACAGACAGAAATCGATTAACGACTTCGTTTTATACTATGTAGTGATTTATAACAAAACAAATGATATAAAAACATAATAAATTCCCAAAATTTTCCAACCTAGCATAACATAATTTCCATACATTACAATTATAAGGTTTAAGGTTAACGTGAAAGATTAACCTTCTTTGTTAAATATTTATTCAGTAACTGAATTTAAGAATTATAATTATACATGAACTAGCATTTGCTAGTCAATATTTTGATATTCTTGCATACAATGGATATAATACTACTTACACTGATTCAGGAATATATATTTTATAAATATTAAACATAACTCATAAATAATTAATAACAATTATTGATGTTGTTTTATTTATAGATTATTTTAACTACAGGACATGTTAAGACAGCTTAACAACTTTGTTATTGAAGTACTGCTGAAAATATTTGGTCAAATCATGAATAATCTTGAGTATTTATTATGGATTCTTTAAAATAATGACGTGTTTAAGGCAAAATTGTCATCGAAACTTTGAAAGTAAAATTAAACACATAACTTAGTTAAGACATGGCTAAGTAGTGTAGGAATAGTGTTATACTAAAAACAGATATGATACCAGTAAAATTCTACCACACATGTGGCAGAATTTCGTTGAAATAAGACACATTCCTCACGACGGTTTCCTTTACCACCGAGCTCGAGAACACATAAATTAAACACGTGAAAATTCAGCTCTTGCTTGGGATTGAACTCGAAATCATCGGTTAAGACGTACGCGTTCTAATCACCGGGCCATCTCAGCTCTCTAAATAACTATTTATCTATGAGATATTTTCAAAATACTTTCTAGACAATATCGTGTCCGTGTCGTGATGAGAGAAAACGCCACTTGCCTTGCCCGAGGGCCCAGTTCTATTGATTACTATTTAATTCGTTGTTAGTGGATACAATTACTAAATTACTTTGTTCCTCTGATGTTTACTGGCAGCACTAATTTGTCTATATTAAATCGATAGGATACTTTCGGATGAGACAGACAGCTACGTTTGCCTCGATGAATTTTATATAGCGAATGTTAGGTGAATTGATAACGGCATTTCGGTACAGTCTTGGCCAATAAATAATTCCATTTTTAAAATTTTATTACAATACCAATGCACGAACTTCAATTTATTAAGCTTGAGTTATTTTATTTTTTTAAATCATTAAAAGGTAATTATAATTTATAAAACGTCATTTATATATACTCGGTATTTTAAGATAATTAAACTCAGTGCATAATTTTTCGGAGAGATCGTTTTTCACATCACCTAACTTAAACGTGAAACATTCGTAATATAACATAGATAGAATACCTTTTCATACATAAAAATGTAGCCAATTTCACGATCGACAATAACTATTTCCCAGAATTTTAATCTTGAATTTAAAAATTTACAAAAGCGGTCAAAATAAAGCCTAAGTGGCGACATCAAAGGGGCCGACTCGCGCCGCATTCTCGTCTCCGACTAAATTAATTAATTAACTAATTAAAACCCATTACAAATAATTAACGTAGTCGATAAAATTGAACACGATCAATAAAAAGAACAAAGAATACTGGTCCTCTACCAGCTTGTTTCGGCATCGGGTCTTTTGTATACGATAGTATATTGTCTTTGCATTTCAATAAATACACATATTTCCGTATATAGAAGAATTCACTTTATTCATACGCTAGCATCTTTAAATTAATTTGTAGTTTTATTACCGAATGGAATTCAACAATACGTCCCGCACTTGTATATATGAAATAAAAATATTTGTTGCGTTTGGTGTCTGTTTAATTCTAAAATAAAAAATGAATATTTTGCATAATTAAAAATATATAATATATTTACAAATAAAATAATACCAGCTATCTAAAATATAATTAATAAAAATAAAATAGTTTATATTTAAGAAAATACGTTGATTTGATATTATTTAAAAAAAAATTAATTAAAAACATTCTATTTTGTATTTCTAAACAGAAATACAAAATATTTAGTTAAACTTTTAAAACAACAATTATATAATTTTCATTAGGCATCCGATAATAGATATTCCATAATGAAATGGGATTTTAATTACAAATCGAATCGAAAACTTCGATAATATTACGAGGGTAAAACTTAGAGCGCCGTTTTATTCCTCCAATAAACTCTCGAAAGCACTCAAATGGTTACTTTAATAATATAAAATTAATCGATACAAAGCTATACCGTTCTAAATCGTAATTGTACCACGAAATAAGTCGATTCGGCGCGGATAATTTGATCTATTAACAATGTTTCACAAATTTTTAATTCGCGTATCGAACTTTAATGTGCCAACGATTTTGTTCCTTATGTCATTGACATAGAATCTTAATACACATCATATAATACGAATACTTTAATTAAGGACAATCAACCGTTGAATATAAAACATCGATACGACGGTCGGTTTCTATAATCGTTGAATATTTCGTATATGGTGTTAGCATGTGAGAACCGCATTAACGAGCTTTCAACAAACGCAAATCTGATATTAGTGTATCATTTTGAAGAGGAAACTATTTCGTTATTAACTGTGAAAAGCTGTTCGAAAAACGAAACGAAATTGAGATCGAATTCGATACATAATATGGTTACATTTAACGGACATAGAGTAACATTATCATCACGCAATTCATATGTTTTTTCTAGTAACGTCGTTACGTACAAAGTAGGGAAATTTCTGTTAAATAATTATGAAAGCTATCTGAAGATCTGTTACTCTGTTTTAAATGATTATTATCACTAGTCAACTTGAGTCTGAGTTAAGTTTAATATTATATTTATATCCTGTATATAATATAAGGTTTACTTCCCAAATCTTTAAATGAAGTTAAAAAATAATTGCAAAAGTCGATACAAAAACGCTCAACGATTAATTTCGAGACAGCGTTCCCCTTGTAAACAGGCCAATGATCAGGTAATACCGATCAGAAAGTTCGTTCCATAATTAAGAACGTACATATCTAAAACACGCCAATACCGAAGAAAGTAACTGCCAAAAATACTTAAATGGCATTACTTTTTAAATTGTTCTCTTACACGTAACGCGGGTCAATAAACGTTCGGACAGAATACACGCAAACCGTAATTGTATCTAATTAATTTATAACATGTATTAAACAATTAAGAGTACGGTATCTTGATGCATTAGTATTGAATTCGGCGCGCCATAGCTACCACCGCCTTTTAGCCAATTGACTTATCTTTGTAAATTAATTAATGGGTGCGTCTCATCACGCGATACTGGATAATTGGGAAACAAACTCACAATTGGTATTTAGCTGTTTTCAAGATAAAGACATCGAATAAATGAAATAAATGAAAAAGTAATGAACAGAGTACAGCCGAATAGTTAAAATTCGTCGAGTGTAATTATGACAATCAAATCATTAAATTCATGCCCGCAATTGTTTTCATTGTGATTAAAAGTGTTTTAACATTTTTTTTTGTTTTTGTTTATTTTGTAAAGTGAAATTATATGATGCAAAGAATGATCACTTCAATTATTTTCATTACTTTCATGATTTCAATTATTTTTTAAAAATATGTATTAATTAATCAAAAAACAAAAGTAGGCATACGGTTCACGGAGGAATCATTTCGTACTGAAAAAAAAAACGAAACAATATTTAATGTATTGCTTTTAAAGTCGAATAAGTAATCGCATTCGATTTTCAAAAATTGATTGAATTACTCTCTCTCATCTCAAGAAATTATAGACAAGTTCACACGACCCCAAGTTGGCACAATAACAATTCATCGGCACATAAACGAAATTACGAATCGTCTGCGTTTGGTACACCGTACACCGGTAAATGGAGGAACGATTGCCAATTTACCAACCCTACCTTGTCTTAATTGGTGCAGACTACTGCTCAAACTAGTGGGGTAAGGCAGGGAAGTAATTTGTCATCGGTTAGCTAAGCAGGGGGACGCTGCCGCGGTACGTCTCCTCACTAATGATATTCCGCATAATTAGCACCGCCACCATCTGCTAATTACATAAATTGCCCACTAAACCTATCTATAATATCATCTTCGAAGGCGTCTGGAGATTATCGAAACATTTAAATACTGAATTACATCATTTACATATTATCTTGATCCGTCTTTAATAATATTGACCAATACTTTTTATTGATTTGTATCTAATTTTTTCTGTCAACAGATCAACCAACCATCAGTCAATCATCTGGCAACGTAGTCGACGGCATAAACCTAGAAGACATCAAAGAATTCGCCAAAGCTTTCAAACTTCGGCGACTGGGTCTCGGCCTAACGCAGACGCAAGTCGGTCAGGCGCTCTCCGTCACTGAAGGGCCAGCGTACAGCCAAAGTGCCATCTGCAGGTGAGAATTTATCCAACGCACTTAAATTTACTCGCTCACCTCACTTTGTATTTTATTATTAGTCGTTTTTGTATGCCTAAATACATTTTTTAGTGATACAATCTCTAAAAATAATACTGGCAATATTATCTGACGAATCATAATGTAATCGGAGTCGCACGCTTGGTTTAATTCATTTATAATATATGATAAATAGTATTTAGTTAAGATTTCACGTAAATCATACAATTAATAATTGTCAAAACATCGTGTCTGTTTCGGGTCTCATAGGGCCCGCGGGGCTAACAGCAATTTTTATCGGTCAGTCGTCACGGAGTCCAGATATCACAATAACTTTTTAATAACGTTAATTGAAGTGATTTGTAAAACAGCATGACTCCTTTCGTTGCTTACAATTCGTTTAATTAATTACCATTTGGACGGCTTCCGTTCTGCTACGCTGTGTCTTGGCCTACGATTTTTAAAGGCCAGACAGGCGTGGTAATTAAACATTTTTTTTACACCCACAAATAGATTTACATACATTAAGAGTTTCATTTTCATCGACGTAAAAATGTAATTAACTATTTACATTATATATGTTAATGTAAAGTTAAACCATTTTGTTGAACTGAAATGTTTAACAGATAAAATATTACTCTAACTTACAAGAAGTAAATAAAATAAAAAAAACAAAATGGCGACGACCGATCCGTACTCACGAATAATTGTCATTCCCTTGCCTTTATTTCATGGGCTTCGATTTCCTAATAATGTTTAATTGAAAGTACATCAAACCTTCGAAGAGCGTTTCCGCGATCGGTCCGTTCGACCAAGGAGGCAGACGTCTCGAAAGAAATTTCAACTCGGCCCCACCGACCTCGTTCGTATAATAAAATCATTAATCGTTACTTCTGTTCCAGTTAATTAATTATCTCGGCGTAATTACTTTTTTCGTGTAATTAAAAGAGTAGAATTCCCCTGTCTTTGTCCCGTTGTGATTTCATTTTCCATTAATTTTTCTTTCGCCCCAATTTGCTATTGTGACGCCGCTACACGGTTTCTACCCCTTTGATTATGCTGGACTCAATTAATTTGCATTATAATTAAAATTTATTATTCCTGAATACACCTTATGCATCACTTAGACGGGCCTGGTGACGCTGCCGGCTGCGCTGACAAAGGAATCTATTATTTTTTTATAACTGCTTAATAGTGCATTATTAACGTATATTTTCATACTACGAAATGAAAAAAGTTTTTATGTATGGAACGAAAAGATAATATTCCATTAAAACTTCTACGTATTTAAGATACGACACTTTAGGTTGTCATTGATCTTTACGAATACCGTTGACTCGAATAACTTTTAATATTTATATGGTCAATGTTCTCATGATCATTGTCGATATGGACAAATATTGAATTAAGCATGGACGGTATTACAATTTTATATCAGATAGACTGCGTCAACACGTCTCCCGCTTGCGACAGAGGTATTGTTTACTATGTTTAAGATTTCTTTTATTTTTAGGATCGTCTTCAATTATCATACGTGGAATAAAGAGTTCTCAATGGCTATTCGGTCGCACGTCTTGCGTAACAGACGATAACATCGCTTATTCCGGAGAATAAACCATGCGTGCGGCTCTATTTCCTTGTATGCTTAACATTAAACATAATATGTTGTGTTCCTTAGATGTTTAAGGAGTGCTTTCTCTGAACATACTCTAACATATAATCTGTTACCGTCCCCAGTGCCCTGGCTTCGCAGATGCTAGCAGCTCAGCTGTCTTCACAACAACAAAACATGTATGTGTTTTGTTTTCTTTACCCTACACCAAGTATCCTCGAAGTTACCGTTAACGAACAAAGACTAATATTCTATAGATTTTATTACACAAACATTAAAGAGCAATTAGATAATATTATCGAGTACGATAGCTTTGACGATACTGACCTGTTACATACATTAAGCACATGCTTCCACACACGGAACGGTCCTATCCGTACGTCGATTGTCTTAAATCAAAATGTTTCAACGCTGTTTAATGTTATCTTATCTCGATCGGCGATCCGTGCATACCACGTGAATGTAACCGCATACATTTATTTCTAATTACCGGTTTTGGCGTTCTTTCTTTTTTACTTTTCACACGTATACCGTATTTACATATGAGTAATTACTGTAAGAAGGCGTTATGCATCAGGCGAGTCACATTTTGATGTTAAGACAAACGCGCTACACTAATGTATACCGGGCACAGTCTGTTCGACGTTATGAGTAATCGTTGTGAGAATATTTATCAAATTTGTTATATGTTACGTCTCGAATAATTTCAAACTTTCCATCTTATCTAGCATGATGTATTATTTCATTACCTTTGTTTATTTTTTTTTTTCATTTATAATTCATTTTGCGCAATTCAAAGCCAGGGCATTGGCATACGTTACCTTTCGTTTCTAATTGAATTCATTTTATTGTTACAATGTACGGTATTAATCAAACTGATTACCTCGCCGGCCTAAATTGCCTATTGTTTTTTTTTTCTTTATGTCTAAACGTTAACGCAATGTCAATGTCCTGTATTAATGCCTGTTAATTTGGATTGGGATAATTTAATCGCGTAAAGGCTTCATCGCGCGGTGCAAGTTTCTAACATTCAAATTTATGTTCGATACAGATTTGAGAAATTGGATATAACTCCAAAAAGTGCGCAGAAAATCAAACCGGTGCTTGAACGTTGGATGAAGGAAGCTGAAGAGAGGTAACTATTACTGTTTGAGTGATTATGTGCGTATTGTGCAAACGTGTCCGTGTATCACATTTGGCCTTAACGCTTAGCAACGTGAAAGATATTTCTCAAATCTGGACTAACTGAGCTTTGGTTAGGTTATCTGTGCACCCATATGCTTCGTTTTATCTATTTATTATTATTATAATCAACACATATATATGATATAACACACACATTCACGCTTATTACGTTACACAGCTTGTTTTTACATTGAATGCTTATCACATTATCATAGTAAGTATTTATGTGTTAATTTATATAAATCTAATTGTGGATACTTAATATTTTTTTAATAATTCATGTTCACGTATACTAGGAATGGCAAGCACATGATTCATAAATTATTAATTACATACATATCATTTAAAATTCAATAACAATGTTGCTTATTTGTTAAAAACAAATTAAACATACTTGATTTGAAAATAATGTAACAGAAATAATATCATTTTCGTGACTCGAATGGATTCACGCGACGTAAACACGTACGTAGGTACAGTCGGGGTAAGGAAAGGTTCGTCACCTTAAGATCTATTTTCGTGTGCTCTGTAAGAGCGATAATCTGCTTTACCGTACGAGTACATATGGCACTGTCAGACAAATTTTGACAATTCAGTGTAAGATATCATATCTAATTTAAATTTATAACAACTAATTACGCTACTAAATAGATTTCATGTCGATATAAAACTAGACGCAGTCCAAAGATGTTACACTATATTGAACCAAGTTATCATAGTATGTTAGTTTAATATTCTATTCAGATGTCAGCTTAGTGATTTAGTTTCAAAAGGTACTAAGAATTTACGACTTGATAAAGGAATGAATTTGAAAACTGAAGGTTTTCTTACTCTGACTATACATGTGTACCGTTGATGTTTTAAATTTCATAAGGAAACCAGGTGTCGTTTAAATCCCCAAAGACCACTTAATATCTTGTAAGGACCACTAGGATCTATCGATTTAACATTCTGCATCATTAAAATGCATTATCTGGATGCAGCGGGACGGGTTTAACATTGCAAATGGTGCGTTGAATTTGCAATCGGCTCTCTCTTGGTGGTAATTTTTAACGAGCGCCTTGGTTAACGACAGCCCTTGAATTAATAAAGATATAACCATCCGTTTCATCTTCATTAATGTTAACTAGCAAATCATCTTGTTAAGTTTTTAATTGTCATTTCACAATCGAGGGTGACGTCTGTTTGTTCATTTGATTTTAACAATTACGCAAATTGAATCGACACATTCTACTTCATTGCTCTCATTCATTATCATTCGTTAATAAACATAGAGATTTTTCTCACATAAAACTTTTAATTATATGGAATAACATCGAAAATTTAATTCCATGAGTTTAAAAAACAATCACAATCATTAATTGTCAATACTTTTTTTTAAATATTGAAAAGTTGCATACGATAAAAACGGCAGAAATTATAATTTCATGAACTTTTCGGTCTTAAGAAACAGTTGCTAAAGTAAAGTAATAGATCTTTTTAATGAATAGCGTAAGAAAATCTTACTGATTATGAGACGATAGCTGCAAGATCGGTCATAATCTTATTTTGAAGAGACCGTGGATGTGCAGAAAAATAAAGAGGATTCTTTGTTACAAATCTTTAATAAAGAATTAATTTTAGTTTACCCAAAAAAATTACTGGCCGGCTAGAAAATTTATTTCAAACAATATAATGAAATTAAATCAAAACAAAATCTATCATAGGATTTGAAATACTTAAAAAAACTTTTGAATAAACTCGAAGTTTCGCTTGCAACCCACTAATAGCTTGTCAATATCCCAATAGTCAAAGATGTATCTCATATAAAATAAAGACGGAGACACGTGCGGGTTTCGTCGGTATATTTTCCTTCAACGATCGTATAAAATTACCAAAATATCAGCCATCTGGGCCAGATCGTCTCAGCGGTTACCTTTATCACCATATCGATATCGTATGTATTCTTTTAAACATTACAATTTATACGAGACATTTGAAACGCATATAATTTCCCGTCTACAGACAGTACATTATTTAAATTATTCATAACTAAAGATTCATGTATGTAAGCAGATTCAAATGACATTGAAATTATGAAACCAGACCAAGGTGTACTATTATCATTCGATGTTCATCAGCTTATTTTGGTTTTCAATATGAACTTGAAAAGAAATTAAGTCTGATCTACTTTACTTCGAGAGTTGCATGTTTAATTGATGCTTGCTTTAAATAACTTGCGTATGCTATGCCGCTTGTTGTATCGTATATGCTTTTTCTATCTTTGAAGAAATCCTTAAGGAGTTATTTTTTATTTTGTCATCTTTCATTTTGTTTAAAATAATAAAGAAAACATATTAAAAATCATTAAATAATTCTTTAACATACAACATATCTTTATTTGATGTCGGCTACAATTGCGTTTGCTACGGATTTTTTTTTTCAAACAAACTTGAAAGCTTTATATTAGATTTAGCAATAGTGATGCCACTTATCAACCCGGACCAATCTACCAAACAGTATTAGTTAAATCTGTACCTGTTATCTTAACGTTTCAGCAGGGTTTACGTGCATTGGAAAATTGGTCGTTATCGAAGTTTTTTAAATTTCATTCTGTATCCTTCCAGGTACGCGTCGGGTCAGAACCATTTGACAGATTTCATAGGCATGGAACCGAGTAAGAAACGCAAACGACGGACCTCATTCACGCCTCAAGCGCTGGAGTTACTCAACGCGCATTTCGAAAGAAACACACATCCGTCTGGTGAGTTCAATTAGAGTTTTTGAAATATAGATCTCAATTTTAGATTACTTACACACCTAGAAAAGTAAATTTGTGAACGCCTTGAAAAGAATAGTAGCCAACTCTTAGCCGTTCATTACCCAGACATTAGTATAATAGAATAATGTTTAGCGTGTGTGAAGTGTAAATTTCAAGCACACTCATATAATAAAGTTAGTATGTATTAATTCCTTTGAATTACATCACTATCTTAACTTATAAATAACTTAAAGCTTCAATACATTAGTATTGCTGGTGATGTGGAAATACCCAGAAATACTGCCGTAGTTACGCTTAACACAAACTTTAGGTAAAGTACAAAAATCGAAACTTACTAATCTCTAACTATAAAAATCAAAATAAATATGAAGGTATTATTTATTAAACATTGGCATTGGCATAATGAATTGAATTTAATTGAATTAAACACATCATATTCGCCGTCTTAAATTCGTATTAAGTAATTAAATTTATAACTCTAGACTTTATACTTGGAATTACATTATCGTATATTATCCAAAATTTAATGACATATGTATAGATATTATCTCACACAAATAACTAATGATACATATACTGTAAGAACTATGAACGCGAATAGAAGATGGTTTATTATAAGTTGTTTATACGACAGATATTTACTACAGCATATCATGTCGTGTCTGTATAATTTTTAACTCTTTAACATACTATACGTTAATAATTTTATTCAAATTAATTTTATTTTTATTATTTTTTTCAGGCACCGAAATAACTGGACTCGCACATCAGCTGGGCTACGAGCGGGAAGTTATAAGAATATGGTTTTGTAACAAACGACAGGCTTTAAAGAACACCGTTCGAATGATGTCAAAAGGAATGGTCTAAATTAAATATAGAACAAATATCATCAGATTATGACAGCCCATTGAAAAAATACTAAAGAAGAACCCAAAAGCTGCCAGCCTGCCAAGTGTGATACCATATTTATTTTAATTTGACATTATATTTGAGTTTGACATTGCCAAGGACATTCGCCAAATCCCTGGCAATGCCAACATAATCAGCCTTGTAGCGAGGTGAACATGTCATCAATATAAAGTTTAAATCGTATATTTAGTGGACGTATCCAATGCAACAAAAGTGTTGTTGTTTGACAGAAAGATATATTTATAAGTATCTTCGCTACATCATAGCAACGATTCTCAAATTTAGTTTCTTAAATGTAATGTTCTAAATTTAAATTAATATGTAGCACATCGAGAAGACATTTATCTTCTATATTTTTGTGCGCAATCATTTAATTTTGGTAGCTCAACTAATTGCTCTACCAACATAAGTACGTCTGATTGGTGTCACACTTGGTCAAATATAATGTAATGAAAAAAAGAAGATCTGACATAACAATATCAAAAAAACGAAAACACCCACAGATTATACCAAAACGCGAAGACATGTAGTCTTTCTGTCATTATTTGCAAAACTATACAAAACATGCTACGTGAAGTTTTTATTCGGTTGATGTAATACTGGCCTTATTCGAATCTTGTTACGATTCAAGCCAAGTTTAGTAAAGTAATACGATTTTTTTAAATATTAATGTAAATTTAAACATTTCGACTGATATATTCGTCTCGACGTAGCTACTTTTACAATGGTATATAAATGGTAGTATTAAATAGGTGTTTAGTACAAAATTAAAAATAACGAGTATCACGATTTAAAATACTCTATACAAATATCATTCTAACGTAGTGATGCGAAACATCGATCACGATTAAAACACTAATCTTGACGCTTATGACAAAAATGTAGGAGGCCGTTTTGTTTTTGAAAAAAAAAATGCATTTTGTAAATAAGTACAACACTTGAAAACTGAACTCATGGCGATAATGAAATGTAGTTTCTAGATACATTAATTTATTGAAATACTCTGAGTTGTTTCGTTCTACATAGCGAATGTTGCACTTTATAGTTTTAGGATTAATTAACAATATTTGGAAGTAGTTAAAATGTCGTCAATCTTAGTGGCCTACTTGATTTTAATTTCGATTATTATAATTTTATTATTTTGTTAATAGATAGGTTTAAACGATATGTATAAAATAATTATATGCATTGTCGTAAATTGTACATATTGTTCTCGTAATTTTAGTTTATTAAAATGTATTATTAGTTTTATATAACTATAACTGAACTATAAGTTTAGCTTCGTAAGACGTTTGTCTGGTAATCAAGTTGGATATTTGTTGCAATGTTAAATGATTTCTTTCGAAAGTACGCCTTCATTTCCATATTTGCAGAATAAGTGTTTGTTTAAATGGAATTTTCTATTGTAGAATACAAATAACAGCAGGTCTGACTTGAATTATTAATTTTGTCTTATCTGTGCATATTATTTGGGTAACTACGAAAAAAAACTAATAAAATTGCCTCGCATTTGGAAAGTAGATTTCGAAATATATACTTATATAGATTTTCAAAAAATAAAAAAATTATTATATATGTTTTAAGAGAAGGAGGTGCCCGAAAAGTATGCACATCATAAAAAAAGAAATTGTGCTTAAAGAAACTTTATTAGATCTTCCATCTATAGTAAAACATTTTCTATTGAAAGGACTGATTAATTTTCTATAATAATTTAAATACATTAATAATAAAACATTTTCATTTTAAGAGATTTAAATAAACAGAGTAACTATTGATGTAAATAGTTTAAAATAAACATTTCATTCAAAGACCTACTGTTAGCTGTATTACCGTTAGTGATAAGGCTGTAATTTAACGTATGTTAATGACCAATGAAAACCACCTTGTGATCATTAATATTTGTACTGTTACCTACTACTTAACAAGAGTCGTTAAAAAATAATATTATAAAAAAAATTGAACATATTTTTCGGCTGTTGAAAAAATTGTAAATACAATATTAAGGATAATAAAAACTATTTGGATTAATATTTAGGAACAAAGTGAAAAAATATTATCAAAATTTATATTTTCAAAAATTATTACAATTGCAAAAAAAAATGTGTATTTAAAAAAAAAAGGAATGTTTGGCCATAATCAAAATTTTATCGAGTACTGATTTTTTATCGACTTAAGCACACCACTACACCCACAAACAAGCAGTACGGTAAACAGCGACTTAAGAAAAGAAACGTGCAATGCGATAGTGCACGTAATGTACTTATAACGGAATCAGATATCTCGTCCTTTAATATTCAATTTTTAATCGTGTTAGATCTAAATGGATACCATAGGATAATAAGTATACATATTCTGTGTTTCGATAGATACAAACATTTTATAAATATCAGCTATGAGGACTCGATTCAAAGCATTGCCGAGTAACTGTGCTTTCATATCGATACATTTTACGTGTAACGAAATATCTGATTCCCAGCAAACATTAGTGTAATAGATCGAAGCATAGAATGCTAAGTACAAATAATTAATTTAACGATAAACTGCTAGTCCGTTACATATAAAAAATAATATTATTAAATTTTATTACATTGCAAAATCGCGTTGCACCCTGGTTTTCATGATCCGCATGTATTTATAATAATAATAGTTTAAAATACAATTATTAAAAGTCTACTACACATAACTTCATCTGTAACACATATTCAAACCAAACTGTAACAGTATCTAATAGTGTATTAATTTTTCTTCCTGTAATGGTACCGAATGGATGACTATGGCTGCTGGAATATGAAGAGAAGCAGATTAAAGGCAGATAACTGTTTGAATGATTGTTTTATTCACATACCTTTTATTTGTTCAACGTCCGTGAGTCGAGTTCTATTAAAATTGAAATATTTTTAAGAGCGATTCAACTTAATAGATCTATCTCTTTCTAACACCCTTGATTTAGCAATTTAAAGAGGAAGATAGAGTAACTATCCTTTAAACAATAATTATAGGTAAAATCGTATAGATTTATTCACTCACGACGACTCGCCCCTCCACTTAAAACTAAACCTGATTCTTAAAAATTAATTCCAATTCTATAATTTGTATTATTTTGCTGACTTTACTCTTATTTTAATCCTCTTACGCACACAAAGACACGTTTTAAACACAAGCGTCATTTAATACTCTTAAGGTAGTCAAGTTTAAAAAGCGATATTCTTCCAGATTAACACTTATTAACACTAACTTATTTTACATTTATTTTACCCACTAATCCGTGCTTAATAAAACATCCCGTATTTCTATCCAAATCTGGCTTATAATTCTAACTATAATATCTATTTTAAAAATAATTAGAATTATAACAAAACACTGCAGCCGCGTTCGATTTCTTTTCTTACCGGCCAGTATCAGACATTCGGTCAGTATTTATCGTGAAAAATTAAAATATTACATAACAACATATTCTAAAAATAGTCAATTGACATATTATTAATCAAAATTATTCTAATAAATTATAGTTATACAATGTGCAAAAAAATAGTAATGAACGCCGATAGTTTTTATAAATTATTTTTTTTTATAATAATTTTCATTCACATAACAAAATCGATCGATCTTCACTAAGAAAAACTTTTATAAAGAATTTAATAGCGATTTACCAGTATTTCTATAAAATAATATAAGCACGAGTTTAGCCTATTGCACAGATATGCGTTTTTTTTTTAATGACAGGTGGCAAACGAGCAGGAGGTTCACTAGATGGAAAGCGACAACCACTGCCCATGGACATCTGCAACGCCAGGGGGCTTGCAGGTGCGTTGCCGGCCTTTAAGAAAGGAGTACGCTCTTTTCTTGAAGGTTTTCGTGTCTTATCGGTTCGGAAAAACCGCCGGCGAAAGCTGATTCCACAAAGTAGTTGTGCGAGGCAGAAAATGTCTAAGAAATAGCGCTGTTGTGGATTTTCGGACATGAAGGTGGTGCGGGTGAAACTTAGAATTTTGGCGAGATGTCCGAAGGTGAAATTCAGCAGCCGGGATTAATCCGAACAATTCCTCGGAACATTCCCCTTGAAAAATTCGGGCGTAATATGTTGCATTAAAAAACAATGTTACAATTTTGAATGCACCAAAAAAGTATGTTTATTTATCAATGGTTTTAATTCTATTATGTTAAATGAGAGAAATTAATAAAATTATTTTGTTGAATAAAAAATATGACATGGCTTCGTTTGAGAGAAGGGCCCTTAGTAGTATCTGACCAGAAGAACTTGTAAGATATAAGCTCTTCTGGGTACATACCACCTTCTCATCAAATATTGGAGCAGCGAAACTACAGGTTCAAAATGTAAGGTAATCTTAGCTCGCAATGTTGGTGGCGTATAGGTGGCGTATTTAGGAGTAATTAAATTTCATACAGTACGAACGTCTATGGGCAGAGGAGACTACTTACCATTAGGTGGCCCATTTCCGACGGTATACCTATATTATATTTAAAAAACAAGTAATAGATTCCACGGGTTACAGAAAGCAACACATTGTTAGTAGGTGAATAAATAATCTTAAACATTGCAACGTGTAAGGTTATTTGATGTTATCTAGACAATAAATTAGATAATACTAATTATCTCTCTGCTTATTACTATTTTTAAATGTGGTTACGAAACATACAGAATGTAATTTTACGATAAAAATATATGTTTAATGATTCATTTGCAATAACGAAACGTCGCGTTAATATCAGTAAATGTCAATGTCACAACTTCAATATGGCGAAGCAAAGATTACCGTAAAGTGGAAAGACTGCGAAGTGATAATCGTATTTTATAAAACCAGCCTATTAATCACTTGTTTATAACTATAAGAAAATAACACAAATCAATTCTTATAGTATTAATGAATATTAGTCATAAAACTATCCACAAAAATGTTTGAAATCTCGTTTAGAAACGACAATAATAAATACATGAAAATAATGTAAAGCGTTCACATATATACAATATTTGTTGTTCGTGTTACGTCAACATTGAAAAAGATCAGGGATACTTACTAAATATGAATTGCTAATAGCAAGGGTCATGATTCACAAGGTTACAGGTTACGGGAATGCGTAATTGAGTCGTTCAGTGCACGATACAGCGCTGAGTCTTGTTATCTGGTAGAAAGCCGACTGTAAATAATTCTTGTGAAATGATTGAGAGTGTATCGCGTCGTGCCTTCAGCAGCTCCAGCGGTACTTACAATGTACGCGCTTCAGAACTTGCGCGCGAACGCAAACTCAACATCTTTAATGTTACTGTGGTGTTCTTGGACGACACCGAACAATCGTTTCAGATTGAGGTATGTTTCACTCCTAAATTCATCTATCGACAAAATCGTCGTTTAAATACTATCATAAAAGAAATAAAAGATTTTTATTTCATATAAACATTTGTTGTCAAAACAATTCAAAAATGTCAATAACAATTTTTTTTTTCTAAAGAAAAAGGCAAAGGGGTCTGTATTACTGGAACATGTATTTCAACAATTAGAACTTGTTGAGAAGGACTACTTTGGTTTACAATTCACTGAAAATGGATCAATTCCCAATGCAACAAACACAGAGATAACGGTAAGAAACATTGAAAGCATGCTTATCACTGTCAGTACATATTTACTACTATCAATATTGTTACTACAAAAAGTAAACTTGTATGAGTCATTGTGTCTTATGAATTGAAACCATACAACAGACCTGTTTCATTATGTGTTAGGTGTTTAATTGTATCATTGGTGATGACTCACACTCATTTTATCTGTTTAATCATTTCAAAGTTTTAAAAAATGTTTCATTCGTATCCTGGTTCTCAAAGAAGATAGTGTACATATGTAAATTTAAATAAATAAAGTTTTACAATTTTGTTCGTATTTTAAGCAATATTTTTAAATACTTTTATAGCGGTGGTTAGATGGTGGTAAATCAGTGAAGAAACAAGTCGGTGCTAGTGCTCAATTCTGGTTGGCAGTCCGTTTTTATCCACCAGAGCCTTGTCGTTTAGCCGAAGAGTTCACAAGATATCTACTGTGCTTGCAGCTGAGGAAATTGTTGCTTGACGGTAGAATGTCAGCTCCAAAGAATACTGCCTTATTATTAGCGTCATTTACTGTGCAAGGTACTGTTAAATTAGATATTTATTTTATTTTCATTATTTTATATGTAATATTGTCGAGATATCAAACCTATTTAAAAAAAATTGTTACTATTATAAAATTATATAGCTTTTATCAGTTCATTATGTCATGGTATTTTTTTTGCGAACTTAAGCTTTTAATTTAACAGTAAATAAATGTAATGCTCCTATTTCAAATAAATTCATTTGATATCATTTAGTTTTTTAAGTAAAATAGAAATCCTTTTTTGTACTTTATTTTTAAAAACTTTAAACTTTTAATTTTTTGAATATGAATAAGACTACTTTTGTGTGAATTTAAAATAGCAAGTAAATATATTAATTAATCTATAAAATTAATCTTGTAAATATTTCAACATGATTAACACAAATATTCGCTGAGAGTTATCTAGGCTATTTTTAATAGGAATTATTTTTATAAAACCCTTAAATCCCAAAAACAGCTGTTAATATGTACAAAGTCACTTGGCATTGATGAATTATGCATTGATGTTGTTAAAATTCCTTTTAATATATTAGACAATTATTGGTAATTCTGTAGTTTATTTGATAAAATTTCTGCACTAAGTTTTCCTTAAGTTTATCCTTCCCTCACTAAATACTGTATTTGAAATGTAAATATCTAATATAATCGTATACTGCTAATATATTAAAGTAAATCCTTGTGTGGTATTAGACTTGATAACACTGACCTTGGATTAGTCAAAAGATATTGTTGATGACACTTATCCTGTTCTGTGGTCATGTTCTGAATAGTGTCTCAACTTTTGATGCAAGGCTTTCTAAGCCCGCATGCCGTTGTACCAAGAGCGTTGACACCCGGCTCTTTTACTTTAAGCTGTGATGTGATAATGAAGGGTGTATACTGTACATACAATACATATGTGCCATTTTTATTATTATTTGATATATCATAATGATTAGAGCACAAAGTACTTAAATAGTGACATTTGAATATTATTTGACCTTATTAATTTTCCTTAAGATTTGTCATCGTGGACCAAAATGGGTTGGGTTCAAATTATTATTACTTTAATCATATGCTATTATTTCAGTTACATTAGAAGAAAATGTTTTGTACCTTTTAAAGTAATATATAATTATGATTATTAATACTAACGACCCATCCCAGCTGCGTACGGGTGCAAAGCTGATACTAAATATACTACAGACTTTTTGGTTTCTTTTACTATATTGTACATGTATTATATACAAAAACCATCCTCTCAAATCACTGTATCTATTTAAAAAACCGTATCAAAATCTGTTGCGTAATTTTAAAGATCTAAGCATACATGGACAGAGTGTGGTCAGTGACATTGTTTTATACTATTATGATTTTATGTATTTATATTTACAGCTGAATTAGGAGATTATAATGCAACAGAACATTCGTCAAACTATCTATCCGAGTTATGCCTTCTACCAAAACAAACCCAGGAAGACGAGAGACGTATAAGAGAACTCCACAAGTTACACAAAGGTCAGGCACCCGCAGATGCAGAGGCGAATTTTCTAGAACATGCCAAGAGATTGGATTGTTACGGAGTCGAATCACACCCCGCGAAGGTAATTAAACTTTAACTTTTTTTTTTATGTAAGCATTGTTATCAGTCTGTCAGTACATCCATAATGCCGTTATCAACCCAAATTTAAATATTAGCTATGAGCAAAAAACGGGGTAAAAATGTAAATCTATGTACCTTATAGGTATATATAAGACCATACAATTATTTCTAAAACCAATCAAGATATCAAAAAACTCAATATTGTCAATTTAAGATTATTGGTATTAAAAATTGAAATTACTTGTCACTTGTCTGTTAAATAAAACTAATATTTACATAACACCAAATGCGATCGAACATTGTGAATGCTAATTCAACTCACAGTTAAACATATAAAATCGATAGGTTATTTATTCAGTGAAATTAGTGTTACACTATTTCGTCACGGTAGCATGCGTAAACGATCCCGTGGCGTCCGCCGAAAGACGGAGAGAGAACCGCTGGTTTTTTAGTGGGTAAACCCGGTGGACGCCGAGTGCGCCCAGGAAACCGGGGAGTAACACCCCCCCCCCCACATTAAATCACGTGGGGGAGGCGCGTAAAGCGTTTTTCCAGCGACAAAGAAAAGTGTTACTCTATCGATATCATTAAAAACTTTAAATTAACAATATATCTGGGCAATACGTGTCCATCTATGGTGATATTATGTTATTGAAATCGGATAGTATATACACGAATTTTTTTTTTTTCATAAGCAATAATTGAGCCAAGATGGCCCAGTAGACAGAACATCGTGAGGAAACCTGCTTGTGTCTAATTTCATTTAAATTCTGCCATATGTGTTTTCCACCAACCCCCAATGAACAACGCGGTGAAATTTGTTGTAAATATTCTCCTCAAATGGGAGAGGAGAACTTAGCCCAGCAGTGGGAATTTTACACGCTGTTGTTGTTATCGTAAGCAATATTGTAATGTCCATGTATTTCCTTTGCAGGATTATAACGGAAAGGACATATTGATTGGCGTAACATCAATCGGTATAGTCGTATTCCAGAACAACATTAGAGTCAATACATTTTCTTGGAGTAAAATTGTGAAGATATCGTTCAAAAAGAAGCAGTTCTTCATTCAATTGAAACGAGAACCAGTGAGTAGATTGTTCATTCATTTTCTAAGTCATCATCATCATGTAAGTAATCATTCAAGGGTGGCTTCTGTTTAACAAAATAACACAGATGTGTCCACTTGTGGGATTTGACGCATATTTTCCTCACAACCCCAGATCAGTTAGCCCCACCCTCCTCTCACAGACTTTACTGTAGTGGAGCAACTACTAAAATAATCTGAGACATCGTAATGCATTCCTCCCTAATAGAACTGGGGGAAACTCTTTCCTCAGTTGACTTAGAGAGCGCTCAACTATTATGTGACGCAATTTTTGTAGATTTCGGCTATCGGTGTCACTTTCAAACTTGTTGTTAATTTTTTAATAAATTAAAAATGACGATCAGATTAATGCAATCGAGGGATTCCTCTTGAAACGTAAATCAAAAAGGTTGCCTGTTTGGGAGTTGAGATGTCGTAAATTTTTTTTTGTAAAATTTACTGACTAAACGAAAAAGAGTCGAGATGGCCCAGTGGTTAGAATGCGTGCATCTTAACCGATGATTGCGGGTTCAAACCCAGGCAAGCACCGCTGATTCACGTGCTTAATTTGGCTTTATAATTCATCTCGTGCTCAGCGGTGAAGGAAAACATCGTGAGGAAACCTGCATGTGACAAATTTCATAGAAATTCTGCCACATGTGAATTCCACCAACCCGCATTGGAACAGCGTGGTGGAATATGTTCAAACCTCCTCAAAGGGAGAGGAGGCCTTTGGCCCAGCAGTGGGAATTTACAGGCTGTTGTTGTAAACGAAAACAAAAGACTGTAACGTATCGTAACGTTTTACGAGACACCTCCTCTCCCCCAATTGTGTTACGTAGTTCTTGAACGCCCGCTATTTGGTTTTATGCCCAAATCTATAAATTGTTTAATATTAGATAAGGCCCCCAATGGCCAGGGAGCGTTGCCCAAGGACAAATAACCAGCTTTTACTGTACTGTATCTATTAATTTGTTTTTCTTTTGCAGTCCGAATCATACGATACTGTATTAATCTTCAATATGCGATCGGGTCGTGCGGCGAAAGCGCTCTGGCGCTGTAGTGTGGAGCGACACGGGTTCTTCCGGCTACGGGCCCCCCGGCGCCGGCCGCTGCTGGGGGCCCTGGGAGCACTCGCTGGAGTCACCGCCCCCACCGTAGCAAGAACTGAAACGCAAGCCTTGGAAGACGCGAGACGATCTCGATCCAGCAATAGAAGTTTTGTTCGGTAAGATGAATATAGATTTCATTGATAATTTTTCAATATTATGCAAAGAAATCAATGATATACAAATATAAATATTGGAAATATTTACAAGTTAGCTGGAAAACGTGCTCTAATGAGTACATTTTCATGGTTTTTGTTTGTCCGCCAACTTATATCCATAAAAAAAAGAACGAATGAACGAAACATGAAGAATCATACAAGACAGCTCGTTGAGATATTTATATCTGCAATAGTATAAAACAAACCCTGTCTATGGGCGATGGTGATGGACCACTTACCATCAGGTGGCCCATATGCTCGACCGCCCACCTATACCATAAAAAAGAACTATCTTTAAATAATAATAATAATAATAAATATGAGTTAGTTTCGGGTATGATCCGTCCATTCGCATTCCATCGTGGCAGGCGCAGCAGCTCCCGCACGCGCGAGCGCTCGGCGGGCGCGTCGCCGGCGGCGGGCGCGGGCGCGGCGCGCGGCGCGCGCGTCACGGCGCACCGCGAGCCCGCGCCGCGCGCCGCCTGGGGGGACGCGCCGCCCGCGCCCGCGCCGCCCGACGAGTGAGTCCGCACCCTCCACTACACCACTACATACACACACAACTACATACACACACCACTACATACACACACCACTACATACACACACCACTACATACACACACCACTACATACACACACCACTACATACACACACCACTTCCATTACTTAACTATATTTTTGTGTATCTTGATTGATGATGATTATGAATGATAAAAATTCCATATTTTGTAGGCTTTAACAGACGCTTTTGAATTGTCGTTTTGTAGAACTATATTAAACCTTACATTATATTCACCTAATGTAAAACATTCACTAGTGAAGTCAATACAAATATAATTTTTGTTCTGTAGAAAATAGTCTTTATAAACAGTTACATGGTTGGCATATATTATAACATAGTTATCAAAAGAAATAAATATCAAGTATTGTTGTTGTTGATACTTTGTAACGAACTTATCTTTGAAAGCTAATATCGTCAAATACATATATCATATCACTAACAGAGATGCACGTAAACACCTTTAACATCATACAAATATCAAACACTAGCTAATACCGGTCATAGTAAAATCGTTCCGGTTCGAATCGTAGCGACGGCGGCTTCCTGGAGCGTGCGCTGCGCGTGCCGCTGACGTACGTGGACGAGTCGGAGTCGGAGTCGGCGGGCGAGCGCGACGAGGGGGGCGAGGGGGGCGGCGCGGGGGGCGAGGGGGGCGCGGGGGGCGTGTCGGTGCGTCTGGCGGCGGGCGCGGACGGGCGCTTCGGCTTCAACGTGCGCGGCGGCGGCGGCGGCGCGCCCGTGCTAGTGTCGCGCGTGGCGCCGCGCACGCGCACCTACCTGCAGGAGGGCGACCAGGTAACGCGCGATGACGTCATTTCGAAAGTTTTATATAATCTTTAATGTTGATATAGTACTCCTAAATCCCACCTATAATTATTAAGAGAGCGTAAGAAATCACTTGTATATATTTATATGCTGAACTATATATACAATGGTATCTTACCAACTTTCTTACTTTCTGGTCGGTTTTCTCCTGCCTACCTAACCATAGCCGTACTTAATAAATTGAAACGCTCTTATCAATTTAGACATCTCTATTATACGACGAAAATAATGGTATATTATTTTTCTATAGGTGATATCAATAAACGGCAAAGACGTCGACGAAATGACTCACGACCAAGTTGTGCAAATGATAAGAAACACGAAGGGCGTTCTTACTTTATTAGTGAAACCGAATGGTAAGACAAAAGACAAGCACATTAAAAAAAAAAAATCTCAAAATTATATTTATACACTAGCTACAACATACATAAATGTATACTTTTAGATTGAAGAAAAAACAATTTTCTTAGCTTTCCTTTATTTGTATATAAACCTACCTCTTGAGACCACATTAAAAACCTTTACATAGTTTAAAATATAAGTGTACAAACATACAGAAGTGACTTTGTTTCTTAAGATCATATGTAGATATTAATATCTAACAATTTATTGAGATTTATTAATAAGGGAAATAAAATGTCATTATATAAAGTTACACTTACTTCAGTTCACTACTTCCCTATCAGATAACATTCTCACCAGTTAAGAAACTATAGATTTACGTCACAATACATTAGTTGATATATATGTTGAACAATTTTTATTTCTCATAGGCAATTTTATTAGGTATATTAATTAGCAGCGCACGCGATTAATATACATGTCACCGTAAAATTAGAAAATTCGTTAGATTACAATCTGACGACACAGATTGTAAACTGTCGAAATATTGTGAACAGTGAAATATGATTGCAATTTAACGTATTATTTTTCAGTGTGATCTGTGATCCAAAAAATAAACCAATGCACTAATCAAACTATGTAAGATCGAGACGCAATCACGTATAGTACGACACAACCGAGATGTCGCATCGGCAAAATTCGTAAAACCGATCACATCCGAATTGAGTACGCCATCCCAAATTATCAATGTTTATTTCTCATGCGAATATGATCTTTGCACAAACGTAATAACTTGAAATATCATATTCGTCAATTTGACACGTGGATTTACATCACTTGCTTTCTTTGTCGTGTGAATCTATAGCGACGAATAGCGTCGAATGTCGCGATAGGGAGCTATTTCTATTGGTTGTGTAAATCGGCAGTAATCGATGCTACATTTAATTTTTGTCCTGCTATAACTATATCGACAATTCAATTCCAGCTGTTTACGAACCAGAAGAATCGGGTCCGGAAGAGCCAGCCGTCTGTTTCGTGCCGCTCGGTTCTGGCCAGTTCGAAGGTGACCCTCTGGAACAGTCCATGCTGCTGCTGGGCGATGGTCTAGCCAGTGGAGCGGCCTTGAAACAGTATGAGACCTTGCTGAGGAGGATATCTGAAGAGAGTGCATCTGTGTCCAAATTGCCCCAAAACATCAATAAGAATAGATACAGGGACATAGCGCCTTGTAAGTATTTTTAAACCTCATACATAGTGCTCGCTCTTATTAGAATATGTGTTGTATGAAATTTTTTATTATGGTTGTACTTAAGATTTTGAACGGTAACAAATAAATAAACACACAATTTTATTCATATAATTATCACTTTTTTGTATATAGAAAATAGCGTATATACTTGTTGTGGCTTGAGGCTTTGCTCGCGTTATAGAGGTTGGTTGTCATACAATACAAAAAAAAAACAACATATGTCTTTCCTTGGAGTTTAAGGTTGCTTCATATCAAATTTCATCAAAATCGACTCAATGGTTTGGCAGTGAAAGACCGGCAGACATATAGAGAGACAGATATACTTTCACATTTATGTTATATATTAACATAGATTTAGGGTGTATGTGACTAACTACTGAATAACTATTGACGACCTTCATGGTCGAGTGGTGTGTACACCGGTTTTCATGGGTACGCCACTCTGAGGTCCCGGGTTCGATTCCTGGCCGAGTCGACGTAGATTACCATTAGTTTTCTATGTTGTCTTGGGTCTGGGTGTCTGTGGTACCGTCGTTACTTCTGATTTCCATAACACAAGTGCTTTAGCTACTCACATTGGGATCAGAGTTATGTATGTGATGTTGTCTCATATTTATATTTATATTTATAACTGTATTTGGATTTGATTTATTACAAACAAATTACCTTAATAAAATATTTATTTTTAAAATTTGTCCTCGTCCAAATGAACTAATGACATATTTTACTTGTAGATGATTCAACACGTGTGATATTAAAGAATGGACCAAATGGCGACTATATAAACGCATCATATATAAACATGGAAATACCAAACTCTGATCTAGTACTCACATATATCGCTACTCAAGGTAAAACTCTCATTACTAGCTAGTAGGGCTTTATGTAAGACCACCTGTAGTGGTACCACCCATTCATCAGAAGCACTTAGTTTTGTTGATCTGGCAAGCACCGCTGATTCATGTGCTTAATTTGTCTTTATAATTCATCTCGTGCTCAGCGGTGAAGGAAAACATCGTGAGGAAACCTGCATGTGACAAATTTCATAGAAATTCTGCCACACGTGTATTCCACCAACCTGCATTGGAACAGCGTGATGGAATATGTTCCAAAACCTTCTCCTCAAAGGGAGAGGAGGCCTTTAGCCCAGCAGTGGGAATTTACAGGCTGTTGATGTTGAGCTAGTGTAACTACAGGCACTGACAACATCTCAAGTACCAAGATTGTCTCATTGACGATGTAAGGATTGTTGAATATTTCACACAATGTTAGTGTTTTTGGGTTATGATGACCACCTATCATCAGATGGTCCATATCACTTTTGGTATTTTTATTATAATAGACAGTCCTATGTGATCCAAGTAGGAACAGTAATGAAAATTCAATATATTGTGATGTCATGAAATCGTTCTTGTAGGGTAAGCAACACAATACGTGAATGCTAAATAAAGATTCCAAATTCAAATTACGACCATTGACTGTTTTATAGTGACATGCTTAAATAACGGGTATAGTTGTTTATCTTGTGTATTCCGGTCGAATAGAGCAGAGATGGCCGACCCAGTGGTTAGAACGCGTGCACCTTAACCGATGATTGCGGGTTCAAACCCAGGCAAGCACCGCTGATTCATGTGCTTAATTTGTCTTTATAATTCATCTCGTCCTCAGCGGTGAGGGAAAACATCGTGAGGAAACCTGCATGTGACAAATTTCTATGAAATTTCTATGAAATTTGTCACATGCACGTTTGTGATAAATCAACCCGCACAACAATAACAAATCAATCACACCCGCATTGGAACAGCGTGGTGGAATATGTTTCAAACCTTCTCCTTAAAGGGTGAGGAGGCCTTTAGCCCAGCAGTGGGAATTTACAGGCTGTTGTTGTGTTGTTGTAATAATCGTCAAACCCTCTCTTTTCACAAGAGAAATAAAGTTTGGATTATGAGAAGTACTACTGTAGTGTAACCAACAGAATAAATATTTTTTTTATTATATTTCAGGACCCCTACCGTCAACAGTGAGTGATTTCTGGCAAATGGTCTGGGAAAGCGAAAGCAGTTTAGTTGTAATGTTAACAGTGCTGGCCGAGAGAGGTCGTGCCAAATGTCACCAATACTGGCCCAAGGTTGGCTCAACACCCTTAAAAGCTACAAATAGTCTAACCGTCCTCACTAATAGTGAACAGAATCATGGTCATTATATAAGAAGAGATATGACCCTAAAGGTAAGTTCTGCGTGTATTTTGATATATAAGAAACAGAAAAAATTATAATGACGTCAAAATATTAGTCACAATACTTTGTTGATTGTTGTTTTTTTGTACATCAAAATTTTGATGACAATATTTTGATGTATAAAACAACAACATCGATTACGTTTATTTAAGTGTCGTTTTATAAAAATGGTTTAATGGGACTGGAGCGAAAAAAAGTTATTATGTTTATAAGAGGTTAAATACTGTTAAAATATATTATCTAATTTATGCCCCTATTCGACTGTGCTCGCATTTAACCTGATCGAATTATTTATCATAAGTATGTATAGTATCGGCAAAATTTAGATGTAGCATCGGCAAAATTCGTAAAATCGATTACTGCCAATTTACAGAACCAATAGAAATAGCTCCCTATCGCGCCATTTGACGCTATTCGTCGCTATAGATTCTCGCGTCAGTTCAACCCGAGAAAGCGTGTGCATGTAAATCGACGTGTCAAATTGACGAATAAATTAGGTCAAATAATATTAAACGTTATTACGTTTGTGTAAAGATCATATTCACATAATAAATATTGATATTTTGGGATAGCGTACTTAATTCGGATGTGATCGGTTTAACGAATTTTGCCGATGCTACATCTAAGTTGTGTCGTACTATATCTGAAACAAAATTTCACTTTAGAACGACGGCAGAACAAGATCAATTAATATGTATATTGTTAGTGTACTTATTAAATAAATAAATAAATAAATAAATAAAGATCTGCATCAGGTTTTGCTACGTGACAAACGAGACAAGTGTAAAATTAAAGATAGTGTTTTAAATTTTCGCGATTACACATTGAATTAAAACTAGTTATAACGGATTTGAGTCACGTCAGTCTGCCCGTGACCACGAACGCTGTAAAGTGCTCGAAACGTCGGGATGCCAAAAAATAATTAATATAGAGTACGACACAACTTAGATGTCGCATCGGAAAATGCAATGGAATGAAAATAAAACCGATTACTGCCAATTTACACAACCAATAAAAATAGCTCCCTATCGCGCCATTCGACGCTATTCGTCGCTATAGATTCACGCGTCAGAGAAAGCAAGTGCATGTAAATCGACTCGTCAAATTGACGAATATATTAGGTCATATGATACTACACGTTATTACGTTTGCGTAAAGATCATATTCACATAAGAAATAAATATTTATAATTTGGGATAGAGTACTTAATTCGGATGTGATCGGTTTTACGAATTTTGCCGATGCTACATCTAAGTTGTGTCGTACTATACGCGATTCAAATCCGTTATAACTAGTTATATTTCAATTTAAAGATATTGTATATAATGTGTCCCGTCTCCCGTAGAGCTCGTGCGGCGCGAGTCGCGCGGTGTGCCAGCTGCAGTACACGTCGTGGCCCGACCACGGCGTGCCCGACGACGCCGCAGCCTTCATCGATTTCACTACGCTCTGCTCGCAGCTGCGCAACCGCACGCACGGTGGGGCACGCACACATATCTGCGTCTACACGTGTACACACACGCACACGCGCATACACACGCACACGCGCACGCGCACGCACACATGCATACTACTTACGCCAGCTCGCAAACAGTCACGCACACGCTCACGTGCGCATACAAGCTCGTGCAAATAAACATGTAGAGACACTGCCTCACCAAGCTGCGCAACCGCACGCACGGTGAGGCACGCACACATATCTGCGTCTACAAGTGTACACACACGCACACGCGCATACACACGCACACGCGCACGCACACATGCATACTACTTACGCCAGCTCGCAAACAGTCACGCACACACTCACGTGCTCATATAAGCTCGTGCAAATAAACATGTAGAGACACTGCCTCACCAAGCTGCGCAACCGCACGCACGGTGAGGCACGCACACATATCTGCGTCTACAAGTGTACACACACGCACACGCGCATACACACGCACACGCGCACGCACACATGCATACTACTTACGCCAGCTCGCAAACAGTCACGCACACACTCACGTGCGCATACAAGCTCGTGCAAATAAACACGTAGAGACACTGCCTCACCTACTAGTATTATCTATACATATAATAAAAGCGTCGTGATTGTTTGTAATTTTAAAATAACAGCTTTTTATTCAATGCATATGTATGAATACCCGTGTATTCTTATGCATATATCAACATAATTTTTTTTTTTCAAAAATTGTCTGTCGAGTATGTTTCTTTCTGTTAATTTCTGGAAAGATTGGACCGATTTCGACGAAACTTTCAGTAACAGATAGGTAGCTGATTTAATAAGAAGTGACTTAGGCTTATAACAATAACTTTTTTGTTAAATTCAAACGCGCACGTCGTTGTGTACTCAGCTAGGTAAATTATTAAGTCTTATATGCTTAACGTTTTATTTGCTTAACTTTAATTATATATTATAAACAATGGTTATAATTTTTAAAACAAATTGTAATGTATAATATATACTAATTTTGTAGTTATACCAACAGTAGTGGAAGAAATAAACGGTGAAGAAGAACGGGTGTTAGACCCACCCATGATAGTGCATTGTTCTGCGGGAGTGGGTAGAACCGGCGCGCTCATACTAGCAGAAACTGCCTTGGAACTGCTGGCCAGACGACAGCCCTTGTACCCACTGGACTTAGTCAGAGCAATGAGGACACAGAGACCTATGTGCATACAGAACGCTGTGAGTATATTTAATATTATGTTATAGTTAGTTAATCTTGTGATCTTCGATAAAGTGCCTCGTCTTATATTCAATGCTGAGCAAACGGCTCTTCCATTAAATAAATAGTTTCGAGGTTTTTTTCACTACTTTGTCCCAAGAGAGGTTGATTGATACACATGTGACGAAATTGGCATAAAATTTAATTTATTCTTATAATAAAAATTCAATGAACAGTAATTGTAACAACAACAACGACAGCTTGTCTATTTCCCCCACTGCCGAGCTAAGACCTCCCCTCCATTTGAGAAGAAGGTTTGGAACATATTCCACCACGCTGTTCCAATGCGGGTTAGTGGCATACATATGTGGCAAAATTTCTATGAAATTAGACACATGCAGGTTTCCTCACGATGTTCCGCTTGACCGCCGAGCACGAGATAAATTATAGTTACAAATTAAGCCCATGAATATTAAGTGATGCTTGCCTGGGTTTGAACTCGCAATCATCGGTTAAGACCCACGCGTTCGAACCACTGGGCCATCTGAGGAGTAATTGTAACGTTTATCATATACAGAGTCAATACAAGTTCGTATGTGAAAGCATCCAAGCCGCGTATTCGCTTGGCCTCACTGCCGCCGACAGCGCGTCCAACTGATGACCGACCGTTCCCATCGGGGACGTTTGTGCTAAACTAGCTCATATTTGTATCAAGGTAAGGTCGATATTCTACTGTCAGCCCGTCTTGCAGCCGTTAAGTACTATTAGAATATGTTAAAATTGAAAGCAAGTTTATATACGTAAACATATGTCGCGATTTTGTAGTTTTCGTAGTTATACAGCGTGTTTTGTATATCTGTGACGGTAATTTTAAAATAATTTTGATACATAATGTACTAAAAATATTAGTCATGAAATCTCTGTCTAAATTTAGTTAAATTATATGTGTATAAATATTGAATATAATAATCGAAAGCACGAATTTATCAGTTAAGATATTTAATTTATTGTATCGTTTATGCTAAGCTGCATATATTTTTTTGTAATTGAAAACAAATAAATTTTGTTGTAAACAAAAATATTAATTCATTATGAACTGAACACTTGATAAGAGCTTCTAAAAATCAATTGTCTTGATTGTATTCTGAATACGTTTCAGATAAAAACCTCCTTTCAAAAGTAAGTTTTTATTTGGCTGTTTAATGAGTTACAATATCAAATACTGTCATTAATGACAATATCTTACTTTTTGACATAAATAAAATCTTTCAAAAATAAACTCATATTTTTTTGTAATCGTAATGTTAAGCTTTTGTTTAGTTGTTTGTTTAAAAAAAAACGCTTTTTATATATAGAAAAAAAAACTCGAATAAGTTATAACGGAAAACATATCAATGTTTAAAAAGAATTTTAAAAATTATTTATTTTCGTTAAATTTTAAATTATTTTTAATTATATATAATTTAAATAGCTAAGATATATTAATTAGGTAATTCTTGCCTTCGTAACGAATTTAATTTGTAGTCGCTTCACATTTTGTATATTTTTTATCTGTATTTTTAACTTTCTATGTTATCTGTGCCATTTTATTTAAGTTTTCAAACTGACACTAGCCTATTGTAATCGTAAGTGAAATATAAATTCTTTATTCATAAAAAATAGACACTAATGTAAATATTTTTTTGTTACACATTCTATAACGAATTTATGTTGACTACAATGTGGCAACCCTGAGTTAGTAGTACTATAAGTATAGTACGACACAACTTACATGTCGCATCGGCAAAATTCGTAAAACCGATCACATCCGAATTAAGTACGCTATCCCAAATTATCAATATTTATTTCTTATGTGAATATGCTCTTTACGCAAACGTAATAACTTGTAATATCATATGACCTAATATATTCGTCAATTTGACACGTCGGTTTACACTTGCTTTCTCGGGTTGAACTGACGCGAGAATCTATAGCGACGATAGCGTCGAATGGCGCGATAAGGAGCTATTTCTATTGGTTGTGTAAATCAGCAGTAATCGGTTTTAATGAATTTGCCGATGCTACATCTAAGTTTCGTACTGTACTTATTGACTCTTGACCGAAATAATGTTTACCATGACATTTGTAAATTAATTATTGACTTGAATTCAAGCGATACGATTCATTATCGATTTTTACGCCTTATGGAATTGATTGTCACAATAATTATTTAAATTGCAATCGTATCAACTAAATTCGTTATAGAATTATCAATGTATATAATTTAAAAATTAAACAACATTATAAACGGTTATTACATATATTCGTAAACTTCTAAAACAGTATTAGTTACAATTACTATTATAAGATACAAACGGAAGTGTTCTTCGACGAAAATGGGACCTAAATTAGAGGAAAACTGTGTTCTAGGTCGTCTGTAAATAATTAATCCTTGTATGCAATTCATTGACATGCGACTATTGGTGTTTACCTCGGATTATATCATGATTGTCAATGTACAGTGTACAGTTTTTATTAATCGACGATATCTGTGAGATATATTCTCATTCGAACAGCAATAATATTTAGGTCATTTTTATACAGGACCTCATTCAAAGTTTAGACTGATTTATTAAAATATATGATATGACATAGGAATAAACAAAAACGCAATATTGTATGGATTTGTAAGATACATATATTTTTGGACCGAAGCTGTATTTGGTGATTTTGGTAAATATACCCCTTACCCTTCCATTTTAATCTCCATCCATTAAAAACTCTCCCTCACTCTTAAACTCTCTTAAATTATTTCTTACTGAGTTGTAATGGTTATAGTCAATTCAATCGTATATACATATTTACATAAACCTATAATCGTCCGTATCCCGATTGAATTAGACCAGTCTTGTCAAATTATCCCTGGGATTGGTTCTTGCTTATATTTTTTTATTTATAACATTAGCAATGCAATAATTCTTGTTTCCATAAAACTAATTTATTGTTTAAGATATTAATTATTCAGTCGAAAACATTATTATCATAAAGATATACTAGGAAACGGCATATACTTTTATGTAAACAGTACTTTAACAACAATCCCTTAAATTAACAACTAATACTTTTCACATAATTTTTTTTTTTTTTTTTAATTAATCGAAAAAAGAAAATAATATTCACTCATTAATTTGAAATAGTTGTATCTTGCTACCGTTCGGTGCTAGTTTTATAGTAATTAATCCCATTTGTAAATTCAAACGTAGTATTTTAGATATAGTATTGAATTTAGACATATCGATACTCTTCAAACGTAGGCCTGTATACCGTTACTGAATTTTTATATTTTATCTGTGACATTAGTGATTCCTTTAAAAAAAATCTTTAATTTGACAATTAAACATTTTATAGAGTAAAAGTAAGAGGTCTCAGCCCAATATTTCAGATACTAACAGGCTGTTATTTTTTATTTCACTTATCCATAGGAATACTGCGTGACCTTATAGTTTTGCTATGATTGTATTAAAAACTGCCATCATTTGTTATATTTAATTTTTTTTAACATTTTTATAAAGATTAACATTTTAAAATAGTATAAAATATAGATAATAATATTAAACTTAAATACAGTAAAAATAGGTTCATCTGAAAAATATCATATAATATTGTCGTTGATTTTATGCAAGTAAATATAGATTTACGCACAATAGATATAGTAGATCATTTGTTTCATAAGACCTATGTTTCTTAAAATAAAGATTAAATTTGACTAATAACACTTCAGATAGCTTACAATAATACTATAACACTATAATATTTTTTTATATTTAATTAAAACATATATATATTATTTACGTACGATTTGTACATTTATGACCGGATATTTATTTAAAATATATTTGAGTTAAAAAAAAGCGATCTATATTTTTGTTACTAATTTATTCTTTGTATTTAATAAAACTTTTTTTTTCTTACATATTTTTTATGTAACTTTACTAACTTTAGAATATTATTTAATAACGTATTAAATTATGTTTCTTCAATATTCTCTAACGATATGTTGTTTATACTAATGATTTTATTTATATAATATATATTCGTTACGTATACTCCGGTCCAAAGACAAAAAACATATATAAACTTTTTGTTTATGATACTCCTTAAGATCATTCACATGTATTATATCAGACGTTGTCTTAGGAGCAATTCCACTAAAAAAATTTACTTTATCATACAATCAGCAACGAATGAAACCGATGAAAATTAGTAGAATTAACCTCCCTAATAAGTATATAAGTTTCACGAGAATGTTTTGAGTGTAAATCTACCTTCACTTTCCTAAGCTTTGTTTCTGGACTGGATATATGAATAAGTTCTTTATAAAACCGTTCTTGCCGAACGTACGTAATAATAACAATAATCAGTATTTCATAATAAAATACGTCTTGCCAGATCCGATGAGATGCGCTAATGTAATATTTGTTTAACAGTTTGTGGACGGTATAATGCGGTATAAACAACAAACGTCAAAAATGACAGTTATTTAATATAATTACCATGATTTTCATTTTTATTTCATAGCGCTCGATGTTTCGACATTATCTATGTATGTTTCGAATATCGAACTCCAGCAAATTAAAAAATTAAAATATACCGTATTACATGACGGTTATAATAAAAATATATATGTTCATTTAAAATGTTTTATATAAACGTCAATAAGATCTGAACTATAAGTTTGATAAGTAACATCACAAGATTGGACAGAAATTAGTCTGAAGTTTAATTGACAGCTTTGAATAATGGCGTGTCGCAACTTTGATTTGATTTGTTGTTGATATAAATAAAATTATGTTAATTTATTTATTATTATTTCTAATATACTGCCTATAGAATAACACGGAGAGTTTTATGTTTGTAGTTCGAACCTAAAGGCTCGTTCACACGGAACTGTCAATATTTACAGAATAGTTTTACACTGATCTGTTTTTACTGAATGTCAGTGAACATGTATTTATAACAAGTTGTGATTTTATTGGTTCTGTATAGACTTGGGCGATGTCTGAATTTTGTGACATAGGTTGTGTAACGGTTATTGCATTCAATATCATATCGCAGTGTTGCCCTGTCTTTCTCTAACTGAATATTGTACGATATGAGGGAAAGAGATGAAACGGGTGTGATATCGAAATCGGTTTAACATTCGCTTCATCTCTTTCTCACAGATGGGTTACTGTTTAGAGTGAGACAGCGAATATTTCATCGAACACATGCCTAGTACTGTACACTGTCTGAAGTCGCTCCTTTCTGTTTACTCTATCGAATCGGTGTTTTGTATCGAATTTCTTTATGATAATTATGTGAACATGGTCATATAACTTCCATTTGATTTAATCCGTAAAGCGGACCGCCGTGTGAACGAAACCTAAGTCGCGAAATATTAATAATCATAATGTGCGAATGACTGACGTAGTTTGTAAGCGTTTTGATGTTTTGAAACGTTTGTTTGTAGTTGATAAAGTTTTGCGACGTGTAAGCCAAATTTTTTTTTCATAATACGCGTGTAATTTTTTCGTTTCCAGATATTTTGCACGGTGCAAAATCGTCTTAATTTCAAGTATTATTTAATTAGGTTTTTTTTTTCGATTGCACGTGTTCTATTTATGAATATTTTTGGCTTAAACGTCGTAAAATGATTGTGTTAGATTTTCTACCTAGTGATTGTCTTTATACAGTGCTGTGCATATTTTTCTGTGACGTAATAAAAAATAAAAATAATAGGACGTGTTTTTTTTAATACCTTTAATGATTTTTAAGGTTATGTTCTTTTCGTTTAAAATATCCAAATTATAAACATATGTGTAACTTTCTTTAAAATACATTTCCGATTGCCATTAGAAATATGTATGTGTATTAATATTTTAAGTTTTATTGGTAAATATATATTTAATGTAATCTTGGAAAATAAATTTTTCATGACTATTTTGGGTTCATGACAGTAAAGAATAAAAAATCCTTTTCCAAAAAATATCTGACAATGTCTTATGTCTTTGTCTGTCTGATATGATAACTTATTTATTATTATTAACTTATTGTAAAAGTTACACTATCGAATTATCACTAAACACTTAAAATAATATTTAATAAAGGTTATATTCAAGATACATCTTTATAGGTGTGAACAGAACAGAAACGTGCCTTGACGGGGCCCCGTATAGAAGATTGTTTGGGGCCCTGAGGAAGAGTAAAGATTTCTCACAAAAATAATGTATTAAATAATAATTAAATATTTATTTACCATAATTTATTTATTTACCATAATTAATCTGTCTGTCATATGCCATCTGTCTGTTACTAACGTGCGTTTTAGGCCCTCGTAGCCCGGGGCCCCCGTATAATTGATACGGCAGATACGGCAGTAGCTACGGCCCTGGCTGTGAACAATATTGATGTTCAAAAATAGAAACCAAACTAACTTATATAAAATAAAATCAAATTTTAAACTAAATTATATAATAAATGAAACTAAGACATAACTAAGAAATATAAAAGCAAATTATAAAAACTTTTTAACAGATTTTCAATGCATACTAATGATGATGGTTCATAAAGAAAAATACAAGTCAACCTCTGAATGAACACTTGAAAAAGATCCCTTGGTCCTCTAGCTAAAGTTTCCAATGAGATTATGAAAAAGGGAGATTGGAGGGTGCAAACTCCCATAGGCTCGAATATTCCAGGCGCACTTGGGTTTCCCTTGTGAAAGGAGTGGGGCCGTCGTAGATAGAAATCATCATCCTACCAAAACATTATATATATTTTGGTTAAATTCGCTGATACCCAGTTACTTTATTTAACAAACGATTCGTTTTGCTGAGTGGAACTGGCTACGAGGCGTTATTTAAGAGCGTCCGTAAATTAAATGGCTTAAATATTACTCAAAATTTTAAAAACTACATTATCAATTCTTTTAATATAAGAGCTGGCCGTGAGAGATAAAGTAGGTTTAACTAATTGGATTTTAGATTATTTGTAGAGAGCTAGTGTCTATTACAAGACACGAGTCCGAACTCATATATTCCGAACTCAGTTAAACAAAAAAATTAATTATACATCGTTTCGTTGCCATTAGTAGTTAGTAATTAAAAAAAAAAAAACCAAAAGAAGATCACAGAACATTCGATTTTACACATTAGGTACTTTTTCTTTTTGAATGTTGTGAAAAAAGGGTTTTATATATGGTAAATAATGTTAATTAAAATTAAATTAATTTACATGTATATATTATATAGATATTATTAAAATAAAAATCTTAGGCGTGAACAGCTGGGTTCGTTTGCTTTATTAAAAAAAAAAAAAAAAACTAGATCTTCCTCTTACACTAAATTGGCAAAATGTAAATTATTTATAGTGTTATTAGGAAGTTCGCTTGCCTTATATATGCTCTGTTGAATAAGAAAAAACGAGACAATTTTCCATTACATATATCGTAAATATCCATTGCAATCAAATATATATAAATGAAAACTTACCTCACTAATTTTTGACGATGCTTAATATTATGGGACCAATTTAAATTCGACGCAATATCATCGAAAAAAAAATTATTTTATTTACTTGTAAATGTTTGTGTTTTTCTAGTTAGATATGATTGAAGTTCTCTTAATAGAGTCTGAACGTCAGTTTAGAACGTGAAGTAAGTGGAGGAAAATAATCTGTAAACACGTCTGATCTCTCTCAGACTCAAAGTAGCAGAAGCAACGCAAGACGGCGTATAAACAAACAAACGCACCTGTTAATGCAATACGCGAAAACTATTTACAAAGTATTTTTAAAACACTTCAAAAACTTTACAACGGTCGAACGATTGAAGGTGTTCCTTGCTTGCTGGATTATTTTTAGCTGCTTTATGTTAAATACGGTTTAAACAGTTTTTTTTTTAAGGATTCCTAATGTTTGCAACGCAAAGGCAATGTTGATATTCTGCATTTTAGTGGATAATCTTTTTTTTTTTTTAAAAAAAATATTGTTTTAATTAATATAATAATACATAAATACATATTATTTGATTCGTTAATTTCATTCAATTTTATCGCTAATAATTAAAGTCATCATATTATTCGTCGAAATAAAAAAAATAAAACTGATTATTCGTGATTTCGTTGTGTAATATATCATTCTCTAAAATAAGAAATATTTAATAAAAATATTCTTTTTTTTAAATGTGTAATTATTCCTTTTGCCTTTCATAAATCTTAATAAATAAAAAAGTTACAATGTCACTTTCTACATAAGGGCCATTTCATCATCTTTAGCTTAGGTACTGTAAAAACAGACGCAAATTAAAAAAAAAAAATCATCCAATCGATCAATCAACATTGAAAAGTTAAAATATAGTTAATAATATATAGACACGTTCCAAACGTTAGTTCCCCTGCTCGAAAGAGAAAACTTTTATTTATACATATTTTGTTTTTTTCTTTACGAACGATTATGGAAATTTGTGTCGTTTTTTCTTTTTCAACAGAGCATTTATAGGGCAGGCGATCTTCCTAATTACATAGTAAATAATTTAAATCATGGCAATTAAGTGTTAGAGGAAAATCTACTTTTTATTTGAAAATAAAGCAACAAGCCAGCTCTATATTAGCTTAAATAGGTACAATTAGTTAAACCTACTTTATATCTTATGCCCGTCTCATCATTAATGTACATGGCATTTTTTATTTCGAATAATGCCTAACATATCGAATGTAAAATATTAATTGATACTCTCCCTTAAAAATACTAAAAACCTACTCAGTAAAAGATGTGACTCTGGGTTTATACTATTGTTACAAGAGTAACCTTAGCCTTCAATACGGTGTTATGTACAATACATTTACATTTGATTCTATATCATAATTTATATGACATTATTATTGCATATTATGAATATAGCAGGGGCTGTTGTATTTGCTTTATTATATGCAATTATTATTGTAATTAATTGATCAATAATTTGTAAAACTGTAATTAATATTATTTTATATGTCATAGCATTTAATACTGGCATGTAACACTGTTTATTTTTTTAAATATGATTGAGCTGTCATTAGAAAACAATTAGACGATAGCGTGGGGGATTCTAACAAAAGATAGAGAGATTGAAGCATCATTGTAAAACGATAATATTATTTTGGCCATCCCGAGCTACTGAAATTACACAATATAACACAGTTCAAATGGCAATTAGGCCTTACCTACTCGATAAGCAACATAAACAAATTCTACATTATATTTTTTACTATTGCTCTTCTCTATCTATACGTCATGACCACACATGGTCCCTTATTAAGTTTGATAATCAAAGACAATTTTATTGCTAATCACAAAATTCATTATGAATCTAAGTAAATTGTCTCAATAGTGTTATATAAAAACTAATAACTATAACACGACAAAAACAACACACAGACAGTGGAGTAGCTGATAGAACACCACTAGATACCTCACAGTCAATCCTAGTGAGAGATCCTGGCTTACCTCCAGTAACCCAGGATATATATATATATATATATCCAGGCTATTATTGTTACGTATCCAAAATGAGTAAGAAGTAGTCAAATGATCTATGTCCAGATCTCATTGTCTTTAATTAGTATATACAATATTTGACACTACGGCAAAAAGCTGTGTTGAAGAAGGGTCTACGCTGGATAGAGTTATCTGTACCGCATGAACTCCTCTAGCTTACAGGACGCCACGGAAGCAAGCGATCTTTTGAGGCCCTCTGGAGTGGGTACCTCTAGTTTTTTAATGAATGTTCCAAAGAGTTTGGGCGCATCAGCACTGGCAAGTTCTACATGGCAAAAAAACAACGTTGCAGTGAAACTACAAGACGAAGGAAGGTAAGACATCAGTCCAACGTTGGTGGCACATTGGTTATGTAAGAAATGTTTAAAATTTCATACATCGCTGATGGCTATGAGCATTGGTGATCATATGTCATCAGGTGGACCGTCTGCCTGCCGATACCACAGAAATATCTTCGCAGTAATAATTAGCATAGAGTGAATAAACTCAATAACATAATCAACAATGGTAATAATTATACAATTCTTTATACAAGTGTTGATGTTTAATTTTTATCATCGTCATTACATAGTATAAAACAAAGTCACTAACCACAACTTGTGCCCATGTATGCTCAGATCTTTAAAATGACACTACCGATTTTGAGGTGTTTTTTATACAGATAGTCTACTTCGAGAGGAAGGTTAATGTGTAGTGAAACACTGATCATTTTAGAGGTTTCTGAAGTGATGTCGTAAATAAACACATTTTTTGCGCTTACATTGTAAACGCTGCTTGAAACCTACCAGATAGATCAAAATAATATTCTCTAGTATTGTACACCTTAAGAAGACGCATAAGCATGTAGGTAATATTAATTAACTTGAAGATACTACAGATCTAAAAAGCAGGGACATAGCGGTTTTGTCTTATGACAAAATAGCTGTGAACGTTGTAAGACATTCTCTAATATATTTAGTATCGGCATTGTAACCGTGCGAAGACGGGGTAGGTTGCTAGTTTTGTGTATAATTCAGGTAGGTGAATTTTTTTTAACAAAACGTTTATCATTTTCATAATAAGAAATACGTAATACGTAACATTGAAAATGAATTGACACAATTCCAAAACCAATGTCAATCTTCTGTAAAGGTTAAGGGTGAAACGAGTGACGACGTACCTACTAACCTATAAACAGTAATCATAGTATTACATATGTGTGATTGTTTAATTTTGTAAGTCTCTCTTTGATATAATTATAAAACACTATTAACTAAAATTTAATTTCTTTAAAACTAAGCTTGACAATTTACTGATCAACAAGTTTTTATAATTTAAGGATACTTATATTTTTTTAAGTTGTTTTAATGTACTTAAGTTCTAGCAAATAAGTGACCTGAGTATACTTTTATGTTATTGGTGGCAAACGAGCATGAGTATCACGTGATGGAAAATAACTACCACCACCCATGGACATCTGCAACACCGGGCTCACAGGTGCGATGATGCCTACGTCGTCGACAAAACCGTGAGTCGTCACCTTCGCCCGTTGTTATTAACGCAACGCATTAATTTAATTAGATATATTAAACAACATGCCACCAATAAAGGATCTAAGAAGTCATATCCTTTGTATCGATAGTTATACTGGCTCACTCAACCCACAAAAAGGAATACAACAATATTAAGTACCTACTGGCTAGCTAGCGCTAGACTATGTGGGTATCTTCCCAAGCTACTATATGTACCGATATCCATACTGTAGTAAGGCTGACGTGAAAATAAATACTTTTAAATTTGAATCACGAAATTGTTCTTTTTTTAATTTAATTAATGTCTTGACGAAATGAATTCCGCTATTTTTAAATTTAGAACAAAAAAAAATTAACAATTAGATTAATTTCTAAATGTAATTACTGTTTAAAAATAAAAAAAGCAGGTTAAGTTAATTCGGTGACCCGTTTCCTCGTGTTCTGTGAAGAAGACAACCAACTTCGTGTAATGGATATAACTAATGAAACTCGAATGTTTTTCACGTCTATTTATTATACACCAATTTAAAATCTTATTAAAACTTGATAACAATATCAAATTGATGATATTGTTAGAAAAGTACAAAATAGATCGCTACTTAGGTATTATTAAAAAATTATGTAGCTATATATTAATACATCAATATAAAATAAGTTATATGTTTAAATGGCTATAAAAATCTGTTCTAACCTTCTATTCCGTAATATTTGTAAGCAACAAGCTGTAAAAGAATACATTACGCGACTAATAAAAATCCGCGCGTCTATTTCACGTCGTGACGAAACGTTTTACACGAAACAAATTCTCGGATGTGAGGTAAAAACGAGTAATATGGAGCAAATAGTAGCACATCAGGACTGTTCGCTACAGGGGCCAGTTGAGCTACGGATGCCGCGTGGGCGGCCGCCCAGCGTTCGAACCGAATCATTCTACGCGTAAACGTTCCCGCAACGGACATGAACTCGAAAACGTAACGCGTCTTCATGTAGTGATCACTAATATAAACAATCACGTAACAGATATGATCAGTGATTATTTACATAAACGATCGTAGATAGATATTAGGTAGATAATTAAATAAAGTGCCCCGTTATTGTGTTGTGTTCTGTGTGTATATGTGTTGTTGTGCAATATTTAGTTTTGTGTTACATTATAAACATTGCGAGCTGTGTATCTTGGTAATAATAGGTATCCAGTTACAATTGAATTTACTTCGAAATCCTTGGTTTTCTATTATCTTCTATCTTCAGCGTTAATAACTACGTAAATAAAATAAAAAAAGTTATTTATATACTTGAATACGTATATAAAATGTTAAAATACAAAATAAATACTTTGTTAATACAAATATATATCGTAACAAGGTCAATACTTTTGATTGAGAATGATTTCTTATTGATTCATTTTTTTTCATTAATTACGCAATTTAATTTGCAAATTACGCAGTGTATATTTTTACATATATGTTTAATTAAAAACAACGTTTTATTTATTTTCAAAAGTACTTACTGAATTAATTTTAATGTTTTCCGAAAGAAAGAGGTCAGGCTTTTAAAAGCTTTCCATAAGAATACAAATAGAAGCTATAATCTATTAGATTTTCTTTGAAAATACACTTCTTAAAACATATTTAGATTTCTTTGAATTTATTTATCTTTAGATTGAGTGCGACTTTACCCAAATATACTATCAGCTGCAGGGCAATAGAAGCTTGTAAGGTTACTTACAACGTACACACATACAAGCAAAATGAGTTATAACACGATGGTTACATATAATATAAAACAAAGAATCTATATTTAAACGAAATATCTTTCCCGACCCTAAACAAAGTGAAATATCAATTGTAATTTCTTTACTCAATATAAAAGGATTACACTTATTAATAGTCAAACTAAAATGACCGGCGGTTCGTAAAATAAACCAAAACCTGAGAATAACCGGCGAAAACTCAATGAAACGGTCTTTGTTAAGAGTTAAAATTTAAATTCGTTATCTTATATTTTTGTAATATTAAAAAATTAAAGAGTCGAAGGGCGATCCTTTCATTCGTAAAGTGCGCTATCATTTTTGTCATACCTTAATACCTTTTAAACTGAAACGTCTTTTAATTTTTTTTTTAAATCAAACATTAGTAGGAGATGTCATTTTTCTGTAGTCTCGTTTTAAAACCGTATTTATTGCACTACAAAAAGTGCTACATTAATAGAGTGCAATACAGAAATATCATAAAACAATCAGTTCATAAGTGATATTTCCGCTTGTAACCAGTCAGCCTACCCAGAATAGCCTTAACGCATGCTCCACACCTTTGCGATCCACTTAACAACTATTTATATACATAGCTCTTTAAAAATTCAATGTTTTATAGCAAATTTTGTGTATAAGTATCGTAGATATCAATAAAAAGATTACATTAAAAAAATCATAAGTTTTTATTATCGATACCGTGTAATGTAGTCAGGTGTAACGAGTGAGCCAGTGTAATTACAGTCAAAAGATGTATAAGATTTTAGACCACATATTCTATTGCGCGTTTATAATGATTGTATAAATAATTTATAGCCAATATCTAAGGGCAAAGAATACCATTTACATAAAGATATATTTTTTCATTCGTCTGACTTCGTAAAGGTAAATAAAAATGTAATACATAAAATAATAGTGTCTGTCTATATTTTATTTTAACTTGAACTAATAAAAGCTGACGTCTTGAAATTGTCTCACGTAAAAAACGTACTTACGTCAAAGATATTATAGTTCATTATTCTTTGCACTGAAGTACCCACGTTTTTCGATTTATTATTAATGAAATAAAAGACAAATATATACTATGTACGTAGAAACAAAAAGACCTAAGTACAAATAATATTATATTATGTTTCATTTGAGTGATTTTACTTAAGTCTTTTTCCAAATATTTGAGACTTAAGATTCTCAGGGTAACAGTCTGTGCTAGTTATTAGCACCTTTGCTATTTGAATAATTATCATGTGCTATATTTAACAGCAGAGTAGACCTATGAGAATCACATATATATCTTATATGTGTATGGAATAAAGTGATATGATTAATTCACGGGTATTGAGAGATTACCCAGTGGTTATAGAACGGTTAAAAGGTTTTTTTTATTTGTAAACCTGTTTATTTGAAAAGAGCAACTATGCGAGTTTCTTGCAGTTTCGTCTCGCTAGAGGCTGCTTCCTGAAACCGTGGGAGTATTTAATTAAGGCCGATTCAAAGACGCTTCTTAGCGAAATTTACTTGAATGAAATTAATTTGATTTCGTATATATTGTGGGTTCAAACCGGAGCACCTTTATTTTTTTTCATGTGGTTAAATAGAGATTATAATTCATGTCGTAAGGAAATCTGTGATGGTTGAAAAATGGTCATTAGTGTGTCCACCAACAAAATTAGCTCAGCTCCGTAGATTGATCTCTGAAACTTGATGAACCAAATGTCCCACACATTTGGTTCATCAAGTTTCATAGCCCAGCTGTGGGTGGGTCCCGCACATTTGGTTCATCAAGTCTCATAGCCCAGCTGTGGGTTTATTGCACGGAATAGAATGTTCTCAATCCCAAATTTTCCGATAAATTTATCTAACACAAGTCCTGGAGATAATTGTTCTTTAATGGTATCACCGAAACAGTATCCAAATAGAACAATCAACAGACAAGCCTTCCAATATTACAACAACAACAACAGCCTGTAAATTCCCAGTGCTGGGCTAAAGGCCTCCTCTCCCTTTGAGGAGAAGGTTTGGAACATATACCACCACGCTGTTCCAATGCGGGTTGTTGGAATGCACATGAGGAAGAATTTCTATGATATTTGTCACATGCAGGTTTCCTCACGACGTTTTCTTTCACCGCTGAGCATGAGATGAATTATAAAGACAAATTAAACACATGAAACAGCGGTGCGTGCTGGTTTGAATCCGCAATCATCGGTTAAGATGCACGCGTTCCAACCACTGGGCCATCTCGACTCACTTCTCGACTTCCAATATTAACAGATTCTGAAATGATAAGTAATGTCAAATGAATTAATCTCACATAATACTAAACGCTCATTGGTCGTTCATTGCGTGACCATTAACCAATTACGATTCAGATTAACCTCAAATAATCTGACGTTGATTAGCGTTTCAGAAAATAGATGTCAATATTGTACAAATATAAGATAATCACAACATTCCAGGAACCCTATACTATTATAGTGTTGTTATACCATTGATAATAAACATCGTATAAAAAAGTCGCCTGTCGCTTTTATGATTAACGTTTTTATCGATTTTTATGTAACAAAGTTCCTTATTAGTACGTTACAGTCCGATCGCTTCGCGAATTAAAGATGGATTAAAGTAATTGTAGATATACCTTCGACCGTCATGAAACATTATATTACTACTGTATCATTGCATAGTACAAAACAAAGTCGCTTACCGCTGTCTGTCCCTATGTATGCTTAGATCTTTAAAATAACGCAACGGATTTTGATGCGATTTTTTTAAAATCAAAATCAAAATAAACTTTATTCAAGTGGGCTTTTACATTCACTTTTGAATCGTCAATTAACAATTAAGTAAAGCTACCACCGGTTCGGAAAGTAGATTCCACCGAGAAGAACCCGCAAGAAACTCAGTAGTTACTCTTTTTTAACATTTAAAAAATACAAAGTCATGTTAGTTAATACAATTATTTAAATTAATATAGCCTGCGTGGAAGTCAACAAGTATTAATTCCACGCTTTTTTATCATCTACAAAATCTTGTATCGAGTAATACGCCTTTTTACCAATATATTGTTTATAAACGATTTAAATATACAAAACGGCAAAGTTAAAAATGTCTGCGGAATTTTATTCTAGATAGAGTGGTTCGAGAGAAAGATTTTTGCATATAATACATGAACAATATAGTTAACAAACAATGATAAATTCGGAAATGTCTAATGTAGGTCATTGATAATATTATAGTAAAACTGGAATTTATGTGCCTTTAGATCAACGACAATTTTTATTTCTTTTTTTCTTCAGTTTTAATTTAGATTTTTCTGCTGACGCTACATTATTTCCTATTATTTATGATACCGAAATTTAAATGAAAATAATACTTAATAAAATTGAAAAGGTGTTGAAGTGAAGCTTTAACCAAACAATTACAAATGGCGAGCGAATAAACACAGACGATTTTTTCATATCTTATGAATTATTATATGATTTTGTTTGTTTGCGTTAATCTCGGAAGCTACGGGTTAGATTTGAAAGAATATATTTGAACGAAATACCAAGGAGAGGCCGACAATTTTACAACAACTGACCGCATACTATTATAATATAGCATATGTTTGTGATCGACGTTTTTTAATGAACATAAAAAGTTGCGTTGGCGTAAACATTGGCGCTGCTAGAAATATTCACCATTCATTACATCGCCAATGTGTTCCAACATTGGAAACAATATGTGTCAGTAGTTATATATAGTAGTTATATATACTGGCTTAATCAAAAAAATCCTTCAAACCCGTACACTACTCAACATACTAAGTAGTACTGAATGGCGGTTGGATTTATGATGAGTGGATGGTACCTACACAAGGTCCTACCACCAAGTTACTTTATCAAGTTTGGACTACCCTCAACAAAATATCCAATTCATATCTTAAACGCCGGGCCAACCCACCTGCAAAGTTTTCAGCGTTGCAGATGTCCAGCCATGAAAAAAAAGACTATAAAATATTTGGCATGAAAGTAATTAAGGCACAGAGTATTATGTGTTTTATTATTTTATAGTAAAGACAACCTAAATCAGCTTCTCCGATCTACACAACATTTATTATACTTACATGATATTAAAACAACGGTTTTTACCCGGGAGACTTACGAGAACTTCTGCAAATACTTGCTAATTATAACTTGATGCTAACTTCCATACTTACAACTTATCTCAATGAACATAAAAGTTAATACCATTAGGGCTTAATAATATACAAGTGAAACATACAATACAAATCATGAGTCGATAATGCTAGCCGCATTTCCGCGTTGAATTGCAAATCCATTCTTCTGCGTAAAAACTTTTGCAGCCCTTCTGTCGTCAGTGGTGGCAAAAAATCGAGTTATATTTGTAACAAAGGGCCAAGGTCCAAGTGTTCTAAATTAAATTATTTTATTTGTAATTGTTATTTTTTTTTTGGATTACCTGGGTATCAAATACAAAGTTAAGTTAGGCAAAATAGAAACAAATAAATAATTTTTTGGTTGTGGTGACTTGCAAATATTGCAAATATAATAATAAGGCGTATACAGTTTATAGCCAAACTGCCTTTATATCACAAACCTACTCAAGAGAAGAGATACTTATTTTATTCGTTCAGATTCCTTAGTTGCAAGCTAAAATGTATCTGAAAGTAAAAGTTGGAATTGACGCGGTGAGATTGATTTACAATATTCGTCTCAATTACATGAAACGATAAAAATACTTGGAAAGTCCTTAAAAAGGCTGCCTTTTGTAATAGAAAATTATAATCGAATTTCGATTCTGAGGTTCGATCTTGTATTGAAGTGGCTTTCATGTATTCAGTCTCATTATATGAAAGACTGGCTGTCACCCACGGTTCCACTGGCGTTGGTTTTCAGCTGTTAGTCATAGCCTATCCCACCTTTGAGTTTAAACTTACCCCATACAAAATTCTATTAAATTTTAGTATAGTAAAGTAAAGTAACAGTCTGTACATTTCCCACTTCTGGGCTAAGGCCTCCTCTACCATTAAGGAGAGGGTTTGGAACATATTCCGACACGCGGTTCCTATGCGGGTTGGTGGAATGTACATATGACAGAATTTCGATGAAATTAGACACATGCAGGTTTCCTCACGATGTTTTCCTTCACTGCCGAGCACGAGATGAATTATAAACACAAATTAAGCACATATATAGTGGTGCTTGCCTGGGTTTGAACCCGAAATCATCGGTTAGGATGTACGCGTTCCAATCACTGGAACATTTCAGCTCCCAAATTTTATAATAAAATAAATAAATGACAATAATAAAAATATTATTATAGAACAACAAACAAATATTTAGTATAAATTAAAAATTATTGAAATATACGCAAAAAAAGAAATAATTTATGTAAACCAATAATGAGGAATTAGATATGATTACAAGTATAATATTTGAAACCATTTAGCATAACCAATTAAACATCACGCATAATTGATGTATAAATAAACAGACTACATAAAAAACTCAAGGCCATATCATAGTTGACTCATTTCAACTAAGAAAAAATTGCTTAAAGTAAAAATAGATGCTAATTCAAATTAATCTGTCTCGAGAAGGCTCTAAAAAGGTTTTATTTACTTTTTGTTCTCATTTACGTTTTACAATTCAATTTAAAACTAACAATGTCACCAATTGGATATATATCAATTTAAATGGCAGAACATTGTAAAAAATCCGTATTTTCTTATGGCGTGCCCCTTCACGTTTAATTATCGGCGCGATTAAACAAATGCAATCTAATTTGTAATTTTTTGCCGCCATTTCACGCCAATATACCTGTAGCTAGAAGTTTAGAACGCATGCATCTCAACTAATGATTGCGAGTTCAAGCTCAGGCAAGCTGATTTTTTTGTTTATAATCAACCGACTTAAAAAAGGAGGAGGTTATCAATTCGTCTGTATTTTTTTTTTTTATTTTTTTTTAATACTTTTTAGTGCATTTTAATTTGTTTTAAAATACTGTTTTGTTTGAAGTCGGTTTTTCTTTTTGTTAAAATTTTATTCATCTCGTATTCGGTGGTAAAGGAAAACATCGTGAGGAAACCTGCATCTGACTAATTTCAACTAAATTCTACCTGTGCATCCACTAACCCGTGTTTGTGTAGAGTGTTGAAATAAGCTCCAAACCTTCTCAGGGAAGGGGAGGCCTTAGCCCACTATGGGAAATTTAAAGAACGTTCGTTATGATTAAAAAATTCTTTATTTTTATACCTTTTTGAAAATTCCAGGAAAACTGATATTGTATCTCTCCTAAAATCGTTCGTTTATCGTTAATTGTTTGGATACTTGCTTACAACAAATATCCGTGAAGCATAAAAAAAGAATATCACGACAATCGTGATGATAAGGTTCTTCGCACAGGTTTGACGTCGAGCGTGAAAACCATAGTAAGGATTGGTGATCTAATTCCTTACAGATTTTACCATTCTTTGGTGATAACGTTGGCCAAACCCGTCGCGACCAACAACTTCTCGCGTATTCCTCCACCAAATATCAATTTCAATTTGAAGGAAGAGTAAGTCAGCTTAACTTCAGGCATAAGTAACATAATCTAGTTTCCAAGGTTGGTCACGCATTGGCGATGTAGTGCCAATATTTATTGCGGCGTCCATTTAACACCAGGGTGATTATGCCAGTTTTCTTCTTAAATATGATAGAGTTCTCTCCATTAGAATTCAATTAATACTCAACTATTAAATTGGAAATGCATCCCAATTTTTCTGCACTGTACTAGTTGCTACGTGCCTTGTAAAACAATGTTTTGTTTGTATTGGAATACCTGGGACATAGATAGACTTATTTTAGTTTTTGAAAATTTTGGCTACAATGTTTAATAGCAAGGTCCAATGTCAACTAAACCAGAATATGTTATGACATTTATAAAAAAAATGTTTGACGTATTAAAGTTTTTATCTTATTATTTTCCTTCGTGATGATACACGGTCAACACACAAGCGTGATCATCTATTATTACAATAATTGATTTAATGGCTCTAAAATACTAACCGGATTGATCGATTTGATATTGAGTTCAAAAACCGATTTTTTTTTCTTCAAGATGCTTGCGAGGTTGCGCTGATAGCGACTAGCATCATTTTATTTTATTTTTTCGTCATTTTTTGATTTATCGTAGGCCCGTGCGAACGTTGCATCGCTCGAAAAAAGAATGAAGTGACAAGTGACAGTATGAAATAATAATGGGAGCTATAAATATAAAAAAAGTAAAAAGAGGTCGATTATGAATCGATTCTCTAAACAAAATATTCGAAATTCAAAATGACACATTTTGTTGGCGCTAAATATAAATAAGATAAAATTAATTTAGACTCAATTAAACCAATGAAAGTTTTGTAACTTCCCAATACATTGCATTTCACGTATACACGAACAAATGCAATTTTTTTTTTAAATAAGAACATAGTCTAATAGAATATGTTCGATATTCAAAATGACATAATTCTTTAGGCGTCACGTCAGGCGTATACCGGTAAGTTAAAAGGACTACTTAGTTAATTGTATCTTTGAATGAAGCGACGAATATAATCATTTACAATCAAGATTTTATTAATATTTTAACAAAGATTTTATTAATATTTTAACAAATAAAACCTTCGAACTAATTATGAATGAAGGTTATATATTTCTGGTAATACGATAGTTTTTTTTTATGAAATAACACTGTATCAGTTTCGAATTACCAGTCATAAATATGGTCTTAATTTTTTACATAAAGATTTTTTTTTCAATTGGTAGTTTTAGTTCCCGACCTTATGTATATGTAAATATGATTTATTTGCTATATCTAAACTAAAAATGATACAGGAAACATTGTTTTAAAGATTAATATCTTGACCACTTCTTACAAGGCGCTTATTGCAAGTGTATTTTTAAGTTAGTTGTACTTATTTATAGATTAATAATATTAAACAGTTAAAGACCGTTTGATTTATATGAATATTGATTAATGTATTATACAACTAACGCACTCACGGACAGAACTTTGCAAATGAAGAGATTGCCTCTAGAAGAATAAATATAAATTATACATAAATAAAATATACTTTATTCTTTCTTTGTTTTTTTATATAAGTTTTTAATTATTTGCAAAAAGTTTGCAATTTTGATTTTGATAATATGCCTATGCCATAAAACGAAACTTGCTTTTTTTTTGTAAATATATATAAACATGAAGTTATTTAAAAAAAACTATTCTTGTTAGTAGTTTTGAAATATTAAAAATATTATACATGATGTATAGAAACGCACGGGGAAAAATGAACGCAGGGAAACGTCATAAATATATTAACACGGAAAGAGCGGATAAATCGCTTATAGTACGACACAACTTAGATGTAGCATCGGCAAATTTTAATAAAACCGATTTATAGAACCAATAGAAATAGCTCCCTGTCGCGCTATTCGTCGCTATACATTCCCGCGTCAGTTCAAATTGACGAATATATTAGGTCGTATGATATTACAAATTCTTACGTTTGTGTAAAGATCATATCCACATAAGAAATAAATATTGATAATTTGGGACAGCGTACTTAACTCGGATGTGATCGGTTTTAAGGATCTTGCCGATACATTGATGATACATCTAAATTGTGTCGTACTATACTTTGGTATTGATTATATCGTAAGATTGTTTTATATATCATGCGAGGTAAAATTTTTGTTCTACCCACATTAATTAAGGTCGTCTATCTCGTGTAGGGGAATATCAAGTATTTTAATTCTGATGAAAAATGTCAGTCAAATATTTAATTACAACTTTATGATTAAATTTTGAAACAATTTTAATACCCTGTAAGTCTGTTGTTATTATTCCAATTAAATATAATTTGAATATGAAATAGCACGTAGGTGTATAAATATATATGTTATTATTGATATGTCTAGACAAACTAACTTAGCGTCAGTCCTAAAAAAATAATAATATCTAACAGTTGCAAATTACACACACAATACTAAGTAATAGATTTTTTTTTAATAAAAGGTCACCATATACACGTACTCTAGTAAATATTATGACATTTGACGTGTGTCAAGCTTAGGTGTCACGCACACCAGGATAATAAAGCATCGTTCTATCTAGATACGTAAAAAATACTATGAATTTATTCAAATACGAACCAGAATAAAATAGCTGAAGAAAATGTGTTACAGTATGAGTATAAAATGCATACTTACCAAAATAACTGAAAAAACTGAAAAAAAAACACAAGTTTAGACTGATTAATTAAATAGTGTCATAATAATATTACATATAAATATTATTATATACAGTCAAAATCTGGTACCCTTATGTAGAATGACGGTCGACAGCTTTTTCAACGACGAATAACAATATGAAAATCGTAACTCTATTTTAAATCAAGCATTAAATTAAATGTAACCTGACATTCGAATCCGCCCAAGCTAACCCTATACTTATTGAATTATTTTATTTATTTATTGAAACGTAAAATGTTCATGTAATAATATTATTTTCATATTGGGATATGTCAAACATAAATAAGAAGTTAATAATATCGGGTTTCCTAATTCCAGTAGATAGTTGAATATAAAATTAAACACAGAGTAAATGTTTGGGAGAGTTTCAATAAGAATATAATGTTTTCCTTCTGTGACGTTATTATCAGAGATCAATGTTTGTTTTTCTTATTTTATTGATATTTATTACTCAGACTAAACTTGCCCTTGATTGTCTTAATTAGATATTTTTTGTTATAAATAAATATAGGTTGACTGTTTTGTTAATAAATTTGTGTTGGTGAACTTTCAAATAAGCTATCGGATGGTAAGTGGTCACCTCTACCCGTAGACATTAGCGTCGTAAAATGCTAGCCAGTCAATACAACAATGTGATTATTATATGATTATGTTCTAGGATTAGCACATTCAACCAAATATTAATTTATAATTGGACTGTTTGTGAGTGAGTTCATATATTATTATTTACAACAGTCTTTCAACGAATGGGATTTGAGGCACTAGTGTATATGTATATAGTATATTATATATACTACGCACGATTAATATATTCATATATATAGTATAGATTATACTTATAAAAAACGTCAAGGAATTCTGGGATAACTTTTTCGCAATTGACTAAATCTTTAACTTTAAGTTACATAAATATATGTACATATATACACTGCTTTTTTTAAATATATTAATAGATAGTGATGTACCTTGAAGTACCTTATTTTTGTCATTTATAATTAATCATTTAAATGTTATGAAATCACAAGCCTGGATACGTATATAATTGATAATCTACAAACTGAATCTTAGAATTTGAGGGTGAAAGAAAGTAAATATGACTAGAAGTGTTGACTTTAATTTCAAATTGTCAAAAAATGTGACCGTGAAGTTAATTTTGGTGTTTTGACGCTCATAGCATGTTTTATGCATGATGAAATGGCAATCAACATTGTGCTGTGTCATGATACTCGTGTGGCCCGAGAACGCTTCGCCGGACACATCCTTCACCGGTATCAGTACAATATTACGAGGATACATAGGCAGGACGACGACCTCAGACGATCTAGAAACAAGAACATCGATACAGGATGAGGAATTGGTGCATACATCGTTGGCTCCAGATGTTACGTCAAGTCTGCCTGCCAGTTTGGAAACGAGAGATGATTCTGTAAATGAAATGCATTCCACTCCGCACTTTGTTCCAAGTGCAGCTACAATTGAATTTACGGTGAGTAGACAGCCTCAATTGTTACTTCTGTAGCTAACCGTTAATAGATTACTAATTATTATGGACATTCTTGTCCAATATTGTCTTGTAGTGTAGCCATTCTTATCCATGTGTCTGAAACACCAAACTATTTTAAACGTTTCTAATTGATTGAGAGAATTTATGAAACGAAAATAATGGAAAACCAAAACTAGAGTTGACCTTATCATTGGGGGGAGGACAATATTCCCTGTATTGCCCATAGTCCCACCGCTGCACGTTGGGCATGCGGTTTGGCAACCGCAACGGTGACGCTGCTGCCCGTCACCCCTTATGATACCACTATCATAAGGGGTGACGGGCAGCAGCGTCACCGTTGCAGTTGCCAAACCACGATAACAGACAGCACCGATCTTTGGGCCTTCTCATCCACATGAGAAGGCCCAAAGATCGGCCTGAGTGGCACGCCTTAAGGGAGGACTACGGTTAGCAGTGGAATAATACAGGCTGATGACGGTGATGATGATAATAACATTTGATCGAAGTTTGTCAGACGAATCATTTTAATTGTCGATTTTAAAGATTAATAATGTATGGCGTTTTTGAAGCATTGTAGTAACATATAATTACGTACTTTGCTTCAAGAACGATCGATTTATATAGAAACTGGCATGTAACTTTACTTGGTGGTAGGGCTTTGGTAGGGTGCAAGCCCGTCTGGGTAGGTACCACCCACTCATCAGTTATTTCTACCGCCAAATAACAGTACTCAGTATTGTTGTGTTCCGGTTGGAAGGGTGAGTGAGCCACTGGAACTACAGGCACAAAGGACATAACATCTTAGTTCCCAAGGTTGGTGGCACATTGACGATGTAAAGAATAGTTAATATTTCTTACAGCGTCATTGTCTATGGGTGATGGTGACCACTTACCATTAGGTGGCCCATAAGCTCGTCCGCCAACCTATACCATAAAAAAAATGTAAAATCCGCTTTGATGAACTTTTTCAGTTTTCAAATTATATTTTGCGAGCAACATTAGTATCAACAGCGCGCGCCTGTCATACAAACCTGTCTTGATATCTTACTTTGTACAATTTCTTGCACTTTGCTTTCAGAACACATGAGGCGCATACTTCTAGCGCTAACTCAATTTCTTATAATTTGTAGTACCTTCTCAGTTCTATATAATCAGTACAGAAAACTTTACAAGCGCGATTCAGAACTGTTAATACATGAATACCTGTATATATAACAACTGTAACATAAAATACTATCATGCTAATTATAATCCATTGATTACGCGGATCTACATTTAATCACAATATTGTACAAACTTTGTGTTTATCGTGGTCAATAAATCACACTCAAGCATGTATACTACCGCAACATCTGGTTAAAACGTTAAACATTAAGCTTATCTTGGCACTCGTGGCCAGTCGCTCTTGTTAGTACTATTGTTTTTCATCGAATAAAACGCACATTACTAGTCCAAATGTACAATGGTAACCGTTATCTAATCTATAGACGCGTATCGATATAACGTCAGCCAATCTCTAGTGTTAAACGTTTATTATCGATACTAGAACGAGAAATGATAGGCGATACACAAATATACGCTGTGGACTCACTGGCCCTAAATATATCAGCGGCGCGATGTGTGTCGCATGATTAGCATTCGATAATACTAATATCGATTTATAAATTACAATTTTTGCTATACTTAATACGATTTATTAACGACATGAGTTTAAATGATTGTCAGTTCACAATGTTGTTGGTTTTTTGAATTAAGTTTTAGAAAAAAAAAGAAGATCGATCCTCTAGTAGTGATCGTAATCCTTTACGTGACATAAAAATGGGAAAAAGATTATATAATCTTATATAAAACATACGTGAAAATTAACTCGCATATTTTCCTTAAATTAGAATTTACTTACTTTTCAAATACGACGATTTTCTTATTAAATTATATTCATACCTATTTCATCGTAAAATTGAAAATGATTAGCTACTTAATCCCTTGCCGTTTTTCATTTTTTCTTAATACAAGTTCAGTTAAATAATTTTGATACGTCATCGGCGATGAAACCGCAGATTTTTAAAACGCGAACGATAAAATCGAACACAATGCGTTGATCATCAAAATGTACCCATAGCTTAATATACTTATAAATCTTAATCGCTAAAAATTCCGTTTATTTTCGTATACCATCGCATGCTTTTGAAATTTAATCAATTTCGCGTGTACATTTTGTTTGCTTTTAGTGTTGTTTACGGTTTTATACGTCGGAAATAGACAATTCATATCCGTTGAATCATTTCTTATATCAATAGTTATCAAGGGAACCATTTGTATTCTGTTATTAGGATATGATGCAAGTCCGTATAAAATGTGCGTTTTTCGCGAAGTGTACGTTTTAGTAACATTTACATGCTGTCTGTTATCGTGTTGTGGAAACGAACTAATTGGTGTCGGGGATAAATCTCGTATGCATCGAAACAAATACAATGTGAGTTTGTAAAATCAACATTACATAGTATAAAACAAAGTCGCTTACAACTGTCTGTTCCTATGTATGCTTAGTTCTTTAATATTACACAACGGATTTGGATGCGGATTTCTTTAATAGATAGAGTGATTCGAGATGAAGGTCTTTGTATATATTACATGCACAATATAATAGAAAGAATAGTGATAATATTAGTTTCTAAAGTGACGTAAATAAACAAATTATGTAGTATATTTAGTATCAGCATTGCACCCGTGCTTAGCCGTGCGATCGCTAGTAGGTTATAACAAACTAATATCTCTCGTATAAATGATGACTATATGTGACTGTATATATACTGTCAGCAATTTCCGAATGCATAATAATACGAATCCTGTTCTAAATTCAAATAACCCTATCAAAACTAATCAAATTATTATGTTATATAATTGTAAAGATATAAAAATAGTCGGAATCATTACAATTCATTCATGAAATTGTTTGGTATATGTATCATACAATTGTTAGTAGTTTATCTTTCACAGATAACAAACAATCCATTTCTTTATTAGATTGCAGTTGTATTATGTTCATAACATTTAATATATTTTGAAAATTATTTATATGAAATATTATCGAATATTTTTACTTCAAGGGGTAACTATATGTCATGGCTACATTATGAAATGTAATGTTATTTAAAAGCAAGCATTATTAATTCAATGTTAATGAGTTAATAAACACACTTCGCTGATAGCATACACGACTATATACATATGTATATTTGCCTACAACAGAGAACACTAGACGATATATGTTGATTAATTATTTGCTTTAACATTAACATCTAAAGGATTTCAGTCTGGCTTTCGAATGGAGAATATGACTGTGATGTTAGTAAGAATTGTACATTTAGTCATTAGAATTTTTCAACAGTCCATTCGCTAAACTTTTTTACCAGTTAGAACGAAAGTACTTACCAATTGACTTTTTCCTATCAATAGACTCTGCGTAAGCGTTTTATTGTTACCTGTAATTACGATCATACAAACAGCACATTTTTGATTAATCATGGATGCTTACTTAAACAAGGGCCTATGTGCCACATCTAACTTGAACGCCAATTGCTTCATAATTTACTAAATAGTGATCTTCTATCTAGGCCTATGTTTATCATTGGACAGCAAAAGGCTGATGATGATAATGGTGATCAGTGGCGGATTTACAAATCTGCCGCTAATAGGCTAGAAGGCTATTCAATTATCGCCGCTCCTTACTTATTTTTTGCAACATTTATGATTTGTGTTCTATCGTCCTCATTACATCGGTTTATCCAGTTATTAATATGATTATTAACTAGGTGATATTTCTGTCAGTTACTAGATTATTTTACAAACCCGCTATGTAGTGACGAGTATACGGATCACGGACGTCATGTGTATACATATAATTATAAGTTTTTTTTTTAAATTTCTGTAAGATATATAATAACAAATTTGGGCTAAATTTGCCGCCCCTCTAAATCTGCCGCCCTAGGCTCCAGCCTACTTAGCCTATTGGTAAATCCGCCACTGATGATGATCTATTAAAGTTAGGTATGCAACATTATTAGCCATTGGATAGTAACATATCTAGTAACAGTTGTACAATCGTTTAGTGACAAAAACGTTTTACCAAATTAGTCTATACCATCGCAGTAGGAATAAAGATAAAAACACTTAGGTGCACTGCTATGAATTTATAGGTAATTTATCTTTATTTATAATACAATACTATAACAATTAACTACTTATATCCTTGACGATTTCGTCTAGTAATGAGTACACCGGTTTTCATGGACACGCCACTTCGAGGTTCCGGCTTCGATTTCGAATGTAGAAAAAGTTTATTAGTTTTCTATGTTGTCTTGGGTCTGTGTTTATGGTACCGTCGTTTATTCTAATTTTCCATAACACAAGTGATTTAGCTACTTACTTTGGGATCAGAGTAATGTTAGTGAAGTTGTCCAATGTCGTCTTCCTTTTTAAGTTTTTTTTGTCATGTTACTTCAAAAATTCCGATAACAGTTTCTTCGACGTTAATTACGCCATTTTTTTGTAAACCCATAGTGAATGTCAAAGACATCTTCCCCAATGTCATTGCGTCAATTTCCTGTTCAATGTTGTATTTTGGCTTTACTCCTATCGTTGATATCAAGTATATATAGTTACTAAAGAAGATTTTTCATATAATTTATATAATTTAGAAAAATACATGTATATTTTAATATAATTTACTAGTTGTTGCCCGCAGCTTCACTCCCATTTAAGGGGGTTTGTCATATTTTAGGCAAGTAGCCTATTTACTAATTTCATCACAATAGGTGCATAGATTTGGTTGTGAACGAGCGACAGTCAGTCAGACAGACAGACTGACAGAGATACTTTCACATTTATAATACTAGTATAGATTTATTTTTTAATTAAAAAGACGAGTTTATATATCAAAATATCCCTGGGCAGTGAAATATATTTTGAAATGCATAATTATGTTGATATAGGTACATATTTTAAGCATACAATCCACTTCTAGCTCACAACGATAATGTTGTTTTAGGACGTGAGTATATAAAATATATATTTCTTGTATATTCGTATTTGTTATATGTTTTGGATATTAATATTATTTTCCTTATTAGTTGTCGCTTGCGGATTTGCACGCGGTTTAAATCTTGGTCGTCGGTTTAAAAAAGTGGCTTATGTCTATTTGGTTCTGGCTTTGAAAGAGCAACAGACAGATCTTTTGCATTTTGATTTCAGTAAAGATAATGAAATAAGCTTGAGAAATGGCCATTATTAACATATAAACTTAACAACTAAACATATTAACTCTTTACATATTAACAACTTAACATATTAACTCTTTAAATATAACTTACGATATTCTGAGTTAGTTCATAATACCTATCCTTTATAATAGGTATGACATCCTGGGACCAACCTGATTAATGATAATGATTTTTACAAGGCGTTTACTTGGTGGTAAGGGTTTTATACAAACCCGTCTGTGTAGGTACCAATAAGTGATTAATTAGTATCGTTGCGTTGGTTTTAATAGTGAGTAAGCTGATGTAACAACAGGCATCAACATCTAACTTTCCAAGATTAGTAGCGTATGGGCGATGTAAGGAATATTACAATTTGTTGACATATTTTATTGATTGTATTGTGACGTTTCAAATACGTTTTCGTGGTAATAAATCTGTTAGGCTTTCCGAGTTCTTGATACGCTTTTATGATACGTGTATCGTCTAAATATTATAATCAATTTCGTATATCAATTTTGGACACGTTGCGATCTTGTCTTGTCATAATTTTTTTACAGTACAATACAGTACGTCAGATTTAAAGTCAGCGAACATTGGCAGATTTGAAAATAATATGATCTTAAATAATATTCATCAGATTACTAGAAAATCGCAATGAGAGATCAGGATCGACGGCTCTGGGTGCTTAATGGCCACAAATAAACAGTTTAGCTTGTTTATTTCCAATGACGGACGAGTGTCGCAATTACTTAATGTACTGTGTACTCACACAATAATATAAACAAAAACATAATTGTTGACAAATCTATCCTAACAAATGAAATGTGTTTTTCGTAATAAAGTAACAGCATATAAGTGTCCCAATGCTGGACTAAAGCCTCCTGTATTGTCAATATTTTCGTGTGATACATCATTTGGCACGCTTTGGCTCACCGTCGCACTCTACGTTGATAAAAAAAAAAAAAAACAAAAATCAAAGTATACTTTATTCAAGAGGGGATTTATAAGCACTTTTGAATCGTCATTTAACAATTAAGTGAAGCTACCACCGGTTCGGAAAGTAGATTCTACTGCTTTCTAACATTAGGTAGGGTAAAAACTACACATTTTGTTTTTTGAGTATTCAAAACCAAATTATTTACATTAAACCAATCTTGTATCTGTGATAAGGCACCGTTCACATCGTCATAGTCAGTTTTTTTCCTGTCAACCTTAAAAATCAGTGAAGTATCGTCAGCAAACAGTACTATATCACAAATACCTTTAACAAAGAAAGGAAGGTCATTTATATATACTAGAAATAGAAAGGGACCCAAAATTGAACCTTGTGGAACACCCATTTTTAGCGAAGATCCAGTAGACTTTATTCCATTAATGAAAACTTGCTGGATTCTTTGACTTAAGTATGAAGCAATGAGATCAAGAGCCCTTTATGCCCTTTACCTTTAACGCCGTAATATTTGAGCTTATAAAGAAGCGTCTTGTGTTCTACACAATCAAATGCTTTAGATAAATCACAGAATACTCCAATAGCATTCTGTTCAATATACGCTACATTGATATACTATGTTGATAAAGAGTGTCTACTGAGTTTCTTGCCGGTTCTTCTCGGTAGAATCTACTTTCCGAACCGGTGGTAGCTTCACTTAATTGTTAAATGAAAAGTGCTTGTAAAAGCCCACTTGAATAAAGTTTATTTTAATTTTATTATGCGTGGCTACACTATGTACTTTATTACTAGTAATCGCCTGCGATTATTGTTGGTTGCCATATGTTAGGTAAAAGAAGTAGCCTATGTCCAGTGTCCTGTTTCTTTTGAAGTTCAAGTTTGCTTCATACAAAATTTTATTAAATTCGGTTCAGCGGTTTGGTCGTGAAAACAGACAGAATTATTTTCACATTTATAATATTAATATACAGGGTTATTGGCAACTCGACGTATATCCGTTAGGAGGTGATAGGGGTGACTATTTGCAAAAATTGAAACCCCCATATGCATAATCCAAACTATTTTTGAGTTATCAAATTTTTTAGCTTTTTTCAAAATTTGTCAAAAATGCAACTTCAAAAATTTATTTAAAAAAAGTATCAATTAAAATCTATTTTTTCTTTTGTTTGTATAGATTAAAAGGCACAATAATGAAAAATTAGCGGCTTTAACTGTACGAAATTTATAAAGCGTACTTTAATCTGATTGGTCAACAATGTACAAACATTTCTTGAGTTAACGTACAAAATAAAATGAGTTTAATGTTCAACACAAATTTCCAACCCCCTTTACACACCCTAAAGGGATAATATCCGTGATAAAACTCCTATATTCTGCCAAAAGATTCAACTAAGATACATAGGATATAACTCATATACGATACAAGATTTTATCGCAATCGGTTCAGCGCTGTAAGCCTAAATAGGTGACAGACGAGGTACTTTCTCATTTATATCATTAGCAGTAATCGATATGAGTACTTACCTATGTAATTTATGATATACACAACATTTCCAGGAAGACGTATACAAACATCGTCATTATCATTTTCAACTTAACGCTACAATATTAGAATATATATTTTTATAGGAAGTAAAAAAGAAATAATACTTTTTATTAAACTATTTAATAAATGCGGTTTACATTCATAACATACTAATTTCCTCCAATTAACTAGTATTGTTAAAAGATTATTATTAATTAGATTATACATGATTATTTTTTTAATAGAAGTCTTTAGTTTTATTAACTTAACTACATGCTTATTTATCAGTTTTCTTTTGTTATGAATTAATTAAACAACAATTCATTACAATGCTTCACGTTTGTTGGGCGTCAAGTGAAGAACACATTGTTTTTCTTGCTGAAAATCTCATGTTCGTGTAATTAGGTCAAATCTACAAATGATACATGCTATCTTTTGATAATAGATATATCTTATCTGTTTCAGGCCCCAACTGAAGATAATCTCAACCATTTTAAGGTGCAACACGCGGCTCTGCCGCGCGGGGTCCAAGTGACCCCGCAACCCCTCGTCGGCTCCGACCACGAGCTAATGTTTAATGTAACATGGAACCCACCGACTGGTACGTATACAATATAACCACTCACCATCATCATCACTACATATATAAAACACAGTCGCTTTCTGTCCCTATACCCCTATGTACCTATGCTTAGCTGAGATGGCCCAGTGGTTAGAACGCGTGCAACTTAACCGATGATTGCGGGTTCAAAACCAGGCAAGCACCACTATATATATGTGCTTAATTTGTGTAGGTATAAAATTCATCTCATGTTCGACGGTGAAGGAAAACATCGTGAGGAAACCTGCATGTGTCTAATTTCATTGAAATTCTGCCACATGTGCATTCCACCAACCGCATTGGAACAGCTTGGTGGAATATGTTCCAAACCCTCTCCTTAATGGAAGAGGAGGCCTTATCTCAGCAGTGGGAAGTTTACAGGCAGTTACTTTACTTTTTTTACCCCTATGTATGCTCAAAACTATAAAACGCAACGGATTTTGATGCGGTTTTTAATAGATAGAATGATTCGGGAGGAAGTTTGTTGTATATAATACATGGAAAATAATAGTAAAGAAACACTGATAATTTTAGAAGTTTGTAATGTGATGTCGTAAGTAAACATATTCTGTAGTATATGTAATATCAGTATCGCAGCCGTGCGAAGCCGGGCGGGTCGCTAGTAGTATAATTTGTATTGTTGTTCAAATTCAAGGTCATTCACACTGACCCAGTGTAATAACAATTAATATTAATTAATCGTAGGTTTCTTATCAACCAGCATGTGTTTAATGAAATGTTACAACCAGCCTTATAAAATTGCATTGGAATATAAAGACTCGTCAGAAGCCCATGGCTGTTACATTACAATAAGAGCATTAGTTATTATTATACTACTAAATACAATACACAAAGTATTGTATGTATATGGTTGTGTAGTAATTCGTGTATAGGTATGCATAAATGAATATAACACCCTCAGAAAAGTATTAAATATGTTATGATAAAATTAAAATATATGTACACCGCTATGTTATTCCATAATATAATACGTGCCTTAATAAAATTATGGTAATCCAAATTGGGGGTAGGACTTTGTACTGATTCGTCAGATATTCTACCGCCAAACAGCAACACTCGGTATTATTCGGTACTGGCCTTTTGGGTAAGTGAGAGTAGCTATAGACCCTAGGGAAATAATATCTTGGTTCAAATAGTTGGTAGCGTATTGGCGATGTGAGGAATGGCTTATATTGTTCAATTGCAATGTTGGGCGTTGGTGACCAAGATATGACCAATATAATAAAATAATATTCAACTCGATATTAAAAGTTACGAAAAAATATATATGTCTATTTATTGTACGAGATATAACTATACCTTTTATACCCATTATTAATTATGTATATCATAATGGGTACCCATCCCGACATCGCATGGGTCATAACGTTCGAACATCTTCAACAGTTATCGACATATTTCAACCAACCAACCTTTCTTATGAATCACTTTATCTATTGATGAAAACCGTATAAAATTCTGTTTGTTAATTTTCGAGTTTATCGCGCTCAGACAGACGGACAGACGTACACGGGGGAACGTATCAAGAGAATACATAAAGAGCACGTGTTTATCATAAAGGCAACAATAACTGTTTCGTGGAGTCTTACGCACGCGGGTACAAGTCTTGGGGCGCAGCCAACCAGCTCGTCTTCGCTAACGTCACTCTCATTAATCAGTTCGAAGTTTCGTTCACTGTTTATGAAGACAATCAAGCACGTTCCACTACAATTGGCTTCAAATACAAGTCAAGATTTAATTGTTATATACGATCTCGTAGAAAACTGAAAGACTTACTATATTCTTAATCCCCTAAATCTAAAACCTATATCCTACCTGAAAGTCACCAAGTATTAACTTCACGCTCTATCATTTGTAGAATGTTGTATTTAATAATACGCTTTATTTATGTAAATTCCTCAAATGATTTTAAGCTATCAGTCGGCAAAGTTAAAAATATCTTAAATTTTATTAAAGAAACGGATACCTAGCTCCAAAAAGGATTTATTGACTTTGCGGAATCGGAAACTTTGCTTTCCGAACGTATATCCAACGAAAGGAAAAGAACAGTGCTTGAACAACAAACTTGTGAACCATTATCTCCAGCGTAGTGTGCTGGTCATCTTGGAGATTGTTTTATCTTTACATATATTAAAATAGATATAGATAACACAGAGCCCATAGCGTCGCTGAAGCCCTATAACAAAACAACTTCGCCGATAAAATTCGACGTCGTGAGAATGGGCAGTTCTTAGAAACTGTTCGTGCGTTCCTCAATAATAATAAAAACACTTAAGTTGCTATCATTACCTTTTTGTGTGCAAAGCAAACAAGTGACAAATAAATTCATTAGTTAAAAGCGATCCGACATTGTTACACATTTAGTACACGGCATAGGAATTGGCCTATTCAATTGTTAACCTTAAAAAAACGTGCATATATATAATTATTTTGTTATAAATATGTAATATATGTAAATTCCCACTGCTGAACTAAAGGCATCCTCTCTCTTTGAGGAGAAGGTTTGGAACATATTCCATCCCGCTGTTCCAATGCGGGTTGGTGGAATACACATGTGGCAGAACTTCTATGAAATTGTCGCATGCAGGTTTCCTCACGATGTTTTCCTTCACCGCCGAGCACGAGATGAATTATAAAGACAAATTAAGCACATGAATCAGCGGTGCTTGCCTGGGTTTGAACCCGCAATCATCGGTTAAGATGCACGCGTTCTAACCACTGGGCCATCTTGACTAAATTTAAAGCAATTTAAACCGCGACATTGTTTCTTAGGTAATTTTAATTCTAAAACTCCGAAACGCTCTTGTGTTTGTAAACTTCTATGTATACAGCTGTGTAAGTTATTTTAATTGGGCATTACCTACATAAAAAGTCGACGTCTTCGACGACGTCGAAAGTCTTTTTTCTCATTCCAAGCAGACGAAACGTTTCATGTGCGGATGTTGATCAACGTTAATATTATAGGTCAGTCGCTAGCTTTAAAAAACGTATATTTCACAGCGAACTCGGTAAAAATATTCACTAGTTCAAACATCACTATGAACTATTACTCATTGACTTCGTATACTTAGCTTTGATTAATGAGTATTATGCGAGTCTGCAGCGCGTTCCGCTGGATATGATTTAATATCTAAAAATAAGACGTATTCGGAAAAACTTAAGGCTAAATTATCACTTATCGGAAATCTATAATATATGATAAAGGATAATGTTGTTTCTTTCGTGGGGACTACCCACTCATCAAATAATTTACCAACAAAAGTAGGCACATATAAATACTTCTAAATCGTCATGTAAGTTGTTGAATTATATATCAAACCACCGATTCGGGAAGTAGATTATAAGAATTATGAGAAGAACCGTAAAGTAAGTAACGGCCTGTAAATTACCCACTGCTGGGCTAAGGCCTTTCATTAAGGAGAGGGTTTGCTCATGTGGCAGAATTTCGATGAAATTAGACACATGCAGGTTTCTCACGATGTTTTCCTACACCGCCGAGCACGAGATGAATTATAAACAAAAAATTAGTGTTAGGTTAGATTTGAACTCGCAATCATCGGTTAAAATGCACGCGTTCTAACCACTGGGCCACCAAAATAAACATTGTCGTACATATGAATATAGTCAAGCAACTAAAAGTGTACTGTACTACAACCGGACCGTACATCTCTTTTATGATTTAACTTCCGCTAAAAAATTTAAAACTGTTGAAATTTAACTGTTGATATATAAATGGGCGAATTAAATGAATTAATATACTTTATTGTATTTTAGATTATTTTAGGAGTTCTATTAGTATTGCGTCTACATATTTGGCGTAACGTTTAATTAAATCTATGTATTATTATGTTATAGATATGTCGTACTGTAATTTATCCATGTTGCTAAACCAACGAATTTAAAAACTTTGAAAACAGTAACTTTGTAGTACCCTCAATGAGCAAGTTCGAATCGCATTTGTCCGTTTTTTTAGGTTTAAGAAAGTTCTCATAATCTTTATTTTTTATTAATCATGTATTGCGATGTGAGGTTTACGAATGGAAGATTAAGTATTTTATCCTATGTAACATATTTATTCTGTATACAATTAACCTGTTGACGAATAACAACACATAATTTTATATTTGTATACTGTATTCATTAATTTCTCAAATTTTTTTATTGTGAATTCAATCTATTAAAATAAATTATAATTATACATAATTTGTCAACAATAATTCAATGCTTAGGTACTAATTTACATTTTTTCATTAACTTAACTCGGATTAAAAATATATACTCACTGGTTACAACACATACACTTTCATTCTAGATTTTCATCCTAAATAGTGTAGTAATAATTTTCATCTTTATATATGTTAATCAAAACAACAATTTTTGTCTTTAGGTCCTCAAGTCCGTGAATACTCCCTAGAGGTCCACAGCATGACTGACACCGTGGACTGTCGGTCAAACCTGTGCTACGAATACAACATTCCAGGGGTAAGAAGTTAATTTAATTAAAGTTCTATCCTTCTCCAATTGAAGCAGAATGAGAAATAAACAATTCTTCAATGTACAGTCAGAGTAAGAAAAAACCTTCATCAGTTATCAAACTCATTCCTTTATCAAGTCGTCAATTCTTAGTACCTTTTGAACATAAACTGAAACTTACATACTAATCTTTGGTATAAAAGGATCAAAGCTAATTTTTCCAAATAAAGTCGTTTATTTTCTTATTTAAATATTTTATTGTTAACAATTGTATTCGACAATAATGTTAAGTGTCTTCTTGTTAATATTTCTGTTGCCATAGTTACATAATAAAGTTACAATTATGTGTCTATGGTCAGTTATAACTAATGAATTTAAAACTTATTGGTGTATATAATACATAATATAATACATAAATACTTCATTATATATTATCTTGGCTAATTAACCTCACAGCTAGATGTGACTTCTAATGACATATATGTCATTCTTAATCGGTAAAGAAGATTATTGCCAATACTGAACACACGGAAATAGTTTACAGAAATATCTTAAGGTGACGAACCTTTTCTTACCCTGACTGTATATATTCTATATGATTAGTTAGTCTAGGGTTCTTACTTTATAATGCACTACAAACAGATTTCGATGAATGTATCTTTATTTATAAAAACGCACTACATTATTAAGCGTTTCCATAACGAATACCATGTAATTTCAAGATCTCGATCAATGATAAAAAGTTATAAACTACCTTGATCATAAATGCTATCTTGAAATGAGAACGCCTAGTAGTAGATATACAAAGTTGTCGTTCACAATATTTTAGTCAGAGGCGGAGATTGACTTATGTTTATGGATATTCTAAAATTAAAAAAGGGTTTATAATCATGTTTTCTTTTAATATAGCTAAGTCGTTTAACTAATTAAAACTAAAAAATAAATAACAATGACTATGTGATCCGGAATACAAGCAGATAATTATAATAACAGAAGATATCATACTAAAAAAAGCTCAAAAACAAGATATATGACGTGGAACATCCTGTAAATCCAGAACGGTATTGCTGTAACTATGTAAATAATATTTGAAGTCGTATATATGAGAAATAGAGGAAAAGTTTACTTGGAGGGTGTAATACGTAATACTGGTTATTCTTATTTAACGATAACTTGGTTTTAGTTAGTGGGTGTTAGAAATTATCCTCAAACTAAAACTGTGATGGTATTGGTATTAAAATCATAGACAAAAATAATAATAATAAATAATACGAAAAAACCAAAGGTACGGCACACGTGTCTGTTCACAAAGTAATACAACAATAAAAATAGTTTTTTTTTAATGTGCAACGAAGTTCGTGTCAATATTATTTTAGCATTACATCAATATTAAAATAAATAATAGTAGAAAATGAAACATCGCGGCAACGTATGTTTGAGAAAATCTCCGGAAATCGTTACGTAAATCTAACCCAAACTACATTTGGCAAAAGTATTTTAACTGATTTCGTTTGTCTAAATCATATCCGACCGGAAAGACTGTCAGAAATGAATATGAAAGTCCATTAATAATATTAATTTTTTTTTTTTTTTAAATTAAATTAAATTTAAAATTCCATCTCGTTCGAACCAATATAATGTAAATAAATTGAAGAATAAGAAGGATCTGAATGCATCCAAAGCTATTTTAAATTGGGAATAATCAATCATGGTTACTATAAAAATTAATAAGAACTAAAACTAGAGTACTGTACAAATCTTGACACGTGGAATGGTGGTAAGAATGCCAGCAGCATTTCCCAGTTGATTCGCAATTCCGACCCTCTGGGCAAAAAACGAACCAGCCCTGTCACCAGTGAAGGCAATGAGGAGGTGTTATACTTTTGATGAAGCTTTTTGAACCACTAATCCAAGGGCCAAGCGTTTCAACAGACAATGGCCAGTCCAAGGTCACTGATATTACGACATTCTGTTTACCATCTAATATTGACTTATCCATTGCTATATATATAATAGTTAAAGTGGTTCTTGAAAGCGAAATATCTTTAGAATGAGTACTCCCTATACCTTCACATGATCGGCAATACGAAAAATGTTTATACCAGACATGAATGCGTACTAAAATTTTAAGAATAGTAACTCAATAACTCATGTCAGAGTTTTTCATCGAATCATTCATTTCGATCGTGGCTGAAAATAGAAAACCAAATTTAAACGTACTAAATTAAATTTAACTTTATGTCGATCTACGCGGAAGCATACCTAAAAGACTTCTTTGAAAGATCGATAAACATTGTTCGCGAACCGAAATGCTAGGATTGTACAGTCGGGGTAAGAAAATGTTCGTCACCTTAAGATCCATTTTCGTGTGCTCAGTATGAGCGATCTGCTTTACCTATCGAGAACATATGACACCGACAACAATATTTTGACAATTCAGTAGAAGATATCATATCTAATTTAAATTTGTAATTACTTTTTACGTTATTAAAAAGATTTCATGTTGATATAAAAACAGACGTAGTCCGAAGATGTTAAACTATTTTGAACCAAGTTATCAAACTATATAAGTTTAATTTTATACACAGTGATCAGTTCAGTGCTTTAGTTTTAAAAGGTACTAAGAGTTTACGACTTGAATACTGACGAAGGTTTTCTTACTCTGACTGTACAATTATAGCTGACGAGCATAATGTTTGATAAACTTAAGTAGATTACTAGTGAAGAATAAATCTTTATCTTATTTCCATTTCACGAAGAATGTTTAATATTTATATTATATTTATAAACACCAATAATGTCGATGGTATTTATTTGATTTAATCAATTTTGATAACACTATTAGTATTTGATCTCCAGAATGTGGTAATTTTCATATCGATATGGACCATTAATTTCACGTACTTCTTATCATAACAATATAGACCCATAATTTAACGTACTCATCGCTTATATAATTATGAGTCTTATGAAATCTGTCGTGAGCATACTCAGGTTTAACGTTTATGATCCATTAGGGACAGATTTGACTTGTTGACCGTTAAATATCTCTGAATACAAAAGTAAATAAATAAAAATTTTAACAAAAAGAAAAACCGACTAAGAACAAAACACTATTTTAAATACAAATGAATACGCACTTAAAAGTAATAAAAATAATTGCGTATTTAACATATTTTTTAGAGTCAGAGTTATATAATGTTAGTTAAAAGTTATGAGGTAGCAAACATAAAAAAAATACAGACGAATTGATAACCTCCTTTTTGAAGTCGGTTGAAACAGATTCTACACATGCCATATCGTTAGGCTACTTTATATTCTTACTTACGGCTCAATTGCATCGTGTTTTTGTAGTACAATTTATATCAACATTTAAGAAATACTTCAGAAATACCCAATACTAAAAAAAAGAAAAGAAAAACGTCACATAATGTTTTGTGTCTACACCGTAGTGTGTGCAAACATTTACGTTTCATGCTCTCTAACTCACTATACTGTCGAAAAATGTTAGCCCAATCGGTGATATGGAACTGGCTTAAAAATCAGGTCCAATATTTGACTTTATATTTTTATTACTTGTTTACATTTATTTGACACTTACCTTTGCGTAAGATGAAATTGAATAATAAATATAATCAATGATATTTATTTCGTCAGGAATCGTTGTGGAGTGTGATCCCAGCATACGCCAGTCCTGTACCGGAGGGCTGTGCAGTGCGACCGGGCTGTGCATATCTGGTGAAGCTGATTGCACATCCATGGGACGGTCACACAGTTGCCAATCTGTTTGTGGAGCTCGATGGTGAGTACGAATTCGATATTTAAAAGTCTGTCTACTAGTGCGTCTGTATATGTTCCACCCACTCCTTAATGATTAATTCGTCTCTCGTTTGTGCTGAATATTACCGCAGTCGTCAATTTCCTAACGGCGTAGTAAAATATTTTCACAGTCCATAAATATATCTTTGCTAAAATTAAAATGTTAAATTTAAATAATATATGCTTGTAACCCAACATAGATATAAGGATTAGTGCGAAGAAAATAGAACATAAAAATATATTGAAATTATAATTTATTATATATTTTTTTCTGACATCAAACTTTATTGTCTTGTGATTTTGGTTTGGATATTGCTTATTAGCAAGAGATTCAAATGTAGTTCTTTTATTCTTCAAGAGATATCATTTCCTTGTCCAAAATTTTCGAGTACCACTAAAGTAATATAAATCGAATAGAATTTAGTTTTCGAAATATTCTTATAAACCCTGCAACAAAAATAGCACGACTGGTACATGTAACCGTTACATTGAAATTTGTTTATCCAGTAATTTCTCTAAGACTTTCCATTACGTATGCATAAATATTGTTTATTTCATAAAATTCATAGTTTTAAAACGTGCGTTGGATCAACGTCGAATTTACTTTAGCTGTTCTTCAATGGCTGCAGTGAGGCAATTTGTAAATGTTTGGATGTCTGAATAAACTTTTAAATATAATACGTTGAATGCGTTAATATCAATTTGTACAGTGCACTCCAAATATATATTACTTAATTACGCAGCTGATATAGGTTATGTATTTTTGTTGTTAAAGTCATAGTTATATGGCATTGTTTTCAGTACATAAAAAGGTTGTTTTCAAGGTAGAAGAGTATATTTACTAATTTACTAATAAGACCGCCTCGTTTATATTAAAGAGTTTTATACTTTTTATTTGGTTGAATGTATATATCCGCATATTACATTAAATAATACATTTGCTACTTAAATGACGTCAACAAGATTTCATTAGAAACCTATGATGCATCGCAATCGTCATAACGAACAATAACAGCAATCTTATTATGAACTATCGTTAGTCAATTTACTTTCAGCATAGCTTTAAAGCGCTTGCATCGCTTGAATGTAACGTTTGTATGTATTTCTGTCACTTATCACTAGTGTTATAAATGAATCAATGTTTATTTCTGTGACGTAATCGATTTCAAGCGGTTCAGTAGGAACTACTAAATTATAGTACGACACAACTTATATGTAGCATCGGAAAATGCAATGAAACCGATTACTGCACACAACCAATACAAACAGCTCCCCGTCGCACCAATCGACGCTTATCGTTGCTATAGATTCTCGCGTCAGTTCAACCATGTCGACGTGTCAAATTGACAAATATATTAGGTCATATTATATTACATATATATTACAAGTTATTACGTTTGCGTAAAGATCACATTCACATAAGAAATAAATATTGATAATTTGAGATAGCGTACATAATTCGATTGTAATCGGTTTTACAAATTCTGCCGATGCTACATCTAAGTTGTGCCGTCTTATACATACTTACTTTTACATTTGAATTATTATTTCTGGCAGTACAATAATTCATATTATACGATCGTTCAAATCCATATCACCATCTGAATATATTAATAGGACGTAAGATTTATGTTAGTACGATGCATCCTATTAATATTATAAATGCGAAAGTTTGTAGGGATGGATGTATACTCTATCACGAAAAAACTACTGAACGGATTTGCATGCAATTCTACAGTAATATAGATTATACATCAGAATAACAAATCGGCTATAATTTATAATGATTTTATTTAATTTGGTTTTAATATTACGATACATCAAGTACCCGTCCGAGACCGGGGCGAGTCGCTATGTATATAAAAACTATGCTATTGAAAAAAATCTAAAACTCTGTTTAAATATTTACACTGACCGCGTGCAGTGGAATAATAAAAAAAAAAAACATTTAACATTAAAAGTGGTTGTAAATTTTGTCCGTAATTAATTACTTTATATAAAAGTCGGTATAAAGAAATGCATCATAGTTATTCCTGTTGTTTTATTTCGAGTTGAATTGTATTTTAATGCCGAGTGTACTATGCGTTCGAACTCGTCTGCTTTTCGTTCGATCAACACTTTGTTTTACAGTTTACATTAAACTTAATTATTAGCGCTGGACTAAAATATTTTGTATCACCACGCATGATAAGGTTAGATTATGAGCTTCTAAACTTCGGATTATGAATAAACGACTCAAACTGTAGCCTTACATTTAATTCGATACTGTATGGCGAATGAAAAGTGCTCGCTTATGAATGTATTCTGATATTGGCTTAAGTCTTCGTTTGAAGTGGCTTTTGCCATATACATATACTTACTTTGAAATTAACTAATTTTTTAGATTACGTTATGTTAAAGAGAATAAGGTTACCTGACGACGTTTTTCTTCACCGCTGAATCCGAAAATAATTTCATAGACATATCACTTTTTTAGATTTTAACCACAATCCACGATTTTTAGCGAATGTCCGAATTAGGCTTTTGTCTGACGAGATGATAGCATATTAACGCGTACATACATAGCATCATAAATCATACATACATAGCAAAATAATAGAAATGCATGTTTTTAATTTCACTTAACTACAAAAACGCTATTTATATTTTCATACATACCAGTACAACCAAGACAGTTGAAGATAATTTCAATGAAACACATAAATATTCATCCTAGGTGATGTAGGTTTCCCAAGACATTATTTTACTAATGTACAGTCAGAGTAAGGAAACCTTCGTCAGTTTTCAAATTTATTCCTGTATCAAGTCTTAAACTCTTAGTACCTTTTGAATCTAAACATCAAATCATTGTACCGCAATTTGTCATTCTCAATCGGTAAAGCAGATTATCGCTCATATTTAGCACGCGAAAATAGATCTTAAGGTGACGAACCTTTTCTTACTCCGAATATACATATCTAATGTCTAAATTGAAAAGTCGATTAATTTACTAAATATTTCTACTACTAACAATATATATACTACTATTAACATTCTCCAAGGTTATATCTAGTTAATTATGTTAACGAATATCACGTGTGTTACATATTTCAGTTAGTTTAATTCTATCAAAACATTGTAGTTGAAAATAAACATATTTCGTTATGCAAAGGCGTTTGTGAATGTGCCAAATAAAACAAGACATAATCGTAAAGACTAAATCGGATATTCATAATGGAGTTCATGTATTTTGTTGTCAATGGAATTGAAATGTGTAAATGATATAGGCAGGTCTGGTAAATGGATCAGCTGATAAGTAGTGACCGCTACTTACGTCATCAATCTTGGGAACTGTGATGTGATGTTACAACAACAACAACTACAGCCGTAAATTCCCACAGCTGGGCTAAAGGCTTCCTCTCCCTTTGAGGAGAAGGTTTGGAACATATTCCACAACGCTGTTCCAATGCGGTTTGGTGGAATACATATGTGGCAGAAATCTCTAGTTTCCTCACGATGTTTTCCTTAGCCGCTGAGCAAGAGATGAATTATAAAGACAAATTAAGCACATGAAACAGCGGTGCTTGCCTGGGTTTGAACCCGCAATCATCGGTTAAGATGCACGCGTTCTAACCACTGGGCCATCTTGACACTTTTTGTGATGTTAGTATTTCTTAAAATTAACTGTCCATTTCATCCACGTGAAGTGTATGTTGGACTCGCCGCTGCCCAGGACGCCAATCGCCTGGCACACCGGAATACTCACTGCAAAACCAGCGGTACTTTCTCGTCTCTTCAGCGGGCGCCATAGGATCGCTTATCATATGCTCCTATGATGATAATGATTAACACGGAACACAAAAATCCTAGACATTTCACCTTAGCGATAGAAGATATAGTGAGTGAGCGGTACCTACCCTAACAGGATTGCACAAAGCGCTACCACCAATTGAATTGATTTATTATCCATAATATAAATCAAAGTCGCTTCCGATATTCTATCCCTGTGTATGCTTAGATCTTTGAAACTTCGAAACGGATTTTAAATGTGTTTTTTTTAATATTTCTTTTTATATTGAAAGATGTTACAGATTTATATGCAGTTACTAACATAATAATTAATAACATTAAATGCTTAAATATATACAAATATTAAGCAACACTAGTTATTGTATGCAGTTTGTAGTATCTAATGACAATAAGCTTGAATTGAACCTGTGCAAAGCCGGGTCAGGTCGCTAATAATTTTAAAAAGTGATGTTTTTTTCATGGTATGGTACTGTGATATATCCATATACATTTTAGTCGCTTTATTTAATCTAATGAAACCTTCATTCTCAGTTTTTTTTTTTTCAAATCAATTGAATTTAGAACTATGTATAGCCGTTTCCAACGGCAGCAGAAGCAAAGATAGATAAACACCTTCGACCTTGAATGGTTCAAGATCTAAAAAAATCAATCTGTAGTACACATTACGGATTCATAAAATTGAATTTAAATGTCAGTAAAGTTAATATAGGAGTTGATCTTTTGAAGTAAAATTAGATTGAGATTAGTTTAGCACTAAAGTTGAATATTATTGTGTTATAAATAAAATAGTATTAGCTAGCGACCCGCCCCGACTTCACACGGGTGCATAGCTGATACTAAATATACTACATAATTAGTATATTTACGACATCACATTAGAAACTTGTAAAATTATCATTGTTTCTATATATCAGTTCATGTATTGTATCCAAAGACCTTCCTCTCAAATTACTCTATTTATTAAAACACACCGCATCAAAATGCGTTGCGTAGTTTTAAAGATCTAAATTCATCTAGATCTCATAGAGCAAGACAGCGGCGAGCGACTTTGTTTTATACTACATATGTAATAATAAAGAAATGTTTGTAGTGTATAAAATAGCAGAGCCGTTAGGAAATCGTAGAGAATATATAAATTAAAGTTTGTTTATTTTTCTCCCTACCGTTCGTTATAGTGTAGACAAGGTTAGCGTGATCAGCCAAATAATTTTGTTTTAGATGGAAAACGTTTTAACGCTTAAGTGATACAGCAGAAAGTTTAGGTTTTACTACAGCTACTATATTCCAAATTTCTACTAATTATTATTATCACAAATAATTAGTAATTTTTTAAAATATTTTAGTTACTAGAGTTTTGATGCTTGCATTTCACTTTCTGAATGCACTCACCAATTGTCGATAGGATTCGATCGGGTTTACCGTAGACTTTTACGAAATTATTAATATATATGCCATACAAGATTTTAATAACATCAAAATCAAAATAAACTTTATTCAAGTGGGCTTTTACAAGCACTTTTGAATCGTCATTTAACAATTAAGTGAAGCTACCACCGGTTCAGAAAGTAGATTCTACCGAGAAGAACCGGCAAGAAACTCAATAGTTACTCTTTTTCAACATTTAAAATTCAAACGTATTAGTTAAATAGGTACAATTATATGTGTATGTAATATATCCTGCCTGAAAGTCAACAGGTATTAATTCCAAGCTTTTTGTCATCTACATCTTGTATCGAATAATATGCCTTTTTTACAAATGACATATTAACATCATTTTGAGTCTCGTAAGTAAATAAATGACACTTAGACCAATTAATATATCACTAAATATTATGTTCCTCGTTTGTCTGTCTAAAAATTTCATTCGGATTCCCCAATGGAAGAGTGATTTATGAGAAAAGTATCAGATTGTCTTGTAAATTGGCTTAAATATGACGATTATTATTGAATCTGTCAAAAAAGCAGTTAATAAGCATATGACGTGTTACGTTATAACCAGTTTTTGAAGACCCTTTGGAGCTGAGATGACCCAGTGAGCTGAGATGGCCCAGTGGTTAGAGAGCTGGGATGAATTTGTGTTTATAATTCATCTCGTGCTCGGCGGTGAAGGAAAACATCGTGAGGAAACCTGCATGTGTCTAATTTCATCGAAATTCTACCACATGTGCATTTCACCAACCCGCATTGGAACAGTGTGGTGGAATATGTTCCAAACCCCCTCTCCTTAATGCAAGAGGAGGCCTTAGCCTAGTAGTGGGTAATTTACAGGCCGTTACTTTACTTTAGAAGAATTATATAAATGGGTATATAGTTTAGAAATAAACAAAAATAATTATAAAATTTAATCATGTTTGGTATTAAATTTCTAAATATATTTTAGAAAGCCTTTTTTGAACAAGGGTAGGCAACAAACATTTTACAGGTTACATGATAATTATAAGAATAACCTAATTTCATTGTTATCTTTTTGAAAAAACTGAAATTTGATATTCATGTCATAGGGGTGGATTTCAGACAGAGACTGCCATATTGAATTTGTGATGACGGTTTTTAGCTAATTCTTCGTCTTATTGTCATCAGAAGTCAGAGCGTGTGCAAAATGTCATCCTCATTGAAGATCGATTAAGATTCCAAGATTTTCTTACATTATACTAAATTATACACAATACAAAATTACACTGGACACTTAGAAGATTTCACATTAATTAGTTATTTGCTAGTCAAATGAGATATTTGGTAATAGGTAGACGTGTTTGCTTGGCATCGGGTTACTCCGCACACATCGCTCGAGGGTCGAGGGTATATATAGGACGCATTAGGAAATTATTTTATTTGATCGACCTAATGACCTTTTGGTTTTGGTCGTCCAGATTATATATTTTTTAAATTAAATCTAAAAATAATCTTCGTGTTTATAATCGTAATAATGAAATATGCTAATACTAGAAATGGAAAAATAAATCTGTCTGTGTTTTCATGATGACGTTTTTTAATTCAACCATCAAAAGTACCTATGGATCGATTTTGAAAACGACAATAAATAAATGGCTAATGATATTAATGTAAGCTACTGAGAAAAAGATACATAATATTTACTTATATTATTAAGGTGAAAGTTAATAAACAAAAATAATTTAATTTATCAGCAATTCTCAGTATTAAAAACATGAGCCTTTGGTTGATGGCAAGATATAACTTTGGAAAGTCAGAAGTGCTTGATAGTTAGTGTAAAAAACCAGTTAGAAGTGACAAGATTACTATTTCCAACTAATTATAATTTATAAACACATCTTTATAATCTGTGAAAAAAGAACTAAAGGGTATTTTTATGGCGAGCTAAATTCCACGCGGCTGAAGCCGTAGGGTTCAACTAGTATTTCATAATTGTTTCATAGTTGACTTAATGTCTGGCAATTAACCTTCATAGACACGTTGTCAAGGGCTGACTTCGACTATTTATTTAACCCTTACATCAGTAAAAATATACAATAAACACTTATTATTCGATACTAGTATTTTGTCATTTGTGAAGGGATTTTGCAGTAACTCTGCACAATACTCCTAATATTGGATATTGTTCTGATTATTTCAATGTAGGTACCGATTTTTTATTAAATTATTAGCGTAGTTTTAATATGTAGTCCTATATATTTTTTTCATAAATGATTAAGGAAATTTGCAACGTTCTATAAACAGCAGATTCATTTGTTGAATATCTTTCAGGGCACTGGTTGAACTGCGCCGTTTATTAAACTACTAATAATACTAGACTAATTAATTAGACATATACAAACATATGTAATATATAGAATACTAGCTACCCGTCCAGGGTGTATATGCAACATATAGGTGGTTGATTCTCCGCTTTTCTATTCATTAATATGCACGTATTTTGCATATAAATATTCATTTTGAATATTTTTGTTTATTAAGGAAAAAACATTTAATCTTTTACGCATTTTAAAAGATCTAAGCGTAGAGATGGTGGGAAGCGTCTTTGTCATATACTATGTGGAGATAATAATTCTGACATAAGTCACGTAGATATCCGATGATTTGCAATAAAAACTTTTTATCATAATTTTATCGTAATCGATTGAATATCGTAAGATTGAATGATATTTTTATTTCATGCTCTAGAACATCGTTACATAGTATAAAACAAAGTCGCTTACCGCTGTCCTTGTGTATGCTTAGATCTTTAAAATTACGCAACGGATTTATTTTAATAGATTAGAGTGTTTCGAGAGGGAGGTTTTTGTATACGATACATGAAATATATAGTAAAGGAACTATGATAACTTTCGAATAGTCTTAAGTCGTAAATAAATAAATTCCATTGTATATTTAGTATCAGTATTGCCGTGCAAAGCCGGGGCGCGTCGCTAGTTTATGTTCCCACCTATTCCAAGTTGGTTAGTAATCTGAGTTGTAATTCTCTCAGGATTTAAAATAATTAATGATGAATTTAATATGTCGGTTTAGTAGTAAGGTAAAATATAATTTGTCATATTTTTAATTTGGAACCGGAAAATGTATACTTTATTGAAAATATTTTCTTAAGATTATTTCGTAATCAAATCCTAATCAGTTGTAATTTATTCGTGCAGAAAAAAATGCAATTTTATTTTATATAATGGGATAAAGATATAATATTAAATTATATTATTGGAGGGAAGAAAGAAATATCATTAATTTTTATATGTATAGTAATACTCGTTGTCGCTTGGATTTGCTTACGTTTTAGGGATCGATAGTCAAGTATTAAACATAGAAATGTAGCCTAAGATCGTTCCCTGGATTTCAAGTTTTATACTAAATTTAATCAAGGTCGGTACAGACAAACAACTTTTGCTTTTATAATATAAGTATAGATAAACTTTCAACAGACACTGTATACATTTCGAATGAGCTATAGAAAACTCCTATAATATACATTCAAAAGACATGAAAGGGACTTCATTAAATTATATTTTGACAGATAATCAGTACTCTCATTCGACACGAGAATTATTAAATACGTTTTACGTAATGATAAATATTTTATCAACTTTGAATTAACAGAACTATTATTATCTCAATGACTCATGACGAGTTAAAAGCTCTGAAGCGTATTACGTTTTACTACAATGTAATTAATATTTATATTGAGATTGAAAATGAAGGTTGTTTTGTGTAAAGGATCTGATACAATCTTCAGTATTTTTACATTTTTACAACAACAGCCTTTTAATTTCTCACTGCTGGGCTAAGGCCTCCTCTCCCTATGAGAAGGTTTGGAGCATATTCCACCACGCTGGTCCAAGGCGAGTTGGTGGATACACATGTGGCAGAATTTAGTTGAAATTAGTCAGATGCACGTTTCCTCACGATGTTTTACTTCACCACAGAGTACGAGATGAATGAGGAGGCCTTAACCCAGCTGTGAGAAATTTACAGGCTGTTAATGTATGTTTCTCAGTTTTAATTAACTTAGTTTGATATATTCGATGTCCTATTTGGTCGAGTAGTGTATACACCGGTTGTCATGGGTACGCCACTCTGAAGTCCTGGGTTCAATTCCCGGCCGAGTCGATGTAGACAAAGTTCATTAGTTGTCTATGTTGTCATGGGTCTGGGTGTTTGTGGTATCGTCGTTACTACTGAATTTCCATAACACAAGTGCTTTAGCTACATACATTGGGATCAGAGTAATGTATGTGATGTTGTCAAATATTTATATTTATATGCAAATTATATGTACATGGTTCCTTGCTCTTCGTTAACCAGCATTAATATATTATAGTTCTGTACGCCCTAAATGTTATTACAGGCGGTTTATAAAACATCGTCTGTTAAGCATGTTATGTAGGCCAAATCTTAATAATAGCTTAAAGTACAATGATATTTACTAGAACATCATTGTTAGTCATTACGGCTGCTATTATTTTCTGATTGATTAAGTTTTAGTATTTTCTGATGATCTGCGGTACAAAAGTATTTGTTTTTATGTTGTGTATACATTTAAATTAGACTATCTGTTTTTAATATTAAAATAATCGCTTTTTTATAAATGCATACACGGTCCATATATAGTATACCAAAAAAAAAACATTTTTTTCAATTTTGTCTGTTTGTTTCGGCTGATCTCTGGAAAGGCTGGATCGATTTTAACGGGACTTTCACTGATAGAAAGGTGATGTACTGAGGAGTAACTTAGGCTACAACAATAACGTTTATGTTAAATTCAAACGCGCACAAATACGCGGACACAGCTAGTTGCTATAAAGTAATATTTTTAAAAATAATGTAAAATAACTTGTATATTATAAACTACAAAATATGGTGCACTTTTATAAATTCAACATAACATACAAAGTATATATGGCCGTATTTCAAGTGTTATATAACTTAATTTAACAAAAGTTATTGTTCAGTTCGCAGATAATGTATTATTTATTAATGCTGTATAACAGCGGTCGGCAACCTTTCGGTAGGCAAGGGCCGTAAGGTAGCAAAATAAACTGTAGGCCCACTATCCAAAATTAATTACAGTTCATTTCATAGAAAAAAGAAAAATGCTATTATTTTTTTTAAATATACAGAATTTAATTCATACACATAATACTTACATTATGTTTATAGTTTGGACTTTATAGCTAGAAAAATAAGAAATGAAAACTACGAACGACCTAAATAGAAAACTTATTTTACTCAAATTTTAGTGTGATGTCTGAGGTCGCATTTGAGACGCTATTTCTTGTATATTACCTGTCATATTTGTCAACTTTTTTACCGTCGTGCTTTCGTCGTTTCGACCGTTGCTGTATAAGCAGTTTTTGTGATATTAAGTCGTTGGTAGGAGGCATCCGGCTTGACGGTAGAATGGTCGCATGCGCAAGGGCTGCTCGCTTTACTGGACAGTTTTTAGATATTGCAGCGTAACTATATAAGTATTTTATAAATAATTTTACAGTAAAAGTAGGCTAAGGTACTCCTTATTACATCAACTATGTGCCAGTGAAAGTCAGACGGATCTATTATTATAGTATATTATTCACCAGGTTTACATACAGATACATTTAGTAAAAAGCGGTCATTTTAAATCACAAACAGAAACTCCAACAAACAGCTTGTAAATTCCCACTGCTGGGCTAAAGGCCTCCTCTCCCTTGGAGAAGGTTTGGCACATATTCTACCACGCTGTTCCCATGCGGGTTGGTGGAATACACATGTGGCAGAATTTCTATGAAATTTGTCACATGCAGGTTTCCTCACGATGTTTTCCTTCACCGCCGAGTACGAGATGAATTATAAAGACAAATTAAGCACATGAATCAGCGGTGCTTGCCTGGGTTTGAACCCGCAATCATCGGTTAAGATGCACGCGTTCTAACCACAGGGCCATCTCAATTCTCAACAGAAACTCCAATTTTATGATAGTATGTATGTATTGACGTGTATTTTCATTTCTCTCATTGAACCCAAGAAGAACTTGAGGCCCGTTGTGTTCTGGGCCTCAGGCTATCGTCAAACATCGGCCTGGAGTTGTTCGAGTATCGATTTAGTTAACATTGACTGATCCGGTAAACTTGCAACGTTTTTGTTTTACGGAATTTGAGGCATTGATTGAATGGATTATTTATGAGTTTACGAGATCGCTCGTACGTCAGACACCGTGTTGTTTTTACGTGGCACATGATTTACGGTGTTTGATATAGCTTTGAATTATTCGTACAGTGAGTTTTTACTAAACAATTACGAATATTCAAGCAAGTGCAAGCATTTTTTTTCATTCATCAATCGTTGAATCGTGTAAGTGTATCAAAATTACCATCGGTGCGTAATGTAGTAATAATAATACATAATAACATGTATAATGTGTGTATCGTGCTTATTAGGCGAACAATATTTGCAATCTAATGCTATAAATGTGTAAAAAGGCTACATATGTAATCGATATAAATTCAAGCAAATTACACATCATCAGCCAGTGTAACTAAAGGCACAAGGGACATAACATCTTAGTTCCCAAGGTTGATGGCACATTGGCGATGGAAGGAATTGTTAATATTTCTCACAGCTTCATTGTCTATGGGTGATGGTGACCACTTACCATCAGGTGGCCCATATGCTCGTCTGCCAACCTATACCATAAAAAGAAGACATAAATAGTATAAAACAAAGTCGCTTATCTATGTATGCTTAGATCTATCAAATTAAGCAACGGATTTGGATACAGCTTTTTTAATAGATTCGAGGAGAGTTTTTGTATTTTATACATGGAAAATATAGTAAAGAAACAAGAAAAAATCTGTAGTATATTTAGTATCAGCATTGCACCCGTGCAAAACCGGGTCTGGTCGCTAGTATTAGTGATAAACTTATTTCCGATTCTCGTGCCAAGGTTGTTTTTTCTTTAGATTTACCAACTACGTATAGCATTTAGTTTCGAAACTATTAAAGCGAAATGAATAGCTAATTATAAGTAAACACCGCACGCAATCAGAATTTAAACAAAATTAACAATTAAATACAAGAGTTTTCTAACTAAAAACAAAAGTATACCTACGTTATACATTATTATAATAAAATTACAAAATATATTAAAATGAAAATAAAAGAAAAGAAATACTTACATATAAATTTACTCCAAGCCTTACGTAAATATACAAGGACTGATCTCGGGAATTCAGCAAAGAGTTTCTATATAAATAATAAACTCTTTACTGAATAATAATCTTTATGTACCTGATATAGAGATTATTATTAAATTGACTTATCCGTGTTCATTTATTCATATTATTAATGTTTGTTACGTTTATTTGTCCGTCTGCTTTCACAGCTTAAGAAACCGTAGTGACATATAGTAAAAATTTCGTAAAACCGATCACACCCGATTTAAATGACTACAAGATCATAAATCTTTATTCATTTCTTATTCAAAAATGATCTTTATACCAACGGTATAAGTTTTAATATTATAGCCAAATACATTCCCAAATTGTCGATTGTTTTTTTTTTATTTGTTGATGCTACATTTAAAATTATTCGTACTAAAGTTCGAATTTTAAAGAACCGTGCAATTGAAGCACCGCTAATTCTTATTCTGACTTCACGGTTACTAATTATAAATCTGAATCTTACCAAAATTATTACTCTCGATGCGCTTGACCTGTGAATTATTTTTATAAAAACATTCTAATGTTTATGTTATACGTGTAGTGTTCCACATCTGTTAATAATAGTACAGGAATAGTGTTTACTCGAAAGAATACGCTCGCAAATTCACGAACAATTCACAAACAGAAGTTTGATTTTTTCGTGTATTGAAAACCTTTAGAAGATTATCCCGGTCAGTTTTTATATGGAATTCATATCAACCAAAAAAAAAGTAAATTCAAATATGGATAGCAAAGCCTAAGGAATCTAGACACGCGGCAGCGTGTTAGCCAAGTTCATCGTGATGTAACGCATCCACGGCCTCTGCTTTGTAATACTAAGTGCATGACGAAGCTCCTTTCAGGGGTCAAAGGTGATTCCCGCACTCCTCGCTAGTGCGTATACCCCAACCCGTCTGCCATCTCAGGGCCGTCTGATAACTTTTTTCAACCCAAAAATGTTACAATAATACAATGAAATAATAACTCCGAAGGTTACGCAAACGTTGAATAAATTTACGTACATTGTAATATAAAACTTTTATATATTTTCATAGAACGCCTTTGAAGCCCTTTTATCTCTTGTTCGTATATTTAACGTATCATCATTATATATAAATAACCGTTCGTTTTTATGTTACAAGTAAATTAAACATTGAACTGGATTCGTGCCTTTTAATCTAAAACCTCGGCCTTGTCTGATGTCGTGATCAATTATCGCACATCAAAACATAATATTAGATACCTTTAAATAATTATTTTTTTCAAAATAATGATGAAATACATAATTCACATTATTTTATTAACGTAAGAATTAATAACATTAAGTACATCTATATGGATCAAAGTGTTGGGCTACAAAAGGGATGACTGAAAGACAATTGCATGTTGCGGAGATGAGAATGTGTGGTATTACGCGAATGGATAGAGTATGGAATGAGTACATAAGAAGAAGTTTGAAAGTGACACCGATAGCCAAGAAGTTATGAGGAAGGCGGCTATCAGGGTATAGCATGTAATGCGGAGGAATGAGAAACAAATTGTGAGGAAAGCCTTGAGCATGGATGTGGATATACAGGTAGAGGACGACCAAAGAAACGATGGATGGATTGTGTGAAAAACGATATGGTTAGAAAGAATGTTACTTGTGAGATGACGTTTGACAGAGAAGCATAGAAGGAGAAGACACGCTGCGCCGTACCCCAAATGAAATTGGAATAAGGGTAGGAGTAGTAATTCCTTAAATATATACAAATATGAATTAAAAATGGTTACTTTATACATGACCGCGCGGAATGATGGCAAGAATGTTAGCAGCTTTTGCAGAACCAATCCTATAACCAGTGGAGTCAATGAGGCGATGTGTTTGATTGAGCTGTGCTTTGCTTTTTGCACCACTACTTCAAATTATATCATTTTAAATATATATACATATGTATTTCAATGTTATGTATAATTAATATGAGCTTGCTAATATCAGAATCAGGAACGATTCGCTTTTTTTAATGAAGTTATTTTATAAACGTATAATAATATATCAACATGTATGTATATATAACACAGACACAGACACTCACACATACACACACACACACACACACACACACACACACACACACTAGATAACACGTTCAACTTTGGACGTAATAGTATAGGAGTATTAAAATAGCAACAGCCTGTAAATTTCCCACTGCTGGGCTAATAACTCTTTTTCCTTTAAGGAAAGGGTTAGGAACATATTCCACCACGCTGTTCCAATGCGGCTTGGTGGAATGCACATGTGGCAGAATTTCGATGAAATTAGACATGCACGTTTCCTCATGATGTTTTCCTTCACCGCCGAGTACGAGATAAATTATAAACACAAATTAAGCACACACAAATATATAGTGGATTTCGAACCCAGACCAGCAGGTCTGGGTTCGAAATCTAAATCATCGGTTAAAATGCACGCGTTCTAACCACTAGGCCATCTCAGCTCGTAATAATTTACCTAAATCACAAAAAACGTAAATATTTCTTAAGTCCATTCTTGCGTGTTCGCTTCAAAAATATCTTTTTTAATTTTTTTTGTCCATTCTATTTCGAAACATAAACATTAGGGGAGTCGAAAATATTATGTCGTGTCAGTTCAATCACTAATGTCAGTCTAATGTCTGCTAGAGTATTCCATTAATAACACAAAAATGTATATACAGAAAAAAAAGACTTATTAAAGACTAATAAGGTTGATATTTGAGTGAAAGTTTTTGACACAGACCTATAGAACCTTATTCGTTAATCTATACATAAAGCATAATTGGAATGTCTGTTTGTAATATTAGGAAAACCGCTTTTTACTAGATGTACATATACCACTGGACATGTAATAAAGATATATATACCTATTTAATTTTGGTGTGTGTTGCCGAGATGGCCCAGTGGAAGATTGCGGGTTCAAACCCAGGCACGCACCACCGAATATTCTTGTGCTTAATTTGTGTTTATAATTCATTTTGTGCTCGGCGGTGAAGGAAAACATCAGGAGGAATTCTGCGTATATCTAATTTCATAGAAATTCTACCACATGTGTATTCCACCAACCTTCATTGGAAAAGCGTGGTGGAATATGTTTCAAACCTTTTCCTCGAAGGCAGAGGAGGTCTTAGCCCAGCAGTGGCAAAATAACAGGATATTGTTGTGTTTGTGTTGGTTGTGTGCAGGAAATTTCACTGGGAAATAGCAGGTATATTATGAATACATTAGGCTACAACAGTAACTTTTTTGTTAAATTCAAACGCGAACGAAATCGCGGGCACGGCTAGTAATAGATAATTTTCGTATAACAAATACATATCACTAATTTGAACGATATGACATTTATAAATTATTCCCTCACAAAAGCGCTCCAATCGACGTAAAATTATCAGTTTGCATTATTTTGATTAGTCGAGCTGACAATATGTGTCAGTGTGCGTGTAAAATACAAATAAAGGCAATAATAAAATAATGAAACCATAATACATTAAACGTTCTATTTTATTTGAAGTTTTAATAAATTCAAATTTCGAATCAATATTCTATTCGATAGCAAAAGTAATTGTTAGAAAAAAGGTTGTATATAAATGCGACTACAGAATCTATTCGAATCCATATTCTATTCAATAGCAAAATTCATTGTTAGAAAAAAGGTTTTATATAAAATTATTATTATAATGCGACTATTGTGTCTTCGCGATTTTTTTAAAGTAAAATTGTATAAAGTTGAGTTTTGAGGCTAGTGTACATAAAACACATAACCCGATTGAATATTATTACCGTGGAACACCAGAGTTACACAAATCATCTTTCAAATGGGAATAATTTATCAATAATAATAGTTTAATGCGTTATAAATGTGATTGATTTACGAATATTATGACAATGATTGCCCATAACTTCACGTCCATAACAGTATTTTAATATGCTAATGTACGTTCGTGTAATGATGTTTTGAAGTATTAGCTATTTATTACATAGTTTTAGTGAGCTAAAATATTCGCAATGCAACGTTGAAACGTACCGCGTTTATATATAAGTGGATATAAGTCAACAGTTACGAATTATTTTTGCAAACTTTTATGTAAGATTTTACAAGTATATGTACATATTTATGTAGGCTCGCTTTCAAGTATTTATTAACAGAAGCATTATTAATGTGAGGTCCTTTATTATATACAGCTAGTAGTCGCCCGCAGCCTGGCTTGCGTTTAAAGGTGTTGGTTGACCTGTGTTGGGCAAAATAAAAATATACATCTATGTAATTACTCGATCGATTTTAATGAAACTTACCCTAAGTTGAAGTGTACCCAAATTAAATTAAAAATTATCATCTTAATACGTCTTTTAGTTATCGAAAAATTGTACTAACGTACTTGGACGCCTAAATGGATCATCATACTTAAAAATAAATTCAATTCTAACAATGTTACATAAGAGTCGTGATTGCCCAGTGGTTAGAACGCGTGCATCTTAACCGATGATTGCGGGTTCAAACCCAGGCAAGCACCGCTGATTCATGTGCTTAATTTGTCTTTATAATTCATCTCGTGCTCAGCGGTGAAGGAAAACATCGTGAGGGAACCTGCATGTGACAAATTTCATAGAAATTCTGCCACATGTGTATTCCACCAACTCGGATTGGAACAGCGTGGTGGAATATGTTCCAAACCTTCTCCTCAAAGGGAGAGGAGGCCTTTATCCCAGCAGTGGGAATTTACAGATAAATTGAACATTTTTCTGTTTTTATGCCACGAAGGCCCCTAATAAATGGACATTGTTCCCATAGGAGTATAATCCGTAATCACATAGCAAAAAGTACATACATTATAACTATGATTCAATATTGAAGATTGGACATCTGATGTTCTGGCTGTTTTCCGCTAGATACAAGACAATCCAATTATCAACAAAATTCTGCCCCATGTGATTCCACCAACCTGCATTGTAGCAGCGTGGTGGAATATGCTCTGAGGAGAAGTCCTCAAAGGGAGAAGATCCCTGAGTCGAGCAGTTGGAAATTTACGGGCTGTTAATTTTGTTGAAAAGGAATGCTTTCACATGAAGTAACAGTCTGCAAATGCCCCTGCTAATCGTAATATACATATGAGGAAAGGGTTACGAACTGAGTTTGCCATTCTTCTCAAAATCGAGAGCGAGAGCGTACTCCTTCCTTAAAGGCCGGCAACGCACCTGCAAGCCCCCTGGTGTTGCGGATATCCATGGGCGGCGGTAGTCACTTTCCATCAGGTCAGCCTCCAGATCGTTTGCCACCTATGTCATAAAAAAATATATATTGTAACGGTTTGTATATGATCAATTATTTGTATCCGGTCTTATAATTACTGTGATGACGAATTGTTTATTTGTAATCGAATAAGGACGTTTGGAGCTGGTGTACCCAAATAAGGTATGGTTGTGTGCGTCAAACGTGCTGACAGTAAAGCATACAACTTGTCAACATCGAACGAGGGACACACTTCCTTAAGCATTAACCAATAGATTATCAATCCATGCTAATCAACGTTACAGTATAATATTTTGTATAATTGTACGAGGAAATTAAATAACAGTATACTAAATGATCACAATGTGTCTTTATTTCTGATATACCGCCATTGACACACTCAGCATAAAGGATAATAGACGATGATCCGACATTTATATAATACTAGCTAAACCTGCAACTTTACCCACACGAAATTTATAAAATACAAGCTTCCAAACCCTATTTACCCCCTTAAAGTTGGACTTCATACTATCTGAACCTGTCTACCCTGTATGTAACCTACCTGTCAAATTTCAAATTGGTAGGTATTATAGTTTTTGAGTATTCGTGATTGATATAAATGAATAGTGTTTTACATTTTTATTTATTAACTACCTGTCAATAAATACCCGCGACCATGTACGCGTTTGAATTAAACTAAAATAAATATTATTGCAGCCCAAGTTACTCCTTATTATATCAGTTATCAGCCAGGGAAAGTCCCGTCAAAATCGCCCTAGCCGTCCCAGAGATTAGCCGGAACAAACAGACAGACAGACAAAAATTGTAAAAAATGTTATTTTGGTATATGTACTGTGTATACATACATAATATGAATGGAGTAAAAAAGGGCTATTTTAATATTACAAAAAGACACTCCAATTTTATTACATGCATAGATTTAACAGATTCATTCATTCAGCACATGCAAATTGCTGGGACGTAATAACGTTTATATTGCTATAACCAAATAAATTATGTAAGTACGGATTTAAACTTCTTAACACTGTCTATTGACGAAGGTGACCTATCGTCATTCGGTATCATCGTCTTCCGTAAAACAAGAAATAAAGTCTAGAAGTTCTTATTTAAACAAATAACTCTAGCAACTCTACAAGAACAGAATTTACGAGTAAAAAAATCTAATTCCGTCGAAACGTTTCGGCCTTGTAAAGTGGTCTTCATTTAATTTGGCTCACTCTCGTGAAAATCAACTGTTATTAAAGACGAAGAATGAATGAATGAATGATACTATCGTACAATTTCATAGTTAATAGAATTGAATGAATATTTTTTGGCTCCGTAGTCATTTCACTTACATTATTAACATATGTGCATATTATATTTATTGGAACAAGTAAAAATTGAAGATATCTTCTGAAAATGTCATAATAGTATTCGAGAACGGTTCGTTTTATTAGATTAAGCCTCGTTTAGATTATAAATGTGATAGGTGGCAAACTGGCAGGAGGCTCATCTGAAAAGCAACTACCACTGCCCATGGACATATGCAACACTGTGGGACTTGCACATTTAAGAGGGGAGTAAGTTCTTTTCTTGATGGTTCTTAAGTCGTTTCGGTTTGAAAGTTCACCAGTGCAGCTGTTCCCACAAAGTGGTTGTGCGAGACAGAAAATGTCTTAAAAATCGCGCTGTTGTAAATCTGTACCTAAAGCGTCCCAGCGTCATCTCAAACAGTAGTAGTAATACCCCGATATGCCGCCCGTAAAGAATTGTGCTATTGACGCTTAAATAATCTTATACAGTCTGGTCCAATCGAAGAAGGGGAATAAACCTTAGAATTACATACTCCATGCAATTTGCGTAGCCTTTCTATTTTATGCTCTACTTGAATTGTAATAAAACAACATCCCTTGCGTTCTTACATTTACTTTAATGTTCATTCCAAAGTTACGATAACATCTTCGTCGACATTCAAAGCGCCATTTTTTTTCGAGAATTCATAATGGATTCAGATTTAATTCAACATCTCGAACAATAATATCGCGTCAATTAAATGTCGATTTTGTTTATTTGTCTTTACATTCTTGTAAATTGAATTGGCTATAAAATATACCTTAAATTTAGCTATTGGAAAACCTAGAAAATATGACCCCAATTTTTCGCATAAACTGAGTACTTAACAATACCCTTCATCTGCTTGATGTAAATAATGAGTAAATTACATTTTTGGTGATTCGGTTTTCCGCTAACATACGAGTCATTGACCTGGGGCTAACTCCCATTCGTTCGTAGAATTCCCTGAACACGCTGAACGATAATTTGCTCGATCGATTACTACAACAGCTTGAGATGGCTCTTACATACGCCACGGAAACCATAAATGATGATTAAACATTCGATTTTTGTTATCTACAACTTGCAAATGAAATACCAACAATTGTTTAGCGGTCATCCCAGCACCACACATTGCTACTAAAATAAATATTACAAAATCAAAATAAACTAAAGTTGAATAAATTCAAGTAGGCTTTTACAAACACTTTGGAATCGTCATTTTCCAATTAAGTGAAGCTACCACCGGTTCGGAAAGTAGATTCTACCGAGAAGAACCGGCAAGAAACTCAGTAGTTACTCTTTTTCAGCATTTAAAAAATACGGTCATGTTAGTTAATACAATTATTTAAATTAATATATCCTGCTTGGAAGTCAACAGGTATTAACTCCACGCTTTTTTATCATCTATAAAATCTTGTATCGAATAATACCAACCAACCGTGCAAACTAAGATGTTATATCCCTTGTGCCTGTAGTTACACTGGCTCACCTACCCTTCAAACAGAACACAATTATATTTCATTCCAATCATAAGAGGAAAAAAGCTAAATATTTGGCAGCTAATTGACGCGATCTCATTGGTCGAGCTTTATTAGTCTGTGATATTCAATATGGATTGGTGAAATAATACGCTTTGAACGTCGACGAAACTGTTATCATAATTTGTAGTAAAATTAAAGTCGAGATGAGTAGGAGATAGAGCTAATTGTAATAGTGTTTCATCATAAAAAAGGATATATTTATGTTTAACTCATAGTGCAGAATATAGCTGAGTTATTACTAAATTTAGTTTGTTTATCTTTTTTCCCACTTCCATTTGAATATGCTATGAGTATTTCTATTGTGTCATAGAATACATGATGATTATATAAAATCGACTTTGATTAAGATCCGAGGTTGTGATTCTCTAAATATATTCAGTACCAAGTAGATTAATCCTGTTTTGAAAATATAAACGATAAATGTATGAAATAAGTTAAAAACAAGATTACTAGATTCACTTTCACATAACAAAGAAAATTAAGGTCATGAAAATGATGTCAAAAGTCAATTGATTCAAAGTATTGTGAAAGTATGTAAATAAAGCCGCTTTAAGAGCGCTGTAATGTTTTCAGCAAGGATTAGTGACTGATGATGCAATAATTTCGGCATGTATATTTTTGAAAAATTACTATGTACATTCGGATTGTTCATAACCTATAGCCACATGAATGAAACGTAATTTTTTCCCGAAATTATACATACATGTCTCCTAAAACAGCATTATTCAATTACAGTTTCTTTGCAGAATGTGTAGCCAAAGTTTGTTCCTGCGCCCACGCACCGAGACTACCAACGCCCAATGTATCAGCAAAAACCCTATCGATACAAGGAGAGCTGTTTGTCAACGTCACGTGGACTTTACCAAAACCGAAAGAACCGCGAAGACTACCGCCGAGATTGAAGAAAAGTTTTTATTTTGTCAGGTAAGTCAGCGACGAATACTTATAATTTCTAATATTTTGTTGCAAATGTCATTAGTCCATGTATCACAGAAACAATATAAACACTAAGACAAATCATTCAATCCGATCCAAATTCGAAAATCAATTACTTTGTACATGCTCGTCTGGGTAGGTACCACCCACTCATCAGTTATTCTACCGCAAAATAACAGTACTCAGTATTGTTGTGTTCCGGTCTGAAGGGTGAGTGAGCCAGTGTAACTACAGGCACAAGGGACATAACATCTTAGTTCCCAAGGTTGGTAGCACATTGACGATGTAAGGAATAGTTAATATTTCTCACAGCGTCATTGTCTATGGGCGATGGTGACCACTTACCATCAGATGGCCCATACGCTCGTCCGCCAACCTATACCATAAAAAAAACCTTAAAGATAAGCCTTCCGAATGATATTCCTATAAATCTATTAATCAATCTTATTGCATTTATCCATAAGTTGAGTGAGTTAATAAATGTTCGTCATATGTTACGAATATCAAAGAAGATATCGTTTGCAATATGATATAAATATATTATTTTGAGCTGAGATGGCCCAGTGGTTAGAACGCGTCCATCTTAACCGATGATTTCGGTTTCTAACCCAGGCAAGCACCACTATATATATGTGCTTAATTTGTGTGTATAATTCATCTCGTGCTCGGCGGTAAAGCAAAACATCGTGAGAAAAGCTGCATGTGTCTAATTTCAAAGAAATTCTGCAACAGGTGCATTCCATCAAACCGCATTGGAACAGCGTGGTGGAATATGTTCTAAACCCTCTCCTTAATGGAAGAGAAGGCCTTAGCCCAGCAGTGGGTAACTTACAGGCTGTTACTTTACTTTTTACTTTTTTACTTTTATATAATTTTTAATGATATTATGAGTTAGTATTTATCATACTTTTTCGGAAAATTCCAACATTATAAAGAACAGCGTCCATTTGATCATCTGACTTGACAAGAACGATTTTTCTAAGGGACCGGACGTAAAGATTGAAGTACATATTTAAAAAAAAATGAGTATTCCCCTGATTATCAAGTATAAAGAAAGTACCAAAATCTGTTTCGAATGTTTGCTTGTTAATAAAGTTTTACAATTCAGAGGTTTGTATTGAAGAAAACAAATTATACGAAAACGTTATGAATTGAAATTAATTGGTAGGAGCCGATGAGGTTCGCTTTTACCAAAATAACTTCTCATTATAACGTCAGAAATGTTTTGTGTGGCTAGCTGTCTCATGGACATGTTTTTTTAGACAAAAGACGATCATTTAATTGATTATTGTCCTAAAGAATGCTATCTGTATTCCTGACTAATCCTCTTTTCTCATCTTTTGGTCATATTTTGTGGGTATTTTAGAGTCAATTTTCAAATTCATTTACGAGTTAAACATCTACGAACTCATTAAAAAATCTAACACAAGTCATCCGTCGGACGCCACTCTCTCTCTTTTATAGGATTAGGATTTTATAATCTTCAATCCGAATGCCGACTTTTTTAAATTTGGAATTCATGGAAAAGATAACCTTTGCAACATTACGTGTGCCTGTGTAATCCTTATGGTGTCTCTTGTTCTCTGTTCTCTGTGGCGCAATAATACTACAACTACATTGATTACACTATCATGGAAATGTTTCGTTATTGCGCATGCGCAGTAATAACAGATTTGCTCGTTAGTGACTTTACTTCGTGTAGGGTCCATGTAAACGCCTTTTTACCTTAATAAGATACTACGCAAAACCATAATGATAAATTTAGCATACTGTAACGTAATTGTGGCGCACGTTACATGTTTCATCCATTTTTAAACAATTTCGTCAAAAAAAATATTAAATTTCTAACTTAGGTTATCGGATGTCATCTGTCATTTGACTTTGACAACCATTTCTAAGGCTATGTTTATGCGTAATTTAAAAATACCGCTAAATTTGACATTTAAAATAAAAATGCACTTTTTATGCATTATGCGTTCCTGACCTAATTGTGATTTATTATCTTTATATTATCTTTGAGATGATCTTTGACATTTGTCTAAGACCTCACTTTCCTTCCGCCTTTTAAGTCGAAATGTGACGCTAAATTATTTTCAAAGTTTTTGTAACTTTTATTTGGTTTAAACTATTGAATATTGTTGAAAATTGAAGTTTTAAGGCACGATATGTCTTAATTTAAACGATTGGAAGTAAATCCATGTCGGATTACAAAAATAAATTTGGATATTTGTCGCCTCGTGGTAAGTCGAAAAACTTTCTTCGAAATTTGAATATATTTCAATTGTTCGGTTTCGTAACAACGATTGTGGTTCTTTACAGGGAATCTTTAGAATATTTCCCATGATGCATTTTGTTAATTTTGGAAAATAACCGGGATTGACCGGGTAAGTTGGTTGAATTATTAAAGTGAAACTATAGATTTTTGAAATTCGTGTTAGGTTCTAATTAAAATTGTTTCTCTTTTGCAGTTATTTTCAACAATTTATTTCTACAATTATTTTCAATGGTTATTTTCAATTGGTATTTTTCTACCATTATTTTCTACAGTTATTTTCTACAACTGTATTATCGAGGATTATTCCTTGAATTATCTTCTTTGGCTGTATCTTCGAGTGAATTATTTTCAACGCTTTTCGAAGAACTTATGAACTTTATTTCTTTGGATATTTTGAAGATTAAATTTTAGAAACCGTAAAGGAAGTGAAAACTTTATAACAATTATTTAACCTCTGGATTTCGGTATGTAATTTTTACATATTTATTTTTACCGCAATTTTGGAACTTCGTGGGATTTAGTATACATTTTTATAACTTTAAAAAAATATTTGAATGCCAAATTTTCAATTTGGCATTCAAACATTTTTTTAGGATATTTACACATTATTGTAACGTTATTTAAACTTCATTTTTGACTTGTTTGTAACTTTTATTACCTAACTTAGTCTAACTTTGAAATATTTTTTGCTAACTTTAAAACATTTACAATTGGTAAATATTTAATTAAGATTAGTGAATTTAAATGGATGTAAACATCCAGGCGCCCGATTTTGTTACTATTGGTACTTTAAGACTTTTTAATTGTTAAAATTATTTTGATATATTTTTTTGAATAAATTAATTTATAACATAGATTTGCCTTTTTTGTAAATCTACTTGTAATGTTGAAGGGTTTAAATAACCCTGACTGACTTCCGGAGCACTTTCTTTCGAGGATTTGTTTAATTTAAAAACCTTGTCCAGCTCTACCGAATTTTTAGTTTGCCTCGAAGAAAATTAATATTTTTTTAAATTTAAATTTATTTTTAGCCAATTATATATTACAATTGGCCCCCCCTTCAAAATTTTACATTACAATACATTAAGATAAAAGGTTTGAATATGTAGGCAATTTAACAAAGCTTTAGTGATAACAATGTTTTTTTTTTTATGAAATAGGAACGAACGGACAATTATACTACCCGAAGTTAAGTTAAGTTAGTTGGAAGTGGTAACACAAGCCATAGAAATTAATGTCATTAGAAATTTTAATTCCTTAAATCTCCCATACGTCACTGACCTTGAGAACTAAGTTATTATGTCCCTTGTGCCAGTAGTAACACTAGCTCAACAACAGCTTGTAAATTTCCCACTGCCGGGCTAAAGGCCTCCTCTCCTCAAAAGGAGAAGGTACAGCAACAACAGCCACACTGGCTCACTTAGCCTTAACACCGGAACACGTCAATACAAAGTATTGCTGCTGGACGGTAGAATAAATGATGAGTGGGTGGTAACTACACATGGGCTTGTACAAAAATCAAGTAAACATCCATATCTCTATATATAAAATAACATATACGACTTCCATCGTACGAACGTAAAGTGAGATGATAAATAATATATTCCGACATTATTCTTGCATAATGAGTGCCTTTTTGGCAATTTCAATTACGTATTCGATTCACAAATCTCGAATTTCATCAAATTATTACAAACTTCGCTCTCCCGGCTTATGTTTTAGAATTCAAGTGTCGCTTCATAAGGCTTCCGGGAAATGAGCAGTTTCCTCACGTAACATTTTATTTTGTTCGTGATGTTGATACTTGTAATTTTAGAAATAAATATATTATAAAATACATTATTCTGGTAGACTTATTGTAATATGTATAAAATCATAAATGCCAAAGGTAAAGATCTTTTGGAAAACTTAAGATAATGTTAATCGATGTCGAAACAGAAAAAATAGAGTTGTATTAACTATACAAACTTTTTAGGCAGATCCCTGTTTAGTTGTAATAATTCAAGGCACTGAATTTGGTTTAGGAGCGTTTTAAATATAGATACTAACACTTCAGGATGTTTTAAAAAAAAAGATAGACTTGAAATAAATGAATGAATATTATAAGTTAACCATACATTATATTTTGAGTAGGACAGTCCAGCTTACCAATCTCGTTTCTCCAAAAGATTTATCATCCGTCGCAATAAATAGAATCAAATAATTTGAGTTAGTTAAGGCTTTTATGCTCTTCTAAAACAAAATAATTTCTTTGGACATATACAGATGTCTTATAATTAACATAAATTAACAGATAATTTTAAATGCTTATGCTGCAGTCATATGAGATATAGTAGAGATATATAATGTATTAAAAATGTATTAAACAACGCATGAAACGAAGTAATATAAAATTATCTCGAACGATTTTATTATGCTTTTATATATACATCTCTCTTTCTGTTTCTATGAATCTAGATAGAATGTTGAAGATGAGTATGTATAGAAAAAATAGCGGCCAACAAGTGACAATAAGGACACACTCAAATAAAATGACGATTGTTAGTTTAAGCTAATGTCACACTGACCAATAGAATATAGTTGGCATATCTGTATAACTTATTTTGTATGGTATCACCATATCTAGATATAATATAAACAATGTAATCTGAGGATAAGAGGCCACGTCCAGCAGTGGAACAATCATAAGTCATTACTGCTACATATATTTATTCTTTGTGACATCTTATATATTATGTATGATTAGAAAATTGACAATTTAGGGGAATGTTATCCTTAATCTGATCTACATTGTCCACAGTATTGGAAAACAAATGGTGTCAGATATACATCCCGCACCTTGGTTCGCCTACACGATATCGCGAAGAGTTGATGCCGTTGGGTTCGTAGTCGAACCAGACGGGAGTCAATGGCAGCTGCTGCCAGTCACAGAACGCAGCTCACGGAGCGATAAGCGGAGCGATCAGAACATCTTGCTTGATGTCAAGCTGTTAGCTCGAGTCAGCTTGGTCGATGAGCGAGGATGCATCGGCCCACCAGGAAATACTACTGCGTACGGTTCGTTGCTTGCTGTTTTTATCTTCATAACATCACTAATAATTGTTCAGGTTTTACCGAGAAATTATCAGCATAGGGAATACTTTTGTCAATTCCACGACTCAGTCCGGTACATGGAATTTATTTGATACGAATTTAGTATAATTATTGTTCACTTACCATATTTAAGAAACAATTAATTTGTAACGGATGCTATAATTGTCTACCACCAGTAATTCAAAAGCGTCTCAATTGAATTGCTTCGTTTGAAGTCACAGCATGTTACGTAAAAAATTACAGAAAGTAGTTTACGGCTTGCTTGATTTTGAGTTACTGGTAACAAAAAAATAGTTGGTCACTGAGGTAAAATAATGATACATTAATAATTCTTTAAATTGAAAAACATCGTATAAATTACTAGATGGTAGAGCTTTGTGCAAGACCCAGACGGGGTACATAATATTGTTGTTTTTCGGTTTAAAGAGTGAGTGAGGCATTGAAACTAAGACATAAGTGACATAACAGCTTAGTTTCAAAGCCTTGTAGTGCGTAGACGATGTGAGGTCTTGTTAATATTTCTTAATGGTCATGTCTATGGGCAATGATAACCACTTATGATTTGATGGCTTATTTACAAAACTGCACTAAATTAAGAAATTATCTTCCACTTTGATACTGACCCTTAAAATTCTAGCGCAGCCTCAAGCAACATCTAATATAAAATGTTAACATAGATACCGAATATTTATATAAATGTTATCGAATAAAATTTATTTTTAAATGTGAATTTTATTTAATAAAAACTCTTTTTTTTTTGTAGATCCGGCAAATGTCTCAAGATCTCCTATAGGAGCATTTGTAAGTATATTATTTACTCCTACAATTACATTAATACGTAGGTACAAAATATGAGTTCGAGTGTAGTGAACCCTATAGTTTCAGTTAATAATTTATTCCAAGAGGAAAGCATAACATCGATACAAAGTTGTCATACCAAATAATATTTAGTATAATCTTATTATTGATCAAATTGTTCAAAGTAACATGTTTACGTAATTTTTTTTAAATTGCTTAGTCACAATTACTTAGTTACAATTACTGTTAAAATAATAGCTGATACCTACTGACACTTGACAAAAATAGACAGCAATTTATTAACTTATTTTAAATACCTACTATTATAAAACGTTCTGTAATATCGGATTGGGACAGCTATGTTCTGTAATAATATGTGTACAGTTTTGTTTCATAAATATATAAATCACGATACGTTACGGTCTAACATATTACTTTTACGACCTTTACCCTTTCAACCAGAACATTATTTTATTGATCCTGAATTTATTGTTGGCATGACACAGTTTTGAAAATTTATGAATAAACATCGTTGAAAAGCTGGACTGTCCGATTCAAAACAGAATGTATGGTCAACTTATAACATTAATTCATTTATTTTAAGACTTTTTTACATAATAAAAGATAAATATTAATAATTTGGGATAGCGTACTTAATTCGGATGTGATTGGTTTAACGAATTTTGCCGATGCTACATCTAAGATGTGTCGTACTATACGTTTGCGATACATCGTTAAAAAGAAAATACATTCTAGTAATAAACATGTGTTACTTTAAGGCATTGTGGGCTGCATTTGGCGGAGCCTGCGTGCTGGCTATGGTTGCAGTACTAGCCTGCAGCGCGAGAGCAGTTAAGAGAGTGTTGAATGCATTCCGTCCCACTTCCGTATCAACTCCCCTGCAACCTTTGGGTCATCGACCTCTCTGGTTCCCACTGGGCACGTGAGTACACTCATACTTATTTCAACACATTCGCGCTCAAACTTAATCGATTTATTATAATCTATAATAATAATAATAACAGCGAAATGCAATTTAATCAGACTCTGATTATATAGGAACGTATACAACCAATAATAAAAGTTTTTTTTTAAGTTTGTTCTCAATACCGCCTCGCTTATTATTTTAGACCACACTCAAACATCACGCAGGGCGAAATATGTTAAGTTACTTCTTACTTTTAAGGGAAACGATACATCAATTTCGAAATGAAATGATAATGGATGGATGAGATAAATATTTGAAATCGTTATGTACATATAATAACACTTGTTGTGTTATTTCGTTTTTGATACATAAATGAGTATATTATTTATACAAATATAATTATTTATTAAATTGAATCTACTTTATTAAATTTAATACTGCAAACTTCCCACTTCTCCGCAAAGGCTTTCTCTCCCTATGGATAGAAGGTTAGGAGCTTATTCCACCAGGCTGCTCCAATGCGGGTCGGTGGATTCAAATATGGCCGAATTTTGTTGAAACTAGACACATACAGGTTTCTTCAAGAAGTTTTCCTTCAAAGCCGAGCTTGAGATTAATTATAATTAAGCACATGAAAGCTTAGTGGTGCTTGCCTGGGTTTGAACCCACATTCATCTGTCGCCCGTCTTAGATATATCCAGATAATCTGTCTTAGTTTTTTTTATACAAAATAATATAACAAGCAAATGCAAACCTTAATACTAAAATAACATTTAGTAAAATCAAAACGGCTTAGTAAAATCATGACCAGCATTGTTATGAAATTTCCATTATCCGTTGAGTACCAACGATGACAAGCAAATTTCACGTTGTTTCTGGGTTAGTTTTCGTCGCGTGGTTAATGACGATGCATAAAACCTCCTTACAATCTATACTTATATAATAAATGTGAAACTAACTCTGTGTGTCTATCTATCAATCTTTCAATATCAAACCAATGAACCGAATTTATAGTTATTTGTTGTGAAGCAAACTTGAAGTCCAAAGGAGGAAATAGGCTAGTTTTTTGCCTTTTACATGACAACCACCCTAAAATATGAGCAAAACCGCGGATGAGCTGAGATGGCCCAGTGGTTTGAACGCATGCACCGTAACCGATGATTGCGGATTCAAACCCAGGCAAGCACCACTATATATGTGCTTAATTGGTGTAATAATTCATCTCGTGCTCGGCGGTGAAGGAAAACATCGTGAGGTAACCTGCATGTGTCTAATTTCATCGAAATTCTGCCACATGTCCATTCCACCAACCCGCATTGGAACAGCGTGGTAGAATATGTTCCAAACCCTCTCATTAATGGAAGAGGAAGTCTTATTTCAGCAGTGGGAAATTTACAGACTGTTACTTTATTTATTTTACTTAGTAGATTACTTAGTAGATTTTACATAGTAGATTACAAAATTGTGTGGAAACACAGCTGCATTTTATAGGAATTACAGGACTGCCATAGTCCAATAAGATGACAACCATGTACGGATACTAGGAGCGTTACAATTAAAAAAAATGTTAACGTCCCAACAGGTGATTTAAACCCGGAACCTTATGATTTGCCACTAAGTAGGTGTCAGTACTTCTACTGGTACTCGCAGATTATCCCAAGACATTTTCACTTCATTCGATGAGTTGAACCGCTGTAGCACTCGAAAATCTCAACAGTTCTTAGACCCGTGCTCTCGAGCTGATTTTGATAGATGTTCAAACGATTCCAGCTCACTTAAAAACATTCCAATCGAAGTAGGAATAAAGAAAAACAAATTAATTTTACATTTTTCCTGAAATGCTAATAACTTAGCTACAATAAATAATAATAAATATGAGATAACATTACAGACATTAGTCTGATCCCAATGTAAGTAGCTAAAGCACTTGTGTTATGGAAAATCAGAAGTAACGACGGTACCACAAACACCCAGACCTCAGACGACATAGAAAACTAATAATAATCTACATTGACTCGGTCGGGAATCGAACACGGGACCTCGGAGACCGGAGTGGCGTACCCATGAAAACCGGTGTACTCACCACTCGACCACGGAGGTCGTCAAAACAACAAACAAGCTACATATATTGTGCACTACTATGAGTTTATGATTAATATATCTTTATATAGTGTTATATAGAATAACACATTACTTATTCCCACTAAAATTTTTATTTCAAATTCCGGATAACAGTTTCGTCAACGTTCAAAACGCCATTATTTTCGCAAATCCATAGTGAATATCATAGATTAATGAAGCTCTAGACTAATGATATTGCGTCAATTAACTGTCAAATGTTTATTAGGCATTTTTCCTCTTTCAGCTGGAATAGAGTAAATGTATCAAGAATTATGTTTATGACTGCCCATTGATTCGGCTGTGGAAAATAATATGAGGTCATATTACTTTTCTTACTTTAATTTCTAAAGCTGACACTTTGCTATAAAATCAACGTAGGCGCTCATATCATTATTTATTTAATTTAAGTTTGATACTTTTTCGTTTTTAAAATTATATATAAGTATGAGTAATTAAAGAATGTTCGTTATACAAATAATAATATATGATTCCTTGTAATAAAATAATATATAACATCAAACTATGTATATAGTATACGTTCAATGCACACACAAGGGAATACAGATGGCCTTACTATTGGTGAAGGGGGAATATGTCTATTCTATGTCTAAATGTTAAACGAATATTATGTCGTTTCCCGTCAATAAAAAGAATAAAAAAGAAAATATAAAAGAATATGAGTCGGTCCAAACGTTTAAACGTTTTTTTCAAAGTTTATACCTCCATCTTAAAAAAAAAACCACACCCGACAAATCCCTGCGTATAAAACATGTATGTCAAAAAGTTGATACTAATTCTATGTAATGGTGCCATAATATTTTAATATCGCATATCGCCTTGGAGTGTCCGATAAACTTAATAACTCACACATCGAAGCTTATTGAAGCTTTATTGATTCGAAGCTCGTTTATGCTTATATCATAACACTATTGATCCCTAGGCTTTATTTTTAATATTTGTCACTTTTTCCTTTTCCAAGTACCGAACTTTAGTACACGAACTTATCGAATTATTCCACATAATATAGTGGATGTGGGTTTGTGTTCATGTTTACCGTACGTAGGGTCATTTATTAAGTAGTGTAGGTAACTGCTTTGTGGCCCCGCGTCGACTAGGAGCCTTAGACAGGTTAATTATTAGAAAAAAATATAGTGAAATTCTTAAACTTTTTCATTTGAATAGCATTGTGGCATAACTTTGTATCATGATATGCCACAATGCAATATGTATACAATCATATGTATATAATATTGCGTTGTAGTAGAAAATACGTCATAAAATACGTTATAATGTTAGGAAATGGTATAGGGCCGAGACATGTATTGCCTAGAGGTTCCTAGATTGTTATTAGCACTGACTGTACCTGTAATCTGCCTGTCTCGTTTGTCTATTGACTAACTTATATGATTGTAGACCGCAAGGGCTTAGAAAAAATCCTGGAACAATCCATTAAAATAATTATTGGGTTTTTTAGTCAAAAACCCTTGGTAAAATTGGAATGTTTGAAAGATGGAAGTGTTTGGCCTCATGTCAACTCAAAGCATATAATCCAGTCGGTCTGCACGTGTTCTGCAACTATCTGATCGTGTCGGAACTTGAATGCGATAGAAAAGTACACCTGTGTTGAAGCCAACACTTGTTCACTAAGTTTATGTACTTCGCAGTTGTTGAGTCTTCAGAAGATAGGTTGCAGTCCTAAATGTTATTATTAACATGATTTAGGAAATTCCCTAATAAGTAATGAAAACGACATCATAACTATAATATTGATAATTTATAAAATGATTAACTATTAGGAGTTTACCTCATTTTTTAGTTTTTGGCTTTTTAATCATTTCAGATCTAGGGGTAATTTTTGCCGTGGCATTATTTAAATACGAAAATAACTATCCCTAGAAGTCCCTCTCACGGCAAAATCATTAAAACAAATTTGTTGAAATTTGGTACAAAGAAAACTTACATTTCAAGTCTATATACTTTATTAAGAATGTTTATATCTAATGCCTGACGACATCCACTAAAACGCAAACAAAGTTGGTGATAACTATTATAATAAAAAAATAATATTCAATAATAAGTCTCTTTATCATGACTATATCCAAACATTTTTTTAACTATTGTTTAATTTAAAGTCTGTATTTTTGAATGTCAAGTGACATTTAAAAGTATAGTATTTAAAGTATAGTAAACTATATGAAAAAAATATTATAACATTTGATGGATACATTCGTCAAAACACACTTAAGTTGATGTACAACGTTTCGCAATGAGATATGTCATGATAGAGTACAGACACAGTACAGAATAACACTGCTGATTAAAACACATTATGAATATAAGCATCTGTTTTTGGTAGTAAGAATAAAAACTGTAATATGTCGGGGAGACATCCTTATTCTATATCGAATTCGTAAAGTTTAGTGATATATGTGCTTATCATGCATCGATGCACGTTTTGTCGGTGATATTACGTTACATTTATTACAGAATCGAATTCCACGAATTCATATCGTAAGGGTTCAGGGGTAATAAATATAATCATAGTTTGTCCCAAAATGCTGCTTGCATAACCAGTTTAAATATCGAATCATTATTTTGAGAATATTAATAAAATCATAGTTTGGCCCAAAATGCTGCTTGCATACCGAGTTTAAATAACGAATCATTATTTTGAGAATATTTTTAAAATCATAGTCTGGTCCAAAATGCTGCTTACATATCTAGTTTAAATATCGAATCATTATTTTGAGACTATTTTTTTGGATTTGGAATTAAACACGAAAAATTAGAATAAAAAATGCTTCCTACATATCACTCAATATCATTCGATCTCGGATATAAGCATTCATTTTGTCCCAATTTTATTTGCGTACAGAACGTAAAAAGTCTATGGCCACTTATTTGTCATCAATTCCTTGGGTAGGCTTTGTCCTTTTTGCATATTTTTAATGGGTTTCAAGCACTTACTGTACTTTGTTATTGTCCACAATATTTAGAAGTATGTATTTTGTATATTATTGGGATGATTGAGGTACTACTCGTTAAGATTAACGTAAAAAAAATACTGTATCATTTCGAATAACAAGTTTAATTCGAGCTCTATAAAACTCTCAAAGAGACCAAACTCAAACTCGTACTCAAATTGCTTTATTCTATATAGAAGTATTACACTTTATTATTGATGGTCAATTGAAACACTACCACCGGTTCGAAAAAGAAAACCCCCTTACCTGAGAAGAACCGGCGAAAGAAAATCAACGGGATTTTTTTTTGTCTCATATATTTTATAAACACAACCAACGACCAAGAAGGTATACACTTTAAATTACAGTTTAATCAAGTTTACCATATAAATAATGTATACATATAATATTTATAGGCCGTTTCTAGAAAAAACGCTTTTACGCATTAAATATTTTTCTTATTCTTCTTTTTTTGATGAGTAGGTTTGAAGCATGCACCGTGCCGATCCAATGCCGATAAAGGAATATACTCAATACTAAAGATTTTCCGTCTCCCAATATTAACCCCATGCTTCCATTTGGAATAAATCATGGGCAACATTGACATTAAAAATGGACGTGTACCTCACGATAAGAATGTTATAAAAATTCTTAGAAATAGTCAAAGTCTAGCTTTATAGCATAACTTTAACCAGTATATAGTACCTTATATAATTTACTACTGAATCTTTGTATAATTATACTATTCTGTGTTTGGCACTGAAAATATCCTTATCGCTTAAACTTATTTAATGAATGTTATATTACACATATCGATATGTTTAACCTATGATTAAACGTTCTAGTTTCAGGAACTACCTGTTCCGATATTATATTATTATATTTGCATAAGATAAGACTGGAAAGGTTGTCATATAGATATATAAGTGTGACAATACATACTGGTATTTAATTAGCGATATGTCTGTTGCTAATAAATACAGTGAGATAAAATATAATTGCATTATTTCCAACTAACCTGATTAATTTTTATTCAACCAATCGAGTCGACAATTTCGCAATGACGTAAGCAGATAGCATCACGATGGATCGTTGAGGGAAACGATCGGTCCATTGTTTTCGGTTCGACTCCGCGCGATACAATCGCGATGTTTCAAGCTCATTTGTATGTACTTTCACGTGATCTTTCTCATGCACTGTTTAATTTTTTACGTCAGAGTTACGAAAACAATTTACGACTTATTTGTTTTAGGTTATCTGTATTTAATATAGATGTTTCAATTAATTCCACATTTTTTTAAACCACTGAGGTTTAAAAAAATGTGGAATTAATACATATGGTTCCAGTCAGGATAAATAACATACATATATATAGTTGTAATTAACTAAAATGACTGTATTTTTAAATGATGAAAAAAAGTAACCACTGCGTTTCTTGCCGATTCTTCTCGGTAGAAGCTACTTTCCGAACCAGTGGTAGCTTCACTAAAAATACTTGTTAAATAACGATTCAAAAGTGCTTGTATAAGCTTACTTGAACAAACTATATTTTTATTTAAATCAGCTGTAACGTATCCGTTAAATAATTGGTTAATTTATAAAAAAACTTCAAACCAAAAAAAGTATCTATTACATGTATATAACTATATTATTTAATATAACTAAGCTAAAAGGTTACAACGCTTGATAATTATTTAGAAAGGAAAAAGTAGGCAGGCAGTCAGACTAAATATTTGTTTGTTTTTATGTTTTTGTTTTTATGGAATAGGTTGGCGGACGAGCATATGGGCCACCTGATGGTAAGTGGTCACCATCACCCATAGACAATGACGCTGTAAGAAATATTAACTATTCCTTACATCGTCAATGTGCCACCAATCTTGGGAACTAAGATGTTATGTCCCTTGTGCCTGTAGTTACACTGGCTCACTCACCCTTCAAACCGGAACACAACAATACTGAGTACTGTTATTTGGCGGTTGAATAACTGGTGAGTGGGTGGTACCTACCCAGACGGGCTTGCACAAAGCCCTACCACCAAGTGAATAATAATTCTGTATGATATTAATGTTTATCTGCGCTGTGTATTTAGATTTATTCATTACATTCATCGAAATTTGTGAAATCATTTTCTATTTTTCCATACATTTTCCATATTGTTTACAGGACAGGCTCAGTGTTAGACGTGAATTTTAAGCAAAGATTATAGGTTTATAGGTTATAGGTTATAAGCAAAGATTATAGGTTAGGATTATAGGTTCTGATTCAGACGATAATTGTTTTCCTTGTGCCTAATGTTGACTTAGAATTATTTTTTTAGCATGATATATTAATTTAAATAATTGTATTAACTAACATGACTTTGTATTTTTTAAATGTTGAAAAAGAGTAACTACTGAATTTCTTGCCGGTTCTTCTCGGTAGAATCTATTTTCTGTACCGGTGGTAGCTTCGCTTAATTGAAAAATGACGATTCAAAAGTGCTTGTAAAAGCCTACTTGAATAAAAGATTTTTGATTTTTTTTTTAAACGTAACATCGTCACGACTCATGTTTCGACGAAAAACCAGAGAACCGAGAGGGCCCAGTGATTTTCATCTTAACTCATCATTGCGGGTTCAAATCCAGGAAATCACCATTGACCTTTTGTTTGCTTAATTTGTGTGCTATAATTCATCTCGCGCTCGACGGTAAAGGAAATTCTGTCACATATTAATCCTTCAAATTTTCTCCTCAAAGGGTCAAAACAAAGGTCTTAACACAGCTATATTATTACTATTATTTACAATATTATATTAGTTTTGGATGTAAAAAATATATCAATTGTATATTATTGTTTGCATTCGTTGTTCCGAATCAATCCAGTGTTGGTACTATTAAAAAAGTTGGTATTCATAAAAAAAGTTAGGAGTAGTCCTTAAAAATAATGAGCATCGCTTTAATTTAACTCATACATAATGTTTCATTATTAAGAATATAAAAACTTTACGTTTGTAACATCGAAAGTATCGGATTATAGAATAAAAAGCACTGCGATCGCACAGAACATTAAATTAGTGAAGCAACAAAAATAATACGAAATCAAATCGAATACAAATTCCGAATAGTGTGTATAGTAATAAGTAATTTATTACACGTTGTTAAGTAATGATAATAAGTACAGTGAGAGCGCTTTTGACGTATTAACAAAAAGACGCTTTGCTCCGAATTTATATTCATAAGGCGTGTTTGTGACGTCACAGCATTAAACCCAAAAGCGGATTAAAACTAGAACATACCTAACAGTCTTAAGACATGTAATAATCGCGCTCCAAAATGTAAAACAAGTAATTTTTCGCAAGACTTGAATGTACGAAAATTCTTCGTTTGTTAGAATCATGGATTATGCAAGACTATGAAGGCCATCAAACGGGCGACTACCGTAGCGGATGCGCTGAATAATGATTATGACTTAGACCAAACACGATTTAATATTGCGAGAAAATTACCTGAATACATGTCAAATTATTTTAATATTTATATTAATATATTTTTAAGGAAAAAATATTGTGACTTAAAAAAAGTTAAAAATTCAAGATCTTTACTTGACGCAGAAAAGTTTCATTGTAGTGTATGTTATTTTGTATTGAGTTAAACGCGCCTTGATTGTCTATTTAATTACACGATTATATATTATATGTTTTGTAATTTTATGAATATATTTATTAGATAAAAAAGTCCTACATGTTATAAAGCTTTAAAACAACGTATTAAATTACATCGTTTTACTAAAAAATAGTTACTTGTATATCTTAAAAGTTTTCAATTAATCGTTTTATATACAAATGTAAATTAGTGTATAAAAATTGATTCAATTCTGATTATAATTCTTCAATAAACACTACATATATTCGAGATAGTTATTAATTTTGAATTAAAAAAAAAAACAAAACGCTACGTTCGTGGACACAATTACATAAAAAGATTTCAACTCTTGTCTCACTAAGTGCCAGTTCGTCAAGATTCAGACTTATTAATGATCTATTTTTAAGCTGTTTTATGCTGTCAATGATCTCACAGATTGTGATTACAAAAAAAAAAACTAGTAAACTTTGTGTAATAACGATGTAATCTGTGAGATTATTAAACACTACAATTTAGTACAGGGAGCTTAAGATAGTAAATAACGAAATAATCTATTTATGTAATTACTCAAAAACTACTACACTTTACTTGGTGGTAGGGCTTTGTGCAAGCCCGTCTGGATAGATACCACTCACTCATCAGTTATTCTTCCGCCAAACAACAGTACTCAGTATTGTTGTGTTCCGGTTTGAAGGGTGAGTGAGCTAGTGTAACTACAGGCACAACGGACATAACATCATAGTTCCCAAGGTTGGTGGCACATTGACGATGCCACGATTACGATTAAAGAATAGTTAATATTTCTTGCAGCTTCATTATCTATGGGTGATGGTGACCACTTACCATCAGGTGGCCTATATGCTCGTCCGCCAACCTATACCATAAAAAAACGATTTTAAAAAAATTCTTGCGCGATTTTATTATACTCATTCTGGTCATTCTCCTCCTTAGGCCACTGGTTGAATCTATTTCTAACACAGCACGGTCGATCGGAGTTGATATGTATTTCTCCCCACTCTTGACAAGAATGTTAGATATATGAGAATACCGCATGACTGTAATACGTCAAAAAGTGAATAAATATGTCCAGGGCTCTACAATTGAAGGTGTACCTGCTAAGAATTCCAAATAATCCAGTTTTCAATGGAGACTAAAAATTACTACACTCAATAAATACTGACGACCTCCATGGTCGAGTGCTGTGTACACCGGTTTTCATGGGTACGCTACTCTGATGTCCCGGGTTCGATTCCCGGCCGAGTCGATGTAGATTACCATTAGTTTTCTATGTTGTCTTGGGTCTGAGTGTTTGTGGTACCGTCGTTACTTCTGATTTCCATAATACAAGTGCTTCAGCTACTTAAATTGGGATCAGAGTAATGTATGTGATGTTGTCTCATATTTATTTATATTTTTTTTTGTATCACAGTGTTCTAGTTTTAATAGCAATTCATTATAAATTAGGTTAAAAGGAATATAAACTTTGCTTTGTAGCTCATTGATAACGTAAGAAAACGTGTATGACTTACACAACCAATGACCATGGGCAGAAGTGACCACTTACCAGGTTAATGAACCTCAGCTTGAACACTGGCCAGTCTTCCTGTCAATAAAAGGAAACAAGAGGTTTCGAAATTGGTATGTTACAAAATATTGGTATATTTATTCATAGCGCGATATAGTACTGTGGCTATGAGGAGCTATCTTTATGCAGTTAATCGAAGAGAGAGGACAGCGTGAATCATACGTTGAAGAAATTGATCTAATACTAAGTATAACGTGTTCTTACTAAAACTTAGCTAGTTTAAAATAATTGCTTAATCCAAGTAAGCTAAGATGTCTCATTCTAATAAATTGTGTTCGATTGATACATTGAAAATTGACATAGAGGTTATGTCACTTATACCATTTATTCTATTATATAAGATGGCCCAGTGGTTAGAACGCGTGCATCTAAACCGATGTTTTCGGGTTCAAACACAGGCAAGCACCACTATAAATATGTGCTTAATTTGTGTTTATAATTCATCTCGTGCTCGGCGGTGAAGGACAACGTCGTGAGGAAACCTGCATGTGTCTAATTGCATCGAAATTCTGCCATATGTGCATTCCACTAACCCGCATTGGAACAGCGTGGTAGAATATGTTCCAAACCGTTCAGCAGTGGGAAATTTACAGTCTGTTACTTTACTTATTATATAAACTAGCTATAGATTAGATGGCCAATGAATTAATCAGGTAAGGGTTTTGCATGCTCTCGTTGATAAGGGCGAATTTCTTGAATGCTGAACTCGTCCAGTTCCGAATGTGTGTATTAATTCATTAATTCCATATTAATAATTAATTTATGTATTTATTTAACACACAAGTTTTGTTTACATTGTAAATACGCTGCTGTGTATACAATATACGCTACGCTCAGTGCTGGTGCCCTGAATACAAAACTAGCTTTCGCTGTGTTTTGGAAGACTTAACTTCAAATAACCAATCAATTTACCAATTAAATTTATTAGTCACATTTTTATAATACAACAACAAACAGCAAAAACAACAGCCTGTAAATTCCCACTGCTAGGCTAAAGGCCTCCTCTCCCTTTGAGGGAAGGTTTGGAACATATTCCACCACACTGTTCCAATGCGGGTCGGTTGAATACACATGCGGCAGAATTTCTATGAAATTTGTCACATGCAGGTTTCCTCGCGATGTTTTCCTTCACCGCTGAGCACGAGATGAATTACAAAGACAAATTAGGCACATGAATCAACGGAGCTTGCCTGGGTTTGAACCCGCTATCATCGGTTAAGATGCACGCGTTCTAACCACTGGGCCATCTCGACTCTTTTTTTTGATAATATTTGACGTTAAATTCATTCAATTATCGTTATTTCTATTCCAACTTATGATAATAAATAAATATTGGACAACATCACATACATTACTCTGATCCCAATGTAAGTAGCTAAAGCACTTGTGTTTTGGATAATCAGAAGTAACGACCTTACCAAACACCCAGACCCGAGACCACATAGATAGCTAATGAAATTTTTCTATATCGACTTGGCCGGGAATCGAACTCGGGATCTTGGAGTGGCATACCCATGAAAACCGGTGTACATACTACTCGACCATAGACCTAAGAACCTTTTTTAAAGAAACTATTCTATTCATCCATATGACCTTCTCTTATTACTTTTATAAGAGGTCAAGATATTAACTTAAGTTCTATTGCTGTTTAATTTTGGTATTAAAATATTACATAGTAATATCCAATTTAACTCGTATTGTCTTGCAGTTGAGTAACAGGCTTTCTTGCTTCGGTGAGAGAATGGGAAATATCGTAGTGATGTTCCAAATTGTATGTTAACGAAGCATTAAATGAGTTGTTATAGTTAATAACCACACTAATGAGTTAATTATTATGCTCATTAACAATTCAGTGTGAAACATTGTGTGACAGTTAACACAATAGGGCTATAATAATATAGAATTTTGTTTGTAGGGCTTTGTGCGAGCTCGTCTGTAGTTACCACCCACTCATCAAAATCCTCCATCCATCCTAAGAAACAATACTTAGCCTTGCTTTTTCCTATTTTTATAGTCAGTTTATAAGTAACAACTGGTACAATGGACATAATAAGGATAAAAAAGAAAAAAAAAATTCATCACTTCCCAAAGTTTTTGGATGGTGGCGCATTGGTTAAGAAATGGTTAAGAATTCATAATGACGCCGATATATATGGGCAGTGGTGATCATTTACCATCAGATGGTCCAATTACCACATACCAATTCCATACAATAAAAACACAAATATGACACAAAATTTGCTTTGTAATTATGTGCAAACCACATATATTTTTGACTGCGCTACCTACATTACCCTTTTATATATTATATAAAGTATGCAAACAAATATCACGTAATATATCTATCTATAATTATCATAGCAAGTGGCTACATTCTTTCAAACCACCGTAAAACCACATAACATGAAACTATTATTTTCATTTTAATGTTACATTATATAACTTTTTTTATAATATTTTTTGTGTGATTATAATTGTCCCTCATTCGTTTTATTAAAATATGAGTTTGGCAGAAATTACTTTAATAATGCCACTCGCCAGCAAGAAATTTGTAAAATTTAATACAGCTACATTGAAACCAAACACTGATTTAATTATTACACTTGTTACCATTTCGTAGACATTTAAACGCAGCTGTTTCAAATTTGATTCCTGTTTCAAATTGCATTACGATAAGTGTTTTATGACAACGTTAAATTTCTTGTTTATTTTCCGCGGTTTTTTTGTAACAAAAAATACGATTCATTTTATGCGTTACGTTTTTTTGTACGTAAACAACGTTTCCTAATAGCTCGTTTATTGTGTATTTTAGTGATGCTTTAGGTTTCATGACGACGGTGATAAAAAGAGGTAACCCCATTTCACACGATACCCGCTTTCAAAAGTTATCCATCTAATAAGACACAACACGTAGAACTGGAGATCTGACCTTCAATCCTAGAGTATTTCTATGAAACCTATTCCCGCATTTCAGTCGTGATGGGGTTTTTCTGCTGAAGTTAGCACGGAGAGCCGTAACTGCTTCATGTAAAACTTTGATAGGTCACGGATAAGACAATGGCACCCTGTCCCCCACCCCCTCTACATTCACATAGCCCCAACGCCACGAGTGAAGCATAGTGGCAGTGGATACGTGAGGTGGTCTTTTCATGCGCTACGAGGCACAAGATTTTTTTTGCTGACAATTTATTTGAGATGAAAATCAGTAACACTTATTATTTCAACAACCCGGGATTTAAAGCAAATACCTGTGGATTTGCCTAATAAACTGAAATCACACTGATGTCGTGTGTCATATAATAACTTGTTTATTATTATTAATAATAAATGTTTTAACATATTCATAAGATAAATCAAAAGGCTTAACTCGAGTGACCCTTTGCGTCAAATATTTATTTACGTTCATCCTTTTGGGTTAATAGGAACGGCCTGACATAATACGAGTATTATCTCTACAAATACATATTATGCTTTATATAAAAATATTTTTGCTCACTCGTGTGCAATCTTTATAAATAAATAAAATAGTCCACGTACCATTTCATCAGCTATCTTTCATCTCCAGTTTGACAACCGTTATAACAATTTTATTTTATATGTTTAAAAAAATATAATATGTTCAATAGCTAGACATTCCTAGTTTAAAAAGTGAAAAATTAGGATTTGAACACGCAGGCAAGGGATCCTGTGGCACCCCAAGAGGGTACCGTTGATTGAATATTTTAGTACACTTGGTGCCAATGACTCCTTAATTTTATAATATAAAATGTTGCTTGACTTTGGACTCTCTAACTTAGTCTCAAGAAGGTTTGACAAAAGAAAAAAATCAATCAAGCTTGCCCCTTATAATAACATAAATAAGATGGTAAATAATATACCTTAGCCACACTATGTCTGTGGAAAGACATTGTTAACAAAAAGGTCGTAACATTATTGGCTTATACTTATACATCTACTATGGATTCATATCAAATTTTATGACTGATCAGCTGATTATTGGCAATTCAGTCTTTAACGCTTTTAAGAACACAAGGTGAAAAGTCTCATGCAATAAAATAATGTATCTTTGTGTATATTACATCAGTTGGCGTATCATCCAAGTTAGTTGATGTTGTACTTTCGCTACGGGCCCTTACGTGAAGGTTTTAAGCACAGCTGATTGCTAATTCTCCTTCGTTTAAGTTTGAGTCTACATGAGTTATATGTATGTGATTAAGATAAACAATTTGGAACAAAAATATGTGAATAAAATTAAAATTAACATGTCGATGTACTTTCAATTAAAGAGTCACTGAAAATTGGAGATTGTTTGTGTTACTAGTTAGTTAGTTTTTCAGTATAATCTACATTTACAAATTAATATCAACTTTCTGCTGTAATTTATACAAACCTTATACATTAAATGATTATGTGAAGATAAGAAATTATTGTATACTAGATAGATACCCGGCTGCGCTCGGGAATGAAATAAAACAAATACGTTTATCCATTACTTTTTATATAAAACATCAAATATGGCCGCCCGTTGATTTAATAAAATACCTACATCGATAATTTTACCGAATATGTCGATTAAAAATACATGATTTTGAACAATCTAAATTAATAATTGTGTATAGGTTTCGTTTGAATCTATCGTAGACCGGCACTAAATTATCAATACACTTTTACGTTTTGTAGAGGAAATATACTATTTCAAACATTTTTTTATATACATGTAACTGGTACCAGGTTCATACCTCGACCTCTCTATTTAGTAACGGTACCATCTCATATTTTCATAAGACTTGCGGTCAGACAAGTCATATAGGAATCCTTGAAATTCATTATAAGTACTTTTACAAATATTAAGCAAGCAATTAATGTGTAGCTTTATCCAACCTTCGCCTATTATTACTCAATACATATAATAATATTTGGCGGTCGTTTACACTTAAAAAAATGTCAAATTTTAAATGGAAGGGTCACTTGAGAAAGGCTTCAGGCTATGTATAGTTATTTGTTTAATTGTAGCATGTTAAATTATTATTTATTTTTGTGCAATCAATGTTCAGAATACATTAAGTTCAAATGATTCAAGGTGTAGTGAGTAGTAGTGCGTTTATTTTTTACATTAAAACGTACAGTAGAAGTATAAAATAAATACTGATGTGATATAATTTGTATAAACATATCAATTATGGTACTCGTAAACATAGTCGGTAGCTCTTTAAATGAGTGAGGGTACAAGCATGCAAACAACAAAAAATAGAATGGAAAAGCACTGTGTATGTTAGTAGGTTACTGTTATTATTAGTGAGTTTTGCTTGCGACTGTACGCGAGTTCGAAGCATGAGTATTTTCAGATGTTAGATACCCTTTTAATTACCTTTGATAATGTACATGTCAAACTTTATTATAATCAGTTGATTACTTAAGATACCAAATGAAAGTTGTAAACAATTTAAAAAAACAACCAATAAATTTTTCTTTAACAAGTTTCTCTCAGGTCAAGTTTTAAATTTTACTATCAATAAGTAAGTGACTTGTATTCAGCGTGCATGTTGTAATAACGTATCGCAATACGTTATCAACGCAATCGTGTGTGGTGATAGAACGCGAAATTACATACATTGTCTAATCATCAAAAAATCTCATCGCTTAAGGTTCGCCCTTGCGAAACGTTAAAGCGCTACACCCATACGTTACTCGGGCCACGGTAAGAATCACGACCCAATCTTAATGCCTTCCATTGTGAAACTCTTAAGAAAGTCTCTACTCAAATATGCTTAGGAATTCCTGATAGATCATAAGCAAGTTACATGATTTTCATTTATCGGACTTCGAAATTCGAATTTTAGAAAAATATTATCACTCTTTTCTTTTCTTTCTTTGTCCATTATCTGACATAATTTCACACAAACACACACACACACACAACATACACACACACACGCACGCACACCGGTATGTGTGCACACAGCACCAGCTCTAAATACATACCACTACATACATTATACACTTAATTATTGCTTCTATATATCCAATCAAAATTATTCACATCATGATACTAAAGAATAATTAAGCTTCCAAGAAAACAATCTCGCTCGCAACACGGAAGCTAAGAGCTGAGTCTCGAGACCAACCCAGTTGTTACATTACCAAGTCATGTTCGATTTGATCACAGTATCGTGATGATGTAACGATGATTACTTCGGATGAATCACGAATACGGGGTTAAATGCTTTCCTATCTATATTGTTACGAGCGACAAGCGGCTTGGGACTTTTGCTTTCTTTGAATTTCACCGACTAAGATGTTATGTCCCTTGTGCCTGTAGTTACACTAGCTCACTCACCCTTCAGACCGGAACACAACAATACTGAGTACTGTTGTTTGGCGGTAGAATAACTGATGAGTGGATGGTACCAGACGGGCTAGCACAAAGCCCTACCACCAAGTAAATACTAAAAGTAATAAAGTCTTTTTTCACGAATCCATAATAAACATCAAAGATCTAATACATACATTGATATTTTCTATTAACGCCCTAGGCTGGAATAGGCTATACATAAACTAAATGTAATGTTTGTATATTCTTTATATATTGTATATTTCTTTTTTACCTTCGATATTTGAGCGAAAATTTTCTTATATATATTAAAACATGTTTAAAATAATACGTGAAAACTGAGCGTAGGCCGTCTGGTTGCTAACGAAGATCCCTCAGTAATCTTGAAAGTATTCTAGTACTCTTTATCAAATTTATATCCAAACAAAGATTTATATAATTCTTCTATACGTGTATACTGAAATCCTCCGCGCTTGGCCTTTCTTTGTGTCTGATTTGGTTAAGACCTGTTAGGCGACACTGTCGGGGTCCTAGGATTATTTTTGTACTATAAGTAAAATTCTTATGACATACATCAATAGTCAATACGGTCAGACAATATTATATACATGATTATACTATGAGCTGAGATGGCCCAGTAGTTAGAAGGCATGCAACTTAGCCGATGGTTGCGGGTTCAAACCCAGACAGTTTATAATTCATCTCGTGCTCTGCGGTGAAGGAAAACATCGTGAGAAAGTCTACAAGTGTCTAATTTCATAGATATTCTGCCACATGGATATCCCACCGACCCGCATTGGAACAGCGTGGTGGAATATTATGTTCCAAACCCTCAACGGGAGAGCAGATCTTAGACGGCAGTGGGAAATTTACAAGATGTTATTGTTGTTGTTTGTTTGTGTTTCGATGCCCTCAGATACATAAATAATCTCATCCTTTAAAGATGATTTCAGCAATTGAAACAAACGGATTAGAATATGTTACGAATATAACAATGCAACTCTTAATGCATTAACGCATTACAATTTAGATGGTGAGATTATGTATTTGTGCAACACCGACCAGTCTCTTTGTATTGAGTAATTCTTTATTCTCTTGAAGATTCTGTTGTATACGTAACGATGAAGAGTTAGTTTTTAACCGCCGTCGGTTAAAAATATGGCTTGTTAGCTGATCACGTGGTTTCCCGATCGAACCAATAAAAAGGTTGAGGTTTTCTTTTGGATAATGAGAGGATTGAAAATTTACTGTATTGAACATTGTCTTATCAACTCGTCAAATGTCAAATTACTAATTATAAATGTTATAAATGCGAAATTAACTCTTCTCGTCTTCAACTTAAATCTAATATGCGGTTGAAGCCGAAGGGATAAACTAGTATGAAAGAATGCAATGTCTCCCAAACTGTTTTTCTCTTGACCGGTTATATCAAATCAATTTCATTCAAGTAAACTTCACTATGAAGCGTTTTTGAATCATGAATAATTTAATACTACCACCGTTTCGGAAAGCAGCTTCTAGCGAGAAGAAACGGAAAGAAACTCGTATAGTTGCTCTTTTCATAAAAACAGATTTACAATGCTTGTATTTACAGTAATGAGTGTCCTATGATGCAACCCTATGATGGAGTCTTATATGAATATATGTATGTATTAGACGACTTTTATAACTTTTTTTAACTTGGTACATTAATTTTAAAATTTGAATTATGCGATACAAACATTAAAAGTGTTTCTATTGATAACTTATATATACATCAGATACTACGTTTAATGTTCTTGTTTATAAACTAACGTGTGGTTAAAGTTTTTAAGCTTTGCATTAATTTTGTATGTATTTTTTTTCTATAATTGCGAGTTTAAAGTTATTTTAGACATATTTATTTCTTAGTCAATATGCTGGATATTTGAGTTGATTAGTAGAATGCCTAGATCGCGTCAAGTTTGCCTCTTCTGCCAAGCAATTGCTTTTAGATAATGATATTTTTAAATAAATAAAAATCGCCAAGTGTGTCTGAATATATTAGTATTATTGTCGTTTTAATAAAATAATGCAAGTGAATCAATTCACTCATGAGCACTAATAATAACGTAAGCTGGTAAGTTATATTTAGTTTTAAAGACAAAAAAAATCAATTAACAGCAAAAAAATAAGTACCATACAAGATTATATGAAAAAAATTATTACGAAACTACTTACTTTTTCCAAGTTTTTGTTTTTACCCTAATAGCATGTGGATCTGGATTCAAGTGCTCTCAACCCAGTAGAGATCGGCGTGCCCCAAATCAGTATCGTTTTGTTTTAGATTTCAAATAAAACCTCAGACATTTCTCAAGGATATCAGAATCGGTAGTTTGAGAACCTTTGAACTGCTGTGTTATTTGTAAAATTTAAAGTTCGTTAAATTTAAATTAAGAAATACGTTTCGTTCAAATATGATCTAAAGTTAATTACAGTTTATGTAATCGAGTGTTTCAAGGTAACCTATTCAGAAAATTTTAAAACGTCTTCTATACTCTTTAAATAATTTTAAACTCAAATAGAGAAATCTTGCCTTTGAAGGTTAAAAGTCAATCTGTCAATGTTGCTATTACGAATGAAACTAAAATGAAATCAAATGTTATTATATTTAATGGGTTTCAAGTTTAAATCAGTTAAAGAACCGATAAGTTTCTGATTAAGCAATTGAAAGCCGTGTGAATGGAACTGTAATCACTTCAAAAGGAAAATTTCATTTGAATGTTTATTAATTCAGATCAGTCTTAGACTTCGGACCAATGTTGTGTACGTGTGTGATTATAAACGCGATTTATCGATAGTAATATTATAAAGGGGTTATCTTTATTGTCTGTATGTAAAGCTATATTATTCCTATGTATTATAGGGAGTAAGTTAAATTTATATCAATTAATTTTCCTTATTAATAGCCATGTGAAGTTCGGGTCGCTAATATTTATTACATTGGATGAATGAAAACTCTTTGAAAACTTCTATTGACAAATAAGATAAAAAAGAACAATCAAATTTATTAATTTACAAACGTCTACTTGTTGTTTGTTCCTCTAAACTGCTTCAATACAGTATGCTGTATTTACATATACCAGATTATCATCTGATCATCATAATGCAGTGCTGTGGTTAAAACTCAGGCAAACATCAATGAAATTGTATGTGTGTATAAATACATCTCTATTTAGTAAAAAGCGGTTATTTTATTATTATAAACAGACACGCCAATTTTATTATATGCTACATGCATACAAGATAATATAAATCACGTATAAATTTATTTAGGAAAATACTATTTTAAAATAAGATCTCTGAGGATAAGGTTCGGAACATATTCCACCACGCTGTTCTAATGCGGATTGGTGGTATATCTATTAAATTAGACACATGTAGATTTCCTCACGATGTTAAAAGCAGAGCACGAGATGCCTTATAAACACAAATTAAGCACTTGAATCTTCAGTGGTTCTTGGCTGGATTTGAAGTTTTGAACCCGCAATCATCGGTTAAGAATTAAGATGCATACGTTCTAACCACTGGGCCATCACAAATAACGGCCCAACCTATTTTTTGACTATTTTTGTGCCAAAAAGGCACATATTATTTCGCCAATGTCATTAATAAGACACGATACAGATTAATTAGTACAGTCGAGGATACAAATTAATTTTGAAGACATAATATTAGTCGAGGCTTTGTAAACCTATAACCTATAAGAACACAATAATAACAATTTGATAAAAAAAATGCTCCTAAAACACATAAGAACAATCACAAACACTACTTGGTCGTAGGGCTTTGTGCAAGCCCGCCTGGGTAGGTACCACCCACTCATCACATAATCTAGCGCTAAACAACGGTACGCAGTATTGTCGTGTTCCGGTTTGAAGGGTGATTGAACCAGTGTAACTACAGGCACAAGGGACGTAGCATCTTAGTTCCTAAGGTTGGTGGCGCGATGTAAGGAATAGTTAATATTATTTACAGCGTCATTGTTTATGGGTGATGGTGACCACTTACCATCAGGTGACTCATATGCTCGTCCGCCAACCTATTCCATAAAAAGAAAAACAGACTATTTATAGCTAAATCTTATTACGTTCAATATATTTACATAGAAATTTACACAAAAACAAAACAAAAACGAGGAACTTTATACGGGAACGTCGTTTATAGGATGAGATTGGGGAAGGAGAACAGTATATGGGATAAGGAACCTTCGTCTAGACCACATTCACACAAAGAGTGATCTCTAACCTTAATCGGACCAACCTTAATATCTTGGTGTGCGTGACAACTACCCTTGAGACTCACCAAACGTCAAATTTACTAGTGTGCGTATATATGGTGAACTCCTATTGGTCAGAATTTCTCTCAACTCGTTTATTAATAAATAAATATGAGACAACATCACATACATTACTCAGATCCCAATGTATGTAGCTAAGGCACTTGTGTTATGGAAAATCAGAAGTAACGTCGGTACCACAAACACCCAGATCCAAGACAACATAGAAAACTAATGATAATCTACATCGACTTGGCCGGGAATCGAACCTGAGACCTCGAAGTGGCGGACCCATGAAAACCGGTGTACACACCACTCGACCACGGAGATCGTCAAAACCTATAAGCTATAAGAACAGAATAATAAAAATTAGATAAAACCTGCATGTGACAAATTTGATAGAAATTCTGCCACATGTGTATTCCGCCAGCCCAGTTTTTAAACTTTGGCAGTCTATCTATTATAGTCATATATAGTAAATAATCAAAGCTTATATAGCAGTTTATTGACAGTCTCCGTGATATTTCTTAATTTCTTTAAGAGTAACAAATATAGTACCTAATATTTATAAATAGATAGAAAGATATCATTTTATTATACAGCAACACATACATATAAATTATATAATACAATCAGCAATAAGTGATCTATTCATTCCAGGTGCGGTCTGAAGGTTGTCATAGGGACCATTACACCCCCTCAGACCGTATACATGAAATTGACAAGGCTTCTAAAAATAAAAACAAAAAAAGCCTTCTTATCCCTTACCATCTCATGCTCATTTCCCCGCTCGCCCTATATCACAACAAAAAAATAACATCAGGGAATTAAACCTGAAATTTAAGCATGATTAAAAACAATACAAATTTTAAATACATTTCTTGTTATGTAATCTAATTATAAAGAGAATACCTTGTTGACTTACAATCCGATGTTTTTTGGTTAATTTAATTCGACCCAAATGTTATTAAATGTTCGGAGGAAGTATGAATTAACTTCAAATTCAGAAAACGACGTTTCCAAGCAACGGAGTGTATTTATATATTCAGAGTGATTAAAACTTTGCCATATTATAAGTTCAACCGAACGCTTCATTTGGAATATTTTTTAAAATTTCTCACCGTCTCTGGCAGCACTAGTATATGGACTGTCACTTTTGACGTTATATTAGATACAATTGACTGTATAACATATTATGTTTTGCAATATGTTTTTTTAATTAAGTAGCACATTTAAAATATATATGACTAGCTGTGCCCGCGCCCTCGTACGTTTGAATTTAACAAATAAATTTGATGAAGCCTAAGATATTTCTCATTATATCAGCTATCTGCCAGTGAAAGTCCCGTCCAAATCGGTCCATCCGTACCAGAGATTAGCCGGAACAAACAAAAAGACAGTCACACAGAAAAAAAATGTAAAAATGTTATTTTCGTATATGTACCGTGTAAAGCGGCTATTTTGATGACACTCCAATTTTATTATATGTAATGCTTTTAATAGTATATTTGAAGTGATAACTACTAATGGAAGGGTAAACTGCTTCGTTACGTAACGCGTTACAGCGCGTTACCATCGCCGTATTCGTAAGAGAAAGGGAAGCCAGTCTGTCTGACTATGTACGGCATCGGTAGGCAGGATTAGTGCTACTAATAATGTATAATATAGGTACACAAAATTCTATTAGACATATTCAAGAATTTTAACTGAGAATAAAATATATTTGTGTAATCAATAAAGATCTTATTAATAAATAATTTTCTTTACATTAACATAAAACTTAAGTAATAACCAAAGCTTTTCTCAAGTTAAACAACTTTAATATGAAACGGGCGTCCTGGGACGCACATTATTTATAATTAAAAGGTTATTAATATTATAAATGTGAATGTTTTTATATATGTTTTTTATTCAATTACATCAGAACGGCTGAACAGATCTGAATAAAATTTGGCCCAGGGATTGATTTTAGTCTAGAATAGCACATTGGATTTCATCACTGACACATGAGCGCCATGCCCTTTCCCTTTAATGAGAAGGTTAGGAACATATTCCACCACGCTGTTCCAATACATATGGGGCGGAAATTCTCTGTATTATTGTCGTTTCGCACGTGATAAATGAGAGAGCTGAGGTGATACGGGTTCATATCCAGGCAAGCACCATTATGTATATCTGCTTAATTTGTATTTATAATTCATCTCGTGCTAGGCGGTGAAGGAAAACATCGTGAGGAAACCTGCATGTGTCTAATTTCATTGAAATTCTTCCACATGTGCATTCTACCAACCCGCATTGGAAGAGCGTGGTGGAATGTTCCAAACCCTCTCCTTAATGGAGGAGGAGGCCTTATCTCAGCAGTGGGAAATGTAAAGGCTGTTACTTTACTTTACTTTACTTTACTTTACTTTACGTGATAAATCTACGGATAGTAGTCCGTTATAAATTTATTTCAAAAAATTTACATCCGAACAGATAATCATATTTTACTTCATGTTAATCCTTTTTAATAATTTAATTTCCGAAGTATCCTTTGCTGGTTGGGTGGCCTTTGATTGGTCACGCTCCTGTCACGGTTGACCGGTTGGATGGATTTGAATTGAATTTGTCGAAGACGTAAATAATATCATATAATTGAAAAGGGTACTTAATATTGATAAATTATGTTAATAAGGATCTCTTGTATTATATTTACGCTTTAAATCATCTTTATATTCATACCTCATTCATAAGTTTCTGTCCGCAAGTTTTCTCACAATTAGGGGGGAGGGGGGTGCTGTGGATATTATGTAACTAAGCTGTTATGTCTCTTGGGCCTGTAGTTACACTGGCTCACTCACCCTTCAAACCGGAACACAACAATACCGAGTACTGTTATTTGGCGGAAGAATAACTGATGAGTGGTTGGTACCTAACCAGACGGGCTAGCAGAAAGCCCTACCACCAAGTAAAAAGTAGTAAAATATTGGCCATCTTTTTTTTCAAATATTAGACATCATCACATACATCATCGATGTGAAATTCCATTCTAAAATTTCACCCAAATCGGTTAAGTGATTTAATCCTGAAGAGGAATCAGAGTTACTTTCACATTTATATTAGTAAAGCTTAAAAGTAAGTAATAAGAATTACTAAATCATAAATCGTTTAGCGAACGTTCAAACGAGAATGAGCTAATAATTAATAATTGTTTGCATTTAATATCAATTAAGCTAGATAAATATAGTCTATTGTAACAAAGAATTATTACACATCAATTAATCATTGAAAATTGAAATCAAATCTTATACACTTAGAGATTAATTTCGCGTACCACGTTATATCAATATAAAATAGTTAGTTGATAGTACAATTGTGTGAGAAATTATTGAACTTAAATAAAACTATTAACAGTTAATATTACATTAGTTACTAATTATAAAAGAACGTTAATGAAAAATGTTAATGACATGTGTTATGCTACAGCCATACATGTTTTTCGATTGTCAAAAATCGGTGCACGGCGTATGTCGTACATTTTTTATCTTGATCATAACTCATATCTTAAATCCCGCGGTGTATTTGTGATCTAAGGATTGGTTAATATTTCTTACAGCACCAAAGTCTATGGGCGAAGGTGAACACCTACCATTACGTGGGTTAACTGCCAGTCAGCCAATCTATTCGAAATATTAAAAAATAAATACATTTTTGAAATTATTTATCTAGTACTAATTTTCGCTTTCCAGAGATAGCGAATGTAGTGTACACAGATCTGCAATAATATAATAAATATTATAGGACTTATATTGTATATGGATATATATATTATCTGTGTATGTATCTGTCCCCTCGAGTGACACACATCGCGGAAAGCGCGGGAATATAAAATATATGATTTGGGCGCTGGTGAAGACGGTGTGTGTGCACGGCGAGTGGATATTTAAATATAATATATATTTATATGTAACTTGTAAAACGATCTTACAATTATATATGTGAACATTACAGCGAACATTTTGACTACATTAAAAAACACAATTGCCAAAATCCTAAAAACCATGAAAAGAAATATTGTATGGGTTTATATACATTGAACACTCACGGTCAACACACGCCGTCTCCAGAAGGAAATTTGAACTAACAACTTATTTACCTCGTAATATTTTCCAGTTGATAATCAACTATTACTTTTGTTTAATGGCGCTATCCATCTGTGCTAAGACGGATGTTTTAACTGTATACGCATCGAAATCTAATATATAACTTAAATAAAAATGGAAGAAAACTTACTAGAGGCATCGTAAAGAAAAAGCATATGCTAAGCGAAAGTAATGGCATATTTACTTAATAATGTTGCATAACAGTGTTACACTCATGACGACATAACTTTCTGTCCTATGGAAGGGCTTCGCCCACTCCAATAGACACGACACACGTTCAGATAACCAAAGAAATGAAGAGAAAAATTACAAAGAATCACAAATGATACCTGATTTTCTGTGAATATGATGTGAGTGATAACGGTGCAGAATTTGTTATCTTTATCCTTATCTAATACCATAAATAAGAGAGAGATACGTTCAAAACACAAAAGCAATGTAATCAGAACCCAAGTTTCTAGAATATTTCAGAATACAAAAATCATTAGATCAAAGTGTGTGTGATCAAAACTATGTGTGTATGCTATGTAGTTGTGTGTGTACATATGAACATTCTTTTTTATTTAACTTTGAATATTAAATAATAACCTATGGTCATTCTTAGAACGGTGTCATAGTCATACAATTACCTATCATTTTATTATCTGTATAGAAAAGTGATTGATGTCTTCAAGGTCAAAGTGATTGCATTTGATAATATATAAAGTTATACACATGAAAAAGTTTGCATTTGTTTGTATTGAGTTCTACTGAACACAAACACATACACACTTTCTCTCACACATATACGGGATTTTTAATTTAAATGAATTTTAAAATATTTTACCCTAAACGTGGTTAGATTAAATATGATTATATACGAAACGTTTTTATCTGAAAATGGCTTACATATTATGCTGTAAAATTTATGAAGCTCTGGTTATATTTTTCGCTAATAAAAAAACAACAATCCCGTTGAATATTAATTGAAACTCTTATTTCTGCGTTTTTAAAAACAACCTTGCGATATGTTAAAAGGTTACATGAACATTAAATTGAAATCGAGATGTAAATAATCTAAATAATTAACCTATATAGGTATTCTATAAGGAGAAGCTGGAATCTCACTGCAGAACACGAAAATGAAATGTCAGTGAAATGTGTCAATGCGAATGCGAAATCTATACTTATAATATCATAAATGTGAAAGTAACTCTGTCTGTCTGCCGCTCTTTCATGATCAAACAGCTGAACCGAATTTGATAAAATTTGGTATGTAGCAAACTTGAGCTCCAAGAAAGGACATAGGCTACTTTACCTAGGCCTAGCCCTAGCACATGACAAACAACACCCTAAAACGCTAGCGAGACCGCTGGTGACTACTAGTTGTAACTGTAATAATTATAATTGTATGATACGTGTATTGAAATAGCCTATCACCGTAAGTCAGTAGTCAAGATTTGTTGTGAGAAACGAAGTGAATTCTTACAGAATCCAACTATTGGCCTCCATTTTAAAGGCCATTAACTTTGCAAATTAATGTATTTCGTTCCTTTATAGGTCTTTCGTAAGGGATCGCTCGGTCTGAGTTCAACAGAACTAGATATTATATTTTAATTAGTTAATTTACCGAATAGATGTTTGAGTAAAATTTTCTTTGTATTATATGTCTGTTGTATATTATAATCTACTTACTTAAGTGCCCTTGGTCGTGGAATTTCAGAATAAAATATGTGGTATCTCTACATAGTATGAAATAAAGTATCTTCCCGTCCTCTGAACGCTTAAATATTTTATATCTTTAATAGTGATTCAAGAAGAAGATTCATTAATATTCATTTATGTAATAAATGTATATTATAGTAGAAAGAAGAAGAAGAAACTGAAAATATCAACTTCACTATTCTATATTTATTTCGTTTTATGTTTGTTCTATTCTCGACCTCCATGGTCGAGTACCCATGAAAACCGGTGTACACACCACACCGGTTTTCATGGGTACGCCACTCTGAGGTCCCGGGTTCGATTTCTGGCCGAATCGATGTAGCATTACCATTAGTTTTCTATGTTGTCTTGGGTCTGGGTGTTTGTGGTACCGTCTTTCCATAACACAAGTGCTTCAGCTACTTACATTGGGATCAGATGTATGTGATGTTGTCTCATATTTATTTATATATTTATTTATTCTATTACAAGATAAGCAGCCGGGATCACTTGATTCTTGATTTAAAAAGACAAAAGAAAAATGTCATTTACTGGATATTCATTCACACAACTATCTAAACAAATTTTACGCTTTGTCATTGTTATACATATTTTAATGTACATTAAAAGCAAGCCTAAGTAATATTATGACTTGACGAAATATGCACTACTTTGTGTTGGTTCGTTGTTGTTCGTTCGTTACATATATGTGATCTCATTCCTAACGGGTTGTCCGTTTTTAAATAATAAGAAAGATATTATCGCGAGTGAAGCCGCGTGAGACTATTAGTAGCTAATTATGGTATTGTATGTTAAATCACTAAATGGAACTATATTAATTTAAGTATGAACCAAACTTGAATCCAAGGGGCAGGCTATTTTTTTTGTTAGGATAATACCTACGCTGAATTAAATTTGAACAAGCCTGCGGAGCTCTGTACAATTTGATATTACAATTTACTCGATTTTTATGGATATCTACATCCTTCGTTGATGTCCTAAATATACGACTACGGTTTTCAGCCCAGTATTGTATAGAAGAGGCTTTTCCTCATAAGAGTAAAAGTAGAAGTAAAGTAACAGTAGTAGTAGTAGTAACAGCCTATACATTTCCCACTGCTGAGATAAGTCTCCTCTTCCATTAAGGAGAGGGTTTGGAACATATTCCACCACGCTGTTCCAATGCGGGTTGGTCGAATCCACATGTGGCAGAATTTCGACGAAATTAGACACATGCAGGTTTCCTCACGATGTTTTCCTTCACCATCGAGCACGAGATAAATTATAAACACAAATTAAGCACATATATATAGTGGTGCTTGCCTGGGTTTGAACACGCAATCATCGGTTAAGATGCACGCGTTCTAACCATATTCCCACTGCTGAGCTAAAGGCCTCCTCTCCCTTTGAGGAGAAGGTTTGGAACATATTCCATCACGCTGTTCCAAAGCGTGTTGGTGCAATAAGCTATTAAACCTACTATAATATTGTTTTATACTTTTTAATGTCGTTTGTGAAAATGGCTTTACATTTTTGGACCTTTACAATTTTGTTACTATACCGTAAACTATATTTAAGGAGCCATTTCTATTTTGCTGTATATACAACTTCGCATATTTATAATACTAGTTCATCTGCCGGTGAAAGTAGTCTGCAAGTGCTAAATACACTTAACCAGTACAAAAAGTGCCATTCCAGACCATAATCAATCTCTGTGTCAAATTTCATTCATATCCATTCAACCGTTCTGGCGTGATTGAGTAACAAATATCCATACAAACTTTCGTATCCATAGTATTATTGTATTCATATATTATTATATTTTGAAACATGACAAATATAACTTGACCTAAGTCGTTGACATCTTATGTTTAAATTAATTTTATTTTACATAAAATAAAAGAAAAAGTTATGCATTTTATTGCTTAGTAAAATAAATTAGATAAGAGATTGGACACACAAGCGCGGACATGCGATGCGAAAGCGAAACTGTAAATAATTTCATCTCAATCTCAATTTATTATGTTCACGATTTATATTACCTAATTAATACACAGATAGACTTTAATGTACCCCAGTCAGACAACTTAAAAACAGTGGCATTTATTTTAAAAAAATATAAGCCGCTTCATATTATGACAATCTCACTGAACTTTTTGCTCATATATTTAGGGTTGATTGCAAATATAAGAGGAAAAAAATGATAATAGAACTATAGACCCACATCTTAAAGAATAATAAATAAAGCACTTTTCGCTGTGTTTTCCACTAGTTTAAATTGTAAGGTAATTGAATTAGCTTACAATTTTTGATGGGAATTTCTTAGCTATTACTAAACTTGTTTACATGATTGAAGCAAGCGGCCAATCGTTATCAAAGTTTAAATTTAAATCTCGAGGCCAATTATAAGAACAATGTAATAATCCTGTAAAAATGCAATATATTTTTAATTTGAATATAGAAACATATTCTTCAAGAATAATATATTGGAGGCTAAAATATGAAATTAAATAAATAATAATAAAGTCAAGCTCAAATGTGAATTCAACTTTTGAAATATCGTTAACGACATAACTCTAATGTATGATGAGATGAGATGACTTCTTTTTTTATTTATTTGACAAAATAGTTCGTTCAAAGATAAAAATAAAACTTTACTTAGACCAAACTCGTTATACTTCACCGTACGGAATTTCATTAATATATATCAAGTAATATCCATGTGATATCTGTGTGTGGGATGAATAGTAAAGTTTTCTGGAATAAATGTCTTCATGCGAAGATAGTTTTATTATAGTTATAAATGAAATAATGATATTTTATTATAGAATCTACATTCAGAGCATAAGGTTGCTCAAATTTTAACATATCCCGTATATATATCCATTAAAAGTGCTTGACAAATGATTTTTTGGTTCTGGGCATAAATTTAATTACCATTCCATATATATTAAAGTAATTCCATGTTGGTATATATTATAATCGACTATTCAATAAACAATTAAAATATATATCGGCGGACACCGACCAAGTTTCAGCTATTATCTTTAATATTATCCAATTCATCAAGAATGTAACTGACAGTCACTAATTTGTTACTACCATATCAACCCAAGATGAAAGATGACTAAACAAGTCTGAAAGATGACGTCACTTTCTTGACCACATCACTTAGTTTTCGTTCTACGCGAATATAATAACTTTTCTGAACCCAACTATTTGTTAACAACTATAAGTATGTACAGTTACTGTAACTAATTAAATCTTTTACAACAAAACCTATTTTAGTACTCTTTGTTGGACCTGTGTGACCGCGACTTTATTTAAGTATAGCTCGCGCTTCGCATAGTCGGTGTAGTGTGATCTTTTAACGAGAATTTGATCGAGCGAAATCGTTACGAAAAATGTGATAATTCGTTGAAATTAAATACCCTTGACCCGAGCCGTTGCTTTGCTATTGTTTCATTGCGAAAATTGATGAGATCAGAAAAGTTCAAAGATTATACAAGTGTCTTACAAACGTTAAAAATTAAATAATCTTTTAATACAATAAAAAAAGAAACACCTTAAATTTAATGACTGTTCTTGAGAATTTATGTCTTAAAAATAATTTGTAGTGATTATTCTAAGTACCAATTTAATCTATTGTGCAAAATGAAGTTAAACAATTCATTCAACATAAAATAATATTAAATTATGATTGTATCACTAGCGAGGCAGAGGTTGTAGTCTGTTTTTTTTAGTTTTTTAAAGTATTTCAGCCTTTGTATTAATAAACGTTGTATCAATTCACATGTATAATAAATGTTGCCATGGTAATTTGTAAAACGTCGTATGTAGTCTCGACTGTGATAGTAAAATCAACTCTTTTATTATTACAAGAATTTTTAAAAAAATAAACACATGAAAATTTATTGGTGTTCGTTTGAATCCGCTATTATCGTTTAAGATTGTCGTGTTCTAACCACTGGACAATATCGGCTTCAGGATATTAAAAACGCCTTAAACTTGTTTCCTAAGTTTAAATCAAGTATAAGTACATTTTAATCCGCGTCGAAAACTCTAGAAGATTACAAACGAAATTCCTATCGAGTTTCAGAAAGACGATATTTTAAAACCTTATCGTGAGAGATTTATTTTACAAGTGGATCTTCGAAATCTGTTTAAGCCGTTTGTCCGTTTAGAAAGTATACATTCTAAGTGAGATGCGGATGGCATCGCAAAGAGATTCAGAGGTGAGCGGCCAACTTCCTTGATTTACGTCGTCATCGACCGATCGGTCAAATGATACAACACTAAGCCTGTTACAAATATGACTTTCATTATCTGTACAACAATAAAAAAAAAACAAAACCGCAATATATCATACCAATATACGACCAATCATCTGTATTTAAAAATCAAATTGAATTGCATATTTCGAATGTTATTTTTAAATATGGAACAAAGGTTATTTTTGCTAAATTCATTGAGATTATTAAAGAAACATTTTGTCATATTTACATAATACGAAAATGAAGTAAGATCGATAAGACACATTAGTTATTCTGTTTTTGAAATAATGACTCTCAGATGCGAGAGATTAGTCGGTAATTATACAAATGAAATCACGTAAGAGTAAGTTATGATTTGTTTCGATATTAGTAACACAATAGTCGAGCTGTGCTCTTTGAATTACGAAAATTCCATTTTTAAATATTTTTTAACTTTTTTATACATAACATATGTAACCTTTTTTTTATTGTTTTTATTTTTATTGAATTTAAGGTTATGATTTATTAATTTAATGTTATTTTTCAATTCATTTCAAAATAAAACATAAAGTGTTTTATTGTTTTTCTGAAAGTAACTTCGCGGTTAATAGACAAACGGTGTACAATAATATGATGGTTACAATAACATAATATCGGCGCCTGCGCAGATTGGTTCGTAACACGTCAAACAACTTTTACCGAGGCCATAAGTCACTGGACAGTAGACAGTGACGTGACAATTGATAGGCTAGCATCTTTCTTCAATAACCATATATCACCTTTTTAATTTTAAATTACTTTTTTTTCAGTTTCACCATCTTGACCTGATCTTAATGTGATAAAAAAAATCCTATACAATGTTTAATAAAAGTGAAACCTCTTTGATATTTTATATTAAAATGATACATATAAGAAACGTCGCATTCAATTTAATTTAAAAGATACTATATAAGTACTACTTATATTTTTTTCTTTATGTACGCACACAGCAATAATGTAAATACAATTAATTTATTTGCTATGTTTTATGATAATATTGTTATTCAAAGCCTCATTAGCTCCATTAGCTAGTAAACATGGACATATCAACCTTATCCGTGGAGCGAAAACAGAAACTTAGGCAACACGATGAAATAACCACTTAAATATGTAACTTTTTTTAGATAAAAAATATCAATAAAAAAGTCGATCAAACGAAAGGAAGTAAAACGAGCAAACACAAAATGGAAGTCGAAATGATCTGCGAAGTTATTTTTATTATCTGTGTCTATGTTATCAAATTACTGCGTTAAATGAAAAAATAACTTATTGTATGCATTCAATATATTAATACTGTTGCATATAATTAGTGTAAGTCTGAGTACACCCACACATAACTGTCAAATAATGATACCATTGTTGTGTTCCGGTTTTGGGAAAGAACCAGTATAACTATTTATTTATTATGGAATAGGTTGGCGGACGAGCATATGGGCCACCTGACGGTAAGTGGTCACCGTCACCCATAGACAATGACGCTGTAAGAAATAGTAACTATTCCTTACACCGTCAATGCGCTACCAACCTTGGGAACTAAGATGCTATGTCCCTTGTGTTACACTGGCTTACTCACCCTTCAAACCGGAACACAACAATACTGCGTACTGTTTTTTAGCGGTAGAATATCTGATGAGTGGGTAGTACCTACCTAGGTGGGCTTGCACAAAGCCCCACCAAGTATACTAGACCCTAGAGACATAACATCTTTAATCCCACGAGTAATAATGAACTATGGCCATCCATAGTTCCATCCATGTTAACCGTACCCATCAGATTTGCCCAATCGACTGTTGGATAAAAATCAAAACCATACAAATAACTCATAATAAAGAGTTTATGTAGGTGTAACGTAAAAAACGATTAGGAAACTGGTATGCGGAACACTCTGGTCCAGGACATAATAATGTTTACGTAAGTAACAAATAAATAGTCGGTAAAAGTGCTTTACTAAAACGGGAAATTAGACGTTAATTATCCCTGGGTATAAATTTAATTAACATTCCTTAACATTAACTGACGGTAATAAAGCATTGCAAGCTCATTGATATCCAGATCACTCTGTGTTTAGTTTAATCCCGTAAAATGGTAATGTAAATTATAGGAGCTTATCAATCGTATCAATAACAATAAACAAATGTGTACTTACACAAATGTTGAAAAAGAGGAACTACTGAGTTTTTTGCCGGTTCTTCTCGGTAGAGTCTACTCTCCGAACCGGTGGTAGCTTCACTTAATTGTAAAATGACGATTCAAAAGTGCTTGTAAAAGCCTACTCGAGTAAAGTTTATTTTGATTAGATTTTAATGCACTCTATTCGCAAATTCTCATAATGGATAATTAATTTCATTATCGAAGTATTTGTAAACAGAAAAACCTAATAACAGTTTTTACTGGATAGACTTGAAATTTTGAGTCACAGAGTCTATAGCCTTATAATCTAGTTAATAAACTAACTATGAAGTCTTTAGTCGATCAATCTACATAACACACGGTCACCTTTAGTACCTCTAAGAGCACGCTTGAATGCGTGTCAGATTGATCGCTTTGGAAACGAACGATGATTGATGATAAAACTAATTTTACAGCTCCCCTCTTATATGAACGGTAACCAATACGTCTAGTTCCAATAAATAAGTGAGCATCTTAAAGTGTTACTTAACGTATGACTAGAAACTAACAGGAATATCTAATGTCCTAATAAATATCGAAGAAAGCGAAAGTGAGTTTGTTTCATCATGTTATCAATTTTTGCACACATTTTCAAAGATATAGAAAAGGACAATTGGTTATTATGGACACGATAAAGCACAATTTCCGTATACGTTTGTCTTCTCTGCCTATCAGGTTTGATTTCACTGTAGGTGGGGGTAACGAACACTCCGCGACTGTCCTATGCCGATGGAAACTAAGTATTAAACTTTACTTATCCATTTTTCTGAAAAAACCTATTTGAATTTTTTTTTTTGCGTCTGAAAAAATATTGAGTTTAAATTACGTGATGCGTTTTGCGAGTCTTTATTGAGTTTACATACTATTTTGAAACAAAAATTAATTCCAAATAGGTTTAATAAATTGTGGATACAATAAATCGTAGATGATTTTAGTTTTTTTGTGTTATCTTTAAAGTAATATGACATATATACTAGTATTTTTGGATTATTAAATATTACACAGCAGTAGATCTCGCTAATAGGTAAAGATCTTCTATCCTGAGAATATTGCTAGCTTCATTCGACCATGCATTTGTCTATGTTCTTAGATATATAAAATGCTCCAAAATAATATGTAATTATGCAAGTTTTGTACAGCAAAAAATCTGCGTGCTAGGCTTTCGTCGAAACCAACTTAAATATTGCGCAAAAACGACTGGCCCTACTTTGCGTCTAGTGTTTCCGTATGCATCTTCAAGAGCTAGTTAATATCCACCTTTCTAAATCTTGGAGAATGATCGTCGTGCACAATAATTGGAATGTTGATGCGAATTACCAGTATGTATCGATATTTGCAATCGAGATTCTTGATAGCTATAATAACATTTCCAGTGCTTCATTTGTGTTTATCAAGTACTAAGAAAAGGAAGAACATCGTGAGGTAACCTGGCGAATTGGCAGTGGTGAAATAATCTCCCAAATATCCCCTCAAAAATAAAAGAAGCTGTGGCCAGTTCTGAGATATTAATGAGCTAGAAAGGAAGATAAGTTAATGAGCTAATTGGTTCTGTACAGTGGCGTAAACAGGGCGGTGCCACCGGTGCCCAGGCACAGGGCGTAGACTCTCGGGGACAGAAGAATAGACAGACTGGGCAGGACTATTGTTTTTTTCGTTTTGCTCTTGTTAAGATTCCGCTGAGCTCCTAATACTCGATTCCAAGACAAACGTACTTACATGCATCATTAAAAATATACACCGTGCTCATTTTTTGGCAGCGCACGAGCGTATTTTTGTTTAGTGTTTATAGTTAACGGGCAACGCATTTGCATTAGTGAACCTGCGTTTAAGTTTAGTGAGTGGTATAGTAAAGGCTTGGTGGTAGGGTTTTGTGAAGCCCGTCTGGGTAGGTTAGGTTAGGTTAGGTTAGTACACCAAACATCAGTTATTCTACCGCCAAATAACAGTACTCAGTATTGTTGTGTTCCGGTTTGAAGGGTGAGTGAGCCAGTGTAACTACAGGCACATGTGACGTAACATCTTAGTTCCCAAAGTTGGTGACACATTGACGATGTAAGGAATAGTTAATATTTCTTACAGCGTCATTGTCTATGGGTTATGGTGACCAATTACCATCAGGTGGCCCATATGCTCGTCCGCCAAGCTATACCATAAAAAAGAAAGTAAAATAGGCAAAGGGTCTGCTTAAATAGGGCGCAGTTATAGAAGCTCGCACAGGACGCAGAAAAGGCTATTTACGGCTCTGGTTCTGTAAGAATTAATTATCCCTTATGGACATTGGGAAATCAAATGTTATGTCCCTTATACTTGTACATATACTGACTTGTGGCGTCCAAGTATCCTAAGCGAGTGTGACGTCCTAGGTCGTCCTCCACTCGAATAACTTCAGATTAGTACACCAAATACAGCTTATATACCGGCCCACCTCCTTCAGAATGTCAATTTCATAACATTAAGTAGCATATCAAATTATTCTTCTATTAAAAATACACGTAAAGACGTTTCAAAAAACACGAATTCGTCACGCGTCATTCAGGTTAATTTTAACGTTAGCAAGTCACAATACAATGTTTTAAGTCAACACATGAAACCGCGTTAGTTTGTCCGCACATAGAATATTTTTTTAATAATACTATGTACGGTCAGGGTAAGAAAAGATTTGTCATAAAAGATCTATTTTCGTGTGTTCAGTGTGAGCGATATTCTGCTTCACCGATTGAGAATGACATTGCGTCGCAATTATATGATGTTTAGATTCAAAAGGTACTAAGAGTTTAAGACTTGATAAAGGAATGAATTTTAAAACTAACGAAAGTTTCTTACTCTTCGCTTCGTTATCTATCCTTATATTATAACCAAAAGTAATCAAACTCTAACTGTCTGTTGAGCTGAAATGAAATTTGGTATGAAAACAAATCCAATAAAGGACGTAGGCTGCTTGTTTATAACCCTTATTTTGATGTTTATAACATTAGTAGAGGTAACCCTGTAAAATTAAAAAGTACTTGCGATGCAATCAAAATACCATGTCACAACATTACACGAGACCAAAGTCGCAGTCCACAGCATCTCTCTAACAATATAATTGCTAATTAGTATGCTACAAAAGTTCTTTCTTGGGTAAACAAAGTACCTATTTAGTTGTACAATAGCGCTGTTTCTGACGCATTTGGTAAACTATTTGCGTTTACAATTAGCTCTTTCATCGACTACGGTTTCCTTTAAAGAGAAATTCTACGCTTCACTCGATGTATATTGTTGTGAGTTTATTTAGTAATAATTTTGACGTCTATAATTCATGGACGGACAAATTTTGAAAGGTTATATAAACATTAGCTAAATACGTTTATTATCAACTAGCTGTGCCCGCGACTTCGCCTTTGAATTTAATTTAAAAATATTGTTCAGTTCGCTGATTTTACTGTAACTTATTAATTCTGTATTAGGCAGATTTTTTGATATTAAGCCGTTAGAGGGAGGAACTCGACATACCCTTGCAACGAGTCTGTTATTATTATTTGATAATTAATTCAAAAATAAATTTAGACTAAGTTACTCCTTACTACATCTGCTAACTGCCATTAAAAGTCCCGTCAAAATCCGTCGATCTATTCCAGAGATAAGGCGATACAAATGGACAGGTAGACAAAAATTGTAATAAAAATGTTATTTTGGTGTATGTATCGTGTATACATACATCGGTATTTACGTTCCTCCAATTTTATTACATGTATAGATTATGTTTTGCAACTTAAAATCTATATAAGTAAATGTTAATTGATCAGTTCACAGCATCTCGACTTCGGATATAATTAAGAGTAGATCGCAAAACGTATATAAACATATAGAGTTTATGATAAAACTAGTAACACGTTAAGAATATTCGTCTCGATCTTAGCATTCAAGATAGTTTAAGGCACATTGCGCAAAGAGGTCACAATACAGTGAAATCATTTAATTTATATGTACAAATTTATTGATATAAAAATTAATGACTTTAAGTGCTTAACTAAATACAAATATGAATTAAAAATAGTCATTGTATAAATGACCGTGGGGAATTTTGGCAAGAATGCTAGCAGTATATCCCCGTTGAATCGCAATTCCGATCCTCTGGGCTAAAAACGGACCAGCAATGTCACCAGTGGAGACAATAAGGCGAGGTGTTAATATATTATTTAAAATCTCTTTTGGATTTATTTATTGAAAGGAGAACGGGAAAATGATTCGATAGAGCTGAATAAGATTTTTCTAACAAAACATAAAAATCTTGCTTTTACAATTTGAATTTATTAATAAACAACGACTTTAAGTATATTAAAAGTATATTATTGTTGTTTAAAGTCATTATATCATTAAAATAACAGATTTTTAATATTTCTATACTAATTAAGTAAGTCGAATTAGCTTGAAAATGAAATGATCATGATTAAATTAGAGATTAAGGTGGCGTGGAAGTTGGATACGTTACGTTGACGTAATTATATTTAACAGGAAAAATGTGACTAATTATATAAAACAAAGTCCCTCCACGACGTCAGTCAACCTGCCTGATAGCTATTCCGGCAGATTGACTGACGTCGTGATGATGAAATAATATAAACTGAAAAATTCTTTAACGGATTTTATGTTTTTAAATTTTTGTTCAAAGTTTGAAGGTCAATGAATGAAGGTTTTGTGTACATCGAATGAAAAATGACCATGATTTTCGAAAATCTCTGAAAGAAATCACGCCTGGGATCTTTAAAGGCAGTGCAAACCATTTAAGAGTTTTATAAAGTTGGAATGAATTGCTAGTATTGTACATTACATATTTATAAAAAACATCATATATATATTTGAAATTTGCATAAATATGTTTATTGAATTTACATAATGTTTAGAAATTAATATCATATCGATACGGAGTCCGGGACCGCTGTTTATGTATAATCACGAAGACAATTTCGCAATCATAACTACACTGATTTCTATTTCGCAGTGAGATTCACATTCAACTATTGACCGCATAGTGTTATTGATGAAATCACTGGTAGATTCTGAACCGAGATTACACGTGTAAACACGTAAATATTTACCTTAGAACGCAGGTTCAACCATGATAAGCCCCTTGTAAACGTTATCAGATAAAGTTGGATGAATTTATGACACATACGTCTCATATTTCCATATGAAGGTAAGGGATTTTTAAATGGGTCGGTTAATATTTCACAACTCAGCCTTATTTTGTATTGTTGTGCTTCGCTTACTACAAGCACAAAGGTCATAATATAATAGGTTGATGGTGTATTGGCTATAAGGGTTGGATAGTATTTGTTATAGTACCAATTTCGATAGGCTGTGTTGACCACTGACCATCCTTTCTAATTTTATTAATAAAAGAAGATTTTGCTCAGTAACGTATTCTTTAATATTAATCTACATCACTAAATATTGTTCTCTATACGAAAGTTATCACAAAAAAATCACATTAATGCTATAGAGAGAGTAACAAGAATTCGTTGAACTGTGAACTTACGCAAGTTCTCATATATCAAGCGTAAGACAAATAACAAAACTGTGCACACAACATCCGACCTTATTGTTTTACCGTAAATATTATATTGGCGTCTATTGTTTTGATGCGGTCAAGCATTTGCAAGAATAAACCAGTTTACAGAATAGGGTACGGTCAAATAGAGAGCGTTTATGATAAACATAAAATTTATATGAATTACATAATAAAGTTGACGTTAAAAATTGGAAACCGGATGCCCCATCTATGAAATAAATAAATAAATATGAAACAACATCACATACATAACTCTATCCCAATTTAAGTAGCTAAAGCACTTGTGTTATGGAAAATCAGATCCAACAACGGTACCACAAATACTGAGACCCAAGACAACATAGAAAACTAATGACAATCTACATCGACTCGCCCGGAAATCGGAAACGGGACCTCGGAGTGGCGTACCCATAAAAACCGGTATACACACTAGGATACGACACAATTATAAAAAAAATAAAAGTATAAGAAAATTAAAATAGAAAAACATCAAAAATAAAAGCATATTAACTAATTATAACTACTAACTGACCTAATCTAAAAAAATACCAACAACAACAACCAAAGCAAAGATAGTTAACGTGTCGTTAAGATGTAGCATTCAGCTTCACAGTTAGGTTCCAAGAACCCAACTTAGGTGTATCCCTTAAATATAAAATCAATGTCGTGAGTCATTGACATTAAGTTTCGTACCTTTTCAAAAAAAAACAATTCTACGGATTATAATTTTTGACTTTAGAAAAAACATTAACTTTGTACAGGATAACGCTAACCGCATTTCCCTGTTTAATCGCAATTTCGAATAATTAGACGAAAGATTTTCCAGCCTTCCTGCAATCAGTGGATACAAGGCGAAGTAAATTGAAGCGCTAAATATTTAATCTCTACTTTAATTATAACGTAATAAAAAAAGACTGTAAAGAAATATTTTTTTTTGACTTGAGATAAATATCTATTTAACACTAGTGAGTAATAATGATGTATTCAGATATTTAAGGCGGTATCATTAGCTCTTTACTTAAAATATAGTTTGGATTTATTGTTTCAAAAAACCCATTAATGTCACATAATCCATTGCTGGGCAAATACTTCCTCTCAATGTTTTAATGAAAAGCTGTGGAGTTCTCTATCTATTCAATTTATGTTATTATTACTTAGTTATACGGCTTTTTGAAACACCGTCTAAGTAGGTATCGGCCACTCATATATTCTACCGCCAAGTAGCAATACCTAGTGTTCTGGTTTGTAGGGATCCAGCCATGTTAACAGATACAAAACAGCATAACATCTCAATTCCTAAGGCGAGTGACGCTTTGGTTATGTAAGTAAATTAAAAAATCATACAGCGCATATCTATAGACAGTAATGATCACTTATCAACAGACCCATTTACTCGTACGCTATCCCACGCTTTAAAAAAAAGTTTGACGAAATATCTGACGTTTAAAACTAGGTAATGGATCGAGGTAATCAATATGTATGCATTAAATTGCAATCTTATGTCACTTGATTACAATTTCATAAGAATTCATTCGAGTAAAATGATATTTAAAAAGAATGCCTTTCTTGCCTGTTCTTCTCGGTTTTGGATATCCTTGCCTTGGATTCAAACTTCATCTATACCAAATTTCATCAAATTCGGTTCAGTGATTCGGCCGTGACACAACAACAGACGCACAAATAGTCAGAGATATATAATAAATTATATTACGTAAATATAAGTGTAGGTTATTGAAAACTTTTTTTTAATGGCTAATTTCTTTTAAATCGGCAAAGCTAATGATTTATTATTGATTTTATTCGATTAAAGTCGTATTCAAAGTTAATTATAAAATAATATATTATTTTAATTTTACAATCGCTTAGAGTTGAGACACTCCAACGTTCAATTAAATTTCAAAATTTATCTAATTTAAAAAATATATATTCTAGCAGACCGTGCCTATTTGTACCGTATTTTGATTTAAAATTAAATTTGATACTGACATTTGAACTTAAGACTTTTATTATTCTTATACTAATAAAACTCAGCATTCAACACTTGTATACTAAGTGTGTCTGTAAATAATTACAACTTACATTCATTTTTATTTTGGAGGAGGTTATATGACCTTATATCGTTTTCTGTAACCCTGGTATTATATGCAATTTCAATATAAAATTAATAACGGTCAGTTCAGTATTTAATGCTAAATACATTAAAAGCCGCCTTCTGTGTATGACATTAGTTAAGATACTACACGTAGACCCACACAAGTTAAGTAAATAATTATAAGTTATAAGAAAATGAAGTCGTAATACCAGAAATTCTCAAGCTAGCCGTGTAATGAACATAAGTGTTCTCGTATAAACCGTGTAATATAGATATATCATCAACTACGCTTTATCCCGTACTCAGTGCAGACTCTATAAATTCTTACATTTTATTACACGTAAATATATTTTTTTTATTTTCAGTGACTTGGCTGAATAATTTATACTTTAGCCAACACAAGGCAGATATTAAAAGAAAAAAATATGAATCAAAATATAAAAAAATGAACATAAAAACATTTTATATGTTAACAGACAATTATGAATAAAATGTAGGCATGTATTATAAAATTAATATCATACATAATTACATTAATAAAAATACACAAGATCTTTTCATAATTTTAAAATTAATTCTTAATTTAAAATTATATAAAAAATAAAATTCACATACATTATAACAGAACATATTATGGAATGTGAAATAGATCTCCATTTATTAAACAATTACATAATACACGCAACAAAAAATCCATTCACGAACGAATGAACGAAACGAAACATACCAACATCCTTTCTAACAGTTTTATTATGATTTATTCGAGTGATTATAATTATACCTATCTGACCTTTCGCGTACCATTCACATTATGTAAGCTGTTCAGTTTCAAAAGTAATATACTTGGGTCAATCTGTACATACATATAAATATATACGCGCCACCAAACGAGGAAATTAAACTAAAACGTTTTGGGTTTCTAATTAATAAAGCTGTTTAGCGATAAATAAGTGGTGAGTGGTAGCTACTGGGTACCATCTTAAGCCACGCAAAGTAAAATGTATAACATGTCACTGTGATCTAGTGGGCAGCTGGATGTACATCCCTTAACTTAATATCTACAAAAACCGGTACCCTTTCTTTTCGGGAGACGCCTCAGAATCGCTTGCGCATACAACCGTGACGTCTTAATGGTAATCTCACCTCTGCGGGCCTCCAATTCCTAGGGGTTCTCAGGGCACAGAGACAGGTAGTCCCGGCGATACTTATGGCGGGAGGAGAAGGGGTTCATAGCAATGACGCCTTCTCCCCAGTCTTCTTCGGCGAAGCGGGTCAGCAGCACTGTTCTCACACTCCGCTGGTCTAGTTATAACTACTTGACTGAACCGGGCATTTGAATTTACCTCGGTATCTGCAATTTAATAAGCTGTCGACTAAACCTACTAAATAAGTTGGAAAAATAATACTTATACGATAAATAATAATTTTAATTGTTTGACACAAATATGCTATTATATTTCATATAATATAAAGATTTATAAACTAATACTATCAAGGTATGTCTGTCTGTATATTAGTTGCTCTTTCGTGAACCGATTTTGATGAAATTTCGTATAAAGCAAGCATAAACTTCCAGAAAATATATGAGCTATATACCAATATGCAATTTTATGGCTTACATCACAACTAACTCCAAAAATACTAGCGATGCCACGCCCGACACACAGTCATTTATATGTTCACTAATTGTCAACCGTGGTTTCGCACGCGTTTTAGGGTGTTGGTTGTCATGTGTTAGGCAAAAAGAAGCCTATGTCCTTTCTCAGAGTTCAAATTTTCTTCATATCAAAATTTTATTCAGTTCAGCGGTTTGGTCGTAAAAGATCAACTGACAGACAGAGTTACTTTCACATTTATAATATTAACAGAGAATATAGGTAACAAAAAATAAAGCAAGCAATACTCACCCTTATTCACTGCTGTGTATTACATATTATAGTATTACATAGAAGATAATACATAACAACATTCGTTGTCCAAAAATAAACGAAAGGAAAACATTTTTACGATACTTGCTTTGTTGATGGATCCCTAATACCCGGGATAGCTCCGCGAAGGCTTTCAAAATACCTCATCGTTTTACCTTTATTTTATAAGACGAAATACAAAAAAACTTTTATACGTCAATCTCTCGATCAATACAAATTTTCGTAACATGCATTGAATAGTATCGAAAATAATAACTCAAATATCTATACGAAAACGAATTATAAACTTCGAAAATTATAAGTCATTCTTTACTATGTGGTAGGGTTTCACTTGGTGGTAGGGCTTTGTGCAAGCCCGTCTGGGTAGGTACCACCCACTCATCAGTTATTCTACCGCCAAATAACAGTGCTCAGTATTGTTGTGTTCCGGTTTGAAGGGTGAGTGAGCCAGTGTAATTACAGGCACAAGGGACATAACATCTTAGTTCCCAAGGTTGGTGGCACATTGACGATGTAAGGAATAGTTAATATTTCTTACAGCGTCATTGTCTATGGGTGATGGTGACCACTTACCATCAGGTGGCCCATATGCTCGTCCGCCAACCTATACCATAAGAAAGAACTATATTTTCCATGTATTCATTACAAAACCTTCATATCTAATCACTCTATATATTAAAAAAATCGTATCAAAATCCGTTTTAATCCAAAATTTTAAAGATCTATGCACATAGGGACAGACAGCAGCAGACAGTAAGCGTTTTTGTTTTATACTATGTTATGATATGTACATATACATGTACTAATGCAGTTGAATGGTATAGACGATAAAGTGCTGGCATCTAGCGGAGAGTTACATTATTTATTACATTCATAGGAATAGGTCAAACAAACAGTCTCCAAATCAAATAATCTTGAACCTATATCTTGAAGATATATCGTCTTAATAAATTTGACACTAGCGGTCCGTCCCGGTTTCGCAAGAGTGGACATAAGTTTTTTTTTTTATATTTTTTGTTGTTTTTTTCCAACATGTTTAACGATTATCACTCTATTGAAATTTATTTACACAAAAACCTAAATAAATTATATATCTAAATCTTCCTTATGTATCCCTTTGTCTATTAGTGAAAACCTCATGAAAATCCGTTCAGTAGTTTTGGAGTTTATTGCGATCATACAGGCAAACATACGCGGCCGGCTTTGTTTTATAATATGTAGTGATTATGTTTGGTTATTTATATTGATAGAAGAGACGAAGACGAAGGTGATGCCTGTATGCGATGTAATCGGATTAGGAACTGTATATGCCTATTTATTTAATAAAAGGTATATAGGGATGAATAATTTTCAATAAGGCTATTATTTGTAGGCTTGTTAAGAAAAGGTGGATTGATCGAAAAAAAATTGTTATACAATTGCCTGAGCTACAAATACCATTTATATTGGAATCGAGAAAATATATAATCAAATACATATGCTATGATTTGATTGTATAACTCACGTAATTGTATATATTTTTTTCGATGATTCGAACATAAACGAGTCTCTATAAATATTTATAATTTACTATTCACAATAAATATCAATTACTTCATAATTTTTATGTGTATACGTGTTGTTTATTATTCTCGAGCCTGTAGTCCAAGAAAATAGATCACATTTTTTACAAAGATTATTGATTTATTTTCTTGTTGGAAATAAAAGAAAAGTGCTTTTTATCTTGAACTATAGTCCAAGTCAATCTGGGACTCAAAATGATATCTAACCCGGGTTCAATGTAGGTAGCCCAATAGTTATCATCATCTGATGGATTAATGTGGAAAAGCAAACAAAATGTATCGATGTCAAAGGATTTTATTGTCGTACTAACTTATTCGAGACATTCGATTCTAGAATACAAGTAAACTCGTTTGACACACAAACGAAAAAAGAACAAAAAACTATATAGCCAGTAAACATTATTAAAGACCTATTTATTGACAAGTCATTTTGTAAGACCCAATGCCTTATGACATTGTTTATATTAGACAGCTCTAATATCATCATCATCAGCATCATTAGCCTGATTTTGTCCACTGCTGGACATAGTCCTTTCCAAGTGCACGTCACTGTGGTCTTTCTCCGGCTACTCGCATCCAGCTCCTGCCTGCCGTCGTGCGTAAATCGTCACTCCACCGTGCTTGAGGTCGACCTACACTACGCTAATATGTCACTTGTTATAGTGGGGACGAATGTTAAAACAGTACAACTGATAACAATATTGTGCGTTGTAAATGAACTACGGAGAAGACGTTCGCAATGGTTTTCTTTGGTACTAAGTGAAGAAGAAAATCCTTAGACCACACACTATTCAAATAGATAATGGATATGATAGGTTACTTAGCTTACATTAACGACATCGATAAATCTTTCGTAAGAAAGGAAATGACTTCACGGCAATATCTGTGTTGTTCTGCAACTCAGCACGAAATGTCAGATCAAAACCTGAACTGAAAAACCTGACTTCATTCACAAAAATCATAGATTATTGTATCAATTATCGATGTTAAAGATTTATATATCTATTCAATAAAAAAAGGTAATTACCATAATATATGTATATACTGATAAAACGTCCATCCGTTTTGGTCGTGTGGAAACATCATGTCGCTATAAGTGTGCGTAAATAGTGTGGTAAAATTTGCACACGTACTAGTTCTCTATAATAACTCCTGTGCAGTTGGCTGATCTGGAATGAACTCCACGTTCCAAATAAGTTAAAAGAAGATCATCATTTAGATATACATAGTCCTTCACGTTCACGGTTGACCTCTCCAATGATCCTCCATGATTTCGGTGATAGTTTTACTTTTGAAAGTGGGATACTGGATATCGATGCAATTGCTTCTTGCGGCGTGTATCGATAGAGTAAGTAGAGCTATCACCCAATGAACTGTTAATTTGCTAATTATTAAAAAATCTATTACGAAATGCTCATAGTTTTTAAGCTTACTATCATTAATTTTAAAAAGATCCATTTCGATAAATCTGTCGTATATTTACTTTAATTTATTTGAGTTCTTTAAAACCACTACAAACTTAATGTGGTTCAAACCCAGGTAAGCACGGTATGTGCTTGTGTGGTGGTATGTGCTTAATTTATATTTGTAATTCATCTCGTGCTCGGCGGTGAAGGAAAATATCGTGAGAAAACCTGCATGTGTCAAATTTCATCGAGTTCTACCACATGTGCAATCTACCAAAACCGCATTGGAACAGCGTGCTTAAAATTATTCTAAAACCTCTCCTTAATAGGAGAGGAGACCTTAGCCCAGCAGTGGGAAATTTACAGGCTGCTACTTACTAATTTAATCGTATAGCAAATCCTTAAAAAAACATACATCCGTTTCTGTAAATTATTACATGTCCAAAATCGTTCAGATATTTAACCAAGTGGATTATTGTATAAAACATTAAAATTACAACGGCTTTTAGAGTCATCAAAGCGAACCGTTGCATCACGCGCCACACGCGGACGCAAAGAAATGATACACTTAATGTCATTTCCTTGTTAGGTATCCTTTCTACTGTTACAAAATAACCACAAAACAGACGAGAAAGCGGCCTCCATACAGACAATACTATATTTAAAAACCTGAACGCCTAGAATCTATGCGCTATTTAAGAACGAAACTTGATAAGTTAGTTTTTTTAAAGAAACTAAAATTTACATACATAGATTTTTTTAACCGGTTACAATTCAGATACATATATGTATGTATGTTTCTCTCCTTTATTTTGGTAATTTTATCCTAATCCCATTACAAATTATACTTGTTAACAAGCGTTAATAATAACGCCTCAATTTTACACAAATTAAAATTTTACGTTTTTTTATATTTTCGTAAAATTGAACAAGAGATTCTGTCACTAGTAGGGGCAAATCGAGGTGTTATAATTATAATGAAGATTTTTGCACTATCGTTCATAGGTCCTCAACAGCGAAAGATAAAAAAACATAATAAAGAATAATATTTATTAAAAAAAGAATACTTTCATTTTGTTTAATAAATAAGTGTATGAAATGATTCGAAATTCCATCACAATTCATAAATTTAAACAGAAGTTACTTTGCCTATTTATAACATAACATATGGCTGTAAAACTGAGAATGTTACATTTAAATTTGACATTTTTAAACATGAGAAGGAAAACGATTGTCAAAAACTTTTACCGGTCATTCCTTTTTGGAATAGAACATTGGTGTTCAAATTACCGTGCTGCTTCGATGCTCCTTGACCAACTTTTCTTTTATTCTCGCTGAAAAAAACGCGCTGCCCCTACGTGGATGGGAGTGAGGTGGTATGTGGAATTCGCCGGTGCCCTGGACGCCGAGTGCGCCAGACACACCGGAATACCCACTAAAAAACCAGCGGTACCCTTTCCGTCTTTTTGGTGGGCGCCACGGGATCGCTGACGCATCTACCGTTACTCCTTAACCACCTCCCACGAGACAAATTATACTAAACATACGAAAAATTAACGTCATTTCCGGTTAAAAACATTCGATCGACGCTTTCTACTAAACTACCACGTCTAGAAAAATACTATACAACTAATTATAATTCAATATCACAGAAAGCGACAAGAGCTATTGTTTGTATAAGAATTTACGATCTATTTATTGGTTATGTTAGCAAACTTACGCAAAGGAAAAAGCGATAACATTCAATGTACATTTAAGGCGATAGAAAGTGTCCTTTTAAGTTACGCTGATTCACAAGTTAACGAATTCTTAAAGGGCGCTTCGGCGTTGAGAATTCACAATTACGTTATTAGAATTGCAACAGCATCGCTAAGCGGACCACAGACAATTGGTTCTTGTTAGTATAAATAATTAGCAGCATATGGAGATGACCACGGAATTAACATACAAACTAAAAATAAACTAGCCTTACGCACGAACGTTTCGGACTTTATATCGTAATGTTTTACTTTGACACAATTATGTATAGTATAGTAAGCGGGTATACATTATAATTTGACTATTATTCATATCTATTATACCTACTGTGCCTTTGGTATATCTATTTTTAGAGCATCAGCTTTAGTAGATTGGAGCCTGGTTGTGCCAAAATCTCAATTAATGCCTGCAGTTTTTAGTTCCTAGTTTAACACTCCTCTATTTAGGCAAGTACGTAAAGGTATTGGTTTTTACTTGAGAACGAGCTAATAGACACTTGAATAATATATCTCTTGCGCAGTTCCATTCAAAATGGCCGCCTTGACAGTTACAAGACGTCACAATAATAGTATATTTTGTGTTTTATTAACAAACCTCTTTTCACAATACTTAATTTTAATAAATGATTAAAAAAACAAATGAATAAACAAAAAGATAACATTTAATCAGGCCAATTAATTAACAATATTTTTTAATCTTGGGCCTAAATCAAAAGAAGTTTCGTTATGTATTATGAAGATGTATTCATTTTTAATATTCATAACAATATACATTGACAAGCTGAAGTTGAGTTATGATGTCGGAATATAACCTTATTCCTAATAACTCACATTCGATGATATGTTGTAATATAAGATACAAATAAAACTCGATGAAAGAAAATAAACTAACGCAATCGATATTTATAAAGAAGGCTATTGTAATTACAAAATGTCAAATTTTCATTGTAAACCAATAATTATTTTTTATGTTTGCTAAAATCGAATGTTCTTTTTATTAATCGACTTACGACTCGAAGTTAGAATTTTATTATCTATGGAAAAGGGTTTTTGGCGAGCGGGTTTTGGCGGGCTGTCATATAAAGTTAAATATGAAGCAACAAAATGGCGGCCTGCTAATTGATCACTACAATAAATATACATATATCAAAATATTAATGAGTTTTCTTATTCATAGTGTACAAAATTATTAGATTATTTTATTATTATTTAGTGAAATTGTTTGCTTATTTTTCATAATCATCATCATTATTATTATTATACATGCTTATCATTACATAGTATAAAATAAAGTCGCTTACCGCTGTCTGTCCTTATGTATGCTTAGATCATTAAAATTACACAACGGATTTTGATGCTGTTTTTTTAATTGAGAGAGTTATTCGAGAGGAAGGTTTTCGTATATAATACTAGTTTTATATACATATATGATACATAGGATACACATGCAGCATTGCCTCCTTCGAAGACGGGCCAGGTCGCCAGTTTTATATATGTCTACAAACAAAGGAGTTTTATCATCTTGGTGTGTGTGACAGCTACGATTGACGCACGCCATACTTTAGTTGTGTGCGTGTCACTTAGTAGCCAACTATTTGACACAATTTTCGTCGTGTTCTCAGCTACATCAGACTATCTAGACTTATTAATAATCAAACCATACATGTCAGCTCATTGTAATGTTTAAACTTAACACATAACTTATTTAACGCGTGACCTTCATTTAGAATCCATGTGTTTTTTCCATTGAGTTATTAGCGGTTAATTAAGCTATGCTGAGTAACTTCTTGTGATTTATTTATTTATTTTATCATAAAATATTGCCCAATAAAACCTCTTTTGATTTATTTGGTTTATGATGTAATTTACTACATAACGATGATGGATAATAAAATACCCCATAACTAAGAGACGCCGTACATAAAATACATTAAACTATACGACCGCTATAATACGTTTATTAATAACAATTCGTAAAACGCATACATACTTAATAGTAAAAATTGTTAACAGTAATGTATACTTGCCTAGTTATCGATCGCGGTTTCGCTCACGTTTTAAGGGATTGGATGTCATAGTAAAGTAAACTAAAGTAACAGCCTGTAAATTTCCCACAGCTGGGATAAGGCCTCCTCTTCCATTAAGGAGAGGGTTTGGAACATATTCCACCACGCTGTTCCAATGAGGGTTGGTGGAATGCACATATGGCAGAATTTTGATGAAATTCGACACATGCAGGTTTCCTCACGATGTTTTCCTTCACCGCCGAGCATGAGATGAATTATAAACATAAATTAAGCACATATATGTAGTGGTGTTTGCCTAGACTTGAACCCGTAATCATCGGTTAAGATGCACGCGTTCTAACCACTGGGCCATCTTATCTCAGCTCAGCTTGGATGTCATGTGTAAGCCAAAAAACGTAGCTTATGACCTTCTTCGGACTGACAGACAGACAGATAGAGTTACTTTTACGTTTACAATATTAATACAGATAATATAGATTTCAAATCTAGAACATGCTTCCAAAACAGTTATAAATAAATCTAGATTAATACAATAGAAAAAGGAGTTTTACGTGATTGTAAGGTTTTGTATTACCGAGGTTAGTTAGTATTGTTGAATTCCAGTTTGAAGGGTGAGTGAGCGAGTGTAACTACCATACAGGAACAAGAGAAATACCATCTGGTTCCCAAGCTTGGTGTATTGGCGATATAAGAAATGGTTAATATTTCTTATAGTGTTATTGTCTCCTTCGATAGTCTGCCTACGTAAATCATTAACTAAAAATGAAATGGCCCGACGATTTCACATAAAGCAGTACGTACGTAGGGAAATACTAATACCTCGCCGTTTTAAGATTTCACTCAAACAAAATAAAATTACAAATTCAATTAAAAAAAAATTATTCAAATTTCGAACGAAAATTAAAACGAATATGTTTAAAAAAAATGGACGGAAACAAAATTGAATATTTATAAAAAAAAAGTATATCAAAGAAAACATTTGTACACGTAACGCGTTCTTTCCCTCAGTCTATCGATATCATAATGTGTGATTTGAATATCTAACGCGACAACGACGCCTGCGCATAAGAAATCGGAATAGGCAGTTATACAACTCCTATTACGGTAGCATCTCATTTGCAACGCATTGACGGACAAAAGATTATATATAGATATGTGACATAATGCGGGTTGTGAAAAAGAGAACGGATTTGATTATGATTCTGATTAGCTCAGTATCATTGTTTTAGCTCGTTAAATGAACGCTATAGTGTTCAGCGTAAAGCACGTCACACACGACGGATGTGCTGCATTTTATCTTAAGATAGAGTTTGTCAAAAAAGAAAGTTGTTTTGGAAAACAAAATTTATATAAATCTGACTCCGCAAAGTCAATAAATCCTTCTTGGCGCAAGGTATCCGTTTCTATAATAAAATTCCACAGATACTTGTAACTTTGCCGTTTCGTAAATTCAAATAGTTTGTAAACAATACATTGGTAGAAAAAGCATATTTATTCGATACAAGATTTTATAGATGATAAAAAAGCGTGGAGTTAATACCTGTTGACTTCCAAGCATGATATATTAATTTAAATAATTGTTTTTAACTAACATGACTTTGTATTTTTTAAATGTTAAAAAAAAGTAACTACTGAGTTTCTTGCCGGTTCTTCTCGGTAGAATCTACTTTCCGAACCAGTGGTAGCTTCAAAAGTGCTTGTAAAAGCCTACTTGAATAAAGTTTATTTTGATTTGATTTGATCTGAATACTCTCAGAGCCGAGATGGGTCATCTTAACCGACGATTGCGCGTTCAAGTTCAGACAAGCAACAAAAAATATTTATATGCTTACTTTGTTTTGTAATTGGTCTAACGATTATTGTCGGATGAATTCTTTCAAATGTGTATCCCCGTATGAAAGTTACATAGGGGCAGCATTTTTCTACGCAATTTACTTTTGTTTCTTTGACGAGAATGAAAAGGTTCTATGTATTAATATGTTTCATACGCAAATTACAGCATATGGAACTTTTACCTTTTACCGAAAGAAATAATAAAAAAAAACTATTATCATCATCGTGTGTGACGCGCCTTACAATATGTGTCAGAGGTCAATTCTTTGAATCCCCGTTGTGATAAATATACGGTTTAAGATTTGAAATGTTGCAATATTTTTTATTACAATTAGATAAATTTCGTGTATCTACATCTATGAGGATGAAATATGTGTTATAGACAGACAATCAAAATGGTGAACAGTATAAAGATTATAGAAACGGTATTTTATGTAAAGCCTAAAAAACCTATGATTGATTTTTTATTTTTATTCGGCGGAGCTCTCTATCTCATGAACAAGACTTTCGTAGATAATGTCGAAATATCGAGGTCCACCATAAAAAATAAAATGCATGATAAATATCCCGTCTTAAATACTTGTGATATTAAAAATACCCATATTAATTTAAAACCTATGATTAATTCTACAATATATTCGTATCTTTCGAATCCTAATATCAAAAATATTGCCGAACAATCCCTACCAATCATTTAGTGTTACTACGTGTCTTCTTTAAATTAATAATATTAAAAGGTCATAATTACCTAATGAAACTGCAATACTTAGTACTATAAAGAACTCGATGGACGAGTTCGATTTGTGATCAAGTTTTTTCAACAAGATGTTCTTATTTCAAATGTTTGGACATCTCAATACAATCTAATTGCTCAATAAATAAATAAATAAATAATAAAAATCCCAATGTAAGTGGCTAAAATAAGTGGTTATGGAAAATCAGAAGTAACGACTGTACCACAAACACCCAGACCCAGGACAACATAGAAAACTAATGGTAATCTACATCGACTCGGCCGGGAATCGAACCCGGGACCTCGGAGTGGCGTACCCATGAAAACCGGTGTACACACCACTCGACCACGGAGGTCGTCAAGTTGTTCTAAATGTTTCCAAAAACTAGTCATTGCCGGCTGCTTTGGTTATCTTCAATAACGTTCATAATTTTACAATACAAAATATCAAAATGACGTCTGTCATATCCTTTAGAATGTTCGTTGGCAACGTAAATATTGTGACGTCATTGAAAATGTATAAAATAAAATGCATGATATGAAATTACGAATTATTATTTAATTAGTAAAAACATTAACATCAATTACCAATAGGCTTTTTTATACTGCTTCCTGCGATGCGTTATATACCTGAACCCCACATGTAAATATATATAAGTTTTATGAATAGTTTACAAACTTATCTAAAACACTTAAAGATATTTATGATGATATATGATAGAAAACAAAAGAAAAATCACTTATTAAGGTTTATATTCATTTCTTAATTGGCGAAGAAAAAATTATTTGCGCAATTTCATGATAGAAAACCAATACGTAACCTCATTAAAATGAAATCAGGAATCAATGAAATTGTTATTAAAATATGATTTTGTATAATATAAAATGTTTTATTAAATTAAAACAATTAACATTTTTATGTATACGTTATAATTCAATATATCTTTAAATTACTTTGGTGTAAGTAACGATTTACTTATAATCAAAGAAAAAATAGTCAAAAAAAGTAAAGCTTTTGTTACGAATAACACTGAAATATATTCGAATCTAAATTGAAATGTATTCAAATGTATTAAGTAAATCGATTTCATGTCAAAACATCGAAAATGTCAGAAGTTTGTTACGTTATTCGTCAGGAAAAGAAAGGAGCCACTTTATATACTTCTAAGGTCAGGAGTTTAGCAATAGTAATTGCTATCGATCTGTATATACATATATATTCTCATTACGTATATTTACAATCGCAAACGGATATAGCCCAGTGGTACACGTGAATTACAACCGATGATTGCGAGTTCAATCCTAGGAAACGTCCATAGTGATAGGCATTGAAGGAAAACATCGTGAGGAAAGCCTGCATGTGTTTAATTAAACCAAGCAACATTGGAACAGCTTGTTATATAAACTCTATATCAAAACAGTTGCTTCTGAGTATCTTGACGGTTTTAATGGAGAATCTACATGTCACCGGTGATGTCTTTAAATTTAATTCGATACTGTAACTTAACTAACCTAACGTGTAAAGAGCCTTTTGATTTTGATAAAAAACAAATCCTGTAAATGGTATGCTTACGTCTCGTCCACTATAGTTATATCCTGTTCAGCTGTTGGCTAGTCTCCCTTGAAGTTACCTTGTCCGACATCAGAAGACCGTCATCTCGCTAATACACACAAGACATCTAACGTCTTATGCATAATCACCGAGAAATCTAAATAATAAGATTCCATCATATAAATTGATCTAAAATTTTCCATTAAAAGTTATTTAAATATTCAGAGCCGTACGCTTCCTGCTTAGAGAAAGTACCGCGCATGCGCTTTTTGCGTTTCTGATGTGCACTTGAACCGCAGGTCTGCGGTTAATCACCGATCGCTATATCGTTTACTGATATGTTGAATGCAAATATTAAAAAAGTTTGGCCAAAAAATTCTTTGATAAAAATTGAAAGATATGTATAATTGAAAATGTATCTTCTAATCGTTTGAAGAAACGGTAATGGGGTTAAAACAATACATTAATTACATTTAGTAACAGTCTGTACATTTCCCACTGCTGAGATAAGGCCTCCTCTTCCATTAAGGAGAGGGTTTGGAACATATTCCACAACGCTGTTCCAATGCGGCTTGGTGGAATGCACATGTGGCAGAATTTCGATGACATTAGACACATGCAGGTTTCCTCACGATGTTTTCCTTCACCGCCGAGCACGAGATGAATTTTATAAACACAATTTAAGCACATAAATATAGTGGTACTTGCCTGGGTTTGAACCCGCAATCATCGGTTAAGATGCACGCGTTCTAACCACTGGGCCATCTCAACTCTCGTAATATTAATTACAATTAACGAATCGTTATTCGTACTGTACATTACCGATCGGTTTTTCTTCCTATATTTTAAGAACTGCATCTGATAAAGCTTAGGAATCATTCTCAATTAATTAAATATAAGTACTAAATGCATGACTAACTTTTGTATAATATAGGTGACTAAGTAAGCATATGAACTATCGTCATTTGTCCTGTAAGAAAAAATTAACCATGCCCTACATCACCAATGCGTAACCAACCTTGGGAACTAAGATGTCATGTCTCTTGTGCCTGTAGTTACACTGGCTCGTTCACCCTTCAAATCGGAACACAAAAATGCAAAGTATTTCTATTTGCCGGTGGAATATCTGATGAATTCATGAATGACAGTTAACATCAGATGCATTATGATAACTATATGTATAGCAACATATATATTAATATGTAAAGATCCTTATATATAAATATAGATCAAAGGATATAGAGCCGCCCAAAAATTAGGACCGGCATATTCAATTTACAATATATCAAAAATAGTACGCCATTCGTCATTTTCCATTTTCGTCATTTACATTATATGTATAACTAATTAGTTACCTATAATTTAATTTAAAAAACTGCAACATAATCTTATATTCAAATTAATCATATAAGCGTACTTCAAACATATTGTTTTATGTTTTTCTTTGAAATATCTCTTAATTATTTTCATACAAAAGTACTTAAATTATTTCTGCGAAAAATTTTAAAAAGAGAACGTTAATAAATTATTACCTATTATATAATGATTTTTGTTTTGTTCCAGCATTATTGTATTGACATTTTTCATTTTTTTTTAAATAATAAAAATGGAAATCGTTGATTCGATAAACCTATTTTGATGACGTCACACGAGAAATGCATATTATGTATATTCGGTGAAAGTTTTAAAGCAAAATTGAACTTTGGTATAACTGCTTATGTAAATTTATTTTGAGTATTCGAACTTTAAATGGTATGGCTGTTATTTCCTCACATACATAAATTTATTCAACGAAATTAAGAAAATGTATTAATTCTTAATTAATTTAAAATAAATATGGACGATATAATATGTATGTTTAGGTATAGCTAAATTATATAAGAATAAATTTATCGAATAGAAGATACAGAAAGAATACTTTAGTATAAATTTTATTCGAAATGATTAAAGATATTTTGTAATTTAAAGTGTATACGAAATACTCAGTATTGCATATAAAAAACGTAGCATTCCAACTCGGACTCATTATAGTTTCTTTAAACCAGCTCCACGTTTAATAAATTTAAAATAAATCTAAAACTTAATGTACTGTATGTAACATGGTTAACGATTGCCGAAGTTATTTACTATTTTGAAAGGGTATTCATTATTTTTGACAGTACCTAACGTCAAAGTAGTAACAGAATCTAATGTCAAAAATAATTTATAATATAATTTAAAATTCTTTATAGATCAATAAGGTACATTTAAAATATGATATGTTTAAGACATTTATGGCTTATTAACGTTAAAAAATATATACGATAGAAAATTTAAGTTAATAACTAAACCTTCTGCAAATGTCATATATTTTGTACATATATGTGATGTTTATGTTGATCGCGACATCAGTACCAAATAAGTCATCTAATGTCACATACTTTGATGAGAAATACCTTCAATTCGTATTAAACGTAAGCCGTAGTATTTTACATTATGACGGGCGAAAAAAAAATTCAATTTATTTAACAATGATACCAGCCTCCGACCGTCTTTACCCGCTAGTAAAAGATTAGCATTGCAGTTTAGGTAGCAATGAGACTACCACTATTCAAAATTTCATCAAAATCCGTCCAGCTACTTTTTTCGTAATACGTAATTACGAGTAACAAACGCATACATGTTTCACATTTATGCTACAAGGATAATGTGTCGATTCGATGGTGTGTATACCTGTATAGTGTATACCGTGACACAAAGTTGACCTTCAAAATTTCCTAAGTTAATCTCTTAGCGCACATTTACTTTAGGAAAAGTAGGTCTTCTTCAAACCATCACCGTGAAGCTTAGACTTTGCGTGCGTGACTATCCGTCAGACAGTCAGAAAGCCGCCTTTTATATACAGAGATATAATCTCTCAATCACCATCTCCATAATTCGAGAGGCGTTTGCCCAGTAGTGGGACAGTAAACCTCTTACTTTATACCATTATACCAGAGCATATGAAATATAAACTTTAATTTGAATTTCGAACGATAAATACGATTGAAACTTATTTACATAGGAGACCGTTATTAAAATTCTAAGACTCGATTAAGACGCGTTTCTATGATTTACATAACATATTAACGAAATTAGCAGATGCGCTCACGCAGTTTTCCTCGTGGCGATAGCGTAAACACAATATTTATTTTTTTAGAAATCGAAAGTGATGCGCACGCGTCACTTCACAATAAATCTCTGATATACACCAATCATAGGCAATCCGCAAGGGTCAGGACACGGGTTGTGTCAGAGATCAACAATATGTCAATACGACAAAATGTCAGACACAATACATTTTAATAAAGTTTTCAGATTATTATCTTCGGTTGTTACATTGTGAGTTGTGGTACATCAGTGGTTAGGACACGTAAATTTTAAACGTGAATTGCGGGATCAAACCCGGTCATACAAAATGTTTAACAGCGTCAGTTTGATAAGATGTGAAACGTAACAGAAAAATAAAGATGTTTTATTTAGTAGTTTTGTATACAAGAAAATGAACTGTTAATGTTGCGTCTCTTAAGTATATTTTAGTTTTTTTTTTTTGTTATATAATCTAATATTTATCATGTTATTAACGAATTAACAAATCATTTATAAAAACTCTCTAGTTTTAATTTATTTAATTTATTCTTTAATATATTTATATAATTTAAAATATCTCTTTAATAACACTATGATTTGAATAAAAAAATTTAACTACAACGTAACTTAAATTGCTCTTTATTAAGATTTCAAATAATCAAAGATTGTTCACATATATTTTTTAAAATCTAATTGACAATATATAAACAAAAAATATCTTAGGCCACATTAAAAATTAAAATGGTATTAAAAAAACAAACACACAAAAATATTAGACGTGTTTATTTTACTATTTATCCGTGCAATAAGTTATTATAAATCTGTAATTATTTATAGCATCGCAGTTCAAATAGAAATAGGACGGATATGGCGTCGTCCAAGGCAATAAAAAAAAGTTAAATTATAAAGTTATCGCTGGTAATAAGTAGGTCATTGTAAGCGATCAATAAATTAAATCAGCGGATTGATGGTACACTGTGAGAAATCTCGCATCCTCTGAGTAAATAAAATTTATTGAAGATATTTAATTATTTCGATACTCTTAACACTTAAAGTGTTTTGAATATGAAAGCTAGTGTAACTGCTAGTTCGTGCCATTTTAGTTCCCAGCGTTGGTGATGGGAATATTCTGGAAATGAAACGATCGCCTATTGGCTGTTTATTTTCACATTTAATTGTGTATATAATAAAATAGACAAAAACAAGACCCGCATAGTTTCTTTCCTCAGTTCTTCTCAGGTCAGGGTGTTTTCTTTTCCGAACCGGTGGTACTGTTTCATTTGACCATCGATAAGTAAGTTATGCTTCTATATTGAATAAAGTATTTTGAGTTTGGTGGCGCATCGATAACGTCGGTTGGTGGATAATATTTCCTGCCTGTTACTATCTGGTGACAACAGCTTACAATCAAGGGGAACAATTTCGAAATGAACACAGTTTCAAAGTTCCTATCAATATCACAAAGTATATATTACTAAAAATAACATATAATTATGCTATTTAAACAATTTTGTTTCAATTTATAAATTATAACCTTACAACATTAGTCGAGAGGTTTCGTCGGCATCATAACGTGTAATGATAATTAAATTTTATATTTACTCAATTTACATTTCGTATAAATTATGAATGTTTTCATTCATATTTGAATGTTTTCACTCGGAGTAAAGTTATCGAATCAAGTAATATAACCCACAATCAAATTTATAGGTATTGTTTTTGATAACTTTTAATGAGTTATTTAAAGTGTTCTTATTTTAACTTCAAATTAATCTTGATAATTAATTTTCTCTTGAATGTAATTCGAATTGCTAACATATTTTCACTATTTTGAAAGACAGTTTAAATTTCGATTTCGAAATTCAAATAAAACAAATTAACATTTATCTGTCTTTATAAATTGAAAGATGTAATAATGAATGTAATATAAAACCTCAATAGCTTTTTTCTTTTGAGTTATTAATCAAACTAACATGTTATTTAAAAAAATGTTTTGGCTTTGGTCAGAACGCGTCAATATTAATTGAAGATTGCAGGCTCGATCAGCTAAGGCACAGACACTAAGTTTTTCTGTTTAATTTACATATACATGTGTTGGAATATGATTAGCACATGTATTTCCAAAAAATTGATCTTGAAATCTGACCTCTGTCCAGGATTTAATCATTTAAAATCGTCGGAGTTTTTACTATAATTTTATTTCAATCTATTCAAATACCTATTCCTAATATATCATTGTTTCATATTGATATCATTCCAATACCATTTCATACTTCAAATTCATACAATAAATATAGTGCAAAATTATATTATAATTCCGCAAATAATTTATAATAAAGCTATTCACATTAAATGGATTCACAAAAACCTTAAAACTAAGTGAGGAAGAAATTAACTTATTCCTGATCGTGATTGCGTTAAACTAACCGCATATTTACATGTGTGTAATTGTGTAAAACATTTGTGTATTATAATTATGATATTGTGAATACGCACACATAGATATATCGTTTCGTATTATATGTGAAAAATTATTTTGTAAACATGATGAAATTTGATTATATGTTTATGTGTGTGTATTTTCGCAGAGGATGGGTTTTTCCTTGTATGTCCTTACATAAACCTATAGAAATCGTTTTATATCGTTTTAAATCAAATAATACGAATCTGTTTTATAATAACGGTGCGTAACTGAAGCTACATATCGTCGCGTAAATGTGTTATTATATACTTTTATAAGTTTTTTTTTTTAAATGTGTTTAGAATAGATTTAAGATTGTGCTAAGTGCGACAACGTATCAAATTTTTTACATCGTGAAAGTGTCCAAAGGCGATGAAGATTCACATTGTTTTCACCGAAGGCGAATTCGGACTGGTGTCATTAAAATCATAATTCTCGTATAGCCCGAAGGCCGAATCTTAGGAAGAGTCAGGGAGAGAGGCGTCGACGAGCCGTCTGTATAAAAGCCACCAGAATCAGGTACAGAGCATCACACAACCACGACTACTCCGCGAGTCAACATGAAAGCGTTCTTGGTAGGTATTCGTGTGTAGTGAAAGTGATGTGACCTGCGTGACCCGCTCAGGAGTCGTGCTTCCTTATGGGATTGTGACTCAGTGCTTGCGATGCCGATCACCGTGCGATCGCTATCGACGGGAATCGAATCGACCTGTACTTCAGGAAGTTTCAGTGATAAACGAGCGGGTTTACCGATACATCGATTTTATTCCAAATTGTTTTGATTTTCAATTTTTTATTTTTTAATCGAAATTGTTTGATTCGGATACAATTTAACATTACGGTTGTTATTAGCAAATGTGAATTTTTATTTTTGTTACATAGGTATTAGCAGCCGTAGCGGCTATCGGCTCGGCAAGACCCGAGGCGGGATACTCTTACAATGCTCCCGGCGGTGGTGGCCTCGGTGGCCACGGAGGCATCGGCGGCGGCAGTATCGGCGGTGGCGGCGGTCACGGTGGATTCTCCTCCGGCGGTCTGAGCTCCAGCAGCTTCGGCCTTGGTGGCGGACTCGGCGGTGGTCTCGGCGGCGGATTCTCATCCGGCGGTGGCTTCTCATCCGGCGGTGGATTCTCCTCCGGTGGTGGATTCTCCTCTGGCGGCGGATTCGGTGCCGGCGGCGGCGGCGGATTCGGTGCTGGCGGCGGCGGCGGCTTCGGCGGCGGCTTCGGTGGTGCTCCCATTGTCCAGAAACACATCTACGTCCATGTCCCACCCCCAGAACCTGAAGAACAACGCCCTCAAGTGATCTCTGGCGGAGCCGTGCCCCAGAAGCACTACAAGATCATCTTCATCAAGGCCCCAGCACCTCCCGCACCCGTCGCTCCCATCATCCCCGCTCAAGCCCAAAACGAAGAGAAGACCCTCGTATACGTCTTGGTCAAGAAACCCGACGAACAACCCGACATCACCATCCCCACTGCTGCTCCCACTCAACCCTCAAAGCCCGAGGTTTACTTCATCAAATACAAGACCCAGAAGGAAGGTGGTTCCATCGGTGGTGGAGCTATTGGAGGTGGTATTGGCGGAGGTCTTATTGGCGGTGGTATCGGCGGTTCTGGTATCGGCGGTGGCATCTCTGGAGGCAGCATCGGCTCTGGTATCTCTGGTGGTAGCATCTCTGGCGGCAGCATCGGCGGTGGCAGCATTGGCGGTGGTCACGGTATCGGTTCCGGTATCGGTGGAGGCATCGGTGGCGGCCACGGCTCCTCGGGCTCCGTCAGCTCCTCCTACGGACCCCCCGGTCACTCCGGCGGCCCATACTAAGCCGCACCCCGCGTGCTAACTTGTGATACCTGCTCAGCCGGCGACAAACTTAGTTTTAAGTAGAGAAAAAATTACGGTGCCTAAATGTATTTATGTAAATAGTAATTTTAATGTATAATTTTAGTTGTATTATAAAATCTTTTTGCATAAAAAACTCGATAAATCAACGAATTTCACTCTTTTCATTTCGTCGAAACCACACATCACTAAAACATTCATATTAGCATATAGAATTCTATAAAACAAATAAAATTTCGAATTAAATTCGAACAAAAAAGAAATCGTTCGAAATTCAAATATTAAAGATAAACATCGCATAGAGGTGCCAGTTGCATAATATTGTCTGAAATTCCAAGGTCTTATAACGCGTCCTCTCAATCCATTAACGCGTGGACGACACCTGTCTGAGATGCAGTAGAAAGTCGAGTTTTCTCAAGTTGTGTAATGGACAGCGTGACCCCGCTTGCATAACAGAAAGAAGCGCCTTACAAGACACGAATGAAATGAGACTCACTAAAAATTATTACGTATTACGTAAAACGGCCATTCTAAACAAATTCATTGCGTAATTCATGACATTATGGAATATTCCCTTGACAAAACAAAATATTACTTTTTTAAGTAAACACAAGAGTAAAATAATGAGTAATTTAATATGTAACTTAATCTATTAATTGTAATAAATAACAAAACTTTTTTTAAATTAGATCTTTATTAAGAAATATTATGAATATCTAAAAAAATCACATAAACGCAATTATATTACTAATAAAGCTAATCACGGTGTACAATCTTCATGCATTCATAAATCAAAATTTAGTTACAACTAACAGTGATGACAGAACTTTTTGAATTTCGAATGTCGAATAAATTTTAATCTAAATTCATATCGGACGAAGGCGAAAATCTTTGTGATTAAAAAAAAAACGTCAACGAAGTCGTACATACAAACTCATCAAGACGTTACAAAATAAAAATTTGAAAGGTACTTATATAAAAATGTATTTAACGTCGCCGTAAACAAAGCATGTGTCATAATTTCGTAATATATATTCTATGACTGATGTGTTTTTAAAAGGTCATCGAACGCTAACGCTCGCGTTACAGTAATTATGATAAAATATGATTTTTTTTTCTATTAAGGCATACGTACAACTTAACTTAACGTTTGTTTTTTTTTTTTAACCGCAATGTGCTCTGCAAGCGTATACTAATACGTTTTGTATATTTTGATTTTCTCAAAGTTGGTGACATATTGGGGATGTAAGGAATGGTTAATATTTATTATGGTGCCAATATCTATGGGCGATTAAGACACCTAACCATAATGTCACTAAAAAGCCAATCCGCCTAATAAAGAATAAAAAAGTTTGTTTAAAAAGGGTGTTTACACGTTGTTGTAAAAAAGTAGACCGTTTTTAGTTTTTACAGACAGTCTGACAATTTTTAACTTATGAACTTTACCGTTTCATAAATTCAAATCATTTTAAAAAAATACATTGATAAAAAAGTGTGGAATTAATACTTGTAGACTTCCAAGCAGGTTATATTACATACAATAATGTATGTATGTATTTAACTAACATGACACTATTTTTAAATCTGGAAAAAGAGTAACTACTGAATTTTTTGGTGGTTCTTCTCGGTATAAGATGTTTCCACAATCAGAGGTATCTTCACATAATTAATATAAAGCCTAATTGAAAGTATATTTTGATGATACCAACCCACCAACCTTGGAAATACTTTAGCCACGTTGGCTTCCAACCCACAAACGTCACAAGCTGAATTGGTATGATTCAATTCAAATATCCCAAAACCACACGAAACCTCATACAAAAAGGTATGAGACAATGTATATTTGAACTGACGGTATTAGTAGTGATTCATATTTCATACAGTAATATCAGTTACCCCATTTGCTCGTCTGCTGATCCTGATAAAAAAAAACAATTAAGAAATCTATGACGTAAGTTTCGTGGGCATGGAAATCAAGTATTTGGTACGACGTCCATTATATTCATATTCGCAGATTGATATAGACTATGTTGGCGATGTTTGGTCCAGATCTCTCCAGTTTCCGCTTGATATGATAAACACAGACTTGATTACTTCTTTTGATAATATTAATAGCTACGATAGATTCGCTGATATTTTTAAAGATTTTTCATCCTGGCTGATTTCGTCCAGAGACTAACTAACTAGACTAACTAACTTCGCAGACAATAAATAGTATAGACAAAAGTATAACTGCTTAGCGTTAATACAAAAAGAAGGGTATGAATCTTAAATTATTCCATAAATAAATAAATATTGAACCAATGTATGTGACATTACTCTGATCCCAATTGTAAATAGCTTAAGCGCTTGTGTTATGGAAAATCAAAAGTAGCGACGGTACCACAAACACCCAGGCCCAAGACAATATAGAAAACTAATGAACTTTTTCTACATCGACTTGGCCGGGACTCGAACCTGGGACCTCGGAGCGTACCCATGAAAAATACAGACGAATTGATAACCTCCTCCTTTTTGAAGTCGGTTGAAAACCGTTGTACACACTACTCGACCACGGAGGTCGTAGTAAGCCTTGTACCATTAATATTATTAGTCAGTAAATCACAAATACATCTTAATACAATGTAATCCTTCCACCGTAAAGGATTACAAAATTCAATCAATGATCGAACATCATCAAAATCAATCGTATCTAACAGAACGATGATTTCAAAACGATTTTGATAATAATATTATTAACCTTTCGAATGCGCCCGCGCACTTACATTAATCAAAGTGACTGGTCAGTTCTAAGACGCATTATGCCACATGTCGTACTGAAATCATTAGTGTACAGTCGGAGTAAGATAATTCCTCACCTTAAGATCTATTTTCGTGTGCTCAGTATGACCAATAATCTGTTTTACCGATTGAAAATGACATATTGCGTTGCAATGATTTGATGTTTAGATTCAAAAGGTACTAAGAGTTTAAGACTTGATAAAGAAATGTCTTTACAGACTGACGTGTGCTCGGTATGAGCAATAATCTGTTCTATCAATCGAAGGACAGACATATTTTGACAATTCAGTAGAAGATATCATATCTAATTTGAACCAAGTTATCATATTATATAAGTTTAATTTTATATGCAGTTGTCAGTTCAATGCTTTGGTTTCAAAATGTACTAAGAGTTTAAGATTGATAAAGGAATTAATTTGAAAACTGACGAAGGTTTTCTTACTCTGACTGTACATCCATTACGATTTCCAAATACGACTGTATCTATTTTTTTTTAATCTGTTTTTTTATTTCGCGGTAATCCATATGACGGCGAAATAGATTTGAACCTGCACCTCGCAATGTCATTTAAATATTGTTAGTTAATTATATGCTTTATCAATACTAATATTATGACGTAAATTCGTTAGTTTGTATTTGTATCTCCGAAACTAGGGATCCGAATTAAAAAAGTTTTTACTGGTAGAAAGCTAAATATTTCCTAATTGGCATACGGAATGAATTATATATGATACATTTCATTTTCTTTATTCTTTATTACCCATTTTGTTAAACAATCATGACTACAAAAAAATACAACTAAATATTATTTATGAGTTTTTATATATCATCATAATATGTATCTCTTTTCAAAGGTAAATATTTCCCTTATTATGACATTCCAGTTTTATGTGCTATAGACTATAGTGAATGCATTTTTTAAATATAAGTACAACTTTTTTTAACATTAAACAATCTACATTAGTATTATAAATGTGAAAGTAACTCTGTCTGTCAGTCTGACACTATTTCACGACCAAACCGCTGAACCGAAATTGATGAAATTTGTTATGAAGAAAACTTGAACTCCATGGAAGGACATAGGCTATATACACATGACAACAACAACAACAACAACAACAGCGTGTAAATTCCCACTACTGGGATAAAGACCTCCTCTCCCTTTGAGGAGAAGGTTTTTGGAACATATTCCACCACGCTGTTCCAATGTGGGTTGGTGGAATACACATGTGGCAGAATTTCTATGAAATTTGTCACATGCAGGTTTCCTCACAATGTTTTCCTTCACCGCTGAGCACGTGATGAATTATAAAGACAAATTAAGCACATGAATCAGCGGTGCTGGCCTGGGTTTGAACCCGCAATCATCGGTTAAGATGCACGCATTCTAACCACTGGGCCATCTCGACTCTTGACAACACATGACAACCAACACCCTAAAACGAGCGAAGCCACGGGCGACTACTAGTATACAATAAAACGTAAGTCAAACAGATATAGCGCCAACATTATACCTGTATCATACGCATCTTATACAAAACCACGCATACATTAAACTAATTTAACTTAAATTATACCTTATTAACATATAATTAAGGTTGAATATTCAATGATAACATTATATCAGCGAAAGCACAATACCACTCTCACTCTCATCACCGTCATGACCAAACTTGTTCACAATTTACTTTAATATTCGTTACACAATATTGACCTTAATAAATAGGATGTTAAAGTCGTTTTTTGTATAATAAATTATTATGTTATGTAAGAGGAACGGGTTTATAAATATGTGAGGTTATCTTAAAACGTTATTGATGTCTTAATTCAAATATTAGGCAAGGGTATTGATTTTTAAAATATTTAGTCGTTTCTTTTCAATAAGCATGCCCTGTAGTAATTTACTTGACTATTTTTTTTAACTAGACTTAATAAACTAAAGAATAAAGAGCTGAGATGGCCCAGTGGTAAGAACACTTGCATCTTATCCGATGACTGCGGGTTTAAACCCAGACAACGTGCTTAATTTGTGTTCTTGTTCATGACTGAAAATATCGTGAGGAAACCTGCATGTGTCTAATTTCATTGAAATTTTGCCACATGTGAATTCCACCAATCCGCATTGGAATAGCGTGGTGGAATATGCTCTCCCTGCCTCTCCTCAAAGGGAAAAGAAGTCTTAGCAGTGGGAAATTAACAAGCTGATGTTATTGTTGCAATAAACTAATTTAAATCTTAATCACTCAGATTATAAAACAATAGACGGATGAACGCGGAACAAAAACAACAAAACAAAATGATATTAAGCAAGAAGTGCTATATTTTAGACTATCAACAAGCAACTAATAAGCAACTTTGACTTTAAGCGGCTACAAATTACCGGTGTTACGAATTGATAAAATTAATAAAAACGGTGACAGCACTTTTTACGCTTTTTAAACTAAAACAAACGAGCCGAGATTATTGTGTTCGTGTGCGTGACAGCTACGCTTGACACTCACCAAACATGTATTAGTGTGCGTGTAATCGTATGCTTAGTGTAAAAGACCTGACGTTCATACTACCGGGAATTTTTATTCTCTCTCTTCTTTCTTTGCTTATATCTGAACGGAATTTAAGATATTGGGTCTCCCGCGAAACTCCGCATTGTTTAACGATTAAATATATCATGAGTAGGTAGTGCTCATTGGGCTTGTACGGATAAGCTCTTGTCTAAAGCCATGTTCAAAGGTCAAAGGTGTTTTTATTATACATCTTTATAAAGTTTTGGTAGCGCTTCAGCGCTGTAATGACTGGATTTCATAAAATCAATGAGCGGTGGTGACTTCTCCCCATTAGTGGGCCAATTTTCCGTCCACGTAATTGTCTATACATATAATAAAGATGAAGTGTCTGTTTGTAATATTTAAATTGCCCATTTTTACGCAATGCATATTACTATACACGATACATATACCAAAAAAAAATTTTAGAATTTTTGTCGGTCTGTCTGTCTATGTGTTTGTTCCGGCTAATCTCTGAAACGGCTGGACCGATTTTGACGGGACTTTCACTGGCAGATAACTGATATAATAGGGAGTAACTTAGGCCACAATATTTTATTTTGTTAAATTCAAACGCGTACTATGTCGCGGGTACAGCTAGTATATAAATATAAAACACTTGTTAATGAATTATGAACCCCTTGCACCAAACTATAGCTGTTGTCAGAAATCGTTGATGCAAGACAAAAATGCCGAATCGATAACCCTTCTTTTTCAAATCGGTTAACAATACTTACTAATACAAGTAATGGGGACAAAAACTTCAATAATCCCAACTTAGTTCATTTAGAACTTAGTTATGGATCCCTTTCTGCTCAATAAGCCAGTTTTTATTAAAATATGATATATCAGAAAACTAGCGACCCGCCCCAGCTTTGCGCGGCTGCAATGCTAATATGTACTAAAAATACTAGGTACACAATGTCTTATAATATGATCTTTATAATCTTTCGGAGGTTTGAATATTTGTAAAAATAATGATCATAAACGCAAAATATAAGCTATAAAATGTAACTGAAATATCTAAAACTAAATGAATTAAATATTTTTTATAGTCTAGGTAATTCATTTCTCGTCAGAGTAAGAAAACCTTCGTCAATTTTCGAATACATTCCTTGACCAATTCGTTAACTCTTAGTACCTTTTGAAACTAAAGCACTTAACTGACAACTGCATATAAAATTCAACTTACATACTATGATAACTTGGTTTGGAAAAGTGTAAAATATTTGGACTGCGTCTAGTTTCAAATCAATATAATCTTTTTAATGGCGTAATTAGTCAATACAAATTTAAATTAGATATGATATCGTCTACTGAATTGTCAAAATATGTCTGTCAGTGTCATGTATTCTCGATCGGTAAAGCAGATTATCGTTCATACTGAGCACACGAAAATAGATCTTAAGGTGACGAACCTTTTCTTACCCCGACTGTACTTATAAATAAAAAACTTAAAGATAATGTTTTGTTTTCAGTAAATGCGGATATAATATATCTATCTAGATATGTATACGATTAACCGAGCATTGAAATAAAGGTCAAATCTCTGTGACATCTAAAAAGGAATGACTACTTAACCCTATTAGAGGGGTAGAATTAGTTCCGCGCGGATGAAGCCAACATGACCAGATATTATTTACTTCAAAATACATCAAAGGGATACTAATCCACTTACCTACACGTTATACTATCTCACTACGAAAGGAGTTGGTTGTATGTCTTATTTTTAGCTTTGTGTAAACAGTATCAAAAATGGTCAAACCAAAGTCAAAGTAAAGTAACATGGCTATACAAGTATACTGAGCTAGCCTTAGATCTCCTGGGAGAAGATTTTAGGATTTAATTCCACCTCGCTGCTCCAATGGTAGCAACCTAATTTTTACTGAAATATGGCCCTTACCTTTTCTTCATTTCTTTCGGCTTCAGTGAAAATATCCTAAAAATGATTTTTGACTAAATGACTAAACGAAAGATGACAGCCTTAACCGGTGAATCTAACTTGATAACATTTTCTATTTTTTTGATTCCTTATGGTACGTAGGTGAGCACAAGTAGAGGTAATATCGAAATACTTCTCGATACGTTAAATGTAAGATGAAAGTTTGCTTTTCTAATCATATAAATATGTCTCGTCTTACCCAATTATAATAAGGATAGAACAGATTTTCAGAACACGTACCTAACACCTAGAGGTAATAGTAGAGTAGTATGTAGAGGGTGAAAAATGGGATGAAAATTTGTATGAAATTTCGCCATCTTCATCTTCATCACATCATAGTTACAAATATGAAAATCGATATTTAGGCTTATGTTTATGAGTAAAACGTATAACGTCACAACTGACAGATTTTCAGATATGATATAACATTGAGTAGAAATCAATAAGTAATCATCATCAATCAATACATATCCACTCAAAAAAAGTAACCATATCTTGAGTTTGGATTGTGTAAAATATATGGGCGTGGTATACATTGTTATACATTTTAATAATAATATAAAGTAGGTATATATTAATTTAATACCAGAAAATCTATTTTCATTTATTTTTCTTATTTAAAGGATCACTTCAAAAAACTCGATCTCGACTTATATATGGGTTAATTTAACGTGTTATTGTGTTAAAACTTCGGTTTACGTTAGTATAATTCCCAAGCCAAAAAGACTTATGTCTTAATAGAGCTATTAATACACCACTAATAAATCATATTAACGATTTTCCATCAAATAAAAGGCAAGGACGTCGCTGGGCGTCGTCGTCTGGACGTAACAATATCAATATCGTTTACCCGGTATTTTAGTGGTTTTTAAATGAAAGGTCATTAAGGACACTTCGTTTAACCAAAATAAAGATACTTACATAGAATAGTCATAACTCTGAATTGATACGTTATTATTAACTGTGATCACTTTGATGGAACTTTTTCGGAATAATTGAAATCTAATAGTAATAAGTGAGATTTTGTATTAACTAAAAAAATCTGCTAGAACAATATTCATATAACTTATTTTAAAAAAAGCAGTACGTTTCTGAGGAGGTTTTAATATATCATTGATATCAAAAAAGTCTGCCTATGGTTTTATAATTATAATAAATATATATGACTAACAAAAATAGTTTTGCTAGTAACAATTATCTTATCCTAGTGTTAGTACAATAAATAATACTAAAGAGAACAAGAACAAAAATAAAATCAAAATTAATGTTAACAATCACTGCTGGTTTTGCTTGTAGTTAAAACAACCCTCGTTCAATAGTTTTGGGTTGCCATACTATCCAATCAGACCGGACCACACGTTCCTTTACAGTTTAATTCTAGAAATAAAAAAAACAAAAAAAAGTTTAATTATATCTACTAAAAAGGTTGTAATCAAGCGCATTAAATAGAGTAGACAATGTTCCTAATATTTATGAATGGAATAATTACTATGCGTAGTTTTTCTCCGGAAACAAGATGTATAACATTGTTGCAAGTATCATAAGAACTTGGATGTGTTTTTAGAGAGTGTGATTGCCCTCCGCGTGGAGAACGTTCTTAAAACAGGAACTGATTTATCGTATAAGATTGTTCTCTCGAGGAAACATTTTTATTGAACAATTTCATGAAGTAAAAGTTAACAGTGTTTGAATGTCTCACTCCTATACTAATACTCTTTGGTTCTCTTATCCTCATCTTGAGACCAAGGTTTGGAGCTCAATTCAAAACACAATAAATATAAATAAATAAATATGTATATGAGACAACATCACATACATTACTCTGATCCCAATGTAAGTAGCTGAAGCACTTGTGTTATGGAAATCAGAAGTAACGACGGTAACACAAACACCCAGACCCAAGACAACATAGAAAACTAATGGTAATCTACATCGACTCGGCCGGGAATTGAACCCGGGACCTCAGAGTAGCGTACCCAAGAAAACCGGTGTACACATCACTCGACCATGGAGGTCGTCAAGCAGATTGTTATCCGACATATACGAATTACCTCATTGTGTTCCTTCTCTATATAAAACGTTTTCATCATTAACATACGCCTTTATCGATCGGCTTATTTTTTTCGCCAAATTCAACAATCTTCCTAATATTTCAGAACATGTACACAAACACAAAATCTCAATGCATTATATACCTACACTCCCGCTATCTGCAACAGTCATCCTAATATTTCAGAACAAGTGGTACAACATACTTGGTGGCTTTGTGCAAGCCCTTCTGGGTAGGTACCACCCACTCATCAGTTATTCTACCGCTAAATAACAGTACTCAGTATTGTAGTATTTCGGTTTGAAGGGTGAGTGAGCCAGTGTAACTGCAGGCACAAGGGACATACCATCTTAGTTCCCAAGGTTGGTGGCACATTGACGATGTAATGAATAGTTAATATTTCTTACAGCGTCATTGTCTATAGGTGATGGTGACCACTTACCATCAGGTGGCCCATATGCTCGTCCGCCAATCTATACCATAAAAAAAGTAGACCTTTACAAAATCCCAATGCATTATATACCTACACTCTCGTCCATTAGTGAAAACCAGATAAAAATCTGTTTAGTAGCGGAGTTTATCGAGTAGGTATAGACACGACGAAGACTTTAATTCATAATACCTTGTAATAAAAACTCTTTTTTAGGTTCTTGTCCGATTTTGCACCAACAATCAACGACGATATTCGTGAGCTCCAATTACAAAACCATTTCAGTACATGTAATTTCATACTCATTAAAAGAGTAACAATAATTACGAAGCAATGTATGGCTTTAGCCGCTAAGACTTTTTATATATGAAATCTTGGAAAACACTTAATACAAGTATGTTATAATTGTGATCTTTATGACTTACGATCGCGAGATATTTTAATTTAAAACATAATTTACATTGCCTTTAAATATTCTGATATCATTATTTTAGAAGAAGCTCAAAGATGTCACTTCCTGATTTTTGGCTGTTGTTCCAAATTTGAAATATCAAATGATATAATATAAATACTCTTAACAGAAGTGACAATGAATATTTAACTATCTGACTTATGTGATAAAAAAAAATTACATGAAAAATTTTCTATAAATCAGAAATAAATAATCTGAAACACCCAAACTTCGCGCCAAAAAGTTACCCCAAGCCTCTGTGACAAGCGATTGCGTTCTTTTTTTTTTTAAATTATGTAAATGTATTAACGCATTAGGAGATAAAAATATATAAAACACACTGCTTGTACAATACGTGCAAGTATTGTACCGGCAGTAGTTTGCTTAATTATATAGATTAATAATAAAAGCATTATATCTTATTGCGATAATGAGCACGATAAATTTGTTCATGACTATCGCGACACGGCGCATGCGCATAGCTATTGTTTTCGCTTTACTCGACACTAATATTCGTTTATTATTCAATTTTACCTTTCATATGTACCGAGTGAAATGATTCAAGATTGTCACTTTTTATTTACACTTCTTAATAGTTATAGTAGTAATCTGCCTGTAATTTCCCACTGGCGAGCTACGGCCTCCTCTCCCTTTGAAAATGTTAGGAACATTTTCTACCACGATGCTCCAATGTAACCTACATGGTGGATTTCGATTTGGTGGGTTGGGGGATCAGTTACTTCGAGGGAAGCCAGTTTCTGTCAAGCCGGTTTAAATTGACAAATCATTCATTTAAAACTCGATAAAGTTTACCTTTAAATTATACTACATACCTAATAAAAATATAGGTAGCAAATCGTATCTACAGTAATGAGCATGTTAATGAAATTGGTGTGTATTTCACTCTTTGGGTGTAGAATATCCAGAAACGCTTATATACGTATTTACTCAATATTTTATTCAATATTCAAAAAATAAATTTCTTTTAACAATACAAAGTTGTCAACCCTTACTTGACCCCCTTAAGAGTAGAATATCCAGAAATACTTTATACACATCGATTCTTTTTCAATCAGTATCCCCAAAAGTAAAGAAGTAAGTTTGGTACTTAAAAATGTTTGACTTCCATACAAACTTTCAACCCCTATTTCACCCCCTTAAGGCAAGAATTTTTAAAATTCCTTCCTTAGTGATCTACTCAATAAAACGATCCAACTTACCAAATGTCATGGCCATAACTTTAATAAGTAAAGCTCGACGCTTATACATCACTTAGTCAGGCCATGTTACTTTATAAGTATAATAGTTACTGGATTTTCCTTGGTAGAATCTACATTCCGAACTGGTGATAGTTTAACGTTTTATACAATTCAATAATTGATTCAAAAGCCTATTTCAATAAAGCATATTTTGATTTTTGAATATCGTTACAAAAACATTGTAATCACATCAAAAACCGAAATGATTTTCCCGGATTTGAAAACTAAAGTGATTCATCTGTTCTAGCTACTGGACTATCTCGGCTTTATATAAAACACACACCAACGTATATATCAAACAATATTTAAAGGTATTATATCACAAATCCTTACCACGTGTAACGGAGGCAGGAATACCACAATAATATTCCGATAAAATGCTATTTCGATTATCTGAGAGAAAAATGAACCAACTTCCTTGTTAAAGACACAATAAAACGAGTATTTCTTATTGATGGACATGTTATATTATTAACGATACTTGAGATATTAGTGAGTTGAAATGGCCCAGTGGTTAGAACGCGTGCATCTTAACCGATGATTGCGGGTTCAAACACAGGCGAGCACCGCTGATTCATGTGCTTAATTTGTCTTTATAATTCATCTCGTGCTCAGCGATGAAGGAAAACATCGTGAGGAAACCTGCATGTGACAAATTTCATAGAAATTCTGCTACATGTGTATTCTACCAACCCGCATTGGAACAGCGTGGTGGAATATGTTCCAAACCTTCTCCTCAAAGGGAGAGGAGGCCTTTAGCCCAGAAGTGGGATTATACGGGCTGTTGTTGTTGTTTGTTGTTGATATATTAATATGAACGATCTTTTCGTCCTTACCTGTTTTAGAACTACTTATTATTAATAACAGTATTCGATAATTTTAAGAAAGGTTTATATAAAGGTTGTTACACGCGACTTTGCTCGCATTTTAGGGGTTGGTTGTCACGTGTTAGGCAAAAAAAGTAAGTCCTTACTTGGAGTTCAAGTTTGCTCCATTATAAATTCCATCAAATTCGGTTCATTGGTTTGGACAGACAGAGTTACTTTAACATTTATAATATTAATATATGTAGATAACATAATTCTATAATATTAATAAAGATACACGTCGTTTATATATAATGTTACATTGACTATTTCTTTGAATAAGTATTTGATAGACTATTTGAGGCATATCAGCAACAACAAGCATATGATTAATAGCACAACTTAGGAATGAAACGATCGCCTCCTGGCTGTTTCTATTCGTATTCAATGTATATAATTAATTTATCAAAACCCGCTGAGTTTCTTGAGTTTTTCCGGTTTTTCTCAATTCAGGATATTTCCTTAACCGAACCGATGGTTTTTAATTAATTTAATTTAAGTATCAATAGGTAAGAGTAATGCTACCATATTGAATAAAGGAATTTGAGTTTGAATTTGAAAATAATCAATGAAGTCGTTACGAGACACACAGAAGACAAAGAGTCGAAATTATTGGCTACTTAGAAAGAGAAAGAATGAATAATTAAAGAATACTACTTAACAAGTAGGAAGTATTATAATTGAAACCATAGAGTTACGTTACTTAATTATTTTTCCTTATTAATGAAATACAACGAAGTATACTTTTTAGTATATAAGTATACTTATACTGAGACTGCCGACTACAGAGAGGTGAGATGGTCCGGTAGTTAAAACATACATCTTAATCGATGAATGCGGGTTCCAACCTAGGCAAGCACCAATGGATTTTAATGTGTTTAATTTGTGTTTATAATTAATCTCGTTGGTGAATCGTAAGGAAACCTGCATGTTGTGACACAATTTGCGTGTAAATTATTCTAAGCTCGGATTTGAACCTGCAATCGCCTACGATGTCAATATCTTATCCACACCTCTTGCGTGTATTTATAGCACTAATTAATATTTATAAAGGTACATCAATTGCCTTACATCACCATTTATCTCATCAAGATGAACGGGTGTACCATCTTACCTTAAGTGGTGTGTATATGTCGTTGGCCTAGGCTTAATAGGAATCTAGATTGTACATAGAATGTTGTACTTTTGCCTTGATCTGTAAATATTGATGCGTTGTAATTACTAGAGAATTTTATGTAGTTACATAAAAAATAAAATACGAATAAGTATTTAGTTATGTTTAGGTTATGAATGCAACAAAGTTTTCGTAGGATGGAATAGCTTTAAATTATCTTACGAAAATTTTGAGCTCGATTCAAATTTTTTTATTTAACAGTATCTAAAACAAAATTCAGTTATTAACGTTATTTTGGTAGAGAAAGTTCTCTACCAAAATAACGTTAGTTACAATTTTTGTATCCGTCTGTCTGTATGTTTCGACTAACTCGTGAAATGAATGGACCGATTTCTATCTTCACTGGCAGATAGCTAATGTAATAAGTAGTAACTAAGGTTACTTTTATTTATTATATATTTCAATTTTATTCCAACGCGCACAAAGGCGCAGGAACAGCTAGTGTAACAATATGATAATATGATATATGCTTCGCGGTATCTGGCCATCCGATCTTACTCTCAGAAAAAACGTGACAAATGCTGCACATAATCTACTATAAAAAAAAAGTAAAGCAACATCCTGTAAATTTCCCACTGCTGGGATAAGGCACCCTCTTCCATTAAGGAGAGGGTTTGGAACATAATCCATATAACATATCTACTATAACTAGTCATTTTTGTTTATTGACCGATCCGTTAAATAATTCTATGATATCTTCTTTCGAATATATTCAATGATTACAAAAGGATTAATATTTTTAACTTAACACCGATTAAACATAAACAGGTTTTTATTATTTTAAAGACAATTTGGATGATGTACGATACTTGAAGATAGTCTTTACCTCATTATCATCATCTGATATGTCGAAAAGTATACACACCGGGACTAGACTAGTCCAAAAATTGATTATAGTCCAAATATAGCGTCTGAACAAGCAAGAAAAGCTTGAGTTTGAGGCATGCGTTTTCTGGAAATCTTGACCTATATTCGGTTAGCGTAAGGCATCTTAAAGCTTGGTACAACGATCATTTCCAGAAGTTAGCGTGATCTGCAAAAGACATATCCATGTGTATATGCATATGCGTGTGTTCACGTGTATGTGTAGTATCCTCGTTGTTCTATTCAGATTACATAGCTACTCGAAAAGTTCAGGGTTCGTATCCTCGGGCGAGTAATTTCAAGATTGTATGAAATTCTCAACAACAGCGTCTTAAGATTATTAGGCGTGTTTCACCGCCGTGCCTTGGTCACGCATCTGATCTTGTGCTGGTTATAAAAGTGAGCAAGTGGATAGTGTACTGGTCTTAAAAAGATTTTGTACTTAAATAACAAAATAGTAAACTACTAGTGGCGTAGTTATCGTAGGGTCAGGTTAGGGCCCCGGAGTTCAGGGGGGCCTGTAAACTAAACCTTAAGCTTCTGAAGCTAGAAAAACACGATCCTACGCACAAGATCTCTTATTTGGTATCTATAATTTTAAAGGGTTAATTATTAGTTAAAGTGGGGTGAGAAAGAGGGGGTGAGGATCCGATTCTTTTTCTATGCACCGAGGCCCTTCGCCACCTAGCTACTCTACTATAAATTACAAGATCAAATAAAGAAGCACAATGAAGTGCTTGGTTGGAACACGAGTGAGTTCGTTTTGTGACAAAATATCTTTTTGATTCTTATAATGAAATATTACCAATTTAATCTTGTCTTAGATTTTCGCTATTATTACACATTGAAATAAAACTAGTTTTAACGGATTTAACTGTCACTACCCGTCTACTGTCTACCCGTGACCAAGAACGTTGTAAAGTGCTCGAAACGTCAGAATGATAAAAATAGCGATTTAAATCCGTTAAAAATAGTTTTATTTCAATATTACCAATTTGTTTCCGCCTGCGGTCTGTACACGTTTGAGGGTCTATAATCTATTTCTATGACAAATTTCATTCAGATCCGTTCAACCAGTCCTGGTTGATATAGTAACAAATAACCGTCCTTCCAAATTTTAGCACATTACTAATATAAGACTTTTTTTCTCAGAAATGTATTAAATTAAACCATTCTGTATTCTCCGTAGAACATTAAAGGAATATGATTGTTTAAATTAGCGAATGGCCGGCCTTAATGACAAATTCCAAGCTTCGAATTTTTTTATATGATTAAAAAAATGTTCGTATTATTTGACCTGAATCGTTGGATTAAATTCTTTTTTTTAGTTTTAGTTTTCGTTTTATTGAATTTTTTAATAAATATTTATAAATTGCTGCTCCAAGAATTAAAAGACCTTGTTCCATTTTTTTTGCGTTACAGACAATATAATTCTTAAAAATAGAATTTTCAATAAATAAAGAAATAATTTAGGGCAAAATAATAACCTTTAAGAAATTGTATCTTTATGTACAGACAGATATATACAATATACGTCCAATTAATACAGATTATAAGTTCGATAATATTTATAAAACATGTAAGCTGTCTACAAAAAAATAAACATCTTAAATAACAAACAACAACAGTAAAGACACAAATGTATGCAAATCAACGAAGCCTACATCTGATCGGCAGTTCGAGATAAAAACGACATTCGAATATACATAAATAAGCGAGAGAAATTTCAATCGAAAACCGTAACAGGAAACAGGATCACTGCTCGGTTGCGTAACCTGTCCACATTGTTTTAACGAATGTTTAACTCGAATAAGTGAGTTACGTAAATATGACTCACGCAGAAAGTGCACGGACGCACCTAGACACGTAAGGACTTAACAGTTTATGCCGAAAACGTGCAATTCGGTATCAGAACTCCATTGACTTACATCATTATGTTGACAACAATTCACACAATTACGTAACCTGGCTATTAGAATAGGTAACAAGTTCAATAAATGTCGTATTGGGTAAAGGACTTTTCCATTTGGAAGGTTTAATGCTTGACGAAGGTATTAAGTCACGATATTCCAAACCTATATTCGAATATGGAATAAAAAAGAACGTCTGCTAAAGTGCTAATATAGGTAAGCTTTCCATAACGGTGAACTACTATGGTAACAGATATTTCAATTCATGCAGGTTACCTAACGATGTCCTTCCTTCACAGCTTTAAGATGTAAGTAGGTAAAGGTAGTAAATTTCCCACTGTTGAGATAAGGCTTCCTCTTCCATTAAGGAGAGGATTTGGAATATATTCCACCAGGCTGTTCAAATGCGGGTTGGTGGAATGCACATGTGGCAGAATTTAGATGAAATTAGACACATGCAGGTTTCCTCACGATGTTTTCCTTCACCGCCGAGCACGAGATGAATTATAAACACATATTAAGCACATATACATATATAGTGGCTTGCCTAGGTTTGAACTCGTAATCATCGGTTATGATTCAGGTGTTCTAACTAGTGGGCCATCTTGGCTTTAAGATATAATATGATCATAAATTTAAAGACTGACGCTGAAGGTATAGGAACCGGTTTTAAAACCCACATGAGCGATCTCTGGATTTTATCACGTAACTAACATTTGCTTACACTAAAAGTAAATTGTCGTCCGATAATATTATCGTATCGGATAAAACGCTCTTGCGATCGAACGTTGAGTTTGATAAAGGATAAATGGTCAAACAAGATCGATTGGGTATGATCCAATGGCGCAGAAATGACGTACAGAATTAACGAGTCTTGCATAATACAACTATAGTATTCCATTATATGGTAATCGAGGGATGGGAATACACGAAGTTCTCAGAGTGAAAGTGCGTGTTACGTTATTTTGACTGATATGGTGGAGAGCTGATTTGAATTAAAAAGAATTTGCATTGCGACGGTTTTTATAAATTCGAAATGCATAATATCGTGAGAAATGTTTTCTACTGTGTGTAAAACAAAGAAACGTTTATATTAATTACGATGTTTGAATACATATCACTTTGAAATAACGCAAAAGTATAGTACGACACAACTTAGATCAACCATCGACAAAATTCGTAAAACCGATCACACCCGAATTATTTCTAATGTGAATATGATCTTTACACAAACGTAATACCTTGATATATCATATGACTCAATATATTCGACAATTTGACATGTCGATTTACATGCACTTGCTTTCTCGGGTTGATGACGCGAGAATCTATAGCGACGAATAGCGTCGAATGGCGCGATAGGGAGCTGTTTCTATGGGTTGTATAAATCGGCAGTTATCGGTTTAATTTAATTAGCCGATGCTACATCTGAATTGTGTCGTACTATAAATATGTCACTACCGTGCTTAATTTCGAAGAGATGTTTAGGGGCTGAGTGCATCACTGCTCCAATTAGAATTAGTAAATAAAGCAGAACACATTCTGATTAGAGATTACTTTATAAAAACATACACAATATTGAGTTAAAATAATAATATAACTACTGAAAATGACAAAATTTAATACACGAGTCTATTGCCCTTAATAACTGAAAAAGATAATGACTATGACGATTTAAATAAAACTAATTATAACGGATTTGACTGTCTAGTCTACCCGTGACCACGAACACTGTAAAGTGATCGAAACGTCGGGATGTTTAAAAAATAATTAATATACGCGATTCAAATCCGTTATAATTAGTTTTATTTAAATGTGTAATAATCGCGAAATTTTAAGACAACATTATACTATGACGATGTTCCTTGCTTGGATTTAACCACACAATCTTTGGATATGATCGATACATTTTATCCATAAAGCAATACTGACTTGTTATGAATTATTACATGTTTGTTAAAATGCTATTTAAATAAGATGTAAAAGAAAGTAAATCTCAGACGGTTAACTCTTTCACTTCGAAATGACTTCATAATACACAGTAGTCATTCAAAGTGACCACTTCGAATTCATCTCGAACGAGTGTTTGTATTAATATGCACAGACTCCTTCAGATAAATCTCAATTAATGTAAAGGGAACGATGACTCACTCGCGTCCGGTAAGCTAATAGATAGTGTTTTAAGAGTGATTGAGTATTACTCGGCTGCAACAAATACTATAATGCATATAACCCTGTAACTGGTTTAATTATTTGATAATAAGAACATTATTTGACTATATCCTACTTACATTATATATGCGAAAGTTTGTGATGATTTTGGATGTATGTATGTATTTGTTACTCTATCACGTAAAACTACTTGTTTAATTTGGATGAAATTGTACAGTAATATAGGTTATACATCAGGATAATACATTGCCTATTGGTAATGATTTTATGTCATTTAATCATAATATAACGATATATAAACCCCGCTAAAAATAAAATAAAAATTATAAATTATGTGTGTCTATAAAGAGAAATAGAAAAAAAAAAGTGTTATTCAATTTCGAACCTAATGTCAAACCACAGACGATTTCTTCTTTATATAGGCACATTGAAATCAATCAAAATCAAAATAGTGTATTCAACGTACATACGAACACATTTGGCACACAGTCAAATAGGTTATCTGATATACTTATTCATTAAGGTTCTATATGAAGTATTAGCTAACTTACCTAACACACCTTCGGAGACAAGATAGAAGATATTATGTCCCTTATTATATTGAATAGCTCACATTTTAATTTGTTTGGCAAATAGTGGCCACCAACAACCAAATACATTGGCGCGATAAAAAATTAACCACATACATCACCAATGTACCACCAACCTTAGTGACCAAGTCATTGGAATACAACAATGCTCAGTACTGCTGTTTGGTTTTAAGATTTGTGATGCAGAACTTACCCATATGGGTTTGTCCGAAGCCTTTCAACCAAGTATGTAATGCCCTTATAGTGAAATATTTACCAACTGCAATCTCAACAATCAAAACATTTCGTTTTCGTTAAATATGTATGATTACGTTAACATATTTTATTAACAGTCGAGATCGTTGAATACCATTTGTTCTTTCACATTTAAAATACCACTTAAACGGTAATTAAACACGGACAATTAACTATTTAAATAGTGAGAGGAATAAATGCATATGTCAGTTGTAAAAAATTTAAAAACTTTGATTGTTTTTTTTTTTATGTGCATGGAGTTATTGCTTTTTGTAGTGGAGGCATTAGCGTATAAATGTCCCACTGCTGGACTAAGACCTCCTTTCTCTTTCAATTCCACTTCATTGCAGGAATTTCATAAAAATTAGATACATGTAGGTTTCTCGAGATATTTTCCATCACATCCGAATAGGAGTTTAGTTATTATTAACACAAATTAAACATATTCAGTAGTGTTTACCTGGGTTTGAATCGGTAATTGTCGGTTAAAATAAACGCATTCTAAAGACTCGGCAATATCAGCGTTAACTTAACCCTAATAATATCTTATCTTATCATTAAACTATTAACTACTAATAATAGTAATTGTTAATTTCATATATTATTTAATTAATGAAATTAACAATTATTAAACGCTATTTTCGATTAGCTTAACTAAATAATCCCCACTATTCATTTAAGAATTATTAGTTCTATAAGAAAAACCGTAAAGCCTTCCTACGAGAATCTACGAAGACAATTTTGTCATGGATTTAGAGGAAAGAGTCTAAGAGAATCTTGTTAGAATTTACTCAATAACCTACCTACCATCAATAAATAAATAAAAACAATAATAAACAAGTAAAAAAACAGCCGTTTCTGAGCTACGATGCTACAAACAGACACACAATTACACATATTAAACCAACAACACCTCTTTTGTATCTGTGTCAGAACATCCAGATTAATCATCTCAGCTTAAGAATCACTATTTCGTTAAGATACTTACAATTACCTCTTCAAACTGAAGTTACATAATCCACCGTTTCCTTAATTAATAATTTAATTACTAATTAACGCAACTTTATATTAAAATCATCATTATATAACGAAAAATTTAAATACTACGTTCACTTAATTTTTGGCCACTTAATAAAAACGCAAAATATAAACGGATCGTAATAATGAAAATCTAGATATGTGCATAAGTATATAATATAATAGAATACATATAAGCAAAAGGGGCTTTAGTAAACACAAATAGAAAGCATCTAATGATTCAGACATGCAAATCACTACATAGTATAAAACAAAGTCGCTTTTTTGGTACCTATATATATAGCTTACATAGGGATATGTATGCTTAAATATTTAAAACTACGCAACGGATTTTTATGTGGTTTATTTAGATAAGAGAAGAACGTTTTTATACATAATACATGGACAATTTCGTAAAGAAACACCGTTAATTTTAGGAGTTACTACTGTGCTGTTATATCAATGCACCCGTGCGAAGCCGAGGCGGTTCGCTAGTTTAATGTACAAAACATTTTTCTTTAACAAACTAGCAACCGAATTTTGAATTTGAATACAAAATGAATCATCAGAAGAGGTTCATAAAGATAAAAAAAATCATAGGTACCCTTGCTTTTTAAAAGAACCTTATTTTACTAAGACGATTAGAAGACATATTCGCTATAAATACATATGTACACAAGTAATTTAAACTTAAATACTTAGCTTCATCTACTACAAGGCATTTCACATTAGAAACGATTTATCTGCTCTTTAAACAATATTTAGCAAATCATTACGTATTACGAAACAGTAACGCCATCTATGAGCCCTTTAGTGTGGGATCGAGGTCAGATCGCAAGATACGTCTCAAGTGCTGCGCAGACGCACCGTGTCCGAGAATGCCACTGCGATGCGTTGCACTGTCGCTTGTGGTACAAAATATAAGATGATTAATAAACAAGGAACTATGACAAAAAATCCTATTTAAAACACTCGAAACTCCTTTCTTTACCCACACGGAAGTGGGGGAAGGTGGGACTCACCAGTGTCCTGGACGCCGTTTGCGCCCTGGAACACCGGAATACCCACTAAAAAGCAGTGTTAACCTCTCGCCTCATCGGCGGGTGCCAAGGAATCCCTTTCGCATGTTACCGTGACACCCAAACGGTCAGCCCGCCTATGTGAGCCTCCAGACTGAAAACATCTTTAGGTTTAGGTATTAATTCTAAAGATTATTTCTTTGATTTTAAACGAATTTGAAACAATATTGTCGACTAAAATATGACCGATTTGTAAGTGACTATACTTTAAGAGTTTCTTTTTCCGGCCTTTATATAAAATTTATCGAAAACGTTACGTCATCGTGAATTTTATGTAGAAATCAGTTCAGCAAATTTTCCTCCTCTGTTTGTAAATCGATTTTCTATTTCTTTGTCTGGTAGCTTTGACGAGCTTTGTTTTTTTATAAAATTACAGATAAGAGTTTCAAATTCAAACAAATTCATTTCTGTTTTACAAAAATTTTCAACGATCATTATGTTCGAAATTCAAACTCGGAGCGAATCCTACTTACTTTAATATTATAAATGCGAAAGTCTGTAAGAATGTATGTATGTATGTTTGTTACTCTTTCGCAAAAAAACTGCTGAACAGATTTCGTTGAAATTTTACAGTAATATATGTTAAACATCAGAATAACATATAGGCCACAATTTATAATTATTTAATATAATTTGGTCATAATATAACGATAAATATCAAGTACCCGTGAGAAGTCGGAGCGGGTCACTATTACTTGATAATAGATATTTTTTAAGCATTATTATTACACACATAATTACTTACATTTAAAACAGTTTTTGTACAAATCATAAACATTTGGAATGATAGAAAAAACATTTCCCCTTTAATCGTAATTCCGATTTTCTGGGCAAAATGTGAATCAGCCCTTGTATTAATTTAATAGGACCCACACTAGTTATAATTATAGACTTACATTATATTTACAAACTATATTCAAAGACATTTGATGTAAACCGCATTAAAATCAGTAGCACTGTTTATAAATTATAAGCGAATACACGAAGGGGGTTAACTTTATTGTATACTGTTTAGAGAATGTTTACGTAAGTTTTTATTTTTATATCATTAATACATCTAATACAGAGGATCGGATTGCGATTCAACGGTTAAATGCTGCTAGCATTCTTGCCACCATTCCACGCGGTCAAGATTTATACAGTTACTAGTTTTATTTCATATTTGTATATATTTAAACATTTAATGTTATTACAACAACAACAACAACAACAACAACAGCCTGTAAATTCCCACTGCAAGGCTAAAGGCCTCCTCTCCCTTTGAGGAGAAGGTTTGGAAAATATTCCACCACGCTGTTCCAATGCGGGTTGGTGGAATGCACATGTGGCAGAATCTCGATGAAATTAGACACATGCAGGTTTCCTCACGATGTTTTCCTTCACCGCTGAGCACGAGATGAATTATAAAGACAAATTAAGCACATGAATCAGCGGTACTTGCCTGGATTTGAATCACTAAACCACTACCATATCGACTCATGTTATTAATTATAATGTTAATAAAAATTCTTTACATCTATAATCTTATAACTTGAATTCATATAAATGAATTGTACAAAGTAAAGTCAAAGGGCAAGTGAATGGGAGCGATCTAGATATATCGCATTTGGTAATTTCGCGTATTCAGTAACAATATCACTGCTCACTGCGATATGACTCATCGTTACCTTACGAAATTGGGTTACGCGTTTAGGTAATTTGTATTGGTGTAGGTATTATAATCTAATCATCTTACACGAGTATGGAGTGAATGATAAAATACGAAATGAACTCGTGAGCGAATTTTGTAAGCAGGAAAAGCTGAATTGAAACGTATAGAACGTTTGTTATATGGTGTGGGTTTCAAATTTCAATGTGTAGTAATTAATGTTACATTATATATAATTTATATATATGTGGGTAAAAGACCTTCTAGCTTTTCAAGAGACTGTTGTATGCCTACTCTACCACGCTGTTCCAATGCGGATTGGTGGGATACATATGTATGTGTTATAATTTTGTCGATATAATAAGGTGTTACTTACGCCACATCAATAACTTTTTTGTTCAAAGCAGACATAACATATCTTTTGAATATAAAATGAATAAATAAAATAGACTGAATTTAACTATCTTAGCGATTGATTTATAAATAAAAAAAGCAACTGAATGTATAATTAATAGTAGAGATTAAGATAAGAAAACTGACAGCATCAACAAATATATTAATGAAGGCAAAGAAAGTGATTTTCACGTTTATACGACTATCAAAGATAAAAGTATATCGCTATAAATAATTACAAAATAAGCTCGCGAAACTCCACTAACGCACGAACGGATTTACGGGATATCTTCCTTTTACCTGTTTATCCACGAGACCATCTCGGCTCCCGTATACAGTATATTCCAGAATTAGATGACGTTTTTATACCCAGATAAAGTTCGACTATGTATGTTCAAATATTGCCAAAATGTAAAAATAACGGAATTTACTAAAGTACACAGGAGCTGTGCATTTATATGAGTGTTTACATAAATTAAATAGCCAACACCTAAATGCACAATACGCTGGAAAAATTAAATTTACTACATCATAAAATAAATAAATCTAGCAAATTGCACTTTACTAAATAAATTACTTTCTTCACACCTTTACAATCCTAGTGTTTATAAACTTAGCTAAAAAATTAAGTAACTATTTTCGATACCTTTACTCAAATGAGTTATATGAACTTTATATGGAACTCTTGGGAATAGAAAAGAAAATTCAATGTCAACAAAACACAGATCAAAGTTTAATAATAAATAGATAATAATCAAGTAAACTAAATAGAAAATACTTATGAAAGATATCGACAAGTACGTCGTTAAGTATATTATGCGACACAACTTAGAGGTCGCATCGGCAAAATTCGTAAAAAGAATTGAGTACGCTATCCCAAATTATCAATATTCATTTCTCATGCGCGACATATTCGCGACTTTGCTTAAACGTAATAACTTGTAATATCATATGACCTAATATATTCGTCGATTTGACTCGTCGATTTACATGCACTTGCTTTCTCTGACGCGAGAATCTATAGCGACGAAAAGCGTCGAATGGCGCGATAGGGAGCTATTTCTGTTGGTTGTGTAAATCGGCAGTAATCGGTTTCATTTTCATTCCATTGCATTTTCCGATGCTACATCTAATTTGTGTCGTACTATAAATCTTACGAACAGCAGATCCCAATGAGCATATCGGGACCATATAATTATATCTAATTAAATCTCCTATTGATCAGTGGCATTGGTAAGCTTCCCATTGTCAGTGGGCAACATGATGCCTTTCAAAGTAAAACAGATCAATTTACATCGTTATTATAAAACAAGTGATGATCTTAAATAAGCTATTCCTTTAAAACAAATGACATACGCTCATACAGGAACATTTGACTGTTATGAATGCAAATGCACAACTACTGGTCCAAATATTGTCAACATGTAGATTCAAAAAAAGAACAATCAAGGAATTCTTTAATTACTCTTTGAATCAGGCAATTCTTTATTTTTATGGTATAGGTTGGCGGACGAGCATATGGGCCACCTGATGGTAAGTGGTCACCATCGCGCATAGACATTGACGCTCTAAGAAAAATTAACTATTCCTTACTTCGTCAATGTGCCACCAACCTTGGGAACTAAGATGCTATGTCCCTTGTGCCTGTAGTTATACTGGCTCACTCACCCTTCAAACCGGAACACAACAATACTGAGTACTGTTATTTGGCGGTAGAACTGATGAGTGGGTGGTACCTACCTAGACGGACTTGCATAAAGCCCTACCACCAAGTAATTCGTTTGTTGATAAATGATTAGCAGTCAATATTATAAATGTGAAAGTAACTCCCTCAGTCTATCTATCGCTCTTTCACAATCAAACCTCTGAACCGAATTTGATGAGATTTGGTATGAAGCAGACTTGAACTCCAAGAAAGGGCATAGGCTACTTTTTTTGCCTGGCACATGACAACAACAGCAGCCTGTAAATTCCCACTGCTGGGCTAAAGGCCTCCTCTCCCTTTGAGGAGAAGGTTTGGAACATATTCCACCACGCTGTTCCAATGCGGGTTGGTGGAATACACATGTGGCAGAATTTCTATGAAATTTGTCACCTGCAGGTTTCCTTACGATGTTTTCCTTCACCGCTGAGCACGAAATGAATTATAAAGACTAATTAAGCACATGAATCAGCGGTACTTGCCTGGGTTTGAACCCGCAATCATCGGTTAACATGCACGCGTTCTAACCACTGGGCCATCTCGACTCTCGCGCAACACCCTAAAACGCCAGCAAAGCCCGCGGGCGACTACTAGTATATTATACCACGGGTCGTAACTCTCATTGCTACAAAGAAATTATTATGTTGACGTCTAATAGCTTCTGAGGTAAAATTACAAGGAAAAGTACCTGTCTAATGCAATAAGTCAGATTCAGGAAGGATTGGATATCTTATGACTATGCTTACGTCGACTTTACAAATTATAACTTAAATGTACCCTCAAAAATCCAAATAGACTCTAATTCATTACCAATAAAGTCTCAAATCGCCTAGCAAATTGCCTATCAATTGCCAAACCAAGTTCTCTGAAACAAGATGATTTGCGTTTTGCGAATTAATTTAAACCATATGTAAATGTATTAAAGTTTAAAATTGTTTGGAGATGATAATAACGTCAGTTGTGATTGGTTTATGCGTGTGAACGGACGGTGGGTAAATTATTACGTAAAAGTTACGTCACACAGGCCGCGCAAGATGACCTATGACATGTCTATAGGGATGGGATGTACAAAAATATCGAGTAATTAATATCAAAAACTAATTAATTACTTTAAGTGTCGCGATCACTTTAACTAATTTCCCTTTGATATCGAGATAATTTGTTTTAACTTGTAATAGTTGCTCGAAGCAATAATTACATATTTTTTTCTTCGTATACTATATTCTAATCGTAAGAAGAGAGAAAAGCCAAATAAAAAACATTTAAAAGCAAATTTATGCGGTGTCATTAATCAATAGCTTGATTAAGCTATTATATTCACTATGAATTAGCGAAAAAATGGAGTTTTAGACGTTTACGAAACTGTTATCGGAATATTTGATATAAAATGAAAGTGGAAATAAACATTTAAATAGTGTTATATTATAAATGAAGATATATGACTAATTAACTCCTAATCAAGCACAATATAGCTGAATTATTAGAAAATCGCATGAAATAAGTAAATTTAAGGTTTGTTTATCTTTTTTCCTATTTCCGTTGGATTATGTAGATTATATTTTAAAATTGTTAATTTCGTTACAAGTCTCTGTAATGCCAAAATAATAATAAAGTAGCACTAATAATATATAACTTACTACTAAACAATTTGGATGAATACATTTTCCTTATATTCTAAACTAATTTATGTTCAATTATCACCCCACGTTATAATAAGTGAGCTTGTTGGTGTAACTAGTTTACCCTTTCATTACCGATATTATTTACGGATTATAGTTCATGAATGAACCAAGAGCCACGAAATATTTTCGATATTATTTTATCGACATATTATCGACGACGCCGACACATCTCTAATCCAGCAGTTGCGTGTGATACTGGCTAGTGACGGGATGCCCTCAATGTAGCAACTATTCTAATCCCTTCGAGCTATAATTCTTTTTACAATTCTGTAATAATTGTAACACGTATGGTTTTTAAATATGCATTACACGATATTTACCTAATTACTTTTATAAATAATTAAGTTCCAATCATATTTTGTTCCACGAGAATTATTTTTTTAATAAGAAAAGTATGAATTAACTTCGTAAAATAATTTTAAGACTCATTTTATAGATTCGAAATAAAATAAACGATAATAAACAAAATAAAATTATTGATTCTGAATATATTTTTGTTCCAAACATTCTTTTAAAAGTTACTAATAATAATAGACTAAGTAAGAAAGGCTCTCAAAACGTAGATAATATGAAACTCAATCGAATGTAATCTTAATTAATTAAACATGAAAACAAATATTTTTATAACAAAAGTATCTTTCATCGACAGAAACAGCGAAATACCATGTCGAGGTCAAATGGAGGAAAGTCCGCTCTACGTACACAAAGAATTTGAGGTAACTTTTATATATTATATAATATATATCCTTTTACAATATTATTTCATCTTTTGATTACATAAAGTATTTCTATGTATTTATATCAAAGGAATAATTTCGAATGTCTTTATTATACATATTAATATTCTTATAAATTGTATTTTCTATATTAACATAAGAATTAATAAAATAAAGCGATTAAATATGTACAAATATGAATTAAAATTACTGTATAAATCTTGACCGCGTGGAATGGTGGCAAGAATGCTAGCAGCTACCCCGTTGAATCGCAATTCCGATCCTCTTGGCTAAAACGAACCAACCCTGTCACCAGTGGAGGAACTGAGGCGAGGTGTTATACATTTGACGAAGCATTTTACACCACTACTCCAAGGGTCCAAGGTGTTTCAACAGCAAATGAGACAAGAAAGTAGAAAGATATAAGATACAAATATTATTACTTACAAAGAACTTGATCAAAACAAAATATACCATTCTAGCTTTATATATGTTATATATATAGTTCGTGTGTAAAACATTTATTCAAAAAAATCTTAAAATATCAACATTATCAGATTGATAAATGACGTTATAGCTTTTGACATATAATTTTTTTTTCCAGCGATTTTAGCATTTGTTTTTTTGTGTTAGTAAAAGTCTCTCCGATGATGTTGATGAATGCGTACACGTATTACTCTCTGAAAGGGTCGTTCCATCGTCGACGTGGTTTTTTTAATCATTCATATAAATTTCATGAAACTACTATAAATATAATCACATATCATATAAGCATATAAAGTAAATAATTAGTATTTATATAAAAAATATATTTGAATATTTTGATCTTTTTTTTTACTCTGCTACAAAACTTCAAGAGCCAAACCTTATAAAAATTATAGAAAATTGTGGTAAAAAACTTTTATACTATTAGTATATAATGTGTTTTACCACTTGTACACCGCATGTGCTTTTACGCGGCTTACAGTAGAGTCAACAAACTGAAATTGTTTCTTAAACAAAAAGAAATACGCCCCCTGCAGACAACCACACCCTCTCTCTCTTTATATTTCCGTCTCTTTCTATTGTATACGGTTTTATATAATACTATTTAAATAAAATTATTTCAATTCACACGGAATTTGTGTAACAATTTATGTCTTGTGATTTAATTATTCTTCAAACGCTGATATTTTTTTCATTGTGTCTTTTATTTTTAACTTCGTCCCACGACACTTCTTCTATTATTATTTTCTATCTGTATATCTATCTATGTGTCCATTACTCTTTTGGTAATATATTTTCTATTCCATTCTTATAATTTTCCACTCAATCAATTAAAAGCGGAGTTTTGTTAATCAGAATCAATTATCCGAAAACTGTACTCTGGACGGTATTAAAATTTAATTAAAAACTTTACAAACATGTTTTGTTAACCCTATTTCAGTTCATAAATCGATAGCAAACTATTTAAACAATTATTTATTTTATATTTAGAACTCAATACCTCATTGGTTAATTATTTAGTGACTAGTGGTTCGCAAAACTTTATGTTTATTCTACAGATTTTTTTAAATTTCGAAACTTATGATAGGGTTTGTCGATCGAGCGCGATTTTGGTTTGTTTTTTTATACAGCCATAACGCCGCTGTCAATGTGGCCAGTATTGTGCTCTCTAAAATTAATTATTTGATAAATCATAACAAATTAATAAACAGAAATCAATCAAATGAAGAGGATATCTTCATTTTTCTTTACATCTACGGCTAGAGCTCTTCAAAATGAAACTGGTTTTTTATCATCACTCCATAAACTCTACACTGGGACAAAAATCGGCTTAAGCTATTAATATATAAGATGATGTCCGCGTTACTGAGTTCGATAAGGGTAGCGTCTCCATTGAGACTTACCACAAATTTATCCGCAAATACAGATGCACTCTCTATGGGAATAGGAACTCATAAATCCGACGGAAAAACATATCCGATACTACTAGACAATGTTAAGACCCATAACTGACGGCCTTATACTTTCCCGGGCACGGAAGTGTACTGTTCCAAATTTAAAATTATTTAATTATTTTTTTCAATCCATACTTAGGTTTAACATCGAAACCTCAGGATAGCCTTAAAACGGTACACTAGAAAAACGAGGCAAATAATCAAACACTATAGTACATAATATATACCAATATTATAAATCTGTAACTTTGACTGTCTGTCTGTCGTTCTTTCACCACCAAACTGCTGAACCCAATTTGATAAAATTTGCTATAAAGCAAATTTGAACTGTAAGGAAGGACATAGGACATTTCGCCAAACACACACACACACACCATTAAAAGGCAAGCGAAGACGCGGGCGAATGCTAGTATTCTATAACTTAAAAGGGCTCGACATCTTGTAAGTTGTAACATAAGTGTGACAATTTGACAACTTTTATTGGATATTTCTTCATTCTTGTCGATGTTTCTTATTAATTAATGTAGTTACAAATTTCCTCTTTATTTATTTCCCTTGGGATGAACAGAAATGTACGGTATATATATTTTATCCCGTGAAATGTTAGTGATTCGACAGGAAATTACAAAAAGGAATTTGTTCGAAGTCCTTATAAAGACGCGACTAAGCTATTTTAAGATATCATTTTTATTCTTATTATATTAGATAGGTTCTCTTTCAATTTAGTGTATTATATATGAGGAGTATATAGAAGTCTGTTGATTTGAAAACTTAAAATATAATTTTTTATGGAATAGGTTGGCGGACGAACATATGGGCATCCTGATGGTAAGCGGTCACCATCACCCATAGACAATGACGCTGTAAGAAATATTAACTATTCCATATATCGTCAATTCGCCACCAACCTTGGCAACTAAGATGCTATGTCCCTTGTGCCTGTAGTTACACTGGCTCATTTACCCTTAAAACCGGAACACAACAATACTGCGTACTGTTCTTTAGCGGTAGAATATCTGTTGAGTGGGTGGTACCTACCCAGCTTGCATAAAGTCGTGGCACTAAGTAGTATATATTATATACAATCACATTTATCAAGTTAATATTTGAATTAAAAGCGCGTGAAACTTTGAAGCGTAACTAATAATATAATGCTTTGATATACTAAAACCTTCTCTGAAACGTAAGGCATCCGGTTATGTCTTATGTACTATAGACAAAATCTTTTCTCATTTATAAGTATAATAGGTCAACTGCCCTATTTTCTCAGGACAAGTCCTGATTTTTATAATGTCCTGATATGTCTTGGATAGTTTTTAGAAGCGATTTGGGATATTACAGTAACCTCACCTAAACCTAGTAAGGTCATAGCTTAAACTTTTGAAATCCCAACATTTCCCAAGTTTGCTTATTATTATAGTTTGAATTTAATTTACCATATCTTCACTATAAATAAAATTTATCTATACTTCCTCGCTCTTTATTCTGCGACCTATTTTGAAACTGAAATTGTTTAAATTTTTGCTAGCAACCCCAATGTAAATTAATCTACATTACATGGTAATGCTTACTTTATGGCATACAAGATATTCATCATTAGAACACGTTGATTGTTGATGATAAAATCTAAAATGGTCCAAAAGTAACACTAAAATTGTCACGTTCTTCGTGATAATTAAAGAAAATATCGTGAGGAAACCTGTCACATAAGCCGTAAGACAGAGCTCTAGGGAACAAACGAAGTGTCCATCAAATCCAAGAGTTGACAGACATATCTGACGTATAAAATAACGTATTTTTAAGGCTTCGTTTTCGTTTTATCGTCAGCTGTAACAATGAAACAGATAGAGAGTCTGGTGTATATCGGTCCAAACTTATTTCTTTACTACAAATCTCTTAGACTGATATATTATACAACGGTTTTATTAAATTTCGAATATAAACTTAATTGAAATAAAACACTCCACGCTTAGTAAGTACTTTCACTTTTAAATTAATATCACGAAGCATTAAAAATAATTATATTTGTAGCAAATTTAATAAAAGTTATAATTTAGATTAATTTCAATACAGCTACTGAGACACGACTTTTGTCGCAACATCTACGAAGATAAAATTAAACATTTGTTTTTTTATTACAACGAACAAACAAACTGACATGATAACAGTTGGTTCACAACATTCCCCGTCAATATACTTACAATAATATTTTGTTGTAGTGTCTATTTAATAACAAACTATGTATAAAAGAAAATCGCTTACCGCTGTCTTTCCCTACGTTCTTTAAAATTACGCAACGGATTGTAATGCGGTTTTTGTTAATAGATAGATTGATTTGATTGGAATATTTTTGTATATAATAAATATACAATACTTATAGTAAAGTTGTACTATATTTATATTATATCTAGTCTTCCTAAAGATAAAGTTTACAAACAGACGTATATAATATATATGCATTTAAAGAATAACAAGAAAAGGTCAGTGAATAGCAATATTTGTTCAATAACATAAATCTAAAGAGTTTGCTGAAAAGAACTAATTATGGATATTGCTAAGTATTGGATTATTTTTGGCCTTAGATTACCGATGTATTGAGAACGCTTAATGACTTTATAAAATCACGTTACAACCCAAGGAGTTGACGTTTAATAAAGATGAAAGGATAAAATTGACGGTCCAAATAAAAATTGACGACCTCAGTGGTCGAGGAGTATGTACACCGATTTTCATGGATGCGCCACTCCGAGGTCCCGGATTCGATTCCCGAGACTTTTCTATGTAGTCTTGGATCTTTTGGATGGGTTTGTGGTACCGTCGTTACTTCTGATTTTCCATAACACAAGTGCTATAGCACGTGTTTATCATATCTATATGTATGTGTAATGGGATCAGAGTAATGTATGTGATGTTGTCCAATATTTATATTTATTTATATTCATATTTAAATAACTTATTTATGTCATTTAAAAAATAGCTCTACAAGAGTGTTTTATTTTCTATATTACTTCTTGGAACATTTTGCGTACATGTGGGGGTATTGATTACATCTGGAGGTAGAATGTTTGCAGTCCCGTATGATAAAGCTCTATAAATCAAATCTTCATTAAAAGAGAAACCTTAAAAGTTCCAATAAAAAGATCCCTCGGGGCTATTCAAAATAAATCCTTACAAATTTCGTCGCTGAAATTTTATTTAAAAACGAAAAGAATAGATGTCATTTGTCGTGAGAGAGTATCGAATAACAGATTGAATAGAAATTTGACCGACTTCAGATTAAATACAAAATAAATGTATTTTTTATATTACGGCATAAAAATGACTTTTTACTAGTAAAGTAAAGTAACAGCCCGTAAATTTCCCACTGCTGGGCTAAGGGCCTCCTCTTCCATTAAGTAGAGGGTTTGGAACATATTCCACCACCCTGTTCCAATGCGGCTGGGTGAAATACACATGTGGCAGAATTTCGATGAAATTAGACACATACATGTTTCCTCACGATGTTTTCCTTCACGGCAGAGCACAAGATGAATTATAAACACCAGTTATAAGTTACAGAAATAGTTCCACAAAACCCTACGACTAAATAGTGGAGAACACTTTTCAAAACAACTCAACTCAACTGTTTAGTGTACTTATATATTTCTCTTTACTTATGTTTTCGTTTTAATATAGCTTATTCTTAAGTTCATTTTGTTTAAATGAATTAAATTTGTTTCAGACAGAAGACAGTGCTGTCGATCACTTCGAAGTTAGCCGGTCTCGTGTACACCTGGGCGCTCTGATTGGCAGCGGTGCGTTTGGACGCGTACACGCTGCCCAACTGGACATGCCGGGCGGGGAAACTATAACAGTGGCTGCTAAAATGCTATCCGGTATATTATTTACGTTTTCATATATGTTCTAATAACTTTTAAGTTCTGAAGACTGAACAATCGGATTAACTAATATGATGTCTATTTGTTATCAAATGGCGCAATTTTCGTATTTATCAATTTCAAGCAAGCAATTGTTGGTTTGGTTTCTAGAAAATGCCAAAATATTTTTAATTGTTGAATACAAAATAATCTAGCTAAGTTAGAGCATATTCAATTTTGAATATCCTTCGAAATTATTTTCAGTTTTGTTTTGGATTAGCTCCTTCATGCTCTGCTCAATGCCTCAGTTATTTATACTTACCACCTAATAGAATATCACAATCACAAATGTGTCAAGTAGCCTCGCTGGCAAATAAGCGTTGAGAAGAATTGGTCACCACTGCTCATAGAAATTGCGGTACCGTCGTAACTTTTTATTTTCCATAATACAAGTGCTTTAGACCCTTACATTGGGATCAAAGTAATGTACGTGATGTTGTCCAATCTAGAAATTGGCACAAAAAATATTTTTCGTACCGGATGTTACCAATTCACCACGAATTTGGGAACTAAAATGTTTCAATGATAATTTAGCTGTCCAATCTTCAGTCTGGACACAACGATTCTAAGATTATATTCGTAATCATCATATCAAGATGACCTGTTCATTTATCTTGGTTTATATTGCTTCTTGTATTCTGAATTATTAATGGAACTTATGACACAATATAAAAGACACAGTATTGGCAAAGAAATAAGTGTTCTAGCTCACTGAAATTGAAATGATGGCTGCGTGTTGGTGCGTACTAAGTTTACGTTCACGATAAATATCATGAGAGCAATGTCGATAAAAGTTCTTACAATAACAAAAAGTTCACACGGCCCGATTTTAACGACATTTATTGCTCAAGAAAAATTTAAATCGAATTTGAATGAATATGTTCTAATGTTTAATAAAAATGATTGCGATATAAATAACGGAGGTGAATATTTGTGGAGAATTAATGATGCAATTTACTTCATCGATGATTTGTTTATATTCCAACAAAAAAACGTGCTTTCTAGCTTAAAATACATTGAAAGAATTTTTGAATTCAAGTAACACCAGTTAGTGTTGTAATGCTCTGGCACGAAGGGTGAGTGCCAGTATAACTTGAACCACAATGGACATAACATCTTAGTGCTCAATGTTGGTAGCACATTGGTGATGAAAGGAATTTTTAATAGTTTTTACAACGTCATTAACTTTGGTGACCTCTTACCGTCATTTTGCTTGTTTGTTCATTCGCCTAAACACAACATAACAAATGGGCTCCATATTAAAAGATGAGACGGTTCACCAGTTTTTGATTTAGCAATTGGTCGAATAAAAACAACAACACTATACTTAAGTTATTTGTTGAAAAACTTGGGCCTTTTCAAGTCCTCTTGAAGAAGCCCAAGTAAAGACATACGAGTGATCATTCATTAAACAATAACCTAACTGTTATTTAAACTTAAAATATCTGATTGAATTGTTTATGTAACATAGTTTCGCTAGTAATATAATAAAATTGTCTTGAACTAAATTTTAATAGTAAAGTACCTCTTTAATTCACTTACACTTTGGAAATATTTAATTAATACTTTACGGACCGTAATGAAATATTTACTTTAAGCCAACGGTGATCAATTCTTAGTGCTTGGAAAACTAGTACTCAGTGAAGTATTGAGCGAGAAAATTAAATACAGTTGAAATCTATTTTGAAACTAGCGAGTTCTAGTCTTTTGTAAATGTTACACTTCCAAGAAAGTTTTACTTGAAAAAATACAATCCTGTGAATTCCCTTTTTTTGGTAGAATTTCCGACATCATATGATTGTTGTCGGTTGGAGATAAGGCACCTCCTTGCTTTATCCTCAACAACAACAACGTGCAAATTTTCCTCTGCTGGGTTAAGAGTGTAAGGTTTGGTTGATAGAATCGCCCTTAACAAAAATATTACCCTTATCTTACGACACTCCCTGATCGAGATCTGATGGCTCTATGGTCTATTACAGTCTTCTAGAACACTAGTTGATCTAATTCATCCCATCAGTGATTTCCATTAACAAATTATAAAAGGTTCCCCCATATACAAAAGGTTGCGAACCACTGCCTTATATTATTAAAATTAATAATAATTCTCAAGCATAGATTAACATAAAGCAAACCATTTAACGTCAGCTTAGAACACGCGCTTAATGAATTTCACTTGTTACAATAACCATTACATAAGGACGTCTAGGAAATGAAAGTGTGACTATCCCGGGAGTCATGTTGGACCGGTTTAATTGCCTTGTTCCGCTTTTGACGTTTATTTTTATTTCAATTATAATTCCATTTTATATAATTATATAATGACTGAATATTGTTTACACGGAGATTGCAACTTCATAACGTTCTTTATATGAACAATCGTTTCTTTATTTTCGTTAAGGACTCTACAACTTTAAAAGGCAATTCACAATTCACAGCTAGACTAATGCCTACTTTCCTTTGAGGAGAAGAAAATAGGAAACTTAATAGCATGTTAATGTTCTACTGTTGGGTAAAAGAATCCTCTCCGTTTTTGAAGAAAAAATTGGTATTTACTCCTACACGCAGCTTGAATGTATGTGGTAGTTTTTATCCGACAGAAGTAAGTTATCCTCGCGACGTTACCGAGCTTGAGATTAAACTAACGCTCGTTTTCCTATTGTGCCTATTATAAATTACAAGCACATGAAAACGTAACAGTCCTTATGTTAGAAAACGAATCTTTGGCAATATTATGTTTAAAATTCGGGTATTTTGACCACCAGTTAATGTTCTGGGCTCGTATTTACATAACCTCAATATTGTGCGTCACTTAAGACACCTAAAAAGTGCCTACAACAGCACACACACTCATTGAACTTTTTCGTTGAAATTTGATCCACGGTAATTAGTACCAAAATTAGTTCATTTACATCTTGTAATTAATCAGTACAAGTCATTATTAATATCATAAAAAAATATTGTTACAGAATTTGTTTCATTTTAATTATAAAATAAAGGAACTATTACACAGTTTAGTCTTGTCCGTTAATTAAAACTTCTGTAATAGGCTTACTCTTCGTTAAATTAATGAAAGATAATTATTTATTATTTTATATATTTTTAATTTAAAAAAGTATAACAAATATTTTTGGGTATTCCTAAAGAAAGAAGATTAATATTTTAATTGGTAGTTAAATTACGCTCATCAAAAGAAAAATCAGCAATTAATAAAATATCATCATAAGTTGTTAACAGTGACTAACAAAAATATTGGTAGCTGTATGAGACAAATTGGAATGAAGGATTTGCAATTTATTTGTATTATTATAAATATGAATTTATGCTAATGATATATCTACTAAAGTACTTAAAATTAGTATCGTTTTAGTCCAGCTAAATTGATTGAGATAAAAATGCGAGTAAGCTCGGGTTAATATATCCGCCAGAGACAACTTTTTACTTCGCTAAGTTGGTGATACATTGATACCAATGTTTTGGGCATTGGTGACCACTAACAATCAAGTTAAGCATTCGCTGGTTCGCCTACGCATTATAAACAAAACTATTTCAGATAACGCTACGGAGGAGGAGATGCAAGACTTCCTTCGAGAAATAGCCATGTTGAAACATGTTGGTTCACACAAACATGTCATCAGACTAATAGCGTGCTGCACGCGGCGGTCTCCACTGATAGCTCTATTGGAACACGCTCCAAGAGGAGACTTACTCACTCTCCTTCGAGCGGCGAGAGGACGTCGCCATATTGATGAACCAAAGACAAGTGAATCAATTTCTGAACGCGGCGCCAACGGTCGACCGTCTGAAGCTGACAGTACGTATTTACATTTTATTGAAAAGCGCGAGCGACATTTTCACTATTTATTATAAAAATAATGAGGATTTTAGAGGTATTAGTGAAACCGACATGATCAGATACGTGCTATAATGCTAGATTTATTTCATCTTCAGTAAAACTATATGCTGTTTTAGTACTACTATAGTTGCGTTTACGTTCCATTGACAATATCACCTTAATAAATCATCATATTTATATTAATAATAATAGTCCTTAAACAATTAAATGTTTTCTAAGCGCCTGGCTATTTTAAGCAGCAATTATTTTCAATACTAATATGCTATTATATTTAAGTAGGTGCTTAAAGTGAAAATTGTTAGTGTACAGAAACTTCATTAATTTTACTAAATGATTAACTGTTAAGTTAAATATTTAAGAAATATTAAGATTATTGCGAAACTAAAATAACATCTATTTCATATAATAATGGAACGTTAGGTAATCTTTTTAATGTAAGTGAAACGGTAAATTTGTCGAATCACGGCTCCAATCTTTTCTATAGTTATTTTCCAGTAGTATGTAATATCTTAAGTAATATTAAGGGGCCACATGTCTTTTGATCCCTAAAAAACTAAAAAAGTGGTAATATTCATTGCATTATTTGAATGATATTCTCCTAGTGCCCAGTGAGTTTCAATTATAACACACACACGCCCAAAACCAAAGAAATCAATAAAAAATTTGAGCACTTTCGAGATGGAGCTGTGATCCGATAAAATAATTTTTATCGGATCACAGCTCCATTCGTTAATACGAATTTTCTGATAAGGTTAAAATACTTCTGAATTCACTTTTTTTTTTGTAAAATAACATGAAATTTGATGCAAAATCCACATTCAATGTTATTGCTATTTGTTTCCCAGCGGAGTATACCAACCTGAGCGACTCCGATCCACCTATTTGCGGGAATTCAGATGACAAGCTGTATATTGATGCTAGTCAGCCAAAGAGCAAGGATCACTACGTGGCTGAACCAGCGTTACAGCTGGACAGCGCAACGATGCGCGAATATGCCTTACAAGTAGCACTAGGTATGCAGCATTTAGAAGAACGGGGGATTACGCACAGGTAAGGTTCTCCATATATACGATAAGATTTACAAATTCGTTTCTATTCTATTAAGCAAATCCTTTTATTATAATCTTTTTAAATACAATGTCTAAAGCGAAAACCAAGACACTGTGGGCATGGCCGTCTTTACCATACTACAAGGGGTACGTGTCCAGGGCCTGAGAGGGTTCCCCAAAAAACCAAAAATTTCTTTCAAACGTTTGTGCTGTCGTTGACAGCTATGTATATTTTTGAAATTTCCATATTTGTTAGTAATAATTAACATATTTACCAAAAGGCTAGTGATGATAGTCGTCAGCCGATATTAAAGGTAGAAAGCCATAGACAAGCTCTTCATGATAGATATAGATATACTGTAGCCGTAAAAATCGTAAAATTGTACAACCAATCAGAATAATACGAATTTACGAAAATTACCGCACCGTTATTTAAAACTATACTTTAGGTCTGGCTATAAACAAATTATTTGTACATGGTTGTAAATATATACTAAAAAGGCCCCAAATTCATAGGCTCCAAATGACCCCAGCATAGCTTGAGACGATTCTGGCTGTGGGAATTAATTAATTCTATTTAGTACATAATGAATACCAGAATCATCGTACATAGGACGACGCAGATTCCTCAAGAAAACTATGTTTCTTGCCTCCGCTAAGCACAAGATAACTTACATGGATACAAAGAATTGATCTTGGTTGTAATACCCCAGTTTTGTATTTAATATAACAAAACAAATTAACACCAATGTCTTCTGATTATATGTACCGTGTAATAACACATTACTCATTTTTCTCTTTGACATTATTAACATAATATTATATTCAGTCGAACATTTCGAGATACTTAATTAATTAGCTTCATTATAATAACTTACTAATTAAAGAAATCATTAAATATTCTTTATATTTGATTAAAAAAAATAAGTCCTCTTATGGACGATTCTTATATAAAAATATTTTTATGTATTTTAAATGTTTAAAGCTAATTAAACCGTATTAAAGTTTTTCGTTTTCATTTATTGATAACAAAAAGTTTCTTTCAAGTTCGTAACTTTAAGAAATCAATCATTTGTATGAACATTTTTATCTAAATAATAAAAAACACAACACGACTATGGCTGACTGCGCCTCAGGGGCAAAAGCCCGGGAATTTGACAATATTTTCTCAGAAAGCCGTGGCTGGGTTCATGTTCCCGGCTTTCCCGAAGTAAATATTTGATTTACCGTTAAGCACAATCATGTTACGCAAACAAAAGGAAAATGTTCCGTAATCCTGACGCTGCTTATAAAAAGCTTACTTTGTAAATACAACAATACTGTTTTTATTCACCGGTGATTTTTAAAAGGTCCACCTGAATCGATAATGCCTCATCGTTTATCCCGTCAAATAGTACCCTGTAATATATTTCGGTTTTAACTGTTTATTAATAGACATAACTCTCTCATTTCCCAAGGCTAATGGTACATTGGTTTTGTGAGTGTTAATTGTGACCATTTACCACCAAGTGGCTCAATTGCTATCTGCCGATCCCACAACAAAAAGTTCGTATAGTTTTTCATATGGATGGTATCCAATCAATACCAGCTGTTATTTGTAATGTACACATAAAAATTATATAACTTTTTAAACGTAGAATGATTCTTTAAATAAGTCAAAACAATTGCGAACCTAAAAGGCTTCCGAGTTTATTTTGCATACCTATTTATTAAATACATGGTTTTTAATTCATATTCGATTATATTTAATGAACTATTTGCTTATCTTTTTAATCTATTTTTATTTAAAAATAGGTAAAAACAACCGTAATAGTCATTTCATCGTGTAGGCTTTAGTCGTGAAAGTGTGTTAGTTTTGATGAGCCCAAAATAACCACAGGATCAGTTACGGGGTAACAAATTCACCCATCAGGTTTGGCAGATTACTGGCTTAGTACTTAGCGCGCAAGTCTTATCGAAAAAAAAGCATGGTAACGAGTGCTTGGCAAAAAAACTAGTTTCAAATAAAAAAGGTCGCAACTCGTAAACTCCTAAAAAGTAAAACACTCGTCTAAAAATCTTTAGACCTATTTAGCTTGTTAAACGTCGCTAAGCAACCGTTGCTGGGTTATCGAATTCGGAGCAGAAATCCACAAACCTCCCAAAGATCTTTAAGCGTTTAAGGAAAAAAATACTCTCACATTCTCGAACTAAGACTTCATATCGTATGTGAATTGATAAAATAATTGAATGTTAAAATTTTGCGGGCATAATATTTAAATGAAATAATGTAATGTAATTGATATAATTTTGGGTTTTGTATGTAAATAGGAATATTAACCGTCATATTTGTATTATATTAAGAGTAATATATTTAATATTGATCGACGGGAACATTGACGCATGAAAATAATATCCTAATAAAAATATTTAGACAACTTCGGTTTAGCAGAACGACACTTTTTTGTCTTTTTCTTTGTTATCTAACATATTGACGTTATAACCTCTTGCTACAATCATATCACTATGAAGAGACATACTTTTAATGGTAGTATATAGTTCTTACTAATATTTTTTTACTCGTATATCTCTTTAAACCCTTGCCACCTATTGCCTAGATCGACCAATTACTTCTCTTTCAATCTTGAAGGTACTGTTCAATGTACTGAAAATTTGTAATGGGTAATGCATTAACGAATCGTAATAGTCGTTAATCTAATGTCTTTCCAGGTCAAAAAGGGTTCCTAAATATCTACAAAGAAATAGGGCACACTTATGCATAATAATATGTACCGTGCACTTCACTTGTTTCCGTTGTGAGACCGAAAATAACGATTGCTTGTCATGGCCAAAATCGTCCAAGAAAAACATCCTCATCATTATAATATCTCCTAAATTATTCAGTAAAAGTAATTCATTGCAAGCAAATATACATGTATATAGGAGTTAATTTGGGTGATTATTTCGGATAATTTCAACCCCTATATGCATGATGCAAAAGAACCATTTCTGTGTTATCCCGGTTTATCGATTTTTTCAAAATAAGCCAAAAGTGCAACGAGTAAAAATAGTATTATATATAATTATATTATTATATATAATAGTAGTATACTATTACCTGTATTATTCATCTAATCATCTTCATCTTCATGTTACAATCTAAGCCGTTCGCCTTAATTAATCATTTTTTAATGAATTTCAGGGATCTTGCAGCACGAAATATTCTAGTCGACGGTGCTGGAGTTCTGAAGGTTGCGGACTTCGGTTTATCCCGTTCAGGGGTGTACGTGCACACCCGATCTCGCCCTGTACCTTTAAGATGGCTTGCTCCAGAGGCGATATACAACTCAAAATATTGGAGCGCAAGCGACGTTTGGGCGTTTGCTGTTCTTCTATGGGAGATTGCTACTCTAGGTATTTCGAATCTTTTAAAGCTAATTAATCATGTTGTTCAAATCTCTGAGACAAAGAAATACTGACTAAACATAAAATCAAAATCAAAATAAACTTTATTCAAGTAGGCCTTAATTATTATAGAAACGGATACCTGGCCCCAAGAAGGATTTATTGACTTTGCGGAGTCGGAAACTTGGCGTTATAAGCTTATCCTTACTTCTAGTGCACATACAATGATTATCACTGATTTTATCAAAGTGATCAATGTTACTGTGAATATACATAATATTGTTGTAAATATACTGTGACGCAACCGTGAGTATTCCTACTCACTGTTGCGTCACCATAAAATTGTGTAACAATAATTTACGTGAAATATGTTTAGTTTATAAATATTTTCTATTTTTCTAGGTGGCTTCCCCTATGCCGAATTGAGCAACCGAGAAGTTCCTCAATTCTTGACAGAAGGAGGGCGACTTCCCAAACCGGCGCGAGCTTCGCCGCGTCTCTACCAACTGATGACTGAATGTTGGTCCGAAAACGCCCAAGACCGACCAACGTTTTCCGAAATCGTGGAGAAACTTACAGTCCAACAACAATTATACGTTGATCTCGACTGCGTATTCCCTCCAATAGAGGACAACTTCACCACCCTTAGCGATTACGATTTCACTCAACAGAATGACTTACATGATCGGTGACCTACTTAAAGACTGAATATTATTATTGTTATTATTTCCATTGTTTTAAATATAAAATGTACGTAAGCTGTAATATTGTTTTTGTTTCAAAAACGTATTGTTGTATCACCTTTCACTGTATACAATGTATACTATGTGAATTATGATGTAGTTAAATATACTAATTTATGAAGTTTAATCCATGAATAAAAAACTTTAAATATGTTAATTTTATCCTTAATATTTTCTATTACTATTTTCGTGCAAAGGAATTGTTCAGCAAGGTTTAATAAAATACACTCGACCTCTAACGTAATAAACGTATACTTCACGTAATTTAAAATCAAATTTAGTTTTACAAATACTTATGAATATTATCTTTGAACATTATAAGAGAGAGAGGCTGCTGTATCGTAATGTCAAACCCAGTGCACTAGATCGTCAATAAACATAGCTGTCTGATGGCTTCCTGCTGCTGCCATCGTTGCCCAAAGCTTCACCATCACTTATTTACATCTATTAAATAACGTTGCCATTTTTGTTGCATATTTTTAATTAAAAATAAATTATAAAAATTATAAACTATAAATAAATAATAATAAGTTCTCTCCAGCTTCACTTGCGAATGGTTAAATGAATGCACAATTTCATGAGATTGATTCACATATTGACGACCAGCGCTGAGAGCTGATTAGAATGAAAACTTCCAAATAATTTTGGTGTTTTGAATACTTTTATATTCCAATGGGATAACAATACTACGCAAGATTTCACCTACCGACTTTAACATGGAATTGTAATTAAGCAGCATCCTAATTACGAGCAGTTACTTGAGGAAAACGTGACTGAAAAATCATTAAATTTTATTAGCCAGTGAAGATATTAAATTAGCCGTTTAAGAACGACGTCATAGCATTTCACAGATTTCATTGTTTAAACTAAGCGTGTAATCGTGGCTACTAATAATATCGTGACAATGCTCTTTAGAAGTTCTAAGACCACACAAGTAATTTACTAATTACTAAACTGACGAAATACATAAAGTAGCAAATTACACATTCATCATTGTTGCCTACTTAAAGCAGCTAATGAAATTCTGAAAAGTATTATTTCAATTATATTGTTATACTAAACAAAAATACAGTAATACATGAATGATTTATTTTGTTGTTTTATGGCTGATCGGCAATAAAAGTAAACCTCAATTTCAAAATAAATGTATTCGAAATTATGTTTTACAGTCATGATGGAAATATATTTTGTTAAGTCACGTTTTTGGACTAACAATGTCCACTATAAACATATTGATGATTTCGAATATAAATATTAAAAAGTAAGTTTTTCATTCTGTTCTATTAAATAGCACGTCACTACTGAGTGCTAGATATGTCATATTGCCCATGTACTAGTTTAATGTAGAAGGGATCATGATCGATTCATCCACGGTTTACTACAGTAGTTTTGACGACCTCCGTAGTCGAGTAGTGTGTACACCGGTTTTCATGGATGCGCCATCCCGGATTCGATTCCCGAGACTTTTCTGTGTAGTCTTGGATCTCGGGGTGTTGGGTTTGTGGTACCGTCGTTACTTCCGAGTTCCTGCTTCGATTCCCGGCCGAGTCGATGTAGTTCAGAAAAGTTCATTAGTTTTCTATGTTGTCTCGGGTCTGGGTGTTTATGGTACCGTTGTTACTTCTGATTTTCCATAACACAAGTTCTTTAGCTACTTACATTAGGATAAGATGTATGTGATGTCCAATATAAAAAAAGTCACTGAGAATTACAATGCTCTTTTGTGAGTTTTACAACTGTTTTTGATTATAGTACACCAATGAGGTGAGAAACCATAAGTATAAAACCCCTTACTCGTATAATCAGTAAGAATGGGATATTGAACACAATCAAAAAAATTCATGATATCCTAGACACGAAAATCATAAATTTCCGGAGGTTTTACTAAAAATCTTAATGAATAATCGTAATAACCTTTATTGACCCAACTGAACTTGCGACCAGGGCCTCGAAGTCTCTTAGTCTTGAATGGAAAATATATCATTTTCGTTTTAACTTTACTGTAATTAGTACACATTTTTGTTCTGCTAATAATAGTGATAAGTATTCAAAAATGTACCCGTCTAACACGAGAACTGCTAGCATCCTCTTTGTGGTTGGTAACCATTACATTCTAAGCAACCCAGTAGAACGTTTTTCAACGACCTGATGACAATCCTGACATTTGAATGATTTCTACATCTCCTAATAATTTTAGTAGGTAATTGTAGAAAATGAGATTTATCAGATTATTAATTTTACTCATTTTATTCACTTTTACTCTTATGAATGTATATGAGTGTGTATTCTAAGTAATATTCCATCCCTTGAAACATGATTCTGTAAATACATATCTTGCAAAGCAAAAATAATACTTTATTTTATTATTTATGTGTTAAATTACAGACATGTATAACTTATGCTTGGAATTCGCTCTAATATATATATTAAATTTTGGAATATTGGATGCAAAATGGCCAAATCCCGAAAATGACACATTGGTATTCATTGCCAACCCCGTGGAAGCAGACATGCCAGGTCACTGGATGCCATTGAGCGTAGTGAAAATTATCTTACAAGGATCCACTGAAATTGCAATAAAAAAATTAGCTCATATTGAAACTGATACAACAAGAATGACGACTACAGCAAGAATGACGACCACAGAATCAACAACAACGACCACAACAACAACAGCACCACCAGAAACTCCATCCACACAGACAGCGACTGTCGTAACAACAGAGGATGAGGTACCTACAACAACGACTCCTACGACAATTACTACAACTCTGCCATCATCACCAGCGCAGCCTCCAGAAACAGAAACGACACCTACTACAACAACTACGACACCGACAACAACTACTACTGAAGCAACAACTACGACACCAACGACAACAACGACCCCGACGACGACAACAACGCCGACGACGACGACGACACCGACAACCACAACGCAACGAGGCCCCAAACGAGGCAAAAACCCAGTAGACCATCACGAAAACATGAATAATAAATAAACATATATCTTATTTTGGATGCTTATTTTATAACATTTTTTGATCGTTTTAAAATAAATTAAATAGTAAATGTATATTAATACCAACTTCAAATAGTATTAAATTTATATATTTTAAATAAGCTACACGTGCAATAGGTAAGCGCCTTAATAAAAGTCATGAGCATAAACTATATATAGTAATCGAGACGAAAATTTATTAGGCGCTTTGAAATGGTTTATTGTTGTTTTTCATACTTAAGTTTATTTGTAAATAAATATCAATACTGATGTACAGTCAGAGTAAAAAAAAACCTTCGTCAGTTTTCAAATTAATTCCTTTATCAAGTCTTAAACTCTTAGTACCTTTCGAATTTAAACATCAAATCTTGCGACGCAATATGTCAATATCTATCGGTAAAGCAGATTATCACTCAAATTGAGTACACAAATATAGATCTTAAGGTGACGAACCTTTTCTTTCTCCGACTGTACATCAGTATTGATATTTATTTACAAATAAACTTAAGTATGAAAGAAGAATCTATTTTTATACCAATTTTGGTGTAATGAGAAATAAGCAATCGATCTTAGGTACGATAGCCATCGATTTATTTCATTCAAAATATCAAATGGATAAAAGATTACAATAAAAGACATCCTGATGTGGCCCGCTTGCTTTGCTATACGATATTCAAATTACTGTATTTTTAAATGAATTAAAACTTACATTGCATTGAGTATAAGATAAGAGTTAAATTATAATGAAAGAGACTAAAGAAACATACTTTCATACTCTATAAGAAATCAGAATTGAAACCTTCATGCAGAATTTTGGTCACACTGACTAATCCGTTAGAATAGACTAACGCGACCCGCGTTTAGAGATCATCGTTTGATGGAATTTAAGAACAAAATTTTTCTCTTTCCGTACGATCGAGGATATATCACACAACTGCAACTTTACCTTACCCTCGGAAATATCAACGTCTTATTTCTGGTCTGCTACTAAGAATTACCAGTAAATGTTAATTTTTATTTATTTATTTGAATTTTGGGGCCAATGTTAAAAATCATATACAGTATTTATTTCTCAAAAGAGTTTACTGTTGGATCTAGTGATGTAGTACACCTGTCACATTTAATTATAAATAGCATGTGAGTATAAAACTGAAAATGCTATAAACTAATCTAGGATATTCTAAAACCACACAGAGGATGTACTAATTACTAAACTAAGAATAAACACAAGAATGGCAAACAGTAAATTAACTAATAGTTAATCTTAACTACCTCATTAAATATCTAATGAAATTCTCAAAAGTATTATTGAGATTATAGTGATTAAACAAAACAAAAATATAATAATAGAGAATTCATTTGTTTTGTTTTTTTTATTACCGATCGACAGTAAAAGTAACGCTCAATTTCAAATTCAATGAAAGCTGTATTAAATATTCGAGAATCATGATTGAAATTATTTTTACATCAAGCATTTCAGACTAACAATGTCGAATATAAATATATCGACGATTTCGAGTCTTAAAACTAAAAAGTGAGTTTATTTTATAGTCCTTTTTATAATCAATAACACATAGCTACTGATAGTTCAATATAGCATATGTAGTGGTTGGATGAAGTGGTCTGATTTTGGACCATTACCATTCTCAAGAGAGCCATAATAAAGTATCCAAGGATAGATAAAATTATAAATATCATAACTGTTGCGTTATACAGCGCACGCAACGAAAGCTCTCAAAAGGAAAAGAGTCCCCTATGTTTGCAAAATTTTTCATTGACTGATGGCTTCTATTGGTCGAACCGACATGGTATGTAGCTTATGCCAGCCAACCCTTCTCGGTAAATGGTAAAATGATAGAAATCTCTCAAGTATTGTTATTCAATTTGATAAAAATATCCAACTGAATAACAATACTTAAGATGATGCTTTAAATCAATCGAACAAACTCAACAGCGTTATCAAATAATAATAGTATATATTTATTCAGAGACATAAGAATTAACAACATTAAATGCTTAAATATATATATACAAATATGAACTAAAACTAGTTACTGTATAAATCTTGACCGCGTGGAATGGTGGCAAGAATGCTAGCAGCATTTCCCCGTTGAATCGCAATTTAAATTAGTATAGATGATATAAAAACAAAGACATTTTACCCATTAATTACCCTTGTTATTATTATTATCTTTATATTTTCAGAATTTTACTCTTTATCTGTTAAAAATCCTTAAGTGACATGTATAAGATATGTTTGGAAATTATTGTAGTAATTATTTTCAAATTTGGAATATCGGATGCAAAATGGCCAGATCCCGAAAAGGACACATTGGTATTCATCGCCAATCCCGTGGAAGCAGATATGCCGGGTCACTGGATACCATTGAGCATAGTAAAGATTATGTTAGAAGGATCCACGAAAAGTGCTATAAAAAAATTAGTCCATTTCGAAACGATATTACCAAGAACTACAGTAAAAATGACGACAACAGAAGCACCAACCACGACCACCACAACAACACCAACAACGACGACGACGACAACAGAAACACCATCCACGCCAACGACGACAGTCATAACAACAGTGAGTGAGGTTCCTACGACTACTTCTACGACAAGTACTACAACAACAACGACAACTCCACCACCACCACCAGCGCAGTCTCCAGATACAGAAACGACACCTACTACAACAACAACGACGCCGGCAACAACTACTACTGAAGCATTAATTACGACACCAACGACAACAACGACCCCGACGACGACAACAACACCGACGACGACGACTCCGACGACGACAACGACACCAACGACGACGACGACACCGACGACGACAACGACCCCGACAACAACGACTCCAACAACGACGACAACGACCCCGACAACAACGACGACTCCTACAACAACCACGACACCGACAACCACAACTAAAGCAGGACCAAAGCGAGGCAAACCAGTGACAGACGCTCACGAAAATAGAAATAATTAGATACGGAATAAAAATAATTCTTCGTTTTGTCTACAAATAATTTTATACCGATCACAAGTTATCAAATAAAAATAAATAAATATTTTATAGTAATAATCTTTAAATACAACTTACAAGGAGCGTAATAATACATTTATAAAATTCTGTTCCCATATAATAAATATTGCGCACGTGTAAAAATGATAATCATTTTAATAAAAAAAAATTTGCAGATTGATGCTAACTTTTTAAGCTCATCGATAAAAAATCGTTTTCGCAACAAAATTGAGAACCGTAATTATGAAGAGCAACAGCATACTCATAATTTAGCGGTAGGTCAGTTTTTGTCATCCTTTTTTAGGGCAATATATTCATTATTTTATATGAACATGATTTAGATATAAACCTATATTACTACACAACTTAGATGTAGCATTGCCAAATTCAATAAAACCTATTACTGCCGATTTATACAACCAATAGAAATATATCCCTATCGCGCCATTCGACGCTATTCGTCTCTATATAGATTCTCGCGTCAGTTCAACCCGAGAAAGCAGGTGCATGTAAATCGACGTTACAAGTTGACGAATATATTAGGTCATATGATATTACAAGTTCTTACGTTTGTGTAAAGATTATATTCAATTAAGAAATAAACATTGATCATTTGGGATAGCGTACTTAATTCGGATGTGATCGTGATCGAATTATGCCGATCCTACATCTAAATTGTATCGTACTATACCTTTGGGCAATGAGAAATCGCTTTAAGGTGTTTGAATAGATACGATTGCGAAATGTTATGCACAAAAATCTATGACCTTAAATTTCAATTCGCGTTTCAAAATGTCACTTTATCGCAAACGAAACACTACCAAAAAAAAAGCAGGGCGGCATTACCAAAAAATAATCAAAATTGAATCGGAAAGAAATCTTTTCCGTTTTGCTTGGTCAAAGCCTTAAGTTTAAGCAATACCTAGATATCCTTTCAACAATTATATGCAAGAGGTATTCTCAAAAGCGATTCATATTTCTTAAATAAATATTCACACTGTATTAGCAAAAGTATAATTAATATTCATTAATTCAATATGTATTGAATTTAAATGGCGCCAAACAGGATTCTCGTTCCACCTTGATTAAAAGCTGGAACGGCTGGCGTTTGTGGTTCCTTTATCTGGGAAGGGTATAATTTATGTTCGCCGACCAGCTCTCTTTAGTTTCTTTTTAATCATCACATTTGTTTGTTTTATTCATTGAGTTTTTGTAAAAAAAGGAAGCTGCGTATTCAATATGAGAGCCGAGATGGCCCAGTCTTTAGAACGCGTGCCTCTTAACCGATGATTGCCGGTTCAAACCCAGGCAAGCACCGTTGAATATTCATGTGCTTTGCATTTGTGTTACATGTAATTCATTTCGTGCTTGGCGGTAAAGAAAAACATCGTGAGGTAACCTGCATGTGCCTAATCTCATAGAATTCGTCAGTTAAACAGCGGAAAGGAAAGTTAATGTAGCACTTATTTTTATATGAATTTTACTAGAACTTAAATTACCGAATTTCAACAAAAGCAAATAGATTATTGTTTCGTTAACGCTTCATAAATATCATAAGAAATATTTTACATCGTCACTCACGAATTTCATTAAAATATAATCCATTTGAATTAACTATTAATTTGCAAATGATTGGAAATTTGTATTAGCATTATTTAAGAATCTGAATTGAAACTACGTTTTCGTGTTTTTTGACGAATGTTCATGTATTGATGTGTGTGTGTGTTTGTGTGTGTGTGTGTTTTTGTGTGTGTGTGTGTGTTTGAGTGTGTGTGTGTGTGTATGTGTGTGTGTGACTACTACCCATGCAATATCCACAGAACTACTGTGAAAACCTCTTTTTACCTACCTCAAAATACTCTCCATAATATGTAAGACCCGTTCCGATGCGGCTCTTCTGATTAGTAGAAGTGCAACTTTGGTACTTTGATGCAGCGGACCAAGATCAGTTTCACATCGATCAATAAATAAATAAAGACTCATTAATACCAAATCACTTTTGATCCGATTAGTCTGTTAGAATGTTGATTTGACAATATCATTAAAAATTACTGAAATTGTTTGTGTTTAAATCACATTGGGCTAGGTTAGTTAGTTTACATAGACGTAGACATAGACTGGCAGTGTTTGAAGGAGGTCTTTGTGGAAATACTCTGATAAAATAATTAAGTATATGGTGAAATTACTTGTTTAATATGATAATTAACTGAATAATAAAACTTTGCTATGGTAGTAAACAGTGGCGGATTTACCAATAGGCTAAGTAGGCTGGAGCCTAGGGCGGCAGATTTAGAGGGGCGGCAAATTTAGCCCAAATTTGTTGTTATCTTACAGAAATTTAAAAAAAACTTGTAATTATATGTATACACTATACACATATTACGTCCGTAATCCGTATACTCGTCACACATATCGGGTTGGAAAAATAATCTAATAACTGACAGAAATATCACCTAGTTTATAATCATACTAATAACGGGAAATAATCGATGTAATGAGGACGATAGAACACAAATCGAAATAGAATAAAATTGAATAGACTATTAGCCTACTAGAGGTAGATTTGTAAATCCGCCACTGGTAGTAAAACTGCGGTATCATTCGTTCTTAAGAATTTATAGGTAGGATTCATTCAAAAACGATAGGCTACGCATAAAAATAACGATTAATTAAAACTGCGAGTCGTTTCGAAGAACTCGTTATTTTGTGACACATCGGAACGACAAAATGGGACACAACATTTAAAAACAGAAGCAACATTATTGATAAAATCTGTAATTAGTTTGAAGTTTTTAAGTGAGTTATTTTTACAAATTATTCCAATTAATAATTAATTTAAAGGACACAGTAGTAATTTACTATAAAAATATACATTTTACTCGACTTTAAGGTTTAAGGTCAATATTTATAAATAGATAAGTTTAACACGTTCAATGCGGAACGAGGTCTAATACGGCTGGTATAATTATATCTGCCTTGCGGTGCGGCTAAGAAAAACATCGAATTGCAGAGGTCGTAACATCTGTTTGATAAATTGACAAATATATAGATAATGTTGTGGTGTACCTGCTTTGCCTCGTACCGATATTATGATAGTTTTCATACGGGGTCTTAAACGCCCCGTACGGCAGGAAGTAAAAAAAAATGTTAATGGCTAAACATTTTAAATATGTATAATTATTGATTTACAATTTATTTATTGATCAAATAACATTGATTTCAAATTGCCGAAATTTTATGTGATCTGCTTTAATTATTAGCCGTGAGATAAGTATGCTCAAGTAATTTAATTGCAACAGATTGTTCCAGATTCACTTAGATACGTTTATCGGGAACTATTCGACATGTATCGACATGTACATGTATTATCACGGAGCGGAAACGTCAAAACAAGTCAGCCAATCACCGACGTCATTCCTCGATAAATAACTTAAGTTTAACTGGAACAGTTGATAATAATAAGTTATTATTAGCAAAAAGAAGTTAAATTGTCTCCGTCTAAATGACATTGTCTTGGATTAGATTTGACAGTCCCCCAGGAAGGTATATTAGGGGAGGATCTACCCCGGGGACTTTATATAAAAAAATTAGTACCTATTTAAAGTAATTAATAGCTAATCGAGACTCAAGAATTCAGTAATGATAATTATACAGCTACATATATCTGTTTTAAGCCTTACTGAAGTAGTGGTAGGGCTTTGTGCTATTCGTTGTGGATAGCTAACAGGCACTCATCGTATATTCTGACAGCCAAACAGCTAAACTTCGTATTACTGTAATCCGGATTGAAGGGTGAGTAAAAGAGTGTAACTACAGGCAATTGGTGACGTAAGGAAGTGCTATTATTTCTAACAGTATCCACGTCTATAAGCCGTGGTCACTTGTCAGATGGCCCACACGGTGGTCCGACTACCTATTGCATTAAAAAATTAAAATACTCATTAAGAAGCCGTTCGTCATCACAGGACACAATGCAACATGTCTAGACATGCACTTAAAACAAAAGTAAGTTATCAATAAAACGCTGTTAACTACAATAGAACCAAACCGGACAGACAGCGCCACCCATAAAACATAAATCCCGACATATTGTTTACTCTGCGGCCTTTTCTACCCTTATCTGATCCCTGATAAGCAACCTGTTGAGTCAGACCCCGTATCGTGTAGGGCTACTAAAACACCGAGCAGTATCCTTAACAGTGAACAGTTTCACACAGCGTTTTTGAGAGTACTGCTCTCAATCAAATTTATCTTAAGCTTCGAAAATCACTTTTCTTTCTTTTTAGAGTAACAATATATTATTTATGTGTGTTCAATTTACAATTATGAAATTATACAATTTTGATGGGTATATGTATTAATATAATAATTAATGGTATCCAAACTTCTATCACCCAAAGGCACTGATCCATTGCTTGGTTATCTCCAGACCTCTGGGATACTTCAGATTATGTATAAATTGTTAGGTTTAGTTAGGTAACTTTAAAGCTATATAGATTCAAATAATAATAACTAAAATAACTAAAATCATAATAAACTAAATATTTGATAAACTTATTGATATATTACGTAGAATGTTTTATAAACAATTTCACAATATCATTTGGTAGAATTTTAAAGACACTTTTGTTAAATTCAGTATTAAATATTATCACAAGTAAGAATAATAAATAACATCTAAATATTCGACAGTATCGCGCGTTTCGTGACTTAACGCCGACAGAGTCTTCTCAGAATAATCTTCCATGTAATTAAGCTTCGAAATTGGCTTTTAAAACAAGCCATTGTTTTATTTGTTTAAAGATTTCTTGCAATAGACAGTCTTTTGTATTTTACTAGTGAAGTAGTCTTTAATATATTAATCCGAAATACTTTATAAATGATCTAGTTTGTCATACTTTAGGCGCCATAATATGTATAAATATAGAAAAAAAAGTACAATTATTAACACTCTTTACAAAGGTAAATAAAATACATTGTTTATATTACTTAATGTTACACAAGCTTCATCCATCCAATCAACGACTTGAATGTTTATAAATTCTATAGGAATACCTAAAAAAATCTACTTCAAACAATTTTAAAACGAAACTAAAAATTCCTCAAATAACTAATTCGAACGAAACAAAACTCATTCGTAAGCAATTAACAAAAACTTAAGTCGATTTTAAAGAATGCAATCAATCGAAAAAGTTTACGTATTCTGGATGCTTAGTAACTGAGAAGGAGTCATTATACATCATTATACCGTAGGGTGACCATGTGTACTATAACAATTTCAGTGTTGCCATTTGTTAAGCAGAGAATAAAATATAGCTCAGATGGCCCAGTAGTTAGAACGCATGCATCTTAACCGAATGTTCATGTGCTTAATTTGTATTTATTATTCATCTCGTGCTCGGTGGTGAAGGAAAACATCGTAAGGAAACTTATATGTGTCTAATTTCATAAATATACGCAGAGTTTTAATTATTTGATTATTAAGCAAACTAGCAAATGTATCTCCTAATGATAGTTGATCACCATAGTCTATAGACTTGATACTGTGCAAATATTATCCATTGCTTATATCGCCAATGAACCACCAAATTCAGGAACTGATACTATGTATGTCCCTTGTGCTTATCAGTGCTAACCATACCTGGCTACGCCTACGCTTAAATAGATCTTTTTAATTTATCAAGATTTGGTCCATAAGATTTAATTATCTTTATAAGTTATAGCTGATAAATTGTAATAAGACATTATTTTGACCGATAAAAAGTTCGTACATTGATCCAGAATAAAAAATTAACTAACTTTATGATTATTAAAATAATATCAAACAGAGAGACTCGATTAGCATAAGTAAATAAAAAAAAATCAAACAAAAAGAAACTATACCCTCATTAATACATCGAAAGAACTAAACTTTTAATTTATATTAATTAACTCCCAAACATTTATTTCGGATTTAGCTATGAATATTAATATTCCATTTTGAATATAACATAAAATGTTTAATAAAATTAATTATAACTTTAAATATTTACGTTTCATGTTATAGTAGTATACAAGCAAATAAACAAACACACTTTAGAATTTATAAACATTATTAATGACGGTAATACTAATATACGGTCTTTGTCATTTTATGTTCCCGAAAAAAAAAAACTGAAGACGATTCTAATTCGAATATGAAAAACGATGAAATAAACATATCATATTTTTTCATTTTCATCCTGGACACCCTTGTCCTTGTACGGCTATGCCTTGGACTATTGGACGCAGGACGCATTCCTGTAACAAAGGCTTCGTGAGATGGATGCCTTTGTTTTTTCTGTGCTCTCTCCGCTTACGTTAAGCTTCAGTTAGCGTTTTCGAATTTCGAATGATATGTTCGATTGTCCAATTTAGCATTTTTATAGCCATTCTTTGTTTTTCTTTATCCAACCAGTTCCTTTTATAACTATAATAATATAGATACTCCTATAAAAAACAAAATACTCTCTCTATTAATATATTGTTATGGATGATTAAAAACAATGTTTTCCTCTTAAATTAATTCATTAATAAGAGTAAATTAGAAATGTTATTTAAAATAACACACTTTTTTTTTTAAATATTTGTGTGGATAATACTTCAAAAATTAGTCAGCGCTTTAAACTCGTATTAATAATAAAGAAGCAAAGGTGGTCATAGAACTGTTAGACAGAGTCATTGTATAGAAAGTAGCAACAAAAACAACAGAATGCAAGCCGCGTGGCCGCGCACAAAATGCCTGGCGCTTCACCAATTCTTAATTCCACTCAAAATCCATACAAACAAAATACGACTTTATACAATCAAGATAGAGCTCAAAACAAAAAAGGTAAAAATTATTACCGTGCATCGTCTAGTATGAATAAAGTGTTGACAAAATTTCCGAAAATATCGATAGATTATTTTGAACATTAATTATTTAGTAAATTTAAAGTTTAGGCTCAGTATTTTATAAAACATAATATGTAGCTGCAATAGTTATATTTTTTGTGTTTACATAATATGTTTGAATAAATTTAAAATACTTAAAATGACAGTTTTGTATTTTAGAATATTTACTTAATTCCGTATGGATTTTTCGTAAATTAAAGGTAAATTAGGGCACAAATCATGAGTAATATATTTATAGGAACGTTGATCTTCATAATAAAAATTAATAATATATTTGTATATCGATAATCGATATATCGGTGTCGACTAAACTACTTTTCCGTGCAATTCTCTTGCTCGCTCTTCTTCACGCTTGTTTCTTTCACACACGCATGACGCACCCGGCACCCGGCACCCGCCGCATGGCGCACGCCGGCTGCCGGCACTCGGCAGCCATTAGTTGAGTTCCGACCGCGTTTCAGTACGTATGTGTCGTTTAATTCACAAATACAATGAACGCGTGTTTACATTTTGCATAAAAATATACGTGCAATAATTTGGAAAATTAACAACAACAGCGTATTGGAAACAATTTAGTATATAAGTGTTTAATAATTAAACTGTGTTTACGTTGAAAGGATACAATTAATCAAGTGATATAAATTTGTGATGACTGATGAAGAACAGAAAAAAACTCGTTTGATATTTCGGTAATGGTGATTTTTATGCGTTACTGTTTGTGGCAATAGATTTTAATTGACAAAGCAATGGCCGTAGTTAATTTTAGCGTGTGCTTGGTGCTCATTCTATACCACCTCTCGTCGGCGCTTAGTGACGAATCTTCCTCGGAATCATCAGATCTCGGATTAACTGGTGAGTGAATTTGATGACAAATAATAATAGACTAACATGAAACTAACCTTAAGCTACGTTATTTTTAAGTTTATTGCTGTGTATGTCAAATTTTAAAGTGATTCTTAACACATCTTATTGTTGGTACAAGTATTAGATAATAAGCTTATTATTATAGTTTATTCTATATCATCTGTAATAACTTATTTACACGAATTAACAATAAATGTTTTTATTTAATAAGATTCAATTAAGTACATTTGATTTTGAATGAGTTCTGAGACTTACATATTAAGGATTATTTTGTACAATGTCTATCTATTTAGTTCAAGTCCACAAATTCACAATAGGTACCTAATTTTTATATGAAGTACATACTCTATAGTGGAATTCTGTATCCGACGGTAACGTTGATTCTTGTCTTTTTTTTACTTATTCTATTAGCATACTGTTGTTGTCAATTGTCAATTGAAACGTATTCACTATTCATTAGCTATATTGTTTCCATTAGTTATGTAAATTATTTAAAAAAAAAACCGTGTATTTCCACGCACATGATCTCACACGCTTCAACTACCCATCTTATTGAATCACAAAAATATTTAATCTATAATTTGCTTTGAAAAACTGGTGTTACTACAAATATTTATTTAATTGCTTCCCTATTTGAATGATCTCTAAATCACATCCAATATAAATTATAATTCCATCAGTATTCTTAATTCAAATACCTATTTTGTATATGGCGATTTTTATTACTTTTTAAGCAATATTTTATGCACAGAGCATTCCTAATAAGGCCTAAATATTGATTACACATAAATCTATTTAAACTTATAATAAATATTTGCATAAATTTAAAAACAAACAGACGGAATTGTAAACGGGAACTAGTTTGTAATTAAAAAAAAACAATCGCATAAATTACGATAAACTTCAAATCGAGTGTTAAAAAGTTACTAGGGTCACATATTATCGCAGGAGGTCAGTCAAATCTTGTCTTGGCTACCAAATCGTCGACACTAATGGCTTTATTTTCGGTATATATTTTTATAATCTATATTATGATTCTGATGAGTTTGTATAATTGAACGCGACCTAGCTGTGATTGATTTTTTTTACATAGTCCGTTTAGTGAGGGATATTTGATTATGTAACATTACGCTAAGATCCTATAGACCGATATAGTGGCTTAGCGGTAGCCGTGTATCGATGATTTTTTTAAGATTAAAGCTTAAGGTTATAACCGCAAAGGATAGCTTGTATTACAGATAGAATTTATATAATAAAGCCATAAAGAAACTTAGGCATATATAACAGGAAAAATTCGTCGGTAGACACTCACTGCCATGTATCTATGCATATAGTAATATTGGAGTGCCTATTTGTAATATTAAAATAGCCGCTTTTTACTAAATGCATAATGTACTATACCAAACTTACCAAACTATTATTTGGCATTTTTTTGTCTTATCTGTTTTTTCCGGCTCTGGAACGGCTAGAACGATTTTGACGGGACTTTCACTGGCTGATTATGTAATAAGGAGCAACTAAAGCAAAGACAATAACTTTTTCTAAAATTATAAATATTAAATAAATCATTGGCAGAGCTAGCATACTAAATTACACATAGAAAATAGGCGAACTGGTAAATAGGTGGCTTAATGGTAAGATCATCATTACCACAACAGCACTCAGTATTGCTGTTTGACGGTAGTAGAACTTGTTGTTCTAACAAATTTCACAATCAATATGAAACTCTCTCATTCGGAAATCAAAGGCTAGGCTAGCTTCAGTTAATTAAGTACTAGCTTCAGGTAATTAATTATAAACATGTCTTTAGTTAATTCTATATAGTTGCAAGTGTGAAAGTTATTCTCAATCGCGTTAACGTAATATATCTTAACAAGTATCGTCATGTTTTCGGTTATCGATCGCGTGACGTCACCAAACCGATAATGTAGGTATCGAAGCGATCTGATAACAGCCAGACTTGGCGCCGTACCTCGTCAATACACCTTTTCTATTCTTAAACGTTTCAAACTATTTTCAACAATACGCAATGGTAATTGAGATTATAATCGCACGTACAATAAATACAATTGGTTTTGCGGTATCAGTGAAATTGGCATTCCGGTATGTTTATCAGATGAAATTTATTATCTTAGCATTAAGTTGTGAAGATCTATCACCCCGTTTTTGATCGAACTGAAGTAATCTATATTCCATAATAACATAATTGCTTCATTCCAAGGATTTGTCCTGTGAAAGATTATTAGAATCGATAAGATTAAAATGTCAACGACCTCATCAGTCAGATGACAATATCGACTATTGAAAATGAATAATAATAAATATCAATTAAATTATAAGTTATCTGATAATGACTAATATTCAATACCTACGTTACGTTTTGAGTTTCAGGAACATAAACTACGAACAATAGAAGTCAATGTGAATAAATTAACCTTAGACCTTTATTATTTCATAATCCCATTAAATCATAAAATTAACTTGGTGGAAGGACCTTGTATTTCCCTGGTTTAGAGAGTTAGAGTTTAGTTTGTAACCAGTGTTATTTCGAACAAACAAATAGGAGATCATAGTTTCCAGACCAACGGAAAAACTTGTTACTTCACAATAATGGTATTAGCACTATTTTTATTTTTAAAGTTTTGTATTACTATTTACTACAAAACACAGTATGAATACTTTTACTTAGCAGATATTATTTATTACATGTATTATTTGATTTTTTTTACAAGTGTACTACTTGTAAAAAAATCAAAACATCGATGAGCTAACTTTTTTTTATATTCTTACAACATTAGAAATATAACAGCATTAAAGTATATTCAAACATAAACTACTAAGCTAAAAAACAAAAGCAGCTATCCCGAATCTACGAATCTATTACCATAGAATAAGATAAATATAACCACAAAATAACATCGTCATGTATATAATAACCAAAAATAGTATTAATAACTTAGGAATAAAGTACATAATTGCTTGTACTTAAAGTTTAAACTAAAGTAACATGTGGGCGACACGCGCGGAGACAGGCGCCAGTGACGTCATGGGACTCCTCCAATGAATTCCCCATTCCTGCTTCGATCATAAAATTTATTCCCAACTGTAATGTTACCCGTAAACGAGCACCCAAGTCAGTTAGCATAAAATAAATTTTAAGTAAGCTTTCAGCTTCAAATATTATACACAATCCTAACTTATATTTATTTTATTATAAGTTATGTATGACAAATTTCATAGAAATTCTGTCACATGTGTATTCCACCAACCCGCATTGGAACAGCGTGGTGGAATATGTACCAAACCTTCTCCTCAAAGGGAGAGGAGGCCTTTAGCCCAGCAGTGGGAATTTGCAGGCTGTTGTTGTTGTATGTATCTAAGATATAATATATATCTATTACTGCAATTAACGTAAACATTAACTTGCTATGTGATGAAATTGGTATACGAAAATGCAGACGTATTATATTAAACATATGTAACATATCTTTTAAATTATGACATATAATTAAAACATACGTGAAATGTTTGAATTTAACGTTAAAACACACGTAATGTATGAAAATTGTAAGACGGGTGTAATAAATCATTTCACGATGAACATTGCGCCCGCGCATATACGCGTTCACGCAAATTAAGTTGTTCATGATTTATTGGCACGCATCCTCACGGGCACGGTTTGATATTTTATTTATTTACTTTAATACAATGTTTGGTATTAAAATGTATTACATGTAAGTACCTACTTTGTTCCTTTAAAATTTTCTTATTTCACTTAACTTCATTTTGAAAGTTATTTTATCAATTATGAACTACCACAATTATCAGCTTTATTATATTTTATGAGTCAGAAGTGTATCATATTCACACGTTAAATAAGTTGCATAATATGTCGCACTCAAAAAAGGTTTTATGCTGTTACGTTTGGTAGCAAAGGCTCAGTGTAGATTTCACTACCAGAAATCAATTTTCTTGATCTATTTCTATAACACCTAACCTTATCAGAAAGTGGGACAACAGTACGTGTGTTCAAGTTATTTAATGTGACAAGCAAGGCTTGCGCTAACGATATCTGCTTTCACTACAATAAACTATTTAATTTAGCACACTAAAAATATATCCAAACTATATACCTCGTTTATCTTGTAACTTGTTATGAGGCGGCATATTTAAATTGACCGTGTAAATCTATGGATGAATTTTGATTAATCAACGGAAATAAAAGGTAAGGAAACTATGCAAAACACTTATTACATACGACCCTTTGTATATCAATATAGCTGCTGATGATTTCACACATTACAGGCATTTTAAAAAGAAAAACAACGCCACGTTTTGGCAAACGTGAGTTATTCGTTAAATACTTTCATTGAACTCATTAACATTCGTGGAATAATTTGAAGATGTTTCATTGTGAAGTTTCTCAGTAGAACATTCCACCGAAATGCTTTGTTTAGCGTGACGCATCAGATCTAGTCCAGTGATTCGGTAAAGCAAACGTAAGGCTTGGAAAGTAAGACTACTCAAGTTTATTTATTTTCAAGTAGTTTTATATTTCATAGAACATATATTCTTATAATATCGTTCGTCTAAAATTGTCCAACTTCGAAATGAATCTATTTCATTGTCTGTTATGAAAATTATCATTCAATAATTATTGTGTAGAAATTATTTACAAGTTATCACTAAGTTGTGGTTCTTATGACACGCTTTATAAAAAGATACTCATATTCAATAGAAAGACAAAATTGAGTGGATATACTTCTCCTAGAATACTAACACAACTATAAAAAGTTAGCCAATATTTTAGACTAAATAATTAACTTTGTAATTTTGTCCTGTAGAGCTGGCGAGTCCCCCGCAATGATGATTAAAGTATAAATCTAATCATTCGATCGCATGATAACGAGTAATAAACTTAGATAAGGGAAAGTGGCTTTCACGCAATACGAATAACTCACGATTACTGTCTCCGTTTTTTTCTATGATATTTCTGCTATAAAATTTATTTCCGTAATTATCAATAACAGTCCGTGAAGGTTTCACTAGTGACTAGTGAATAAAAGTTACATTACCTTATAAAGTTAAGGATAATATAAACTGAGGACTAGATTATTTTTCAGAATCTCTAATTGAATTCACTTAAACCGATAGCCGATTAAAATTGCCAACTCAAATAAGGCAATAACTAAATTACGATTAAATTTAAATTTCTTTCGTTGTTTTATAACATTAAGCTTAAAAAATTACAATAAATTCATCACAGACCTTATGAGGCTCAGCATATTAAACAAAATGTACTAACCATACACAAATGAAAAAAAAAACATATTTTTTATTTCGCCTTCAAGCAATATGCTCATATCAGTTTAGAAATCTTGAAACAATAATCACAGATAAGGATGGACTTAATCTCAATCGAGAAGTGAAAAGAAATTCCAAGCGAGCTTATTTATAAGTATATAATAGTGTTACCATTGTTAAATATTCCCACGTGTCACTTATAACGCAAATGAAAGTTGACTCACCCATATTTTATATCAACTTAAAATACTCATGTTCATTTAAAAATTATTTATAAACAAAGCCCTCTCTGATTCGTCACCCCAAATTTTGGGAACCACAACCGTAGTCTTAACAAATTGAAGGGGACTCTTAACGGTTGTCTGGCGCCAAATTGTTAGACCTGGCGCCAAAAATCCTGAACAGGTCGCTGTTTTTAATAATATTAGACCTTATTTGTTTGAATTAAAGTCCAATTTTATTTAACTATTACAAAATGGAAGACGAGGGGATAACGAAATGTGGCGGCGTGATGTCGATGCATTTTTAATGGGTGGGCAAATTGAGTCAAAGGCAGGTGTCCTGCATTTGACTTATGCTTTAATTCGTGGTAATTATATCAAGATCATGTGACTTGTTAAATTCTACATTAGTTAATTAGTGAGATTCTGTTGTTATGTTTTTCGATCGCATTATGATCTGCCACTGAAGCTCATTAAGCATCTCAGTAAAGAACAATGGAATGCCGATACATATCAGCACTCGTACCCTTTTACTCTCATTAACAATAGCTACATCATTAACTTAATAAAGGCCGGTTTATGCAAACTCGTTTTTAATACTGATTAATTTTAAAATAACATATAAACGGATACATGATACTCAAACAAGGGAGTCAGTGTATCGTTGCAGACGACAGTTGCACCTAGCTTCCGGTAATAGCCGGAAAAGCGGCGCCATAGGCGCCTGCGCCGGCAATCTGCGGTCTGCTGGCATTCACGCTTCAACCGCGAAACAGGTCGGACGTAACGCGCCGTTGCGCTTACAATTAATAACCCACGCAAAATAATTACTCACGCCATAACGTTTAGAAAACGCTACAATGACTTCATGAGTGGCGTAAAAGCTATTTATTCATGTAATTAAAGTGAAACGTTCACATATTAAGTGATTTGAAATTAAAACATTAAATTTACGCTACAATAACTTCTTAGACACTTCACTATATAATTAATTTAATTGCTCGAGATATGAATAATCTTATTGTATATCCAAACCGCACACTGTAAACATTTTAAACTATTAATATCTCATACAATATTGTATATAATACGTAATATTTCCCACCGTGTAGTCTAATACAATTAGTTATATATTGTATACTTGGCAACATCATTTCACTTCAAATTCCTCACGTACATAGTTATATGCAAAGGTTTCCACAGTACATAGGGCTTGCAAATAGAGCATTAATCCAACTCACGCTTCGCAATGCACTTGCAAATAGTCGATATGTATGCGAAGTGCGACTTAGCTTGTCGAAGGTGACTCGAACTTGAGGCGCTACACTGCTGTCGAATACCTACTGCACATCCTCTGTATTCCAACAATTTAATGTGTACACAGCTTTAATAACAAAATATTCTGGATATTTCAGATCACAACTTAAGATTGTACAAAACGGAATTCATTTATGTTCATTGTGGTATTAAATCTCAACACAATATGTAAACAAAAAAGGAACGCTATAATCTTAGGAAATATTTTCATACAATAAAAAACACAAACTTTGAAGTCTGTATAATACAACTATTATTTCACTGTGATACATTGTAAAGATAAACACAAAGTATGAATGAAATTTCATTACTCTTAACATAGAATCGTTGGTTTTTCACGATCGTGTGGGCGATGTTATGAATAAAACGTTTTTACATTATAAATATGTATTTGCAAACGAGCTTCATAGTCGAGAATATTAAATAAAGACATACATTCATTCATAGAACAAGAAATTATTGAATCGTTTATGAAACGTGCAAAAAGAAACAACGATACTGCAGTTGAGTTGATCTTAAATCATAAATTATGTATTAAGATAAATTGATTACTAAGTGAGGAAAAAAACTAAACAATGAGAAATGAATATTACGAATGAACTATTTTTAAATTAAGAACAGCTTTGTTTTTTTTATTCACCAATTATTATGTAGCGGTTAAAATATTTGCTCTTTTTTTAATTGGAGCTAATAATAAAACCTTTTTACAATTTAAAAAAAAATTAATATTCAAGTATTAGTTGTCTGTTAAAGTATTCATAGCAACAGATAAAACTATTCGCTTTAATTTGCTTAGCGATAAAACTATAGTCATCGATTTAAACAAACATGCCCATCGACAAGTTCGTGACTAAAATTAATTGTATTCTCGTATTGACACACTGAAGTTTGAATGAAGATGAGTTACAAGCATCAAATATTCTAGTCCAAAAACTAGTATTTCGCTTATATTTTTGGATTCTTATGACAAAGATAATATCATAACAATCCAAAAATATTTCAGTCACATTATATCGAATATCCTTCTTTTTAAAAGGTCTTAATCCAGCTGTGGGATATGACCAAGTTGGAATTCTACTTACAAAGCACCTTTACTAAAATAAGTTCAAAATATTAGTTACAAAGTTCTCCTCGATGGAGTACAGGTTTCAGGTCGATAGCATCACGTCTAGCTTGACGACTGTTTTTGTTCACATATAGGAAATCCTTAAATACCTTCTGTAGATCGGGTTATGTGAGATTCTTATCAGCTAAAACCTCTGAAATGCCATCGAAGACTCCTATCATAGAATTTGTTGATGTTTTTGATGGCTTTGTCATTTATCAGGTGATCATGAAATTGGGAAAGATAATATTTGTAACGTTTCGATCAAACGTTTACTTCTGTCACATATATTAATTGCATTATTTTTTAATAACGTTAGTAACATTCAATGGTCGTGTCCATAATGATTATGCAGTCAACAAGCGTCTCTTGTCTCCTTGGAGTGATTGATTGAACGCAACACGGCCGTCATTGATTTTTGAATATCGATTGAGGAATAATCTAGCGAATGTACATCGATGGTACTCATTTTGAATTCGTAATGGATTCTTTCGCCATCATAGGGTCCGGTTATTTAAGGACTCGACGATTTGCATATTCACAAACAAGCTAGGGCTGTCGATTATTAGTTTTTTGTCAAATTATTTACGAGGTAGTTCTGGAATTTCGTTTTTGACTGGACCATATGATTCAATAACAGAGTACAAGAAGAAGAAAGACGTGAATGTCAACAACGTGCAATGAGGTTCTAGTAAACAGATATGTCATTAACGCGCAAAAAGTGAAGACTAGAAAACGTCCTAATTGGGACGTTTGCCTTTAGTCGTCTAATCACCATCTTATTAACCATAATTGCGTAGTAATACGTTTTGCGTAATTAAAAAATCTAGTTATCCCTTTTACTTATTGTTTTTATCAAGCTATCCTTTTCACTTGTAACGAAATGTAAAATTAACGGTCCCCGGCGCGGCATACTTTTTTCTGTTGTTTAGTATGGGTATAACATATCTGTTATTATATTAGAATATCATTGACAACGTGTAATAGTGAAACGAATTTAATATGCGTATATCTATATATAGATACAGTTCTTTTTCTTTTGTAAGATCGACGCTTCCTTATAATTACCTCAATTCTCGTCTATCGAATATCGAATCGTTTTCTAAAAAACAAATAGTTTCACTTGAAAAACAAATACTTATAATAACCTATATTTTTTTACACCAACAAACGTTTTAACACCATACGAATAAAAAATTCAACCATGAAACGGAGATTACATTAGTAAATTAAATGAGTCTCATTAACTTATACCAGTTGTCGCTCATTGGTCGTAATTCGATCGTCATTAAAGCCTACAAATTTATAAGACAGATCGTTTCAAAAGATAAGGAAAACGAGGTTTAATTGGACTATACTTTTTTGACTATTTTTGCAATAATAAGTACACACTCAAATGTCAAAAAATGCATACCTACTTGACTTTTAAGATTCTTGTTTCCTTTGTTGTGTGTCAAAGGCACACTAGTGTGTGTACTTATTTTTTAAATTAAATTAACTTTCTGCGCTCTGTTATTTAAATATTACCCGGCTCAATTTCTTTCTGATTTTCGCTTTATTTTTGTAAAAATATTTCTCCCATATTCATATATAGATAAAATAATTCGTATATCAAATCTTTAACGGCAAAAACTGCAGATTTATTGAAAACGTTTTGGACAACCCTACTTATTCACGTAACATACATTGAGTAGCTAAGTTGTGATATGAATGCCTAGAGCTCATTTTTTTTTAATTAATTTAAAATAAAATAATTACAAGACGGTGAAGCTCCCACAGAAATATAAATCAGTCCTATACATATTAAATTAATTACTGATAAATATGTATTCAAATATGAAATTAATTATTCTAAAAAAAATAATCACAAATCCTTAACAAATCGAAATCATAATTGCTAATCGATCGATTAAAACAACAATTTTTTTTCTGAAACAAAAAAGAACAATCGTTTTAATTAATTCAGTAAAAAGCTATTCATTATTAAAAACCATTTATTAGTTCTATACTGGATATTTCATTTAATTCTTAATTGACACCTTTTAAACATGTAACATTAAATTAATGATTCAAAATGTCTCGTAAAGACACAAACAAATCGGTACTTCCACCGCTATGGTTAAATCATTGCAGAGACTTCCTTGATCCATCACCACATCTGGGTGGTCGGTAATATGTTACGACCTCTTGGAACGGTGCATTTACATACATTGATTAATCATTTTATTTTATTGCCGTGTTACATCACAATGTTGTAATGAATTTCTTCGTTTAACATATTCATTAAAATTAAGCTTCTAAATCTTTTAATTATGGAATAGTGTTCATGCGTTTGAATTTCTTAAGACATCCGTAACAATTTCGGTAAATAAAAATTGTTTTTTTTTTTTTTTATGTACAAAAAACATATGATTCAAATTTGGAACGAATCGAATTTGTTAATTGAAAATATCGATTTCGCAATTCCTTAATTCATCAAGCAAAATATCGATCTGATAATATATTTAAAATGACTCATAGTATTATAAAATATTTAGCTATCAAATAAATAAAACATGACAAATGTCTTAATTTGATTAGATTTAGATACTTAATATAAGGATTTTAAACTAAAGTAATACGTTTTTTTTTTATCATTCAATTCTCAATTATATTGTGTGAAATTATTTGAATTATGAATTCGAATTTCGAAATCAAAAATATAGACGGAAGCTGTCATTGTCCGTTGATAAAAATCTATAAAATTTTGTTTCTCTGAATTTTACAAAAACGCTTAAATTAACCTAGCAAAATTTAAAAGTAGTTATACTCTATTTTAAGCTGTAGGATCTCACCGCCAATCCAGATGTGTTGCCTACTTACAACTCAGCAATTTGAAAGGTTATCAGAGTCAAACTTATTTAGCCATATTAATATTGCAAACACTAATACATTTTATTTGGAATCAATGTCTTCATTTTCCGCTCACCCGGTGGTCCTCAAAGAGATTATGAAACGTCTTCATCCAGCGACATAATTATATAAAAACTTCAATTATTCTTAATTACTATAGCAAACATATAAATTTGCAATATCACAAAATCTATTAAGAATAAAATAAACGTACGTACGTAATAACTTTCAACATCTGCAATTATAGTCGTAAAAACATCTATTAACATACGTATCCGAACTTCAGATCACACTTTGTAAAAGTTATTTTGGCGTTCTAACACATTACATAGAAGTTCAAAATAACCTTGCCTTTGAATCGTTTCGAGAAGCTCTCGACATATTTCTCACGTCCAAAGAAAACAGTATTTTAGTGTGAAAATGTTTCATAATATTCTAATATATGAAGATTAACGGCATTGAATTATTAGCATGTGGATAATATTAGTATTTAAATTAATTTAAAATTGTAACTAGTTAGAACCAGCTAAAACCGGTTCGAATCTATTTTATCAATTTTATAAGTAATTCAACAGTGCTTTATTTAGCCTAGCGGGTTAAAATTCGCTATAAATATATGTAGGAAACGATTCTTTAAGAAATATAGAATTATTAACGACGCGTAATTCTGAAGGTCCTATTAGATTGTTTGGTTGCTTTAGATACATCTCAGAATATAACGAATAACGAATAGTAGTGATTAACAAAAATATATTTGACATAAATGAAAAAAACATTTCTCTCAGTATAATTATAGTTACCAAACTTGAATTGTGTTAAAGACATAATATCAATTATAAATTAAGTGTCTAAAAATCTTTACATCGTTTTTTAATGCTGTTGAGAGTTCAGGAGTTCTTAATGGAGCCAAGTCTGAAGACCAATATCATGTGAACTAAATAAATATAAGCGTTCCTAATTCAGCTTGTAACATTTAATCAAAACTACCAATAAAACTACAAAATAAATAAAAACTTATGATAAATAAATGTTATTTTTAATTAAATTAATTGTTATCAGATATAACTGAGCATTGATCGTGTATTAGCGTGATTTTTCAATGAGTGGGCGAGTGTAATTTCGTACGATTTCTGGTTTGTCTACATTTAACTTTGCTGTCTATTTCACACCTACATCAATACTTTATTAATAAACTCGTAATTGATGTAAGATAATCGGTATTTCTGTATCTGTGGTGCGATGACATTATTTCATTGCTATAATAATATTTTTATTGATGAAAGTATAATATATAAAACATCTGAAAAATATATTTTCGGTGTATGTGTCTCAAGTCTAATAACTTAAGATAAATATTTACAATAATTACGTTTGTTTTTAATTTTGAAGTATTCGTACTATATTACAGCCAGTATTCAGATTTTGAGTCAATTTTTCGACATTTCGTTTATATCTGTGGAATATCACAGATTATTTTCTTACTATAAAAATGTATTTGTATTAAGGAAGAAAATAAGTAAATATTCGTTTATGTATTTATATATACAGTCCTTTTTACAAAAAAATATGACATTTTCGCAACCTCTTTGCTGATTTTTTTTTTAATATGGTTGTTGGGTGTAATAGCAATAAATTGGTTGGCGGCTATTTTTTTAAATAAAAATTTCCGATACATAATAATTATACTAGACTATTAAATGCAGTATGAAGTTTCAAATTAACATAGACGCCTTGCCTTATATAGAGTAATACGATCTTGTCAGTACGTATGTTACTTATACATATATACTAATATATGATATCGATATTACAAATAGCAACTTAATTTTCATCATTTAGTGATATAAGAAAAATATTCATGAAAACAATGTGTAAATATGATTTCAATAATAGAGTAAATATGTGTATTGATAAAATCTAAAAAATATTCAAGTATTAACGAACTTACTTTTCCGCGCTGGCAATACTAAATTATTTAATAAAACAGTAATTGCGCTGGCAACCCTAATGATCGAAAATTGACAGATACTCCGTTTGGAAACTCGTTAATTAATATTGATTCGCACAAATTGCACGCTGAATTAACATCGTGACCAATACCGTTTTCAATTACCAAACATAGAAAAACATGTGTATAAATAATTATTATTAACTTAACTAACTCGAAGGCCTTCATATAAATTGTTCATACATATTAGATATTTAACCTAGTAACAGAAAACGAAAGCCATTAAGGGTTACTACTCGTAATATTGCACATTAAACGATAATCGGCGTACATTATGACAAATTAATTGACTAGCGAATCTTGTAATAGACTCGATTATATACCAATCGATATTAGTTAGATAACATAAATCGATTTTAAAATCGAGTTTTTTTAATAGAATTACGGCGCTCATTACGTCGAGGTAAAGATAATTAATCAATGTTTACTACATATTATTTTAATTGACTCGCAGATTCATTTACCAAAACATTAATTGGATCTAACTATGTAATATAATTTACTTAAATCTTCGATATTTATCGCTTTTGTAACATAGTGTATATTACTATATCTATTAAGCATTTCCAGTAACAACTAGGTGTAGTAATTAAATTATTCTTATTTGCAAAGAAACAGTCCCTTTCGCAATATTAGCGGCAAAGCTTACGTACACAAGTAAGGCGGCGCCAATGTGTTTGTTTATCTATCTGTTATAATGCAGGAGCTGTAGGTAAATGCAACTTGTTCGCGGGGGCGAGGCGCCGATATCGAGGCTTGCTATCAAACCGCTGAACTTAGTAATAGTTGAATTCAATGTGTCAATTCCGTTACCACTGACGTATACACAGCGAGAAATTAAAACAATGTTCCAAAACAGGTGAAGAAAAGTCCAATAAACTATCTAGACCAGTAAATATAAAGTGAATAAATCAAATGAAACACGCAACAATACGGGTCATAATCGCTTAACAATCACCAACATGAAACAATCTAAAACGCAAATAGGATTTAGGAGGCGCTGACGCAAATGTAAACTAAAATTCATGGACATCTATTGCACCGACGCAAATGTATGCAGACGACACAACGACCAACAATTCCAAATACGATGCAAAACATGGCACTAGACGCCTCGCCGTATAATACAATGTTAGAAAATGAAGTAATAATGGCATTACATTTGTAGAATGACTCTCTGAACGTGAACGTCGAATAAATCTTGATTACTGTCAAAGTAGAAGATTTAAAGATAATCTTTGACACTAAACTGTGTCTAGACACGTCGTTCCTTATCCTTTTATACTGTTCAATACTGCCAATCAACCAGTCCATAAATAAGTACTCTTAGACTCAATAGACTCCCATTCGAGAGCCCTGGTTCCTGAAATACAACAAACTCCTGGTCTTTACGAAGATTTGTTGTGAGAGGAGATTGAACTCCGGTAGTGTGGAAACCAGATTTAGTGTAGTAGTAACCGCTGCAACCACAATTCATTCTTGTGGTCATTTGAACGTGAAACCAACTCGACGGCAATATTAAGTTCAGAATTTTGTTTCGTTTGGAATATATTCTACACTATACTATTGGAAAAATTAAGTTTAAAATGTTTTTAATTAGAAAAAAATAACGTTGTTTAATGAATTCATAGCGCACTATCAGCGGTGCTCGCTTATTTGTTTTATCGATAATGTTTAATGCATACTTATAATTGCTTTCGCATGTTTTTACTTCTGCTTCATTACCTTTTCCTACATTTTTTTCTTTCCAATCGAATGCAGTATTTATGGCTATTATTATAAAGATGATTATTAGATGCACGCTATGATGTGCGTCGGCGCCTTGTTCGTTAACATCGAGTATGCAAATGTTACCAGTTCGTTTGTTTGAAATAGGGATGTTTGATTCGAATTCGCATGGCATCAATATTTCGCACCATATCCAAGTTTTAATTTAGCATTGGTTTAATATTTTTTGTTTATTAAATTCAGACGACCTCCGTGGTCGTGTGTACACCGGTTTTCATGGGTACGCCACTCCGGGATCCCGGGTTCGATTCCCTTCCGAGTCGATGTAGAAAAAGTTCCTTAATTTTCTGTTTCCTTGGGTCTAGGTGCTACCGTCGTTTTTTCTGATTTTCCATAACCCAAGTGCTTTCGATATTTACATTGGGATCAGAGTAATGTATGTGATCCAATGTGTTATGTAGTCCAATATTTTTTTTAATTATTTATATGTGGAATGGTTGGTTGGTAATAATATAGATATGACTTAGCTTGTTAAATTCTATAATTAATTTAAATAAATAGCGTACTGTTTATATTTATGATAACATTTTATACCCCACCAGATGTCCACACACTTGAAATCGGTTGCGTGCGAATAGTCATTAAAATTATCGGAAACCACCGTCTGTGTTAGAGATTACAGTTTAATATGAATATGTTGTTTATGAGATAAATTTCCATATTAAATCGAGGCTTAATGAAGTCTTCTATTAAACTGAAAGTCTTTTAGTAAACTATTTGAAACCTTTGTGATTGCATATATGTATACCCACTGATTTTAAATGAACGGGATACTGATGATTTATAATTTATTATAGACAATCCCAAATATAATGCAAGAGCTATAGAAATCCTAATTTGTCTTATAATTATAAAACAAAAACACGCTTTTGTAATGAAAATTGTTTCTTATTGTTCAATAATGCGTCTGATAATAAAAGTTGATTAAGTTTTATAAAACAATCAAGTCCAATATAAAATCTTACGGCAGGGTAATAAATTCCATCAAGAAGGTCAAAAGCCAGCTGCCTGGCGTACCATCTGATTGCACCTTAGGCTCAACAATACTGAATGCTTTACTACGGGCTATAATTACTGGATTACCGGTTACGTTCCATTCCTCTAAACTCGACGGAAAACCGGAGGTTAGCTGGATACTATTAAATGCAACTCTGTGTATAATAGGTTGCATAATTCCAAAGAATACATTAGTCGTTAAACAAACATCAGCATTCCTAAATCGATGTTTTTAAAATATTTTATATTTGCATATGATTTCAATCAATATAAAATAGTTATAGTATACAGTAAAGCGATTGTGTAATATATTACATATGTATAAAAATGAAACAGATTCTTGAATTGAGCCAAAAACATGGAATGATTTCAGCTAAATGAGATCACAGCGTGACTACTCTTGAGCGGCATTTCAAAATTTTAAATTCAAAAAGAATAACGGAAGTAGCGAGAGCACATCAGTGTCCTAATGTAGAGGATGTGATTCAGCAGAAGTGAACTTAAAACTGACTCAGAATAATGTTATCTGACTTTTATAGCTTGCACACGCTCCTTCTCATCTGCCACAGAAATTTTAATGTGTTATTTTATTTTATCAATAACAGCGGATGTTCGACTATCGATAGCGGTGTCTGCATTTCGTTTCGGCTTATTTTCACTTTCACGATATGTCCTCATAAAGTATGCAACAATTTCACGCGTTGTTTTCGTATTTGACTTTACTGCGAATTTATTACGCTCGCATCGACCGCGAGTCCGCAACAAAGCAAAATGAGATTAGTCATCGCTATTTATTATTTTAATATGTCTCACAAAAGAATTAATACGATAGCCGAAGACCTCGAGTCGCAAATGGGAGTTAATTGTTGGCAATAAACTCTGCCAAGTGTCATCGAGCCTAATGTGATTTGGCGATAAACAATCACCTTACAGAGAAACTCAATTAAGAAAAGGTTCCCTTATCAGTGCTGTGGAGGCAGTTCGAGGGCAAAAAGGACAAAAAGGACAGACAATCTCGCCTTATATTCTTATCGTATCCAGTCATTTGTCGGCGACATTCCGGGAATAGCGTCGGCGGATGGCCTAATTGACTTAGTCGCCCACATTATATCATACTACCATTAACGGTCGACGCCTCTAGGAGCCCCTTTTGTTCTCGACGAATCCCGACAGGTACTCTCTACCTGTATTATCAGCGGAGGCAGTTTTTTTTCTAATACACTTTCGCAGATAACATTTTTACCTGGCCCTGTTTATTGCTTCGTATCTTTTTAAAATAATGTTTCAAGTATCGAGGGAGTTAATGCGTTCGCTATTAGTGTGTCACAAGACAAGAGATTAACAACCGGAGTGCGTTCACTTTAGTTTTACATGAGTTTTTTATTAACATTTTATCAATTTTATTTGTGTAAACATTTTAATGGAACTTATATGACGCTTTAAACAACTTCTATGGTAAATTTCTGTGTAATTGCATTAATTATTATCATTCGACCTATCTGCTTCATGGTAACTGGCCAAGCTAGCGTTTCTAACAGTGAGAAGTCAGCGAGAATCGCCAGTGAAACATTATATTATGTTTCAAAACCGGCTATTAAAACAAACATTCTCTAGAAAATATAATATTTATAGGATGTTTCCGCCGATATGAAATATTACGAAATAGATAATTTAAAACGTACCTCAGCTATGATTCATGGGCTACCTGTCAACGACACTTTTAATGCCACTCCATCATACACTGTCGCCTGACATTTCTCAAACACTCATTATTCTTAATGGCTTTCGAGAGCTTGCTTTTGAATGTATCGAGAATTGCTTAAACATTAAATATTCTAAATGTTTATCAACAGCGCTTTATCCTTTTCAAGTTATAAAAATAATATTGAAGACAATCTTTCACTAAGAGCCTTGGGCTTTTAGTGTTATCGTTGAATTACTCTTTCCTTTTTCAGCGATGTTTATTTTAAATATACCCGCTTCCTACTTATCTCGGCCTGATTCTTTATGCTTTACGCTCCCCATACATTTAAATTATCTCTAAGAGCTATGGTCCTCTCGATGCTCTTGAGAGACAAATGTCTACGTTTTTACGATTCTAATATTACCTTTTCAGAGCTCTTATGAATTTCCGTTACCTAATGTGGATTTCCGGCGACCCCTGGATCGATCCAGACAGTTAATAAATCACTGAGGAGCGAACGCCGATACGGCTAAAAGCTTCGACGGTCGTACCGAAGCAGGGACCGGCTAAGTTGAAGTTCGTGTCACTTGATAACGTTTCGTAGTTTTTTGTGACGCGGGGACAACATCCACAGATAGTGGGCTTCGAGATAATAAAACCCGGCACTCAGTTTTGGGTACATTGGGATTTGGGCCAATGTTTAGATAACTTGCCTTCTGTCGCTTATTTGCTTCAAAGTTTAAACACACCTCGTCTAAGTTTTAAACCGTATTTACATTCATAGTTTGTGCTTGGAAGCAAATGCGTACTGATTATTTTCGGTTACATAAAGCTTTATGCTCCAAATAACAGATTTCATATTCAAGTATGGTCGGCGGCTGGCTACCATCTGTTATCGAATCGGAATTTATGTTTTTCGTCTTTCAACCGCACCTGTTGTGGGTTTAAATATAAAGTAATTCATTACAAAATCGATAGATGATTTTTTTTTAATTTTCTCATGCAATTGAGTTTTGTTTTAATCTAATGTGTTTGTTTTGTTAATCGTCGTGGGCGTGTTTAAGTGCCTTTTGTCCGTGTAAGAGTATTATTTATTCATCGATAGACGAGTGGTTTGTCTACATGTTTCGGTCTCTGTGAATCTTTGTTCTCACACATCGGGCTCGCCTCGTATTTTAATGCTATTCTTCCGCGCTATCGCTTCGGGTCGTATTTAAATTGAATTTACGTACTAGCGCCAGCATCTGTCCGAGCTAAGATATTTATCACCTAGCTTGCTGCATGTATCGTGTCAAAACGAACGGGATCGTTACGTTGCAGATAAATTTTTACGTGTCACCTCTCGCTCGTTCGTATGCGAAATGATAGAGACAATGCGATTATCGATTGCGATATGGACTCTATTACTCATAGCTAGAGCATATTTCTGTTTGTTATGAATAGGACGGCATTTTCAAGTATCGTAATGACTCGCTACGGTCGCATGAGCGCATTCAGAATCCGCTTTTCTTAGGTAAGGTTGTATGTGTCGATTATGATCTAAAATATTAATCCTTAAATGGTTAACTTAAGGTGCATAATTGCTTGGACAATTTGTTAGGTTTCTAGTAAGGAGTGCACACGAAGCTTATCCTTGCCGCCGCCGCTGGCGCCGGCGCCGCACTTAGAGCGCTATTTTTTCCCTGCGGCAAACCACGCTGAGCTCATAATTTATTCATTAAATTCGTAATTTATTCTTCATACAGACAGCGTAATTTTCTAGTTCGCAACCATTATAGTTCTTATATTTATAATGTCAACACTCCGTAGAGCCGAGGTCCGTCTTGCGTGTATTTGGGTCGTAGATCTGGTCAAATATATAAATTGTCATATAATTTTATGCTATGGTTTAAATGACTAATTACTTTAGACGTAACACCTACAAGTTAATGTAAATTTCATGAAATACCAACGAATAATAATGGTAATTAACTCGTCGAAATATGTCCTACGAAAACCTCCAGTCGAATGAGTATCGTTAATCATTTCATTATTTCGTTCGTAATCATATTAATTAATAGTAATAATTAGGCATTAATAAAGTAAGACGTTGCCACTGCGAACACGCCTAGAAATTAAAAAAAAAAAAAACAAACAGTATATAACGGCGCTTCATTGCTACCACACGAGCATTAGCTGGAAGTCCTCGACATACCACTCGCCCTTGTGACCCAAATAAGACTAACCTATTGTTTTCAATACAGAAATACTTTCCCATAATCTCATGTTGTTTACTCACTAGAAATAAATTCTGGGTCACTGCCAATTCTAGGCGCTAGACTTAGAAAATAACCTCTAAGACTTTAAATCTTAAAAGCCAGATTTAACGACTCGAAACGGTACTTGAGCTTCCAAATAGAATTTTGAAACGTTTATAAGTGTATTTTTCGTTTTAATAGTAATTTGTTTTTAGGTGATGTTTCAATGAATACTGACATGTATATAAAAGTGAATGTGATCCGCGGTTTCGCTCGCGTTTTAGAGGTTTTCATAAAAAAGTAATCAATTTCATTTCTTGGAGTTCAAAGTTGGTTCATTCTCTATTTTATCAAATTACATTTAGTATTCTGTGTCCGGAAAAGCAACAGGTAGACCGAAAGAGAGAGTTATTAAATCTAATAGTCATTCATTATTAATTTCTCAAAATTAATATTATTATATATTTTCCTTTAAAAAATTGAAAAAGGCCTAATTTGAACGTCCGTTATTTTTAAACTCACTGGGATACCACTTTCAAATAGATTTTTTAAACAAGCATCAAGATGAGGGCTCATTTGAGACCATTTTACAGTGACCCTAAACGTCTAGTTATTACGTTTAAATAATTATAGAAAACAGATTGTTGAGTGGATCTTGTTAACTGGTCGTTAAATCCGTAAGCAGATCGTGGCGACAGATGGGAACGTAAACTGAAAAACTGTAGTACGGTTGAAAAAACAATGCGTGTAGTTAAAATTCCGTATATTTTTATTTAATTTCCGTTACACGTTATTGTAATTACATGTATACCGACTATCTTAAGGTCCGTTTTTCTCGTTAACGATTTCAATTACAAATACCATTGCGATTTTAAAATCGATATCGATTTCGATAAGATCAAAGTGTGTCTGTTATAATTTAAGTAAATTGTTGTTAAATATCACTTTAAAAATGTTAAGACACATCCAGCAATACATAAGCATTGTCATATACTTTGTTATTGTTCAACAAACTTGTAATGATACACTAAAATGCAACATATAAAGAAATCACAAAGATAATCTATTTAGTCAGGAAAAATCTTACATAAGATTTACGTGATTCCAAGAAATAAATATTCAAACTATAGCTTTAAATTTTAACAGTTAGTGATTTTTAAATACATCTCCTCAGTAGGTACAAAGAGTGCAAGTGTGACGACTGTATAATTATCGCAAGGTGCAACAATTTAACTGCAGAGAATCGCGTTATAATCGGTTTTATAAACACTCGATTGGCATCTAGTACGTTACAACATGTAAGAAAATAATTCATTATTATTTTATATTTCAATTCCGAAATAAAAATTATTTTAATTTTTTTGCTAACCGTACGCCACATGCTTTATTTATATTACAGGACGGCCTGTAAATCGAAACATTGTTTACTGTTCGTAATATACGAACGAAATAAACGCTACTGGACTTGTAATAACGTGACTATTTTTAAACAAATCAAAACAAACATACAATGTCAATTTGACAGTAAAAAAAAACATATTAGGATCGCTAACGCTACGCCGAAACATGTTGAACATAAAAAAAAATATGTAATATACATATAAGTACATATATCAATCTTATTTATTAGTAAATGTTTTACAACTATGGTGGTGAATGAAAACATCGTGAGGAAACCTGCATGTGTCTAATTCCATAGAAATATTGCCACTTGAGTATTCCACCAACCCGCATTTAAACAGAGCGGTGGAATATGTTCCAAATCATCTCCTCAAAAGGAGGCCTTAGCCCAGCAGTGGGAAATTTATAGGCTGTTGTTGTTGTATCGATAACAACTAAGTAGTAGCTTCTTTCAAGCTTGTGATAAAGGGAAAGACTTGCATGCGAAGAAATTTATACGAATTAACAATCGGCAACAGACTAAGGCAAACAAAGCCTTTGTAATTTCTGAACTGTAACTTTGTACAAATAAAATTTCAAAAAAAAAAACACTCTAAGTTTCCAGTCAATTTACACACACATAAAAAAACAAATCAACATCTGAGATCTGTTGATACATATAAGAGTTTGTCACAACTGGAATCAAACTTAAACACTTGCGAAACAGTCGCAAACACAGCTGCACTATATTACGTCAAACTGCCATCAAATATAATCAAAGTCAAATTTATATGAAGGTGACGATAAGATCAATGTTACTATTAAAAATATTAATAGACGTATCTGTATTACAATTGTATTATAATTAATATAACTCTTTCTTTACAGGTGAGTTCTTGGCTCGTGTGATTTGGCAAGTAAAATACATGTTTATCATTTTAAACGTTGGAGGATTTCGACACAATGGCATGTAGGTACAAATCGCCACGTCCCAAATAAATCTGTCAGTGACATATATTTAAATTAATACAAGTTAAAAAGTAAACGGTAAAAATCACGCTCTAAAAAGAACGAAATAAGAAAATATTTTAGCCCAAAAATAATTTAAACAACTTGAGACAAGAATTGAATCGAAAATATTTAAATGTCATGTATGCAAAAAAGCACGAATAACAAAATTCTCAGGATGTATGGATTTTCTAATGCAACGTTTCAATCAAGATGAATTCTAAGAAACAAAAAAGCCTCACTAGATGTTATCAATTCAAGTCAATATTGCGTAGATACTAAAGAGAATGTGGATAGTGGATACAAACTTATAATTTATTGCAAATAGTGAATTAAATAGAAATTAAAATTCTATATTCAAGAAGGCACCTTCTGAATCGTAATGTAAAAGTATTGAATGCAAAACTACCATCGGTTCGGAATGTTGATTGTACCGAGAAGAATCGACTAGAACTATATAAATAATTTATTAATAACATAGATAAACTATAATCAACACAACACGGCACTTAAAACAAATTATGTACGATACAACAATATGCAATGAATATGTATGAAAACAATATGACAATAGATTTCAAGGTATAATTAAATGAACAATACTGTGCAGTAGCGGTCGAATGTTTTCAGAATGTTAGACGCGAACTTCAAACAATACGCGAAATTGATGATATAAATCTTTTATTAGCATAACAATTAACAATCGGCTTTTTTCCAAAGCACTTGTGTAAAGGACATGCATTGTTTGCGAACGGCGGCGCCAGCGCACTCGGCGCCCGCGCCAGTCGCATCCGCTAGTGACGTCCTCTTGTATCGACTTTCATACCGACTAACCAATTCATTAATCTGACGTTATACATCTAGCTAAACATAACTATTGCCTCATTTCTTATTTAAATTATCTGTCAGATTTATGAATCACTTAATAACATTTACTGAGTAAAATTAACGCGGCTTTGTAGGAAGCCAAAGCAATGTCGCCACATAAATTAGATTTAGCGACTAGGAAAATTGCAATAGATAAGTGGATAGGCGCCTCTTAGATTTTGATCGGCGTTGCGAGGGATTAGCCACTTATCGATATCACCCTCGTTGTGCTTCGCGTGCCGACCCCATTCCTCTTTCACGGGCGCCAGTCTCGATGAACGATTAGCGCTGCGTGCGCATCACTATTGTCTCTTTTAAAGCCTGAAGCGTTAATTGTTCCCACTAATGAATCAACGTTTTTATTTTTGTGCGAACTTAAGACAAGTTTCAATTATAGATTTAGCGAAACAAAGAGTACGATAAGCTTGGAAAATAATGTCTTTTGATTGTTTCGCTTAACTTTCGAAGCGCAAGTGAATTGTTAATTGCTATTTCTTCACGAGATCGTAATTAACTCGTTTAAGAATGGCCTGTGAATGGGCACACTGTTTTTCATCCATCAGTGTTTATTATGAGCTTTTGCGCAGTGGCGTCGCATTAATCATTAGTTTTATTTCACGGCTCGTGTTACGTACTCCTATATCTGTAATTGTCCGCAACGTTGGCGCCACCGGTCTTTGGCCGTCTGCCACTGTAATATAGCAACGTCCACCTGATGCACATTATCATTTACACCACCAATGTGTGTACAATAAAATTTAACACTAATTTTTAACAGCGTTGAAAGCATTCGAGAATTTCAAACATCGTAACCGAGAACTGGGCCATACGCTTTAGAATTTATTATCTGTTGAAAGTGCGCTGTGATTGTTTATCATTCCCGTCTTTCGGTTCGAATCGCCTATTTCTAAACGGGAGTAAGTCGTGTCGCGTTCGAGGCATATTTTTGTTTGATACATAGCGATCGTCGGATATCAATGACATCGGCAATATCTTCGTGTAGTGACGGCTCGGCTCGCTATATGCACTTGGCGCGCCGCCACGGCTGACCTCACCGCGCGCCGTTTTTGGCGCCATCGCAGAAACGAAGTCCGTCAACGTTGACGTGCCAAATCGCGATCGCGAAAATTTTATCGATATTTCAAACACTACACTACGAGCTGCATAGATAATATAAATAAATAATGTACAGATATTAATAAATACGAATTAATGTCTGGTAGAATAGTCTCGTGAGTCATAAGTTAATGCGCACATATCGTGTTTACAATTATTTAATTCGCGTTTAACGCTAGGTACAAATGTGGGGGCATAGGCCAGTTGTCAGGCTCGTAAATCCGTCTGTCTGTCTGTCACTCGACTGTAGCTAATGCGTTTTGACTGTGAAACGTTTTCGTTGTTAGTTGTCGGAACGATTATTTGTATTTATTCTTATATGAATTATTTATTTAGACGCGGCTTTAACAACTATTTTAATTATAATAGCGTTTCAATTGAATGAGTTTCGTTTCAAACGTTTGTTACTGTAGATGCAGAAAGACTTGTTGTACAGGCTGACAAATAGGCCGCCGGTTAAGTTTACCACACCTCCAGTAGACATTTGCAAAAGTAAAGAAATGTCCAATATGGAAAAATGTGCGTCAATACGTGTACAATTAATAAAATAGTGTCGCCCGGCCGCTTCTGTCTGTATCTAATTAATTAAGGTTTTGTTATAAATAAGTTGAAATAGAACGACAATTGTTGAAAAAAATCACGCCGTCAGGGTCTTTCAATAATAAAGATATTTCATAATAATTAAAATTAAACATATAAACAGTTAAAATTATAAAAAAATCTAATGTCCACCAGTGTTAAGTCCCTTGTGCCTGAGGCTTGATCAGGACTGGGCTTGCAAAAGCCCACGCTGTAATTCATACCATTAATTTGGAGCCATAAATGAATATACAGTTAATGTTATATATATTGTACTGTCAGTACGAAATATTGATCTGTTTTTTTACGATCTCGCCGCTTCAAACGCCCTTAATTGCTATGTTCGTTTTTGGGGTCAAGATAGATCAAGTGTGGTCGAGTGTGGTCAGAGATGATTATTGATGAATGTTTTTAATGTCATCGTATAAGTAGTAGAAATAATGACCTAAATATGTCACTGCATACCTCAAAGTATGTCATTTTCACATGTCATTCAATATATACTTAGTTTTTTCACAGTATTTGAAAGATATATGAAAGTTATTGTTAGTAAGTGTTATGAGTGCTTAGTTAATTGAATGTTATTTTTAATTATTGATTTTGTAATTTTAATGTTGTTAAAGCATTTAAATTAATTATTTATAATAGGGCGCGGCTTCGCACGCGTTTGATGTCAAGGCAGGCAATATTTCATGATGATCAGTTAATTAGTTAACACATTATATATTATACAACATGCGTATTCTCTTATATATTATGTACATAACACAGAAATATCTTCGGAGTGTATTATGCCATTTTAAAGCTATATAAAGGGACTGCCAATGATATTCTAATAAACAGATATGTTATACCCATACTAAACAACAGAAAAAAGTGTGCCGCGCCGGGGATCGTTTATTTTACATTTCGTTACAAGTAAAAAGGATAGCTTGATAAAAACAATAAGTAAAAGGGATAACTAGATGTTTTAATTGCCCAAAACGCATTACTACATAATTATGATATATTATAACGTATTACTACGTAAAACGACTAAAGGCAAACATCCCAATTAGGACGTTTTCTAGTCTTCACTTTTTGCGCGTTAATGACATATCTGTTAACTAGAACATCATTGGGGACTGCTAATGCTTACAATATTTTTATAATGAGATATCGAAGGCGAAGTGATTAGAACGCGTCCGTTCCATGATCTACGGTACGTAGCCTTCCCGAAAGATGGCGAGCGTTCGCCGACAAGTAACATTAGTATGATCGGAGATGAGTCACATATTCTACATAACATATAACATATTCATTCATCTCTTGTAACCATTTTTTTTAATTTATACATATTTGTATTGTAATTGTTATTACAATATAAATCATTCGAATATATATACCTTGTTTATTTCTGAACTAGATCAATAAATATCTGTATTTAACTCCAGGTATCTCTAAGTAGAATCCCTTTATCATATTTAAAGTTTACAATATCAAATTTTAAAAATAACATTAAGTATTATATCTTAAGAAAAAAATTGTTACAAAAAGTGTCGTCTTAAAATAACTTTAAAAGTTTATTCAACCGTGCTACAGTGTGCCAATAGTTTTACCCGCAAATATAAGAAAAACTATCTATACTTAATATTATAAATGTGAAAGTAACTTTATCTATCTGTCGCTCTTTCACTACCAACCAATGAATTATAAACACAAATTAAGCACATACATATATGTAATGGTGCTTGCCTGGGTTCGAACCCGAAATCATCGATTAAGATGCACGCGTTCTAACCACTGGGCCATCTTGGCTCTTAGTGATCAAATAAAACATAAAACGATCAGTGCACTTTCCGGGATTCGAACTTTGGATCCGCTTTGAAATCTTAAGATTGACGCCGTTAAACCACTACGCTCTCTCGCTTAGAATTACAATTTGTAACAAGGATAAAAAATTTAAAATTATTATCAGAATTATTCGGCCGTAATTGCTAGACGCTCATAAAATATCCTCTAGATATTATTTAAATGTATAATTATGTCGCCATAATTCGTATAATGTGTTTAAAACAATGTCGTCCATTTTTCATCGCCCACTCTATCCATTATTTTATTCGTAACATTAATGTTACAAATTTGACTTCAGGATTAATGTATTTGCAATTCGTATGATTTATGATTACAATATCGAAACAATACGTAAATCTTTTAACCGAAAATTGTTCATATAGCTTTTACTATAAAGTTCATAATCCTATAATGCGCTATTTTACATACGTACTTTATAGAATTATAAAAATCATATTTTTTAATACAATGAGTTCATATCAATTGTCCTTTATTATGATTCGTAAAGTAATTCTTCTTAAAGTAATTCCAATAATCAATAAATAAGATATAGGAATTGTTATCTGTAATTGTGTTTTTATAATAAAAAAAGAATTATATAAAGAATGAAAATATTGATACAAACAGATAAAATTGATATAATTGGTTTCGCCGTCGTTTTACGAGCATGAAATGTATCAGAACTAGTTTATATATGTATAATTATCTGTCATTATGTACCCACAAAGATATCGGGCCCTTTTCCGCTTATACATTAATATAATCGTCGGGTCAGAACATATGTCTCAGAACAGAATTAACAGACCGACATCCGTCGATTAAAACTCGATTTGAAACCGAAATCGGTTTGGAAAATAAATACGCAGGTAGCCTCAAGCTGTTCCAATTTCGAGCAAATTACATATCGTTGTAAAACTGAAGTTCTCATACGAAAAGATAAGTAAGTATCCTTTACTTAGTACTCGATTTTTTTATTGTTTTTTTTTTTCTGTTTAGGAAAAACTATAATCTATTATACATCTGCTTAGGTTATTAATAATAATTATATTAGCAAAATCGAATAGATTATTCGTTTGTTATAAAATTAAAAAGGAGGTTTTATAAGACTTTTATCTCAAGTAGAATACCATCTCCATTGAAAGCACTGACGTCATTTCGTTTTAATTATAGCACATATTAGAATCAAATGAAATATTTCTCAAGACGATCGTCTCTTAGAGCTTTCGGTTCGAAAATTTATAGCTAAACGTAAGACTTTCCAATTAATCTTAGATACCGGTCGAAAGCGTAAAAACACGAAAGGAACGCGCACCGTTTAATGTCAATTAGCGAACGCTAGCATGCATCTGCATACTTTAAACATACGATTTAAAATGAACCCTATTCAAATACAAATAAGAATTAATTTCGATAAAATCAACAAGCACCGGTTCCATCTAAGCAGCTCTTATTGCAACGCCATAACAGATAAAATGAATGTAGCTTATTCAAGCATCTCTACCAATTAGATTCTTTTTTTTTTTTTCGTGAACGATAAAAAGTTGATCTCGTGCGCTAAATTGGACTCGTGTATTTGGTTGTCAATAATTACAAGTGTTTTAAAATTCTAAACTACAATGTTGATTATTTTGTACGTTACGTATTTTTTATCGATTCAAAAGACGTATTATTTACCCCCTTTTTTCTGACCATTGTAGTCTTTAAAGCTTATTAAATTTAAATACATGATAATGCCTTTAATGATATCAATAACGATTTGACGATATAGTTGTAAGATATACTGTATAAAGCAATCGACAAAAAATGACATTTTTCAAATTCAATTCAAATTTAAAATTGTTAATTAATACTTTAAGCAAATATAAAATAAATCAAGGATGTGAACAAAAAGCAAAGAATTTATTTGAATAACTAAACACGCATCAAAATTTGAAGATCACTCACGCAAACGCCATCGAGCATCTTATTAAATAAAATCGTGCTGGGAACGTACACTAAAATCAAAACAAAAACAAGTCGAGTCCTCAAATGAAATATTCGTTTCGAAATTATTGAAACAACTAATTTAATTTGATTTAAATCATTACGATCATTTAAGTTATTTATTATTGTATGTACTTTTCCATTGAAACCTGCCTCGTTACGAGTATGTGGCGACATTTTGACATCTCTATGTATCCGTCCGTCAGCAGCATAATGGGGTTCTGTATAAAGTGGAATAACATGTTCCACATCCTGAGACTGTAGGTCTAGTTCTATCTCTCATATTCGTTATATGAGTTGTTGCACATAAAAGCAAAGTACATCGGAGCATTGCTCTTTCTTATTCCTTGACTGTTATTATATTTACTTTAAGTTGAAAACGTTCTTAGTTTTCGGCTTGGCCTTCGTAGACGTTAAAACTATTTCGACCGTAAGTTCCAAATGGGCGGCTACCCTATAATCAGCGGTCCCTTGCCGAAGCGCTCCGAGTTGATTACAGACAATACACTACTTCGTTAGTCCGTCAAATCATAGACCGTATTAATGGCTGGTCGTGAAACGATTTCATGTCATTTTCGACTGCATTTTTGTTTTTTTATAGAGTTAATTGTCTGTGAACGGGGGATAAATAATAATGTTCGATTTTTAAAATTGAAATTGACTTTTAGATAAGTCCTACAACTGACAATATTTTCGTGTAAATTTTAGAGTTCTGAATTCGATTTTTGTTTTTGAAGATAGATCGTTCGAAAATTAAATAATACTGGCTGCAAAACCAGCTCCAGTATATGAATCCAGTTATTAGCGAGAGATGAAAAATAAAGAATGTATCGAAATAATGGATCAACTATGTCAGACATTCCAAGCGTAGCCGGTGAGAGTTAACTAGCGCGGTGCAGCTGCTTTGGCGCCGCGTATAGGCCACCTGCTTTTTATTTGCTATTTACTAATTAACCATCGCCTTATAGCCAGAACGTTTAATTAGAATATTGTATCGTACAATGTATCCTACTGAGTAGGTATATAATTTAAAAAAATCCTTCGTAAATATATAAACTTCTGATATAAATTCGTTGCAAAATTATTTTCTCTTGTGTTAGTTCTACTTTGTAACTCTGATCCGGTTTTTAGCCTCGATCATGAAGTCCTGATTAGAAAAGTCAGCACATAGCTTCAGAAAAACTTCTCGTTATGATCGGGAAGCAATATAATATGTTCAGACCAGTTTCGAGATGGTATCTTTTAGAATGCTTGCTCCGTCCGGCTTCAGATGCTGACGGCTACTAAATCAATTGACAATAACGGATTTTTGATATACTTACAAGCTGATAAATCAAACTTAAAGTCTGTATATAATATATTGATACCGGACATTTGTAATTTCCCTTATTTATATAATAAAGGTGAGGCGTTTTTTTTTTCTTTTTTAAAAATAGAATCGAAGAAATTACTAGGCACTTCCAAGAACGAAGAAACGTAATTATTTTATGAACAAAGAAAGCAATGAAATAGCATATAAAATAGTAAAAATAAATGATGCCGGTAATTTTATACTTCCAACTCTTCCGAGGGCTAGCGAGCTTCATTATAAGATAAGAGGCCATTATACTATTATATGAAACTGCCGTGAATGAGCAGTTTTATTAGGAAGCGACTGTCATTAAATAAATCTAGTTTAAGAAATACTACTGGGATGTAGGCACAAATAACCTATACCAAATAAAATGAAATGTATTCATGGTTCCTTAAGCTTGTAAACAATGTTTTAAGTAATTATAGCCGTAGAATATGTGTATTGTGTTTAATATATGAGAATAATATTTTGTTGTATTGTTTATTTTAAAGACATTGTACACGTACATCGTGACTGAGAAAATACTGGTGCAATTTAATTTAATAACGAGCAAGAACAGAATACGTTAAAATTACAGAGACGTTTAAAAACCTTCTGTAAACAGTCATTCAGTAAAATAAATAAACCAAGATCTGTACCCTGTCGGCGAGTTGTCGAGTAATATCCCGATAATTGCCGATCTTTGCCGAAGGATCGCGAAGTATACCCACTGATTGCACAAGATTGCACCCAATTTGCTACAAGTAAACACTGTTACATACTGTAATATCGGCCATTTCTTTTTAACCGCTAAACGTCCTGTGCGGCGCGTAATTTGATGGTTGTCGTGGTTGCCGACAATTTTCTTAATGGTCAAAATTTCAATATTCCTCAAACATATCACTTTATTTACAGAGGAAGACAATGCCTTAATTAATAAAAAATCGTTTCAATTTTCAAATATGGAATGTTAAATCGCAAAGAGAACGCACTAATTATAAATTAAACTGGTACAATAACAATTTAAAAAATGTTTAATTTTCCTCAAACATATCACTCTATTTACAGAGGGAGACAATTTATAACTTTATTAATAAAAAAATCGTTTTAAATTTCAAATATGGAATGTTAAATCGCTAAGAGAACGCACTAACTATAAATTAAACTGGTACAATAACATTTTAAAAATTGTTTAATATTCCTTAAACAAATCACTTTATTTACAGAGGGTAACAATTTATAACTTTATTAATAAAAAAATCGTTTTAAATTTCAAATATGGAATGATAAATCGAAATGAGAACGCACTAATTATAAATTAAATTGTATCAATTAACAACAATAACAATTTCAAAATTGTTTAATATTCCTCAAACATATCACTTTATTTACAGAGGGACACAATGCCTTAATTAATGAAAAATCGTTTTTATTTTTAAATATGGAATGTGAAATCAAAGAGAACGCACTAATTACAAAATACCAATTAAACTGGTACAATAACAATTTAAAAATAGCTTCATTGTTACCAATTCATCAAGGAATCGTTATGGAAGGGCTTGCAATAAAAATGTTTAAAAATGATTACCCAGCGACTCTCCCGCTGCGTTCGGGCCACATTTCTTAGGTTTGGTAGGCGTTACACTTGATTCCATATTTGTTTGTTATGATTTACTAGCTTTACCATTTTTAATTTGCAATAATTTTTTTATTTTTAATATTTTATTCTTTATATCTCACACTAACAGTATAAATTAAATTCAAGTGATTTGTATCAAAAATATTACTTTACATTTCTTTTCCAAATAAGAAATAAAATCTCTACTTTCATTGCAAAAATTTCATTGGATAGTAATATTTATGCTTCATTGTCCGATTAGCGAATCATTTATTACTGGGTAGCACGCGAAACATTGTACACTTTTTACAATTTTTCAAACATTTTTTTTTTAGTTTTTAACAGTTACAGTTATTTCCGCTCTCTAAAATTAATTCTTTATTAAATCTAAACAATTTTGTAAATTTAGATCCTCAAAATAAGAACATAACCGATCTACGTGCTATCATCCCACAATCACAAGGACAAAAATCGGCTTACACTATATTAATATATAATTCTAGTCGCTCGTGCCTTTGCTCGAGTTTTAGGTTGTTGGTTGTCATGTGTCAGGCAAAAAAGTCTATGTCCTTTCTTGGAGTTCAAGTTTCATCAAAATGGGTTCAGCGCTTTTGTCGTTAAAGAGCGACAAACAGACAGACTTACAAATTTCCTTTACATTTATAATATTAATATAGATTATCTTTACCGGTTACCATGGCAACCTTTGATAAATAAAACTTGACAAACCATTCGATTCACATGTAATATTATTAAAAGTTTTTTCGTAAACTCATAGCTATTTATCATTAATTAATTCATTACTTAAACCGAAGTCTAAGCGAACTTCAAACATAACTCATTTGTTTTTACAAATAGATGTTCAAGCTGTGATTCAATATGATATGTATTCATTAATCTCCTGCTAATTATCGTTTAACTATTTACCTTCTTAATATAAACCATTAATAACGTTGTTTAATTTAGACTCGTGTTTATTTATACGTTGACGATATAATGAGGATATATACGTCTCAAAATACTGGCATAGTAACTGAAGTAATGTTGACACGTTAAAAAAAACGTAATTCGAATGAGGAACAGGAAAAACAAAGGAAGTATGAATGATGATACGAACGGAAAAATAGCGTTGGCGTAAGAGTTTATAAATATATTTATAATCATTAGAATGAACAAACGGACGAACAAAGAAATTGGTATCCAGAGTTGTTCTTACGGATCTTTCGCGATGTTCTTCGGTGTCATCAAACATGAAATGCCTGCCCTAAAATTCCCAAATTGTTTGAGGTTCATGGTTCATTGACCTGCTTCTGAATCTGTATTGTTTAAGAAATGGACTGTTTCATGCAAAAAAAATCTCGTTAATTCTTGGAATTAGCGCGATTATTGCAAATAAATGTATGTTATAGAGGAATTTGAGATCAATTGAATTATCAAGAAAATATATACACAATATATTTTCTTGATAGTTCAATTTATTTTAAACAGTATAATTGTATTTGTTTTTCAATTTTATCACAAAAAACTGAACGTACCTCTTAATAAGCCACCTGTTTTGCGTAAGTTTATATGGATATAACTGGTTCCGTTCAATACTCTTTAAATATTTGTGTACGAGTGCGGCTGTCTTACCATCGTTTGTAATAATACCGCTTACCACCATCGCTTACAGCCTCTTTGTTAGACAACGTTGTTAAACGATTCTACATATTTATGTTAAGAAATTAAGCCTATTTGAACTTGACATCATTTTCACAACAAGTATATATACGTTCTATAATATAGTAGGTATGTGGTATTATATAGTATAAAACAAAGTCGCTTGCCGCTGTCTGTCCCTGTGTATGCTTAGATCTTTAAAATTACACAACGGATTTTGATGCGGTTTCTTTCAATAGATATATTGATTCAATAGCTAGATAATATACAGTACAGCTAAATAGATATACAGAAATACTACAGATACAGACCTGTGCGAAGCCGGGGCGGGTTGCTAGTAAGGTATAAGTCGTAAGTGTGCAATATTCGAACGAATTATTGTCTCAGTTAAAATATGAAGCAAAAGGAAGCGTCCGATTCCGTATCATACATGGTTTTTGCCCTTTAATCTGTTTGTAGTATTTAATATTATAGCAACAGAAATATATCATAATTGAATTTTCAATAGTGTAACTAACTTAGGTCATAGTTATATTCATAGTTTTACCCGTTGAGTAGGCAACTCTAAAAATGTAACAACTTTTTTAAATGGGTAGAACGAAATGGACCATCTATGTAGTTAATTTTTTAAAATATTAAAAAAATCCGTCGATCGAAATAACATAAAATATAAACATATCGCTTAAGTAAATTAGACTGGAATTTTAATTATATTTAATCACCTAACAACTAATACATTATAGAAATAAATTATAATAATTTCGAATCATACATTAAATCAGTAATAAAATATTCATGAAATGTATTTAGGTCTGATAAAAAATCAATGTTTATATTTTTTTTAAATATTAATCTTTTTTTTTTTATTAATAATTATTACTTTAAAATTAATACTACATTCTTTCACTACTAGGCTAAGGCTAATAAAAAAAACTGATTAATTTTCAGTTGCGGAATTTAAGAAAAAAAAAAAGACCACAACAAAAAAGGGCTTAAGTAAATAATAAAATGTGTAACCGTTTCACATCACATATAATATAACTGGAAATTATTAGTGCCTGTCTAAAATTATAAAAACACATGGGAATCGAATATTTTATGATAAATTATGTTACAAACCTATCACTGGTGGTCATGTCAGTGACCTCACAGAATTAAGCACAGGATACCATTACAACTCTATCTCAAAGCATTAAAGTCCATAATTGCGTAAATTTATTTTAAGCAGCTGTATAGCTAAGGTTGTGATTAATATAATCTCCTTATAAATAACTGAGAATACTGCATATATTGTAATTTAAATCATTAATCGTACAAGAAAGTATAATTAATGTGTTAATTTATTAAACACTACGAATGTAGTGAAAATAGGCGTGTAGTATGTGAAATTTGTGTAGGCATTACAATTAATAGAATGACATGATGTTTGTCTTTTTTCTGCCTAATCTTTATATTCTACCTTTCTACCGCTAAACAGTAATATTTAGTATTGCTGAGTTCCGCTTTGAAGGACAGCAAACTAGTATAATTACAGACACAAGGAACAATATCTTGTTTCCCAAGGCTGGGAATTGTTGATATGATTTTTCTTACAGTAACGATATTGGTCACCACTGTTCAAGTGTTCGATTAGTCAGTCTATATACTTATATGTAAAAAAAAGTAAGTTACAATATTTTATGGCTTCGAGTGCTATATAATATTCTTTGAATGTGTTGTAGATTTCGTAAAACTGTTTTTTAAGAGATAATCATTAATATTTCGTCTTTCAAAACGAAACGGACATAATATAGCATTTTAAAGTATATCAATTGAGATACATTTCAAAATCTTGATAATGTATTAATGTAATTGAAAACAATACAATTTTGCGGCCTTCGGAGTCACATTGCCATCCCATTTGAGGATAAAATAAAACAAAGAGATTTTTCATATTACTTGATCCTGATAATCTTTCAAACGCGTTTCTGCGTAGTGGGTTCTATTCTTCATGCATTTGATTAAGATGTTCCTGTAAAATCATAAGAAAGTCTAAAGTTTAGAACAACAGTTTTTACAAAGTCCCAATAAGTACGGTAATTTAATGATATATATTTTTTAATATGTATTTATTTTATCGTATTTTTTTATTTAAGATTTATAATTCGGGTTTCCCCGGAATCCAAACCTTAAATGAAAAAAAAAAAAGATTCATTGTGTAATTAAAACAAGAATTCACATCGACAATAACAAAGCGTTAAGGTAATGTATTACGTGAACGTAAACTCAATCTGTAATATTAAACAGTCGTGTTAACTTATATTTGAATTACAAAAAGCAAACTGACTTTGTCCATTAAATCCTTGCTATTTACATCGCATATTGATTGCATTTGAACACACTCGCGCATCGAGTACGCTGTGAGGGAGCTCTCAAGTGAAGAATATCATAGGGTTTTGAGTTTAATGAAAGAAATAAAGCCTGAATCATCATATTTAGAAAAATAGGCCCTTTTAAAATTATGTATATAAGTGGTTCGAAAAACAAAACGGCAATTTTTTTGTAATTTATTTGTCTTTTTTTCATTTAATAAGTCATGTTCTTTTGCAATTGTATTTTTCTTAATTAAAACATTACTCAAATTACATTCAATACGTAAATAATTTACATTGTCTTCCAATGTGTTCCGTTTCCATTTACCCCTGTTGACAAATTGACTCCAAAAAATCTTTTTAAATACGTAAATACCACATTTTTTATATTTACAAAAAGCAAATACAAGAAAGCGATCAGAAATGCCCATTACATTAAGAACTAGTCTTGAGAATATTTAATCTGTCTCAGATCTCAGAAGATGTGATTAACATTAAATCACTATAAACTGAGTTAATTTCCAATTACTAACAGCCCTGAATGCAAATCTTCCATCATTGTAAATTCCTTTGAATGTACCGCAAAGTAAATGTTCTCGAATGTTCCAGACAGTTGTTTCGCGCTTAAATGCCTCGAGACGCGAGTGAGGGTAGAACTAATGCTTACTGGCATGCCAAATCTTGGCGTGTATTGTCTATTATCAGAAGGCTTTGGCTATGAGGTAACATGAAATTTATCTCAAGTTGACTTGAGCAAGCATTTTTGAATCGCCATTTTACATACGATAATAAGTGAAGCTAGTTTTTAAAAATATTTCAAATTGAAGTAAAATAATTATTTTTTGGTTCTTATATTAGTACATAAAAATGATATTCTAATAAACAGATATGTTATATCCATACTAAACAACAGAAAAAAGTGCCGCGCCGAGGACCGTTTATTTTACATTTCGTTACAAATAAAAAGGATAGCCTGATAAAAAACAGTAAGTAAAAGGCAAACGTCCCAATTAGGACGTTTTCTAGTCTTCACTTTTTGCGCGTTAATGACATATCTGTTTACTAGAACATCATTGGTACATATATTGTTCGTTTCGTGCAAAACAATTTTTGTACTGATTTATTTTTGGAAGAACTTGTAAGTGATTTTTTAAATTCTTAATTGACTCAATCCAATTTAGTGTTCATTATACAAGTAAATGTTTCTTATTAAACTACATTTAAACCTTTATGTCAACTCGTGACATTAGTTATGTGTCCGTTTCAGCCTTCACATGTTAGTTGTGGACAAGTTGTTATCATTGGTTTATTTTTAACAGTATCGGTGTCGTGGCGTCGATACCGTGTCTTTATTGCGTTACAATTATTCTAGAATTTAAATTTATTATACTAACTAGTGACCCCCCCCCCCCCCCCCCGGCTTCGCATGCTTGCAATACTGATACACTACATAATATGTTTATTTACGACATCACATTAGCTTATAAAATGATCAGTGCTTCTATTGTCCATGTGATATATACAAAAACCTTCCTCTATCTATAAAAAAACCTATCTATTCTACCTATCTCAACCGCATCAAAATCTGTTGCGTAATTTTAAAGATCTAAACATACATACAGGCAGACAGTAAGTGATTTTGTTTTATACTATGCTATGATAATAATAGGTAGGTATTCAATGAAGAGTTTAAGTTTCGATCAAATTTAACTAAGAAAAACAGGCAAAGAAAAATGAATTTTCTTAATATCAAAATCGAAGTTATTAAAGAACGAATTCCCTTGCATTATTTACAATGCTTGTTTCTTGTTTCTTAAAGAAGATATTTATTTTATAACGTCCGTTGCGTATTGGCAATATCTTTCAAACGAAAGCTCGGTCCGTGAACGACAGCGAGCAGAAGCCGCGTGAATTCCTCGTCCACATTCCAGCCGAGAGTTCTTACTAACTATCTATTGCATCTTGAAGATCAAGTGCATTCCATTATACTTTAAATAAACATGTGTGCTGTAACTATTTTTATTAATCGCATACTTAAACACATCAATCGCGTACCCATTTATCTATTGTCAACAGTCTAACATTGCCAGTGTATTACTGGTACGGGCTTAATTGCACGATAAAAACATATATAACAAAAAACTAGTAAATAAATCACAATAACCCATGTCAAGGCGAGGCGCTTATTCTCGGAGCACTCGTAATGTTTTTTCACGATCTAATTAAACTGATTGAAAGCCAAGCTCCGGATAAGAGCGGAATGCGGTCGATGTCGAAATATCGATTTGGCTTTTTGTGCTGCGTTACACCGCTTTATATCTATGAACGTACATGTAACTGTCGATGAAGCGGAGGGCCCGAACTTTCCAAATGCATTAATTCACACATCAATACACGAAATCGTTTACCACCAGCGCCTGTTTACACCTAAGATAATGTTTACCTATGCGACTGTCGCGTATCTTACGTCAAATATTTACACAATAAATTGAAACGGTGAATCAAACACAAACACGCTCGAAAACGCATACAAAGCCCGTGTTTATGGAAAGCCAGAAGCGGCACGCGCGTAATCAATGAACGCTGAACATCAGATGACAGGATTGTTATGATTTAAACCCGCTATTGAGAGCTAAACGAGGCTCATTGTCAACGTGACATTTAGCGGCGCCCACACAATCGGGAAGGGTTATCTCGAATCGTTCGTTTTAAAAAATGATCAGCTTTAAAAGGTTGCGTCGTGTTCAGGTAGTCGGCCGTCAGTGCCCTATTGTGGCTTAACGAAGCGATGAACACTCGACCGTCGGACAGGTGGCGCTCGATTTGTTGGCTCACTTCCTTATATTTGCAGTTTTAGAAGTTCGACGAACGCGTCTCATTATTCAAATATTATTCGTGTGGCGTGAAAGCGCCTCGATAACCTCGACGACGACGGGACGTGGACGGAATAACTGATAATTGTACAAGTGGATCCTGTACTAGAATTTGCATGCATACGATATTAGTATCTAAACAAAGTCGTATAAAGACGAGAAACGCTAAGCAAATTATTCAAGAAGCGGATAGACTGGCTCATTTCCATTGCATTGATGCGAAAGCGACGCTTCAGCTTAACCGACGTTAATCAAACCGCAAGGATTACATCACAGCACATCCTACTTTCTGAATGTTATAATAAACGTTGTTCGCTTGTTTTCCTAGGAAGTAATGCGCATCGAGATCGCTTACGCAGCCTCTATGTGTAATAACGGTCGCTCTTTATTGCCGAGCATTTCATCGATATGGAACATCACTATTTATTATATCGCTTCCATCAGAAACGTACCGTTGTTCATGTTATTTAATGGAAATGCGTTAGTCCTAAAAATCTAGCAGAGGAAATAGTGATGCTATTTCATCATAAGAGAATTATGTACAATTTCCTTGTAACTAAAGTGGCACACAATGAAGCTGGTCTTAAAATTTATTACCATAAAGTAATGTGATTTGTCAATGTACGAGCGGTGTTATAAAAGCAATTTACGGAGATATCATGGTTAGATAACACAAACGCTACTCGACCTACATCGCTGCAGTGTGTGCAGAGTGCACACTAAAATAGGTAAACCAACAAACTTAAAAAGATTCAAAATACTTTGAAATGTAATGTGTATTGGTAACTCGCACACTTAGCAGCTTAATTAGTAAGTTCTTATAAAATTACGATGTTAGTCTGTCTCACAAAGGAAAGGATAATTTCAATGATACTCATTTAAAACACATCTTTACAAAGTTTAAAACAAAGTCGCTTACCGCTGTCTGTCCCTATGTATGCTTAGGTCTTTAAAATTAGGCAATGGATTTAGATGCGATCTTTTTTAACACATAGAGTGATTCGAGACGAAAGTTTTTGTATATACATGTAAAATATAGCAAAGAAACTCTAACAATTTTAAAAATTCCTAATGTGATGTCGTAAATAAACAAATTATGTAGTACTATATATATATATATATATATATTAGTATTGCACCCGTGCGAAGTCGTGGCGGGCCGCTAGTTACATAATAAAATCGCCTTGAATAAATCCGGGACTATTTTAAAATGCCTACGGCCCCGTGAATTGCTAGCAAGTATTGCAATAGATAATTACGCGGCGACATATATTATCGAAGATAATTCACAGTGCAATTAGATGAATCGTGATTTAAACGATGCAGGTGATAAACTTGCTAGCCAATAGAAATTCAGGTAATGAAACAGTTCAACCATTTATTCAGGCGTCAAAGCGGCCAGTTCTGTATCTAACTGGAACGTATTTAAATCTAGTGGTTTTACTTTTGCTTCCATAAATTTCACCCGGGATCAGATTAGAGGATAAGATTTGTTAGTTGTCATTTCATCTATCAGTGTTCCTGTATTATGAGAAAATAATAATTCAAGACAAGATTTTTGAATTTAGAAATTAGAACTATACGCTAAAATAAACATTTCTTTATCAGACGGGCGGGTTTTTTGCTATGTCGTAAATTTAATTGAGCACCGGTGAACGTCCCGCAATTCGACACGTTATGATGATACCTCTTATGTTATTCAAATATCGGAATGCCAACAAGGCCATCCAATCAGCTCATAGCCAGTTATGGTGACTCCAATCAGAATAGCGAAACCGGCTCCGGCTCGCGCCACAAACGTTATTAGCGTAATAAAGTACTAGATAAAACGTGCTCGGACAGCGTGTGAACGTTGAGAGAAAGCTGTTGTCGCAACATTAGTAACCTTATTACTAACCGATAATTCTGACGTATCCAAAAGTTTTTACTTCGATTGCATTCCATATAATTCGAAAACGATAAATATTTTGGTCATGTAACGTACACATAGACCAAAATATTTATTTACGACGATCATCATTAAAAAGTTAATTGAATCCGATACTAAATGATGTGCTGTGAGCCATGAATATTTATCTTCAATACACGGAAAACTTACCATGCCTCCGGCGATTTTATCAGAAATAGTAGACTATTTGCGCAAAGTGAAGCGCTATCGTGTTCTGAATCTTAATTGAATATCCCATCTGAGATGAGCGAGTACTCTTAAGAAATAGTAACATAACTTGATCCTGAACTCATTGCGTCCATATTTAATGAAATTGAAGAGACGCTGCAAGTAAACCGATGGTATTTATCTTGTTCTTATGATCTCGGCCGACGCGGGCGCGGTGAGCCTTCATGCGAACATTTCAATCGCGATTTAAGAATACCGGCTCCTGATGCGATCGGGTTTTTTCGTGTATAATAAACACATCTTCAACTTTATTGGTAGTAGCTATTGACTTTACAAATCACGGCTGTTAAATATAATTCTTCGTGCTATCGTTTTTTTTAGTTCGTTATTTCCTATAGTTTTTTATAAAAAATATACTTGATCAGAGTTAAAGATTTATTTTCTTGAAAATTCAATGTTACCATTGTAAATGCTGATGATAATGTCGAATATAATTATGAGATCAATATTTTTATATTTACCAAAATTTAAACTAACAGTAGCGTCGTTGATACGGCAAATAAATATTAATTCTTAATAATCATAAAACAAACACAACTAAAACCTTTTTACACGTTTACGTTTACATCTACGACAAAACGAACCACCAAAAGTACCGTGAAAATGCATCAGCGGCGTATTAAAAAACAAATACAAGCAGCATGTAATATAGCTACGTGAATAATAAATCTCTAGAACAAAATCAAAAGTTCGGAGCCGATAAGAAGCGTTTTACTATGTTATGCTGCTTTATCCCTTATACACTCGTCTTCGACTCATTAGTGTCGCTATCCTTCACTAGTCTCGCTTCATCTCTTTCCCCCTCGCCTCCGGAGGGCCATTTATCAATTCCAAATAACATGCCGGGACCTTTTCTTTTCTGTTTATTTATTTTTTATTTACCTTCCTTTGGTGCTCCGTTTGTGTTCCTTTTTGATTCGAAATTGATTGTAAAGCCGTTCTAATGACGACCATCTAATGTAACGTACGATGCTTCGATAAAGCTAATTGAATCGCTAATGAGTCAATATTTATGGATGTTTGAAGCTGTTTTACGGACTTTTAAGGATTTTCGGAAATCTTGTTAAAAAATACATTATTCAAAAAATAAAAATATTTTTGCATCATTTGGATCTAAATTACAAATGTCCATAAAATTTTAAGTTTCGAATTTTGTATTTCGTTTTAATGTTTTATTATAGTTTTCCACTAAGTGCCAATTCGTATTCCGTCTTGTCTCGACGACTTTATTCTGGAAAAGAAACATCATGTTAATTTTAAAATACTTTGCCAAATCGCTGTCATGTCTTCTTCGCTTTTTATATTTGGATTCTCAGTTGTTATTTCTTTGAATAATCTAAATAACCAACCACTAATTACAGTAGACAATCTTAAAATCTTTGATTTTCTATATTTTTTTTCGAGGACCGTCGAATCTGAATTACAAATCATCCAAATTGGGCATGATGAAGTCGATTTCGTGAACGAAAGGAATTCCGACGGGGATAGACATCAGGGGGGGTCTGATTGCGTTTTCTTAAGTTCGACCCGAGAGCAAATAAAGCGGCGTCCCTCTGAAATTAATTTCGTTTTGTTTCATCGTCTGGAGTCAAAGCATTTACATTGAATGCGGTCGGAGGCTGCCCGCTCGTAGGATATTTATGTAAGGGTTCTCGGTGCATGACATGCGCATTATTCATACACAAATACTGGACGCGGACCATCTGTATATTATTTTTACCGGTTTATCGACTTTTTGGCATGATTCAAAAACGTTTCAGAACGGAATATAGCTTACAGAAATATTAGGCCGTCATTTTTATTTCATATCGGAAATAAGATAAAAAACGTAATTCTTAGTATAGAAATATCACTGCACTGTAAAACAAAGTCCCCCGTATCTGTCTGTCAATAAGTCCGAGATAAGCTCCAAAGCTACTGAACGGATTTTCATGCGGATTTCACTAATAGACAAAAATATTCATAAAAAAGGTTTCGATATATAATTGATTAAGGTATTTACGTTAATAAGTTAAAATAGAACGACAATTGTTAAACATGTCAAAAATAAGCAACGAAAAGATATAAACAAAAGGTAAATTAGAAAAAAAATTACGTCCACTCGTGCGTAGTCGGAACGGACCGCTAGTTCATTATAAATGACAAATAAATAATTGATTTGTATATTACTTTTCATTAATCGCAGTGCATAGTATTTTGTATATATTTGTCCATATATCTGCATTTTTACGTAATCGACGGATAAGTCAAGTCGATAGTACGGTCACTAAAATATTTAGTGTTGATTCATGGACTGTATATTCACATCCACGGCGTGTATTGTAAACTATTAAAGTTTACGAGACCCGGGCGCCAATGCGTCGACTCCGGTGATTGGATTCACTGCTTGCATTTGCAGCATTTCCCTTCACATACGTAATAACAATTTCCTGCTCAATGGTCTATAAATAAATTTTATTTGTGGTGAGATTTAATTTTATAGTTCAATAACTATTACACGACGTTCGGTTGTTTTGTTTACGCCAGCTAATTCATTGTCCAAGTTTCAATATTATTATACAAAATCAATTTAAACTAAGCCAAAGATAATAAGTATATCATAACTTTTTGCGACTTTAGGGTAAAAATGGTCACTTGAGTGTTACGTAACGTTTAGAGAGGGGGAAGGGGTGTATATAGGAAAACGTTACGGTGCCTTACAAGGAGATAAGAGGGGGTCAGAAATCGTCAAAAATTGCGTTACGTAATACTTGAACGCTCCCTAAGCTTCCTGGTTCGATTCCTGGCCGAGTCTATGTAGAAAAAGTCCATCAATTTTCTATGTTGTCTTGGGTCTGAGGGTTTGTGGACCTTCGTTACTTCTGATTTTCCATAACACAAGTGCTTTAGTTACTTACATTGGGATCAGAGTAACGTATGTGACGTTGTCCAGTATTATAAAAAATTAAGTATATTATTTTTCTTTGCAGATCCAAAAGCTGATACTGAAACTGAGGGTGTCAGATGCTATTGCAACACAGCACAATGTGTGAGCACAGGGTATATGTGTCGATCGCGGAAAGGAGGCGGTTGCTATAGCGAAGTCCCACCCAGGAGACACCACGCACGGCATGGTTGCCTTCACCATTTAGCTGAGAAGTAAGTAAAGATTTAAGTATTTCACAATGTGTGTCGGATGTCCTTTCTCGGAGTTCATATTTGTTTCATAAAAAAATTCATGAAATTCGGTTTAGCAACTTCGTCGTGAAAGAGCGACAGACATACAGAATTACTTACACATATATAATAATATTGATTTACAAAATTGTATGGACAAAGTTCTAGTATCATTATGGACATATAAGCAAAAAATACTAAAGTTGAGTTTCATTAATTACATTAATGCTTATGAAATGTAGTACGAATTTTCTGGCATTAAATTCAATACATAATTCATTCGATTCAATGAACATTTATATAAAAACTTTTTGCTTTAGTTCGTTCGAATGCAACTGAATTCGATTTTTAAATTGAAATCAAAATTATCGTTGTATAGGAATGAGCTTCACATGAAAGGAATTCGATCTTTGGTTCGATGAGAGATTATATCGCGGCTAATTACATATATAAACTAATTAACATGAGATCGAAATCTACCTTTTTCGATACGGACCATATCGAATGACAGTAAAACAAAACTTATGCATCTGTTTAACGAAAGTCATAAAAATATTTGTCGATGTTGAATTTTAGGTACAAAATTTAATTATTTTCGGTCTTGGTTTGATTCATCTCTTACCGAATCTTTAGTCAATAACGTTATCTATTTTTTTTATTTGTAACTAGCTATGCCCGCGACCTTGTACGCGTTTGAATTTAACAAAAAAAATATTATTGAAGCCTAAGTTACTCCTTATTATATCAATTATCTGCCAGTAAAAGTCCCTTTAAAATCGGTCCAGACGTTCCAGAGATTAGCCGGAACAAACAGACAGACAGATAGACAAAAATTGTGAATAATGTTATTTTGGTATATCTACCGTGTATGCATACAGATGCATTGAGTAAAAAAGGGCTATTTCAATATTACAAACGGACACTTCAATTTTATTATATGTGTAGATTTGTAGTAATGAATATTTTTAATACCGTACACGGTTTCTTGTTAACTTTCATCTAAGAATTAATTAACTATTCTTTTGTTGGACACGGCACTAAGAGATGCATTGTCATCCATCAATTCTGCTTATCACGTTCGAAACCTGCGGCTCGCTTGACTAACTCATATGTTGCGTTCGATGTATCTTCAGTCAATTTGTCTTCGGTCGTTTTGAAATTACTTTATAGCTCTTTCATCATCGCTGTCAGCTTAAACAATTATAAATAGATAGAAAACGTTGAATCATTTGTATTTCGATTTCTCATCGAGTCGAAATGCCGTTTTCATCTATCTAATTTGTACTGAAACTTTGTATTTTTGTGATAACATACTTTTTTAAATTAATTACCCCTTGATTGGTCATATGTTTCTGTATATTAAAGGAGCTTGTTCGTTTTAATATCTCATTCAGATCGAGCGAGGCTCTGTCGAGGAAACAGGTTCCATCTACGGACGCATGCCTGCTTTTATTTGCTTTAAATTATTTTTGCTCGTTTTTGGCAATCTCCTGTCGTTCATTATCTTCGCTAACGATCGCGCAGTCTACTTCGTTAAGATTACCAATCTCGATGGAATTAAATTTCTGCGCTTCAATCGGTTATTCATTTCGTTCGGGTTGTTTATTGTCTTTATAAATTGCGATTGAACGATGTCGGATCTTTGTCCTCATTCGTTGAGATAAGTATGACGGTAGAAGCTTGGGTTGGAGTCGGAGGTCGGGATCCTAGATAGCGGAGCGGCTGCGCGGACGCCGACCTGAACAATGCGCCATATATAAACCTCACATTTTACTTCACACTTTCCCTATTACGTTTACATAGAGTTCTGAATTCAATAAAATTTCGTAAAACTCGTTGCATTTGAATGTCACTCAATTGTTGATAATGTCACACTCGCATCTCGGTATAATAGATAGCGTGTATTTCATCCTTTGACGCTTCTATTATTACTAAATGATAATAGTGCGCTAGCTTCTTATCATTTGTTTCTTGATGTTTTATTTATATTGCAAATAAATAAATTTGACAATGCTTATGCACTCCTGGTCATTGCATTCATAACCTGGTTTTTACGTTCAAAATTGTTCAGTACCTCTTAATGTACTGCGTGTATACGACCGTGTATATGTTTCTAATAAAGCATGTTTGTTTCGTTTTAATTCGTAAGTTTTATTACAATTTTCTATGTCCTTATCAAGATATTACAACTACATACATACATATAAATGGAAGACAGCTAATAATGAAGACACAGTATCTGAAATATCGGTTAAAGTTACATTGATAATTTTACTTTTATCTCAATAGTAGTAGTAATAATTAGTCATCGATCAGTATAATCTTTTAGAATGATACTAGATTAATGCTTATTGAAGACGAATCGTCAGCAATAAGCATTACAGAAACTAAAAGAAAAATGTGCATATCAGAATAGCGAGTCTATCTAATCTTTAAAATAAAAAATAAAAACTAAAAGAGAATTTTACTTTAATTTTGAGGATGTTGTATCCTCAACTTGCTTGGCTTGCCTTTCAAATGCCGTTTTATAAATTTTCAGCATTAGAAATTTATCTTACTAAAAACTAACTAATGTGTTTTTAAAATAATTTATGTCCTAGTTATAATATCCGATAAAACACTACTTCAATACACGTACATAATTCAATTACGCTCCGCTTTATGTTAATTTAAATAAGTATATTTAACCTTCTTGCATTTAATTAATAACTGGTTGGTTGATGTCGCAGTGAATAAGGTTTTAATTGGTTATTTCGTTTCATTAAAGTCCATATTTTTATTATCTTATCGTAACGGTTTTGTATTGTTTTGCACTTCGAACGGACGATATATTTTACGCTTTTAATTTACTTTGATAATTTTTTATTTCGAATATAAAATGTTTTCTTTTTTGTATATGACCATGAAGGTTTTACTGCTATACAATGATTTAAAGACGATACTGTTTTAACGTTTTAGTGTGTCTTAGTGATACTTAAAATTGTTTAGGTTTTATTATAGGTAATGTTTTAATTTTGTTACATTTATTTGCCAAATGTGATTTATAAAAATTATTTTCAGTCGAGTAAGTTTGACACCTTGATATAGTTTTCCTGAATCACTGGCATCCTTTCTTTTTGACATATAGCCATAATGTTAAATAATAAATCCTCTGTGTATGTGTAATTGAACTCTCTCGAACGGTTAGACCTATTGCGATGTTTGTTTGTTTGAGAGTGTTGTTCGATAGTTTGTAATGTGCCCGATAGTTGGCACTTGGGATCGAAAAATAAATGACATTATTATCTCATCATATGTATATTCATATATACTCAGTATTGTTGTGTTCTGGTTTGAAGGGTGAGCGAGACAGTGTAACTACAGGCACAAGGGACAACATCTTAGTTCCCAAGGTTGGTGGCACATTGACGGTGTAAGGAATAGTTAATATTTCTTACAGCGTCATTGTCTATGGGTGATGGTGACCACTTACTATGTGGCCCATATGCTCCTCCGCCAATCTATGCCATAAAAAAAACATATTTCAAATTAAGGTGTTTCTTTGTCTGGTACTCAACTGTTGGAATCCTTAATACTATGGTAATACTTTATTTTAATTATCATTTGTATGTATGTTTACAACATATCCCTTAAGACTTATCGCATTCATAAAATACGTTTGTGATGTTTGAGGGGGGATTATATTAAACAATAATTATTATTCAATAAAGCGTATCTGAAAACATTCGCAATGTATTGAGCTTTACTTTGCGAATCGTGGTGGTACGTACATTTATTTTATGCTATTGATTGGTGGTAAATGGTTACCACCACCAAAGACCATAACTCTGTAAAAAGCATTAACCATCCTTTCATCGCTAATGCTTCACCAACTTTGGGAACTAAGATGTTATGTCCCTTGTGCCTGTAGTTACACTGGCTCACTCACCCTTCAAACTGGAACACAACATTACCATGTACTGTTGTTTGGTGGTAGCATATCTGATGAGTGGGTGGTACCTACCCGCTTTATACACAGTGATTCTTTTTAAATAATTATAACATTAAGATCATAATCTAAACTACATACACTTCAATAACAAAAACCTTATAACATGAGATAAAAATATATTTAAATAATTAATTAATTTAAGTATTTTAATAAAGATACAGAAATAAGTTAATTGTACTAAGTATTTTTGTATTTAAACATCGTATAATATAATACATTTAATATTACTATGAGAAAACAAGCAATTTTGAACAAAGAACTATTTAAGTTACAACAGGATTATATCGTAAATCGCTTGAGTGGAAATGTTTTAAAATAACATTAACATAAAAGAACACTTAGTTTAATGTTTTCCTCACTAACTTAGTACATCACAGATAAACAATACCATAGTAAAAAATCATAAATACTTTTTTATTAAAGATAGTATTTAAAAATAGAATTCTTATTTTCTTACGAAAACATTTTTTTTTACATATAGCAAAAGTCTTAAATCGAAGCTTGTTTTATTAGCATTCCAAAGTTAAATGACAGCATTTAATATCAAAACAACGTTAAGGTATTAAAATGTTTGATCAAATTTTTGGAATGGCCGTCGGTTTACCGCTTAGTTCCCACGAGAAAGGTCGTAACTATTCAAATGAGTTGGCTTGTGGATTGTGCCAGCTGCCACAGTGTTGCAAGGTTAACTGTCGGAATTAATGAGGATTTTATGAAGTGGAAGATAGACACCGGTAAAGATTGATCGGAGAGAAAACATTATAATGGGCCAAAACGCCAACGCCCAATTCAATAATTATAATCATTGGTTTGAAATATTGGATTACAATTTAAAAAAAGAATTACACTATTAATTGTATCTGATTCGAAATTCAAAACAATTATTCTAACGATTACTTATATTTTACACCGATTTATATCATTCTTGTCTTGGTCTTCATGTCTTCCACTTATTTTCGAAATATTTCTTGCCCTCTTAGTACGACCATCTAAACCTTCCATCCATCCTAAGCCTTTAAGCACGAAATTAAAGTAAATTTAAGAAACGTTGCGAAACGTTTAGAATAACTTACTTTGGATAAAAAAAATATACTAATCATTTGTATTCTCTGCTCATTCCACTTATTCGTCGGCGCTTTTGTGAATATTCCGCACACATTTTTCGCGTTACGTACGTTTTGAACAAACATCAAGACCAAAATCCTAATCGATAAACCATATTAAAAAAAAAAAAACATTTTCCCACGACCTCCTTTGTTTACATAGCGCGTCAATTCATTCCTTACGTTACAGAATTACGGATATGAAACCTTTTTGCAACAAAAATTGTTTTTTTTTTTATTGTCTATGCAAATTTGAGTTCAAAATACGATGATTAGATAAATATTCATTATTAGTTGAAAGCGTAATTGCAAAAACAAGCAACTATCAATATTTTATACGATATTTGTTATCATTTATTTATTGTGCAATATTTACTTGCAGTGTAGCATAATGTATTAAATCAAAATATACGTTATTAATAGGCTTAAGACAAAACTTTACATTAATAATTTCACAATATTATTTAAAGTTGAACCACTGGTTTAAACCTACTAACGGAAATTGCTACTATAACTAGACGAAACAAAAAAAACTGTAGTTGTACTATTTTCTGGTGGTTAAACGCCATAGAGTCATTAACTAAATACAATTGTATAATTATTCTTTGTTCTGCATGAAAATAAACTCCACGGTTTTTTATACGCCACATTTAATACGCTATATTAATTTTATAAGTTAATACTACACATTGTATTGTGTTGGAAGTATATATATGGTTTTTTTTTGCCGAAAACATTTAACGAATTTTTCACGATTCAGTCATATAGAATCTCATACACTTACTAAGCATAGTAAGATTGTTCCCTCTATACTAAATTCATAATTGATCAACTAGGATAGCTAACAAAAGCCTCGGTAAATCGATAGAATCTACTTCAAAATTACAGTGATGAGTATCTTGTTTCCTGAGCATTTCCATTTTAGTTGTCCAAGTGTGCGCTAATCTCATTGGTCAGCGTTATTTCGTTATGTCACGCAAACAGAATAGAAATGCCTTACTGCAAAACGCAATTCTCAATTGACATAAAAGCAATTTTATTGCTGGCTAGAAAAATTAAAAAATATCTAATTCTACAGATTCATAATTTGAATTTAGAAAATAAGTATTGATAAATGATAGTGGACTACAAACGCCAAGTTCAAATATGTGTTGATAATGAGTAAAATTGTAAAACCATACCTTCTACTAAAATCTCTTTTGTATATATAAATATGTTTATAACAATAGTACTTCACTTATTATTTATGTTTACTAGAAACTGTACGATATTGATATCGCTTAAAAATATTTTTAGCTTCACCGTTTCGTAAATTCAAATCATTTGTAAAAAAATACATTGGTTAAGAAGGCATATTATTCAATACAAGATTATATAAATGATCAAAAAGCGTCGTGCTAATACTTATTGACTTCAAAGCAGGATGTATTGTGTAATTGTATTTAACTAACACGACTTTGTATTCTTAAATATTGAAAATGACAAATTACTGACTTTCTTGTCGGTTGTTATCGGTAGAATCTGCATTCTAAACCGGTGGTAGCTAAATTAAATATAGTTAGTTGGATGGTAATTTAGAAATGATTGTAAAAGCATATTAATGTATATTTTTATTTTGAAACATAACGTAGCTTAAAACTTCTATGTTTAAAATGACTTAACCTCCACGCTCATTACTTATTAAAGTTATATTTTGGAATAAGATCCTTATATTTAGGATATGGTTCTCAAACTTTGATTAAGAACAATAATTGTGAATACTAACATCATTTTAAATTTGGTTTCGCTGGGGCTACTTTCCGAAACGGCGGTAAAGTTCAAATTTGACGATTTACAAATGCTTTATTGTAAATATTACTTGAATGCATTAAAATTGTTTTGAAATTTACAACTCGAAATCAATATAACGAAAAGACATATTTATTATTAATTTTAATATATGTCTTACACAGATAGGACCGCGTTTAGGTTCACTAGTATAACATACAACTTGACAGTTTCTTATTAGTGTGCAATTTCGACACTATCCAATCGTATGTAAATTCGTTTCAATTCGTAACTGCCAATAAAAAGCCATTCGAAAGATAAACATTGCAATCAGTGTCCGTCTGGTTGGCATTTGAAGCGCCGCTTGCGCAAGACAGCTGGTTAGATAGGATTGACATCGGCGATTATTCAAAAGGGCGATTATGTATTACTAATTTATTTAGCCTTCATATTGCTATGACTTAAAAAACATATATAATAATAAAACCAGACTGACGATCTGTAAGTTTTTTGTACCAATTGTCTTTTGGTTGATTCGATATATAAAAAGTGATACAGCGCCATCTAACGGCGAATTGCAGCAATTAGTATAATATAAAAAGCGTCTCAATGAAACTAACCTTTACAGATTTTCATGAAGATCGGACAAACTTCTTTTTTCTGATACAGGTTAGGGGATGAGCGAATGAGCGACCTGATGGTAAGTGGTCCATAGACATGCCGCAGTACCTTCGCATTCCCGCCCATAGACATGGTTAGAAATATTAAAATTCCTTATATTCCCAATGTTGCCAATGGTTTACATTTACTAAGTGGCAAAACTTTTTCTAAGTTAATACGCTTTGTTAATTTTAAAGTAAAATTTACCATTAAAACATTTGAATGTTTTTTTTATATATATACATATATGTGTATGTAAAAATATTTTTAACCGCATGCGATAAATTAAAATTCAAGGTTCAATATGACGTTAAATGTATTACATAATAAAAACATGTATCTCATACGCTATGTACTCGTTATTATCAAGTAGGTAGTTTAATCGACGTGAGTTTTCGATCTCACGGGTTATACGAACTATTGCGTTTTTCGCATCTGTATCGCAAAGAATCGATAAATTCACGTAAAATAATAATAATGTTATATTATTAAAATTATGTTATGGATTCTAATATAATTATTATAGATAACCTTAAAACGCCTAGTTTCCGACTACACAATTTCAAAAATTCCTTCTTGGGGCAATATTTGTATGATGAAATTACAGACATTTTTAACTTAATTTAATTTTTAATGCAAGATTATACAGACAACAGAAAAGCGTGGAATTAATACTTATTGAAATGTATGGTATTGGTCTGAAAAATTGACTGACTATAAAACCATGCTAATGATTTTAATATAGTATATCCGTATAGTGTCGCTATGATGATGTAAACATTATTTTTATCTAAGAGAACTACAAAATAATACAAAATTGTTGCATAAGTCAGGATGCGACATTATGTTAGGATAACTTTACTAAAACTGCTTTTATTATTTTTCAGAAAACAAGAAGCGCTGTCGTACTGTCAAAATGCTCCGTCCCAGGGTGGCCCTCCTCCCAGGGAACACTCCCTCCTCTTATGCTGCTTCAAGGACCTCTGTAACCACGAAGACAGCCCGTTGGCTCGAGCCCGTCTTAATCTCACCAATGATTTAGGTAAATATTTCATTAATAACTACAAAATAAGCAAACGATATCACATATCATTCCATAGTATAAAACAAAGTACACTGTTGTCCCGATGTATGCTTAGATCTTTCTAATTTCGCAACGGATGTTGATGTGTTTTTTTTAACAGATAGAGTGATTCGAGAGGAAGTTTTATATATAATAAATGGACAATATAGTAAAAAATCAAGCAAAAAAATCTGTCGTATATTTAGTATGAGTATTGCATCTGTGCGTATCCGAGGCGGGTCGCTTGAAAATAAAGTTAATTATTGTATTATAGATAAAATATTTTATTTTGTTTGTCTAACAGTGAATTGTAACCTTGTCGTAATAAATGTAATGAACAAAAGTAAGCACCTACTAACTAAGCTTAGTTAGACTTGTCGTACGTAGATGTCTGGTTACATAACAGTTCTTACTTAGTTTCTTGGATAATATCGTTTTCAATGTGTGAAGATATTTAATCTATACTATACTATAGAGAGGTGAACCTAGTATATATGTATATGTGTCTGATTATATCTGGTTGTGTTTATATATAAATTTCTTTTTTAAATAAATTGCATTCGCACTAAGCCGGATCGCGTAGTATATTGATATATTTAAATACATATTAGAATTAATATTCGGCAGACTTCCGAGCGTATATTAAAAGTGGAAAATGATTGAAATTTAAGAATTGTGTTGTACTGCAGCGCCATCTAGCGACAAGCTACAAAAAAGAGGATGACGTAAAAAATATTTTAATTTAAATACTTCTTAAATCGTATGTTTCTTATTGTACCCACAGATTAGTAATATTACCCCTCCATAATTATCAGCAAATATTCGCTTAATTAAAAGTGCTTCCACTTCCCCTCATTAACAGTTATATAACTAAATTAAAAATAATATGATCTGTACGTTATTTCACCCAAAAGAGCCAGATCTCGAGAAATATCAAACAAAATTGATATTTCTCCAGAGCTCATTTAATTTTCCATATTCACTATGAATTTGCGAAAAAATGGCATTTTGTCGACGAAACTGTCATTGACATTCTGGAAGTAAAATAGAAGTGGATATAAGTAGTTAAGTGTAATAGTGTTCTATTTTTAATAAATATATAATAATCATAATCTATTAGTACTACACAATACACCTGAGTTATTAAGGTTTGTTTCTTTTTATCCCTATTTCGATCGGAATACTCTATAAAACAATATGAATTATCACAATTTGTTCATAATAGGTCAAATAAATAAACTACTTGATTTTAATTACTATATATTTTGCACGCAAGCCAAAAGATTCTAATTACAATTTTAACGAACAATACACGCACTGCTATAAAAATTATTCGAATCATAAACTTCATGACATATCAATCAATTCTAGTATTTCTGTGAAATAATAAAATGTCCGAGTTTATTTTACGACACTGTCAATAAAATAACCGTTTCCGAGAACAAAGATATTATTCTAAGCGGTCTCTTATCTAATGTAAATTGAACAGTGACTCAACTGCAAATGTACTTCTTTAGAATAACTATACAGATATGCATTAAACTATTTAAAATCGCGGACCCGCTTGCGATATTCATAATGAATACGACTAGGAATACACATATATATAATTATTGTGTTCCTGTAATTTACAATTGAATGACTGTTCTCATTGTTTGAGTGCAAATAATCATAATAACTAAAAGCATAGAAATTAAGAATGCAGCTTAAAGGTGAAACATTTTGTTATTTAAATATGAACTTATTGCGAATAGAAACACACAATTAAGATTCTTAAATATTAATATAAATAGTGTCAATATATTGAAGCCTGCTTGACCGAAATTCGTCCACGGCGCTGCGGTCAGTCTGAAGGTACCTTGAACTGTACAAGAGCTAATTTGATGTACAAGTATGTGCTCAGATCACGTGCTCTCGCTATTTCCTTTCTCATAATCAAACGACAATCGGCAAAACTGTACGTGCGTTCCTAAACACGGGAGTATCGCTACTAATTTCCTGTCTCCTAGGCACTATAAGTTACTTTGACGACCTACCTGGTCAAGTACACCGGTTTTTATGGATACGCCACCGAGGTCCCGGGTTCGATTCCCGACCGAGTCAATGCAGAGAAGTTTTTGGGTCTGGGTGTTTGTGGTGTCGGTGTTACTTCTGATTTTCCATAACACAACTGCTACTTGGTACTAGCTACTTACATTGGGATCAGAGTAATGCATGTAAAGTTGTCCAATATTTATTACTATTATATTCACTGACACAAAATTCATCTTTTTATCATCGAGTTATGCCGTTATATAAGCTACCCAATACAATCGAGGCATAAATCTAGTTTTTTTAGGTAAAAAGTCTTATTCTCTGACAAGACTTGTACGTAATACAAAATATAGTAACTTCAGGTTACGTCAACTGCTTCATTACTCATTACCATTTGGTATGTGGGTTAAGAAAATTATTACCATTGTTGTAAAAGAAATATCGATTGCGTTATTTTTTACTAAGTTTTCTTTTTTTTAACATAGCAGGTAACAATTGCTTTTACAATTATGTAAGAATTGAATTTATAATATATTTTACATTGCTTCAAATGATGAATAAGTTTTCGAGATCAGACGACTACAAATGCGCAATATCATTCAATTTAATATTAGCATTACAGAGATTTACTTAATATAACAATACAATGTTCATTATCTATTTACAGATTTCTAATAATAATCTAATAATATAAATTCGAAAAAAAACTCATTTCTGTATGGCTGTCAGTTGGTATTTCACGGCCAAGCCGCTGAAGGAATTTATAAAAAATATCGTATGAAGCAAAAGTTTTTGTCCAATTCTAAATTCAAAATGTGATCGAAGTTTTGACAGCGCATAGATTAAAAATAAAGAGTCCTGCCATATAAAGTCGCGGTGTCGAGTAATTAATTGTTATATTAAACCCATTAAACATTCGATCCTATAATGTCAGTATGATTTCCGGCTACCGGCCCACACGATAGGGCATTTTGCAAATTCTAAGAACATGCGCATCGTAGGCATTTAATTATTATAATTCCGCTTAATGTATCACTAACAGCTATAAATGCATATTGTTATCAATGCATACGTATGTAATTATCTGTCGTCTTAATTTGGCTACCATATACTTTTTCAGTATAGTATCAATGGCTTTGATAAAAAATTGATTACATATAACATAAATTCATGGAATAGACAAAGATTCTTTCTTAATATATTATACCAGACGTTCAAACCCATGTAGCTTACAATTATAGAGGCAGGAATCTTTGGTAATAGAAGTTTTTCTTGGTGGTAGGAATTTGTACAAGCCCGTCTGGGTAGGTACCACCCACTCATCAGTTATTCTACCGCCAAATAACAGTACTCAGTATTGTTGTGATCGGGTTTGAAGGGTGAGTGAGCCAGTGTAACTACAGGCACAAGGGACATGACATCTTAGTTCCCAAGGTTGGTGGCACATTGACGGTGACGGACGATGTAAGGAATTGTAATATTTCTTACAGCGTCATTGTCTATGGGTGATGGTGACCACTTACCATTAGGTGGCCCATATGCTCGTCTGCCAAAATATATTATAAAAACAAGAAACAAAAAGTATAGCATTCAGACCATTGCATGTATTAAACAATTGTATTTTCTCTATAACTGATGTTGTAACCATTTGTGATATTTTTTTTTAATTCGGTTAATTATTTACTAGTAGTCGCCCGCGGCTATGCTCGGGGTAGGATGTTGGTTGGTTGTTATGTGTTTGGCAAAAAATGTAGTCTATATCCTTTCTCGGAGTTCAAGTTTGCTTCATACCAAAATTTCATCAAAGTCGATCCAGCGGTTTGGTCGTGAAAGGGCTATAGACAGACATAGTTACTTTCACACTTATAATATTAATATAGATTTGAGTGCAATGAAGTTAACTCTATATATATTTGTTTACAGAAGGCAGTGTCGCGAGTGAACGCGGTGCCTCCTATAACGGCGAGGTTTGGTTCAAAGCTGCGACCATAGCGGTGCCGGTGTGCGGCGCGCTCATACTCTTCCTCCTAGTCGCGGTCGCCGTGCGGCTGCTACGAGCCGATGCGTTACTTCAGGCAGATAGAAAACTCAGGTAAGATTCAGTTAATTATATAGCTTTGCAAGTATGTAATGATTGTATGTACAGTCAGAGTCAAAAACCTTCGTAAGTTTTCAAATTCCTTTCTCTCCTTTATGTCGTAAACTCCTAGTACCTTTTGAAAATAAAGTTTATTTCACTTGATAGTATGATTTAAGCAAGCTCGTCGTCGTATCTTAGTACCAAAGATAGGTGGCGCAATGGTGATATATGGAATGATTAATTTATGTCAATAGGCAACAGACCGCCTCCTTTTAGAAAATAATAATAAAATGTAGGTTTTGTTTTGTTTTTTCTTTATTAACTACATATACGTATATGTGGCGCTGTAGGTGTTTGTATGGTGTAGTTACTGGTATTTATGTGTAGGTAAATACGTCACCCTAATTTAAATTCTCAATTTTTATCCGAACTTACAAATAAATCACTAGTTAGCGACATTTGTACGATAAGACATTTGTACATACTGCAAACACTTTTATTTTATTAATAATTTATTGAAATAAGGTTTTATATAATTTTAAGTCGTGATTATAAAATTTAAAGCATAATTAGTAATTGTGTGATTAATTAATTTACAGGGGCGGGTACATATCTCCGTCACAGCACAGCACAGACGACGTTAAGAAAGTATGGGTGGGCAACTCATCCGCCCCCCTACTGGTGACACCGGGCGGCTGTCTCGTCGCTGTGGAGCGCGCCCAGCTAGTCGACATACCCCCCTGCCAACAGTTCTGTGATATACAACGATAGACTGCACTCAACGAGCGAGCAATCTCTTTAGCGCACTGTACCATGGCCTGACGGAATAGTGTTAGGTAAATCTAAGGCTTTAATGGGAAATATATTACATATCAGCGTTACAGGTTCAATTGAAGTAGTAGTTACACCACGTCGCCGATAGATGGCGTTGTAAATATAAAAATGTTTTGATGTTAAATAGGAAAGTTGTTATTATGGGAAGTATGAAATACAGTGGCGGATTTAAAAAGAAGCATAGACTATATTTTTTTTCTCACCTGGGTGACCATAGAGTCAGTGTTAAGTGTTATTGAAATTACACAAAATAGTTTTTATATCTTGAATGTGTATTGGGAGGCTAAAATAAATCGGTAAGATATGAAGACATTTCTATAAAATTTCGGAAATCTTTAAAACCATTACAAAACAAATAGATCCCAAAACTTGCCCAAATGTGGCGCCATTTGTACTCAGCTTGCTGATAAATCCGCCCTGATGAAATAAAGTATGTAAATTCGTTTCAAGTTTGAATCTTTTGAAAATTGATCTCAGTGTAGTGTTCGTCATTTCACGGTACAGCGCGCACGCATACCAAATCTACCACAATGTATATTTAACTGTTAATATTATAAGCGCTTTGTGTTCCTCTTATTTGTAAATGTAATCGATTCGACTTTTAATATCTTGAAATGACTTAGCGGCGACCGTAACATAAGTTACCAAAGTTTCGAGAACATTTTTTCGTGTGACACTTGTATGACATTATTTTTTTTTATCTCCTTGGCAATGAAAAACATATAAAATCTAATTTAATATAGTACGACACAACTTAGATGTAGCATTGGCAAATTCGATAAAACCGATTATGGACGATTTACACAACCAATGGAAATAGCTCCCTATCGCGCCATTCGACGCTATTCGTCACTATAGATTCTCGCGTCAGTTCAACCCGAGAAAGCAAGTGCATGTAAATCGACGTGTCAAATTGACGAATATATTAGGTCATATGATAGTACACGTTATTACGTTTGTGTAAAGATCATATTCGCATAAGAAATAAATATTGATAATTTGGGATAGTGTACTTAATTCGGATGTGATCGGTTTTACGAATTACGCCGATGCCATGTTACAAAATGTCATACAAATCAACTTATAAAATATATGACAATAGGGAATAATAATGGTCATATATCGGCTAATTTTAAGCATTATTTAATATGACAAATGACAATATGACTCGATAATTTTAATTTCTTTGCATTTAAAACACTAATCTGATATGATAAACTTCTTAATTATAAGTATGGAATGCACTCTTGTTAATATCTTTGTAGCTGACAATATTGTATTTGTAAAATATAGGTAATGTTAATTGTTTATAACTTTTTGGAAAACTAAGAGGATAATACAAATTATTATGACTGCTTGTCATATATTAATATATCTTACACAATGTTAATGTATACATACAAAATAGCCGACTGGGTTAGCTTTGATAGTCACTAATAATTTGACGGCGTCTTGCAAATTATAGATATAATTAATACATTTTACAAATCAATAACTAGCCTTTTATGTTCGCGGAATCTTAGAAACCATTCAGGGATCTTATTTTTTTTTTCAGATTTGCGGATAATACTTGAGTATTTATATAATTAACGATTTGTTTTTCAAAGTAGATAATCAAATCGGAGAAATAGTGCCTTCTAAAACATTTCATAGTTAAAGTTATGTGAGAAAATTAAACTAAATTCAAGGTAATTTAGCTGTAAATACATGCGCATGCGCATTGGGTACGGTCAGCAAATTAAATAGTTAAAAAGCTACCCTAGCATTTGCTTAATAAATATTAACGAACTTACTTATAAATCTAATTGCAAAGGAATATTATCTTCAATATGTTATCTTTCGATCAATATTTAATGGTATTTTAATACCAACATGTTTATTGTATACAAACTATTATATTACTTGATGTTTCAAAATGACAATATTACTTCAATGATTGACTTACTTTACTCGGTAGTTATATTACCTAATCATTGAATCACTTGAAAACTATAAATTAAAACTAAACTTTTATTGGAGATCATTGCGTCGTTGACCTTTTCAAACTTAAAAAAAAAACCAAATTAAAAATAAATAAATAAGAATAAATCAACTGGCAACACTTACGAGGCTACACAGATTCCAAACGCGAACGCGCATAGATATATAACATGTCACAATAATGATATAAAAAAACTATTTTTATAATCTGTAAATTATAACATTTGTAAATATAGTGCACTAAGTTACCTGTTACTGAGCGTTAATCGAGTCGAGATTTGAAAGTAAAATCCATTGGTAGAAATACTAGTCTTTATATCTGATCTTTAAACATTTATCTTAATTTACTTCAATGGATTTTACTTGTGGTCGAATTATGTATAATTGCATTGATCGTATTTATTCTTATAATTGATTAATTGATATAATACATTATGTAATAGGTTTTTTTTATTAAAACGATGTAATAAGTTACTTAATTTTGTAAATATTATTCTCAGTTGTATATTTTATCTGGCAACACCTATTTCTGTGTAAGTTTTTTTTTCTTAATTTAAAATCTAGGCAATGAATTCGTTACTTTTCGGCCATTATTCAGAAATTGACTTGATTAAGCTTCCTTGAGGTGCCTTACCTTTTTATAAGTTTTATATAATATATAAGTGTTTTAATATATGTGCAAGTAAAATACTCCATAATGTTAATGAATATACCTGCGACTTTATGTAAATATGTATGATGTATAAAGAATAAATGAAATTATTTTATACACTTATGTTTTTTATTACAAACTAGCTATACCCGCCCGCTTCGCTGGGCATTAGTCGCAGAAAAATAAATTTTTAATTTTGTACTTAATTACTGATCATCAACAATGTACAAATAATAAATAAACAAATAAAGAGATAAAAACATGCGAGATCTAATCAAATTCTTACAAAAAAAAAAAAAATATTCGTCATCTATTTTATCTTCTTCAATGGTGTTCTCGATAGGCTGCAGATTGGTCATGACACCCATCAACTCATACGATGTTCTATAGGTACGATGAAATTTTTAATTAAATTTCTATAGTCTGTAAAAGTTTGTTTCGAACCAACACGTCCTTTTATCCGGTTCTATCGAATATCGATGTTATTACATTTACAATTACCTTGTCAATACTTGCGAACGTACGTCAAAGCATCCTGAGCGTATTCGTGCATATGTCTTGGACTTACACTGTACGAAGATCTTTGTCCAATATCAGCAGCTACTTTATCATTCGATATTGTATCTCTCGCTCAGAGTTTTGATTGTTTGTATCGAATGTAGTTTAATCGTTCATTCTTGACCATAGCGTACATGTCAACAATGAATTGTTAAAACAGTTGACGACACTTCAGAATATGATTAGATTGATTATTATCTTTAATCATTCTACGATATGCAAAAAAAATCTGCTTGCATAAACATAATTGGATAATCGTAATAATTGTCATACGATTGATGTGTTTCAGCGACACCTTGATTGTTTTTGTGTCGCTTAGTGATAACAATACCTCGTTTTGTAATTTCTGTCCCGAGAACTACAGCTGTGACTTCAGGAGCTACGGCAGTATTAAACCGACTTTCATGTTCTGCATTCAATGGCGTTCTATCGGCATTGATAATTACTTTGAATCATATGTTGTTTCACCTTCTAAAGCAGTTTTAAAATCTTTAACATTTATTTTCATAAAGCATAATCCAAAATTTAGCGATGATTTCTCGATTAGTTGTGGTACTGTCCATGGAATAAATGTCCAAAAACTGGAGATTTTATTTAGATACTGGAAGAAGTGGACCAATCATATGATACACTTTAAACTTAGACGCGAAATTATTGTATTGCACAATATTTGTTGCTCCAAATGATGTAATTTCAAAGCAAGAATTGTAATTTCTAATATGCAGAAGAAAAAATTCAGACTCCTCAGTAGTTCCCGTAACGTAGATACGAAGAAGTTCTGGTGGTTCAACCAGTTGTGGTAAATACATTTTGCCAGTGGAGTAGCACTAAGCAGTTTATTTTAAACAACTTTAAGCATAGCGTGACAATATGGGCATACTATATTCATTGAACCAATGATCACATCGGGATTTATTGAGATTGGTTCTAGTTTTTGACTTAGTCTATTTTAATCGTTGATGAGCCAGTCGTTGGGCTCGCTCGTCAGGTTTTTCAGTATCTCTTAATGAAGATGCTTTTTCGAAGATCTGAACTTGATCATTACGTTGACTAACTGTTTTGGCAACTCTAAAAGTAGAAATTCGGATTCTATTTGTTTCTAAACGTATTTCTTGTTGGTGTGTTGTTTCCGTAGCTCTTTTGGATCACGCTGCGCATATATTTTTGATGTTCCGATATTTTGTTTCTTCAATGGGATGGTATTTTCTATTTATATAAATTATTTGATTCAATGATGATCAATGATTTGCATTTTTTGTTTCATATTTTATCTATACTTATCGGTTGATCGTCATAGAAATGCAACGTGATACTCGTAAGGGCCATCTGTTGGTTATTTTTAATGATACGGATGAAATAATCACTTTCTCCGTAAAAATAAACGCGAAATAATATCGGTTGAACGGTGCAGTTATATTTATATCTCAGCGCTACCTGGTTGTGAGTTACATCAAAGGGGATAGCATAATATGTATCTTTAATTATTTAATCTTAATGATCGATCAAATAGTTTCTGAGTTTATCGATGACATACATACAAACACATCCACTTTTGTATATAGATATCAAGCACATGTTTTTCCTGTATACCAATTTTTATAAAGATCGGTGCATCTGTTCTCGAGTTATAGCAGAACATACAGACAGACAAAAATGTCAAAAATGGTAAAAATTATGTCAGTCAATCAAAAAAGAATACTTATGACGAATTACGACAAAAATAAGAGTACAGACAGACTCTAGAGATTTATATTATAGTATAGATTTAGTATTCACGTGCGATGGCTTTATTATTAGCGTATTTAATGTATAACTTTGGTTTTTCTGTACCGATTTCTATGATTCTTTTTTATGGAATAGTTAATACTGTTAACTTTTTTAATTTGGGATGATTGAGAGTGTTATAAACGCAGGAATAGACAAATATAATCAGAAAGCTTCGAAATACTAAGCTATTGGGAGTGGCACGTGTTATTGTGAGTCAACCATAAAAGATAGACAAAGGCTGCCATAGGATATTTTTTACTTAATTTTAAGGAGAACATTTCCGTAATACACAATTTCTATGTAGCTTTAACCATTAAGGTTGTACACGCGACGGAAGCTTAAAATGTGGAGTAACTTCTCCATTTCGCTTCACTGCTCTGCTCCTATTGACTGTAGCGTGATGAAAAGTATACTATAACCTGCTCAGGAGTATGAAAAATAATTGTACCAAGTTTCGTTAAAATCCGTCGAGTAGTTTTTGTTTCTATAACGGTTATATGGACAGACAGACAGACAGACAAAAATTTTACTGATTGCATTTTTGACATCAGTATCGACCCCTGATCACCCCCTGATGGTTATTTTAGAAAAATATTTCATGTACAGAATTGACCTCTCTACAGATTTATTATAAGTATAGATTTCCACGTGACCATCAAAGAAAGTAATTTTATTATAATTTTATATACTAGCTGTGCCGCGACCTTGTACACTTTTGAATTTAACAGAAAAAAATATTGTAGCCTAAGTTACTCCCTATTATATCAGTTATCTGTCAGTGAAAGTTCCGTCAAAATCGGTCCAGCCGTTCCAGAGATAAGCTGGAATAAAAAGACATACACCAACAAAAATTGTAAAAAATGTTATTTTGGTAATATGTACCTTGTATAATACATAATATGCATTGAGTAAAAAAGGGGTAATATTAAAAACAGACACTCCAATTTTATTATATGTATAGATTAAAAATTAGATATACAAAACTTTTTTTAAATCAATTCCATATTCATTCTCAGAACACGATAAGAAGTAAAGTACGTAAAATAAAATAAACTTTACAGAAGCATAACCATTTTATACCGTTGCCTAAACAAAAAATGGGTGTCTATATAGTGTGTAACTAATCACATTAGTTGGCTGCGTATTATATTTTTCTGAGAAAAGAAGAACTTTTCCTAGGAAGGTTTTTTTTGTCGTAGATCATTAGTAATTATTACATTATTTTAACTATCATATTCGTTCTCAGCTACTCACAATAAATAAGTATAAGAAATTTCAAAGAAAAGGCCCTAATTTGAAACTCTTACACAATAATTTAATTCTTTTAAACCTAGATTCGTAACCTTTGTAACCTAGGCTAAAGTTTTCCGAGACTACTGAGGGATGTTTATCAATCAAAGATTCAGGAGAAGGTCAATGAGCCTTCAGTCGTCGCAGTCGCAATGACCATCCATGAGTTGGAGCGACGGTCTAATAAAATAAGGTATTAATAATTGCGCTCAAGATATTATAGTCCATAAAATTTGAGCAACACAAATTTTGTTTTGATTTCGTTGATTAGCGATATAGGAAATGGATGAAATTTCCTACAGCGCCAATGTCTATGGGCAATGCTGATGTACAATCACATCATTTGCCCTAACTCCCTCATTATGGCTAATGAAGGTACAAATTTTTGTTTGTAGAGTATTTTTGTGATACATATTATTCGCGTACTATAATATACTATTTAGTTTACTCACGCGGGAAAAAGTATAAATCCTGTGTTACTGTTGGTTGAATTATTTTCTGATGGTGAAAGAATTATTAAAATGATTTCAGTAATTACAGACTATCGATTTAAAACAATCGGATCTTCATGCTAAAAAAAGCTTCGTGCTAATGCAGAATATACATATCTCCATGCGAATTTCAGCTAGATCCATTCAGCAGCTCTGGTGTGAATGATTACTACATACTTTTATTTATTCGGGTTTAACAAACAGCGTCACAATAGGTCTAAATACTAAGCTTAGATTTAAAATTGTGTAACCAACACAGCTAACCACATACATCCAATAAACTTTCACATTTTAATATAAGATTAACATCGAATCACATTTAATAATTATTATATATTAAAACGTTATAATATATAATTTTTGATAGTCGTTGTAAATTATTCTCTGATTTTCACCCACTCATGTATTTTCAAAACACACGAGAAATAATCCATAAATAAAATTTTAACAAAAAGAAAAACCGACTTCAAACTAAACACTATTTTAAAACAAATGAATATGCACGAAAAAGTAATAAAAATAATTGCGTATTCAACATATTTTTTAGAGTCTTCCTAAGTTAAATGAAATGAAAAATATTAGACTACTTAAAAGTCGATTAACGATTATATCATGTAGTTATAGTTATTGGTATATTTGGAGCCGGTGTCAGCCACGGTGCCCTTGCCCCAACAATCAAAAGAAAGAAGCGATACGAGCTCCTTGATTGATCCAGTATATTATTGTGTAAAAGGTAATTTGTAAAAAACATATTTGTCAAAGTATTCTCGTATTGTTTTTTGATAGATATACTGTAGGGTTTTATTGGCTGACACCGACTCCAAATATAACAATAATTATAACTACATGATATAATCGTTAATCGACTTTTAAGTAGTCTAATATTTTTCATTTCATTTAACTTAGGAAGACTCTAAAAATATGTTGAATACGCAATTATTTTTATTACTTTTTCGTGCATATTCATTTGTTTTAAAATAGTGTTTAGTTTGAAGTCGGTTTTTCTTTTTGTTAAAATTTTATTTATTTTTTGATTTTAAGTGAAGCTGATGTTGACTAACTAATTTTTTTTAATATGGATAGATTAAACGTTCCGTTTATATGAGTCAGAAACTACTTCGAGGACAATTTCAAAGGAAACTTGCGAATACAGCAAAAATAGACTTTCGAAAATGCGGATTTAATACGTCACGCGGCGTAAACTACAAGGATCCCTCGAAAGAGCTGTAATCGAACTCAGCAAAAAAACTTTGAAAAAGACCAACTATATTTCGTACATCATATGACATCACATCACATACACAAAATTTGATTAAAGATAGTAAGAAATTCTGCCCCATATCGCACCCTAACTGCGAGCCGTATAGGAGTTCCATCACTACATAGTATAAAACAAAGTCGCTTTCTCTGTCCCTATATCTTTAAATCTACGCAACGGATTTTGATGCGGTTTTTTTTAAAAGATAGTGTGATTCAAGGGGAAGGTTTGTGTATATAAAACATGAACAATATAGTAAAGAAACACTGATAATTTTAGAAGTTTGCGATGTGATGTCGTATATAAACAAATTCTGTAGTATATTTAGTATCAGTATTGCACCCGTGCGAAGCCGGGGTGGGTAGCTAGTTGATTATTATATTCGACTATGATAATTACATAAACATAACCAAATTACGGAAGGTGACTCAAATATCCAAATAACCTATAAATAAAAGATTCGACCGAGTATCGCTAACGTGCTCCTCAGAATTGTTCCATTCCCTTCCGTTCCGTTACTTTGTCATGGATCCTGTGCTCAGAACCTTACCAAACTTTCACCAAATTACCCTTGAAGTATATATTTTATAATAAAAAAAGATTTATCAAAATTAGTTAACGTGATTTTCAGTTATTCACCTATTTGTCGCGCATATACATAATGCAAATTTAAGACTTATGTCGTTTTCACATGGATACCATCATCGGAAAAAAATAAAAAAAATGGGACCCCACGGGAAGCACTACCTTTCAAAAATTTATCAAAATCGGTCCACCCAGTGAAAAGTTATGAGGTAACAAACATAAAAAAAAAAAAAAAAAAAAAAAAAATACATACGAATTGATAACCTCCTCCTTTTGGAAGTCGGTTGAAAATGAAAACACTCGACGGCAAATTGATGCGATATCATTGAAAGGCTTGAATGTTTTATGATATTATTATAGAACTTTGTCAAATTAAAATGGTTACTTATATGTATCTAATTGTAGTTAAGTAAAATAATGCTAAATTATAAATAAAGATAAGTTTTCTTTATATTCTTTATATTTCTTCTCGTTTCGAAGACATCTCATTTATAAGATTATAAAGAAGAAACTTATCCGCGGGAAGTCCGACTTGTTGATGAAATAAAATCGTTCTTAATTCCATAGAATGAAATATTTATATTTCCATCTGATGTAAATCGATGAGTCGATAAACATATATATTTGACATGAAAATAATAATATCGTGAATTCTTACAAAACACCATTTAAATATGTAGAGATGTTATCGCTTATCAACGGATCTCGAGGTATCATTTCTGTGAATATATAATTTTTTTCTAATACAAATATATTCGATGGCTTTATCTGTTATATCGATATAAAAATGAGTATTTTTTTTCTTGTTAAGTTTTATACAATAAAAGGGCAAAATCGTTTATATAATTGCTAATCTTTGATCCTAATTTGACTAACTTTTAAATATAATAAGTGAAAAATCACGAAAAAGACACAAGTAAAAATATAATTATAAGTAGACATTTTAAACCAATTCGACTTCATAAGTTTTTTAATGGTATAGGTTGGCGGACGAGCATATGGGCCACCTGATGGTGGTCACCATCAACCATAGACAATATGCCACCAACCTTGGGAACTAATATGTTATGTCCCTTGTGCCTGTAGTTACACTGGCTCGTACGTAATATGTCGTATTCATAATAGACAATAATAAAACTAAAAGATACATTTACCAAACCGAATGGAGAATCACTTCAGATGTTTTCTTTTTTTTAATAATATTTTATATACTTATACCTAACTAAGCACCTAAGTCAAACAGGTCACCCCCATAGACAGCGCTGTGCACGAAGTGTTATATACTCCTTTAATCACAATCCACCGACCATAGCTAAGTAACTACAAGTAGAAAGGACTATAAATTTTATTAATTGTAAAATTACGATTCAAAAATGCTTGTAAAAAAGCCTACTGGAATCAAGTTTATTTTGATTTTTTTAAATTTCTATCGAAATATAACTAAGATTCTATCTTAATTCACATGAATCACTAAACCACACCACTGCGTATTGGCAATGTCAGGAATGGTTAATATTTTTTACAGCGACACTGTCTATTTACCTTTGTGACCACCATCGAATGGTCTATTTGCTCCTCCTATATATCATTAAAGCGATATGTTCCTTGTACCTATATTTACACAGGGTCACTCACTAGGTTTTGACTGAGAATTAAATATGTTAGTGGAACGTATCTACCCAGATAGGCACAAAAACCACCAATATGCTTGTCTGTCCATCTAAAGACATCATTATATTTACATTTGATATATATAATTGATACTGATTATTAAAATTATATTATGGGTTACCGTTTTATTATAACATTATGAATAAATTAAATCATAACGAACATGAAGATCATTATTAATAATGTTTCAAAATTAATAACAGATCGACAAGAGAGATAAAATATCAATATAAATAGTAAAGTTCTAGAAAAATCATAGTTTAGTTTGTTTAAATTGATCGAACTGTGTCGTGCTTTTTTAATAACATTTTTTTATACGAAAGGTAAATATAAATAATATTCAATTATTAATAAATAAGCGTTACAACTATTAATAATTGAACACTTATTACCACCTTTACTGTCCATGAAGTTTTTCTATCGTTCAAAATTTTTATTTATCTTTAAAAAGGATAGATTTATCTAATTTATTATTCGTATTATTTTTAAAAATATATTTTACCGTTGAGCAGCATTGCTTAGTACTTAGTCTGGTTTGATGGTTTGATAGCCAGTGTAATTACACGCATAAGAAATTCCTGAGATAATGTTTGATGACGTATTTATTTTATTAATAACTTGTAGTGACTCGCGGCTTCACTCGCGTTTTACGGTGTTGGCTGTCATGTTTTCAGCAAAAAAGTAGCTTATGTCCTTTCTTGGGTGTCATATTTGCTTCATAGAAATTTCATGAAATGCGGTTCAGCGGTTCGGTCGCTACAGACAGACAGAGAGAGTTTCTTTCACATTTATAGTATTGATATATATTTTGCTGGAATAAGAATTAAAATCCGTAGTAGAAATTACCACGACCAATAATCTCTCAGTAACGAGATCTTTTAAACTGTATCCTGTTTGACCCATTGTTTTGTAAGCACGGCTTCTTCCATAAAGATCAATAAGAGAGCTAAAACTCTGCTTAAAGTGTCAATAATAAAGAAAAGAACTGCTTGGACGAGAAACACTGTATAAGCCGAATATTTCCACCTTCTTTAAACACATATATCTAATATAAGTTCACAGTACGACCTTCTATATCGAATAACATACATTTAAAGTTTTATTACTTTATTTGTCCTTAAAAATTGTCACTTTCACAAAAAAAAATGACGGGACGTACTTGGTAATGGGTAACTGAAAAAAACTATACAATTATTCATAAAACTTACACCAAAAGATAGAGCTCGTATCAGAGATAAATAATATCTGAACTTATAAATGCGTAAGTAACTCTGTTTCCTCTCCACGATTAAATCGCTGAAACGATTTTGATTATATTTGGTATGGAGATAGTTTGAACTCCAGAGAAGGCTCCTTTTCCTTTAATTCTTAAGGTAAAATATTATAAAGCTCACGCAGATTAACCCGTATGCTCAGCGAGTATTTACTATGTAATTATTTCAAGCACTGGCATCACTAATCGTTAAACTTAATTTTACCGATGCAAAATAGGGTTTCATATTAAGTAGTATCTTATAATTAAATGGATCTGTTCTACGTGTAGGCGTCCTTGTTTAGAACTAAGGCTCTATCACAAAACAAACCTCTTGATATCCAAGTTGTTCTATTACAATAAAATAATAAATATTTTTTTCTTTCCATACAAAAATCTTTGGTTAGGTATTACTAAACTCGGCGGTATCATTACGAAAAATTGCTTTAAAAGCACTTTTTGTTTCATTATACATTTGATGATTGTAGTATGTACATCATACATAATAACTAATAATATTAATTGCATAATAATATACATTACATATAATACAAGTACATATATTCACGGTTGATGAATTTAACTCCAAATTAGCGGCCCAACGCCACGTTGATCGAAATCTATCATTTGCATTTATTGACAGAAAATTTTCACGAAAACCATCAACTGTACGTATAAAGCATGTATAAAGTCTGAGCCCTAGCAGGCATTACTTCCAACTGAGATTAACTCTTTATATAAGCATTTTACATAATTCAAATATCGTAATGGACTTTCTATCATTTCACAGATCATTTCTGGAAAATAATTATTTTCATAAAATGCTAGTTGTTGCCCAAGGTTTCGCTGGCGTCTTAGTGGTATCACGTGTTATGAAAAAAAGGAGCCCTTGTCCTACCTTGGAGTTCCAGTTTGCTTCATAACAAATTTCATCAAAATTAGATTCATTGGTTTGGTCGTGAAACAGACAGACAAACAGATAGAGTTGCCATCACATTTATAATATTAATATAGATTAAAAATTAAAACATATGCTTATGTTAAAAAGTAGGATATATTAAAATGTATTGCATTAAAGTAGAACTTGGTTTTATTAAAGTAACATATTTATTATCCAGTCGCTTTTAAGCTCTGCAATGTTGCCTCTCATTTGTATTCTGAAAACGCATCGATACAAACAAGTAAGCGTCATGCTCGGTGCTTAAATTACTTAATTATAACTTAGAAACAACATAAAGTCTGTTGCCTTTCCAATAAATATCGCATTTACATTCGATTGCGAAACGAGTTAAAAGAAAAAGAAAGAAAATATTAAAATGTTAGTGATTAAAATAAAACAATTAAAATATAATAATAAATATTATAGTTTTGTTAAAAAAAAAGTGTATGCTAATATTATAAACTAATTGTGCCCACAACTTCTTGCGTGTTTAACAGAGTTATTGTTGTAGAGTATGTTACTCCTTATTACATCATCTCTCTGCCAGTGAAAGTTTCGTGAAAAATGGTCCAGCCGTTATAGAGAATAGCCGGAACAAACAGACAGACAGACAAAAAAAAATTGTGTTTAAAAACATATGCATTTAGTAAAAAGCGGTTATTACAATATTACAAACAGACACTCTAATTTAAAGTTAAGAAAAAGTAAGTCGGTTACGCTTTCAAAGCCAAACCACTGAACTGAATTTGATGAAACTTATTACGAAGCAAATTTGAACTGCGAAGAAAGACATAAGCCTATTTTAATTCAAATACCCACGACCCTGCTCAATAGGTTAACGCAAGCAAAGCCGCTGGTGAAAACTTGTATTAAATAGTTGTTATTTGTTTTCAGTGCAAAATGACAAAAGCAGATCGAAACGTCATTAAAGCAAATACTGGCAAAGTATTAAATTTCGACCATCTTACATTTTGGGTGGCGAATGCGAAGACGGTAAATTCAACAAATATATACTTTTTTAAAAAGTTTACTATCAAAAACATTTTCATACTAAATTTAATTATAAAAGCTTGTATGCAGACGCATAGTCGTTACAATAAAATATACTACTTTTAGGAAAAATGAATGTCATATTATCGTCTATGCTACTTAAATATAGCATAGGTTGATATTTGTAACGATAAATGATGGTTCTTTGAAGAATGTTAGCTTAAGAATGTTTTACTGAAACACCACACATATAAAAGATTTATTTATTGGTGATGATTTATATATTGATTGATGAAATATTTTGTAACAATTTTGGTAAAATCTATTGTTACTAATTGTTTTACATACATTTTCACATTGCTTATGTATTTTATCACTATTATACGTATATAATTATCGACAATTGTTATTAATGTATGATAAAATAAAATATATTATTTTATTTTTTCTTTCAGGCATCTAGTTACTTTATCACCCGTTTCGGATTTAAACCTTTAGCTTCCAGAGATTCATCAGAAGACAGACCTGTTGTTTCCTATGCCGTTCAACAAAATAAGGTACGTAAATAGATACCTATTGACTTCCAAGCAGGATATGTTAATTTAAATAATTGTATTTAACTAACATGACTTTGTATTTTTTAAATGTTAAAAAAGAGTAACTACTGAGTTTCTTGCCGGTTCTTCTTGGTAGAATCTACTTTCCGAACCGGTGGTAGCTTCACTTAATTGTAAAATGTCGATTCAAAAGTGCTTGTAAAAACCTACTTAAATAAAGTTTATTTTGATTTGATTTGATTCATTATAATATTGAGTGAATAGTGAAAGAAGAAAAAATGAATGAATATTTGGTTGTAAGGCTTCGGGGTAGCACAACTACCTATCATATATTCTACCTCGAAACAGGAATACTTATCGTTAGTTTGTTGCGTTATGGTTTAAAGGGTGAGTGAGCCTGTGTAACTACAGGCACAAGTTCACTGTAACTCAGTTCCCAAAGTTAGTGAAGCATTGGTGACATAAGGAATTATTATTTTTTCTTACTGTACTAACCAGTTGGCATTTGCCAGTCCGCCAAATTATGGCATAGAAATATAATACAACGTAAAAAAATACCAGAGGTACGAAACGTCTATCCTAATATAATAGCAATTTATTGAATATGAGTTTTTGCTTTGAAGATTTTAGTATTAACGAAGCTTACATTATGAACTTTATATAATTAATTGATTTATATGAATTTAAATTATGTATAGTTTGAAATATGTTTTATTAGTAGCCTAGCGAAATTGAAATGGGTATGTTCTATCATGATTAAATTCCCTTTTTCCAGATAATAATTATATTCGAATCGCCTGTTTCGAACGAGAGTGAAATAACAAAAGATTTAGCAGATCACGGAGATTTCGTCAAAGACGTAGCGTTCGAGGTATCTGATCTCGACGCAATCGTGCAAAAAGCGAGGAAAGGGGGCGCGGTTGTCGTCAAAGATGTCACCGAGGAAAGTGATAAGAATGGAATCATAAGATACGCAGTTTTGAAAACGGTAAGTCGCCAGCAGATTAGCCTCGCTCTTATATCGACTGTATAACGTTACATTGTGTTCTTAATATTGATTTCGTATAAATATTACTTCCTTTCACAAAAACAGTCTATATAGGTCAATGACGTTAGTGCTTCTTTTTTAAAGAACTAGCACTGCTCTAAATATTAATTAAGGATTTACTAATATTCCTATAATATCCCTCTTTTTAAGTTTATCACTTGTGTTAGGACTGGAGCCGACAATAGGCCAATCAGTCAGGATCGATCCCGCGATTTTTTACATCGCTAAGCGGTCTGTAAAGCGCTTTTGACGCTTAAATTATTTTAGTATAGTTATTACCAAAAGCTTTAGTTTCAGTTTTAGTTTGATGATAAAATTAAAAGAATCAATTTACTAGATTTGTCTTATTCAAATATTGAAAGGCATTAACACACGGCACCCAAAAAAAAATATGCTTCTTTCAATGTTTATTGAACTTCAACTAACCGCTAATAACTTCTATCGCACATAATAAATTGTATAATATGAGTTACATATTTCAGTACGGTGACAATACCCACACGCTAATCGACAGGTCTAAGTACACTGGTCTGCTGTTCCCCGGATACCAAGCGCTTGAAGACGATCCTCTGAATGAGCTATTGTAAGACCCATTAAGATAATAAGCTTACAAGTTTGTACTACGTCTTTAATAAAAAAAAATCTATAAAAAAATGAACTTTATATTTGCTTATGAATAACAAAAAGGCAATTACTGAATTTTATTTTCAATTTTAATACTTATTCAATTATCCTCTGAGTGCAGAAGTCAAGAAGGCCAACTGTTAAAAATTTAAAAAGTGTATCTTTTTCAGGCCCAAAACTAATTTGAGTTTCGTAGATCATGTGGAAGGTAATATGGCTGATGGAACGCTCGAGGATTCTGTGACTTGGTATGAGAAGAACCTCAATATGCACAGGTAAATAAAATATAAAATTTGTTCCTACTTATCAAATTACTTCCTATTGTTTATAAGAACATTCCAAATTTAAAAAAGTTGAAACTAAGATTGAACCTGTTGAATTAATAATATTATATGCTATACTTTCTCTGAAACGAGTTACAGCCTCCTTTATGAGATTGGCGTAATACTTGTTAGGTGTTATGAATAAAAATATATAAAATCTTTAGGTTCTGGTGCGTGGACTACAGCCACGACTTGGTGCCGTATTCTTGTATTAACTCCGCTTCTGTTATTAATCAGACGGAAACTGTACTCGTAAGTATTTCTGTTTCAACACAGACGCCGTATTTTTATTGAAATGCATATTTTTAGATACTCATAATTATGTGCTTATATTATAATTAAATTAACGTAGGTATTCTTTTTGTTGTTGATTAATTTCTACTCATGTATTTAGATGATAATATTATATAATATTCTTTTAGTTATCATATTGTCATTTACTACTTTTTTAAGTACTTTATCATATTGAAACTGTCAAATATATACAAGTTTTTTAAGTTGTTGGTAAATATATTCATGAAAAAAATTACAGCTTTCGCTAAACGAAGCCGCGAAAGGAATCCGGCCTACAAGCAAAGCTTCGGAGTTTGTAAAGGCTCTGGGCGCGTCGGGAGTAGAGCACATAGCGCTTTATACCGATGACATTGTATCTACCGTGAGTACTAAAACAATTGAAATAAAATACTACCCTTCGTTCCTATGTACAGTCAAAGTAAGAAAATCTTTGTCAGTTTTCAAATTAATTACTTTATCAAGTAAAAACTTTTAGTACCTTTTGAATCTTAATATCAAGTCATTGCGACGCAATATGTCATTCTCGATCGATAAAGCAGAATATCGCTCAGATGAGCACACGAAAAAAGATCTTAAGGTGACGAACCTTTTCTTACCCCGACTGTACACAAAATACATACACATAAATTGCTCCATATTTTTGACTCTTTACATATGCTCATTTCATATGCTTATTTTTATACATATAAAATACTAACGACCCACCCTGGCTTCGCACGGGTGCAATAGCTGATACCAAAATGTGACACAGCATGTGTTTATTTATGACATGACATTAAAATTGTCTTCTAAAATTGTCAGCGTTTCTGTACCACATCGAATCAAAAACCGCATCAAAATCCGTTGCGTCATTTTAAAGATGTAAGCATACATAGGGACAGAAAGCAGTAACCGATTTTACTTTATACTATGTAATGATAATGATTTTTGTAACTTCAAAACTTTTGTTAGCATTTTTATGACAGGTTCTAATTTTCTCTATATTAATATTCTAAATTATTTTCAGATGAAGAGCTTGAAGTCACGTGGCGCTGACATTTTGACCTGGCCGTCTACATACTACGACCTGATTAAGGAGAAACTTAAGGATAGTCCTGTGAACGTAAACGAAAGTATTGAAGAATTGAAAGAGCAGAACATTTTGATCGACTTCGACGAAAGAGGTTACATGTTGCAAGCCTTCACCAAGCACTTGCAAGTTCGCCCCACTTTATTCATTGAGATAATACAAAGAAGGAACCACAGGGTGGGTATAGTTAAACTAAGGCTCTGTCTTATTAATAATATGCGAATTTATAGCAAGATTAATAGTTAGATGTCAGTCCAGTGGTTACAATACGTGACTTTTATAATATAACCGATGACTCTGAGTTCAAGAAACACTGACTTAATGTCCTTAATTTATATTTAGAAATGATTTAGTACTCGTCGTTTAGGATATCTTCAGGAGAATATACACGTCGTGTATCAGAATCAACCATATGTATCACCAAACTGCATTGGAGCAGCGTGTTTAAGTGGGTTTCCAAATATATTCCGCTAAACTCCTTATTCAACCGTGTAACTCTTACTTAATTATAATTATTACATTAAAATTTAAGGTTTAAACTAAGATAATATCCACCTATATCATTTGTACAACGTTGAGACTTGTTACAATTCACTTGTTCCTGTCATGATGACGAGATGAATGAAATGAACGATGAACTCTTTGCATCGTCCGATATAAATAAAATAAAAATAAACGTTTCTTTTTTTATAGGGTTTCGGGGCTATGAACTACAAATGGGTGTTCGAGGCTATTGAGCGCATAGACAAGAAGGAATCAGACAACTAAAAGAACATAGATAATATGAAAAACATTACAACGCTAATAGTAATATGTCAACTTGTATAGGCTATTTGACAATTCAAAAATAAAGTGTCAATTATTGTAATCAGTGTATAATATGACTTTATAAATGGTTATTTATCAACGAAAGTTTAAAATAATACTTAATTTATTCAAAAAGTCATAAATGCAATGCAAAGGTTTGTCACATGACACAAAACGCTCCTGATTGGCCGGGCTTATAATGAAGTCACTTACTTGTTAACCTTGCTTTTTTACTATGTGTAACACAGATTAAAATACAGGTAAGTGACGTCACCGACCCTATTGCAGCGCCATATTGTCCAAGTAGCGTTTTCAAATATGGCATTTTTAATATGAAATTTTTTGGCAAATATGTACTAGAAATTAAAAAAACAACTATTACTGGGTTGCTTAACCTCTAAATAATATAAAATGGTTTTTAAAAACCAGTCAAATAGCCTATTTTATGCCTAGTTGAATGAGTGAATGAGTCTTGACTTGACTTGAAAGATGGTGCTTTTTATCTGAGCAAATTTTAATGTGGAATAAAAATAAGGAAGGATTACATTCATTATCGTTGATTACAATTACGAAAACTTTATTTTCATTACAATTATATATTTTTATTGTTATATTATGTAAAAATGTAGAACGTGTATCAATGGTGCTGGTATTTTTGTACTTATAATAAAATAAATTATCAAATTTCTAAATTGTATAAACGTTATTAATAATATATAATAAAATACTTCGATTTTTTTTCATTTAATGATACCAATATTTCACCAATCTCGAGATGTTATGTTGTTACATTGGCTCACTCGCCTTCAAACTCAACCCAGCAATACTAAGTTTTGTTCATTGGCAATTTATTCTAATATTATAAATGTAAAAGTAACTTTGTCTGTCTGCCTGTTGATCGCTCTTTCAATACCAAACCGCTAAACCGGTATTGATGAAATTTGGTATGAAGCAAATTCTAACTCAAGGATGGATATAGGCTTTTTTATCGTAGTAGGATATATAAGTGGGTGGTATCTACGCAGTCATGCATTTAGCCCTTTCACATAGTCTAATTCAATTAAACCAATAATAATAGATAAATAATCGAAAAAAGGTAATTTCACTATATCACTACTTAAAATAACGCAACTGAGAACTTAGCATAATGACCAATCTATTCATCGTTTATAACACTGAACCTGAACTACCTAACTATATAACACGTGAAACTGGATCGGAGCCTGCCTAACCTAACCTAACTGGAAAATTGGAGTTTATCGATGACAAATTTCTTTAATTCTTTTAGGTTTTTCATATTTTTTATCTTGTACAACCGTAGTACCACTCTTTAACCGACCAGTAACTTTTTTGTACTCTTTAATACCAAAACTTTGTTTAAAAGCAAAGTAAAAGTAAAGTAACAGCCTGTAAACTCCACTGCTGGGATAAGGCCACCTCTTCCATTACGGAGAGAGTTTGAAACATATTCCACCACGCTGTTCCAATGCGAGTTGGTGGAATGTACATGTGGCAGAATTTCGATGAAATTAGACACATGCAGGTTTCCTCACGATGTTTTCCCTTCACCGCCGAGCACGAGATGAATTATAAAGACAAATTAAGCACTTATATATAGTGGTGCTTGCCTGGATTTGAGCCCGCAATTATCGGTTAAGATGCACGCGTTCTAACCACTGGTCCATCTCAGCTCAAACTTTGTTTAATTACAACAATTTAGTACATCGCAATCTACATTCCTTTATATTATTCCGCACATCCAGGGCTAGAGATCTTCAAAATGAGACCAAAACCAATTTTCTATGTGCTGCTATCGTCTCATGGTTACTAGGACTGAAATCGGCTTATGCTATTAATATGTAAGATAAATTTATTCAACTTGACAGCTGCTGCCATTTAAAAAGCAATGGAAAGTTATTTTATAGATGTAACAGATGTACAAGAGAAACCAGCTTGTTTATAGAACGTAAACAGATTCAGACCTCGTGGCTTTCCATGGATACCGCAGAAATTTCATGTCTTTGAAAATCTCTAGCAATTCTAAAAAATATACGAGAATAATACAAATACGATTACAACAAAAATCCGCGATTTCAAACTGAAATCGGCATCACATATTTTGAAATACATAACAAAGAAAACGAATACTATATTAATAATAAAAGTTATTACAAAATATTGTGCAATAATCAAAGATATTATATAAGTATATAAATTTTATATATGTAATAAAGTCAACGAGCACGTTCTTTTTATTGGCTATTCTGGGGTAGAGACGCCACTCTATATTAACTTAAAATTAAAGCATTATTTCTCCTTTAACCAACATTTTTATGATAATAAATAAAAAAATTAAAGAACTAAAAACGACTTTTCACAAAAACCAACTAGTTATAATAGTCCATATCGTATCAATAGACTTATTCTGTAAAACCAAACTCGAAACTGACCGCCGATCGCGATCGTGAAATGTCAAAAGAGATAGGAAACTTAGAAACTTTAGAATAGTAAGTCTTATTGAGCAAATGTACCGATTACTCATGCTCAGCTCAGTAAAGTCCTTCTCTTCTCTTTACGGGAGATTTTTGAATCTTATTCAACTATGCTGCTCTAGTGCCGTTTATTTTTGTTACGATATCTATATAACAATAATAATATAAATTTTATGCAGATTGATATAATATTTTCTTCTCTTTACGAAAGATTTTTGGACCTTATTCAACTATGCTGCTCCAGTGCTGTATAATTTTGTTATGATATCCTGTTAACCATTAAAATATAAAAAAAGATCTAAATATTCGTGTCTTATATCGAATTACTTTTTTGTTCCATTTGCTGTCGAAACGCTTGGCCCTTGGAGTAGTGTTGCAAAAAGCTTCATCAAAAGTATAACACCTCGCCTCGTTGCCTCCACTGGTGACAGGAGGGCTGGTTCGTTTTTTGCCCAGAGGATCGGAACTGCGATTCAACGGGGAAATACTGCTAGCATTCTTGCCACCATTCCACGCGGTCAAGATTTATACTAGTAACTAGTTTTAGTTCATATTGGTATGTTATTAATTCCTATGTTAATAAACAATTGCGTTTATTCATCAAAATATCAATTTTTATAGTATTTTTATTCTGCTAAAATTTCCACTCAATGTTTTCGTTTTAAAGTCACGAAAATGCTGATAGAACAACGTTTGTGTCAACTACAGTAATGCTCCTAAAATGAACAACAACAAATAAAAAGATTTTCTTTTTATGTGATAAAACTTTTTTTAAATATATTTGGAAAATCTAATGAAAAACGCTAGGCAGCTGACGGTGTAAGATGGCAAAGATCATGTATTATAATAAAACTGTTTACCCTTATCATTAGTATCTATTATTGCATAAAAAAATATTTATATGTTTATTATGAACCCAATAAGTATACACGGTTAATTATACATGATTAATTTTTTTTCTTGTTTGTTAAACATCAAACAATATTGATATATGTTATTATAGAAGCAACGCTACCCCGTTTCTGTCCCCGTGATTTTATTCACGTTTTTTTCTTATACAGCCGTAGTATCGCTCTCTAACGGGCCAGTCACTTTTTTCCGCTCTTTAATACTAAATTAAAGTAAAGTAAAGTAACAGCCTGTAAATTTCCCACTGCTGGGATAAGGCCTTCTCTTAGGATTTAATATACACAAAACAGAATTTAAACTGTAAACACTGTTGAACTGTCATGCGTGGAACTCGAGCATACTATAGCAATGTGCGTGCACCAACCTCCACAATCGGATTTTAACCTTTTTGAATGTGTGATGGAGGACGCCCTTAAGCGAGTCTGTACTGGGCGAAAGAATATCGTTATTTGTGGAGATTTTAACATTGACATTTTAATGCAATCTTCCAAAAGTACTAGGTTCATAAATTTATTTCAATCTTTTCATCTAAATAACATATTTTGTGAACCTACAAGAATATCAGCGACTTCCGTAACCTGTATAGATAACGTGTTTTGTAATTGTGAGGCCGTTAATAAGGAAATTTTGACAAACCTTACATCAGATCACTTTGGCCAAATGGTGTTAATAGGTATAAAAAAATTCAATAGAAACGAAAAATCACTTGTAGGCCAATTACTGTAAAAGGTTTAATCAACTTCAATGATGCTTTACAACGTAACCTTCCACAATTGAATCTTAGCTCAAATGATCCCGACTCTTTATATAATTCTCTTTTATAATTAATTGATAACGAATTCAATAATATATTTCAGTTAAAAACTTTTTATCAAAACAATGAAATGCAGTTCTCAGACTGGGCCACTACCGGTATCTATATAAGTCGAAATAAATTATATGAGCTATATGAGCTTAAGAAATATAATCGTGATTGTAGATTTATCAATTTTGTTAAAAAATATTCTAAATTATTTAAACAAGTTTATCAAACAGCTCGTTCGTTGCATATTAAAAATAAAATCTTAAAATCTAAAAATAAAATGAAAACTACTTGGGATATTATAAGTTCGGAGACAGGTAGGTTGAAGTTTGATGCAGGGCAGTTATCCCTTAGTATAAAAGGCAAAATTGTAGGTAAAGATTTAGATGTGGCCAATGAATTCGAAGAATATTTCTCTTATATTCCTCTGAATGTTACTAAAGGACTTAATACGTCACCTAATGACGCTTTAGACTTACTTAACTGTTACGTTCCCCAGAATGAGGTAGAATTTTCTTTTGAGAGTATAACTCCGCACGAAGTATTAAAAATAATTAAAACATTAAACTTTAAAAAAAAACAGTGATCTATGGGATTTATCAGTTACAATTATTAGCAATGTAAGTGTCGACTTGGCTCCTTATTTAGCTATCATCTTTAATAAATGTGTACAATCTGGTATCTTTCCTGATATGTTAAAATTAAGTAAAGTAATCCCATTATTTAAATCCGTTGATAAAAATGATCCAAACAATTACAGACCGATCTCTATTTTGCCAGTATTGAGTAAAATTTTTAAAAAGTCATTCTTAATCAAATGCTATTATACTTTAACTCGAATAAGATATTACATCCTCAACAGTTCGGTTTCACTAAAGGTCGCTCGACTACTGATGCGGGTGTAGCTTATGTCATATGGAATGTTGTTATGGGGTAATGCAGCAGACATTGAAGTTGTTTTTACTCTACAGAAAAGAGCTATGAGATTCATTTACAATATTAGCTCTAGGACATCATTACCCGAAAAATTTAAAGAAATTGTTATATTAACGGCTGCTTCACAATATATTTATGATAATATAATGTTTATACACAAGAATATAAAAAAATATTCTATCAATGCTGATATACATACTATTAATACAAGAAATAAGAATAAACTTGTAACCCCCAGTTTCCGTTTGCATACGGTAAATAGAACGTTTTTGGGCAATGGTATACGCATATATAATAAGATACCGGAAAATATAATCAATTTACCATTCTCAAAATTTAAAAAGATTATTAACACTAAATAAATAAATAAATAAATAAATCATATACAAAAAGAGTACTTTTTAGAAAGAAACGGCTGGAGTTAGGCTCGGGTTCCATCATAGGACACAACAACAACAGCCTGTAAATTCCCACTGCTGGGCTAAAGGCCTCCTCTCCTTTTGAGGAGAGGGTTTGGAACATATTCCACCACGCTGTTCCAATGCGGGTTGGTGGAATACACATGTGGCAGAATTTCAATGAAATTTGTCACATGCAGGTTTCCTCACGATGTTTTCATTCACCGCTGAGCACGAGATGAATTATAAAGACAAAATAAGCACATGAATCAGCGGTGCTTGCCTAGGTTTGAACCCGCAATCATCGGTTAAAATGCATGTTTAAATGCGTTCTAACCACTGGGCCATCTCAGCAAACAATATTGTTATATGTTATTACAGAAGCAAACGCTACCCCGTTTCTGTCCCGGTGAATTTTTTCATATTTTTTCTTAAACAGCCGCAGTATCGCTCTCTAACCGGCCAGTGACTTTTTTCCGCTCTTTAACATTAAACCTTTGTTAAATCTCTCTTTATTTTTCTTCACATCTACGGCTAGAATTTTTCAAAATGAGACTATAGCCAATTTTCTACGTGCTGGTATCGACCCATAATCACTGAGATCGGCTTATGCTATTAATATACAAATAAATCGAGTTTATACAGCTTGACAGCTGACGCCATTAAAAAACAATACAAACATATTTTATGTAGGTACGAAACATTGAGCAACTTCTTTTACTGCTACAAGAGAAACCAGCTTGTTTTTAACATACACAGATTCAAACCTCGTGGCTTACCATAGATACCGCAAAAATTTCATGTCATTGAAAATGTCCAATTATTAAAAGAAATATCCAAAAAGTATACGTCATTAATTCAATTACGATTTATGACAACGATCTTCTTTCAAACTAAGTTCGACATCACTTACTATCAAATACATAACAAAGAAAACTAATACTATATTAATAATAAAAGTTATTACAAAATATTGTGCAATAATCAAAGATAGATATATAAGTATATATATTTTATATATGTAATAAAGTCAACGAGCAGGTTCTTTTTATTGGCTATTTTACGTGGGGTAGAGACGCCACCCTATAATAACTAAAAATTAAGGCATGATTTTTCCTTTAACCAATATTTTTCATTTTAATAAATAAAAAAATTAAGAAATGTTGATCGAATCTTTACAAAAATCGATAATCATAATAGTGCATATCGTATCAATAGACTTATTCTGTAAAACCAAACTCGAAACCGACCGCAGATCACGAACGTGAAATGTCAAAAGTGATGTGAGACTTTGGTAAGTCATATTGAGTAAATGTACAGTCAGAGTAAGAAAACCTTCGTCAGTTTTCAAATTCATTTTCTTATGCAGTCATAAACTCTTAGTACCTTTTGGATCTAAACATTGAATCATCGCGACGCAATATGTCATTCTCGATCGGTAAAGCAGATTGTCGCTCATGCTGAGTACACGAAAATAGATCTTAAGGTGACGACCCTTTTCTTACCCCGACTGTACCTATTACTCATGACTACTAGTTTTGAAATATTCAACAACTCAGTAATGTTATCGTCTCTTGACGGGAGATTTTTAGACCTTTTTCAACTATGCTGCTCTAGTGCCGTTAAATTTTGTTACGATATCTACATAACAATAATAATATCAATATTTTTGCAGATTGTTATATTATTTTTATTCTCCTACGAATTTTTTTATTTTAAGTCACAAAAATGCTGAAAGAATAACGTTTGTATCAACGACAGTAATTGATTTAAATTAATAAATAAAAATATTACATTTTTATTTGATAAAACATTTTTTAAATATATTTAGAAAATCTATTGAAAATACTAGACAGCTGACGATATAAGATGACAAAGTTCATGTATTAAAATAAAACTGTTTACACTTTATCATTAGCATTTATTATTGTATTAAAAAACACCAACATATTTATTTGTTTATTTTCAACGCATTTCCCAATGAGTATACACGACTATTGTTACATTATTAATTGTATTTCTTGTGTTGAACAACAAACAATATTGTTATATGTTATTATAGAAGCAACGCTTCCCCGTTTCTGTGCTGACATTCCGACATGTTTACCTCGCACAATCTCCGGGAGAAATTAGCATACTGTTTTTAGTAGCGCGTCGATGCTGCGCAGGCTGTGTTGAAAATATTGTGTAAACAACATTTGTTTGTATAATTGGAATATTTTCAACGTTTTTGTAATTAGAAATCTATTAATCTAGCAATTGTTTTTAATGTTATCTTTTCTAAATATCATGTTGAAGAAAATACGATTAGTTGAGCTGTTGTTATAAAACATAATCACCATTTTTAATGTTACTCTAATTAATCCAGCAGAAGATACAAACACGCTTGACACATGACATGGTCGAAATTTAAAATAAATGAAGTTATTGAACAATTACATTATTTATTTATCAAAATGAATGATTTAAGAAAATAACACGATTTTCATTGGAAGTATCAATCAATCTAGAATTCTAGACACGTCGACGATACAGCGATCATCAAAACGATGGCATTCATAAATTTCATATATGACCTATTTTTGTATTGACCTACATGGACAAAATATAAACTCAAAGAGTCACACATTCACACAGAATTTAAAAAATATGATCATATAAGTGTTTTTGTATCAAATCTCGCTTAGAAACAAAATAGATTTGAATTATAATAATTTATACTAAATTTTAAAAATACTTGTTTTTACAAGTACTTATATTGTTTATTAATTTTGTATAAGTATATAAATCGTTATGTAAAGGAGGCTCGTCTACAACCGGTCAATCACAAACCTGAACGACACAACACATTGTTAGCCTTAGTCCACATTGAAGCCATAATACAAGATGTTTTTTTTTATAATTCAGTGTAAGCTTTTAATTTCCAATTAAAACCAAGACTTTTCAACCGACTTCAAAAAAAGGAGGAGGTTCTAAATTCGACCTGTATGTTTTTCTATGTTTGTTACGCGATAACTCTGCCAATTATGAACCGATTTGAACAAATCTTTTTTCGGCAAATACCTCAAGGGTGGTCCCATTTAAATTTAATAATAAAAAAACAACCCCCAAGGGTTGAAAATTGGGGATGAACTTTTTTATACGCAATATCTCTGCCGATTATAAACCAATTTGAAAGATTATTTTTTGTGTTCACGCATTTGAAGTCGGTTTTTTTTTAAAGTTTTTATTATCTGCTTGAAACTCTTTACATTTTTATTACTTGTACAAGAAAGGAAATAGTTAAATCAACGTCCAATTCTAGATCTGTGCGGCTTCACATATGTGGTCATCATCATCCTTACATAGTATAAAACAAAGTCACAGCTGTCTGTCCCTATGTATGGTTAGATCTTTAAATTTACGCAACGGACTTTGATGCGGTTTTTTTAATAGGTTTATGTGTTTAATACAACCACAATATAATAGAGAATGACTGATAAACTGTGAACATTGTAAGAGATTCTGCAGGATATTTAGTATAAGTATCGCACCCGTGCAAAGCCGGCTCGGGTTGCTTGTCAAACATATTTCTTGTACGCTAGGCGATGTAATCTGTTTTTTATTAGAAACAACTAATGTTATAAAGTAATACGTTTAAAGATGTCTGTTTCATGGTACGTACAAAAGCGAGATCCGTATTGGGCCATCTAATAGTAAGATATACATATAGACATTCAAAGACATGTTTTAATATATTTTGGAATTATTATTTATTAGGAATATCTCATGTCTAACCTTAACTAAGATTGTATGTCACTTGTGCTCTTGAACTGACTCATTAAAAACGTTGTACAACAATCTATATTAATATTATAAACGTGAAAGAAACTCTGTGTGTTTGTTTGTCTGTCGCTCAAAATCAAAATAAACTTTATTCAAGTGAGCTTTTACAAGCACTTTTACCACCGCTCTTTCATGACCAAACCGCTGAACCAATTTTGATGAAATTTGGTATGAAGCAAACTTGAAATCCAAGAAAGGACATAGGCTACTATTTTTGCCAGGCACATCTACAAACAATACCCTAAAACGCGAGCGAATCCGCGGTGGATTACTTGTACTTAATACTGCAGTTTAACGGTATAATAGTATTCTTGGATAGTAAAGTACCAAGTAACTACTTTACTTAAAACGACCACCTTTATAATCGTACCAAGTATACTCGTACCCTCGTAGCTCTCTTACCAGAGCACAAGAGCCCAAGAGAGTAAGAGAACACAAAACTATTCTCTTGTTTAGTTTTCTCGTTTGTTCGCCATCGCTATGGACTTCAATGAACTGTCGATGTGTTGATGGAGAATTTATAATTGAATACACTAACATTTATAGGATTTTAGCACATAATTACTCGTATAGCCGAGATGGCCTAGTGGTTAGAACACGTGCATCGTAACCGATGATTTCGAGTTCAAACCCAGGCAAGCACCGCTGATTCATGTGCTTAATTTGTCTTTATAATTCATCTCGTGCTCGGCGGTGAAGGAAAACATCGTGAGGAAACCTGCATGTGTCTAATTTCATTGAAATTCTGCCACATGTGTATTCCGCCAACCCGCATTAAGATACCGTGGTGGAATATGTTTCAAGCCCTCTCCTTATTGGGAGAGGAGGCCACTAGCCCAGCGATGGGAAATTCACAGACTGCTACTTTATTTTTTAATTTTATTATTATATGTATCACTTCATCTTCCTTCCTTACTTAAAAAAATATAATTAGCACAACTTGTTCAAATATAGTTCATTTGAACAAACATTCCGTAGTAATTAATATTCGTAACATTTCAAAAGTGGAACGTTATTGTGTTGTGTGAACGAGCCTTTACTTAAGACTTGTTTTTAATAAAATTCAAAAAAGGTTATAAATACTCGATTTACCAAGCGAAATATAAGCTTTTCTGGAATTATTCTAATTTCGTTCTTGTTGTAAACGGACGTAAGCGGTATCGTTTTTAAAAGTGAAAGTCAAGTATAATAATATTATAATGGTAAGAATTAATTTAATTTGACGATAGTTTGTTGATATGACATTCTTATATTGAATTAAACGTTATTTTACGCGTGTAGTTCATACTTTTTTTATCAAAATCAGTAATTCGTAATTTTGCGTTAAATTAGAAATGGTCAGCGAACGAGTGTATTTCGATAATTACACAATCAGCTGATCGATTTGAAAAGCAATCTGTCTGTATTGAATAATAAATATGTCTTAATTATTAAACCTCCTATTAAAACAAACACAGTTTATTTTATATTAAAAATATTTAATGAAATAAATATTTCGTATATCTATATAAAAATTGTTTAATTTTTTTTTTCTAATTCTAGACATCGTATACAGATAAAGGGAAAAAACCCGAGAATGGACGTTTTTTGGCATTCGATCACATTACTTTTTGGGTATCCAATGCAAAGCAAGTAAGTTTAAAGTTTTTTTTTTTTTTTTTTTTTTATTCAAGTAGATATTACTGTATGTAGTTAAACAGCCTCGTGGTACATCTCACTTGCCAGTGTGTCTCGAATCTATTCTGTTACATGTTTCATTAAATTCGATATTTAAACTACTAATTAGTAACAATGAAATTTATAATATATTTTCTTTTTTTTATCGAGACATATCAAATTACTGGATTTTAAATTAAATTAAATCGAACTTGATTAAGAATATTTTTTTAGTATATTATGGTTTTTAATCTAACTGTTTTTGATTAGGCAGCCAGTTACTTCATAACGCGGTTCGGGTTCGAACCTCTGGCATACAAAGGTTTAGAAACGGGATCTAGAAAATTCGCAAGTCATGCTGTTAGAATGAATAAGGTGAGTCTTTTTTAATTATTATTATATATTCAATAGTAATTTACTACGCTTATATGTTAGTATACATTATTAACATTTATACTATATTAAGTCCATGGTTTTGTTTGCGTTAGATCTAGTTTGCCTCTATATATCGTGGTCATTATTCTATATAACAATATACATATAATATGTATGATACACATTTTTGCATGTGTTTCATGAAAGCCTGCTATTGTTCTACAATAAAACATGCACATTTTGCCTTGGAATTGAACATAGCGACTATCGACGATGAAGTCATTAATAAATTAGTTGGAAAATTCGTAAATATACCACACCGTATTAAATAATAAAAACAAAAAAATAACATTATATCAAAAGAGGTTTTATCTAGTAACTGGTATATATGACAGAATTAAATAATTTATTTACACATATGACCATACCATGATATCAATATTTTATTGAAATTCTCTTGACTCCTTTATGGGTAGTAGCTTATTCTACTACGCTTCTCGAACGCCAATTGGCGGATACTTTTCACCTGTTTTGTGTTCTTGTGACGACGCTTTCTATCACCGGCGAAAGATAAATATACACCAAATCTTATTAGAAATTTTAGTAAAGCTTGAACTTGGTGGTAGCGACTAGCACGTTGAGCAAGCCCGTCTGGGTTGCTACCACCCACTCATCAGATATTCTACTGCCAAACAACAGTACTTTATTTTGTTGTGTGCGGGTTTAAAGGGTGAGTGGGCCAGTGTTACAACAGACACCAGGGACATAACATCTTAGTTCCCAAGGTTGGTGGCGCATTGGCGATAAAAGGAATGGTTAATGTTTCTTACAGCGTTTGTCTATGGGCGGTGGTGACCACTTACCATCAGGTGGCCCATATGTTCGTCCGACAACCAATAGCATAAAAAAAATCACAGTAAACATTATGCTCGCCAACTACCATTGACTCATTAAGTGACATATTGTTTTTCATTAGTATTCAAATAAAACTGTAATATATTATAATAATGAAGTGGTCTAACCTGTTATATTACGTTTTAGATTATATTCATATTTCAAGCTCAGTATGAACCAGAGGAAACCGATTTCGTTAAAGAGGTAGAATATCACGGAGACTTCGTCAAGGACGTAGCCTTCCAAGTGGAAAACTTAGATTACATACTCGAATATGCGAAGAAGCAAGGCGCTGTTGTTGTTAGAGATCTATGGCAGGAAGAAGATGAATTTGGTGTTGTTCGGATGGCAATACTCAAAACCGTGAGTATATATGTATTTAATTTAAAATTATTTATTAGGAGATGTATTATCGTTACATTAAATGATGGTAATTGAATGTAGCCATAAATCGTCTGTCACGAGATATATTTGTGACTTATATCTCTCACACACACACACACGATGAGAAGTCAAATGCGATAAAGCGTTCGAGCGCAAGTGCTAGGGCCTTACGAGCTCATCAGTGCACCAGACCTATTTAAAACTACTCAGAATTATAAAAAAAAACATATAACTGCCACTCAATGTTTTTTATAGAAATCTACATTATTAAAGCTGTCACAACCACTACCACCACTAAAAACCACTTTAGCTTTGTATGCTATCAAATAGTAATTCAATTTGTTTCAAAATAATCAAAAAGACGAATATTTCATAAAATTTCTCCATTACGTAAAAAAAATATATTAATAATAATATAATTGCCATTAGTGATATCAATGTAAGGTCACTCAGACCTGTGGCATTTGCTAGTGTGACAAGCTGGTTTGTGTTCAATGTTTTCGTGCACAAACTTGTACTATAATGCCACAAAATGCCTTTGCCAATATTTTTCTTAATTATGTGAACTGTGTATTTTTTCAGTATGGCGACAACACACACACACTGGTTGATAGGTCGAAATACAAAGGACCTTTCTTACCTGGTTACCAACCATTAGGAAAAGATCCTATCCAAAAGTTTTTGTAAGTACCTTATTATAATAATATTGAACATTACACAATGTAGGATTTTGTTCAAGCCCGTCTAGGTAAACAGGTTCTGTTGCGGTTTTAAGGGTAAGCCAGTGTAATAGGTGTTCCAAATATTGGCAGTATATTCCCAGGACACCAATTTTTGTCAAAAACAGCATATTAATCTATTTATTTGAAAAGAGCAACTATGCGAGTTTCTAACCGTTTTTGCTCGCTAGAGGCTGCTTTGCGAAATGGTGATAGCGTTTATTTATCGACCATTCTTAAATTGTTTAAACCCTAAGACTAAGTCAAGTTTCATTGTTTAAGGCCGAAAGTGGAAATTAATTTTGTGGATCACGTAGTTGGTAATCAGCCAGATAATGAAATGGAAGAAGCTGCGTCGTGGTACGAACGCTGCCTGCAATTTCACAGGTAATTAAATATAGTAATTGTCTTATTTTTACAAATTCACGGACAATTGAGTTATAGATGCATCTAGATAGGACACGAAGCAAGACCATAATATTTAAATAAAACTATCTAAAATTCTACCGCCAAAGAGTAGTATTTAGTATTATTGTGTTCCGGTCATAATGGGCTTCACATCTTAGTTGCCAAGGTTGGTAGCCTGTAAGGAATGGTTAATATTTCTTACAGCACCATTGTCTATGAAGTCTATTCAAATAAAATATTTGGCGAAGGCACCTGCCCCAAAGACTTCCTTTACATTAGACACGCTCACTCCTGCCATCAAGATGCAAATGATAAAACTGTATAAGTTATTTGAAAAGGTATAAGTTGTTTGAAAAGTGTACTATTGGATCTAAAAAAATCATTCATTTACATTTTAGATTCTGGTCGGTGGATGACAAACAAGTGTGTACGGAATACTCCGCTCTCCGATCTGTGGTGATGGCGAATTGGGAGGAAACGGTGAAGTGCCCTATCAACGAGCCGGCGGCGGGCAAACGAAAGAGCCAGATTCAGGAATACGTGGAGTATCATGGCGGTGCTGGCGTGCAGCATATTGCCATTAATACCGAGGACATTGTTACCGCGGTAATTGTCTATTGATATTCTTTAATATAACAGAAATGGACTGATCTCGTATATATTGATTTTGCAAAATATATTTATTTAAGAGTAGTTATAGTAGGACACAAATTAGATGTAGCATCGGAAAATGAAATGGAATGAAATTAAAACCGATTACCGCCGATTTACGCAACCAATAGAAATAGTTCCCTATCGCGCCATTCGACGCTATTCGTCGCTATAGATTCACGCGTCAGAGAAAACAAGTGCATGTAAATCGACGCGTCAAATTGACGAATATATTAGGTCATATGATATTACACGTTATTACGTTTGTGCAAAGATCATATTCGCATGAGAAATAAATACTGATAATTTGGGAGAGCGTACTTAATTCGGATGTGATCGGTTTTACGAATTTTGCCGATGCGACATCTAAGTTGTGTCGTACTATACCTACCTACTCTGAATTAAGTATCGAAACAGTATGCTTTTATGACAGTTTAAGGATAATTTCCAATAATTCTCAGAAAATATATTTAATTTACATGTATTAAAATAAATTTTAGATCGAACATCTTCGTGAACGTGGCGTCGAATTTCTGTCCATACCCTCAGTATATTACAAAATAATACGCGAAAACTTGAAAAACAGTAAAGTCCAAGTCGCTGAGAGCATAGACACGCTGGAACGCCTCAACATCCTCATAGACTACGACGACGATGGCTACCTGCTACAAATATTCACCAAGAACACGCAGGATCGACCAACGCTCTTCATAGAAGTTATACAAAGAAGGAATCATAATGTAAGTTTAAATTAGCCTAATTAGAAGAAGCCAATTACCAACAACAACAACAACAGCCTGTAAATTCTTACTGCTGGGCTAAAGGCCTCCTCTCCCTTTGAGGAGAAGGTTTGGAACATATTCCACCACGCTGTTCCAACGCAGGTTGGTGGAATACACATGTGGCAGAATTTCTGTGAAATTTGTCACATGCAGGTTTCCTCACGATGTTTTCCGTCACTGCTGAGCCCGAGATGAATTATAAAGACGAATTAAGCACATGAATCAGCGGTGCTTGCCTGGGTTTGAACCCGCAATCATCGGTTAAGATGCACGCGTTCTAACCACTGGGCCATCTCGACGTACCAAACCGAGGATTTTTGGCCACCGCAACCATTCTCGAGATACTACCTAAATCTATTCCCGCATTCTCAAATCCGATGGAATAGTTCCGACATTGACATCGCATTCAGGCGGAGGATTAACGGCTTTCTGTGCTTTCCGAAGCATGAATTTCGTGCCGTTACTGAAGATTTCTTCTCAAATCCAAGAATTCATATACACAATTGTGATTTTCATTAAAATAATTCACTAGTAAGTTGTTGCGCCCATGTCTTCTTGGGATTAAAGCTTACTTCATGCAGAGACATAGTATTATTAGTTTATATTTATCAATAAATTTATAATTTTCAGGGATTTGGTGCTGGCAACTTCAAAACATTGTTTGAATCAATTGAATTGGAGCAAGAAAAACGGGGTAATCTTTAAATTAAGTGATTAATTCCATAATTAATGTTAACACAATAATAATAAATACGTAAATTTTAGGTTATATTATTAAATAATAGACATGATTCAATCTGTTAGTTAATACGATGGTAAAAAAAATATTGTCTATTGTTAAGAAATGTTTTACGATATAATACAAACGGTTCAATGTATAAAGATTTCTATTGACATAAAATATCACTTTAATAATGAACCATTTAACGAGGAAACAAGTTAATGTCAAAATACAGAAGAAATATCAACGCTTCTCTTGTGGAAAATATTTGGTTGGCAATAAATGTTCTTCGTAAGAATTTTTTGTAGGTCTCACTGGATTGTCCAATAATATATCGCATTATTTTATAATCCCACCTTATGAATTGTATGTTTTCTAATCTATAGAGAAGCATTACATTTTTTAATATGTTTATAGAAATCCAATGCGTTTTATTATGTGTCATATATAAATAAAAATCATAAAAAAGATTATATAGTTTTATTTGATTAACGTATATCAACGTCATAATACATTGTCATATAACGTTGATTAGATCTTGAGACGAGAACGAAATATTTACAAAAACTAAGCTAAGTACTCACGGCGCGTTTTATCCGCGCAGTATACGTGCTTATAAATTGTCTATGCGACTTTGCTTGCTAATTATACTATAAATACTATGCTTTAGTTATTAATGTTTTGAGTTTTAGTGAATAACAACATCGACAGCTGCGGGACAATCGTTCCGTGAGTACTCATCTTTAGTGTACAAAGAAGTACAATTTTACAAGAAATTATATTGCGACACATATAATTGACAAGCAGACGAATCGCTAAGTATTGATTTGTTAAATAAATTAAAGTATTCCAAATATCATAGGCCACTTTTATGATACGAGTTAACTCACAAAAAAAAATACAAAACGATATCAATGTTTAGAATAAGAATTTAAAAAATAAAGTTTTTTTTTCTTCAAATCATGATATCGATTTTTTAAAAAAAAGGTTTTATTTAAATAGAATTATACACGGTCGTTTTCAAACTCGTAAATTAACAGCACCAAAATATTAAATCACAAACATAAAAGTTAACAATATTAATGTGCAAAGACAACACAATATTTTATCTAAACACTAATTATAGTTATCTATCTTTAATGACACTAAAATATCATCATGTCATATGTAAAATATTTGTTTACATATATATTTGAATTTAAAAAAAAAATCTTGATCACCAAAATAGTTTCTTTTAACGTCCCAAAATAAAAGTATCACGTTTTCGAATATTGAAAAAATCATTTATAATTTGTGAAAACTAACATCATGCTATGTTTATAAAACTCACTGGGACAGACAAACAACATACACACATTTTTCTATCATACACATAATAATGTGATATTATTTGGATTTCGTCTTTTGAAGTTTTCATATTAAAAAATACATTTGACCTTGATTTGTTGACGTCATCACCGTCGAACTAGTTTAAAAAAAAAAACAGTAAAATTTTAACTATTTTTTTTTTTAGTATAATGTGTAGTAGGAATTATGTGTTCAACCAAGTTAAAAGGCCGTTTAAGCCGTTTCATTTAGTAACATCGTATGTATGTGATAATGTAACATTTTAAAAAATACTCTGTTACAAATAATACCATGATTATTCTTTAAAAAAAAAAATCAAGTCAGTACTACCTTGTTGTTTGATAGTAAGTCACCAACATTTTTGTTGCCATCACAAAACTTACCAACCATTTAAAAGAAACGTAGCATGTCCAATCATAATGAAATAATTTGGTCCACATAAAATATAAAAAAAATATTTATATTTCTTATAACCTTCATATCTAAATTATTATGCAATGTTAGCGTCATAATTAATGCGTGACGTCATACACATATTTGTTTCCATGATTACATACAACATATGAAGACAAGACCTTGCTTCACAATATACATACATATATGTAAATGCAAATTTAAAAATACAAAACGATAAAATGTTGCCACGCTAAACTTCTAAAATTGTATTTTTAATATTTTTTGTATTCATTTACTTAAAGCTTTTAGATATTTATGTATAAAAAAAAACTCTAATTTGACAGGTTCAAATACTATTTATACATTTATCAAAAAACATATGACGCCTTATTTTATGGGCTCTTGTAAGTGATACACGAAAATATAAGTATTAACTCGTTATGTAAACGTCTTATATATCTATATACATATATAGACATATATGATCAAGACCTTACAAGATTAAAGTGATTCTTTTGTAGAATGATTTAATGACGTGCCATAAAGTTATGGAGCTACATAGTATATCTAGTATAACCTTGCCTTGCCTCGCTAGAAAGGCCTGCATTTTATTTAACAGTGGGATATATAGGCTGTTAACATTAGTTGTATGGATTTCTTTTATAATAAAAAAATATTCCACTATTGTAAATTTTATTAAAGATTCATTCAATTAAATATTATGCTTGTATATATAAAATTGCACATTTCATTTGCTTACTGCAAGAATTCATTATTTGCAAATATATATATATATATAATTTGTATCATGCACACACAGTACTATACTTCAAACATTATAATTTGGAGAATAATAATATACCTGTGTAGCATACGAATAATATAAGTTATATAAATATAAACAAGGATACCATAATAATAATAATGGATTCTTGCACTTTGTAATGATTTCTTGCAGTAAATTAAAGATTTTCATAATACAAAACAATAATATAACCATCTCGAATCTGTCCCAATGAGTCAGTATTACCTAATATTCACTATGTCTATGTTGTGTTGTCCTTCGGATCAGGTTCGAAGTCCGCTGGCTCGACCATCTCAAAGTCTCTATCCGTTGATGATCGTTGACTGTTCTCCGATTCAGATTCTGAGAGCTTATCTGTATTTGAAACTGGATCCTGTGGTTCTTCCCTGGAAAATAATATACATATATAACAACTAGTTATTACCCGCTACATTGCTTGCGTTTAAAGAATTATATGTCAGGTGTGCTTCATATCATCACACTATCAGAATTAATTTCGCATTCGTTTTATTATATATATATATTCATGTTGAATATATCTCACTATCATACTCAATCCCATGATGTTGCCCTTAATTTAGTAAAAAACATTAAAACCATGAACATTCCAATCGTGCATCCTCTCAGTTGAAGAAACCCTAAGTAAGATCAAAGATAAACTATTCTTTAAATCTCCAGATCACATTTAAAATATACTTAGTTGAGTTACCAAAGTCTAAATAAACTTTAGTCAATTAGGCTTTTGCAAGCACTTTTGAATGGTCATTTACAATCAAGTGAAGCTACCACCGGTTCAGAAAGTAGATTATACTGAGAAAAACCGGCAACAAACTCAGTAGTTACTCTTTTTCAATATTTAAATACAAATTAATATTATATATATTTTCTAAATAAAATAGACAAGTACATTCGCAAACCCTAACATTTTAAAACACAAAATAGATATTAGAATTAGGATTTTATAAATGTTTCAACTCACTTAGAATCAACAGTTTCCACTTGAGGAATCGGTGTTGTTTCCTCAACGCTGGGCTCGGCCGGCTTCTCCGCTTGCACTAGCGGAGTTTTTTCTTCTTCCTCGTCGGAATGCTTGTCTTTCTTACGTTTCTTCTTGCTCTTCGATGACTTATCGCTTTCGGAACCCGGCCCGCGGTATTCGTACTGTAATAAAAAATATAACGGAGGTTAAAATATACTATTAAAAGAAAATGACAGTTTTACAGTAGACTCCAGTAACAGGTACAGTTAGCAAAAGAATTTTTATTATTATTTATTTACCAGCCAACCATGGGAATATATTATTACTTATTTTAACCCATCTACAACTTAGCTTAATACTTATAGTACACAAATGTGCAAATACAGATGCACTCTCTTCTCCTTATAATAATCTCATGGGACAGCAAGTCCGATATGACTGGAAAGAGTTTAAAGCTCAAGATGGACGGGTTTACGTGCGTCCCGAAACACACCAGTGTAAAAAGTTCCAAGATTAAAGACTCCAAAATTTTACTGTGATTTTTTAACAAAAAATCCAATACTCCAATCAACACGGTCTAGGGTTTGAATCATGGGGATCTGCAGCCTTATAACAAGCTATTAGATTAAACAGTCAATTTTATTATGAGCATACATGTATTAAAAAAACACTAAAGCCACAAAATCCAAATTGTTCTCTTTCTTTGATATCAGATCAATTTAAACATTATATAGAGAACTAATTACCTTATAAAGTGGCCAGAATGATGCAAAGAATCCAACATCCTCGGTTAAGTTTGGCAGCAGCCAGAGATGATGTCGAGAGAGTGTCAGTATCCACACCAGACAGAACACAACGACTCGCAGTACGGCCAGCACTATTATCATTACGAGGAATGCAGCGGCTGCTACACTTAGATAATATACACCTTTCCTGTGAATAAAAGAGAAACCTTATTCAATACCATTCAATAAGCTATTTGATAATGCGAAAAATAAAATGTGAATTTTTGTAATCAGTGTATATTACGAGTTTAAAAATGGTTATTTATTAACGAAACTTGAAAAGAATACTTAATTTATTCAAAAATCAATAAATAAAAATGCATTTTTTCAAACGTTTGTCACGTGACTATATGTGTCACAGGTTAAAAGACAGCAAAGTGACGTCACCGACCCCATTGCAGCGCCATATTGTCCAAGTAGCGTTTTCGCGCGTTATTTAAATATGGAATTTTTAATATGATATTTTTCGGAAAATATGTACTAGAAATAAAAAAAAAAAATTTTTACTGGGTTCCTTAACCTCTACTTAATAATTTAAAATGGGTTTTAAAAACCAGTCAAATAGCCTATTATGTGTAGGAAGGCAACTAACATACACACAAATATTTACTTAGTGGCTCTGTGTAAAGCTGTCTGGATGGGTACCACCGACTCATCAGTCAGTGGTACCTGTCAATACTGAATATGTAGAACCTCATGGGTGGTGGTTTCTACCTACGTTTCAAAAGGCTTTGTAAACTACCCAACTTCTACATAAAATTAAACCTTATTATTTATTTTCAAAGACTTAACATAGAGCAGATTTAATCAAAAAAATCTTGCATCTCGCCTTGTAGATAGAGCTCATTATAGTAACATGTCGTTCTGACGACCTCAATGGTCGAGTAGTGTGTACACAGGTTATCATGGGTAGGCCACTCTGGGGTCCCGGGTTCGATTCCCAGCCGAGACGATGTAGATAAAATTCTACATTATCTTGGGTTGTGTTTGTGGTACCATTACTTCTGATTTTCCATAACCCAAGTCCTTCAGCTACTTACATTGGGATCAGAGTAATGTGTGTGATGTCCAATATTTATTTAATTATTTACAATGATGATAGCTCACCGTACAGTGGCCGGCCAGAGTGGGAACATGCAAACCCCAATCGTGCCAAAGACGACTAGCGCTCCACACAGCCAGTAGTACCAGGGCATCGGGTCGTATATCCACACATATGCGTCCAAACTGTCCAAGAACAACTGTTCCATGTGCATTTCTAAACGGATTTTACGTTTCTTCTTCTCTTTTTCCTTGTCTTTATTTTCTTTGTTGTCCTTTGTGTCCTGAAATTTAATAAAACGACATATAAGAAAGCTAAGGCTTCCTTATTATTTTGAGGAGTATGGAGCATAACCCAACATGCTTCTACAATGGTCATACTTAACAATAACAATGCTGTAATCTGTTTTATCAACCAGCATTGTAGAAGTACATGTGGCAGTATTTCATTATAATTAGATTATATAGATAGAAGAAAATTGCCATCAACAAATTCAAATTATTTCGAATAAACAAACGCGAAGATTCATTCTCATGATGTAGACCACTAGTAATAATATTTTACGAATCAACTTAACCTAAAAATCATAAACATATGTAAAGGTATGGGTATATTTATGTGACACCTACCTTAGATTCACAGGCACTCGCTTGACTCTTTTCTCCATCCTTCTCATCCCCACTCTTGCTTGACTTTTCAATGTCTTTCTTCTTTGACTTGCCTTTTAATTCTTGCTCACTAACCGGTACCTGTAATATACATTAATACAAAAATCAACAAAAACAACAAAAGCACCAAAACAGGCATATGGACGATGATTATATGATATATCTTTACTTATATTATAAATGCGATGGTAATTATGTCTGTTTGTTGCTTTTTGCGAAACCACTGAACCGATTTTGATGGCATTTGGTATAAAACAAACTTGAATTCCGGGTAAGGATATGTCCTTATGCTTACCACCTAACCAACTCCTAAAACGCAAATGAAAAGCCACAAATAATAACCTATAAATTTATCCGTTAACTTCTGTACCTTACTATTGATAAGGTACAGTATCGAAATCAAAAGCAAACTATAATGCCATTAACTGACATCTAATCAATTTTTACTTCATTATCCTCCTGCCCTTATCCCAATATTATTTGGGGTCGGCGCAGCATGTCTTCTCCTTCCATACTTCTCTGTCAGACGTCATCTCACAAGTAACTTTATTTCTAATCATATCGTCTTTCACACAATCCATCCATCGTTTCCTTGGTCGTCCTCTACCTCTATATCCGTCCACATCCATGCTCAAGGCCTTCCTCACAATATGTCCCTCATTCCTCTGCATTACATGCCCATACCATGATAGCCGCCTTCCACATAACTTCTCGGCTATCGGTGTCACTTTCAAACTTCCTCTTATGTACTCATTCCTTATCATTATCATTACTTATCATTACTGATCGACTTTTACTTCTGATGTCATATTAATAAGAAAAACTTTCTCTCTCGATATACGCGGTTTTTTGATATCATGATTAGTTTTGGAAGTAGTTTAATAGTCTTATCATCAATAAGTTACATAGATTTACATTTTCACCGCGTTTTTTGCTCATAACTCATAATTGAATTTAGGTAGATAATGGCATGGTGTATACCTATAATACCAGGGAATAATTAACAAACATACCTTCTTCGCTCTATGGAACAGTTTGTGCACGAGCATTTGGTGGAGATAGTCGGACACTTCGCGACGCGTTGTGAAGATTGGATTCTTTCCGGTTGCCCATTTCGATGTGAGGAGTGCATCGACTGCCTTTGTACCTGAAACATACGTTTCCAAACATAAAATTCCGTTGAACAAAAATACTTTAAAAAACAATAAAATAAATTCAAATGCTTAATTGTCTCCGTATAATAATATAATTCATTGAATTTTAGATGACGCTTTTTTCAGACGAGACAGTATTCAATGATTCTCAGTAGTATTCCTGAAACTTTAGAATGCTACTGATTATCAGTGGTATTCCAAGACTTGGAAGTTGGTAGTGATTACCCTGTGCTTCACTAATCATTTAAACTTTTGTCCAGATTATGAACTGCCCTGTATCTAATTAGTAACCATTAAAATAAAATACAGCCCGACTATGTGTGCACAACTTAAGAACTGCGTTATCCCCTGCGCTTTAATCTATTTTTGACCGCCATAGCCGAAATAGCCCATGAGAACATCGCATGAAAAATCATTGAAATACATTTATTTGGGACGAACATTTATGGTATTTTATAATAACACTAGCAACCCGCCCCGGCTTCGAATGGGTGCAATGCTGATACTAAATATAATACACAATTTGTTTATTTACGAAATCACATTAGAAACTTTTAAAATTACCATCGTTTTTACGTTTATATTATCCATGTATTATATACAAAAACCTTCATCTCGAATCACTCTATCTATTTAAAAAAAATCACATCAAAAACCGTTGCGTAATTTTAAACATACAAGCATACATAGGGACAGACTTTGGTAAGGGACTTTGTTTTACACTAAGTAATAATGATGCTTCCTTACTTATAAAATATTCTGTGACGTTTTTTTACGATTTTAAAATAATATATCAAGTTAGGTACTTATGAATAGCAAAGAACGATAAAATAATGGTTTTGAAAGATAAATAAAATATACTAACCAATAAAAAGCCAAACACTTATGGTTCATTTAATCCGTCACAGTATGAAAACTCATATCGGTTACACGTTTCATTCGAAACATTACTAATCAAACGTGAACACAAAATATTCAACATTTATGTTTTCTTTTAATTACATAACTGATAACCTACAAGTAGGTCATGCAGTTACATTAACACATTGTATTATATATCTACAAATATCATCCACGTTAAAAAGATAGATAATAATGATGATAGATGTAAATTCTATCGACTTTCAATGTGTATATATTTTGTTTTTCTTAAAATTTGCTTGTTTAAAGTAACTAATAGTCCGGTTTGAATCTTTCATTTACCATCAAAATGTCAGTTTCTTCATTAAGGTTATCAATATTAGTACTAGTAAGCCTTAAGATAAATATATACTAAAATAACATTTTTTGCAATTTTTCTCTGTCTGTCTGTTAGTTTCGGCTATCTCTGGAACGGATGGACTGATTTCGACGGGACTTTAACTGGTAGGTAGCTGATGTAAGAAGTAGCTTAAGGAGATACTTTATTTTAGAATTAGGTATATATCAATTCACCCTGAAATGTTCGTCTCACGTCAAAGACAATGAATATCACAAAACCTCATGCTAAATTACTAAGTCAGTAATATTTGTGATTAAACTGTAACTTTTTTGTTATTATTAATTTTTTGTTATTATTTATTTATTCAAACGCGCACGGAGTGGTCGGCACAGCTAGTTAATAAACCTGTTGGATGTCAGAAGCAATTATGTATTATCTAAACGAACGTGGGTGAAACACAATCGCAGGACACATTTAGTTTCATTATACGTTTTGTTATTTACATTTGACGACATTATAACTTTGCTCGTATTTTTTCTAGGAGTTTTTGTTTATTGTTTTCTATTTTAACTTATGCACCTGGCACATTCTTTTGCTTTTTTTGTCACTATTTATCGACAGATATGAAAAATTAAATCACAAAACGAATTTTCTTGGAACGGATTGTATTAAGTAGTGATCTTAAGGACAAAATCCTTAGTCATTGAATTATTATTATTGATATTATATTTTATTTTAATTTTTGTCAAAAGTTTAAGCTCTTGATTTTGTGATAGAGTCACTGAACTCGAAGGCGGATACGGAAAATCCTATAACTTCCGTTTTTATATTGTTTGTACGGAACCCTAAAATAGTAAAAGATAAAATACGGATCTATAATACAAAACAACCGTTATACCTGTAAAGTATTCGACGTGGTGGTTGAGGAATTTGGTTTTCTTAGTGGGAACATTTGCCTTCAACCATTTCGCGACAGCATACTCCTCACTCGTTGGCTTCTCATTCACGGGCGGCTCACCAAACTCCTGCAAATCAAAAAGAGTATTTATTTAATTTTAATGTCAAAGTTATCGACATTCCATTTTTGAAAAAAAAGAACAGTAACAATCTGTTTATATTAATTATAAATGTAAATATAATACCAAGAAACAACCGGATTTTATTGCAATTTTGGTCACACCGTTAGTTTATTTAAATTATAATTTGAGATATTATTTTATTGGCGGGAAAACGAAATACCATAGAGTAAGCGTTATTTACCTACGATATTTTTTATATCTATCGCATTAAATCGACATAATATATATACATATACATAAATATTCGAATTTCAAAACGGGATTTTTATAAAGTATTTTCGATTACAAATATAAACTTTTCCGTCGCATTCGTCATAGATTTTTCAATGTCACCATACTAATGGCACGCGATGTAGAATACTGCCGTTTGAAGCCCCGGTCATTTGCTATAACTTACCATATAATGGGCCTCATTCAGCCATATTAGCTATTTGATGACGTCAAATCATCTATGACATATCATAACATATCGTAAAAGTATGATACACACAAATCTATACATATAATAGTGTCTGTTTGTAATATTAAATCAAACGCTTTTTACCAAATGCATATTTATGTACACGATACATATATTTAAACAACTTTAGTTTTGTCTGTCTGTTTGTTTCGGCTAATCTCGGGAAAGACTAGACCGATTTTGATGGGACTTTCACAGGCCGTAGTAGCTGATGTAATAAGTTAAGCTACAATAACACATTCTGTTAAATTCAAATGCGTGCGAAGTCGCGATCACGACTGCTTAGAAGCAGTCGTGAGCTTCTAGAGAAGCATATCAATTATTTATGTGATTCTATTGATTAAGCATTTTAATAATAGTTTCGTTTAGCCTTGTCGTTCCAATTTCACAAGCGGTAAAAGTGATAATTTGTTAAACCTGGATTTGTACATATTTTAACCTTTGCGATGCTTTCTTTTTAATCTACATAATATCATTTCAAAATCAGTCAATGGCATACAACACACAGCCTAAGCTACTGGGTCAAGTGGAATGAGTTTTTGTATAGTTTTTATTTTGGAACCTAGATGAACAAAATGAAATGTTCCCTCAAATTTACCTTATAAGGGGATAAAAAGTATATATAAAGTATAGAAAGCGGTAGGTATATTGGCTTTTTTATGAGTAAGAGACGGCTGCTATAGCGTTTTTGACACTACACTATCCAAGAGAGTTAAATTGCCAGGTTTCGTTCATCTCGTGCTCAGCGGTTGAGGAGAACAATGCGAGTAAACCTACATGTGTCTAATTTCAACGAATTTCTACCACATTTGAATCCACCAACCCGCATTGGAGCACCATGGTGGAATATGCTCTTACTTTCTTCTGAAAGGGAGAGAAGGACTTAGCCAAGCAATAAATTTACAGGCTGACATGTGGCTCTCTCTACTCATTTTAATATCATTTTCGTATAAGTACATATTTATGCTTTATACTGCATGCTTTTACCGTAAAACTCTTTAACCAGAATTAAGATCTCTATACGTTATATTATTAAGATAAAACAACATTTAACTTCAAATTCTGTATAAGAACATTAATTAATTGATATCAATATCATAACATAGTATAAAACAAAGTAGCTTACCGCTGTCTGTCTATATGCATGCTTAGATCTTTAAGATTATGCAACGGATTTTAATGCGGCTTTTTAATAAATAGAATGATTCGAGAGAATTTTATATAATACATGAACAATATACTAAAGAAACACTGAACATTTTAGAAGTTTCTAATGTGATGTAAATAAACAAATTCTGTAGTATATTTAGTAATGTTTTTAAATAAACAATAAATCAAAATCGACATCACAATAAATATATACCTAAGTACTTTCAGAAATAGTCAGTTCATTAATTCAAAGCGGATAGTGCAGCAAGGCGTTTAAAGATTACATAACGCTGACCCTGACATTGGCACTTGCTAACAAAAACCGTAATTATTAACAACTAATGAATTACGCAAGACATCCAGTTGAGATTTCTATCACGATTTAAATCTCTTGCGATTTTATTATATAAATTTTATTAAAAACATGCTACCCTTTCACATTGCATACATGAGAAAGAGATAGCTATATTATTGATCCTTTGAAATGAATTTAAAAATAGCATCAGACATATTGCTTAAATAACATGTTCAAAAAAATATTTAATGGTTAGGGTGCAATTTGATCAGCCCACGTCCAATCTAGAATATTTGTTTACTTTTATTATTATTATATTTTCTCCGGTTAATCTACGGATGAAATTTTATTTTGTATTTGATATAATTTTTTTTCTTTAGATAGTAGGTACAGTAAATATTAACATTATTATAAAATAAACTGCAAGAACCTCAAAATGTAATTTGCAAAACTTCTGCCCATTGGAATAGCTTTAAAACAGGAACTAAGTATGAATAATATCAGAGCCTACCGAAGTGAAAGTTTATATGTAGTAGGTCCGAACCTGACCTCTTGGTGTCATTGTTGGCTCCGCTTCTAACACAAACTTACGTTTAACGGGAGTATTGCTGATGCTTTATTAAGGGCATGAATCCCTTAATAAAGCATCGCTATTGTCCAATAGGAAACATTTCATAATAATTTGACGCGACGTCATTGGTCGAGAGCTTAAATAATCAATAGTATTCATTATGGATTTGCGACAAAAATGGCATTTTGGATATCGACTAAGCCGTTATCAAAAGTTCGGAAGTGAGATTAAAGTGGATATGAGTCGTTAAGTGGAATCTTTTTATCCAACAAATGCCATTATAATCGAGAACTGTTAGTAGTACAGAATGAGGCCAAGTTATCATCTTAATTCCTTCTTCGATTGAAATTAACGATAGCTGCTAACTTAAGAGTTAGTAGCTATCGTAAAAGCCAATGTCGCAGCTTCAGTTTGGTTCAATTTATTTGTCATTAAAGACATCACCAATATTACTGTTGATGCTATATAAAATAATCCCCAAAAATGTATTATATTAAACGCATGCATGTTATCTGATATCTATACTAGCATTACAAAGCTTCAGAGTTTTGAATCGGCTAATCTCAGAACTACCAGATCAATTTGCAAAAATGTTTGGTTCAGATGGCCAATTTATTGAGAAAAGTTTTAAAGGTTATAGGACTATATAATATCATACTACAAAACCCAAATAGCGCGCCAGTTAAACGATAATCTCATGAAAGTTCCTCTGATATTTATTCTCGTATCAGCTGAATTTCTTTTCTAACTGGTGGAGAATTCTTACTAATCAATAAATATATTTAACGCTCTACATCCAATAATAGGTTTGACTGTTGTTTTGACATCTGGAAAACAACGTCATCTATTCCTGTATATCTTGAAACGGTGCTTCTTGAGACAAATTCTAAGACAAAGTTTAGACAAATGTCATATGCGAAAGAGTTAGTCACAGGCCCAGTTTTATACAAAACTATAGAACAAGACTGACTAGAGGATCAGCTATTGTATATAATAAATAAATATGGGACAACATCACATACATTACTCTGATCCCAATTTAAGTAGCTAAAGCACTTGTGTTATGGAAAACCATAAGTAACGACCACAAACAGACCCAATACAACATGGAAAACTAATGAATTTTCTACATCGACTCGGCCGGGAATTGAACCCGAGTTTTCGGAGTTGCGTACCCATGAAAACCGATGTACACACTATACTCGACTACGGAGGTCGTCAAAATCGGCGTATATGAATTCACATCGTATCTCACTCGTGAAATATTGACAATGGCCTTACGGTTTTGATATGCCATTATAGTACGTGTATCCTATAAATCATTTAATGAGTAAGTAAGAGTCAATGTCACATATCACATTTTGAAATTTCACGCTTGGGTCCTACGGTGAGTTTCGAGTTACTTCTCACAGAATACGCCTGCAGTTTGTTTATTCAAAAAGTTTGCTTTTTATTATTGAGTGCGCAGCAGTTATGATCACTAGATTGCATTGTGCACTCTAATATTTTTCATTTATTTAAGTATAAAAATAACTACATTAAAAAATTCAAGACACAGATCACTTGAATGTTTCAAGTCAATAATCATAACACAATTTTAAATTGAACGATCGTTGAATTTTTAAGATATCGAACAAGAATGAACATTCAAAACATACCTGTATTGAAATGAATAAATCTAAATAGTTTTAACTCAATCCGCAATAGATCGCAAAGATGTGTTAAGAGAAAGTCGAAGAATTTCCTATAAAAATAACATATCGTCAACAAAACAAAAAAAGTAATGATACTGGTGCATTATCTACTTATAAATATTAAAATTAAATCGTGAGCACGCTCTTCCTCGGAATTCATAAAAATACACACATTAAAAAAAAAAAAACAAAATATCAACACATTTTAAAAATAGAATACTCACAAAATCTCTCATTTTTAATATAAAATGTAAGGCCACGTACACACCCGCGAGCTATCGTGACAGTTCTCGACTAACGCTACCGTACCGGTGAAAGTGGGACATTCTCTTCAAGCTAGTATACCTAAATGATACCATGATTTGTAGGAATAAAATTCTAGAAGTAACTCGCCATAGTTTACACATTCGTTTTTTGAATTTATGACACATATCGACCTACTTGTGTTACAATAACTATATTTACATGTTGTATTTTTTTTTTCTTTTATTTATCAAATCTGTTGATCATGAAGATGAAACAATGAATACAATTGCAGTAAGACCTTCGGAAGATTTCCGCTACATCTATGCCTGCATTAAAGACACGCAGCAGGGCAATTAAAAAAATTGTCGCTATTTGTCAACTGAAAAAGTATGTAGACGTAATTTTTTATATAAATATTTTTCAGTCAATTTCGACAACTATTTTAAATATAACGTCGAAAGCTGATAACGTAACTAAACATAATTATGTAAATATGTATTTCAAAAAATGAAAATATTTAATCACTAAAAAAGTGTTCACTAATTATTTACACTCTGAATTTCAAGATGAATTAAAATCGTATACATATATTAATAACGATATGTATATGTTAAGTAAACAAATTAATTGTTAACCATATTGGAGAAAAAAAATTAAATGAACGAAATTATGAGATTTGAATCTATTGTTCTTATATTTATAAGTTGTTAAAAAAAGAAAAAACAATAAAAATGGTTGAGTTAATATTAAATAGTTTACAACTGCAGTTTTTGAGGTAGCGAGATGGTTCTATGTATCTAACAATGTATATTTGTTCTGTGGTCTGACAATGTATATTAAATTTTATGATGATAAGTTGAATATTAACGTTAGAAGTAAACTTTCGCTTATTAAATAATGCTTAAATATTTAAAAAAAAAGGAAATTGGAGCTCTGAAATAAATTAATCTTTGCAAGCTAAATTTATAGTGATGCCGTCTAGTAATAAAAAATCACTGTTTAATGAAACAGAGTGTTTGCATCTACTTATTATTTTCTATAAAACAAACCTATTGGCTCACATATTTTGTGAGGAGTTTATCAATATTTGCTCTACTATAGTATATATATTATATAGGTAAATAAACAAAATTATAATTCAAGTTCTAAATATTTATGCAGACAATTTATGAGCTTCTTGCGAAAATTGTTCATTGTCACTCGCACTTTAGATTTACATGTGTCAGCAATTAATTAACATGCAAAAATCATTTACATTATTGCTAAGATATCTGTGTTTAATTGTGAATATAAAATAAAGAATAGTTATTAAAAAAACAATGGGTACTTCTCATCATTGCTTTCAAAAACTAGGTCAAACAATAGATAAAACAAATTGATGACAAGAATAATATGCTTAACTTAGATTTATTATCAATCAACTTTGATCATATTTTATTCATATATCCGTTAGGAGGAAAGATACTAACAGTTCTCTAAAGGCAATATGTATGTTGGATTTTTTTATGGCCAGATATATTAACAGTATTTTAGTTAAAGGATTTAATTTGCCTGTGTTACTATAATTACCATTGTTGTACTATAACATTCTCCAATCCATATAATAGAAAATAATTTAAAATATTCAAGTAACTCTTCTGATGCAATGAAACTTATAACTCTTAAAACATTATACAAATGCTAATGCATTTAATTATCAGATTGTTTTCTGCAAATGTAAGCTTGTTAATATAACTGGTGTTTCTTGAAGTGTTTGTTTTAACATGTTGTGAATAAATAAACATTGATATAAAGACGAGAACAATTTTACATAGCTATCTTAAGTAACATCCTAAAAATTGTAAGTAAACTTGTTGGATTAAAAACATTGTCAGCTCAAGACGTCTCATTATTAAATCCAAATTGATATATAAGAACAAGCTAACAAGTCTTCCTACTTTAGAAAGGCAATAAATAGGTCCATGTAGATGAATCTTGAATTAGATTAGTGTATTTTAAACCACTCAATGTAACTTTTACTTAATAAATAAATATTCCCTTTACATTTCCTTGGATATGGTTTAGTGGTTGAATCATGTAAATCATAAGCAAAAATTCCAGGTTCAATCCCAGACAAGCTCTGCTAAGTTTTCATGTGCTAGATATTTAATCCATAATTAAACCTATATTTGCCAGTCAATAACACTGAAATGGTTTTGTAAATCTAAATTTCTCATCCAGATACACCTAAACACAACATTGAGACATTTGGAGACTATTTTATTTGTAGTCTTTTGAGATTAATAGGCAATACTAGATATGTGTCTTATATCTCTAATATTGCCTTGTCAATATTATACACATGTAGTGATATCATAATAATTGCAATTATGATCATTAAGCAGTGGACACCAGTTGATTATTATTCATAAGTATAAAGAAACTAATTAACTACAACTACCTAAATTAGTTAGCATCTGTGTATATATAAATATCAAAACTATTTGTTTAAATAACACCTTATGATTTAATCATATATAAACAAAGGTATTTAAATAAAATATAAATGAACAATAGCAAACCTTTTTTCGCTGAAAATAAATAAAATAAATTAATCGTGGAACGGTTGGCACAGATCAAACAAAGAACAGCCGGAAGGATCGTGGTTTATTTTTAAAATGTTGAAAATACCATGCCACTGATACAACAAGGGTTACTGCGCATTATGCCAAAGTAAACGTATTATTTTTTATTTGAAGTAATTATATCAAAGTATTGACTCATTTGTTCAAACACCGCAAATAGTATACGTGTTTTCAGAACTTTTTAATAGCCGAATAAACTACGTCATTACAATTGTACGCAGAAAAGTTACACAATCACAAATAATTAAATAATTATCAATATAACTTGACCAAATTAATTAATTAAATATATACGTAAATTAATGGTTAATATACGGTCGGCAATATGGAAATGGAAATGAAAACAATAATAATGTTAGTATATAGCGGTATTGTAATAACTAAATAATTTTAGGAAATTGTCATTAAATATTTATTTGACACGTACCTCTTTTCGTTTTTTAATTTTCCTTTTGTCTGCCATTATCACATAAAATTGTCAACGTAGCGATTCTTGTTGTCTTCACTGAAATATTATTTCTTCAGTTTTCTATGACGCATTGCAACTGCAATGTTGCTACTTGCTAGTCTCATAGTAATAAAGATAATTAATAATTTGAAAAAGACAGCTTTAAAAAATAGTAGATGTTTTTAATTAATAAAAAATTAAAAATATTGCAAACAGACACAAATAAATAAACATAAATATTTTAATAAAAAACAAATTTTAAAATTTTACATATTTATAAATTGGAAAATTCATAAAAATTGTGATCGCACAGAAATCATTCGAATAAGCGTTAATAATTTTGAAACAGAAATTAAAATACGTATAAACAAAAAATCTTATCGGCGTTAGCACACATAAAATATTGCATACATGTAACATTTCATGACATTATATGTAAAAAGACATAGCGTATTTAAAGTATATCGTAGAATTAAAAAAAAAAACAAGTATTTGTTACTAATACGTTAGACTAAATTATTTTGATTGTTATTTTATTATTGCACTGACTCAATTATTACAATGTGGAATAAATGTGTAAATTATTGTATAAACACGAGAAAAGGTAAGTTTGTAACTAGTATATATGTAGATGTGCCATGTATCCGTACCCGTATCCGCATCAGCGGATATCCGAGATCAGTATCCATTAATTTTTCACGGAACCTTTACTTTATTAATTTTTAATCCATAGATGAAATTTTTGAGATTCGGTAACAATGAAAAACTAAAAATTAAATGTTTTTTTATTTCCTAAAAAAATATTTGCAAACATTTATCATAATTAATATCATATCAATATTTAATATCTAATTCAAAGGTACTAAATCAAATATTTTATCAGATTAATTACAAAACTTTGTATTTTGTGTAAGAAACTGTTTTTTATGAGTTAACTATTAAAGAGGGCAATAACTTTTGTCAGTTACAGATTGTCTTCTTCCAAAGGTCGATGTGCAATATTATCGAATTTTTTCAATCTTTTAGAAAGAATTCATACCCGTATCTGTATTCGCGGATCATAAAACCAAATATCCGTATTTAGATCCGTATCCGTGGATGTATTTACATGTAATCCCTAACTTCGGACTTTGCTAAGTCAATAATCCATTCTAGTTTCTGGGACACAATATTTGATTCTGTACGAAGATTCTAAGGTTATTTTGATCTCCTGGTTAACTTGTCCCTGACCATTATACAAAACAATATTTATAAGATATATTAATCAATATAAAATTTAAGCAAGTAACAACTACTAAATGTTGGACTAAGACCGATTTGATTTAAACTAATTAATTCATTATATAAAGATAAATATAAGATCCAAAAATGGTAACATTGCTACTGCCAGTACTCATTTTTCCCCTACCCAATTCCATTTTGTTTCAACTTTCAATTTTAAAATTCCTTATTTAAATTATCTTATATTATTTTTATTCTAATTTTTCAGTAATTAATCATTTTTTTAAATGTTTAGTTTAGTTTAGAATAATTTTTTTGCAGTATAAATTGAAAAAATTAATATGCGGTAAAGTTTGTGACATACGTTACAAAAAACAACTGACGGATACGCTTAACGCACTGTGGTATTTGTCAATTTCAAATTGTCAGACGTCAGTAATTGTCTTATATTCAGCTGTTCCAGTTGTTTCATGTAAATTATTTTATTTATTGCTATAGCGCTTGCGCGAGTGATTACGTAGTGTCGTTCTTTTCAGTGTTCCAAATATTCCTATATATTTTTTTATTAAACTTCCATAAAAATATTTTTATTTCTGAAATATTTTATTATATTATATTTAATATATAATTGTGCGCATAGTTTTAAGTGTAATTGGTTTTCTTGAAAAGAACAAACATACTGCAGAATGGCTGAAGAGAAGGTCAATGGATATCACAAAGAAGGTATTATGAGATTTTATACAATGCAGTGAATTGGTTCATTTATTTGATGTTTCATAATAATTTCCATCACAAGCACATTAAAACGGATATTATATTATTTATAGTATGGTATTAATTTTATGCATTAATTGCTAATTTATACTTTGATAACTTTAACATTCTAAATTGTGCATTTAACCTTTATTCATGTTGTAAATGTATTTAACCTTGTGATACTATGTAATTAAGGGTTCTATTAGCCATAGTATTTTATTTTATTTATAAATAATAATTTTATTATTATAATTTACAGTTGAGAGAAACTGAGCTAAATAAGCTGCTTACTTGATAAAATTAATCATTAATCTAGAACAACATTTTTACTTCTCGAAATTTGAAACTAATTTATCAGTTTTTGAAATTTTTGTATGTATATTTTTAAAATATATTTATCATACATTGATTTTAATCTTAACATCAGACTAATTATATTATGTAAATGTTTATAGCTATGGTGATCTCAATGGTCTTAATTCCATATAACTTTTTGGTTTTAAAGAAATCAAAAAGTTATAAAAACTTACACAAAATTATAAATCAATTAACTTGCCAACCTCAGAGCTTATACCTGATATCCTTGAAATAATAAAATTAAATAAGTTGTAATGTTTTACAGTTGTAAAAAACTTTCAAGTTGTTGAGTAAGTTAACAAAAAAAGTAAATATACTTGTATATAGTTTCTCAGGTTACAAATATAACAGTACACAACAAGTATAACTTTACACAAGCTTAAATTACCTTTCTATTAGAATAGTATGTAAAACAGATTTATTATCTTATATAGTTGTTTTAACATAACATAATTTTGATATAGATTAAATAATTTGGGTATATTTGAATGGGAAGGGAATCTTGGAAAGATTGAGTTTGTAGAGGGTGGCATTAGAATCAGAAATTAAATGGAATTATTTATTTCACCCCAATGAAGTTGGGATGAACAGCTGTTAATGAATCTGAAATGGTTGATTGTTTAAATACATTGTTATATATTGTATGTTTTTGTAATCTAATACATATTTATATGTTAATAATATAGACATGTCTCCTGCCATGATTATGTCATCACCTTTACCTTCATGATTATATTTTGAGTGCTGTTTTGACTCAAAATATAATCATGAAAATATTTTAAGCATAAAAATGCATCATTAAATTTACTCCTGTTTTCGTACATTTAACTAAGCTCAATCGAAGTTATTAAAACCATGAAGTAATTATTTTTTGATACATTTTATAAGTACTTATTTAATTACATAAGCATTGATACTCTTCACAAAAAAGTTAGTTTATGGAAATTATTTGCATATAAATATAAATTGCAAATTCCAACCATGTATATGTACGTATATTGTAATAATGTCTTTAAAGAAGGTCAATGACCATATTCTTACATACATTACTTACAACATATTACACAACACTATTTCCTTAAACAAAATCAATAATCTAATAGTAATGTTAGGATGATTCAATCATATATAAATAGTCACACTTATAATTTAGATATGACTAAATTTATATCCTATTATTTAAGGAATACTTTTAATACTGTTTAACTTAACTGTGTATGGAGTACTAAAATTGTATGAGCATGTTGTCATATAAGACTTACTTTGTCGCTCTTATGGAAAGCAATCAATATTTATAAGGTTAAGGTTACGGTGACAGTGACCTTGCCAGATTGGCTAGCACATGGTGGGGGCGGATAAATACCACCCTCTCATTACATATTCAACCGCCATTAACACTCAGTGTTGTTGTGTTCCATTTTTAAGGGTGAGTGAGCCAGTGTTGTTCACTACACATAGCTCCCAAGGTTGGTAGTATATTGGTGTAATGTATCAAATGGTTAATATTTCTTATAATGCTAAGGTCTATGCGGTAGTGACAACTTACAGATTCAAAATAATATATAGAAAATAAAAAAAAATGTTTAAACTTTACTCAGTGGTAACAAAAATCGCAATTGAATTGTCTCCTGTTTATTACTTTTCGTTCAATAACTAATGCAGGTTTCGGTCAATTTCTTTGACACATTTGCTAAGCATGTCAATGTCACAGGGATAATGTGGCGTTTTTTAAGATTATTCTTAAGCATTTGACTATGTAGAACATTAAATGTTTTATGTGAACTTAAATACTATGGTATTAAACATAGAGCTTTTTATACATTACTTCATATCTAAGTCAAAGGATTCTATCAAAAGATTAGATCTTTTGTAAAAATTGGTGTTTTACAAGGATACACTTTTGGTCCTATTGTATTTTTGATATAAAATGTGAATATTTTATTTTATTTATAAGAAAGCAGTAGAGCATTCAATGGCACTGATATAAGATATTAATATTATTGATGCTACAATATGAGAAATCATTTTACATTCGAAACTCGAATCATTTTTACCTCGTCAGGCTAAACTCCGCAACATACGAGGCTAAAGTTAGATACCTAACTAATTTTGATATTGCTCTACGAGGCGAACTAAATATTCGTTTTTTCATTATGTATTGTGCTGTAGAACATTAATTGGAACACTAACTGTATACGTATTGAAGTATTTAACCTTTGCGCTAGGGGCTTCCTCAGCTTTAATGTTAACAAAATGGGACTGATACTGAATAGAGCCACAGTTCCATTACGATATATGTATAATAATATTATGAATATTCGCAAATTGTTATATATTATGATAGATTCAGTGATCATTCATCATAGTCTTTTTAAAGCATGAGTAGTAAAGATAAGCTTCAAGTTTCTAACTCAAGTTAAAATTCTTGGGCATGACTAGATGAACATTATCATAAATATTATAAATATCCACAACAATATTGATTATTTTTATAGAAACGCTTACAAACATTCTATAAACACGCAAAGTAAAAATAATTTTTTCACACTGTTCAAGATTCCGTTTCCACATAGTCCCTAAATATTTTCTTGGACAAGCTCTTCCATTGTATACTACAATGCCGCAAATATTGTCTATTGAAACCTCATGATGGAAAATTTAAAACAGTAATGATTAAAGCGTATTACTCTATATAAATTACATAGAAAAAAACGGAAACACTATTCTTAATATGTATAATAATTTAAGTAGTTAAAAACAACATCTTGGAAAAATACAAGTCATTTCGTGCGCTTATTAGTTACTACTCGAAATAATTAGAGCAGCTTTATTTCTTGAGTTTGTTTCCAGTTAACCGACACCGAAAGGCATTCTATTCAATATGAACAAAAAAAACGATGAGCAATATCGAATTATATCGTCTAGTTTCAAGTGGCGACGATATGGATTATCATAATATGCAAGAGACACGGCGTCTTGTGCTATCAGCCGTGTATTGGGTTTTAGCTCCAAAATGAATGAATATAGACAAATCGTCCGAGCTAAAAAAAATAAAAAGCATAAAAAAATTGGTAAATGCTTGGTGTCGTCATACTAGAACGGAGCAATACGAGGAGGGAGGTTATAAGCCCTCGCATCCATAGGACGAATACGCAAATAGAATTAGCTGGTGTGTTAACAGACAGTCAGTTTTTAGTAAGTAATAGTTTTTGACGACGAGTTAGAGACTGTGATTGTATTTAGGTATTCAAAAGTGGACCTATGTCCTTTCCAGCAAATCAAGCTTACCTCATAGCAAATGTCATTAATTCCACTTCAGTGGAATAGCCATGAAAGCGTAACAGGCAGAGTTAATTTCATACATGTAATATGAGTATAGATATTGTAGAAAGGATTTCGTATTCTCATAAGGTACTTTTAGACAAGACTAAAAATATCTGTCGAGGTCGTATTCGTAAAAAAATTATGGCAATTCATGTTTATGTTGAACGGACTTTGAACACATCATTTGCTATCGCCTCAACATTATCTTCGTTATCACTTAGCGAATACACTTACACGAATCACTTATATTAGGTATTAAGGAAATCTACTATGAATAGTAAATATTGCCAATCGATGTTATTTATTTTTGCACCTTTTTAGTGTAATTGAGTTCTTAATCATGTTCGATTTTTAAAAATACTAGTTGCCAAATACTGTTCATGGGTTTTTTTCAATTTAGTACAAATGCAAGTCATGACCTTGTAGGACTAGCTCGTTAACACCTGTAGTTTATTGACGTTATGTGAGTACAGTCAATAACACTATGAAATTACACTCACACATCCATACATGCACATATACTAACAATAACCCATGTTTTATTTAGAAATCAATGGTTGATGAAGCTGTATAATATACCAATATAACTGTTTCTACGGGTAGGCATGAATACCCAAAAAAAACTTATTGCAAGAACAACTTAAATTTTTGAAATCAAATTATCGATTGAAAGTTATCGACAAAGAGAGAAAATATAAATCGTTGTGGGACCTGAGTGCTTATAATGACTGCCTATTAACTATAAGTAACGTTTGTTTATTATACGTCAGAGAAAAATATATTAAAAAAAGCTGTATACGCCTAACGCGAAGGTTTGTACACGACTTTTGTACTTATAATTTTTTCGTTTTACGGAAGTGATGTGCTCTACCAATGGAACTCAATTGATATTATTACTAAACCATTTGGGTTTCGAATTTTAAATTGTATTAATTACTATTCTGAAAATTTTTGCATCATCTTTTAGATTTGACAATAATTATATTCCCGTTTTCTTTCCCCGCTTTATATGAAAGATATCGGTGCTAAAATTAGTAAGGCAATAAATGTACAGAAGTATTATTATATATTTAGATATATCTCTAAAATTGAAAATATGCCAAGTTTTTAACGTTTAACCTCTTATAATCAAGATGGCGGCTAAAGTCAAGGTCGAGGTTGGTCGAATTTGATTTTGGACTCTACTAATGATGCAATAATTAGCAGGATGGTGATTAATGTAAGAAGTCCTTAGTCAACACGACTAGGCTGTATTTTTTTAAATAAAACACTTGCAAACGAATTATTTATAGTTATCATTTTTTTTAATATGTATGTATATTATTTTCTCCTCTTTTAACGATTGTGAAAAAAAAGGACATAAAAGTATATTTGTATTTGATAAGTGTAACCTAGTTAAAACGAATAATTTAACCAAATCTTCGTTTATATAAAAACTACAAATTTAATCTGTCAGGAAAAAAATGCATATGGCTTATATTAAAGTAACGTCTTAATAATTGTTACAAATTACAAGTAATAGCGATACAGGCTGGATTCATCAGACCTAATCTGTTAATCACTCGCATCTCACCACGGTACCCGCAGGGGTATGTGTTACAAGTCACTTCATATTTCACTCTTGAAATGTCATTGTCGTATGTACATTTTTGACAGCTTCACGGTGAGTTCTGGTTTCTTGCAGAATACCTATAATTATACCAACATATGATGTCATCATATTACATCATAGGTTGATGTCTTAAGTATAACATACGCTCGAATGAAAGAGTATTTAGGCGATCACACGTTAAAACCTACATTAATATCGCAACCGAAAACAAATCAAATTAAATAAATATTGTCTTTGGTTAGAAAAAAAATTCTTCAAGTCGAATTGAACAGCACCTTCTAACATTCCAACTTAGTCCATATGCCGTCTTACATAGGAATATAAAATTGAGGCTATATGTGCATTAAATTAAGTTATTACTGCTACTAGAAAAACTAAGTAGTTAATGGTACTAATTTTATTTAAATTTCATTTAAAAATGATGTTAGAATTAACACCGAACACAATTTCTTTATCATTAATTTCCTAAATTAAAATGTTAATGTTCTTTTACTTTAATTTGATGTTTATCATTGTTATTGTTTAAAAGGTTTTTATTTTGGAATTAAAGAAGAACAATTGAATTGTATGAAAGAACTGTGACGATCAGTGACCACGTCTCGTACCAAGGACTTTAACGTTTACACTTCCTGTAGTGCCGGATTCAGTTTCGTTGGAAATTTTGAAATTTTGAGGTACACACACAGGTGTCATCATAGGTTTTCTTCATTTCTAGTAGATTCGTATGATAATCATGATACGAATTAAGCTCTATGGTCCTTCTGTTTACCACATATTTTTGGCTGTTTTTATAAGGTGTATAATACAAATTATTTGTTGAGAATGATTTACAATGATTATAACATTTTATGATTTGTTTTTTGTTGAGTGAGCGTTTTTGTTGTTTGAGCTTTATTACGATAATAAAATAGTTATAAAAAACGAAGAACGAGAACGGAAATTAAGTTTTTTTTTTTGTAAGAGGTCTATGACGCACTAAGAAATATTAACCATTTCCTAAAGAATTAAATGTCATTTATGCCTGTACTCACATTGGCTCACATATCCTTTACACTGAAACACAACAGTTCAAACGATTGCTATTTGCTTGGTAGGATATCTTATAAGTGGGTGGTACGTAGAATATTCACGATGATCACGTCGGTAATCTAAAATAAAACTGCAAAGGATAGCCACTTATGTAAATATTATATACTAGAACTTTCTCCAAATGCGCTACATAATCCGGTATAAGGTTTTTATTAGCTTAGAAGATTCCTCAATTATGCAAGATAACATCTTTCACCGACATAGATGTATATTATTAGTATATATAGTACTTTAATGTATTATATAATTTATATATAGTTTATATACTAAGAACGTTCACATTATTGACCTTAGTTAGTTTATCTAGCGCTATTAAAACGATCATATAAATTAATAAAAACGCACTCAGACTGTCGTGCTCTGAATGTGATGTGATTTTTGTTATCAGGAGATAATGCAGGGACATATATGCGCATTAACCAATTAAGATACTCCTATCACGGTCTGTTGTAAGTGTAAATTACACTTCGTCTTCTTAATCACGTGATAAACTTAGTGTGCTCATAGTCCATTTTCACGGAATATCGAATAAAATAATAATTTGTAAACGATTTCTTTTCAGATTTACCTCTTGGCATTCAAGTGGAAGAAATAGAAATTCCGGTACCATGGGGCCACGTCGCGGGCCGATGGTGGGGGCCCAAGAACAAGCAACCGATGATCGCTATTCACGGTTGGCAGGATAACGCTGGTACTTGGGACAAACTGATACCTCTCCTCCCAGCCACAACATCCGTGCTCTGTGTAGATTTACCCGGTCACGGTTTGTCAACACACTACCCAACGGGTATGCTGTATTATATATTCTGGGATGGCATTGCTCTTTTACGAAGAATAGTGAAATATTTTAAGTGGAGTAAGGTTACGCTCATGGGACATTCGCTGGGAGGCGCTTTGAGTTTCATGTATGCAGCGTCGTTTCCTGACGATGTTGACAAAATTATCTGCATCGATATAGCGAGTCCTTGTGTGAGAGCACCGGAGCATATGGTTAAGAATACTGGTGGTATGATCGATAAGAATCTTGATTACGAAAATTTGCCAGAGGACAAAATCCCTTGCTACGATTACGAGGAGATGATCGATATAGTCTGTGATGCATACAAAGGATCAGTGTCGAGGGAGAATTGCAAAGTTCTAATGAAAAGGGGCATGGCTCCGGTTCCAGCGCATATGAATAAGAAAGGCTATTACTTCAAAAGGGATCCCAGGCTAAAGGTAGCTGGACTAGCGATGATGTCGATAGAAACGGCTCTGGAATATGCCAGCAAAGTTACGTGTAAGGTTTTAAACATTAGGGCTATACCAGGTCAGAAGTGGGAGAGATTGGATTATTATTTGGACGTCGTGGAGAAACTAAAACAAAACGCTGACGTTAATTATATCGAAGTGGAGGGAACACATCACGTCCATTTAAATGCGCCACAGAATATAGTCACTATCATTGAAGATTTCTTAGAACTTTATTAGTTTAATTAATAGGATTAATTAATACTGGTGATATTTAATGTGATGCAATAAAATAGGAACAAGTGCACAATATATGTTTACGTTAATAGATAGTGCCTTTGAGGCGGTTAGAAGGCGGATAGAAGCTTTTCAAAAGCTTTTAATTGATGCTTATCGACGGGTAATATTGTGAGGTATTTCTTTCCAGACTAGTAACAGTTTTATTAATAATATTGACGCTAGAATGGTTCGTGTATTTTTTTTTTAGCAACGCTATTTAATATTCATTCGACTTTCGAAATTAGTTAGTCAATTAACTGAGTTAATTTAGACATTCGATATTTATTAGTGATTTTCGATTTTCCAAATACCTAATGATGTTAACATCTAAAAATATTTCAAAAGAAAAATGTAGTTTCTTTATTTGAATTCAAATTCTAGCTGCGACGAAAATATACATTATTCAAAGAACCAAAGGTCAGCTTTGTTACATAAACGTATTGTTTCAATAAGTATCTGTTTTATGTTGTGACGTTTTGAATCTACTCGAAATCGCAGACATTTGAACAAAATAGCAACAAATTACTTGCTTATGTAGTTGTTATATATGTAGCTAAACACACATTAATAGATATTTATTCATGTATTCTGGTAAATATTACAACACCGACCATTATGTATCGTTGTGCATCGGTGCAAAGTTAAGATCGTCCCGTTGAGAAACACTCGATTCAGTTAAAAAAAGTAATGATTTTTTTTAATTATTGCACCTAAGTAGGTATTTTCAGAACGGATGATATGCCATGCATGCAAATTTATTCAGACAAAGAAACTCACATACAAATTTAAACCCTGAAAACATTACATCTTAGATTATTTATTTATACATATATGTATATAGAGCATCTCGCTATGAAACAAACGAGCCGAGTTTATTACATTGGTGTGCGTGACAGCTACGCTTTACACACGACATACGTCATATTTCTTTGCTAGTGTGCGTGTACTAACCGGCCAATTGTGGGTCACTCTATTCGTATGCGTTCAGTTTGACAGTCTATCAAAACATATAATCACAACATTACACTCTAAGGTAGGTGTTACTTAGTATTTCAAATCTCTTTATTATTAATAAATTGTCCATTACGTTAAAATATGCTATACAAGATTTCCACAGATTAAATAAGTATAAGTAATGTATGCACTATATCCTGCTTACACCGATTTTGTATTAATGCACATTAATGCACATGTGTGTTTCGAATTTAACCTTTTGACATTTATATCGATACAAAGTGACAGTTTGTAAATGCGGTGATTTTTTTAAGTGTTTTAGTTATAAGTCAAAGGTTCCATTTTTAAATTTCTTTCGTTTCGCGGTTTTTGTTTATCACTTGAGGTAATTGGGTAACATCACATTTTTGTGATCTGTATATTTATTTTGTTTTAAGTCCAAGACGCTATTTATTTAATATATTGAATACTTCATATGTGTGTAATTTTCTTGAGAGTGTATTAGTCAATCTATAATTGTAAACTTTGTTTTTTTTTTAATATTCATGTGTTGAACAAAATGACGAATAAATATAGTAGGATACTCGCAGCTCTTCAATTATTATAATTTGTAATATTTTACATTTCCATTTTTTTTTATTTTATGAATACAATTTTGTTAAACATAATATTAATATTCCATTTTGTGTATGGCAACCCAGTGATATTTTGGAGCAAGTTTTACAGTTGACTGTATTAAGACAGATTATTTTATCTGAGTTATTGTAAAAAGATACAATATTCAAATAAGTTTAATTGAACAAAAACGAATAATATATTTTTTATTTTTATATAGATATATATTTTATTTCTTATACGCAATTTCATACGTAAGAGAAGAATGTTCTGCATTTGTAGCAGGAAACTGCGAATACCGAGCCACTTTACTAAATGACTCATTAAAAAAAAACTTCAAAATAAAACTTTAGGAAAGTCGCTGTCGTGTATGCCCCTAGATCTCTGCTTATGCTTATTATATTTTACTTTCAATCGATGGTCCTGTGATTCAATTCAATAAATTTTCCGATAAATAATAAATTATTTATTAAACACTGTAAGCAAATGTTTTTATTATTTTCTCATCCCCTATCCTTATAAAGTGATTTTGAAATCTGACTACAAAAACAATAATATTAATATTTATTTATAAATATAGATGATAGCACTAGATTCTAGAAGGTGTTTCGCCATACAATAAAACTAAAACAATGGAGCCAACTTATTATAAGTTAAGTTGAAAGTCTGTGTGTCTGTCTGCGTGAATTTTTACTGAAATATTTTATACATCTCTGGTTAGACCTATTTGTACCAACGTTTGAAACTATATTGCTAAGAAAATTGTTTGTAAATCTCTGCATCCTAAAAACTGAACATAGGCAATGAAAAGTCCGCACAGACATTTTGTCGATGGAATTTTTTACTCAGACAGTCTGTACGACAAAAGTCTGTCTGTGTGTCTTGTGGACCTACCATTAGTGACCAACTGTTAGCCACTTTTTTTTTATTCAATCAATCATTGAGCAATCATCAGACTATTTGCGGCTATAACTAAAATTTAGTCACAATTTCATGCAGTATCATTTAGAGATACCTATTACAATTATAAAATTGAATTGAAGAATAATATTTAATTCTTTTGTTATTTAAAATATTACAAAAATATCCTTCGGTCTGAATATGTAAATAAAAGTCAGATAAGGACATTTTGAGCGTTCTTATCTTAATTTTTAATCAAGTAAATGAGATGAGATCGCTAAGATAAATACATATTTATAATTTATACTCAACAATGAATCCTTACGCCAATCTAATTTTAGCCTCTTTACAGCTTTCTGTGTCAAATTATAACGAAATGCAAATATAACAAAAGGAAAACACCATTATTTATCAGATAATCTAAATAATCGGAGGTCAGTGTGCCACTGTAACTGTAGACATAAAGGACATGTACAGTCAAAATAAGAAAACCTACGTCAGTTTTCAAATTCATTGCTTTATAAAGTCGTAAACTTTTAGTACCTTTTGAAACTCAAGACCTAAACTGATAACTGAATATATAATTGAACTTACACAGTATGATAACTTGGTTCAAAATAGTGTAACATCTTTGGACTACGTCTAGTTTTACATCGTCATGAAATCTATTTAAAGGCGTAATTAGTCATTACAAATTTAAATTAGATATGATATTTTTAGACCCAGAAGGAAGTAGGTTAACCTCTAAAACAATAATCTTTAACTTAAAATAACAATCAAACTACCACAAAAGAAAAAAATTTAGTCTACAACACAAATAACCATCAATAATCACATTACACAGTAAGAACTAGCGCGCACTGGTAACTTTTGTCACGGTGACTATTTCGTCACTCTTATCGAGTCCATGAATATGTACCTCCATATATAACGTCGTGGCATTTGTGTCTGCATCTGTACATATTCACGGATTTGACAAGAGTGACGAAACAGTCACCGTGACAAAAGTTACCAGCGCTAGTTCTTACAATCATAATCGCGATCGAATGTGCCAGGCACAAAACACCCGCCATTTTATACGTGACTTGACGCAGGTCCTGTTTGTTTATTCCAACAATATCTTCTACTAAGTCAAAAATATGTCTGTCAGTGTGTATTCTCGATCAGTAAAGCCAATCTTCGCTCTAACTGAGCACAAGAAAATAGATCTTAAGGTGACGAACATTTCATTTGATTTTGAGACTTTCACTGTTGATTTTGGCAATGTAAGAGTACGAAGGGTTTACAATATTGATTTACCTCGATAGTCGTTTCGTTTTTTGTCATGGCAACATTATACCTATACAAATTCAAACTACTTAAAGCATGCAAACCTACCATGAATTACTTAACAATTTCCTAAGGTTCCGTACCCCTAAAGAAAAATAACCCTTTTATAAAAACACTCCGTTGACTGTATATATTGATACCGATGCAGTCAATTGGAGCTATGAAAAGATTATCCCCTGAAACTAATACAAATATAAGGCCACCTATGTTGTATTTCCACTAATTTCCAACATTCGCAAAATGAATCAACCATATGGGCAAAAATCTGTAATACTACTATAGGAGTCCGTAAACCGTTAATTGATAGTTACATCAGCGTCTATTTGATTATATGGTACGGAACCCTAACAGCGCGAATCCGACTCGCACTTATAAATTAAGAAAATTACTGGATAAGTTTATTTAGCATAATGAACTCACTGCGAATAAATAATTCAACGTGACCCCGTAATGTTATCTTCTAACGTTTAATTTTATTTTAGTGTCGTATTAAAACAATTTGTTACTTTTTATTATCACTCTTATCCAAACTTTACTTACATATTAAGTGAAAATTGACCTAGCGAATAAATAAGGTAAAAGTAAAAAAATATATTTTTATTTCCTAATAACAAGACAGAAGTATAAGTTATTTACAGAGGAAATATAGTTTTACATATTTATAGACATTTGGATATGTCATTGACAATTATTTTTTACATTTTTTTAGGCATGTGCCTTCTAAGCAATTGTCTAAATCTTTAACGGAGTATACCTGAAAAAAAAATTCAATATTATCAATGAATTAGGCTTATTAATTAAGGCTAATTAATCTATTAGTTTCATTTGAGTTTAACGACCAACATTGTTGGCTTCGGTGATAGATTTGTAGGCATTTCGATCGTTACCACTCAGCATTTTGTCTTTTGAGACACATTGGTAGGTATACAGGCAAAAGGCCACTTAATGAAGTAAAATAATATTAGTGGCGCATGGATATAAGGAATGGCTAGTATTTCTTACAGAAAGGGGCGGGGGTGCCTACTGACCATGAGGTCCATTTGACCAGTCTATACCATAAAAAATGTATCGAAATATTCTTTAAACCTTAAATATGACATCAACATCATTCAAACCGTTACCAAAAAAAGTCCTACCAAATATTTTTTTTGAGTAGTACCGTGGTATACCTACATTGATAGTATTATCCATATGATTGTCACATTGCAGGACTATTTCTTTTCCAATAGCATTTTGTGCTTTTAATTTATCTCTAATAGTCCGCCATATTGGACTCGCCGCTTGTAGGACATTCATGTTACCAAATATGTAGAATCCTGAAAATAAAATATAATGATTATTAATAATATACTTCCATATATTTTAAATGAAATATTCACAAATAATACTATACATACACACATATACTTCATTATGATACAATACAAGGCTATTTAGGATACTAAAGCTCAAAATTATAACCAGATTCTTTACAAACAACTTTTGTCAATTATCAAATTAGTACAAAAATATTATGAATGATTCAAATAAACCATAGACTATATAAACATACCTTCCTTTGCTCTAGACAAAGCGACACAGATCCTATTGGGTGCCGTCAGGAACCCAATACTGCCCTCCTTGTTGCTCCTTACCAGAGACAATATCACAATCTTATTTTCTTCCCCTTGGTAATTGTCCACGACTGTGATTTTGACGTCCCGTAGTGTGGGACATTTCTTACTTATCTGAATAAAATAAAATTAGTAAATAAATAAATAAATACTATACGTGAGAAAGTTTTTCCTGTTTTAAGGGTGAGTGCACCCATACACTGACTCACTCACTATTAAAACCTACAGAACTAACTCACTACCTACTTAAACTAAAGACATAATTATATAATATCTTAGTACCCAAGGTTGGTAGCACATTGGTGAATGTAAGGAATGATTAATATTTCGTAGAGCACCATTGTTTATGGGCGGCGGTAGCCACTTACTATCAATAGGCCCTTTTGTTTGTACGCTACATAAAAAAAAAAATAATAAAAGCTTTTATTTTTATTTTCTCATCAATGAACATAGTCCCACACTTTAATATTATCATCTATATTATTTGTATTGAGTAGCCAGTAAATTTCTTTTAACAATCATATTTAAATATGTTACAAAAACTAAAAAAAATGAGATGGGACGATTTTTCCGTCTGAAAACTGTGTGTGAGAGAGAGAGATAGAAGCAGTATTACCTCCTTGATGAGTGTGGCTTGTCCAGTGTACGTAGCTAAGATTGTAATATCATTCGAACCATACTTCATGCGACGCAAATAACTAGCTAACGAGACGCACCACTCTGCTTCTTTTGTATTTTTATGACTCCAACTGTCTTCTAAGCCCTGGAAATTAAAAAAAAACTATATTAATATGAAAATGGATCGGGTTCAAAGGGTTCCATATCATTATGGAATGGTATGTTGTATGGGGGCCCAATTTTTTTATTATAAGTACTTGTGGTATAGTGACAATAGAAATACATCTTTGAAAATGTCTACTGTCTAACTATAATGGTTCTTGAGATACAGCCAGGTGACATATGGACACACAGATGAACCAACAACGGAGTCTTAGTAAAAAGGGTCCCGTTTTACCCTTCGGGAACGGAACCCCAAAACAAATGTTTTGTAAAGGAGAGATTTATTAATTTGTTAGTTTATATACATTTTAAAATATATTCCACCTACCTCAGAATCTTCCAAATATTCATGACTAAAGAAAAATAGGTTGTCTCTCATTCCTCTTATCTTAGGATAAGCCAGGACGCTAGGGTGACAGTCCAGTTTGTCATATATCGTGGGGACCAAGAGTTCAGCGAAATGCGGACGCATCCGTCTCTGTACGGTCAAAGTGCGTGCGTGGATTTTGTTGCGTATCATACGTTCGAACAGAGAAATTTCTAGATTATAATTTCTTGCTAATTCATAATGAGCTGCAGTTGGTCTTAGTTGTTTATGGTCACCTAAAATATCACCATTGTATAATACAATATTTAATTTATTTACAGTAACTTACTTATCGAGAAACACAGGTCACATATTGAAAAATGTTTGTTCTACTACATGAAAGTCCCTTCCATTTTATCATCAGTCTCGCCGACACTTGTCGACAATTCCTCGTTAAATAATCGCAGTCAAACAGCAATTGTTAATAATTGTTTTATCTATTGATTTATTATGATAAATAATAATAGTGAACGACAGTGGAGGGCTTTCACTTGTCATACTATTATTATTGGAATCTATTAATAATATAATTGTAAATGATTATTTTCTCTTGTGTTGTCCGCACTCATGACTATTGTTGATATTTAGAATTGAGTTTAAAATATGACAGTTGGTTTCCCATATATATATACAACCCAAAAAATATTTAAAGACTATATATACATACTCAAAAAATGTTTGTTTTAATAAACCATCTGGGTTTAGTACATGTACCTATGTAAGTAGATCAATATTTGTTATTATACATTTTGAATCTTATTACTTAACTTTAAAGTTATAAATTGAATGTGAATCAAAACAAACTTACCTATTAGTATTAAATGTTGACATTTATTCGTCAGGGACGCTATGATATGAGCTTCCATTACTTCAGCCGCCTCTTCCACGATGACTGTAAATTTAGTTTTTATTACATAAAAAGTAAATTAGCTGCTGTACCCGATTTCAGATATATAAGTTTTTATTTACAAAATTTATCTGAAATGATGGTTTTATATACATACATAGTGTGTGTGTGTGTGTGTGTGTGTGTGTGTGTGTGTGTGTGTGTGTGTGTAAATGACACATACAGAGTACTTAGAAGAACATTTCACAATATAAGAGATTAATGACCGCATGCTAGGAATTTCCTGTGTGTGTGTGTGTGTGTGTGTGTGTGTGTGTATGGGGATTATAGTAAGGCCATACCGACGGGAGACTTCAGCTGTTGCAGTAGCGCGTGTCGCCGCGCCGCCAGCGTGGTGGTGAGCGCCACCACGCGCGCCGCGCCGCACAGCGCGCCGTCCGCCGCCGCACACAGCGCGCGCAGCTCCGCGCCGCACGCGCCCTGCGAGCCCTACCCACAGCCACAAGAGACCCACATACAGTGCATACACGTATAGTACGACACAAATTGACAGAGCTGAGATGGCCCAGTGGAGAGCTGAGATGACCCAGTGGTTAGAACGCGTGCATCTTACGCTAATTACTGTCAATAACAGCATTGTAAATGTGTTTATTTGAAAAGAGCAACTATGCGAGTTTCTTGCCGTTTCTTCTCGCTAGAAGCTGCTTTCCGAAACGGTGGTAGTATTTGATTATTGACGATTCAAAAACGCTTCATTGTGAAGTTTACTTGAATAAAATTGATTTGATTTGATTTGATTTATGATTTGATTTGATGATTGCGGGTTCAAACCCAGGCAAGCACCGCTATATATATGTGCTTAATTGTGTTTATAATTCATCTCATGCTCGGCGGTGAAGGAAAACATCGTGAGGAAACCTGCATGTGTCTAATTTTCATCGAAATTCTGCCACATGTGCATTCCACCAACCCGCATTGGAACAGCGTGGTGGAATACGTTCCAAACCCTCTCCTTAATGGAAGAGAGGCCTTATCTCAGCAGTGGGAAATTTACAGGCTGTTACTTTACTTTACTTTTTACGACACAAATTAGATGTAGCATCGGAAAATGGAATGGAATGAAAATAAAACCGATTACTGCCGACTTACACAACAACAAACAACAGCCTGTAAATTCCCAATACTGGACTAAAGGCCTCCTCTCCTTTTGAGGAGAAGGTTTGGAACATATTCCACCACGATGTTCCAATGGTGAAATACACATGTGGCAGAATTTCGATGAAATTTGTCACATGCAGGTTTCCTCACGATGTTTCCCTTCACCGCTGAGCACGAGATGAATTATAAAGACAAATTAAGCACATGAATCAGCGGTGCTTGCCTGGGTTTGAACCCGCAATCATCGGTTAAGATGCACGCGTTCTAACCACTGGGCCATCTCGACTTACAAAACCAATAGAAATAGCTCCCTATCGCGCCATTCGACTCTATTCGTCGCTATAGCTTCACGCGTCATAGCAAGCAAGTGCATGTAAATCGACGCGTCAAATTGACGAATATATGAGGTCATATGATATTACAAGTTATTACGTTTGTGCAAATATTATATTCGCATGAGAAATAAATATTGATAATTTGGTATAGCGTACTCAATTCGGATGTGATCGGTTTTACGAATTTTGCCGATGCGACATCTAAGTTGTGTCGTACTATACTATCAGTAAATCAATATGGAATAGATTATTTATAAACGATAATTATTAATGTGGCAACCCTACGGTGATGACGAAAAGCGGCGAGACTTCAAAAGATGAGATAATAGTGTCTATTCGAAGTATATGGAGACAAAAGGCAAATAAACAACATCTTCTATATAATTGACCGAGAACTTAAATAATCTATGGTATTCACTATGGTTTTGCGAAAAAATAATCTCATTCTTGTGATAAAGTTTTTTCATTGTGGAATGGCAAGGAGGAAGCACAAATCAATATATATACGTTATGCGAGTAAAATAAGGGAAACTGTTAGCCGCCATGATAAATTTAAGGTATCCATCGGTTCGGAATTTAAATACTACATTAAAAATATCATTAAAAAAAGAAATTTATTAATTATAATTAAAATCACGGGTTCAAAAAAGTGAATGGTTTTTATATGGTAGTGAAGGATTTTACCATTAAATCATTAAGCTTGATCATCAAATCGCTCTTGACTTCTTCAACTGCATTAAAGTATAACCGCCATCTTTCATCTTTTGACAACTTATAGAGGTCATTGACTTCTGGAATCTTCGATTTTTCTTTACCTTCATAATTAGATGCCATATATTTCTGGAAATATATAAATATTAAAATTACGATACCGTTTTCTTTCTTTACCTCTAACAACTTAAGTAAATTATATTTAGAATCTCTGATATTTATTTATTTTAAATATATTTCAATTGGATAATAGAACTAAAATAAATGGCAAAAAAAAGTTATCAGTTAACATTGGAATTTAACGAAAAATATTTGTTAGCGAATATGTGCTGGGCTTTTTGCAAGCCCGTCTGGGTAGGTACCACCCACTCATCAGTTATTCTATCGCCCAATAACAGTACTCAGTATTGTTGTGTTCCGGTTTGAAGGGTGAGTGAGCCAGTGTAACTACAGGCATAAGGGACATAACATCTTAGTTCCCGAGGTTGTGACACATTGACGATCTAAGGAATATTTAATATTTCTTACTGCGTCATTGTCTATGGGTGATGGTGACCACTTACCATTACGTGGCCCATATACTAGACCGCTAACCTATACTGTAAAAAAAATGCTATACAATAAGATTATCTTCTAGATATGATTATTGTTTCACAATTATTAGCAACGTCGTACCTTGAAACAGTTGAGTCGATTATTAATTTTCTCGATTTGTAATTCGAATTTATTTATCATCGCTTCTCCTTTCAAATCTTCTGACATATCCTTGACGTATTTAATGCTATTGCGCATCGAATCTATTTCTTTTAGGGCCCATTCTTCAGAAAAACAAGTTTCTATTTTATCTGTCACAATTATTTCATCAAATTGTTTTTCCCAATCATCTAATTCATCGGCTTCAGCTTCTGTTTCGAAATTAAAAAGCCAATCGAGTATGGGATCTTCGTCCGAACACTTTAATTCTAGTAAATTTTCAGAAATTTTCAAATAAGGTTTTATTGTTTTGTAACTGATTATTTCTTTTTCGCATTTTTCTAAATCGTCTTGTACTTCTGTCATCTCTTTGAATATTCTCTCCAATTCGGATCTCTTGCTTGCGTATAGATGTGAGTATTTCGATTTCGTTTTGAGCCTCAAGTTATTTAAATTATACGGCTCTAATATCTTGCTTTTACTCTGACTTCCCAGCCTGACTATACTATCTGTTACTTTTAGTATGCCTTCTAGAAACTGGTCAAGGGCGTGATTCGTGTAGCAAATTATCAACATTGGTGTCCCTTCAAAGGACAAATTCCTGAGAAGTGTTGAAGCGATTTTGACCCCTAAGAACGTTTTGCCTGTACCAGGAGGTCCCTGTATTACAGCGAATTCTCTCGTTAGGGCGAAATTGTACGCTTCCATTTGTGATTCATCTAGATTAAACGATTTCTCTGACGGCCATTGGTCTCTATCGAGTACTGGAAAACAGATTTCTTCTGATTTATCGTTTTCAATGCTGTAAATTGTTTCAGATGTTAGATAGGCGGGTGGCCTAGTTTCTCTCTGGAAATTAGTTAAAAAATGCACACTAGAAATTTAAAACATTGAAAGGCCGTTATGCCAAATAGAACAAGTACAATTTTGGAATATTTGTCAGTTTGAAATGTATGTATGTACTATTCATTTAACTTAATAAAAACGTTAAAATAATTGGCTTTAAGTAAAGTGTTGATTCACAACTATATCTATGACTTTACGATAAATTATTACAAGCGCGTCCATTTTTCATTTGGCCGCTTTATTTATAAAGTTTCTTACAGAATAAAGTCAACTGCTTTTAAAAAGAATGACTTAAAAAAATGAATTCCTGTAAATTCTTACCTGAACATCAACAATATACCTTTTCATCGGCATATCATCTGTACTGGCATCTTGTAATACTTTCAGAACTCTATGGTACGGTTCAAAGAAGACTTCGCTCTCGACCATAAGGAATTGTTCTGAGAATATCGTATTAGACATTGGACTATCAAAGGATACAGCTATCTGAAATTAATAATTTTAAATTTAGAAATTTTTTAGTAGTGGCAATACTGAATATAATAAAATATGGTAAGCGGTACACAAGTCTTTACCACGCGATGTATTGTAAGCAAATCAGTATGAGTTGTTCTAGATTTAGGTTTGTACCCATGAATGTATCATTAATGGCTTAAATTTAGGTAAAGCTAGCGACCCGCCCCATCATCGCACGGCTGCAATGCTGATACTAAATATACAACAGAATGTCTTACAACATTCACAGTTTTTCAGTCATTAGACAATACAAACCGCTATGTCTTACATCACTTTTGAAACTCAAATTATCCATTTTTCTCTATGATATTGGGCATACATCATACATCATCATACACATACATCTAAATCTTCCTCTTCAATTAATCTATGTATTAAAAATAACACCACCAAAATTTGTTGTGTATTTTTAAAGATCTAAGCATACCTTGAAACAGAGAGTGGGAAGCGACTTCGTTTTATACTATGTAATTTATGTAAAAGTAATATTTTCATTGTTTACTTACATAACCATTACTCAGTAACTCCATTCTCGAATCTAGCACCGAAGCACATAGAATATTCTGGAAGTTATCACTGGTAAACAGTAGCAAGGAACCGAACATGAGCCTTTTATTATAAGCATAGTTCTTGAAATCCACTGACATGTTAGCCATGCGCTCATTCCAAGCTATATCAACGAGGTAGCCCACCTTATTGTTACTAATATATGTTCTAATCACACGCACCTTTGGATACACTCTAAAATTAAGGATAAACTAAGTAAGAAATCAATTAATCCTAACCAACTCACAACAATTAAAGATCAAAAATTTGCTATTTACTACTCCTGCCATTGAAATTGACATAACGCATAACTTACCTAATGTTTTCGTGTCGCCTTTTCTTCGGATTTACCATATATTTACCTAAAAATATAATACTGTGATATTAACTGTTATTATTAGTGTCTGAAGAATATCCCAATCAATATTTTCTAAATCAAGTAGAGAATAATCTACCAAAAGAGTTTTATATTTTTTGTATGTGGCAATCTGTGCTCTACAGAGTATTTCGCCAATGTAACATATAATGAAAGACACATTTCAAAAGATCTTTCCTTTCAACCTTGTCTTCCAAAAGGGCTCTTTGATAGGGTATCTCTTTTAATTTAGTATAGTCTGGGGATTTTTTGAGACATTTATTAAGGTATAACATAGAGATAGATCCTGTTATACTTCAATTTATATATTAATTTTTCATATTTTTAAAGATAAACAACAATTTTATATTATTAATATGTTATGTTCATGCATATGAAATATATATTCCAAAGACTCTCCTTAATGGGAGAGGAGGCCTTAGCCCAGCAGTGGGAAATTTACAGGCTGTTACTTTACTTTATGAAAAATACAGTTTTACCGACATATTCCTTCTCGGAGGGGCCCAAAGCAGTCTTCTCTTAGTAATTTAAATTGCAAGTCCAAATAGTGCTCAACACTAGTGTAAGCACCATTAATTATATTTGGTACAATTTTTACATTATTATCTCCAAGTAAGTCTGCTTTTGTTGGAAAAATATTAAGATTCCTGAAGCTGTTGGGGTCATCATTTTTAACTTGAATAACTGCTTTTAGATCCTGTAATAATGTTTAATATAAGCATTTATTACAACTTACATAACATGTATAAAAAACCTAATTAACTATCATAAAGGAATCTACACAAAATTATCACAATTCAGTAGTAATTAAAGAAAAGAATGAAGTATAAATATTGTAAATGAAGGAATGAAATGAATACCTTCAATTAAATATATAATCATTTTAATCCTATTAAGTATTGTCTTATTATTTTTTTTAATTAGAAAAGTTGAAAAGTATTAAATATTGTGATACATACTTCTTTAAGAGATACTTGAAGTTCAGCTTTCAGTTGAAGTAATTTTTCATAAAACCTTTCATTAATTGGTTCCATATGTTCCTCCTGTACACCAATTGCACTCAGCTCTGCTGTTTCCAATACATCATATAATAATTTTAAATATTCCTTAGTATGGCCCCCGAATAAAAATATAGATTCGCAAAAGTCAACGACCGAAAAATAAAATGATTCAACATCATCCCATAATTTGGTATTCATTCGCTTATCAACTATTTTGACTTGTGGCAATCCTTTTAAATATTCCGTTAACTTGACCAAAAAGTCAGACTTTTCAAATTTATTCCTTAATAGAACGACAATTTTCGACTTATCATTTGTTTCTAATGACTTGTATATAGATGCGAATATTTTTACTAATAACACTATAAAATCTCCTTTTAGTTCCCCATATAAAAGTAGCCAAAACCCTGGCCTGTTGGACAGTTCCAAATTCAAAAGTGGTGGATTTAAAAATGATATATCATTTAATCTTTTAAAACCTATTGGTTTTTTTTCGATATCTTGCAATTTAGGCAAAGGTTTAGGTTCCGTCGATTCTTCTTCAGAAAAATGTGACGTATTAGGCCTTGTTTCTTCTATAACTGTTCCATCAAACCAGTCTATTCGAAGGGACTTGCTATTTTCACTCATTATTAAATTAAAAATTAAAATTTTATTTATTATTTGTACGTACGTGTGTCAATATAACAAATACGTTTTATGTCACACGTCATGAAGGGTTAACTGTCATTTTGACAGTAAGACTTCGTTTAAAACTTGTTCTGATATTTTTTTCAATCAAGTTATCGAAATTAAATACATTTTTTTTTAAATAAATTGGAAACTCATTACTACTTACATGTAAAATATGTACATTAAACATTTTTCTAATAGTCAAAAAATATCAGAATCTGTATCCGAACATTGATAATCGGAGTAATAATAACAAAATAAATTAAACGAAATCTGTGGTTACCCGGATAGGTAGTATATATCAATCAAATTTATCAAAGAGAAACTCGGTGGTATAAATAACGATTCGGATTTTTTTCAGTAATATATAATAACTATTCTTTATTCATAAAAATTGCAATGTCTGCTATTATAATTTATCAAATCAGTAAAAAAATTATTTAGCCGCACTTTATTTAAATAAATGAATAATCACTCCCCAAGGACGTACCTTCTTTGAAGGTAATAATGTATGTACCAACGTAATTTAAGTCCAGTCTATCTCATGATGTTTTCCGTCTTCCAACTTATGAAAGAACTCAGAAGAATTTGATGAGTTGATGAAGCAGAAGTGCTTTGCGTGAGATTAAATCTGTTTGGAAAGGGCTTGATCATCGATAGCATCTTAATATTTGATATGGTAGCACTAAAGGTATCTACGTTATGTTATTTATTTGTACACTTTAATATTTTTTAAAGATATTTTATTCGAATTTTTAGCAGGTGTGTTGAGTGATAAAAAAAACTGGTAAGTCCGTTTTCGGTTCAAAATCCAAAACTGTAATATTTTGTTTGTAATCTCACTCGTTAGCAGCATTCGCAATTGACTTATTCATATAGTGTAGACATTTCAAAAAAGTGGTAAATAATTTATCACTGTCTGATCCCGCTTTGATAAAATTAAATTATATATACAAAAATCCAATTAGTTTCATTCCACAATTTTGATCGAACCCCCATGTAATCTCAATCTCACATTTTATCCTTGTTAAATAACCACACCATTCACATAATATACTATTATATGTACCCACGTGTTGAATATAACCAGTATTCGATTCGAATTCGATTGGAAACGGACAGTGGTAACTATCTTACCACCAAATTAAAAAGCTTAGGAGTCATAAATGGACAATGATAAATAATTTACCACCAGTAAAACTACCCCATCCCCTATTTTTTATAAATTTTGATTTTATATATGAAATCAGTGACACACCATTACACAAAATTCAATGCAACTTCAAAAAAAAAAATACATACCAACTTGTTTTTGTTTAAGGGTTAAATAGAAGAAATTTTTGTTTGGGGGCTCCCACCAAGAGGTGAGAGGAGAACTCCATGTGGGGTCAAATTTGCGCCTTGTATAGTTTTAAGCGAAAAGGTGACTTGAAGAACAATACCTTTTTGAGCACATCAAGCTGTTCACATGTCAATTCGATTTTACTTTCGAATTAATCGCAGATTTGAACGAGGCTCGAAACATAAACGCCGAGTATTCTAACTTGTCAGAATACTTGGCGTTCACGTTTTGTGTTACGGTTTATGTCGACGTGTGACATTAGCACGGCCGGTCTATAAGGTGTCAACGGTATTGTTTGCATAGCAGTGAATGTTGTTGATTTTCAATAAGTATGCGCATAGGAGTTAGTTATTAATTCCCCAAACGCACGTTGTTTCTGATGAAACCAAATTCTATACAGCCATAATATTTTAGGAAGATACGTGGGTTGGTCCTCCGAGACTCTATGGACGAAACGACGACGTGGCAGATTAGCTACAATTTTTAGTGACAGTGTGATACTTACCCGGGCGTACCGACCCATTCGACTGCAACCCAATGGAATGAAGCGTGACACATTTATTAAATAAGATTAACTTTAAAAGATACTTTTTCAGTGTTCATTTGGTTTTATTTGTGGGTTTTTCTTAGCGTTTTTGATTTACGTTCCACGAGGAATTCCCTGTTATTTTCATTAATTTTACCTAAATCTCCTTTTTTTATATAATTATCTGAATATATTTGTAACTTTACTTCAGTACTAGTACTACCATTAAAGATAGAGTATTATTAATAGACCTGCTTTATTTATTTTTGAAATCTAACTAAAAATATACAAGCAGTAACTCAATATTCCAAACGTAAAAGTTATTACGTTATACTTATTTTAAGTAAAAACACTTTCAAAAATTTCGTATATAACATTATATTTAAGGATCACGTCTTTTTCAATAAAACTGCAAATAGAATATTAAGGAAATTGGCATTTTGCCAGCGCTATTGGAACCTTCATTTGGCATCGTCGACGTTTACGCTACTCACTTAAAAAAAGCAATATCACACTGTTATATTGCCATTGACGGCTCTGTCCAAGAATAATAGTATGTGTTTGCGTTAGAGCTCCTTATAAGAATAGGCAGTAAATGTTGTATTTACATCAAATTTATTAGTAACCAGAGGCCCGCCCTGGCTTTGCTTATTATATATATAAACTTTTTGCTGTTACATTTTTATATTTTTATAACCGCAGTACTATATTTATTTAATCTATTTATTACTTACCATCCGAATTTGTTTTATTTAAGTAACGTGTTTAATCTCAAAGAAGAGAGATTATTTTTATTCTATTTCTATGACTTTTTAAATTCGTAATATCTATTGAACGGAATAGTGGATTTGAACAATTCAAAAAGTAATCTATATGAATTGAAAAAGTCCTGAAAACAATTCTATTTATTTGGATAAGGATTTAAACAGAAGTATGAATAACATCTATCTAATTTATGTAATTTTGGTCGGTATTTCTAAAAACTTTTAAAATGTAATAAGGACTTATAATAGTTTTACATATAGTATAGGGAAGTTTTTTTTATATTGATATGTTCTTTAATATTGTAGAACATAATTTTGTTTCATTGTCAATAGTTCCCGAAGCTCATGCGACGAAAGACGTTTCAGGGCTTTTTACAGTCTGTTTGTTCCGGCTAATCTCCGGAACCGCTTAACCGATTTTGACGGGACTTTCACTGGCATACAGTTATTACAATAAGGAGTACCTAGGATACAACACCAACTTTTTGTTACATTCAAATGCGTACACAGTCGCGGTAACAGTTAGTAAAGAATATATGCAATTTGTCGAACCTCAGAAATGTATCATACAATAAACAAATATGTTTATTATTTTAATTGAAGGACCCAATCGGTTACATTAAACGTCACATGTCTAGTCTGTCAGAGTGATGTGGGTCTAAAAGGTTATTGTCAGAAGCGAGTAAGGTCTATACTTTTATATTACCCTATTTAAACTAGCTGTTTGTTTCGATTTCGTAGGGATGATATACATAACCATATTTTTTTAAATCATAGAATTCGGTTGAATTGAAACATTCAGAGCTCCTTGGATGGGATAACAAACGAAACACAGAAATGCCATCAAAATCGGATTAGCTATTAAGTTTTAAAAAAGAGTTTATTGACATACGTACACTTATTATATTTAAAAAAGCAGCTGTTTACATTTTTTTTAAGTACTTTAATAATTAAATATTGTATAACATTCATTTTACATTAGCAGAACCTGCGGCTATAGCCGCGTGAAACTTATAAATGTTTACTTATGACAGAAAAAACATCGCTAATTTACACCTCCAATGTATTAAAAAAGTCAATGTTCTTCCCGAAACTCAAACTATCTTCATACCAAATTACATCTATATCAGTTTTGTCAGTCCTTTTTCTATTATATTATTAATATTTATTTCCTTTCATGATAGAAGTATGTGGATTTTTAACGGACAAATTTAAGCTAAATTTACTTCTTTAAATACTTTTCTATCAAGAAACGTTCAAATAGATTGAATTTATTTTAAAACGAAATAAATGAATGTTTCCTGATTCAAAAAAAGAACGGCTGAATATTGCCATTATTTATTTAATATCCATTTTATTGGTAATATACACTTTTTATTTATTATGTACGATTGTACGACAATGAATTATATATTGTCCCTACAAACGTGACTAATCTGTACATTATTTCCCTGAATTTTAATTTATTGCTGTTCTTCATAATTATCGTTGTTTCGAAGTTGTTTAACATCCATAATTTAAAATGTATAATTTCTCTTTATATATAATTTATGGTGTAACTTAACGGTGTAATCTTTCACATCTTAATTATCAAATCAAACTTCGTTCCCGGCTAATCGTGGCTCGGATCAACTAATCTCGTCGACGAACTATCAACCCTTACCGGTCATCCCTTGGGTTCCAACGACCTCTAAGACGGTAGGCATCCGTAAAAATGTCCCTGATTAATCAACTTGGATTTACGGATTACAAGACTAATCATGGTTACGTTAAATTAAAAATGGATTATTGTAATTTTTTTATTGTATTCAGCCAGGAGCACTTAAAATATAAAGCCTATTTTAGAGTGCACGCAATTTCTTTCGCGTGTCGGTTGGATGTGGAGATACAAATTGCAGACATCCCCTAAGGAAACACCCATTTTCCGGGATAAAAATTACCCTGTATCTAAGAAAGTTTTATACATTATGATATCATGCCATCTTACATCTTCTGTATTTTCAGTCTTAATGTAATTACTATTTTTTTATAAATTATTATTTATTAATAAATATTTTCATAATGGTATTGGTACGTAAAAGTATATATTTTATTGCAAGGCAAGTCCTTAAATAATGCTGTAGTAGTTATAGGTATATGGGAAATTATTTTGATCTTATTAAGTTGCTTTAGTAAATCTATCTAGACGTGTAATAAAATTGGGGTTTCTGTTTGTAATATTAATATAACCGTTTTTTACTAAATGCATATGTACATATACACGGTACATATACTAAAAATACATTTTTTACTATTTGTCTGTCTATTAGTCGGTCAGTTTGTTCCGAGTAATCTCTGGAATCCAGCCGGGACTGCTTTTGACGGGACTTTCACTGGCAGATAGCTGATGTAATAAGAAGTATTTTAGGCTACTTTTAATTAAGAATTATAACTAAAATAATTATAAAGTCACGCTGCAATGTCCAAATTATGTCCAGCAACAAGCACAGCCCTCGCGTATGACACCACAGCGCCATCACCTCGGTCTCCCATCAGCTAAATATCACAAAAGCTTCCTAATAGATTAATAATCTAAAGTAAAACCTGCGAACTGAACAATAACTTATTTGTTAGATGAAGGCGCACGAAGTTATATACACAACTAGTCATAAAAAAATATTGTATTCGACCATTTTCGCTTTGAGATTTTTTTCAGGAATGTTTAATTAGAATTTCAAAACGATAGACGCTAAAGAGGATTTTCAAAAAAGTTTTTATATATCAAATTCCTTTGAGTAACAAAACATGATACTTTCATCGCACCGTTTTTGTTACAGTTGATCTCTTGTTTTGTGTTTGACATTTAATTCTTTGGGAATTTTGCAATTTCTTTGCACATTCTAATTTGAACCTTAAACTTTGATCTTAAAGTCTATTTTCGCTTCAAAAGTTTTCATATGTAAAACTGTCGGTTGCACCAACAGATGTTGCGAATCTGATCCGATAACATATCAAATACAAACCAATCACATTGAAGTCCCCTAGGCCTTTTTGAATTTGTTGAAATTGAGAACGAAACCTGATTTTCTGTTTTATCGCCGAGAACTCGACTATAAAATCTCAGATTTAAGACTTGTCGATACATATCGCAACCTTATTTCCAGTGCAGTATAGTTAATAATCGTAAAGCAAATTCTAAAGAAATAGTTTTGGTTAATATCAACGAATATAGTTATCTTCATTTCGGAAGTTGTAGTGTGGCTTCGAAAGTATATTCTTGTGTTCTCTTTAGATTGACAAACTAAAAGATGCTACAATATTTTGAAACATCATAAGTTAATACCAACTTAGTCACATGTATTTGTAGTTTGTGAAGGTCGAATAAAGACAACTAATGATGTTGAGCTTCTTTCTGAAAATCTAAATAGATAAGCGGCTTAGCATTTCAGCTGTTTGGTTCCCATCGATTTTCTTATTTTTCTTAATGTTACAGAGTATAAACTAGCAGGAGGCTCACCTGATGGAAAGTGATCCCCACCGCCCATGGACATCTGCAACACCGGGGGGCTTGCAGGTGCGTTGTCAGCCTTTAAGGAAGGTGTACGCTCTTTTTTTGAAGGTTCCCAAATCGTATCGGTTCGGAAAAACCGCCGGCGAAAGCTGGTTCCACAGAGTGGTAAAAATTAAAAATCGCGCTGTTTTGGATTTTCGGACATCAAGGTGGTGGTGAGCGCAAAATTGCCTCCTCCCCTCCAGTATTCGGAGGGTAGCCTGGGCATCCCTGCTCAGTGGTAAACGTCCTGAGCATGGATGCCCAGAGAGGGATTCTCCATCGCTGTCGCTGATGGTACCGTCCTGGGGTAATTGAACCAAATTCTTTTGGGGGGAAGGGGGATCGAGCCTCCGGAACTCTCACTTAATGGACGAAACTCGGTAGCAGAGCTACCAGTTAAGACGACTTTAAGTGAGAGAGTGGTTCTTCCCCAGGCGTGTTGGCCCATTCGGCTGTAACCCGAAGGTATACAGCATGGCACTACCACTATAAAAAAATCTTAAATATTATTTTCGTCGTTTCTTTTTTAAGAGTAACATACTATTGGTTCTATTTTCCGTAGTTAACCCGTATTAAGTGTTAATTATACCTAACGTGAAATTACAAAGCTACTTCTGAGATTACTGGATAAGAGATGATTCTAGTCTCTTTATATTTGCGTTGTATTTTCAAGTGATTAATATGTGTTTATAAATTTCATACTCGTCTTCATTGTTATGAGGTGTATGACATAAACAAGCAAAATAATTGAAATATTATTAATACTAAATATTATTGATTGCTTTTAAGTTGTGGTATTAAATAGTGTCACTTCATGTATACACAAACGTTAAATATATAAGTTTATTTTAAATCATTTAATAATATATGTTTTATCATCACAATGGTTATAATACAATCACAAAGGTTATATATCATCTTTATATTATCTGTGGATATCGAGTTGATCATCATTCAATACTAGAGGGACGTTTTTAAAAAGAAAATCACTATTGAATTCGATTTGATCAACCGGCAATCAGCAGGAACCGAGATAATAATTTTTAAATTCGATTAGTAAATTCAATTTTTTTTTTTGGAAAATCTATCTATAATAAATAGGCCAGTTTTTGTTACTTCGTTATAATAACACTCATACAGATAAAACGTCAAGTTAATTTTCGGATAAAATATTTACGTTGCAATACAGCCTATACCTTCATATGTAGGTAATAAATATATATTTAGGAGATTCCTTTAACTATACAACTGGTTGGAAAGAATTAAAAAAAAAAAAAGCGCGCGAAACCGTACCAAGCCGTCATTATTCTTTCTTTTTGGGCGCGAACAGTAAGGTCAATAAAGGCGCAATTTCTGATTTGTTATAAGTGATATTAAGTAAATTACTTATTACAATAAATTAAGTAATTTATGTTCTTGTTTTTTTTTTTTTAATCTATTTCACTTCTGTAGGCTAAATATATTGTAAAAGTCAAATACAAAACTGTGACTGAAATTGATCTTATTCATTATAGATTCGACAAACATTATAGTATATAGGCAAAGTTTATCGAAACTTGTAATGAAAAATTATAGTGGATATAATTATAGTAACTATATAAATCTTGACCGCGTGGAATGGTGGCAAGAATGCAGCATTTCATCGTTGATCGTTCAATCCTTTGAACAAGAAACGAACCAATCCTGTGTTATACTTTTAATATTTGTATATATTTATCTAATGTGAATAATTCTTTTGTATACAAGCAAAATCATATTATAAATGAAGTATTAATCAAGAATTTTGTGCATCAACAGATTTATTAGCAGATTGCATAAGTAAATCTAAGGTTAGATGTTTACTCTTTAGATTGGGTTGATTTTGACGTATCGCCTTCAGTGGATACAAGTCTTATTTGATTCAGCAGCTCTCAGCCATTGCAATCAGTTGATTGCTCTAGCTTACCGCAAGCAAGAGCGATGATTGATAGAGTTACATTTATCGATAACTTTTAAATAAAATTTTCCGTAAAATTTAATATATTCTTGATTAATCTGCGTTATATCAAAAATAATGTCGATTATAATTATAAAAGTAATAATCGAAAATGTATCTAATTGAATATAGTGTATTTCATTTAATTTAGAGAAAAATAATGTACATTTTTGTCGCGCTATTCAATTATGCGCAGCTGAAGTATTCATAGTGCTTATACTTTAGTTAAGAGTGATTAAAAAAGTGTAGAAAATTGTTTATTTTTCCTCAAAATACTAGCTATCCTTCTCTCCCTATCCTGAACGTAGGATTATATTACCATGATTGCAGATAATATTAAGTGAAGCGAAACATAAATGAACACAAATTAACGCACTACTTTTCAGAATTATTGTAATAATATATACTTCTTGAATAACAGAAAGAACGAACGACGACGAACGACATAAATAAGTGTTAAATAACGTTAATGATTTGCAAATCATGCATAAAAACACAACGCAAGCAAGCAAGATACATAAGGATATATGGCAGATACAATAAAAGTAAAGTAAAGTAAAATAACAGCCTGTACATTTCCCACTGCTGAGATAAGGCCTCCTCTTCCATTAAGGACAGGGTTTGGAACATATTCCACCACGCTGTTCCAATGCGGGTTGGTGGAATGCACATGTGGCAGAATTTCTATAAAATTTGTCACATGCAGGTTTCCTCACGATGTTTTCCTTCACCGCTGAGCACGAGATGAATTATAAAGACAAATTAAGCACATGAATCAGCGGTGCTTGCCTGGGTTTGAACCCGCAATCATCGGTTAAGATGCACGCGTTCTAACCATTGGGCCATCTTGACTCTAGATACAATAAATTTAACCATTTTGTAAAAATACAAATGACAGTTCATTTCATATTTAATATTTATTTCAATTTAATACTTGATACAGACTACAATCATATTCGTAATTTAAATAACATTCCCAACTTCCTTACTTAATTTAAGTATGTTTATCAGTCAAATTGAATAATTTAAGTAATTTATTTCGAATCAAACGTTATCCCAATGAAAATGCATTAAATATTATTTTCGGTAGAATTCATGTTCAAAACTGTTTGTATAGTTTCGCGTAAAATTACGTAGAAGTATTTCCATTTTAAAAACATAACGAGATCGTGACAACGTTAAGACTTCTATAAAGTTTTAATGATGAAAATATTCTTTGATATATTTCGAAAGATTACAAAGTTGCATGAGAGAAGAGAAATGGTTTAAAAACAATTATTACTGATGCACTGTTTTATTTGAAAAGCAGACATAAATTCCGACGATATTTTTTAATGTAACATGTATAACATACTTAGAACTATATTTACAGTATCACTCATCATATCTCATAGACATTGGCGCTATCATAAATATTAAGCGTATTATATATCGCCAAAGCACCATCAATATTGGGAACCAATAATTTACAACCATTTTCTCTAAAAATATACTTACCAATGTTTTAGTAATTACGTAGAATTGCAACTAAAAATATTGTGGTGGTCTTTTATAAGATGAATTCTAAAGTGGTCTTGTATAAGATGAATTCTAAAATTATATAGTGGTGCTTAACTGGGTTTGAACTCGAAATCATAGGTTAAGATGAACTCGTTCTAACCACTGGGCCATTTCGGCTCTATTTGTTGTCTGTCGTCTGTAGAATGACATGGCGAAAACAACGACCTTTTCGTAACAATTAGAGGTGCATAGCTTGATTACTATGTGGCTAACGTCTAGAACGGTAGTAGTCGCATGCGTATACAATAGATGGTAGGTGAGTTTGCTATACTATTTATGTCAGGCGCTAATTCTGGTTAATATAGACTTATTTAATTTTAAATATCAATTAAATTTTGTATTATTATTATAAGTACGTCTGTGCTGACATTCTAGCAACTCGGTACCAATTTTTGTAAATTCTATAGAATTGGCTAAAACTAAAAGATATGTGTAAGCATTTCCGTAATCGCATATGACGTGCAGCATCTGTTATCTCGCCTGGGTAATGAGAAACAACAAAATTAAATACAGTTGGAAAGTTTTATTGTTACACGTTTCTATCTCTTTTCAAAAAGTCATTCTGACCAATTGCAGAATAGCGAGGGAAAATGTAACAATACACATTAATAATCTGACGATTAAAATACTCTTTGGAGTGAATGGGTATATTATAATCCAGAATGTTAATTATAGGACATATTATGAAAATATAATATGTTTTTTACGATTGAAATATCTAAAATCGTTCTAGATTTTTAGTACTTATAGATCTGCATTAAAATCTGCTATTGATTTTAATCCCAAATAAAACTAACATAACTGCCAGAAATAGTTTGGTTTCAGATTTAGGACATTTTTGTTAATTTTATTAAGCTAACTTAGTAACCCTGGAAAAAGTTCATACGCTACATGCAATATTTTTTTTAAAGTTGACTTTTTTTTTGGCTCAGCACAGAATCTAATGTTTCGATTTTCTACATATTAGTCAATTTCGAATGATTGCATTTAATTAGCTCAAATTACATACGTATAGAAAATATAAAAACTCGAAAAAATATATTAAAGCATTTGAAAATATTTCTGAACTTTGAACAGCCTGCATAAACATTTTTGAAATGTAATTTGGTTATCAATGTTAATCTATTTCCTCACATTTGGACCTGTATGTAGATTTTCGTACATGGAGGTACGAAAATCAGGTGTGTAAAAACTACCTCGTAATCGCCGGTAACCTACTTTTTTCATAAGAAATCCCAAAGGTATTTGGAATTTTTTACTGGTCTTCCTCTCAAATGTGGGCGAACTCATGGTCAGAAATTAGTATCTTATAAAAATACTTTCAAGTCTCTCTTATAAATACCATTACTTTAGTTTCCTATTGTGTCTGGTTGCGCTAATTGTGTTTTAACTTATGTAAGACAAAGTTATTGTTTAATAATGGACCGTGTACAGTCAGTCTTAATAATATGTTTATATTTACAGAAACATTAATATTATCAACAATTACAAGAACTTAAACAAAAGTATCTTACTTTTTTAGACGACTATTCAAAGAGAGTAGTTTTTTCAAACAAGCAGGAGGCTAGCCTGATGGAAAGTAACTACCACTACCCATGGAAATCAGCAAAAATGTTGGGCTTACAGTTGCGTTGTCGGCCGTAGTGTTTAAGGCTTCATGTAAATATTTGTTATGCCTTAACATATTTGATGTATGAGGTATCCTTAGATACGATATATCATACTTACTGACACGGTAAATTAGTCACTAATTAATACATTTCGGGCGCTCGTGTTTATTAATTGTTAAGGGATAAAATTAATTAATATTCATGTGTATTTCCCGTTCCCGCAACATAAGTAATGTATATTGAAATAACATTACGAAATACTATAACAACTTCAAGAAAAATGTCATATAAAGTAATGAATTAAATGATATAAAAATTATAAAATAATTTAAATATGTCAGTATTCCTCTTAGCCAATGGTGGTTTACTTTTTGGTAGGACTTTGTGCAAATCTGCTTTGGTAGATACCACCCAGTCATCTGGGTCATATTAATCATATTTTACACCCACCATATACCAGTGATGACTTATTAAACGCCTCATAGAAAGGATCAAAGTTATTCAAAAGGCACTGGAGAGAGCTATGCTTGAAGATTCCTTGCGAAGTCAAAATAGAAATGATGAAACCTGACGGTGAACCAAAATAACCAGCATCAGAAGAATTGCAGAATCGAAAATGCAGTAGACGGATCACAGAGCCCTTAGAACTGATCTTCGGGGAGGCAGATAAGTTCTTGTTTGGCGATGAATAATGATAAGTTATGGAATGTCCTCTCGGTAAACATAAACAAGGCTCCATCAATTTTAGTTTTTAAAAAAGCCGTTAAAACTATTACCTGAAAAATAATTTAGATGACTTTAATTAATTACCTTTATATAAAATTTATTATGTAATTTTATGTATTTTTATATCATTTTATTACCTTAAGTATGTATTAGTATATAATAAAGATATATATTATATATACATATTTATATATGTGGTAAGTATAAGTATTAGTGAGTAAATATTTGTATGTAAGTTTATGACTGCACCGCCTACGCTGATGGTTTTAAAAATCTCTCTCTGATTGGGTTGTCTGGAAGAGATGTTTGCGGTACTTAGTAAAGTATAACTCATTCATTCATTACCAGAAAAAACAGCTTGAGTAAGTCCCTTATAAGGTGGAATGACGATTTTATGTGGGTCGTGAGGCTAGATGTATAAAGACCGGCCTTCGTGTTGGGGGATACCTTTTCGATAAAAATGTTTTGGTGCTGTGAAATAATGTCATTTCTTCAAAAAAATTGTAATTTTTTAATATTTTAAAGGATAAATTAATCACAGCTTAATTTCGTGTATTAGATGTTAAAATGAGTTGAAAAGGTACGTCAGCCTTAATAATATCATTATCTTTACCCGGTATTCAATATCTTGATACAGGATTACTGGTATACATATAATATATTTATATACATTACAAGATGGCAATAACACTATTGTAGAGAATTATTGATCCATGCTTATGTCATTTTTTTTCTAAGCCGACTGTACCTTGATTTTGTAAGTTTTCTCTAGCGTATTCAGATAGACGAGAAAGAAAGGATCTAAACTATTAAATTGATGTATTTTATTCATGTTTCAGTAGTTGCATAACTCTATATAAATTAACGATACTTTTAATAATAAATTTAATATTGGGTTTTTACTCATTAATTTCATTTGCATTTATGAAATGATGGAATACGTGCGTAAAGTTACGAAAGTTGATGAAATAGCATCTTTAAGGAAGCCAGTACAGTACAGTAACAGCCTGTAAATTTCCCACTGCTGGGTATCCTTTCCCATTAAGGAAAGGATTTGGAATATACTCCACCACGCTGTTCCAGTGCGGGTTATAAATTATATGCGACTATAAATTGTATTACCATGTATTAGTTCTATACGTAGTGATCCTTATTTAAATAAAAACATATTAATTTAAATATAATCTGTAAGCAAAAGTGTCGATTATGCTACTCATGATGGCAGTTTCTAAAAAAAATATTACAAAATTTACAAGAACGAAAAGCCTTATTTCTTAAATGTTTGAAAAGAGTTTTCTCAAAACGTGTTATCATATCTTGCCAAGTTGTGACATGGATTTATGTATTTCTCACGGAGTTCGCATCTCTTCGGAATGTATGATAAATGATTTAAAAGAGCCTGTCTGTTCGAGAGAAAATCTTCAGCCGAATAAAAAAAATCATGTTTCAAATTTCAATATTTTTATTAAAATGTTGTAGAAACAACACTTGCTAATTGATTGAAAACCTACTACCGGATCCAGAGACCTGATCTGAAATCGGCCAAAGAAATTCATACATTAAGCTTTTTGCTTTTCACTGTAAATTCATGTAACCTTTCAAATCAAAATATACTTTATTCAAGTGCGCTCTTATAGCACTTGCGAATGTTAAGAAGACTCAATTATATTTTAGATGTATAAATTCCATTTATGTGTATCTTATGAAAATCATATAAAAACATTATTAACATGAGCATTATGCATACTATACATATCATTTATAGCAAGAGTGATTTGTTAAAAAACTAAATCTTGCTAAATAAATAGTTTGTAGTTTTATGTGTTGGGTTTAAGAAAAGTAAGAAAGTACCTGTATAACTGTAAGAAAAGTTTTTTTTTCTGATATTTGTAAAAGTTTGTATTATTATTAAAAATATATATTGTATAAGTAACATGAGATGGAAAAAAAATTGATCCCGCTGAGTTCCTTTCGCCGGTTCTTCTCAGGTCTGAGGTTTTAAATTCCGAACCGGTGGTAGATTTTTTGTTTATCAATAAGAAAGTTTAATCACTTCTATTTTGAATAAAGATTTTTGACTTTGACTTGGCTTTGTCATTGAATTATTCCTTAAAGGCATAAATAACTTGGATTATATTTATCAAGAAAAATTTTATTTACAAGTTTACCGAACTCCCAATGTCATTATATAGACTATAACGTGAGATACATACCCTAATACTACGTTCATAATCTTTTGTATAAAGATAAAAGGGTATCCCTTAAGTTTTCGCACCGACAGCGATAAGTGGACAGTGCGATCGTTTTTCATCCTATGAAATTTATGGAGCGGCAGAAATTGTTATCGGGATCATGAACCCAGCGAATATGGTCATGAAATAAGTGAACTCATATTGTATTATAACAAAATTTGTGGTTTTTTGTTTGGTGAGTCGAGATGGCCCAGTGGTTAGAACGCGAGCATCATAACCGATGATTGCGGGTTCAAGCCCAGGTAAGCACCACTGAATATTCATGTGTTTAATTTGTGTTTATAATTCATCTCGTGCTCGGCGATGATTTTGAAGCAAAACTTCTATTTCTTTTTAACCTATTTTTTTTATAAATGGAGTTTTGTATCTTATCTATACTAATATTATAAATGCGAAAGTATCTTTGATTGTTGACTATCTGTTTTCCTTTCAAGTCAAAACCATTGAATCGAATTCAATCGATAGCAATCTTGAACTCAGAGCCTAATACCTGAAGTCACGGGCGATAACTAGTATACATTTTAATTTATATATTTGGTTGTTGTGGATGAACTAAAATTGCATATCACTAATGAATCTACAGGTTCGAAAATAAATAAATTTGTTTTTGAATACAATAAAAATAAACATAAAATGTAATCTAGATTTAAAATTGCGTTATATTGTGATTGAACTCAGGCAATATGTTTTAATAGTACACGAAATAAGTATTTTACTCATTACCGATTTATATCTTGTATAAAGCCAGGGTTTAGTTTTTTGGAGCTGTAGATCATGAGTAACTTACAAGTCCTGTACGAGTCGATAAAAGTTATTGTTGATAAAATCAGTCGTTGTTTGGAGTTTGATCGCTAACACACCCTCGTCTGCAGTTAGATTCCTTCTGAAGTTGGCAATTAAATCAAAATATACCTCTTAAACATTCATTTATTAATTTAGAGCAGAGATGGTGCAGTGGTTAAAACGTACATCTTACCCGATGATTGCGGGTTCAAACCCAGGCAAGCACCGCTGAATATTCATTTGCTTAATTTGTGTTTATAATTCATCTCGAAGTCGGCTGTAAAGGAAAACATCTGAGAAAACCTGCATATGTCTAATTTCATCGAAATTCGGCCACATGTGTTACACCAATCCGCGTTGGGACAATGTGGTGGAATATGTTCCAAACCTTTTCCTCAAAGGGAGTTGATGATGATTGATTCATTTCTTATCTTGTTCTATTTATTTAATCCGTTGAATATACTACAATTCGCAAGGATTCCTACAAATAGAGCCATTTCAATTTGTAGCAATGCTAATCTGAGGATCAATTACTGAGATGCAATTCTAGTTCTATTATTACGCTCTTGGAAGTATGGTCTTCCGTAATTATCGCGTTGTTTCGTTCTTGTATTTAAATGCATTTCATTAGTGGGGCCATTGTGTTTATTCCTTAAACGCTCAGCACCAATTAGAGGTCCAATTAGACGGTTTGCGTGTAAAATGAATCGCGTCGGTTCAATATTTGCAAACGTTAAAGTCTAATAGTGCTCTGTTGAATTGTATGAATGTATTTTTTTAATGATATGGGTTGAATTGCCACCAACTATGCAACATCACTAGTAGCGTAGTCCAGTTACAGGCTATACATATATCCTCGTGTTTGAAATGAATTTATAATATTTGATCACACTCAGTCGCAAAGGAAAACATTGCTTATAAGTGCATATGTTATTATTATTAGAATTAATGAATTATTGCCTTCTCATTTACAGAGGAGGAATAGTGGAGTATACATATGTATTTGTTTCTAAATAAAATGAAGGCCGTCCAGGCGATATCTGACATTGAATATATATACATTATTATATGGTTTGTTTGTGAATGTTAATTTGGAGTGAGCAAAACTAGATATGTATATTTACATGATGAGAGAGCCTGTGATTGTGATGTATGGTCTTAGGAAATGCAACATTATTTAAAATTCTTTTTCTATAAAAAAGATTGCGAGTTGATTCTTTGAACATTGTGTTGGCTTTCTATTTAATACAATAAAATTGAATATATGCTAGTTATAACTCTTTATATGATGCCTTAACGACAGTTCTTATCTATACAAATAATAAAATTCAAATGTCTGTTTGTAATATTATAATAACCTTTTTTTATTTAATGCATATGTATGTATATTTGACACACAAACCAAAATTTTTTTTTACGATTTTTGTCTGTCTGTTTGTTCTGGAACGGCTGCACCGATTTTGACGAGACTTTCACTGGCAAAATAACTGATATAATAAGGAGTAACTTAGGCTAAAATTTTTTTTTTTTATTTAATTTAAACCCGTACAAGGTCGGGCCACAGCTAGTTTCATATAAAATATACTCAGCGTAGCGGAGTATTGTATTACTAAAATAAATTCGCAATTATTATTATTGCTAGGATAAAGGTAGCTTAATGATAATTCAATTTATTTAAGTTTGTGAACGACGGCACAGAAGATTCTAGAATCGTATCACGTTTACAAAAGTATCCAATAATTACAGAATAAAGATAATTAAGTAAATCCATCTAAAACGAATTAAGTCTTCAATGAAGGGTTCAGTTAATTAAAGAGGGAAAATTTTAATTATCTAATTTGTAATGATTAGGACGACTCGGTAAAGCTCAGCGAATTTTATGGCACTCTGAAAAACTAATTTGCATACTAAACTCTTAGTACGTTTTACATTTAACTGATTATCTATAAAAGGGTTATTTACTCCATATTCATTTCATTAAGCTTAAAAATTTCAATAACTTATGTATATTATTATAATTATTTTCTCAGTATGTGTCTTCTACATTTAAAAACTCTATGATACTTATTTTCTCAGCGAATTCAATCAACAATATAATTTATATGGAGTTTTTTTTTTTATACAGCTCGTAGTATCGCTATAGAGATCCTATATTCACCAGTTATGGTATTAATTTGGCGTATTCATTGACACCCTATGACTATCTTTGTCAAATATATTTTTTTCGAACATTCTATACAGGTTATTGGTAATTCGACGTATAACCGTTAGGAGGTGATAGGGGTGAGTATTTACAATATTTTTTTACCCCATATGCATACTGCAAAAGTGAACCATTTTTGAGTTATGACGTTTTTTAGCTTTTTTAAAAATTGGTCAAAATGCTATATCCAAAACTTATTTTAAAAAAAAGTATCAAGTAAAATCTATTTTTTTATGTTAAAATTTTTATGAGTCGAGATGGCCCAGTGGTTAGAACGCGTGCATCTTAACCGATGATTGCGGGTTCAAACCCAGGCAAGCACCGCTGATTCATGTGCTTAATTTGTCTTTATAATTCATCTCGTGCTCAGCGGTGAAGGAAAACATCGTGAGGAAACCTGCATGTGACAAATTTCATAGAAATTCTGTCACATGTGTATTCCACCAACCCGCATTGGAACAGCGTGGTGGAATAAGTTCCAAACCTTCTCCACAAAGGGAGAGGAGACCTTTAGCCCAGCAGTGGGAATTTACAGGCTGTTGTTGTTGTTGTTGTTTGTTGTTATGTTTTATAAAAACGATTATACACATATATATTTGTTAATAATTAAACAATAATTATCGGTCCTAATTTAAAAATACGAGACGGAAAACGAAATTATTAACTATAACTTTTCTACTTTGGAATAAAAGTGTTGTTTCTTGTACCACAAATATAAAAAAAAACTATTTATATAAAAAAAAAAAAAACTAAATATTGTCATTTGATAGAAGAATATCTGATATTTGGTTGGTAATTATAGAGCAGTCTGCGTATTTAATCCCGGGCTATGTATATGTATACATTCTACAATCTAATTATTAACAAAAATCACGTGATTGATTTGTCTTTATAATAAGCAGTAGTCTAGTTTAGTCATGGTGAGGTAACAAGCATTATTTAAAACCTACAAATACATAAGTGCGAAGTGATAGCAAAAATATAACACACGATCGTTCTTGTTACGAGAAGGTGTAAATCATTTCAGAGCGCACTCGACGGTCGCCGTGTATCGTTAAAGAATACATCGGATATTCCGTTTCGGATGCGAAATGCTTCGTGAATTTCAATCACGTTGACAAAAACAAACGAGGATTAATTTATGTATACGCTGTGATGATTTCATCTTTTTGTTTGTTCTTTTATATATTTACTTTTAATTGCTATTATAATTATTGTTATAAAGCAATGTGACGGAAATATTCTGAATGATCATATGTGTGTAATAATTATTTTAGTAGTAGTATAATAGTAGTAGTTGCCCTCGTCTTCGTTCGCGTTGTTAGAGTATTGGTTGTCATGTGTAGGGTAAAATAAGTAGCCTGTGTCCTTTCTTGAATTTCAAGTTTGCTTCATAACAATTTTCATCAAATTCGGTTCAGCGGTTTGGTCGTGAAAGACCGACAGACAGACAGATCGAGTAACTTTCACATTTACGATATTAATATAGATTAATTAAAATTACTAGAAGACTAAAAATTGAGGATTGTCACCGACACCCAATTACATCGCCAATGCGCCACCAATCTTGGTAACTAAGATTTTATCTCAGTCACCCTTCAAATCAAAACTTTACAACACTACGTATTGCTGGAACAATATCACTTCCAACAAGAAAACATTGGAATACCCATTCATCCAATGGTTGGCAAAATTAGAATACAATGTAGTCAATTACAATACAATTATTAATAATAGTCTTCTGGAAATAGTTATTGTGTATTATTATTTATTTTTAAAAGTGTTTTTATTATAATTTTATATAAATAGCAAACGTCTTAAATATCAATTTCACATAACACTTCCCTCGTTCATAAACAGCGACGAAAACGGAATAGAAATTTTAATTATAAGCGCAATAAAAGCTTGACTTGCCTGTTGGCCTCGTGCTTCTGCTCTAGTTAGAGTGGAAATTGCTATAAATTGATTGTGTGAAACTATAAGAGTAACAAAACTCTTTTGTTAAATCGTCGCCCAATGCAATAATTCGATATGTATTTTTATTCTGTCCCTTTCTTTTATTCTCTGTCTCTTTTTATTATATTTCAATTACATTGTGTGCATTATGTATCACTAATATCACTATTTAAATTTCCATTTTGTTATTGTTTTAAATTGTCGCGAGATTTTAAATTTGTTATAGAATAGTTACTTTACTATATAATATTGTGGTAACTTGACAACGTATGCACAATAAATGATGAGTGCTTTTCTGCGAATACTAAATACCTTGCTCACTTTATCAGGTATAAGTAGACATTCCCCACAGCTTCGCTCGTGTTTTAAGGTGTTGGTTGTCATGTGTTAGACAAAGAAAGTGACCTATGACCGTTGTTTAAGTTCAAGTTTGCATACCATTTTTCATCAAATTCGGTTCAGCGGTTTGGTCGTGAAAGAGCGACAGAGAGACAGAGTTACTTTCAAATTTATAATATTAATATAGATGATTACATAACAGGCTATGAAAATAAACAAATAAAGTTTGCAATTCTTCACAATGTAAGTAAACGTGTACGACAAGGCTAGTTAGCTGAAAAATAAATTTGTGAGCGAATTCGACCTGCCCAGAAATTAATGAATATTGAGATATGTATTGAGTAACATGCCTTATTCATGTATGTATTTTTTACAAAAACATTCTTTTTAAAAGTTAAGATAAAACGTTATGTTCGAATATATCTTTAATAACTTATTTATAGAATGGGCTCACATAAACTTAAAAAACAAATAATCAAATATGTAAATTCGATAATATATTATATTCGTACGACTACGATGTAAACTACGATAAATTACGGTAAAATAATATATTGTGTCGGCGCCTTATGCTTTCATTATAGAAGAAAATTATACATATGTTCTCCCAGCTGTGTTTATAGGATGTTACTCAATTTTTTATACTTTTAAACGTTGCATTCAAATTCTATCTAGAAGTTTAAATCTTTGGACGAAAAATTAAAGAGTCGTGCCACTTATATTAAGCATCCGAAAAGAAAAAAAATAACGTTTCATTGTTACGTATATGTATATATATTTGACGACCTCCGTGGTCGAGTGGTGAGTACACCGGTTTTCATGGGTACGCCACTCCGAGGTCCTGGGTTCGATTCCCGGCCGACTCGATGTAGACTATAATTAGTATTCTATGTTGTCTTGGGTCTGGGTGTCTTTAGCTACTTACATTGGGATCAGAGTAACGTATGCGATGTTGTCTCATATTTATTATTTATTATTATTATATCAAAACTATGAATTCGAATTTAGAATTTGGAATGTTGTTCTCAAAACGATTGAAAATATAATTTCAAAAACATTCCAAAAAGAATAAGAATTGTTGCGACGTATACATCTGAATGATTTTTATTTTAACGTTTATACTAAAATAAAATGATCTGATATTATCTCAAAGCATTTTTCCAGTCGTTCAGTTCATTCAATGAGGCGTGTCTTCAAAACGGGATTCGAAGGGCGTTTGCTTCGTTAAACCCGAGACGTTAGACTGAGGCGCAACGATGATATATGGTCCCTTGTATTGGTTACAGTTAATGTTTGATTTATGAGATTTATTATCCATATTCCAGGTGACGTATTTGGTTACCGTAGGCATAAAAGCCCTAAGAAATTTCGACTTATTTCGATAAAGAATCGAGATGGCCCAGTGGTTAGAACGCGTGCATCTTAACCGATGATTGAGGGTTCAAACCCAGGCAAGCACCGCTGATTCATGTGCTTAATTTGTCTTTATAATTCATCTCGTGCTCAGCGGTGAAGGAAAACATCGTGAGGAAACCTGCATGTGACAAATTTCATAGAAATTCTGCCACATGTGCATTCCACTAACCCGCATTGGAACAGCGTGGTGGAATATGTTCCAAACCGTCTCCTCAAAGGGAGAGGAGGCCTTTAGCCCAACAGTGGGAATTTACAGGCTGCTGTTGTGTAAGTATAGGCTCCGTAAGAAAATCCAACTAATCAGTATAACTCTAGTCGAACTAAGTTGTTATATCCTTCGGTCTGTTACACTGACTCACTCACCATGAAACGTATGTTCTGGTTGTGTATTTGGTGGTAGAATATTTGATGAGTGGGTGGTATGTTACCAAGTAAATATTACCATCACAAAGACGATAGTATTGGTCTAGTTGCGAGCTTACTGTTACCAGACTGTAGGTATTGTATCGCTGAATTCGAATTGGCAAAACTGCGTTTTCAGGGTATTTTAGTTTTTACGAAAACTATGTATAAAACATATAATAACTATTCAGACGAATAACCTATAATCAAACAAACAAACTATAATCAATGTAGGAAATGAAACTTTCCCAATCAATTAACTATTTAGTAATTATTAATGATAATGTTAGTTACCTATAAATATGATCAAGCTAGTTAACAGCATGGAGGTAATCACAATAGCAAACACTATAACTCTATCAGCGACGAAGGTAAACACGATTTAGTGGAGCTATTCGTTTACTACACGTACTTTAGTTAGATAACAAATTATTAGTAAATCACAAAAAGTAACGTTATTCACTAACAATATTGTTTATCATATACTAAAATGTTAGCTGTGATTTGAACGCGTGCGTCTTAACCGATGAGTGCTGACATAAACAAAGGCAATCACGCTGAATTTTCATGTGCTTCATTTGTTTTTATAAATCATCTTGTGTACGGTGGCAACGGAAGAACAAACACAGTGAGAGAGATAAACACAATAAGAAGACCTGCATATGTCTTATTTTAACCACACACCTGAATTTGAGCAATAAACGCGCTGGAATATGCTTAAACCAATATCTTTAGAAAGAAGACTTTTTTTTCTCGCTGGAAAAACGCCTTACGCGCTTCCCCCACGTGATGGAAAGTGGGGGGATGTGTGGGACTCGTCGGAGCCCTGGACGCCGAGTGCGCCTAAGCACACCGGGTTTACCCACTAAAAAACTAGTGGTACCCTCTCTGTCTTTCGGCGGACGCCACGGGAACGCTTACGCATGCTACCGTGACGCCCTGACGGTCGGCCCGCCTATACGGTCCTCCAACACCTAGGAAGGAAAGAAGCCTTAGCCCAACCGTTCAACATTTTACTAGCAATTATGTTTAACGGAGCAGCGTGCCCGAGCACGTTTTTTAAAACCATGACGTCAGCATAGCTGACGTCACGAGTGTCAGAGTTTCGATCTTTATGCATACTCGGAGGTTTGAAATTAAACTCAGGGAATATTCTTCTCTGATTTATTCCAATATGAGGCGGTCCGATCGGTCCGACGGTTCGACCCAGTCTGTCGATACCGGCGGGCGCATGATCTTTTATAACAAAAATAGGTGGGTAGACTTATTCACTCAAGATAACAGTTGTTTACAAACATTAAAATATTTCAGACTAATTTAACATTTCACAATTCAATAAAAAATATTAATTTAACAATCAAACAGTTTTAAATTATTATTGTTATTAAAATAATCATTCCTGGACAGGTGTTTTTTTTAAATTCGTGGTTTCGCGCCGACATGTATATTAAGAAAAATATTAACGAATTTTTGAGAAAATGGAACAACGAAAAATACAAACTTATTCATTTTGTTACTCGGCCATATAGAGTCAGTAATGAACCATTTGCACGAGAGCAATAGCCGGGCTATAATTTAGAGAGATAGTAATTGCAAAAGTATTTCTTCTAAACCTGCATCAAGCCATAATGAGTACTTGCCTATAGTTTACCAGATTGCCTGTCGTTTATGGTTATTGCTCCGCTCCATAGGGTCGTAACGAGGAGTTATATAGCACATCCCTTCTTCAATCAATGGGCTATCTAACGCAAAAAGCTTAACGGCCGAATTGGGACTTGGATTGATAGACGATGTGTTTTAGATTTACAGTAAACTGATACTGATGCTGTTTTTTTTATTAAAGGATTTTAATACTAATAAAATACTGCCATTTTTATGAGTACTGCGAGTTTAGAATGAAAACATTTTCATAGAACATTTTCGTGCTAGTCATTTCTTTATATCTATACATATAACGAAATTGGAGTGTATGTTTGTAATATTAAAATAGCGCTTTTTTATTCGATGCATATGTATGTATACATGGTATATGTACCATTTTGCCATTGATACATATATCAAAATAACATTTAATACAATATTTGTCTGTCTGTCTGTTTGTTCCAGCTAATCTCTGGAACGGCTGGAACGATTTCGACGGGACTTTCGCTGGCTGGTGATATAAAAAAGAGTTACCTAGGCTACAATAATATTACTTTTCGTTAAATTCAAACGCGTACAAGGTCGCGGGCACAGCTAGTACTAACTAAAGCCTATTGGCTTGGCAGTATAGAAGTTGATGCTGCTGAACAAATGTATCTGGCTGTCACGTTCTTAGGTCGAATAGTGTCAAAGTTTATTGAAGTTAAGCGAACGTCTATTTTTATATACGAAGAATTCATGCAAAATATCCTGTTTCTATGATTTAGTTATCGGTGGAATTTTGCAACCAAATAAGCGAGTATGAACATTAGCTGTAAGGAACGTGTATAATTTCTCTATCAGTACCGCGCAGTCACAGGCTTTATTTCGAACGGCTTAAGCTTAAGGGAATAATTAGTAGCTTTAAGGAGATTTTATATAATATCAGTAACGTACCTTTGCGGCGTGAAGGCTTTTTCGGAATTAATTTATTTTCGCTTTTTAATCTGTGGAACACAGATTAAAAATCGAAATTGATGTTCTTTGACAGAATTCAAGATTAAAGAAAACTATTATATAAAATAAATATAAACAGAGTGTCTTTGAATTAAATATATGTATTTTCAATAGTTCGTCACGGCGTAATAAAATTGTTTTACAATGTTCCAATCTCTCTATATCTTTCTTTAGAATGCCCTGCAATCATTTGTTTTCTAATGACAGCTCAATCATTTTTAAAATATGAAATAGTGTTACATGTCAGTATTAAATGCCAAGCCACACAAAATAATATTAATTACAGTTTCACAGATCATTGATCAATTAACTACAATAATAATTGTTTAAAATAAAGTAAATTCAATAGTTTAAGTTATAACTTAAACAATTGAATTTACTACATATTATAATATGTAATCATAATGTCATAATCATTGATATATCGAGGTTAGGGTTACTCTCTAACACATATCATTTATATTTTTTTTTTATTAATAAACCCTCCCTCCAAAGAATAGACTAATATATGTTCTACGCAACAGGGTATAATTATCACTCGTGGGCTAAAGCAACATTATTTGAGACATATTTTTGGTGTTCATTCAAATGCTCCAATACGGGTTTAGGGGAGAATCTTTTTGCAAATTTACAGAGACACATAGTCTAAACTAAATACTTATTGGCAAAACAAAATTGCCTGTGTTTGAGCCATTCTGTAATTATGAGACTTTTATACCGCAGTCGAGAACCAGAGAACAAAATTTTACCTCAACATGAAAGAAGAAACGATTGAAATATTTGAAAGTTCTAATACCTCTTGAAATAAGATCCATCACCAAATTACAAATCAGATAAAAATATTTAAAAAAGTATTCCTAAATATGTGAAACAAAATTGACTTTTGAGTGTGTTCTTTTCTTCGGTACCTTTTTCTAAGTGTTTTTAAAAGTTGAATTATAGATTTATCCTAATTCAGAAAGATAAATAATCTGTGAGGTTAATGCTATTAATAGATTTACCGTTTTGAGAAAATATCGTCAAACATTGATTGGATCCTAAAATACCTATTTATAGGCTTTCGTTGACTAGACTTCAAGATATACATAAAATAATACACAACTAGTCAAAGGCGACTCAAGAGCGAGCTTCTTTAGCTCACAGACTGAGATTATCAGATCAAAGAGGTCAGTGAGTTTCAAAATGCCGCGCGAATATCTTTTTACTATGAAACATTTTACAATTTAAGACAACGGCTTGAAAGGCAAAATTTGACATACAGTGTGGACGGATAGGTACTCATTTTATCATAGTAATAACCCGTCCCGCCTTTGCACGTTTGCAATACGGATTATACTATAAAATTTGTTTATTTACATCATCAGCTTAGAAATTTCTAAAATGATCAGTGTTTCTTTACTATATTGTTATGTTTTATACACAAAAACTTTATTTATTATTAAAAAAAAATCGGTTGCATGCAGCATCAAAATCGGTTGCGTAATTTTAAAGATCTAAGCATACATAGGGACAGACAGCGGTAAGCGACTTTGTTTTATACTATGCAATTATAATTTGACTTCTAAATTAGTAAAGCAAGGAGAAGGCAAAGTTGAGATGCATATTCAATAATATATAAAATAAAAACCGATCTATGTAAAATATTTAAGGAGGAATTATTAAACGACTTCACTGAACTTACACTGGGATTTGGTCGAAGTTACAACAAGCCCGTGACCCGTGACTCCATTTCTTATGTAGCGTATTAAATCGTTAAAGTTATTAAAACTTACCCTTACCCGGTCGAGATGGAATATCTTCTAAAACAAACTATATTAATTTCGCTGTACATTTTATCTTAACTACTGTCTTTTGCTGGTTCTTCTCAATAGAATACATATTCCAAAAAAGTGCTTGTAGAAGCCTATTGGAATAAAGTTTTTGATTTTGATTAATTTATATGTTTAGTTATACATAATTACATTAGTCTAAAAGATTGTTATATATGTCGCAGCGAGGTGGTTAATTTAGCCTTTTAATTAAAAACCCAGACTCTACAAAAGAGCGTCGTTCAACCAGCGCCCTGAATCACACCGTCAATACATCTTTCATTCATAGAATAAATACTTTCATGTATATGTTAGGTTCATGGAACAGTTATTTGGTAAGATGCTAGAAGGAATATTGCTTGCTTGCTTGTAAATTAAAGTCTTATTTAACCATTTGCCTGCGAGATGATTTAGTATTTATATATAAATAATCATTATATTATTAACAATTAGTTCTTTACTTCTTCTATTTACCTATTTAATATAAGATTTATTTTGTAACTACCTAGGTGATACTTCTAATTTATTTTAAATATCTCAACTTTCGGTGAGAAGACTGTTTATCCTTAACACAGGTTATTTAACTAGCCTAGCTAGGATAGCCAGTACTTGATCTGTGTTTCTTTTGATGACCGTGTTATAATACATTGAGACTTTTGTTAATAACTCCTGTAATTACAATACGAGAAGGTGTTTTGCGTGAAACTAATACAGATAAGTCCTACGCAAAAAATACTGAATAATTATAATGACTAGTTACTTTAATGAGCTTTTATGAGCTGAGATGGCCCATGAGCTGAGATGGCCCAGTGGTTAGAACGCGTGCACCTTAACCGAGGATTGCGGGTTCAAACCAAGGCAAGCACACTATGTATATGTGCTTAATTTGTGTTTATAATTCATCTCGTGCTCGGCGGTGAAGGAAAACATCGTGAGGAAACCTGCATGTGTCTAATTTCATCGAAATTATGCCACATGTGCAAAATGTACAGGCTGTTACTTTACTTTACTTTAAATCAGTGTTTTGTAGTTCGCGACCAAACTAATTCGAAAGAGCATTCCCTCAGATGAACTACACGAACAAGATCCCGATATTTCGCCCCATAGTTTGTTATCTCGTTACTGAACGAGGAAAGGTGACGGTAATAAAACTAATATCGTCAAATATTCGTTCATTTTCCGTATTTATTATGTATGTTTACATTGCACTATATAAAACTATTAGCGAATGTTGCCATTGCGATTCAGAAATGTCAAACGACCGGCATAACGCTATCTAGTATTTGTATATAACTTTTTTATTACCCCCTCAAGGGGTATTATTCGTACTTGAGGCTATTTCATTGGTTTGTTTTGTTTTTATGGTATAGGTTGGCGGACTAGCATATAGGTCACCTGATGGTCACCATCACCCATAGAAAATGACGCTGTAAGAAAAATTAACTATTCCTTACAACGTCAAAGTGCCACCAAACTTGGGAACTAGGATGTTATGTCCCTTGTGTCTGACTCACTCACCCTTCTTTTTTTTTTTTTGTAAACTTTATTCAAGTAGGCTTTTATAAGCACTTTTGAATCGTCATTTTACAATGTGAAGCTACCACCGGTTCGGAAAGTAGATTCTACCGAGAAGAACCGGCAAGAAACTCAGTAGTTACTCTTTTTTAACATTTAAAAAATACAACGTCATGTTAATTAAATACAATTATTTCAATTAATGTATCCTGCTTGGAAGTCAACAGGTATTACTCCACGCTTTTTTATCATCTACAAAATCTTGTATCGAATAGTATGCTTTTTCTACCAATGTATTTTTAACAAACGATTTGAATTTACTAAACGGCAAAGTTAAAAATTTCTGCGGAATTTTATTATAGAAACGGATACCTTGCCCCAAGAAGGATCCATTGACTTTGCGGAGTCGGAAACTTGGCGTTATAAGTTTATCCTTACTTCTAGTGCATATACAATGATTATCACTGATTTTATCAAAGTGATCAATGTTACTGTGAATATACATGATATTGTTGTAAATATATTGCGACGCAACAGTAAGTATTCCTACTCTGTTAAAAACATCCCGAAGAGAGTCTCTAGCTCCAAGATTATAAATAAACCGAATTGCTCTCTTTTGTAAAATAAAGACAGATTCAATATCTGCAGCGTTACCCCAAAGTAATATGCCATATGACATAATACTGTGAAAATAACCAAAATAAACTAAACGAGCGGTATCAATATCAGTTAGTTGTCTAACTTTTCTAATCGCGTATGTTGCGGAGCTGAGTCTTCCTGTTAGGGATGATAAATGAGAAGTCCACTGAAGTCTGGAATCCAATTCTCACCATTTAAAGATATATTATAATTTTGCTTGCTAACATTAGGTAGGGTAAAAACTACACATTTTGTTTTTTGAGCATTCAAAACTAAATTATTTACTGTAAACCATAGTGTATCTGTGATAATGCACCGTTCACATCGTCATAGTCATTTTTTTTCCTGTCAACCTTAAAAATCAGCGAAGTATCGTCAGCAAACAACACTATATCACAAATACCCTTAACATAGAAAGGAAGATCATTTATATATACTAGGAATAGAAAGGGACCCAAAATTGAACCTTGTGGAACTCCCATTTTTAACGTAGATCCAGAAGACTTTATTCCATTAATGAAAACTTGCTGGATTCTTTGACTTAAATATGAAGCGATGAGATCAAGAGCTTTACCTTTAACACCGTAATATTTGAGCTTATAAAGAAGCGTTTCGTGTTCTACACAATCGAATGCTTTAGATAAATCACAGAATACTCCAATAGCGTTTTGTTATTTCTCCCAAGCATCGTAAATATGTTTGAGAAGCGCAATTCCCGCATCAGTTGTCGAGCGACCTCTTCTAAAACCGAATTGCTCACCATGAAAAATAGCATTTGTACCGAAATGGACGAGAAGTTGATTTAAAATATTTTTTTCGAAAATTTTACTTAAGGATGGGAGTATTGAAATAGGCCTGTAATTACCGGGATCGCTTCTGTTTCCAGTTTTAAAAAGTGGTAAAACTTTACTACATTTTAACAAGTTAGGAAATGAACCCGTGTCCAAACTCTTTTTCGTTAAAAATTACTGCTATATACGGAGCAATATCGTATATGATGTTATTAAAAAATTTTACCGAAATGCCCCATATGTCGTTAGTTTTTTTAATATTTATAGTTTTAAATACTTTTATGACATCTATTGCAGAAACCGTTTCAAATGAAAAATCAATAACGCATTTAGAAACACTATTATTTAATAACCTAGCTGCATTTGATGTAGATGATTTTAAATGAAATGTTATTTTATGGGGTACTTTATCAAAAAATGATTCAAATAAATTAGCAACCTCTAATTCAGAACTCGTGTATCTACTACCTGTGTTCAATTCTATTGGTAATTCAAACCGGAACACAACAATACTAAGTACTGTTATTTGGCGGTAGAATAACTAATGAGTGGGTGGTACCTACCCAGACGGGCTTGCACAAAGCCCTACCACCAAGTATATTTAGCTGGACAAGTGATTTACAAGAAACCTTGTAAACCACTTGTCCAGTTAAATATAATATGTCACATTAATATGTCTAATGAACCAAATCGGTCCTAATGACTACTACATTTAACGAATAATTATGAACATTAACTGGAGCGAATGAATGGCAAATATATTATCATCTCAAACATAACCTTTCAGACATAATGAACAACCTGAGTATATTAATTAAAAAAAAGTTATATGGTTATTATCATAAAAATTATAATTTAAAGTGACGCAAAAAGCACATATAACATAAGTAGTTCGTATATAGGATGTTATGAAATAAGTTTGCCCATAATTAAATATTATTATTAGATAAGTTACTACATGTGGGTTTCCACATATATTTTTAACTTTGCCATTTCGTAAATTCAAGTCGTTTGTAAAAAATACATTGGTAAAAAAGCATATTATTCGATACAAGATTTTATAGATGATAAAAAGCGTGGATTTATACCTATTGACTTCCAAGCAGGATAAATTAATTTAAATAATTGTATTAATTAACATGACTTTGTATTTTTTCAACGTTGAAAAAGAATAACTACTGATTTTCTTGCCGGTAGAATCTAATTTCCGAATCGGTGGTGGTTTCACTTAATTGTAAAATGACGATTCAAAAGTTCTTGTAAGAGCTTACTTGAATAAATTTTATTTTGATTTGATTTGATTTGCGCTTTAGAAAGGGTGAGTTATTTTATGTATTGGAAAAATGTTTAAGTAATAGGAGCTTCACTAACATTTTCTAAAACCCTTCACATGTTAAATATATTTAACAAACCTTGGAAGAAAATGTCCGAAAAAACGTACATTTCGTGAGTAAAGTGTCGTATTTCCATGCACTAGAGGGTCTCGGGCCCCTAATGGATTCGACCTTTCAGACAACTCGACTTGACGCGATTTTGACGAGGTTTTTGAACACTTACACGGAACTTTTCTTTGCTTTTTTATGATATGGTTGTTCTGCGTTCTTCGGTTTATATAAATGACTTTTTTTTGTTAAATAATTTAGCATTCGTAGACCTTGTAAAGTATAAGCCATCCAATCAGATCTTAGACTGACGCTTTATGTAGTAAACTTTTCTTATAGAAACCGGTCGTGTTTTGTGAAAATTAACTTTTTTACATCATTAGAACTATTTTATAAGAACGATTTGAAACTCACCCCAGAGAGAAAGAATGAAACAAAGTGAATGATAAGAAAACATATGTATCATGCGTTCATTTTTACTTTCTATATCATTAACTAGCTGCCAGACCCGGCTTCGAACGGCTGGAATACCTGTATAAAATGTTTATACCATAGTATATATCTAATATAGGTCTATTACTTAAAATGTTCTTTTACGATAGGATCAACTATCATTTTCATTTCCGCTAAATTATAAAAGCTTATTGAATTATACACTAAAAGTATCACCATGAACCACGCCGTTCATTACTAGAATCCGTACAGAAATTAGTACCACTTGGTAGTTTTTGAATAGAGACGCCAAGTCTCTACGCTATAAACTTAGCAGAAAAAGAAAGTAATGTCATTTTATAATAAATAGTGATTAATCACTTAAGAGCATTACAAGTCATTTATAGATATAAATGATAAAATTGTAATTTTTGATAATGGTCTGCCTAGCTGTAATTATAATGATGTGTACTGTATCTGTAAATATACTGAGATATAGCATGTTAATATATTATACACCGAGCTTTATTCAGGATCAGCAAAAAAATATTAATTAATTATTAATCATCTAATCCATGACCTTTTTACAGACATTTACTTGGGTCATTGAGTTTGAAGTTAGCGCTTAATTTACAACTAAATACGTTTACAATTGTTGTGCTGACAGATAAATGAATCCCGGTCTCTGATAATGCTGCAGGTTTATTAACAAATTGCTCTTGGCTTTAAGCTGATGTCTGCGAACTAATATAAAAGCCTTGTGGATTTTGCTACACACTGCTACACTAATAGTAAAACATTTCGAGATAAATGTTTTATCATAGAGAAACATATACACGGTACAATATTCATAAACGAATATGAATGTGTTATTTATTACATAAATATTGTGAGTATATACACACACATATACATACACAGTATCCAGCTGTTCATAGAAACACATAAATATTATAGTAAATAGTAATTACTTACTTAAATTTTATTACTTAGATGTGTATCTGCTAACATACTCAGTGGTAGGGTTTTGTGCAAGATTTTAAATTGACATCAGGTATATTACCACTGAACAGTTTGTATTCAGTAATTATGTATTTTAGTTTGAACGAAGTAAGTCCGTGTAACTATATTACACGTGTAACTATATAATCCGTGTAACTATATACACAAAGGAATTCACGTTTGAGGGACACGGGCGATGTAAGGAATGGTTAATATTTCTTACAATACAATGTCTATGGGCGGTGACCACTTACTAACGGTGGCCCATTTGTCCGTCAGTCTACCAATATCATTATAAAAACACAACAATGATAATTTATCAAACCATTATTTACACACAATATTTCGATACATGTATATAGATATATGTTCAATTTAGATACATTAATTATTCTATAGATTTTTTTTATTTGTAATATATTATCATCATACTAAAACATATTATAATACTTGTGATTGTAATGGACCGTGTGTCCGTCTGTTTGTCACTAGTCCGGTCAGGCAACGCGACACGAGCACTCTCCATCGCAAACAAAGAGGCTGCCGCTTTGAGCCGATGCCTTGGTTTTAGGCTAACATTTTGTGCATTGTGTTACCTATGGACATATTTTTGTTTGAGCGTCGCTTTTGTTTACATAAAATCTATATTATTTACTACACATTTTTTCGTATCATAGATGTTGTCAAAATGTACATAAACCAGTAAGAAATAAGGAATTTAAAAATTATTATTTAAACTTTCATAAAACATAGTACGTAGGTATTTCCTTAGAAGATATCATCATCAAATATTAATGCTGTTAAAAGCCGCTTGGATTGTTATTGAGCAAACAAATTATTCATTTGTAATTTATGCCGCTACCTTTCAGGTTTTGTATAGTACGACACAACTTATATGTAGCATCGGCAAATTCAATAAAACCGATTACTGCCGATTTATACAACCAATAGAAATAGATCGCTATCGCGCCATTCAACGCTATCGTCGCTATAGATTCTCGCGTCAGTTCAACCCGAGACAGCAAGTGCATGTAAATCGACTTGCCAAATTGATATGAGCTCATATGATTATAAGTTATTGCGTTTGTGTAAAGATCATATTCACATAAGAAATAAATATTGATAATTTGGAATAGCGTACTTAATTCAGATGTGTTAGGTTTTACGAATTTAGCCGATGCTACATCTAAGTTGTGTCCTACTATACATATTTATCGTTAGTTCAATTTATAGTCGGAAAGGAAATAGTCGGTCAGTGTACTTTTCTGGTCAATGCTGCGGAAACAACAAAAACTTGTTTTTGAGAGATTTATGGTTTCATTGACAAATAATGGTTTTAATTAAAAATAAATAAGTAAATTGAATCTGAAAATTATAGTATTGATCCATACGGTATTAATATTGAGCTAGCCAATATCAATAAATTAAATAGTAAGCATTTTAATGAAACACTTGTTCTTACTTTGTCCACTTTCACCGCCTAAGTGCTGCTACACTTTATTTTGCTTCCGGTGTTTAGGGCAGGTTAGAAAGTGTTATTAGATACGTTACAATTTTATTGTCTATTAATGCATTTATAATTTAAAGTATGGTTACTATTTATAATGATGCCAAATTTAATATTTTAAAATAACGAATCTAAAGTGTTTGTATTAACCAATTTGAATAAAGTAATATATTAGATCATTTAATTCAAACATTATTGTTAGAAATTTTGTTTTTTGAACATAGGTATATTTATCATATTATACTTATTGTTGCGAATGATTAACAATCTTAGTATGTTGTTATAAAAGAAAAAAAAATCAATTCAAATATATGGAAACCTAATTAATTCTCTAATTGTGAAAATCGGGCGGTTTGATTGTAAAAGAATAAGTGAAAGTATCCAAATTAATTCTGTTATCACTTTTTCTAATCCGAGCAGTTGACATTGAAGTTTTTTTTTCCAATCGAAGTATTCAGTAACGAATCGTTAACTCGAAAGCGTTCACTGAGTCAACATTGCAAATTGAGGTTCATCATTCAGCGACATGAAAAAGGAAATTATTTTAAAACGTTATTATAAGCCGACAAATCAAATCGCGCAGTTGGCTTCGAATAGACGACATTATTGGTTTCTATTTTCTCGTTAAATAGTGAAAACAGCATTTAAGTAATATTTTCTTTGTGGCTCTGTGTGTATGTAAAGCCAGTGCAGTTGTTAAGACGTGTGCATCTTAACCGATGATTGCATGTTCAAACCCAGGGAAGCACCACTTAATAAACATGAGCTTAATTTGTGTTTATAATTCATCTCGTGCTCCGCGGTGATGGAAAGCATCGTGATGAAATTTGCATGTGTCTAATTTCATAAAAATTCTGCCACATGTGTATTCCATCAACCCGCATTGGAGCAGCGTGGTAGAATATGTTCCCAGCCTTCTACTCAAAGGAAGAGGAGTTCTTAGCCCAGTTAATAGTGGGAAATTGGCAGGCTGTTGTTGTATATATGTACATACACACCACAGGATATATTTTAATGTAACTTATTTTGATAGCTTTTGATGAGTGAAGCAATAATCGAGACAGATTCATAAAAGAATATTCTTATTGTGAAATGTTTTAGTAAAATCTGATTTTAAAATGGAAATGTAATCAAGAATATAATTAAATTTCATATTACGTTCAAGTAAAGTGAGCAAAAAATGTATGCTATGTGAGATACCTAATTGAAAGTAATTTCATATGCGCACTCACGAAATTGTAACCGAAATGATCATATGCAAATGATAATTTGGAAGAATGATATCGTTGAGGTGCGCGTGAATGAAAAAAAATGTTTTTTTTTTTTTAATTTTATTTTTTAGATGTTAAAATAAATGTGGTCAGTTATTTTTATTTAACATACATATTAGGATAGCGAATAGGTTTTACTTTTTCATATTGGTTAGTCATTTTACAGTGTCAATATATCCTTCTAATATTTTTTTTCCCCCGAAGATATTTTAAAGGATATTTTCTGATATTATAGTCTTAGTTTAGTAACTCTAGTTGTTAATTCGATGGAATTACAATCTAATATGTCCGAAGTGAGTTTAGGCGCTGAACCAACACCTTCCCGTATATTCTGAGCCACGAAGTGATAACATTACCACCTGCCCAACAATTGGATCAACAATCAAGAATTTTATGAGACAAAACTTTTATTGAACCCAGGCTCATGACATCTGCAGTATTATGAGCTATCTACTAAACTGGGGCAGTTAAATTGAAATTTATTAAAATTTAAATATTACATGCTAATAGTTGTGTATATTAATTTTTTATACGTCTTCTAATTAATTAGAATCAAGACTAAAGAAATTTCTAAACAGACTTTCGAACACGAAAGCCGCCGAAATTTGAATTTGGTCTCGTATTTATTTTGACGAGGATAGATATTACGTTACGATTTAATTAAGCTAAATAACTTGTGAAATTTTACTACAGAAAAATTGCGGTGCCGAATTTTCTTTACGGTTTGAAGGTAATTAATTATAAAACGACTTCAAAAGGACACCGACTCCAAATATAACAATAATTGTAACTACATTATATAATCGTCAATGGTCTTTTAAGTAGTCTAATATTTTTCATTTCATTTTACTTAGGAGGGCTCTAAAAAGATTTTGAATACGTAATTATTTGTTTTACTTTTTAGTGTATATAAATTTATTTTGAAATTGTGTTTTGTTTGAAGTTTTTCTTTTTGTTAAATTTTATAGTGCGTATATTTGAATTGTTTGCAAGTCATAATTATTTATTTCAAGTTCCTTTTCAATGTATACTCGCATCAGTATTTTTTTTTATGTAAAGCAACTACCAGAACCACAATTTTCGAGTGCAGAAACGGCAAGAAGTTCTTGGCCACCTATTTTGATCGGTATCTTTATTAAATACGTATAAATTTTTTATTTAGTCTGATTGATATTGCACGCTTTTTATGTCTATGTAGTCTTTCTTTCTTCTCTTCTCTCTCTTAAGTAATAAGTCTTATTATTTTTATTTAGAGTTTTTCTTTGAGTTTGACATTTTATTTATCAATATCCGTTGCTATATAATCGAATCGAATAGAGAGATATAGTAGTCGCACCAATAACGAATGAAATTGAAAACGAAAAAGAATTTGAACACGAGTTGAATCTTTTATCGATATTGAATCGATAAAAGATAATTGTGTTCTTATTATTTGATTACAAGTCTATTCAGACGGTTAAAATATCCGTTGATGTAGACTTTTTTTTTCTTATCGATTAAAAGTAAACAGCTGTCAACGTGATTTTCCATTATATCAAATAGTAGTTCATCACGTGACCTATCGAAAATCTATACAAAAATTACTTTTAATTTTCAGTTACTCTTTGGTATTAAATCGACATTTTTTATTAATTAGTCCTTTATTCAGATGCTAGATGTTTTTTGAACTAAATTTTTAATAATATCATCCTCATTTTTTCTTTAAGCCCAATTTTATTTTGGATCGACAGCATGTCTTATTTTTCTATACTTCTATGTCTGAAATCATCTCGGTAGTCACATTCTTCTATCATTTATTGGTCGTCCACGTCTATAGTCAAGACCTTCCTCACAACAAGGCCTTCATTCCTCCGCATGGCATCCCCATACCGCGATAGCTGGTTAATAAAACATTGACTGAGCGGTATTTTCTTACCATTCGATCATTGAATATAGGCTAATGACCATTCAATCAACCGAGAACGTTACTTTTGCCCTTAGGAACTGACAACGTAAGTAATATTAATCATTCTATTCTCCGCCAATACTTTGTCAACTATATGTCTTCTATGCTTGGAATTACATTGACTTACTTACTGTTTAGATAGAAATCCAGTAAATGATAAAATAGAAAGTAAAATTACACATTATTTTTATTTTCATAAATGATATTTAGTAAAGAGTCGAGATGGCCCAGTGGTTAGAACGCGTGCATCTTAATCAATGATTGCGGATTCAAACCCAGACAAGCACCACTGATTGTTCATGTGTTTAATTTGTATTTATAATTCATCTCGTGCTCGGAGTTGAAGGAAAACATCGTGAGGATAGTTTTAAATTAATATATTGAACGATTCTGTCAATGAAGGACTTGCTGTTATTATTATTGAGCTGAATTAATATCGTGACTAATAAATACCATTTCCAGCTTCCAGACTGCTGCATGTTACTGAGAATTTTTCGATAAGAAACATAATAATTATCAGTCATTATCAGTTCAACCTGGTATTTGAATCCCGAACCTCGGGAACTGTACTCTCAAATCTTTATCTCTCATGTCCAGTACACCAACGGGGCGGACTTAATAATATATAATAATATCACCAAGTCATTACGCATAATAGTTTTACCATCTTGAAATTTAGATCGTCGACGTGACAAGCTTACATTTCATATTCATGTTTATATATTCTTAATACGATCATAAAATCAAAACGCAAAATCAAATATACTTTGTTCATAGCCTAATATAGTTTGTAAAATGATGATTCAAAACTGCATATAGCTTATATACATAGAGTTTATTTCAAGTGACGATACCACTAATTCGGAATAAATATTCTAAAGAGAGGAGCCATCTAGACTCAGTACTCTTTTTGAAAATTTAAAAACAGTTTTATTATCCTCGTGAACATTTAACAGTGTTTCAATTTATTCAAGATGCTTTCAGTTTTGATCGTTAAAATGTTACTCGTTACATTTTTGGGTCGAGGATATAAAATATCTTCAATTGTAACAGAACATCAACACGATATTTTACATTCAAGCGAATTTGGTTCTTATGTGTTGCGAATATGTATTAAAATTGAGTGCGTCAATATGCTTAGGACTCTTAAATGTGTTTATAGTGTTTATTGCTTATTTTTTATTGCATTTCTGCTTTTGAGTGGAAAGTCGTATTTTACTGTTGTCACGATATCTCTTCATAGCGAAGTCGTTTATATTTTTAGGATAATAATACTTTTATGGAAAAATTGTTTTTTAAAGACAATCGTATTTGCTTACGGCTTCTGTGTCTATTTTTTATTTCTTACAAAAATAGAACACATGATTTATGTAAAATTGATTATCAAACAATAATTGAATAAAAAGATATATCTTTGTTAATTTTAATTCATAATACACTGATTTTTTTATTTAATTTTTTTCTTGTTTTTTTTTTCCTTTGGATATTTCATGATAAGTTTTGCTATGCGCAATAATAATTCTCTAGCATCTGTGCGTAGCTATCAGCGTCACGTAGCAGATGCTACGATTAGCGTAGCATTTACATAAATATCACTCCAATTTTGTCAGTTTACGTAGAGCTATGACGAAACATATTATTTTATCTTGATTTTTAGACTATTTAATAAATCAACTAAATGGTATATAGGACGTTTTTATTACAAACAAATATGAGAAAAATATGTTATTTATAAATGTTTAGGAAATGTTTTTGCCTCTCAACTGTGCTTTGATGTTCGTTGTTTCTCTGTTCACTTTTCTAAGTGTTTGATTTATAGTGAACATTATTGGTTAGTGGAATGCACTTGTTTATTTTTAAACCACATCATTGATCATAAGGTTGAATAAAAATAAACTTGTGATTAATTCTTCAAGCGACTATTATAAAAGTATTTTTAACCGACTTCAAACCATGGCAGTTCATATTGCACACGTGTGCAAAAGTAGCACTTTTACTCTCCTAAACTGCATTCAGCAATATGACATATATAATATACAAGATACGTATAAAGTCTGTGGAAATCCTAACAAAAGACAGCCTTCGTAGGCATTCCTCTATATTTCAACCGATTTATTTCGAGCTTTATGTTATCTTCTTCCAATGTTATCAATAAAAACATTGGAAACAGAACGCTATTTATTATTATCTGTATAGCATTCAGAATATTTCATATAACTTTTATGGTCAAATTTAGAATTACTGGGCGATGGTTTGTATTATAAAAACCCGCCTCCCTGATTTATAACAAGAGCTTAAGGGCCTGTAGTCCTACTAACTAGAAATTGAATAACGTACAAAATGGTAAAAAATACTGCTGATTAAGCTGATTTGGTTTGGTGGGCATAGATCATTTCTATAATACAAGTTGTATTTGAATAATATTGAAAGTTTTTGTTTTTGTTGTATTTCTTATTTTTTTTTATACTTTTTATTGCGTCTCTAGTCCTATTTAAACATTTCTTTCTTTCTTTCTATTAGTCGATGGTTAAGCTCACGTTTTAGGTGCTGGTCTTCAGGTATAAGGTAGCCTATGCAATATCTTGAGGTTCAAGCTTGTTTTAAACGTAATTTCGTTGAATACGGTTTAATGTTTCGGGTATGAAAGAGCAACAAACAGCGTTACTTTCGCATGAAGTACAAGATACATATACATATATGTATACGACAGGGGTATACTACGACACAACTTAGATTACTGACAGTTTATACAACCAATAGAAATAGTATGTGTATATGTGCACATAATGTTATAGGTGGCAAACAAGCAGAAATGTCCAACCTGACGGAAAGTGCCCATGAACATCGGCATATGCGTTGCCGACCTTATATTTAGTAAAAGGTTAGTCCTCACTTCAAGTTTGGTAAAGAACCAAGCTAGGTCTACAGTGAACACAAACAAAACGTCCCGCCTTTGACGTGTTACTCCTTTGATAAAAGTTGCCTATGACGTATACAATATAATCAAAATCAAAATATACTTAATTCAAAAAGGCTTTTAATTTTGACTTTTGAATCGCCATTTTGCATACTTTATTTAATGAATCTGACACTGGTTACGAATGTAGATATAAACCGAAATAAACCGCCAAGAAACTCATTAAAAAATACATCAAATTTGTATTGGAGTAAATTTTTTTTTAATTTTCATGCTTTAGTCAAAAGTTATAATCTTCATGTCTTGATACTCTTGGGATGATGCATATTTGATAGCATGAAATTTAAGCCCTCAGACGTGAGTATGCAGTAAAAATGATATATGTAGGATTGTAGGTATAATTATGTATTCAGGTATTTTCAATTCAAATTTACAGAATGAAACCACGTCCGCATAAGAAAAACGTTTTATTTTTGTTTAGGTTACGTAATGATATTTTGGCAACTTTTGTTAGATACATGGTTTTAGCTTTATTAAGCTTTTGGTTCTAATTTTTGAAAATCCCAACAGGACTTATTTGATCTTATTCCCTTACCAGTTTTGGTAATGCTTTATTCTATAAAAAATATAAATACGATCCATAAATACCTACTAAGAACTTTCAAAATAAGAACATTTAAAATATTCGCTGTATAATTATTAAAAATTTAAATCTCACAATGACTGAAAAAGAATTGGAAGATCTTCGATTTCACACACAGATTAATATCGCTGCATTTTTCAAGCCCAAATTTCGTTTCAGATGTTATCTCTATAGGCATGGTAGATTCTAAATTGTATTATATGAATGAAATCCTTATAGGTACTATCCACTCATCAGACATTCTACCAAAGTAAACTAAACTGGAACACAACAATACTGCGTACTGCTTAATCAGTATTGCGTTCCGGCTTCAAAGGTGACTGAGCCAGCTTGAGGACAGGCACACAGGACATAACAATTTAATTTCCAACGTTTGTGGCGCATTGGTTTAGATGATTATTATTGGTGGTGACTTACTACGAGGAATCCAAGTCGCTATCCACAGAAAAAAACCAGTGAACTCGCAGTGTGAAGTATATTGTCGATAACCGTTTGTGTGTATTGTGCGAAATTCCGGCTTCGGTCACTGGGCATATTTTTATGCCATTTCTCTTTTCAACAGGCTTACTGCAAACTTAGATTTTATAGAGATATAAATCTCGCCGCCAGAAATGCCTTTCATTTTTAACGGCGGCAAAAAGGAATCACAAAGGAGACGTCGGAGAGAAATTGCTTCAGTAAATTTTGATTTTTCTCCAACATAAGGGAACTGTAACTTAGGGAGGATTATTATTTTAACTTATGATTTATCGAATTCTCTTTTTATTTTAAATTTTTAAAAATGGATTCGTAATTTTTTGCGGTTTGAATTTTAATGACTGTTCTATTTATCAAGAATTAATTGTTGAATAGATGTATTAAAGGTTAGTTTATAAGGCGTAAGATTTTGTTTTGTTTAAGTTTAGTACAAGAGTATAAACTTATAATACAAATGTGAAATTATTCTTTATGTCCTTAGCTTTTTCATGGCTAACTACTGAACCAAATTTGATTATAATTATTATTATCACTAATTCTGCGAAAGTGATGAGTAAATGTTACCGTGAATATGCATAGAATTGTTTTAAATATATTGTAACGTTACTGTGAGTTTTCTTACTTCGTTAAAAACATCTCGAAGGGAACCTCTGGCTCCAAGATTATAAATAAATCGGACGGCTAAGTAGACCGGACAACAGCAATATTGTTAAGTGTTGTTTCATTCTCAATGTACATAATATTGTCCATGTGTAGACAGTAAGAAATAGAAAATAATATTAATCGCGTAAAGGGACTGTTGTTTTATTTTATAAACTAAGTCTGTGGAATTGTTTGAAGAACTGTGCAGATATAAGTTGATATGTTGCAGCGCCCTCTTGCGGCGAGATACGACCATATTATTTCATGTAAATAATAACGTATTCGCCCAATTTTATAGCAATCGATGTCAAAATATATTAATATCAGATATTTAACGTTTAATTTCTTGAAGAAATAATAAAAGCTAACGTATGAATAAAATGAATTTGAAATGATTATCAGTAAAAACACATACAATAATTATTATTAAAAAAAGGCTTCTATATAATATATAAGACGATAACATTTCGTAAATATACTGTTACATGTTGAGGAGCTCTTTAGTCTGAAGCCAATCCAGAGTGAAGAATCAGATCCTATTTTATGGAAACTTACTAACCAGATTTTTTTATTTAATGTATTAAATAACATATATACTAAAATACATTAAAAAGGCTTGAGAACAATGAAATGAAAAGAGATAACATTGTTATTAAATCTTCTGAGTTAAAAGAAATAACAAAATATGTGTTTAAAAATATGGTAGAAAACCATTTTTATTAAAGGGAAAGGAAAGGGCCGTGTTGAGGATATGTAATATTTATTCCTTATGTGAAGATTTCTGATGATTACAGTTACCAGAAGATTGTTTAAAAACATCTTTAAAGACGTGTTATTATCTGTTAAGGAGTTCCACTGTCTAGAGGCAAGTTTTAGTGTAGAATATTGTCAAGCTCATCAAAATGTATATTGAATGACTCCCATTTAAATTCAGTAACATAAAGGGAATCAGTTTTACTTTAGCTTGTAAAATTTGACGTAATAAAGTAAGATTACAAGTTGAATAAAATCTTGTAAAAAGAAATAAGGAGGGGTATAGTATGACATAACTTAGATGTAGCATGTGCAAATTCAATTAAACCGATTACTGACAATTTATACAACCTATAGAAATAGCTCTCTATCGCGCCATTCGACGCTATTCGTTATTCGCTATAGTCAACCCGAGAAAGCGAGGGCATGTAAATCGACGTGTCAAATTGAATGTTTTGAATAAGTTAGGTCATATGCTGTTACAAGTTATTACGTTTGTGTGAAGATCATATTCACATAAGAAATAAATATTGATAATTTGGGACTTAATTCGGATGTGATCGGTTTTATGAATTTTGCTGATTCTACATCTAAGTTGTGTCGTACTATACTTTTTAGTTCTATTATTGTTACTACGAGCGACCATTTACCTTGATGTAGAAAATTGATATCTCGTGTTACCTGTAAGGTAAATGTCCTGCTTGGATTAGGGTTGTCAACGTATCTTTTTGTTTTCAAAGGCTTGCCATGTCGTTTGTCGTCGGCTTAGAGGGCTTATCTTTCCATGTCCTCGTGTTTAGAAGTGGTTCATAATAGTATGTATTTTTTTATAATAAAACATGCAATTTATTTTTTGAAATTACAATTGCTAAATTTAAATATTATTTAACAGGTTTTTTAGAGTTAAAACTGTTATTGCCTGGTTGGGGCGTAGCGTGATTGCAATGTCCAATGCACGCCTATTTTATATATTTATAGTAAACAATCAACCGCTGTGACGAGGCTGTTTGCAATGAGTATTTATTTTTATTATTTTTCATTGTTATTCATAAAATATATTTTAAAAACAAGATATAAAAAAATAATTGTATTTAAGGTGACAGCCCTAGCTGTGGTCGTTTTCAGTTCGTTCGCCTATGAACCTAATGTGTACCGACTATCGCTACGTCAGTCCTAGTTACGACATCCTTGTGTCTATGCTTGTCTATACTTCAAGATAAATTAAACTGGAACTACACGGTCTTGATAAAAAGTATGACAGTTTAATTAAAAAAGGTCACATACATTGCGATGAAGTAGGATACACGAATATACTTATTTGAAAATAGAATAATGCTGTACACTTCAAGTTATTGAAAAGTTAATTTGTATTTTTTGCCGTCTTTATTCTTAGTTACCTATCCCTAGTAATACACGCCACTAATAAGTTAACGATTTTTTTTATTTCTCTTTCAAGCCATACAATCCTTTTAATGTTTTTATACGGCAAGCAAATACTCTTTGCCATGTGGATGAAGGCTGAGGCTTTGTGCAAGCCCGAATGGGTTGGTGCCATCCACTCATCAGATATTCTACCGCTAAACAACAGTACGCAGTATTGTTGTGTTTCGGTTTGAAGGGTGAGTGAGCCAGTGTAACTACAGGCACAAGGGATATAGCGTCTTACTTCCCAAGGTTGGTGGCGCATTGACGATGTAGGGAATAGTAAATGTTTCTTACAGAGTCATTGTCTAAGGGTGATGGTGACCACTTACCATCAGGTGGCCCAAATGCTCGTCCGCCGACATATATCATAAAAAAAACAAAAAAAAACGAAATATTTTGAATTATTACGCCATTGTATTTCAACGGCAAACGGCATAAAGACATAATTTGGAATTAGAGATGAATAATTGCTCTGTTTATGACAGTGAAATATCTTAGCATATAGTCATATACACATTGTTGTAGCTATGACACTATTGAAACAATTTAAAACTAAAATTCCATATTCAAATATACGAACAGGAAATGGTTCAAAACAAAACAAATGGGATCACGGTTGCAGATCAAAATGTGAATTACGACTGAACGGCTGCAAGTCTGTGGAACATTTCACGCTTGTATCGTAACATCTGTTGGGTTTCATGTAAATAAAATTTTACCTAACACATTTTATTTTATATTGAACTAGTAACCCGCCCCAGCTTCGCACGGGTACAGTGTTGATACTAAACATACCACAAAATGTCTTACAAGTTTTTATAAATAACGAGATATGGGACAAATCACGTACATTACTCTGATGTAAGTAGCTAAAGCACTTGTGTTATGGAAAATCAGAAGTAACGACCGTACCACAAACACCCAGACCCAAGACAACATTGAAAACTAATTAACTTTTTCTGCATTGACTCGGCCGGGAATCAAATCCGGGATTTCGGAATGGAGTACCCATGAAAGCTGGTATATATACTACTCGACCATGGAGGTCGTCAAGTTTTTCAGTCATTAGACAATACGAACCGCAACAAAATTCCTTACTTCATTTCAAAAATCTAAGCATACATAGGGACAGACAGGACGGTAAACGACTTTTTTTATGACTAATGATTATGGTGATACTACGAAGAGTTTATACATAGGTCTAAATATAATAATTTCAGGGCTCTTTGCTACCTTGTCTGGGTAAGTATGATTTACTCATTAATCATTTTACTATTAAACAGTTCTATGGTATTGATGTGAAGGGTGATTGAGCGAGTGTAATTACAGGCAAAAGGGTCGTAACTTCTTAGATTTCAGGGTTAGTACTTAGTAAAACATTTATTAACCTTATGGAATGATTAATATTTCTTATAGTATCAATGTCAATGGATGTGGACTTTGTCATCAGATACATTTGCTAATGCACCATCATCATCCTCCTGCCCTTATCACAATCCATTCATCGTTTCTTGGGTCGTTCTCTACCTATCCATCCACATCCATACTCAAGGCCAAACCAAATATAAGATCACAAAAAGTGCTCCAAACCAGAAATGTAAAAAAAAACTATTCGTAAAAATAAAATAGCGTATATGAATATCGATGCTGGTAACATTATGATAGTTAAAATGAAATTATGACTAAACTTTAATAAGTCACGTGAATAACAATATACCATTAATTAGATTTCTAATGAACGAAAATTGCAAACATATATCATAATAGTGTGATTTATGCTAAATTGTTCTCATAATATGTTTGCAAAATAATGATATTAATAATTTATCAGTTATTTATATTATACATAAAATAATGGAAATAATATAGTGTGTCTAGATTTGTTCCGTTATTTATACTTGTGTTTCTTTACTAAAAGTATAGAAACACAATTTAATTGCTCTATCTTCATTTGCCATTGTATTCATTTAAATCAATGCAAATAAAAAAAATATCCATTGTTGCTGATGTTATCTTGAACCATTATGAAATCTAAGAGTGTATTGCAGTACAAAGTGCAACGAGAGTGTGAGAGCGTTTAAGGATTCACGCGTCGGTTGTCTTGTTTCTGTAAATCTCTAAAGCGACGCGGCGACGTTTATTTCCAGGCCCCAGTTGGATATTTGGAACGGACAACTTTACAATATATAGCATAGGCCATACGCATGCAGGTTTCTTCACAATGTTCTCCTTCACCGCCGAGCACGAAATGAATTATAAACATTAATAAATTACATGAAGTGGTGCTTCCCTGGGTTTGAATCCGTAATCAGTTAAGTTGCACGCGTTCTAATTACTGGGACATCTCGGCTCTTAGAAGAAAAGGTATGCGAAAGTAACTCACCTAAAGTGCCTTCACCTAAAATACGAAAGTCGTTAACCAGTGCGTCCTACCCGTCATGACATATGGAGCTGAACCGTGGACACTCACGACAAGGCTGGTCCACCAGCTTAAAGTTGGTGTGCTATGGAAAAGCATTCCCATCTCCTTGATCCTTTGGCTTTGCGTAGAGATGTTGGATCACTCTGCATCTTCTAACGAATTTTTCACGGGGAATGTTCCGAGGAATTGTTCGGATTAATCCCGGCTGCTGAATTTCACCTTCGGACATCTTCCGCACTACCTTGATGTCCGAAAATCCACAACAGCGCGATTTCTCAGACATTTTCTGCCTCGCACTACTACTTTGTGGAACCAGCCTTCGCCGGCGGTTTTTCCGAACCGATACGACATGGGAACCTTCAAGAAAAGAGCGTACTCCTTTCTTAAAGGCCGGCAACGCACCTGCAAGCCCCCTGGTGTTGCAGATGTCCATGGGCGGTGGTAGTCACTTTCCATCAGGTGAGCCTCCTGTTCGTTTGCCACCTATGCCATAAAAAAAGCCGATGAAAGACCGCAGCACAGACGTGCACTTGGATAGGCCTATGTCCAGCATTGGACAAAAGTGGGCTGATGATGTAATGATATGAAAGTAACTCCGTATGTTACCTCCTCATGCTTAAACTGCTGAGCCAGTTTAGATGCAATTTGATATGGAGATTCGACACTTCGAAGTACGTGTATATAGATACAATACAGGTGATAGTTTACGTATTATAAAAAATTCGCGCAGGTAAAAGTCACATGTTCACGTAGTATATTATAAGTGCAAAACTTTGATGGATGGATGTTTGTTACTCAATCACGGCAGAACAACTGAACGGATCTGAATGAATTTTGGCACGGAGATGGATTATAGTCTGATACAGTACATAGGATTTTTTATCTCTAAAATTTGAAAACATCTTCTCTCACACAAACTAGTAGCTAATAAGTGTTTAATTAAGCTTTTTTGCTACGTAAATTTAATAATAAAAATAAGATTCATTTATTTAATAATTTTCAAACATTTCTAAAATATAAGTTAGTTATTAAATAGCAGAATACATGTGTTTTATTGAATGGAACGTACTTATTAATGAATGAAGAGTAAATATTATATGGAAAGCTGATGCTAGCATTGTTAGTAAACTTGTGTTACTTCTCTTTAGGAAAAACGTTTCGAATATTTCGTATTCGCGTGTGTTTCATCTTTATCCATTCTTGGCCTTTGTTCAAGCGATACTCCACTTATAGACGGAGAGCTAGGGCAAGATTATGCTAGATAGGTATAAAAGTTGCATACACAGCTGACTGACGGCAGTTCCACACTAAAGTCATGTTATTTCTGGTTAACGTATATACAGTTAAGTAATCCTGCACTAATGTGTGAATTTAAATAAATTGCAATTTATTTTTTATAAGGGCTCTGACTGACCAATGTTCTCGCATTTATCTGACTGACACAAATTTTATTTATATGTTACTAGCGACGAGCCCCGGCTTCGCACGGGTGCAATGCTGATACGAAATATGCTACCGATTTTTTCTCGTTTCTTTTCTATATTGTCCATGTATTATATAAAAAAACCTTTCTCTCCAAACACTATGTATTTAAAAAAAACCATATCAAAATCCGTTGCGTAATTTGAAAGATCTAAGTATAGGGACAGACTAACCACAGTATGTTTATCTACCATTACCAACTGTTAGAATATTAGATACACAAAATTCAGAGCACTTTATTACCTCAGCTCTTTGTCTATTATTGAAATATTGAATTCGCAGTTGATTCCTTTGCATTTACTAGACGTTGTATTATTGTATGGAACTAAAATGCGAATAAAATATGCAAAGGATTATTTTCATTTCAATGCAACTGAAGTTACGTTTGTAGTATCGTTTGATACAGAGTATTTTGATTTATATTAAATTATTAATTCTTCTTTGTGTGTGAGTCATTGAACTTAATCGTTGGCCACCTAGGTGGAGATCTGGTTCCAAATATATTAAGCACGAAGGTGATTTAGTACGAATACATTTTGTAATTTAGTTATGATGTAAAAATTAATAATAATCAAAATATGTCGTATTCGATTCAGCTTCTACAAGCTCTTCTGGATACTTATTTTATAAAACAATATTAAGTGAAGTTATCAATGTGTCGATGGATGAACCGTAAACGAAAATACAAAAGTAACTTAAAGTCTCTTCTTTTTCGTTACTGAAGGTCGTGCTTGTCCAGAAATGATTTTACCGATGTGTCGACTAGCTTCCTCATCACTCAGTCCGTGGCTATTCTCAGGGCATTCGGAATATTGAGCCCCGTTATATTTTGAATCTGGTCGGACCAGCGGGTAGGTAGTCGACCGCGCGATCTCTTGCCTTCGATTTTCCCTAATACAACCAGTTTATCCAGACTATCTGACTGTCTCCGGGAAATATGACCAAAATATCTTAGAGCTCTTCAGTTGTTCGAGAATAGACTTGTTGGTTCTTTTTGCTGTCAACGGTTATGAATCATTGAGCTTTTGTATCATCTATATGTTTTGAGTTTCGTCTTACAGAATGTTGTTTCAAAAGTACAGTTTACACAATTACGGAATGAGATATGACGTGAATTCTTAAATTCGCACTGCGGGAAAAAAATCTATATATTAAAACTAGCATAGTTTATACGAGCTTCTTCTTTACTTATTAAAGTATCACTGAAATGAGAAACTAAAGCAGTAAAATGTAAAGTATTTTTTACAATGGCAACCGCCATTATAAAAAATACTTTACAATAATTAAATAGTTTTAGCTATAATTATTCTGAAACAGAATAAAAATCTATTATTCGTATATGCTTAAAACAATCTTATATGACAAAATATTTTAGGCATTATAAATTCCCTTCTCATGCTCGTTCATTTAGAAAAGTAAAAAAAAAACAATTTTTTACACTGACAAAAGGTAAAAAAATTAAAGCTTGCTCTCGTAGTGTTTTATACTCTTTGTTGCACGCGCGGGAAAAGAATTCTAGTCAGAATTTTTTCACACAAACTTTACACAGCAGCGTTGTACCCAAAGTAGTTTCGCTACGACAAAATACAGAATTTTCAGTCACCGTGTTTTATTAAATCGGCGATTTTCTCCGCAATCATTGTGAAAGATTAATTCTTTTTTTTTTCAAATAAAAGATTCATTCATCAAATTATCCCAGAGATGGTTCCTTTTCTGAATATTATGATTTCAAAATCTTGTAAGTCTTAAATTTTCAGGTGCCCAATGTCATGTCGTTATGGAAACTGGTGAATGAAAACATCGTGAGGAAACTTGAATGTATCTAATTTCATAGACATCATGCCACATGTATAATCCGCCAACTCGCATTGGAACAGCGTGGGGAAATAAATTAAAAACCTTCTCCTCAAAGCGAGAGGAGGCCTTGGCCCAGCAGTGGGAAATTGACATGCTGCTGCTGCATGAGGAAATCAGCATGAGTTGGTTCAATAAAAATTTAGCAATTGTGCGTGACTTATGTCGGAAAATAATAGTGAAGTTATCGACAAAATGAAATTGTGCCTTAGTCCAACAGGAACTTTTACCGGCTATACATCAAACGAAGATTTGACATAATACAAACTCTTCATACAAAAAATCAGTTTTTCGTACCAAGCACTTTGTGACAATGTTTCCATATTTTATGGAATTAAAGATATTCTTCCAGATTAATTTATTAGCACTAGTTTACCCATTAATCCGTGTTTTACATTATTCATCCGGTATTTTTATATCTAAATCTAGTCTACCATTTACATTATTTAAGAATAATCCATATATATCCAAACATTGCCGCCGCGTTCTATTTCAAGACATTTCTTTTTCGTACCGGCAAGTAACATACATTCGACCAGCATTAATCGTGAAAAATTAAAATATTACATTACCACATATTCTACAAATAGTCAATCGACATATCATTAATTAAATTATTCTAATAAATTATAGTTATACAATGTGTAAAAATTATACCTCTAACAATACATATAAATATAGATCTTATATGACCTATAGTGCTTAGTTTCTGAACTTCACAAAACCGCAAATTGCTATTGTTTACAGAAACTTAATGGTAAATTATGGCGCGGTTTGAACTTCTAACGGCTTTATAAGACTAACTGTGTAACCGAGAACGTACCACATGATGTTTTATTATTTATTTTTAGAATAATCTATCGTTACACAATTTGCGAAGTATTTATTTTGGCAAAATTTTTCCTCTTCTTGAAACAAATTATAAATTTTATTTTAGGTAATATCGATTGCCTGTCGCAAGGCGGCAGGCAGGAACAGGATGCGAGTAGTCGGAGAAAGACCACAGTGGCGTGCACTTGGAGAGGCCTATGTCATGGCCATTATTTTGTCCACATGGCCTATGACAAAACCGGGCTGATGATGTTATGTACGAGTATGATGTGATGTCGCAGAGAATTGGGTTTACTTTTTGGCGCCAAATTTGTTTGTTTTGGTATACAATTTTTTAATCATCAAACATATACTGTTTTAGTTTTTTCTGTTATTAATTTAAAGTACCTAATGGTTATTATTATATTATTTTTATGATAAATGCATTTACAATTCTGGTAATGAATATTGTTTTATAATTAATAACGGAAAAAAATCATTGATTACCGATATTAATTGTGATTGTCTATATACAAATATAACAGATTATATTAACAGTAAATTATATTAAAAAAAATCATCAATCATTTTAAAAATATTAATTACTAGCTGACCCGGCAAACTTCGTACTGCCATAATCGAAATGCTTAACTTAGTCCAAATATGATGTGCATAGCAACCATCGCACGTAGCGAATATATAATTGATTTTTTTAAAGATTTGTTAAATAAATATTTCTAATACATATTCCATTACAAACTATAATATAATAAAAAAAGTATTGCGTTATAATACCTTGAAAGTGGGCATAAAATTGGCCTGAACCATATGTGTTGCGCCAAATGATGTCATGTGGAAACAACTGTTATATTTTTGAATGTTGGCTAAGAAATGCTTAGAATCATTTACCATCCCAGAAACTAAAGAGCGTAAGGGATCTGGTGTTGGGACACACACACACACTATAACTAAAGTTTAAAAAAATAGAGCAAGTAACTTGAAATATCACTGTTACGTGGCGGTAACCGTCAACTCACAAAGATAGAAGCAAAGAATATAATAATATGTATGGGGATAATAGGATGCACTCTTTGTCATAAGAGGAATCGATAGACGATAAAGGATCGATCTGTTTATTGGTTGTCAAATGTCAAATATTATGGTTACGTTCATACATGTAATATGTGACAAAACTTCAATCAATCAATCAGCCCATTTTCGTCCACTACTGGACATAGGCTTTTCCATTGCACGCCACTGTGATCGTTCTTAGGCTACTCGCATCCAGCTCCTGCCAGCCGTCTTGCGTAAGTAGTCGCTCCACCGTGCCCGAGGATGTCCTACACTACGTTTGCCGAGACGCGGTCTCCACTCTAGAATACTTTTTCCCCAACGGTTATCGGTTTTGCGACAAATATGGCCAGCGCACTGCCATTTTAGCTTACTAATCTGGTGAGCTATGTCGTTGACTTTGGTTTTCTGACAAAATTTAAGCTTTATCCAACAATCTATGTACATAAAAATGATCTGATAGACAGTAAACAACTGAAGTTAGTTAAAATTAAGGTTATTTTGGTACCTCCTGTGAATTAATATGTAGTTATAAAGATATAACTATTCTTTCTATTTGATTTCTGAATAACGGGGGCAACATCAAATGTTTGACAATGTAGGGATTACCCATGTTACAAAAACATGATTATGGAGCTGATAATGACATCAATACCGAACATTTTTAAGAAGCTCTAAACATCGATGTTAATTGATAACATCGGCGTTTTTTCCAACTGAAAGAAATTCGAGAAATAGATGTAACGAACTCATATGTAGCTCACCGCATGGACCATGTATTATATTTTTAATGACAACGTGAAATACCTCTGGATCAAGAGTTTGATCGGGAGTTTCAGCTATGATAACATTATAGATTTGATCCGGAGTTATTTTATGTATCAGCCAAATTAATACATATGCAATGTGCATGTGGAAATCTCCTTTTTTGCCATTCAATGGAGCACATATTGCAACGCACCTCTCCAAATATACATAATTCTACAATTAAATCCATAAGTGCTTTCAATTTTTGCCGAAAATAACGTGCTCTTATGTCATGTCGACTGTTCTTCAAATAAATTGTTTTTAATATCATCTTACTGAGGATTACATGTAACAGATCCAGTCGACCATTTTTCGTACATAAGAAATTGCGTCTTGTGCATATTCGTTCATATGCCATGGGCAACCAATAAACAAAGATGGCAATATAGTCAATCGCCCGATATCATTTACATTAGCATCATTCGCTATCGCATCTTGCAAATGAATATATTCTTCGGATCTTAATTTTGCTTAGTTGAAACGATTAAAATTAAGACATTCAGTTTCTATTTTGGCATATATACCAACGATGTACTGATGATATAGTTTACCACATCTCGAGATATAATTTTGTGCTTGTGGACGAACCATCAGTCGATATGAATAAAAATTAATGGCACAATCTTTTTTCTGTATATTTAAACATGAAAACAAACTTTTAAATGTTTTTTTAGAATTAATAAATTAAAATAAGACATTTTATCAATTGAAACTGGTGGATGAGTGTACTCATTTTCAATTAATACTTACTTTTAATTTGACAGTACAATTTTCCGTCTAAAAAATCTCCATTAACAAAATGACCCGCCATTTATTGAATTCATTTGTTACAAAAAATGTAATAAATGAAGAACCACTCGACCGATTTTGTGCAAACTTCACATAAACCATCTACTAAATAGTCCAAACAAACCCTGATAATTTGGTTTGGATAGGTGAGCCCGTTCTTGAGTTATAAAGTGACATAGAAAAATGCCACTTATTTTTATATGTATAGATTCGAAAAATAGATGTAATGATGTTTTAAATAATGCAAAATCTATTTTAAAACATCAATGTTTTATTGTCTAACATCGATAATCATAGAAAATCAATGATAATTCTCTATTAAATCTATTTCTAAGGAAAAACAAAGTCGTTGTTTTTATTATATTGCTAGCATTTTTATCATACTTACTCACCTTCTAAACCTTCCCTGGACTTCCACAAATAATTCAAGACCAAAATTAGCCAAATCGGTCCAGCCGTTCTGAAGTTTTAGCGTGACTCACGAACAGCAATTCATTTTTATATATATAGATTAAGTTTCTTGATGATTATTCTCGCAACAATCCACCTTTAGTGATGTTTGGCAATTCAAATATAGTTTTTGAAATGCTGATCATAGGTCGTTGAATAATAATGATATGAAGCAAACTTGAACTCCGAAAAAGTATATAGCCTAGTTTTTTTGCCTAAGACATGACAACCAGCACCCTAAAACGCGGGCAAGGCCACAAGCGGAAACTAGTCATAAAATAAAGGCGCATAGGATGTCCTACACCTATATGTCTTACAAGCGAGCTCAACCAGAAGCTTAATGTAAGTTCTCCGAAAACAAATGTCCCGGATTTTTAAGAATTGATGCATATCGAATTTCACGGTAATGGTGTTCATTGTGTGCAAAGCGAGGCGAATTGATTGCTTTCTGAATACCTGTCTTTATCATATTTACATCCAGAAAAATCAACGAAGTTCGAATTTCAAACGAATTTGCGAAAACTGTCGCGTTACTTACACATACGATTGTTTTAACTGCTCTTGTAGTTAACCTCTAATTACTCGCTAAAGGTGTGCGTTGTGTTTGAGTAGAATATTTTGGGGTTTATTCTTCTTTGCTCCAATGCGGGTTGGTGGATGCACAAGATTAAGTTACGACGACACTTATTAAACTCATGTAGGTTTCCTTACAAGTTTTCCTTTAGCGTGATATGAATTATAAACACTAATTAAACACATAACAACTGATAGAGTTACACTATAACCGCTGTGCCATTCGGGGGAATTATTAATTTAGTTTGAATGTGTTATTGGCAGAATTTCATAGCTTTTATTATTATTAAGGTAATAATTTCATTATTAAATTAAAATTAATCATTTAGAAAAAATGTTTAAAATTTTGAAGGTAGACTTTTTTTCAAGAAAACCTTGCCTTCCGAAGTAAAATAGTCCATAGAATAGTTCAATATAGACTTTATTAAATACTACTTTAGAACTGCCTTATAAAATATTAATATATCAATCAAACGATAATGCAGTAATATTAAAATCTAATTATACGATTATTCTCTTAATCTATATTTGATATTATAAATGTGAAAGTATCTCGGTCTGTCTGTTTGCCTGTCGCTCTTCCACGACGAAAACACTGAACTGAAGTTGTTGAAATTTGGTATGAAGCAAACTTGAACTCCAAGAAAGGACATAGGCTACGGTTTTGCCAAAAATATGTCACAAACAGCCGCGGGCGAGATGGCCCAGTGGAGTCGAGATGGCCCAGTGGAGTCGAGATGGCCCAGTGGAGTCGAGATGGCCCAGTGGAGTCGAGATGGCCCAGTGGAGTCGAGATGGCCCAGTGGAGTCGAGATGGCCTAGTGGAGTCGAGATGGCCCAGTGGTTAGAACGCGTGCATCATAACCGATGATTGCGGGTTCAAACCCAGGCAAGCACCGCTGTTTCATGTGCTTAATTTGTCTTTATAATTCATCTCGTGCTCAGCGGTGAAGGAAAACATCGTGAGGAAACCTGCATGTGACAAATTTCATAGAAATTCTGCCACATTTGTTTTCCACCAACCCGCATTGGAACAGCGTGGTGGAGTATGTTCTAAACCTTCTCCTCAAAGGGAGAGGAGGCCTTTAGCCCAACAGTGGGAATTTACAGGCTGTTGTTGTTGTTTGCAGCCGCGGGCGATAGCTAGTCTTCCATTTATTTTAAGTTTGAAATTAAACATAGTTCAGTTTTAATTAAAGTTTAAAGTTACTGAATATGACGTAGGTCTACCATATAATGATCTTGATTAACGCAATTTATGCGATGAATGTAATATAGAGATAGTGTTCAGTCGCTCTCGTAATTGAGATTGCTGATAAGTTTAATATATGCTGTAATTATAATCTTACATCCGCATTACATTATTTATACTTTGGTAAATTCGAAATAGTGTTGAATTTCTCTTGTGTTACATATATAAAACATTAGTGGACTTTTGTCTATTTCATATACGTATAAAATTAATCTATTACATGTAATAAAATTGAAGTGTTATATTTGTAATATTAAAATAGCCCTTTTTTAATCAATACATACATATGTATATATACCTGGTACTCATATCAAAATAACTTATTTACAATTTTTTGTCTGTCTGTCTGTAATAAGGTACTTAATAAAGTCAGTGAATATTTGAGTATACATTATAACTGTATAAATTGCGGCGGTGCTATTAAATTGATACTTTTGAAAAAAAAAAAAGCGTAATTTATGCGTTGTTGTAAAACGATAAAAGACAAGTTACAGAGAAAGCGCGTGCAATACACATAACAATTATGAAACACATTTTTGCTCCAGCACCGTTTTATTTGAAACGTTGGACCAACTTCGACCTTGAAGTTTGACTATCACTGGCCCGAAAGAGTTTTACGTTAAAAGTTTCTGTACGAATGATGACCGCATACAACTGCGGCAAAAATGCTAGGAACGTTCTGGAGCTGAATCCTAAATTCGAGTCCTTGTGAAGTGAAGGGAAAAATTCGGAATATATTCCCAAATGTTTAGAACATTGCTCCAAAATATTTGGAATATTTCGATACGGGCCGACATTTAGATGTTAACAAAGTTTTAAAATGTACAGTCAGAGTAAGAAAACCTTCGTCAGTTTTCAAATTAGTTTCTTTATCAAGTCTTAAACTCTTAGTACCTTTTGAATCTAAACATCAAATTGCGATGAAATATGTCATTTTCAATCGGTAAAGCAGATTATCATATGCTCATATTGAGCACACGAAAATAGATCTTAAGATGACGAACCTTTTCTTACTCCGACTGTATATTGTTCTTGGTTCTGCCTCTAAAAAAGAAAAGCGCCTCATCAGACCGAACGGTATGATTACACGAACCTTGTAGTAACAAACCATCTTGAAGCAAAAGAAAGGCTATAAGAAATACACCAGAAGACTTTGATTTATAAGGTAAGATTCCAACATTGTATATCCCTCACGAACCCGTTTGGTAATAATAGTAAGCATATTTATTCACTAGCTATACCCGCCCGCTTCGCTGGGCATTAGTAGCAGAAAAAAAAAAAAAATTTTTACTTTTGTATTTAATTACTGATCATCAACAATGTACAAATAATAAACAACCAATTAAAGAGAAAAAAAATGCGAGATCTAATCAAATTCTTAAAAAAAATTATTTAATATTCGTCATCTATTTCATCTTCTTCAATAATGTTCTCGATAGGCTGCAGATTGGTCATGACAACCCTAAACTTATACGATGTTATATAGGTGCGATGAAATTTTTAATTAAATTTCTATAGTCTGTTAAATTTCTAAAGTTTGCATCAAACTAACACGTCCTCTTTTATCCGGTTCTATCGAATATCGATGTTATGACATTTACAACCTTGTCAACAACAACCTTGCGAACGTACGTCAAAGCATCCTGAGCATATTCGTGCATATGTCTTGGACTTCCACTGTACGAAGATCTTTGTCCAATATCAGCAGATACTTTATCATTCGATATTGTATCTCGTACTACTTCAGAATATGGTCAGATTGATTATCTCTAATCATTATGCGATACGCAAAAAAATCCATACAACTTACTCTTCGATGTCACAAAGCCTGTCGTGAGATTATTTTGATACAGTCCGAGATTATATCCATCATCTGCTCCCATAAACATAATTGGATAATTGTAATAATTGTCATACTATTGAGGTGTTTCAGCGACACGTCGCGTAGTGATAACAATACCTCGTTTTGTAATTTCTGTACCGATAACTACAGATGTGACTTCAGGAGCATTAAAACGCCTTTCATGCTCTGCATTCAATGGCATTCTATCTGCATTGATAATGACTTTGAATCATTTGTTGTTTCACCTTCTAGAGCAGTTTTAAAATCTTTTACTAAACATTTATTTTCATAAAGCATAATCCTAAATTTAGCGATGATTTCTCGATTAGTTGTGGTACTGAACATGCATCGAAGATTAATCTTTTTCTACGTTGTTCATGGAGTAAATGACCAGAAACTGGATTTTATTTAGATACTGAAAGAAGTGAACCAATCCTATGATACACTTTAAACATAGACGCGAAATTATTGTATTGTACAATATTTGTTGCTCCAAATGATGTTATTTCAAAGCAAGAATTGTAATTTCTAATATGTTGAAGGAAATATTCAGACTCCTCAGTAGTTCCCGTAACGTAGATAAGAAGGGGTTCTGGTGGTTCAACCAGTTGTGGTAAATACATTTTGTCAGTGGAATAGCACTATATCAGAAGTTTATTTTAAACATCATAGCGTGACAATATGGGCATACTATATTCATTGAACCAATGATCACATCGGGATTTATTCAGATTGATTCTAGTTCTTGACTTAGTCTATTGTAATCGTTGATCATCCAGTCGTTGGGCTCGCTCGTCAGGTTTTTCAGTATCTCTTGATAAAGATTTTTGTTCGAAGATCTGGAACTTGATCATTATGTTGACTAACTGTTTTGGCAACTCTCAAAGTAGAAATTCGGATTATATTTGTTTCTAAACGTATTTCTTGTTGGTATGTTGTTTCCGTAGCTCTTTTGGATGACGCTTCGCATATATTGTTGATGTTCTGATCTTTTGTTTCTTCAATGTCATGGTAGTTTCTGTTTATATAAATTATTTTATTCAATGATGATTTGCTTTTTTAATTCATATTTTATACTTATCGGTTGATCGACATATAAATACATCATCATCATGTGAAAAAAGTACTCATTTTCGTGACAATCGGTTGAACGGTGTTGATATATTTATATCGCAGCGCTACCTGGTGGCGAGTTACATCAATTGGGATAGCATAATCTCTTTATTCATTTAATCTTAATGATCGATCAAATAGTTTCTGAGTTTATCAATGACACACATACATACACATCTACACATCATTTGCGCAAGCACATGTTTTTCCTTTATACCAATTTTGTAAATAAAGTGTTACATTAAAAATTATTTTCATAATTTTAACTTTTTTTTATAAATATATAAAACGTCAAAAAAGTGTCAATTCGCTAAATTCCGTGCCGTTGACCCATTTCCCATTTAATTTATGTCGGTGTTGCTAGTATAACGCTTCGACTTGGCATTTTCTAAAATTTTAATGAATAAAATAAATTACATTTATTTTAAAGGTGCATTAAAACAATTATTAAAATAAGATTTTAATCATCTAATTCGTTTGCTGAATTCGATTAGAGGTCATTTCACATCGTTTCAGATTAATTTAATAGCTGTCTTCCAGTTTAAAGGTTGGTTCTTCGATGTAGGTGTCGGAGTCTAGTTATGATAAATTTACTTTGCCTCATATTTGGATTTTCTTAATTTTAATAATTATTCCATAATTATTTCCTTGATTTAATTATGGATATAATTCCTTTTTCATTAAGGGTATTTTGGTAGTGATACTGGTCACACTCGCTAACCTTTGAAAGGTTCGTGAACTTTCGATTTCGTTCTTTTTGAATTTTGGAACTAACGGCTTCAGACCGAATCCAAACTTTTAATTCGATATACTGAATATATCGGTGAGCTGTCTTAATAATTGAGTTTCTTAATTTGTGGTTGTTTAGTATTCTGTGCTTTAATAGCAGTTATCTTTTCAGAATTTATATTAACAATGAAGTTTTGAAGTTTGACAGAACTTTATATCATGTTTACCGACTCGTAAGAAATTGTAAGTCTTTAATTCTTGTTTTTGATTAAATGCATTGGTTTACAATTCGAAAAGTCGTAGTCATGTGTAAATTGTGGTTTCCAGTGACCCTTTGAAATGGTTCTCCGGAGTTGAGATCGTCAATTTGTGTAAGCAGGACTTTGAACCTCCAGAAGGTAAATTTGTGCTTACATCTCTCGTTAAAGGTATTTATCATTTGCTTATTTGCTTAACTTATTGAACCTGAATATTTCGTATTACAGGAGGTTTTTTTTTTTTAATCGGATTTACCCACCACGTGGACTTCTTGAATGGAAATATTAAGAGTGAACGGCTCCAGGTTCCTGGTTGAGTGTGCCCAGATAGCGGCTGGTGCAACTCCAAGGACGGCAGGCCTGTTCCCTAAGCCGTTGTCTGTATCCACGTGTAGCTGGAAACTGGTGATGTACCCCCTTTTAATTATATTAAAAATTTTGTTTACACCGGTCTGGCGAACGGTGTATTCTTTCAAACCACATCAACTAATTTAATCGTCAGTGGCGCCTAATTTTCAACCTTATATTGAATTGCATTGAATTTTCAAGCTTGCCTTTTATCCCAAGTGACCCACGCTGAGTCTAGCTGGCATAATTTTATATAATAGTCATTATAAGAAGTAACATAAGTAACTAGTAAATTAAGTAATTGGTTGTTTACAATACTTTGTTACAGTGCATTAAAAATTTTATAACCTAATATTGTTTCTTTACACCCACACCACCTGAAAGGTAACAGTGGCGCCCAACGTGGGGCGTGACTTGGGATAGTCAGTATGTCTGTATTTGCTATATTGAAATAAGGCGTTTGAAAATCAATGTTTAATATTGTTATTGTATAAAAACTATTATAAAGATTTAACAAGTACTATTTTAATAATTATGTCCTTTATTATGTGTTTCAAATTAACTTTACAACATTTCATATTGCATTGGTAGTAAATTTTAAGTAAATTATCATACTGTGATATTACTTTAATTATATAATAATTATTACTTTAAGAGGATTAATTTAAATTATTGATGCAATTATAATTTAAACAGGTTTAGTATTAAGTGACTTACATATTATTATATTGTGAAGCCAGCTCGACTTAACTTTTTATTATCAGCATTTAATATGACAATTAATTTAAATTGCACTTTGGACTTTTGCACATTTAGTTTTATCTGAACTTTGATTCAAATTTATTTGTTTTTGAACCTTATTCATATTGTTTGTGTGGTTCTTTAGTATTACAACTTTTAGGGTTCTGCAAATTTTTACACTGGTTCAATACAATTTTTTTTTACTGAACTTTTTTTTAAATAGTTTTTTAATTTTGTTTTATATCTATATAAAACCAGTTGTCACATTCATAGCTTCTTACACTTACACTTTGAATATTTTTTTTTTGGGAAATATTTTTTTTTACATCATGGAAAGGCCTATAGCTTATCACTTACTTAGGAAGGATGAACTTATTTATGAAGTTGAGATAAGGGATGCTAAACCTAAAGGTTCAGTGGAAGAGTTGAGGATTCAGATTCGGGACTTAGTGAATTCAATTCCTGCTGATGAGATTTTAGAAACATCTTTGGATCCAGCCAGCGAGTTTGAAATTATTGATTCTAAACTGGATGAAGTCTTACTCACCTTGTCATCTAAGCCTCAATTTAAAAGTTTTAACCGGTTAAGAGCTATAGCACATCACCTTTTCCATCGATTTAGTAGGATTGAAGTGGATGTTAATTTATTTTATAAAAAGGAAGAATTGAATGTGAAACTTAAGAATTGTCTTTCGAAAGTGGATAGTTTGTTTCAATCTTTTAGGAAAACTTTTGAAGAAGCTGCTAACGATCAATCTACTGATCATTCACCTGCTTTGGTTAATCCTTTACCTATTTCTAAAATTTCTTGTTCGTCTGATAAGTCTATTGCTCGTTTAAATTTAAAATTTAATGGCAAATCATGTGTCCGTTTCTTTATTCTTAGGCTTGAAGAACTTTGTCTAGCTCGAGGTATTTCTGATGACATTTTATTTCAGTCAGCTGTTGAACTTTTTTCGGATGAAGTTTTAACATGGTACCGCAGTGTTCGTTCGGAAGTCGCAGACTGGCAGAGTTTAAAGAAGAAGCTGATTGAAGATTTTTCACCTTTGGACTATGATGAGCAGCTGTTATCTGAGATTCGTCGTCGAACGCAGGGTCAGTCAGAATCTTGTTTAATTTTTATTGCGGTCATGATTAATTATTTTTCGAGACTTTCATATTCACTACCAGAAAGGGATAAATTAAAGATTATACGTAAAAACCTACGTCCGTGTTTTACGCAAGCGCTAGCGCTGGAGAATATTGATAACTTGCAGCAACTTCGGGATAAATGTAAAATTTTAGAATTTACTTTTAAACAAGTAAAAAATTTTAGGGATCCACCAAAGATTGATGCTGATACTTTAGCTCCGGATTTAGGTTTCAAATATAGTAAATCATTTAAAGTCGAGTTGATACGCGGCAAGAATAAACCTGGTTTGTTTTGTTTTCGTTGTAGGGTTAAGGGACATGATTTGGGTACTTGTAAGTCTAAGGATATAGTCTGTTTTCGTTGTGGTACTAAGGGCATCACCGTTAAGTCCTGTCTTAATTGTAAATCAGCTGATCCATAAAACGGATAAGCCTTCCGTCAAGTCGTTCCGCTAACTTTGATCCTGACGATTGGCGGAAGTATTTAAAACGAATCTCACTTTTCTTTACTCATAGTGTAGCGGCTATGCAACGTCCTCCGGATGACATTCGTCCTTATTTGTCGGTTTCTATTTTTGATGAACAGTTTTGTGGTTTATTAGATTCCGGTTCATCTATATCTATCTTAGGGTCTTATTTGGGTCAATATTTTGTCGGTCAGGGTGTTCAGATGTATGACACATCTGATATTTCTTATATAGCTACGGCTAATGATGCACGATCCCGTGTGTCAGGTTATTTATTTTTACCGATTACGCTGAAGTCTAAGACTAAGGTAATCAAATTTTATGTTGTCCCTAGTGTGACAACACCCTTAATTTTTGGGGTTAATTTTTGGCGTAGGTTTGGTTTAGCACCAAACTTATTTTTTTTTGATGTAAGCTTTGATTCAGCCGAAACGAATGTAGTTTCGGGAGTGAAGTTCTTACATCCCCTTACATCCCTTTGAGGATTTATCTTCTTCGCAAAGCGTAATTGCGAAGGAGGTGTTTGATAAGTTTGAGGAGGTTTCCTTCGAAAGGAAGGGCTTAGGTCGAACGGATGTTATAACACATTCGATCGATACGGGTGATACGGCACCCATTAAGCAACGTTATTATTGCTTGTCTCCTGAACGTCCGGACAGCAGAGAGGAGAGGGGTGAAACATCAGTCCTGACAGTTGGTTTATTAAGGTATGATAGTGTCGTTAGGTATTGCAAAGTGTGAACGTCCGGACAGCAGAGAGGAGAGGTGTGAAACATCAGTCCTGACAGTTGGTTTATTAAGGTATGATAGTGTCGTTAGGGATTGCAAAGTGTGAACGTCCGGACAGCAGAGAGGAGAGGTATGAAACATCAGTCCTGACAGTTGGTGTATTATGGTATGGATAGCAGTGTCTTTAGGTTCCGTTTGCGTTCGTTAGGCATCCTTTTATCCCTTTTCCTCGTCCTATTATCCTTATGGAGCGGTTGGTAACTCCTTAAATAAGCCTTAATACTCAGAGCGGATTGTAACTCTGTAAAAATAAGCCTTACGACTCAGAGCGGATTGTAACTCTGTAAAAATAAGCCTTAAAACTATTCCTTCACGTTTGGTGACCGTCCAGTATCAACTTTGTGATGATGTTGTATCTGTTTGGCATCCTTTTATTCCTTTTCCTCACCCTAAAATCCTTATGGAGCGGTTGGTAACTCCTTAAATAAGCCTTACGACTCAGAGCGGATTGTAACTCTGTAAAAATAAGCCTTACGACTCAGAGCGGATTGTAACTCTGTAAAAATAAGCCTTACGACTCAGAGCGGTTTGTGACTCTGTAAAAATAGGCCTTAAAACTATTCCTTCACGTTTGGTGACCGTCCAGTATCAACTTTGTGATGATGTTGTATCTGTTTGGCATCCTTTTATTCCTTTTCCTCACCCTAAAATCCTTATGGAGCGGTTGGTAACTCCTTAAATAAGCCTTAATACTCAGAGCGGTTTGTGACTCTGTAAAAATAAGCCTTAATACTATTCCTTGACATTTTGTCACCTTCCAGTGTCCACTTCTGTGTTTAGTGTGGTATCTGTTTGGTTTCCTAATATTCCTTTCCCATCCCATATTACCTAACAAGTGTTGTTGTTCGTCTGGTCAGTAGAGAGTCTTATGTGTGAGTATCATCAGTCCTGACGGTTGGTTTTATTACGGTTTGTTATGTCTGTTGGTTTGTATATTTTTTTTGTATAGTGTGTTAAGGTTAAGACTGTTAACTTCTCGTGGGTTCGAATAGTTAATTAGTCATATTATTTTCGCGAATTTTGGTGTCGTGATACTATTTTATAGAGGTTGGTTGTATTCTCTATTTAGTGGCATAGACTACTAGTAATTTTTCAAGATTGCTTATGAGAAGCATTATTTTTATATTATCTGTGATGGGGCGGATATTAGTTTTGTTCATGCGCCTGGTATTGCATGCAACGAAGCTTTTGTTGAGCTTAAGCTTAGGTGGAGTTTGTCCTGCACATATCGTGGGAGCTCGGTTTGTTTTACTTGGTTGTAGCCGAATAAATGAGTTGTGGTGAGTAGTAGTTTTCTTAAGTTGGATTTTCCACTTTTTTTGTCATTTTATATTTCACTTTTGAAATGTGATTTAAATTAATTATTTGTGTGGTTCGAGGTTCTGAGCTGGAGGGCCAGCTCGAATTTTCCTCGTTTATCCTCGCAAAATTCTTCCGGGAGGGGAGGTACTGTTACATTAAAAATTATTTTCATAATTTTAACTTTTTTTTATAAATATATAAAACGTCAAAAAAGTGTCAATTCGCTAAATTCCGTGCCGTTGACCCATTTCCCATTTAATTTATGTCGGTGTTGCTAGTATAACGCTTCGACTTGGCATTTTCTAAAATTTTAATGAATAAAATAAATTACATTTATTTTAAAGGTGCATTAAAACAATTATTAAAATAAGATTTTAATCATCTAATTCGTTTGCTGAATTCGATTAGAGGTCATTTCACATCGTTTCAGATTAATTTAATAGCTGTCTTCCAGTTTAAAGGTTGGTTCTTCGATGTAGGTGTCGGAGTCTAGTTATGATAAATTTACTTTGCCTCATATTTGGATTTTCTTAATTTTAATAATTATTCCATAATTATTTCCTTGATTTAATTATGGATATAATTCCTTTTTCATTAAGGGTATTTTGGTAGTGATACTGGTCACACTCGCTAACCTTTGAAACGTTCGTGAACTTTCGATTTCGTTCTTTTTGAATTTTGGAACTATCGGCTTCAGACCGAATCCAAACTTTTAATTCGATATACTGAATATATCGGTGAGCTGTCTTAATAATTGAGTTTCTTAATTTGTGGTTGTTTAGTATTCTGTGCTTTAATAGCAGTTATCTTTTCAGAATTTATATTAACAATGAAGTTTTGAAGTTTGACAGAACTTTATATCATGTTTACCGACTCGTAAGAAATTGTAAGTCTTTAATTCTTGTTTTTGATTAAATGCATTGGTTTACAATTCGAAAAGTCGTAGTCATGTGTAAATTGTGGTTTCCAGTGACCCTTTGAAATGGTTCTCCGGAGTTGAGATCGTCAATTTGTGTAAGCAGGACTTTGAACCTCCAGAAGGTAAATTCGTGCTTACATCTCTCGTTAAAGGTATTTATCATTTGCTTATTTGCTTAACTTATTGAACCTGAATATTTCGTATTACAGGAGGTTTTTTTTTTTTAATCGGATTTACCCACCACGTGGACTTCTTGAATGGAAATATTAAGAGTGAACGGCTCCAGGTTCCTGGTTGAGTGTGCCCAGATAGCGGCTGGTGCAACTCCAAGGACGGCAGGCCTGTTCCCTAAGCCGTTGTCTGTATCCACGTGTAGCTGGAAACTGGTGATGTACCCCCTTTTAATTATATTAAAAATTTTGTTTACACCGGTCTGGCGAACGGTGTATTCTTTCAAACCACATCAACTAATTTAATCGTCAGTGGCGCCTAATTTTCAACCTTATATTGAATTGCATTGAATTTTCAAGCTTGCCTTTTATCCCAAGTGACCCACGCTGAGTCTAGCTGGCATAATTTTATATAATAGTCATTATAAGAAGTAACATAAGTAACTAGTAAATTAAGTAATTGGTTGTTTACAATACTTTGTTACAGTGCATTAAAAATTTTATAACCTAATATTGTTTCTTTACACCCACACCACCTGAAAGGTAACAAAAGATATACGGTGCATCTGTTCTCGAGTTATAGCAGAACATACAGACATACAAAAATGTCTTAAATGGTAAAAATTATGTCAGTCAATCATAAAAAGAATACTCATGACGAATTACGACAAAAATAAGTGTACAGACAGTCTCTAGAGATTTATATAGTAGTATAGATTCAATATTCACGTGCGATAGCTTTATTATTAGCGTATTTCATGTATAACTTTGGTGTTTCTATACCGATTTCTATGCTTCTTTTTTATTTAACAGTTAATACTGTTAACTTTTTTAATTTGGGATGATTGAGAGTGTTATAAACGCAGGAATAGACGAATATAATCAGAAAGCTTCGAACTACTAAGCTATTGAGAGTGACACGTGTTATTGTGAGTCAACCATAAAAGATAGACAAAGGCTGTCATGGGATATTTTTTACATAATTTTAAGGAAAACATTTCCGTAATACACAATTTCTATATAGCTTTAACCATTAAGAATGTACACGCGACGGAAGCTTTAAATTTGGAGTAAATTCTCCCATTTTCTGACATTTTCCTTCACTGCTCTGCTCCTATTAACTGTAGCGTGATGAAAAGTATACTATAACCAGCTCAGGAGTATGAAAAATAATTGTACCAAGTTTCGTTAAAATCCGTCGAGTAGTTTTTGTTTCTATAAGGGTTATACGGACAGACAGACAGACAGACAAAAATTTTATTGATTGCATTTTTGGCATCAGTCGATACTGATCACCCCCTGATAGTAATTTTGGAAAAATATTTCATATTTATTATAAGTATAGATGAAAGAAAATAATTTCTATAAAAAACTTTATCATGACTTACCCTATCGCTGTCAGTCTTAGTTGCCATTTATTTGCTTCACTTTTTTGATAACGAACTGATATTAGGTAATATTGTTTTTTCCTAAGCTGTTTGAAGTAATATACCGTACGCATTATTATTATGGCATGGCCTTTTTTATTTGTTTTTTCTCGCTGGAAAAAACGCATTACGCGCTTCCCCTACGTGATGGAAAGTGGGGGATGTGTGGGACTCCCCGGAGCCCTGAACGCCGAGTACGCCCAAGCACACTGGGTTTTCCCACTAAAAAACCAGCGGTACCCTCTCCGTCTTTCGGCGGACGCCACGGGATCGCTTACGCATGCTACCGTGACGCCCTGACGGTTGGCCCGTCTATACGGGACTCCAACTCCTAGGGGGGATTCCCAGGGTACTGGGACCCCCCCTGGTCCCTACGGCGCCTATTGAGGCGGAGGAAGAAGGTGCGCGTAGCGCCTAGTAGAAGGAGCGCATCTCCGACCAGCACATCTCGCTACCGAGCATGGCGTTGATAACGCTCGGGAGCGAAAGGTCATCTCCTCATAGGAGTATGGTCCTCCGCCCATACTCGCCGTAAGGGTGTGCCTCTGGGGCTCCCACGCAGCACACTCGTACAGGGTGTGGTACGCCGTGTCCACTGGCGCACAACACTCGTGGCAGGAGGGTGACTCCTCCCGCCGCGCTATCCCGTACAGGTACTTAACGAAGCACCCGTGTCCGGTAAGTACCTGCGTCATTCTGTACGACAGTGTGCCGTGACCCAGCGACTTAAGTGGGGACGGATCGCCTCCACTGTCACTAGGCCCGCCGTCGGAGACCCCAGATCCTCCTGTCATCGGGCGATCAGGGCTTGCTGGGCTAGAGCCCTGATCCGCTCGAGCTCCGCCGACCCTGGACGGTCACCGTGGTCCCTCGCCTCGACCCGGAACCGGTACACTTCCGCGAGCACCTCCGCCTGGAGCTCCCAAGCGGATCGCCCGCGAGAAGTGTCGATTATGGCATTGCCTACCTTATTGATAATCAAAAAAAATAGTTGCATGACTTATTACAAACTACAGACAGTGGTAATAATTACCAACTGGTTTCCAAATGATGCATTTCTTTCCTTTTTTATGAAGTAAATAAATTTTTCAAGGGAATTTGTCGGTTTTTGCGGCTGCGTTGCGTTCAAACGGAAAAATTGCGTAATAAATTCCCTTGGCCGGCCCATTGGAAAACATTAAGGGGTTTTTGAACGCAAATTATTTCGAGTATTTTGGGAGTGCAATCAACACTAATTGCGGGGCTTGAAAAAGAATTGTTTGTTTTTTATGATTACGTAGACTAATGATCATTGATATTCCTTCTTTTGTTTAATATTCTTTCTATAGGCTTATCCAAAATTACTGCACAAAAAGAAAAACGTAATAATATATAGATAGCTTGTAGTAATCTGCTACAAAAGATTCACGTTCCTTTTCACATGCCTCGTATAAAAACACATATTTGTTATTCCTACATTTTAATCAATTTTAGGAACACTTTCTAGAAATAATAATGACCTATTTTCATTATTATTATATTCGATACTTATAGTTATAGCTTGTCCAAATTCAGAGTGTGTCTTGCTAAAGTTTTAACCTAGTACAAATAAATAATATAATGTTTAATTAATAGCTTGTAGGTTGGTGGAATGCACACGTGGCAGAATTTCGATGAAATTAGACACTTGCAGGTTTCATCACGATGTTTTCCTTCACCGCCGAGCACGAGATGAATTATAAACACAAATTAAGCACATATATATAGTGGTGCTTGTTTGAGTTTGAACCCGCAATCATCGGTTAAGATGCACGCGTTCTAACCACTGGGCTATCACAGTTCATTCTCTTATAATAATCTATAATACCTTTATGGCTTCTTTTTCTTGTTCCTTACCGAAGAACGGTTTCCTGTTACTAAGCCTATGTATCCAGTAAGTATACTTGTTATTATGCAAGTCATTGTATCGTTAAGATTTGCTTTAGCAAACCAGGTGCAATGTACACAGAGTATATGTAACAGTTGTAGCTATCTTGATATAAAATCCAGTTAGCGATTGTTTCTATAGTTTAATTTTGTACACTGTGACAATGTACAATTATTTAATAATATTCAGTTAAAATGAAATAAATAAATAAAATGTGAGAGAAAACAAAGAATTAAGTAGCACCAAGGAACATTTAAACAATAAATTTAAAGTAAAAAATCACTATTCGTACTGAAAGCTTTTACAATATACCAAAAACAGATCGAATCTCACTTGTTAAATTAAAAACCTACTTATTTATACATATAATAAAATTGGAGAGTCCGTTTGTAATATTAATATAGCCCTTTTATACTCAATGCATATGTATATATGTATAGATGGTACATATACCAAAATAACATTTTTTACAATTTTTGTCTGTCTATTTGTTCCGGCTAATCTCTGGAACGGCTGGATCGATTTTGACGGGACTTTCACTGACACATAACTCATATAATAGGGAGTAGCTTAGGCTACAATATGTTTATTTTTTGTTAAATTCAAATGCTTATAAGGTCACGGGCATAGCTAGTTATATATTCCTTGTCACGATGATAAAGAGTAGTAGTTCCTTTTGATATCTTACTTGATATGTTCGAAATCATTGGGTGAGTATCGAGTTCGTTCTTATAGAATAGTTCCACCGTCTTTACATGCATCATGGAAATTGCGGGTTTAGAGATAAGCTTACAAATTGGTAGCGAAGCGTGGACTGAATGTGAGATCGTGAGAAGATTTACGGGGACAGCTATTTTTTCTGATTGATGAATATATTACTTAGTGGCTTGCAACATAAAACCTTTTTGGTCTAATAATCATTATTATTTTTAATTAAGTTACTTTTATTCGACGAGCGCTATCAGATAAATTCCAATACATAGGAAATATCTTGTAATCTTTCTCCTGTTTATTTTATACTCGATTCCTAATTACAGATTATAGCAAAATTCGTGTCTGTTTGAGATGCTCATCCTTAAGCTGATGTTATTAATATTATAATAATAATAAATAATAAAACATATGAGACAACATCATATACATTACTCTGATCCCAATGTAAGTAGCTAAAGCACTTGTGTTATGGATAAATAAAATTTTAACAAAAAGAAAAACCGACTTCAAACAAAACACTATTTTAAAACAAATGAATATGCACGAAAAAGTAATACAAATAATTGCGTATTTAACATATTTTTAGAGTCCTCCTAGGTAAAATGAAATGAAAAATATTAGACTACTTAAAAGTCGATTTACGATTATATAACGTAGTTATAGTTATTGTTATATTTGGAGCCGGTGTCAGCCACGGGCACACGCTTCAACAATCAAAAGAAAGAAGCGATACGAGCTTCTTGATTGACCCAGTATAATATCGTATAAAAGGTAATTTGTAAGAAATATATTTCTTAAAGTATTCTCGTATTGTTTTTAGATAGATATAGTATAGGGTTGGCTGACACCGACTCCAAATATAGCAATAATTATAACTACATTATATAATCGTAAATCGACTTTTAAGTAGTCTAATATTTTTCATTTCATTTCACCTAGGAGGACTCTAAAAAATATGTTAAATATGCAATTATTTTTATTACTTTTTAGTACATTTTTATTTGTTTTAAAATAGTGTTTTGTTTGAAGTCGGTTTTTCTTTTTGTTAAAATTTTATTTATTTTTTGATTTTAAGTGAAGCTGATGTAGACTAACATTTTTTTCTTAATATGGATAGATTAAGCGTGCCGTTTATATGAATCAGAAACTACTTCGGGGACAATTTCAAAAGAAACTTTCGAATAAAGCAAAAATAGACTTTCGAAAATGCGGCTTTAATACGTTATGCGGCATAAACTACAAGGTACCACCCTCGAAGAGCTGTAATCGACCTCAGTAAAAAAACTTTGCAAAAGAGCTATTCGTATGCTATGTCGTACATCATATGACATCACATCATATACACAAAATTTGATTAAAGCCAGTAAGAATTTCTGCCCCAAATCGCACCCTAACTGTAAGCCGTTTAAGAGTTCCGTCAATACTTAGTATAAAACAAAGTCGCTTTCTCTGTCCCTATATCTTTAAAACTACGCAACGTATTTTGATGCGGTTTTTTTTATAGATAGTGTAATTCAGGGGGAAGGTTTGTGTATATAATAAATGAACAATATAGTAAAGAAACACTGACAATTTTAGAAGTTTGCAATGTGATGTCGTAAGTAAACAAATTGTTTAGTATATTTAGTATCAGTATTGCACCCGTGAGAAGTCGGGGCGGGTCGCTAGTTGATTATAATATTCGATTATGACAATTACATGAACATAACCACGTTCCGGAAGGTGATTCAAATATCCAAGTAACCCATAAATAAAAGATTCGACCGAGTATTGCTAACGTGCTCCTCAGAATTGTTCCGTTCCCTCCCGTTCCCTTAATTTGTCATTGATCCTATGCTCAGAACGTAACCAAACTTTTACCAAACTACCCTTAAAGTATATCCTTTACAATAAAAAAAGAATCATCACAATGGTGCCAACCAATTTTGAGTGATTCACCTATTTATCGCGCACATACATAATGCAAATTTAAGACTTATGTATGTCGTTTTCATACGGATACCATCATCGAAAAAAAATAAAATTAAAATGGGACCCCACGGGAAGCACTACCTTTCAAACAAAAAAAAAATTTCAAAATCGGTCCACCCAGTAAAAAGTTATGAGGTAACAAAAAAAAAAAAAAAATTTTATAAATAAAAAAAAACCGCCTTCAAAAATTAACTAAAAAGAAAAAAATAATCAGTTACATCCATATCCAATTTACGATTTTTTAATCACCTCTCAAAGTCGGTGCCAACATTGCTATATATGCATATAGGTACATAATACATACATACAAAAACTAAATCTATTTATTGTATAGATGACACCATTAGACAAACATTAAATGATTTCAATATAGGAATTTATTTACTTTGTTGGCACCGCCTTCAAAAGGTGATTAAAAAATCATAAATTGGATATGGATGTAACTGATTATTTTTTTCTTTTTAGTTAATTTTTGAAGGCGGTTTTTTTTATTTATAAAAATTTATTTACTGCTTTTCAGTGTTGTTTTGTTATTTATAATTACAATTGGTAGTGTTTGTCATTCACTTTAATGCCGTTAATCATTGAGGAGTTCTCCTGGTAGTCCACCATCAGCTAGACTTCATCATAGGCATGTTTACTAACATCAATTGCTTGACGACTATCTTAAAGAAATAGAACTAAGCCCGTAAAATAGTTACTTACTAATAGGTTCTGATTACTAGTTGTGGTCTTCATCATCAGTTCCTCTTCATCAAATGTCACTATTCGTGAGCATATAACCAAGGCACTTTGAATAAAACCGAAATCACTATAGGTGTGCCTATAAAATTTGAGGAGTTCCCTCGATTTCTCCAGGATCCCATCATCAGATCCTGATCTCCTGACAATGGGACTACCTGTAAAACATGCCCTTTCAAACAAAAAAAGAATTGTCAAAATCGGCCTAGCCATCTTCGAGTAATTCGGTAACATACATAAAAAATAAAAAAAAATAAAAAAGGCCCCGACGAATTGAGAACCTCCTCCTTTTTTTAAAGTCGGTTAAAAAAACAAAAAAATACAGACGAATGGATAACCTCCTCCTTTTTGAAGTCGTTTGAAAATCAGAAGTAACGATGGTACCGCAAACACCCAGACCCAAGACAATATAGAAAACTAATGAACTTTTTCAGCATTGACCCAGCCGGGAATCGAACCAGGACCTTGGACCCGGGACCTCGGAGTGGCGTAACCATGAAAACCGGTGTACACACCACTCGAGCACGGGGGTCGTCATATTAAAAATCCGAGTATATCTTATTCAAGTAGGTACTGAAATCTTGCAACTTTTGTTTTATTATTTTATGAGATTAAATAAAAATTTCGTTACGTTATTCTTATCAACCAATAACAAAACTCAATAACATAAGTTTACATACAATCAAATCAACGAAGACACCATATTTTTTATCACTTGAATAATCTTTTATCGAGTAAATTATATTTTTATTAACGATTTTCATGGTTCGGTACTTCTAAAAAAACAATCCTTATATTCACTTCGTTGTCTGTCTGTCCGTCCGTCCGTCTAGAATCTTTTTCTCAGGAACGTGTAGAGCACTTCCTGTTGACCTAGAATCATTAAATTTGGTAAGTATCTTGTAACACAAGTATATGATTTTTTTATTTCTTCGATAGACCAACAGAAATTGTAAATGCATTATTAAATGGTCCTATACAATGGCGTTGTAAGAAATATCAACCATTCCTTTTTCAATGCACTAAAACCTTGGGATTAAGATGTTATGTCCCTTCTGTCTTCAGACTTACTCACCGTTCAAACCGGAATACAAAAATACTGATTACTCTTTGACAGAAGATTCACAACAGAGTATCGAATGAGTGGCCAATATCTACCCAGATAGGCTTACACAATCTCTACCAACAAATCAACTAATTATTAAACAATAATTTAACTTTCGCCTAAATGAATTTCGATAAATTTTACTTAGTCCAATACAAAAAAAAAACTAACGCTATAAATCCCCAAGGATGGTTGGCTGTGTAACCGGCGTTCGAGTTAATTGAAATAAAATAGCCGAAAGAGAAAAAAAGGCCGACCCACGCAATTTACCACTCAGACATAATCTCAATTTGTGGAACGTAAAAGTACAGGACGACACACCTTAGGTGCAGCATCGGCAAAATTCGTAAAACCGATCACATCCGAATTAAGTACAACATCAACAACAACAACAACAACAGCCTGTAAATTCCCACTGCTGGGCCAAAGGCATCCTCTCCCTTTGAGGTGAAGGTTTGGAACATATTCCACCACGCTGTTCCAATGCGGGTTGGTGGAATTCACATGTGGCAAAATTTCTATGAAATTTGTCACATGCAGGTTTCCTCACGATGTTTTCTTTCACCGCTGAGCACGAGATGAATTATAAAGACAAATGAATCAGCGGTACTTACCTGGGTTTGAACCCGCAATCATCGGTTATGATGCACGCGTTCTAACCATTTATTCGTCAATTTGACACGTCGATTTACATTAATGTAAAGCGACGAATAGCGTCGTTGGTTGTATAAATCGGCAGTAATCGGTTTTATTCAATGCCGATGCTACATCTAAGTTGTGTCGTACTAAACGTAACTAATCACCATTACAAACTCGAACACCTGTAACTGCGGAACTTGGTTCTTATTTCGCCGCTAATTCTTTGCGAAGTAAAATATTAAACACTTTAGACTTAACGCTTCCACAAAGACGTTAAACGGTCATAATTTTTTTTTCTCGGACAATTATGAAGATAATAATAAAAAGACGTTAATTGCAATTTATTCTGCCAAATAATTCTGAACCTCATTTAATATTTATCATGAATTTCAAAGTTGCTTTTTTTTTATTCGGTGTAGATTTCGAGTGTGCACGGCTTGGAGTCAATAGCATTATCATTTTTCAAGATATGCGAATTTAATATCCATCGTATTACGTTCACTAGTATATTTTTCGTCCAATGAATCAGGAGTATAATTCAACTTGAAAATGCTGCTAGGATTATTGCCTCCGTTCCACGTGGTTCTTAATTAATACCTAGGTACGTCATAAAGATTAATTCGATCAAAAAAAAGAACAATTGAACGATGGTCTTTACGTCTATCTTTGTGGAAATACAAATACACTACAAACGTGAAATTCTATAGTCACATTAAAATTAAGTACTTTTATATAAGGAAATAAAAGAGCTGTCGGTAGTCAAATTAATGTGATACATTAAAATGGCTCATTTTTTATTTAACAATCTACGCATCGTAAAAACACTCAATTGATGTAAAAGCAATAAAGCATTCATGTTCGTAATATTAGAATAGAATTTACATTTATTAAATTGAATATGCTTTCGTTTCTCATCATTCAATTATTGATGCTGCGTTTCATGTTGGATAAACTTGGCAAAGGGTTGGAAAATGTAATAAAACGTAGCTTAGTAATTGGATTTCGTTCCTTGTACGCTATCTATGATGGACGTACTCGGTAAGTTAGACGTTGACACATATGACGTTTCAACTCTGAATGTTATTTCATTAAAGCAGCATCTCTGGTAAAACTTTACTCGTGTATTTAAACGTAATTATATTGTTCTCTCCATGTGGCAAAATAATTGAAAGTAATGAGTTTAATTTCTTCATAATAAATTCTAAGCTACAAAGTTTCATGTCGGTTTTTATTGGTAGAATCTTCTTTTCGAATCGGCGGTAGATTGACATTTAATTTTACACTGTAACTTGGTTGACTGTAATTTTATTCAAAAGTACATTTATGAGCATAATTGAATAATTTCCATATAATCTTAATATGTTAATTTAGAAATTCAAAAATATGTGCATGACTTGGAATATTTGCATAGTTATGACATATAGTATATATTGCCAATGTTGCCCATATATATTTATACATATAATAAACGTAATTATACTAACACTACTCCGCTTTGTTAGAGATAAATAATAAGTAATGATGGTATTAAAATAATGTTATATTATTAAGAATATGAAATAAAATTAGAAAACTATTCTAAAACCTTATAGACTTCTGTGTCAAATGTTATGGGAATCCGTACAGCTTTTCATATGAAATTGACAGTAGGTACAGTGTACCCATATATTTTTGACGGTAAAGTATACACTATATATTTTTATCTATTAGGTCGCCTTGAGTAAGACCGACACAGAAACCGCTATGACAAACGATATGATGTTCTTCTAATTGCCTCCACGACGTGTCAGACATCAATAAGAAATATACATTTGAAAGCGAGTCTATGAAAAAAAAAAATACAGACGAATTGATAACCTCCTCCTTTTTGAAGTCGGTTGAAAAGAGTGCCTCTTTACTGACACTAATCGATATGTCCTGATGACATATCGATTTTTGTTTAAAAAAATCGATATGTCATCAGGACGCTATCTATCACAATTAAGTATGTAATTATTGGAAATATTTTTTAATACGTTTGTTGATAATCAGGGTTGCCAGATCCTCTTATTGCATATAAAATTTGTATATTTTAGTCACCTTGTTTAGCCAGTTTGTATGACAGCTTGGCGATTTTGAGATTGGCTATTTATATTTCGACAGTCATTCTAAACATGTAAATAACTAATGACGCAAATATTAACCGTACGAGAAGCGAAACAGAAGAATAAAAAAAAAACATCTTCATTCGCTATATACTGTCTTGCAAATTTACATTTTATGCAGCGGCAACACTACGTCGTATAATATGTAAATCAAAAAAAGTATCTATGTAACTTTAAGATACTAATGATTCTGTATAATTAATTAATTTATTTTATTTATTTAACCATTTATTAAACTTGCCAGATACATTGAAAAGAAAAATGTGTACACAGGAAAAATAAGTTTAAAAGGTATACTTATCCCTAGAAGAGATTTCTTCCAGTATACCCGAGAAAGAAGAAACATAGAAAGGCAAAATCATACAAAAGGAGAAAAGTTATTAAAACAACAAAGAATATACTAAATTAAAAACTAAAATTACAAAAAAAAAATTACTTAAAATTAATTTTACTTGAGTATATTAACTACATATTAAAAATATATAATTAATATATTATAATATAATAATTATACATACATATACAAATATATAAATAAATAAATATGTTTATGCCATTTTACCATGGGATAAGAAATACTCTTTCAATTTCTTTTTGAAAATGTAAATGGACTAGTGCGAATTGTAAACGGCAGCGATTTCCACAATCTCGCTGCGTTAACAGTGAAAGCGTTAGAGTAAAATATTATTTTACTTACTTATTAATGTTACTTTATGTTTGTAATCCTTGGTTGTGTTAAATGATTGGTCTAACAGTTTCATTAAGTGATCCATCGTATATCCAATTACCAAGATAAATTTTGATGAAGGTTATCCTGCGTCTTTATATAAATTTAATTTCAAATATACGTAACGTAGGCATATTCATTAGCACTATTTTATAGTAAGTTGTAGTAGTAAGTTTGATTAAAATGTTACACTTTTTTATGAAAAATTGCTGATGATTATTTCTTGAATTATAGATAGTTAAATTTATAAAAAGTGACCTTATCAAACGATTGTATTCCTAATACTGTGAACTATTTTTTTTCTTTATACGTTTGTGTAGTAATCTATATTAATATTATAAATGATCAAGTAACTTTACCCGTCTGTATATCGCTCTTTCACGACCAACCGAACCGAATTTGATGAAATTTGGTATGAAGCAAACTTGAACTCTAAGACTCCTTTTTTACTAACACTAGACTTCACTTGGTGGTAAGGCTTCGTGCAAGCCCGTCTGGGTAGGTACCACCCACTCATCAGTTATTCTACCGCCAAATAACAGTACTCAGTATTGTTGTGTTCCGGTTTGAAAGGTGAGTGAACCAAACTACAGGCACAAGGGACATAACATCTTAGTTCCCAAGGTTGGTGGCACAATGACGATGTAAGGAAAAGTTAATATTTCTTACAGCGTCATTGACTATGGGCGATGGTGACCACTTACCATCACGTGGCCCATATGCTCGTCCGCCAACCTATACCATAAAAAAAGACAACCAATACCATAAAAAGCGAGCGAAGTCGCGGACGACTACTAGTATAACATAGTTATTACTTTACATTGCAAAATCTTTGAAGTTCAAAATACATATATTCTCCTATTAACTTTCATCCAAAGCTTTGCATTTACGATGTTCGTATGAATAAGTTTAATGCTGATTTTACATACTGAGAAAATTATTACGGGAACGTGTTTTATAAAATATATGTATATTTGGATAAGTTTCATTCCATGCTGTCATGTAATTTATCGCTATAAAACCGTCTGTACATCTGTTACTAAAAACGAAGTGAGATTTATAATACCATAACTTTCACACAATTTTAACGAAAACATTTTTTTTTCACATATATAGGCTTGAAAAAAAGCGGTACATTTTCTAAATCCATGTGATTGTAATACTATTTAAGAGTTATATAACGCTCAAAATATTTTAATCCAATGAGGTGTTAAAATACTGTTTTGACAAACTCTTCATAAAGAGTTTGATAGGTATAGAAACTAAAATAATAAATCAGTGGTAAACTGGTAACACCGAGAATGTGATTAATATGATTGCATATTAATCACATTCTTATAAAACACATTTTTATTATAATTGTATAATAAAAATGTGTTTTATAAAAATGTGTTCCACTCAGATAATGTAAGTGAAAAATACACTTTTGAATGTTTCTTACGGTTATCACATTATGCAGAATGTATTCACAATGAGGATTTTGTCTTGACACAAAAAAGTTTTTAATCGTTAATTAAAAAATTCACAACGGGCAACGCTGACTCTAAGTATTAATGGTTGCAAATTACGAATATGGTATGGTATGGTATATAATAAAATTGTGTAACAGAATATAATAACAATTTTCACGTACCTATACACAATTCATTTCACAAACTGTTTTAAGTGCATGTAAATAATTGATTATCAGCTATTAATTAAGTTAGGAAGGGCCAACTTGGCAAGGGTCGCGCAACCCTGAGCCAAGTTGAGATTACAATGACGTTATCGGTGACTGTCCGTAATGGATGCACGTTAACAATGTACGCTATGTACTATACACTATCAATATACTTTGCTATTACATGCCGAGGTGGTCCAATGGCTGAAACATTTGAATCTATGTCGAATTAACAAAAAAAAAACACAACAAAGTTATCGTTTCGAATTAAGAACATTTAATTTTCGAATTGGGAGTTCTTTTTTTAAATAAGCGGTTATCAATGAGTTATCGTTTCGTAATAATGCGAGATAGATTTAATACATTTAATTTTCGAATTAGTAGTTTCTTTTTTTAAATAATCGTCTTTATAACAGCAGTGTTATGAAAATTAAAGATTTATAATCAAACAAGAAAGCGTTTAACATTACAATTGAATATGACCTGGAGGAAAATCCTTTTCTATAATGAAACGGCTAAGTCTAAGAAAATTTATCTGAAATGGAAGTAATTTGTCTTACTATAAATAACTACAACAGTACATTAGATCCGAGGTAGAATTTAAGTAATAACAGCATCTTTAAACTTCCTTTTTCAATTATAAATACATTAGTGTATTTTGATAAGCCGTAGGTATTGTAACTTTTAACTTTTGTTGAGTAATTAATGTTAAATATTTCAAGGGTGTATATTCAAATCGGTTATTTCAGATGTTAATGTTATTATCTCCTTTAATTTTCTCCCTTCCTATTATTTTTTTTTTTATAAGCTCGTTGGTAATCTGATCTTATAAAGATTCCAACTTTATAGGCGTCCTTAAAAAATGTTTCCTCATAATCTTTTTTTTATACAGACTCACATACACAGCGACATACACAGACACAGATACACAGACATACACACACATACACAGGGGATACTTGATGGAATGTGGTCCCCACTGTTATTCTTACATCGCCAATGCGTTACCAGCATCAAATCAAAATATACTTTATTCAAGTAGGTTTACAAGCACTTTTGAATCGTCATTTAACAACTAAGTTGAGTGAAGCTACCACCGGTTAGGAAAATAGACTCGTAGAGAACGTGCAAGAAACTCAGTAGTAAGTCTTATGCAACATTTAATAATACAAAGTCCAACCACGGAAACTGCTGTTTTGCCTGTGAGCCTGTAGTTAGATTGTCTCGCTCACCCTTCAAACACAACAATACTATCGCTGCTTAGTGGTAAAATGTACTACAAGTGGTGGTGGTGGCACTACAGATGAACAATTTTACGGTCACAAAATAAAAGGAATATTTTCGATACGAAAGTGTAATATTAAAAACTATTACTTGGTGGTAGGGCTTTGTGCAAGCCCGTCTGGGTAGGTACCACCCACTCATCTGTTATTCTACCGCCAAATAACAGTACTCAGTTTTGTTGTGTTCCGGTTTGAAGGGTGAGTTAGCCAGTGTGTACAGGCACAAGGGACATGACATCTTAGTTCCCAAGGTTGGTGGTACATTGACGATGTAAGGATGTGGCCGTCCGCCAAACTATATCATAAAAAAAATCCTTCGTAGTCGGAGTATTATCTAAAAACATTTTCGACAACGCTTCTACTTCTTAAATCTTCTTAATTGCAAAAGCATCTAGTATAAATCCAGCGTTGACGATTTTACACGTTTGACGAAAAAAAAAAGACTGGGTCTTACTGGTCCATGTTACAGGAAGTCATAAATCTTCCACGGAGCAATCACGTCGCGGCGTAATGAAATAACTGTGCATTATCTTCTGGGAGTTTCACCATAAATTATGTTATGTAAAAATCAAGTCACGTTTTGATTTCGGTGAGATAATATAATCTTGATGTAACTCAATTTAGATCGCTATTTTTATTTAAATTAATTGTGCCTTCTATTACATAGAGCATAAAAAACATTTACAGATTGTACAGAGATATAGGTTTTCTAAATAATTTTATCGGCCCATTGATACTATTTTTACTTACTATATAACGATATATTATTTAGTATATCTGCAATATATGTATATATGGAGACTCCTTTATTCATTCAACTGGCTATAACAGATGAAAAAAACAAAAGCGCGCGAAACTGAATTAAACCGCCATTAATTTATCTTTTTGGGCGCGAACTGTAAGGTCGATATTGGCGCGTATTGTAATTTGTTAAAAGTGTTATTTGTGTTTTAGTTGGATTTGTAAGCTCAACTGAGTATTTTACTTTAATGTGTAGGATTTGGTGATTTATTTAACTTAAGATAAAGTCGAATTTAGAACTATTTTTGGTTTGTTAGTAAATTTCTTGAAGTAATTTATAGGCTTGTCTTTTTTAAATCTATTTCACTTCTGTACGCTAAATATATACATATTATTTTGTAGGCAGAACAACCTGAAAGTGGTCACCGCTGCCCGTAGACTTCTCGCCTTAAGAATTCTCATATGGTAAACGCGCCACCAACCTTGAGAACTCAGCTGATATCTCCCTTGTGCGTGTAGTTACACTGACTTACAGCCTACAAACCAGACTCAAACTCAAAACTCAAATTCCTTTATTCAATATAGAAGCATTACACTTACTTATTGATTGTCAAATAAACACTACCACCGGTTCGGAAAAAGGAACACCCTGACCTGAGAAGAACCGGCGAAAGAAACTCAGCGGGTCTTTCTTTTTTGTTATTTTTTTTTTTTTGTCAAATTAATAAGATACATAGTAGTATATGATTAGAAATAGCCAGGAGGCGATCGTTTCATTCCCAAGGTGTGCTATCAAACATAAACTCGCTAATTGTATAGTAACCTTTTGCACACAAGCGTTCCTTAACAATTTTTTTAAATTTGGCAACAGAAGCATTTTGAACGCTTTCAGGGATCCTGTTGTAGAAGCGTATACATTGCCCCACAAAAGAGTTACTGACTCTATGCAGTCGAGTAACAGGAGTAACAAGATTGTGTTTGTTCCTTGTACCAATGTTATGAGAATCACATTTTCTCATAAAAACATTAATATTGTTCCTTACATACAAAACATTACAAAATATGTATTGAGAAGCAACAGTCAATATTTTAATTTCTTTAAAGCTATACCTTAATGATTCCTTGGCTCCTAGGTTATAGATTGCGCGAATAGCCCTCTTCTGCAGCACAAATATAGTTTGGATAGCGGCTGCGTTACCCCAAAGCATAATACCGTAGGACATTATACTGTGAAAGTAACTAAAATATACTAGTCGAGCCGTATCAACATCAGTAAATAATCTAATTTTTTTGACCGCAAATGCCGCAGAACTCAGTCTACCCGCCAATCCGTTTATATGGGGGAGCCACTGTAACTTGGCATCAAGAGTAAGGCCAAGAAATTCAGTTGTTTCAACTGGATCCATCGATTCCCCATTGATAAGTACATCGGGTTTTACATTTTGCACATTTGGTGTGCTAAATTTTACAATTTTAGTTTTTTTATTATTCAGTCTAAGATTATTTACGCTAAACCAATGTACTATATCGGACATAGCATTGTTTACATTGTCATACTGAACCTGTTTCCTATTAATTTTAAAAACCAAAGAGGTATCATCAGCAAACAATACTATATCATGTTTGTTCCCAACAAGAAAGGGCAAGTCATTTATGTATATGAGGAATAGAAAAGGTCCAAGAATTGATCCTTGTGGGACCCCCATACCAACTGAGACCCCAGGAGACCTTGTCCCTTTAACGTCAACCCTCTGAATTCTATTGTTAAGATAGGAAGTCAGAAGGCCGAGTGCACATTCTCTAATTCCATAGTGATATAGTTTCCTGACCAGAGTTTCATGCTGAACACAATCAAAGGCTTTGGATAAGTCGCAGAAAATCCCTAAGGCATCCTGCGACCCCTCCCAGGCCTCATAGATATTTTTTATAAGTTCGATACCTGCGTCGGTAGTCGAACGACCCCTCATGAATCCAAATTGTTTTCTGTGAAACAGATTGTGTCTATTGAAATATGCTAATAATTGATTTAAATTTTTTTTTCAATCAACATCAACAATCACAAGAATCAACATTATTTAATATATAAGATTTTAAATGAACATGGTTTTTTTTTTTTATTAAAGTTACCTATTAATTTCGGGATATTTACCATGTTTTTTATTTTTGTTCGGTGGAGGTCGATATTATCATATAACATTATCTAAGAATGTGTTGTTCGCGAGAATGACTGACTAAAGTGGTAAATATCCCGAAATTAATAACTTTAATAATTATTTAATATTTGTAGAATATTATTTATATTAATATTATAAATGTGAAAGTAACTCTGTCTGCCAGTCTGTTGCTAATACCCTAAAACGCGAGGAAAGTTTAGTGACTATTAATAATATATAACCTAAGAGGATGGTTTCGCACAAAACCTAAAAACCAAGTAATTACCCAATTTATTACTTTGTTCCCTACCAGTTCCTTTTTTTGAATCATTTACAATAGAAATAAAAAAAAGAGTTTTTATTAAAAGGTCAATGTCACAAAACTTGTTTTAATAATAGGCAGTTAAAACTTTTATCTATAATTTGACTGTCAAATTTAACCTCGACGGTATCACTGGGCCGCCTCTGTCACACCGGTATCCCCCAATACACTTGAGTGACGTATTTATTTATGCGTCTGACTGTGACGTATTTCTGTTCAAATATTTCGTTATGAAATAAAAAAAAAAACAATTGAAAGTTTATTTTTAGAACAAAGATTACACAAATAAAACCTCCTAGTAAATATAACTTATATATTATGTAACAATACTCTATATGTTGTTTGGGTATACATAAAAGTCATTGAAGAATTAAATTATTTGGTAATTTTATTAATTTTCAAATATACCGTATATGTAAAATACCAAAAATATTTCGATGTCTAGCCAAGCTTCGTCAATGATCGCTATCGTTATTCTAGCTATTCCATTATCTTGATAGAAATATTATTATATAAAACCTCTTTTGATTACGTTTATGTGAATTTTTATACTTGTCATGAAAGACGGTAAAGCAGTTTGGTTTATACACAATAATTACTTCAAAATTATTTATGTCAGTTGGAATCGAAAGTAATTTTGTTAAACGAATTATAAGATTTAATTATTTGTGAAAAAATAAAGTTTTGGTGGTCATTTAAAGAAACATTACATTGAAGAAGAATAAAAATGGGGTGTGTTCTCTAATTAAAAGTAATCAGTAATTTGCGGGGGCTTTCTCCAAACTTTATAATAATTTTTTAAAAATAATAATTGATAATAATATGATCGGTTGTAAGCTATTATTAAAAACAGTACGTTATATTTTGTTGGAAAATTATGAATTGCACGGATTGAATTGAAAATGTACCCTCGCTCCCGCGCTCATGTAATTCGATTTTGATATATTCGCTAAAATATTGAAGGCATTTTTTTATGTAACGCATTTAATGTAACAATTTTGTCGACACGTGAGGACGAAACGCTATTAAGTGTTGCCTGCGCATTGCGATGTTAAATTTTGATTATTCACCCAATTTATTATGCTACTAAAATGAAGATACTCCATGATAAAATTATTTCCCTCCGATGTGTAGTAATTTGTATATTTTTTTAAAAAGCCTCCTTAGTTTATCGATATAACTTTGTGGATACAACACACGCATCTTTACCTGATCGCATGTTCAAAATATCGTGTCATATGACATTTTGTCAAGGACTTATTGATCGACGAAACTTGTAATGGGAAACTTTACGTATTATTAGTGTCACTTGTAAAAGGATTCGTCGAGTTATTTACATTGTACGTTAAAAAAACACTTGGTGGTAGGGCTTCGTGCAAGCCCGTCTGGGTAGGTACCACCCACTCATCAGTTATTCTACCGCCAAATAACAGTACTCAGTATTGTTGTGTTCCGGTCTGAAGGGTGAGTGGGTCAGTGTAACTACAGGCACAAGGGACATAACATCTTAGTTCCCAAGGTTGGTGGCACATTGACGATGTAAGGAATAGTTAATAATTCTTACAGCGTTAATGTCTATGGGCGATGGTGACCACTTACCATCAGGTGGCCCATGTGCTCGTCCGCCAACCTATACCATAAAAAAAAAATCAGAGAAACTAGGTTGTGACACTTGGGCGGACAGATCGAAACCATAAAATTACCTACTATTTGAACTGTATGCAAATATACATAAAAAAAAATACTGAAAATTTGGATACTGTAAATTTCGTATATTCTTATTTCTTTCGTATTTCTTTCAAAATTCAAGTCTCTGTTTTATAGTTGAGATTGTGCATTCATTCTCAGACATTAAAATATTTATTTATGTGCTTATATACATTTATTTACTTGCAAAAATTTTGAGTTTGAGTTGAAGATTCAAACTGAGAGTTGAACTACACAAAAGTTATGCCTTTGTGCCATGTACTAAAGCACTGGAATCCACCGGTTTTGGTATTGCTGTCCCATATCTGAGGGATAAAAAATCTTTCTGCTTATCCAAACAAGTTGCCTTCTTTATTGAAAATAGTCACGGAGTCCAATTCTGTTAGAGAGACATCATTATATTTGTAAATAAGCGTAAATATTTGTCTCGAAAGAAAGTAAGTGTTTCCTAACTCAGGCGGAAATCTTGAATTTAATTTTTCTTTTTCTTAAAACAACATTTCCTTGGGCAGCTTACCGTAACAGCCCGGGTGTGATGCTTGAAATGGCGAAGTGTCCTTAAATCTTAATCTCAGTGACTTTTATCTCATATTTCTTCAAAGAATTTATCACATCTTTGAAGAGTTCTTATGTTCTAGAAATATAAAACTAGAATGTTAGTTGAGTTTCAAGATAATCAGATTGCATAATAATGTGATGTCTTTCATTTAGAAACGGCAGGTTCTTCTACAAATTGTGACTCAAGGAACAATAATAAGCGAGTTACATCTGTTAGTAAAGTATTATTTCAAGATCGTCTGGTCGGACTATCATACTTTTGTGAGATAATACAAACATTTTTATAAAATTCAATTTCAAATAAAAAACTGTAAGAAAAGTTTTGTTGTTATACTAAATTAAACGAGTTTGTAGATGCTGTAATTGCCGCCAGGTCATTTCAACCATTATGCACAAAAGAAAAAAAAGGAACCCTCCTTTGATTCTTTCTCGATTAGTATCTACGCTGGATACTTATAAATGTTTTCATTAAATTTCCAAGAAATCACATTACTATGTTTATAAACGCGTATGTTCTAGCTTGCTTTCCTATTTTCCCGCCAATATTAATCCCATATCCTTTTTCCGCTGTTATTCCCTCGGCCATCACAGCATTTAGTACCACCGAGTGACGCGAGCGGCGCTACTGAGACTTCATCGAGCGACGAAGCTAATCCGCCGCCATTACAGCGCGCGCGCGTTAAAAAACTTAATTAAAATTCTTCTAAAACAATACTAAAACCTCAAAATACACAAAAGGCCTAGTGAAGGTGTTACCAGGACATATAAAAGGTGTCATCAGTGCTATAAGCAGAACTTTATAAGAACTTTAAACAAAATCTGTTGTGAAACTAAATTTGCAATTAACCGGCCGAGGTAAGTACCTACAAGCCTACCTCTAATCCTTACATTATACTTACTCCTTGCAACTAGAACAGTTAACAAAATTTAACATAAACGGGTTACGTATATTTCAATTTAAAACAAACAATTAAAAACATTCGAGCGGCTTATGGTTCGAGATTTTCGCCATTCAAGTACCGCCATTATTAGTGGTCTATCGAGCCAAATTTTCCACGAAATTCCTATGTTGTGCTGGGTTCAAATCTTCTGAATAGATACTCCAGATTAGTCCATATATAATTTAAAACAAATTATAAGCACGTAAACTATTTATCAATAAAACAAAATTGCATAATTTCTAAAAAAAGTTTTTAGAAATTATGCAGAAATAACTTTTTAATTTAGTCGGGTTATAGCGTCGGCTTACCTACGAATACCTAGGTACTAATTTTTGATATAATATAATAACTTTTAAAACTTATAAAAATGGAACTTGAAATAAAATTAAAACTGCTTATTAATAAAAGAGAATATGTTTTTCGAGAAATACAAATATTATACGATTTGTCTTGTATAGTTACGAACGATAAAAGTAAACTCGGTTCTTTTAAATGTAGATACAAACGAATTAATGATTTACGTCAAGAATTCATAGATTTTACAAATGAAATTAATTCGATAAAACTTATGTTGAATCCTAGTGAAAATATTGATATGCAATCATTAGATTCTTTCGATACAATGTATTATGCGATAATGGAAGTCGCCGAGGCATTATTGCCGTCGTTGTCGGATGAAAGCGCCGCCATGCCACTCGCGGGGGCCGCATCAAATACGACGGATTATAATAATCAAAAACCTATTTCACGAGCTCGTTTACCAAAAATCGAATTAATCAAATTCGATGGAAATATTGAACATTGGCAAACCTTTTACGATACATTTCTGTCTTTGGTGCATACTAATAATAACATTAGTAATATCGAAAAATTTCATTATTTAATGTCGTGTCTCGTGGGTTCCGCTTTATCCATAGCAAAGGGGATACCTATTACCGCAGATAATTATCAAATAGTTTTTGACACACTTATCGATCGATATCAAAATAAACGAATATTAGCTGTGAATTATTTGGAAAAAATATGTAACTATTCGTCATTAAAAACATGTAATATTAATGATTTACGTAAACTTACAAGTCTATTACAAGAATCTGTTAATGCTCTCAAGTCAATAAAAATCGATAATCTGGGTGAATTTATTTTGTTTTACTTATCGTCTCGTAAATTAGATTCCGATACACGTAAACGTTTCGAGTTACAAAATAATAATCAAATACCTACTTTTAATGACCTTTTAATGTATTTACACGGTTATATAAAGGTACTCGAGGCTAGTGAACCCACCGGCTCGTTTTTAAAATATAATATGCCATCTCATTTACGTAAAAATAATAATAATAACAACTATAACAGATCCGTTTCATTTCCCGTACATTGCGAAGAATTTGAATATACAGGGCCGTACTCCGGACAGTTCTCGAATACAGGGCCGTACTCTGAAAAAGAATTTTTAACGAATAATTATTATAAAAGGGAAAATAATAATTTATGTTCTAATATCGATGTTTATGCTCACGCTACTTCGAATAAATACCTTGAGTGTGCCTGTTGCGGAAATTCTAACCACTCAATTTATAAGTGTCCTGTATTTTATGACAAAACCGTTCAAGATAGGGAAACTGTTGTTAAAACAAAAAAATTATGTGTAAACTGTTTACGATTAAATCATAAAAAAATAATAAAATAAAATAATTTATTTCATCAGTAAGAAAACACATCATTAACTTTACAAAGGTTGACTTCTCCTTTTGAGTGCAGTATGCTCCCGTGCCAGGAGAAGTCACTCTTCCTTATCTCTCTCACACTTAAATACAAATTACTGACACTTCTTAAAGACTAAGCAATCAGCTTGACGGAAATACAAATTGCAATAAACAGAGAATAAATTTATTACAAGCGTGTGGTGTGTTCGGTATATTTTCATGTGTATGGATGTGTGTGTGAGTGTGTGTGTGTGTGTGTGTGTGTGTGTGTGTGTGTGAGTGCGTGATGTGATGTGTGTGGTGATGTGAGTAGATATCCAATGAATTTACAAAAGGCTCTTAAGTAGTAGTTCTGTATCTTCATAATTTAGACTTTTGAGCCACGCAGTTATTCTTGGCTTACAATCGCGCAAAGTTAAAGGGTATATTTGCAAAATTTTGTTGCATTTATTATACAAGTGTGAAGCAAGATATTCAGAGTGTGATTGAGCAAATTTTTTATAAGTCTTTGTTTTATTAGCAACATTAGCGTTTCTTCGCTTATTTAGATTTTCAGGGTTGTAGTGTAAGCTGGAGTGTTTTTTTATTAAAGTATGCAATATGTAAAGTTTTCTAATGGAGAGCGTATCGGTAATAGTGTATAGGTCTTCTGTTGAGAATCTGCGTTTTTTGAAAAAAGATACCTTAAGCAGAGTCCTTTGCGCTCTCTCTAACTCAATCAATTTGGTTTTCACTGCTCCGCCCCACACAGTGATACAGTAAATAGAAATTGATTGAACCAAAGCAATGTAAATTTGTTTTATCAATGTTTTCGTTGCAACATGACGAAGAATTTTAAATATCCAGATCAATTTATGTAATCTTGACGTAACCAAGTCAATATGAGCATGCCAAGAAAGCCTCCAATCCAACATTACCCCAAGATACTTTACGTTATCTACTCTTTTTATAGAAGGGCAGTTACATCTTAAGTCTCGCAAAGTGTTTCTGCAATGATGCACTCTTATGTCAAAATTTCTTGGTTGTGTTCTTTTATTAATTGAGAACGTAACATAGTTTGTTTTCTGAGTGTTAAGTGTAAGCAGGTTATTTTTCAGCCACTCCGCAACCACTTCAAGACCTGCCTCTGCATCAGCCCTTACCAAGTCCCATGTAGTGTTTGAAAATACCACTGCAGTGTCGTCGGCATAAGAAAACATACAGGCATTTCTTATTTTCAAGGTGCAGAGATCATTAAGGTAGACTAGAAACAAAGTGGGTCCCAAGACACTGCCTTGTGGCACTCCATAGTCAATAGTCTCGCAATCACTTACCACGCTACCAATCCTTACCCTCTGAGTCCTGTTACTGAGGTAGTCTTTAATAAGTTTCAGAGAAATGCCTCTAAAACCTAGGCACTCCAACTTTTTAATAAGGATTGGAATACACACGGTGTCAAATGCCTTTTTTAGGTCGACAAATACACCTATGCACTTGCGTTTGGCATCCAGCTCATTTACAACGAAAGAGGTAAGTGCATCAACAGCATCAGTTGTTGATTTGCCTGCCTGAAAGCCGTATTGATTGTTTGCCAGTATACCAAATTTTGTCAAATAATTTACAATACGTGTATTGAGGACCTTCTCCACAATTTTTGATAAAGCAGTTAATACTGATATTGGTCTGTAGTTGCCAATGTCCTGTTCATCACCTCCCTTGTATACTGGCGTTATAATAGACTCTTTCAATAAAGCGGGAAATACACCATTCCTAAAGCATAAATTCACTAGATGACAGATTATGGGTACAACATGAGATTGGGCAAGCTTAAGAAAACTGGTTGGTATACAGTCCCATCCAGGGGCACTGTTTGTCTTTAAATTGGTAAGCACCATGCGTATTTCCTCTTCATCGGCTTCCAGAAGTACAAAAGAAGAGAGGCTCGGTGTACCAATTGGTATAGTTTCTGGTTTATTGACATGTGATTGATAAATGGCATCGGCAAGGTCTTTACCTATGGAACTGAAATATTTGTTAATCAAGTTAAGAGATTCTGTTTGTGATGACGCACAGTTAAGTAACTTAGAGTTATTCGATTTCGATTGTTTTAGATTTGTGATAGCAAAGATATTGTTCCAGAGTTTCCTCGAATTACCCTCAGAGTCTCGCAATAGTTTCCTTTCATAATTACGTTTTAGTTTTTTTAATAAATTGTTACAGAAATTGCGATAACGTCTGTAAGTAAGTCGAAGAAACTCATCTGTTGGATTTAAGCGAAGTTTATGTTGTAATTTGTTTCTGTGGCGTATGCAACGCAGTATTCCCGGGGTAATCCAGGGTTTCAAAATTCGCTTACTCTTGGGCACTTTAACATCTTTAGTGTTTTCGCTAATTGAAAGTTTTATTTTGTTAATTAGTCCTATTGCCACAAGTTCTGGATTTTCACATTGCAAGAGTTCTGTAAGATTTTTATTTGCAAGGTCGTTACAAGCATCCACATAGTTGATTATTTGTTTAGTTTTATTGCCTTTTTTTGCTTTATAGGCACAATTTAAGTGTAGAAGAACCATCATGTGGTCAGTGACAGAGGTGTTTAAGACTGCAGTTTGCGCTACCAATTTTGTTTGGTTAATTTTTATCATAATGTGATCCAGACAATTTTTATCCCTGGTTGGTAGGTAGTGACCTGGCATTATATCATGTCCTGCAAGCATTTCCAAGTACTCGGTTCTGTTTCCACGCTCAAAGCTCTGTTCAGCTTCCCCTGGGATAATATTAACGTATATATCACCAGCTATCACAACTGTGTTGCCAGGAGCACAGCTTTCGAGATGGTTGTTTAATGAGTTTATGAAGCCGCTCAAATCCAAAGTAGAAGGGGAACGATATATCGCAAGGATATTTTTATCCTCAAGTTGAAGTTGAAGGCATGATGCATCCTGAAGGAAAACTTCTGTGATGCTAGCCGTAACATGATCTCTTATATATACAACAACACCGTCACTTTTATTTTTGTGTTTAGTAGTGTAGTACATTTTATAATTGGGTAAATTCGGTATAGGTTTATACTCACAAAGCCAGCATTCGGTTAGTATAATTATGGTAGGTTCAAATTGCAACTGTGAAATTGACGTCATAAAAACATCAAAATTTTGATAGATACTGCGTATGTTTTGCGTAATAAGCGTGAAATCGAAATTAAGGATTTTGAAAAGTTTAGATACATTTTCAATATCACAAAAAGATGCGTTAGCAAATTCTAGGCTGTCTACTTCTGTAACATTCTGAAGCGTGAGCTCCATTAAGTAAGTAAAAACTTTGGTAAAAATATTGTATTTAAAACGTCGATAAATAGTATACACATATTTTGGATATCTAAGTGCGTGTATATAATTATATTTAGGTGTGACAGGGAGTAGGGATGTTCTTGTGAGTGACCATGTGTGTGATAGTGTGTGTGTGTGTTTGTAAGGAATAATGTGTAAGTAACTAACCGCTCCGCTGATACATTAAATTTATACATATCAAGATATAAAACTAATGATACATAGTGCATACAACAACCAACCAATATGTGTAGCAGGTAGACAACATATGTTATAACTATAATACTATTTCTTATATTGAAAGTGTTTAATAGATCTACAATAGCCAGAAAACAGGATCTTACCATAATTTTTATATACATATTATATGCCAATAGTACATAAATTTTACTTATTTTTATAGTATCATAAGATAGTCATTGTTTAAGAAGAAGCTGGTGTACCTGTGCTTCCGATTTGATGCACACAACTTGAGACGTTTCTGTTTTTCGTACATAGACCTTTCCGTACGCGGTCCAACAAAACTTGTATTTAGCAGACTTGGCTAGATCTCTAGCTAAGAAGTATAGTCGGGCGCCTTTTGTGGTTAACTGTTCACATATGAATATTGGTGTATCTTCTGATGTTAAGAATCCTAGATGCTTGGCACACAATTTTCCTTTTGTTTTGATATTAAAAATTTTACTAAGTCGCAGGATATCCGCTTTTATTATTGCAGACGAGGTCTCCACTACAATTGGAGAGGTTCGTTGATCCTTCTTTTCTCGGACTCGGTAAATATCCTTTATGTCTTCTTTTTTCAAGTTACTTCCAATAGTAGTAGACAAATGCAAGACCATTTCCACTAGTTCACTCTTAGATTCGTTTGGTTTTTTGGGCACATTTTTTATTTCAAAATTAGGTTTACGGGAAGCTATTTGTAAAGATTCAATTTTATCCTGTAGTAAAAGAATTTGCTCGTTTCCCTCCTTACATTTCGTCTCAAGTTCAAACACCCTGTTGTTTAACTCCTGGTACTGACTTGTTAAAAAACTAATTGCATTTTCGACGTTCGAAGTTGAATTTTTGATTTCCATTAGATTTGAAGCAAAATTTTTCGATTCCTGTTTCTGCTCAGAGAAAAGCGATCTAATCATATTTTTAATTTCCATTTTGAAATTATCAAAATCATCTGTTGTTACTGGTTTAGACCGTGCAAAAACAAAAGGAGGTGTTATATCGCCGTCGTCTCCAGCGCCACAAACCGACATGTCAGCGTCCTGATTCATTGTACTAGGCTGGTATAAATGTACAAGAGACAAGCAATCAGAAACACACAATCGATGCGCACGCGCAATTAGTGTGTTAGGACAGGATAGATAGAGTGACGCAGGATCGTAGCACAATCCGCCCCGCCCGAATTACGTATGTCAATGTGAAAAAAGAGGCCGATAACACTTACACGTATATTCACTTCTTTCTAATACGAGGATAGGGCGTGGCTTGTGCGCAGCTGAATGTATTCTTCACCGGGTCAGTAGAACGTCTTAAATGGTTCTGCACTCCTATTATTTTGCCTTATTTAATTTTAAGATATTTTTATTTTATTTATTTATTTAAACTTTATACGGAGCAGTTAGACACGTTCGCTTCGTAAGCGGTCCGGGGGGGAATCATACTGCGGATAAATGTTTTTCAAAGACGTGTTGTACGAAGTGTAACAGCCGTCACCATACGCTTCTTCATAGAGATCGGGATAGTACTGCGGCGTGCCCCGCGGTGTCATCCGTGCCTCCTCAAGGTTCGGCTGATAGCGAATCATTTGTACCGATTAATTCTGTCAACTCTAGTGCCAATTTAGAACATGGTCGTTCGTTTGTGTTATTAGGTACGTGTATTGTACGGGCGCGAGGCCCTAACGGTGTTTTTAATATTCGTGCACTTATTGATAGTGGTGCGCAGGACAGTTTTGTGACGTCAGAATGTGTACAACTTTTAGGCTTACCGCTACGTCGTTGTAACATAACCGTAGCCGGTCTAGGTCAGAACCCGATACATGAAGTCAAAGGAATGACGTCATTCACTATACAACCCCAAAATTCGGATCAACCTAAATTTAATATACAAGCGATCGTTATGAAGTCAATAACTCATAAAATGCCTTCTGTTCAAATTCCGCAAATAGTAAAAACAAATTATAGACATTTAGTTTTGGCGGATAACAATTTTGATAAATCAGGTGATATTGATCTTTTAATAGGAGCGGAACTTTTCCATAACATTTATGATGGTCAACGACTAGACGTAGGCCCGGGCTTACCGGTAGCGCTGCATAGCGTGTTCGGCTGGGTTATCACGGGAAGGTTTGACCCTGAATATCAAACACCAGCATGTACTACAGCACTGGTAGCATCCACACTTGACTTAGACAATATCGTCAAGCAATTCTGGGAAGTAGAAGAGCCACCGAAGGCGAGAGTTACAAATCCAGAAAATGAAAATTGCGAAAAGTTATATACAGACCTTGTTCGTCGTAACGAAGACGGCAGATATGTAGTACCGATACTACTTAAGGAAGAGCGAGAGGAGTTAGGTGATTCTTTCCACGGATCATTATCCAGGTTATACAATTTGGAAAAACGCTTTCGTCGTCATGCTGAATTAAAAAACGAATATTGCAAATTCATGAAGGAGTATGAAGACCTAAATCACATGGAAGTTGTCAAAATGTCTGACAAAGATTCTAGGTATGTCATTCCACATCACTGCGTACTGCGACCCGACAGTGCAACAACTAAACTAAGAGTAGTGTTTGACGCTAGCGCAAAGACTACTACTGGACACTCTTTGAATGACATCGTATACACGGGCCCCAAACTCTTAAATGACATAGTAGACATAATTACTAAGTTTCGTTTACATCCATTGGTATTTACAGCTGATATTTCAAAAATGTATCGAAATATAGATTTACGACCCGAGGATCGCAAATATCAACATATATTATGGCGAAATTCATCTACCGAAGAAGTCCTGGAATACGAACTTAAAACTGTCACTTATGGCGTTAGCAGTTCTCCTTATTTAGCAATTCGAACGCTACATCAGCTAGCAAAGGATCATGGAGAACAGTGGCCTGAAGCTGCTAGCATACTGCGTGAAGATGTTTTCATGGATGACATCACTGCTGGTGCACCCAACTTAACTTGTGCACTAGATCTGAAAAATCAATTAATAAACTTACTAGATTGCGGTAAATTTGAGTTGAGAAAATGGAGTAGTAACTCACCTGAATTTCTCGCACAACTGCCTACGGAGCATTGTCAAGTCCCAAAATCCTTTTGTGACGATAAAAATCAACAGACTTTAAAAATATTGGGAGTTCAATGGGACCCAATTGAAGATAATTTTACTTACTCTCAATCAGAGCTAAACCCTAAATGCACTAAACGTTCAATTCTATCCAACGTAGCACGAATTTATGACCCTCTAGGCTGGCTTACGCCCATGGTTCTGCAAGCAAAACTTATAATTCAAGACCTGTGGCGGCTCCAGTTGAACTGGGATGATCCAATTCCAGAAGATATTGTAGAACAATGGAAAGAATTTGTTGCTGAATTAAGTAATTTAAATAAAATAAAAATTCCACGTTTCATTTTAGCTTCAACTTCAACGGTATGCGATCTTATTGGTTTCTGTGATGGTTCTTCTAAAGCTTATGGATGTTGCGTATACTTAAAGTCTATAAATCAAAATAAAGCATCGATAAATCTAATTATTGCTAAGTCGCGAGTATCGCCGATTAAACCGATTACTATAAACCGTCTTGAACTTCTTGGTGCAGTGCTTCTAGCTCGAGTTTTGAAACATATGAACGATTTACTTCAGTCACATATCAAAATTAGAAACGTAATCGCACTAACGGACAGTAGTACAGTGCTATCCTGGATTAATACTGAACCTTACAAACTAAAGACATTTGTATCTCATCGCGTAGTAAAAATTGCTGACACTATAGAAACAAAAAATTGGCACCACGTATCTACGAATGACAATCCTGCGGATCACAGTAGTCGTGGACTTACATGCTCCAAATTAATCTCGTCTCCGTTGTGGTGGGCTGGTCCAGCGTGGCTCGTATTAGAATCGTCTGACTGGCCTATATCAAAATATTCATATACATCATCTGAAAATCTACCGGAGCTAAAAACGTTACCTCATTTAGTACATACTATTGAATCCAATCACTGTAACGAAAATCCTATAGCAAAAATATTAAAAGATTACTCATCATTATCTAAAGTGCAGCGAATAGTAGCATGGTGTTTAAGATTTATTTCTAAATCAAGAAAACTCAACAAGAATTTTGAATGTTTAATCACAGAAGAGCTGGAATCCTCCCTATTCGTGCTAGTGAAACATGAACAAACAAATCATTTTGGTGAAGAAATTAAATCAATTAAAGATAACAAATCATATTCACGGTCCATTCAAAAACTAAATCCCTTCATCGATCAGGCAGGGCTCTTGCGAGTGGGGGGGCGTTTGGAAAATGCGCAGCTGCCACTGTCCGCGGTTTATCCCTTATTGTTACCTAAAGCTTCTCGAGTTTCAGTTCTAATTATAGATTACTACCATCGACTACATCTTCATTGCGGACCACGAACTTTACAATCTGTAATTCAGCGAAAGTTCTGGATTTTAGGAATACGAAATCTCATAAGATCGCGCCTCGCAAAATGTGTTACCTGTTGTAGAGTAAAACCTACACCCATTACCCCTCTTATGGGAAATTTACCAGAACCTAGAGTACAAGGTACACGTTGCTTTCAAAATATTGGTGTAGATTTTGCAGGTCCCTTTGTGGTTAAAGAAAGCAAAAGGCGTAATGCTCGCACTTACAAGGTGTATATTTGCGTGATGGTATATTTAGCAGTAAAGGCAATACACCTAGAACTGGTAACAGACTTGTCAACACAGGCATTCATAGCTGCTTTCGATAGATTTGTATCACGTCGCGGTCTTTGCAAATTGATAATTTCGGATTGCGGTACTAATTTCGTTGGCGCTAAACGTTATTTAACTGAAGTGCAACAGTTTCTCTTAACTAGACAACCTGATCTGAATGTAGAGCTTTTGAAACGAAACATTATTTGGCATCACAACCCACCTACGGGTAGTCATTTTGGAGGGATTTTTGAAAGTGGTGTCAAGTCAATGAAATATCATTTAAAAAGAGTCGTTGGTTTACAAGTGCTAACATTTGAAGAGCTTCTAACTGTCATTAATAAAATTGAAGCTGTGTTAAATTCTAGGCCGTTGTGCGCGTTATCTAGTGACCCTTCTGAAGTGGATGTCTTAACACCGGGACACTTTCTCACTGGAGGGCCGTTGGTTTCATTACCCGAGATGCCGCTTACGGAAGTTTATTTGCCGCCTCGAGAGCGTTGGCAGATGTTACAAAGACTAACTCAATCGTTTTGGAAGGTGTGGCGAAACTCTTATCTACACACCCTGCAGCAAAGATGCAAATGGTTCGAGAGGCAGCCTAATGTTAAAATAGACGATGTAGTTGTAATTGTTGAACAAAACCTACCACCATTAGAATGGCGTTTCGGTCGTGTGACTGCGCTTCATCCTGGCACTGACGGCATAGTGCGAGTAGTTACGTTACGTACAGCAAATGGGTTACTTCGCAGACCCGTCGTAAAAATTTGTCCTTTACCGGTCAATTCTTAGCTCATCAATATATTAATTACCTATTTCTTTTTTTTTTAATTCAGTCTTTCTATAATAATTTTAACATGTAAAAACATTATTCTCGCATCAGATTCATTTGAACTCAGCACTACATTCAATTATCTATTTCTTATTCTTTTCATAAAACTTAATGTCATATTTTTGAAATCCCTGGAGTGATTTCAAGTGGGGGGGAATGTTCTAGCTTGCTTTCCTATTTTCCCGCCAATATTAATCCCATATCCTTTTTCCGCTGTTATTCCCTCGGCCATCACAGCATTTAGTACCACCGAGTGACGCGAGCGGCGCTACTGAGACTTCATCGAGCGACGAAGCTAATCCGCCGCCATTACAGCGCGCGCGCGTTAAAAAACTTAATTAAAATTCTTCTAAAACAATACTAAAACCTCAAAATACACAAAAGGCCTAGTGAAGGTGTTACCAGGACATATAAAAGGTGTCATCAGTGCTATAAGCAGAACTTTATAAGAACTTTAAACAAAATCTGTTGTGAAACTAAATTTGCAATTAACCGGCCGAGGTAAGTACCTACAAGCCTACCTCTAATCCTTACATTATACTTACTCCTTGCAACTAGAACAGTTAACAAAATTTAACATAAACGGGTTACGTATATTTCAATTTAAAACAAACAATTAAAAACATTCGAGCGGCTTATGGTTCGAGATTTTCGCCATTCAAGTCCCGCCAGCGTATGAATATGATCTAAGCTTAAAATATTTATTTCTATTTTATCATAAGTCAGACACCAAATATTTGTGTAAATTTTATAATAAAAAAGGTGCCTCAGCTTCTACTAATATTTACGAATACTCTGCCCCATATTTAAGGATTGCTTTCATCCAATATAAATAAAGATGATTGAACGATGAATATTTTCTTTAACGGCTTTAAAAGTATTAGGTTATTTCAAATATGTGCCTAAAAGTAAAAAAGCTAGTACCGTTCCATAAAAGACGTTCCTTGTACAATTTATACTTCGAATTATTCACTTTAAAATTGTTGTTAAATCCACAATTTTTATCTTTCTAATAAATCCAAATATATTAAGTAAGACAGGTAAGAGAAGCTAATATGCTATGATAATAATACACAAATATATATAGTCTATCAGTATCACCCCTTTTTTAACCCCAAAAGGGGGCTGATTTCTTAAAATATATTATTCCCATTAGTCCCATCTTCAAAGCATACATTTTAAATTTCAAGTCTCTTACTTCAAAAATATAGGACTTTCATTCAAAATTTCAATTACCGTTTTACCCCCTTAGGGGTGGAGTTTAATAAAAATATTTCTTAGTGGATGTCTACACTCTATAAGGAACCTAGCTAAACTTCAAGTTTATATGTGTTTGTTTGTTAGTTTTTGAGATTTCATCAAAAATCTGTTAGTGGTATTTCGTTCCTATTTATCGTCTTTGTCAAGTCGATTACTATCAGACAAATCACATACAAGACGAAATTTATCAAGAGCAATAACAATACTTCGCTCCATTCTATGCCAAGATTGGAAAGGGCTTAGGATATTCTATTTAGGGAGAAATAACGAAAATTGAGAGTACACAATACGTTAAAGAGCTTTAGATAAAAATGTAACTACACATACGAGGCGATACTTTGTCTGGTATAAAACTTTTTTAAGATTATTAACTTTTCATAGAGGTTTTATGTGAGCCAAGCATTAAGTTTTGGGAAATGGCCCAGATGAGAGAGAAACGTTAAAAATATGAGTAATAACTGGTCTGATACCATCTAACGACAAACAGCTATCTTCCTGTCTATATAAATGCTTCCCATTTCGCCCGATATAACAGCAAGAATGTTTTATACGTAAACATAAAATATTTCGTATACTTTTTGAGTATTTATTATTAAAGATGGTTTGGGTTTTAAACCGTGATAGCCTGGTGGTTAGAACGAGTGCATCTTAACTAAAGATTGTGATTGAAGTGTTTAAACCCAGGCAAACAACACTGATTATGCGTGTACTTAATTTGTGTTTATAATTCACCTCGTGCTCGGTTAGGAAAACATCGTGAGGAAATTTGCATGTATCTAATTTCAACAAAGTTCTAACACATGTATATTCCAGAAAAACGCACTGAAGCGGCGTGGTGGAATATGCTCCTAACCAGAAGGTTAATGATAAGGCCTCCTCTTAGGATAACCTCAAAGGAGTCCTTAGCCCACCAGTAGAAAATTGCAGGTTGTTAATGTAATGTAAATGTAATATAAATATCAATATATTTTAAAAACAGTCACGTTCATATAAACAGCGTAATCATTAAGTAAAAAAAGTAAAAATTCTCAACATATGCGATACTCGCAAACCAGAATACAAATTATTCTTATATTCATATTCCGCTAGAAAAACGTGTCTTCATTATTTTTATAAGTATTTTTTGTTACAGAATTTACTTTGTACTATGCGAAAGCTTATATGATCCTGTTCTGCATCAAATCTCCATAAAAAAGTATTAAAAGTAGTCAGCCTGTGGTTTTAGCTTTGCTGCTTCATAAATTCAAATAATTTGTAAAAAATACATCAATAAACAAGGCATATTATTCAATCCAAGATTATATATATCCGGTATATACATGGTACATATATATGGTGGTTGTCATTACTTACCAGGAAGTAAAACTGTCGCCGTCTGTCTACCTTTTAAAATAATAGTTATATAGTTATAATAGTTATGTATATAACTTTTAACATATATATATGTTAAAAGAATATATTCTGCATGAAAATCAACGAAAACTAATGTTACAAAATTTATGATTTTTATTGTCGGAAATTCGACGATATCCGACATAAGTACAATAGGTATTGAGGGCCGAGGCATTGAGGGTGTTCATTTTTGTTATCTCCTTAATTCCATTATCAAGAGGGAAAGATTGATGGTGTTAAAACGCCTGAGTCAGATGGATAAATGTTTTGTCAAAATTGGGTATCTTAAAATAAAAAAAAATGGTAAAATATCATTAATGTAATAATAATAAAGTCGTCTTACGCTATTTCTTCCATGGCAGCAAATCTCAAAGGATATCACTAGCCACCTGACCACTACACAGGCAAAACCATAGGGCACAATAGCACAGGTTCACTTTCTAATTCCTCACTCTCATACTCCGATGGGACGGTAAATCTGCCACCACCAGTAACGGACTACTTTTTCCGAGACAGGGGACACACATATCCAACTTTCATTCTTATTATTTTTATAGAAAATCCTAACTTTTCCTCGGTCCAATCAGAGGTTTAAACCATGATCATCACCCTTTGGATCTATATATTAGACTAACGAGGCAGGCTATAATTCATGGAGGTAGGTAATATAGGTATAGGCAGACAAACAAACTAATTGTCTTCCTAGTAATAAAATGTTTCAAAATTAGTACATTTTTGTTTAAACATTATATGATAATTACAATATCTTATGGACTTATCAGTGTAACAACTCTTTATTGTTCGCTTGAAGTGTTTGAAGTTCTGATTACATAAGTCGCTACAATAGTACAAAATCCATCATTCATTGTTAATTATTCATTGTCAAGCAGGCTGCATTGATCGATAACCTAGTCAATGTAATAAAGGTCACTTTCTTCCTCTTACAAAGACCATTTGTCAATTAATACGTACAATTTAAAAAGTATAAAACCAATGATTATTGTGTAACATACTTGCAAATCCAATAAAAAAGGTTTTCTGTTAAAATATAAGGCACTAATTTGCTTTGGCAAGCTGCTCCACTTTAAAATAGAATATCCCTCTAAAACTCTGCCAATTGGCGTATCTAAGCTAGCAAATAATTCTTGCCAAGTTGAACTCTAGGCTAATAAGTTTCTGTTCTTAAAATTACACTAGAATACGCCAAAAGAAATAATCAAAGCCATAAGTTCCTGTAATGAAACTTATCTTAAAAATAAATTTTAATAATTTACTTACCGTATCCCTTGTTTAAAAGGCTTTGAATTAACAAATGGACCTGATGGTAAAACGTAACAATTGCTGTGGAACACAATGCTGCAACATTTTTAATATATACTAAGTTTTTATTAGACTTTGTGTTCACATTTATAATTAGCGTTAAATAGTTATTATAAACTAATGGTATTTATTTCAAATATCAGCTGTCATCTGCGGCTTCGTCGTCAGATATGAATTTCATCACATTCGGTACAGTGGTTTGACCGTGAAAGAGATATAGAGTTACTCTGATGGATTGATGTCTAAACGCCCTGCGCTCGTATTAATAAACAGTCTCCTCAGGGACATACTAGCCATTATACCAACGAGCTGTCAGTTATACAAAAATTATACAAATAATAAAGTAAAACGATTCATCTTTTGTCGAGCAGAATTATTTTTCAACGTTTGATAATACGTAAATAAAACAATGATGGCCAACGTCTTGGCTTTGTGTTAAATCTGTATTGAAACAATCAATCATTGCTGCCTCTGCTATTGACGTAGAGGCTCAGAAGTCTGTGTGTTTATGTTTACTTTAAATGTCTTTTTTTTCCTCAATTTTTGGAGACTAAAAAGATGTATATGAACGCGTTGTTCATATCCGAGGGCTACATTTTCTCTGCAAGAAGATTTTATTTTTATCAACAATGAACACACTTATAGATATAAACACTAAATAAATCTAGCTTAGTCAAAAGTAATTAAGGAAAACGAACGACTTAAGTCATCTTAAATATGTGACATTGTTAATAAATTCTAATTGTTAATAAAGAGTCGAGATGGCCCAGTGGTTATTGTGTGTGGATATTCATCTCGTGCTCAGCGGTGAAGGAAAATATCGTGAGGAAACCTGCATGTGACAAATTTCATAGAAATTCAGCCACATGTGTATTCCACCAACCCGCATTGGAACAGCGTGGTGGAATATGTTCCAAACCTTCTCCTCAAAGGGAGAGGAGGCCTTTAGCCCAGCAGTGTGAATTTACAGGCTGTTGTTGTTGTAATAAATTCTACCACATATGTACTCCACCAACGTGCATTGGAACAGCGTGGTGGAATATGTTCCGAACCTTCTCCTCAAAGGGAGTGGAGGTCTTACTTAGCGTAGCAGTGGGAAAATTATTTATAAATATTCTAAAATTAACAAATACCACAATACATTAAAACTATGAGAAAAAAGTGAGATACAAGTCCTTTTTTACTTTTATATCTTTCCATACATATTAAAACTATGTATTTTAGATCGTCAAATAAATCTAAATTCAATCAACAATAAAATATATTTATAACACGATAAGGCATCATTTATACGGTCTCAGATTTTTAAAAGCTATTCGAAGCACGCGAGTAAAGTTGCCGGGAAATAAAGTTTATTGTCGCTATTATATCGTTTCTCAAGAACTCTAGTTAATATTTAAAAGCAATATTTACAAAAGATTTATTGGAAACTTTATTTCAGCGGCTTCATTCATGATCGGTATCGAATAAAAGATAAAATATGAAATAGTTTTAATATCGATTTATTTAGTTCTTGTATTATTTTTCCCCAGTTTACTTTTTATTTATTTTTATTACAGAAGAAAAAAAAAGGTGTCAGAATGTAATTGTACAGGAATGATACTTTAAATGTATTTCGAGAAAATTGAATAAAGTAGATTGAAAAAGTTATCGCACCTTGTTAATAATCTTGATCTCTTTAAAATTTGACATACTTTTATTTAATTGTTATGTTAATTTATTTCTTTTTACTAACTTTAATGTCTCTGTTATATTTCTTTTACCTTCTAATTCTATTAAAAATATATATTAACAATCAGTCAGTAAGAGATGGTTCCTTTTATTATATGATAAAATCAGTCAGATGTAAAAATAATTATTTAAGATCACATTATTCATCATTATTCGACCTTATTAATTGACCTTAGGCCAATGCCAATGTGTAAACCAAAAGAAGAAGTATGTAAGTGTCACACATTATCTTGACAACTAAATCTATGCCAGTGGGTTGGTTTTTCGAATTTTAAAATTGCAAAAGGATGCTTCTAGTTCGACACAACATATGTAGATGTAGTATCGCCAAATTCAATAAAACTGATTACTGCCGATTTATACAACCGATAGAAATAGCTCCCTATCGCGCCATTCGTAGATATTCGTCGCTATAGCGACGATTGACGATTAATAATTTGGTATAGCGTACTTAATTCGGATTTGATCGGTTTTGCGATGCCGATGGTACATCAAAGTTGTGTCGTAATATAACAATACTCGATCGATATCTGGAATAAAAAAATCCTTAATCAGCTACTATGACATCCATGAATTGAAACCCATTCTATTTCCCCTGCGAGAAACACACTGAATTAATATATTCTAACAAACCCTAAGATTAATTAAATAAAAAAAAATAATACAAATGACCAACGTATACTTTACAGTTCTTTATTTATTTATAATTGAACACATTTACCATCACTACATAACTTTAATCGGTTATAAGAATATTTAAATACATAGACGGTTAATTAGTATGTACGTATGTAAGAACAGCAAATACCACGACCGATACAAACAGACTCGAACTTAATCCACCGACAGTCAACCGAACATTAAACCGTTACTAAGCGTTCTGCCGTATTTATGACATTCCGCTCGGTCCTGTTTGAGAAGAGGGTAGTTCTTGTAAGAATGTATAATATTTTAATTATTTATATTACGTATTACTTACAGTATGAATTCAAAATCTTGTTAATGAAAACACATTATTTATTTGAAAGATTTATTGATTTTGTTCAGATATATTACATTATTATCATAAAAAAATATTATATGAACGAACAGGATATTTTATTTTTAGTAAATAAATTATTGGAAACAAACACTTAGGGTAAACTTATAATGAGAAACGGTACATTAGCCTTTAAACAAATAAAAGTGACATAGTATTAGTATAGATTGGATGTAAATAGATATCTATTTAAAAATCTTATTGTAATTTCAGCTGAGTTTTAATGACATTGATAATGATAGACAATAACACAAGCATATAGACTGCGAATATGTCTGCTTAAATATTTAACATGATTTATGCAAAATAATACAATAATGATATTCATTTAGAAAAGTTTTCCTACTACATTTTTCTTCCATGAAATAATTTATAAAACATTAAGCATAAAAGAAAATATATCGATTGATACTTTTTTAGTTTAGTTGACATCAAAAATGTAATGTATTTCTTTACTATATTTAGTCCCCAAATAAAGTGCACAAACATGTACAAAAATAACTTCTTAGCGAGTGAGTACTTCATAAATAAATCTGTTCTCTTTTTCGAATATTTTATTTTTATTATTATTAGCAAGAGGAAACAGCGTTGGTCAAAATCCGTGAATGTAATCGTATTTTTAATTTAATTTAAATTTAGAACAGAACTTTTATCAGTTGAAAAGAGCAAAAAGATTTCAAGTAAATACTATTTTAATGTTTTATTTTTCAAATTACATTGTATATGAATAACATGCTACAACTTTTTTTGAGTAACCTGTATAATTATGGACCACATTCTTAATGTTGGCTCTGTCAGGTTAAACACGCCATTTAAACATATACAACAATATGTCGCTAACCATTACATAGTCAAATGGATTTAAATACTAGCTTTCAATAATATAGAATACCGAAGGCGAACGGTGAGTGAAGCGAAATAAACAATCCGACCTATAAGTGAATGTGATAAAAACTTTATTTCATTAAATTTTTGACTTAGTCGACCTGATTGTTGAGTTTATAAACTATAATTATGCTGATAATCCAAATTAGATACAGCAACAACAGCCTGTAAATTCCCACTGCTGGGCTAAAGGCCTCCTCTCCCTTTAAGGAGAAGGTTTGGAACATATTCCACCACGCTGTTCCAATGCGGGTTGGTGGAATACAAATGTGGCAGAATTTCTATGAAATTAGTCACATGCAGGTTTCCTCACGATGTTTTCCTTCACCGCTGAGCACGAGATGAATTATAAAGACAAATTAAGCATATGAATCAGCGGTGCTTGTCTGGGTTTGAACCCGCAATCATCGGTTAAGATGCATGCATTCTAACCACTGGGCCATCTCAGCTCCAATTAGATACATGAGTTTATATTTTCGAATGCTCTAGTGGTATTAGTGTATTATGATCGTCATTTGTTGAAATTTAAGGACGTAGCTAAGCTAGTATTTTATATTATCATAATTACGTATAAGCTGTGTTGCGTGAAATACATAGCCTTCGGGCTTAAGTGCCCCATTTGTAACTTCGTTTATGCGGTAGAGTTTTGACTAAAATTGCTCTGCATCTAAAAGTGTTTGGGGTGTCAAACTCTCCAGTTACGAAAATAGTGGTAAGCTTTAAGTAATTCGTCAAAATAATACGTTTCTTTAAAAAATATTCAGTTTGAAAAGGTCATAAATGTCGGTCATTTGGATTTTTGTATGCGATGAGTTACTATATCTATATGATAACTAAAAACGTTCGGATTAAAATATATATATCATGCAATTATTTATCACTACAAAAATTGTTCAAGTTTTTTTTATTAAAATTAATATGCAATAGAAACGAAATACTTTTTTCGACGGGAGTATTGTATAGACATTGCATTATTTTCTACATTATTTTTAATTCTTTTATTTTTCATCTCTTAATTTTTAACAAAAATGAGTGTAACAGTGTTGAAAATTTTATATACATATGTGTGTGTTGGACAAGTTAAGATAATTAATAAAAACGCACACATTTTTATTAATATAAGAACATGTCTGATTGGGTCATTATTAATATTACAGATTATTAATTATCGGAAGTTTTACATGAAATTATAAAAAAAATAACAACTATTTAATTATATAAACTATTAGGTTTACCTAATAGTTTATAATACAATTAAAAAAACAATATAATAAATATATTTGACTAATTTTACTGTCATTGTTAATATATATTTGTGAAAATAATTATCTTTCTTTATATTGTTTGTACATCAATAAATATTTAGGCACAATTTATTTGTAATTTAATATTGATAATAATTTTACAATATAATTACAAAATATATTTAATTTGGTCGAATTTAACACCGTTTCAGATACGAATGTTAATATTAAATAACACACAGGAATCTGGAAAGGCAATTAATTAGATTAGTTTCATAGCACGTCTGAAATAATTCAATGTTAATTTGGTGACATTTTTGATATTACAGTCAATATGTGATTATTAATTACAGTAATCAAATTTTAAAGTCAATACGATAAATATCATTTGATACTTAAATCTACACTAATTTATTTACAAACATTGTTTTATTTGGCAATAAAATTATTTTAGAATAAGTTGAATAGAGAAAGGGAAAGTCTAGGATCTAAGCTAGGTCTAGGTAACATCGAGTTTTGTCAAACGAGGCGCGAGAAACAAAAGAAAATCATAAAAATATCACGCGTATGAAACAACTATTGTGTGGCTTCTATATTTAAAAAAACGATTCGTTTTTCTATTGGTGGAATTGTTTATAAAGCGTAATTCTGAGAAAGGGCAACGTGACAGATTAAAAAAACGCCTTTCATTGCTTATACAACATACAATGAAGAATCTTTAAACACAGAAACCGAGCCTTAAACTGCAATCAGTCAAAATATTACTAACAAGTTAGTTGTTTTCTCTTATTGCTCTACTTCGAGAGGGCCCATCGTTTTGAATTATGACAATATCATAATGTATTCTTGATAAACGATGTCATAATTATGAATAAGTTTTAATTGCATTGTGCGTATCGTTATGTAAGTTTAAACATCACACAGCTAAGATAAATTAAAAGAGTCATATTAGGTAGTAATTTTTTTTACTATAATTAATTAGTTCTACAAATAAATCTCATTTCACAAAACTCTTTATGTTGAAACGAAATTTAGTAATCGCTAGAAGTTAGGACGAATTTGACAGGGCTAAATTATACTAAAGTATCGATAGGTTAGCTAGTTAAATAGTCTAGAAATGTTTGAAATACTAAATGGGAAGAAATTATTTTGTATCTGTCCGTTATCGAATATGTACTTTACATTTAAAATTGACCAAAATTATCTTAAGATAGTCATGTCAGTTTTAATGACGTACAGCATCTTCAAAATTTTTTTGGTGCATCGTTGATTTTATTATGCAAATATTGAATTGAAACTGACATTGTATTCTAATCCAGTATCCCAAGATCTGTAGCCATAGCAAAGATCATCGATGCAGTTACAATGAGCATACATAATATATGGAATATTTTCACGAGACAGGATATAATAGTGACGTTATAATTAGCACCACACATCTACGTTGAAAAATAATCTTTACAGATATTCTTTACTAATTACATAAGAAGAGATATGGAGGAAGATATATAAGGACGCTAATAATATTTTTAAAGATCGATTTAGAAGAATGTTTAGTAAATCTTACCAATAAACTTAAACATAGAGATCGTTCATTAACGACCTTTTTATTATGATAATAATTACATTATACTTATTTTACATATTTGAGATAATCGAAAAGCTAAGTTTCACATTTACACCGAAATTAAAAGAATAATTGGTCTCAGTCAATGAAGCGACTTCACTTGCGTTATTACACATTGGTGATCGTTAAACGTCTAGGGCTCCTTGGTCTGTTCACATTCGTCGCTGAACCTCGGACGTGGACCTGAACTGATCCTTGGGGCATGTCAACTGCTGAATGAAGACTAGCTGCTCTTGAGGTCCGGGGTGATGGGACGCAGACTCTGAGGTCCACAGCGCTGTGGAGACTAGCAGCTCTTGATGACCTAGGGGTACGCATCGGGTGGTCTGAAGGGGTTGTGAGGGCTGGGAGATCAGCAGCGGAACGCGATCTTCGCGGTGGACTCTCTGGTATCAATGCCATCCCACCCATGCTTCCAACGAAGACGGAATTCTAGAAAACGCAACGTATAGTCAGTTCTGTCAAGACATTCTGAATGAAATAATTGAATAAAGATACAATTTTATTATTTTTTTAATTCTTTGCTAAGATTCATATCATAATGTTGTCTTAAATTTCCGCGATTATTACACATTGAAATAAAACTAGTTTTAACGGATTTAAATCGCGTATATTAATTATTTTTATCATCCCGACGTTTCGAGCACTTTACAGTCAGTGGTCACGGGTCTACCCGTAAACGTCTGGAAGATACGATTTAAATCCGTTAAAACTAGTTTTATTTCAATGATTCATATCGTCATAATAACGTTGTTTTTTGATTATAATCACCATCACTTACTTAATGTATCGTACTAGAGGATATTGTTCAATAAATAAATAAGTACATATTAGTAAAGTAACATGTCATAAAAATTGATTCATTCAATTTTGGTAATCAAAAAGCAATTTATCAACTTAATGAATAATGTCATCGTGTCACCTGTCTAGTTCGATGTCCCAGATAGCCACAGGGTTGATACGAGGGAAACGTTCCCCCGCAGTCGTATGAGACACAACCTCTCGACAGGGACGCTCGATGCTACGGTAAAGAAACAAGGATTTTAATATGTCTTAGAAATATTTCTTTTGTTTCATACATTTATATTATCATTATATATCTAATTAACTTATATTTTATTAGTGTATCCGATTTCATAAAGTATAATCGATTTTAGAACGTCATTGGTATGGCTGTACAAAATAATACAAGATGTTTTCCGCGCAAACGAATTATTAAAAAAACAAAAGAGAGTCGCGCCTGGAACGACCATTGGGAATTTTTGTTAATTTGATTTTTAACTTCTAAAAATAAAACAAATATTAATGGATATTAATTCCACTGGTGTATTCATTATTTGTTTTTTTTTTTGTGGTTATTTGATATAGGAAGTCGAGCAAATTGGCCAACAGGTAAGTCCTCACTGTTTATAAAGATTGATCTGTAAGAAATAGTAATTCCTTCCGTCAATGATCTATCAATCTTGGGAATAAGATGTTATGACCCTTGTCCCTTGAAAATAGAACACAACTATAGTAAGCATTACTGTTTGGTTATATAATGTAAGATATGGAGGCTACCTAGAAGGGCTTGTACAAAGTAATTTTACGTTAATTTCACGTTAAACTTTAGTGTTCCGACCATAAGCTTAGTTTGTGCTTACAATGATCCATCTTGAGATGTTAGCTGAATATGTCGGTCCTAATTTGATGGATGACTAGCAAGTAGTGGAATGGAACTAACCCGCAATGAAACAGCATAAGCGCCAAACCTTTTCCTCAAAAGGCTACACTTGCCCAATAGTAAAACATATAGTGACTCGTATGCTCTTTTTAACATTAAAAAAAATTAAAATAACGATAAACGTAAACATGATATTAGTAACACAATGATACATTAAATGTCATTTATAATGTCAGACTATATGTACTTCAATGTCATATTCATTTAAATAATAATAGATCATAGTGGAACAGACTAGTAATTTCAGTGAAGATAATAACGCGTCTAATTTAAATAAATATACGTTGAAATAAGTTTATAACAAGAAAGTAGAACTTACATGAGGCGGAACGGACACAGAATTTTCCGCAAGAGCACAACTTTGCCGATGCTGCTGCTGAAACTTTGGCTGATACGGTTCTAACATCCTACGAAGAAATAATTAAGGTATGTCATATTTTATATCACGATGAAATTCATGAATAGTTCCAGTTCGTATATCATAATATTTTCTATACCAAAATTCCAAAGACATTTTAACTTTGCCGTTTCGTAAATTCAAATCATTTGTAAAAAATGCAATGATAAATTGTATTATTCAATACAAGATTAGACAGACGATAAAAGAGCATGAAATTAATACTCGTTGACTTCCCCAGGCAGAATATATTACATGCATATATAATTGTAGGTAATTAACTAACATGACTGTATTTTTAAACGTTTTTAAAGAGTTCTTGCCGGTTCTTCTCTTTTGAATCAACTTTCCGAACAGGCATCGCATCGCTTAATATAATTGTTAAATCTGGATTCAAAAGTGCTTGTAAAAGCCTACTTGAATAAATTATATTTTGATTTGATTCATTAGATTCATTTCATTTTACAAATCATTAATTAACTTCCATGAATTGTAATGACTACAATTATGAGTATATTTCAGTTATATTTGCACCGAAAGTGATAAAATTATATTAATGGGACACATTCGAATATCATTAATTTCATTTCATATATTACTAATTGTTTCATATGAACTTTAACGAATAAATACGATTAAGTTTCAATTTAAGAAACTATGATATTTTGCGTTACTGAAAGATCGTTTGCGTTCTTATTACCTCTTCTTTGCTCACGACAATTATAACAAATTATACTATTCCACATTTTCATATAACCAATATTAGAATTCCAATACAAATGGATATTGATAAATAAAGCGATTTTAAAAACGTGAAAGCAAGAGATCTACGTACAGTTTATAGACGCACCTGATCTTGCCCCAGCGGTTGAAGAAAAGCGCTATAGCGGCGACCCAAAGCAGCAACACGAAGGCCACGATTAAAGCCTCTTCAGCTCGGACGACAACTCCACTCCCATCTAAGATAAAACAACATTAAGGTATAAGCACACTTTTCCATTATACAATCAAGTATTCTTTTATATCTTTTAATTAATCAGTGGTGCTTGCCTGGGTTTGTACCCGCAACCATCGGTAAAGATGCACGCGTTCTAATCACTGCGCCATCTCGCCTCCTTTTATTAATTTAATTACTACCTTCTCCTTAAATGAAGATGAAGCCTTAGCCCAGCAGTGGGAAATTAACAGGCAGTTGTTGTTGTTGACATAATTCATCATCTTTACATAGTATAAAACAAAGTCGCTTACCGCTGTCTGTTTCTATGTATGCTTAGGTTTTATAAATTGCGCAATTGCGAAAGAAATACTCATAATTAAGGCATTCTTTACTATTCTTAGTATCAGCATTACACCCGTGCGAAACCAGGTCGGGTCGCTAATATTATATAAAAATAAAATAAGCAATGAAATATCGACAACGAGTGTAGTACAATAGCTCTAGAATCTAGCTAGAATCGATGATCTCTGCGTACTGGTCAGGGATAACTTAACCTTGATACTAACCAATATTAGCTAAAGACATATTGGCGATCATAATTTCGGGATGGGCTGGTTTTGTAGGGTTATGTAGCCGGCTAACTACTTCAGCGGGCGGACAATCGGTGAGTTTACTCCGCTCTGCAATAACAATATAAAATGTAACTACATACAGACCATGTGTCTCACTTGCGGTGATTCTTAACTTCTAGATGATGATATCAGCTACAATTTTCATTTTCGACCAATTATATCAATTTTGAATGATACTTACCAACATTTGTGAATATAATCGTGTAATATTCAATTCAGCGTTAATTTTTATTATTTATTCATACCAGTGATATCAATTTTAAGGATTAATATTCATATTTATTCCTCCAATTAAGCTTAATGCTTTTGCTAGGAGTGGGGACGATAATAGTCCAATAAATTAGGACTGAACTTGCAACTTTTTCATCGCTAGGCGGCCCGTAAACCATTGTGCTATTAACGCTCCATATTATTTTGAAGGGTTTCGTTTTTTAATAAATAAAATTTGGAAAACACTCACCAATTCTTGTTGATATACAAATGTTTGCACACGACGAGGCCAATTAAGAATACTACCTCGATTTATAAATAGTCGAAAACGTTGACTAACAATTGTTACTACAGACAATTGCTTATGATTGAAATGATAAAGATTGATAAATTGTCAACTTACCGATTTCTGTTGATAGATTGAAGCGTGTGGTATGTGTAGGATAAGCAGGTGTAGGTGAAGGATGTAATCGCAGGACTACTTCCGCTGGCGGACCTCCAGTCACGCCGCTCCATTCTAGCAAAAGATTAGAAAAACTTTCTCTATACTATTCTTAATATTACCATTAATGTAAATATACAGGGTTATTGGTAATTCAATGTATTCCCGTAAGGAGGTAATAGAGGTGATTATTTATGATAATTTTAATCCCATATATAGCAAGAAGATAGATATAAAGATTTTAAAATATGTCCAATTATCATTTTATCTATTAAAATTTGTAATAAAATAACACGATACAATATTGTATCACGTGACCTAGTTTCAGTATATCCTTGACACACGTTCCTTTTTTAAATTATTTTCGGAACGCAGATGAAAGAAGAGGCACATGGTAATACGCGGTCGCTTCACCCTTACGCTTGACCTACCATGGTATTTCAGATAACATATCCCTCTCCCTCTTTCTTCAGCAATATGAGTAGCCAAGAAAAGTATAGGTAGAGTTGTCATTGGAAAACTGCTACGTCACTTGATTAAATCAATAGTCATCAATTGATTACCACTCTCACCGGCGGAGATACGAGACGGCTGCGCCGGTGATTTACGCGAACTCGTTTCCACTGGTCTCGTCTCAGTTGCACTATCTGCAAAAAATACATCATATACATATATATTTTTTAATTCAAATGTGTAGAGTATGTAGAGAATCATTAACATATAAAAAAATTTTTACCTACATTGATTTTTTTGGTAGCAATGCACACATGTACTATTAAGGTATAATTTTATAATTCTATGTACTTATTTCGTTACAAATTGAATATAAAAGGTGTATGACGTATGTTATATTAAATTTAGGGAAAGTATTAGGAAAAGATTAATTTTCGCTTTTTTTAATGGTTAAGTTTTGATTTAAATAATCAACGCTACATATCATAGCGTTTTTCAGATATCAAAACAAATTACCATTAGTTAAAAGGTCCGAGCCCTTACCTTTAATATTAATTCCAAGAATAATTAAGGAAAGGCAAAATGATCATACGTAATTTGTTCAATTATCCATACTGTTATTGTTATTTAATCAAAATTGTGTTTAAATGTGAATTTACACGAGCGGATTTCAATGTTATATCAAGGATTTGTCATTTTTTTTATTTACATATATAAAACTGTGCTGCGTGGAAAACATATTTTATATACATATATACTATTAAACATACTACTTAAAACTCAGCAATATGGACTGCGCCAATGATACTGAGAATCGTCCTATGACATATAGGAATAACGTTCAAGGGTCGAAAGACTTCAAACTTGGAATTTTATTTTTATATCTTCCGACCTATGAAATAAGTAATGAATATAAAAACCGTTAAATATGTATGTCGAATATCATCGTCACAGCTCATATTCCAACAGGATGTACTCATATTTAATTAATCGACTTGAATATAAAAAATTCTAAGCGTTTGCTAGACTTTGTTTGACTAAAGATGTTTTTAAAAATTCACCTAATATTCCAAATGTCGACGCTTCTGACATTTAATTTAATATTCAATATTGAACGAAGCATTCTCGAGCGAGGGCATGGCTCTCATATTAATGTACGTATTACCTGATATCGTGTAATTGTTAGTTTAATATAGAAACATTCTTTTAATAGGAGTATATAAGTAGCTTATGATATCCTACTAATATTATAAATGCGAAATTTTGTGACGAAGGATGTATGCATCTTGTTACTCATTTACTAAAAATATACTGATCGGATTTGTAAGAAATTTTACAGTAATATAGGTTATACAGAATAACAAATGGACTACAATTTATAATTATTTTACGTAATATAACGACACATATACTAATAATAAATATAAACAATTAAAATGGCCCCAAAATTGAACCCTGTGAGAAATTTTTATGAATAAATCTAAAATTATTTGGCTAAAAACTACTTATTCGAAAACTATTTTTAATTCGTTTTAAAGTATATTTAGGATAAAAAGGTTGGACTATAAATAGATTTTAATTGCGGTAGTTTTTTATTTATTTACAGATTTTATAAAGATGTAATCGAACGATGCTGAAAAGTCCTAAAGTATGAACGTAATTAAAACTTTGTTAACAACTAAAGTCCTGAACAGGGCCGTGACTCATTTATAACTTTTATATTTGTGTTTTACAAACAGCGTTTAAAAGGAGAAGCTTTGTAGTCTTGTTTTGGAATAGTTATCAAATTGTCCCCTTGTGTTTCTACTCTTTAAATTTTTAGCGATTTGCTTGAATTTTATACACATAGTAATTCTACTTTTATGCCACAGTTCTTTTCTAGTCTCGTAGTATTTGGACAACATCACAGACATTACTCTGATCCAATGTAAGTAGCTGAACCGCTTATGTTATGGAGAATCAAAATTAATGACCGTGCCACGAACACCCAGACCCAAGTCAACATAGAAAGTTAATGAACTTTTGCTATATCGCCTCGGTCGGGAATCAAACACGGGACCTCGGAGTGCCGTAGCCATGAGAACCGGTGTACGTACCACAAGACTAGGAGGTCGTCAGTATTTAAAATAGTATTTGTGATATTTTCTAACCTTTGGCATATTTGTTTAGATTATTTTTCTTAGCATAGATTACAATATTTTTTTCATTAAAAAATATGTTCAAATTGATAAAATATAAAACTTGAATAATTTTCTGTTTTCATGAAATAACGCTTGCAGAATTAATTTTTAATCAAAGTTTGTATACAGATAGATTAAAAATTTTAATTCAATCAAAAGCTTTTAAAAAATGTTTTGTTTAAATTTCTTATCTATTGTTTCATCTCTGTATTATAGTGATTTATTATCCATTGGTTACAATATAAATAAAGAAATTTGACTATTTTATTTTATACTAGCTGTGCCCGCGAACATATACGCATTTGAATTTAACGAAAAATAAATATTGTAGCCTAAGTTACTCCTTATTATATCAGTTATCTGCCAGTGAAAGTGCTGTCAAAATCGGTCCAGCCGTTCCAGAGATTAGCCGGAACAAACAGACAGACAATAATTATGCTATATGTACCGTGTATACATATGCATTGAGTAAAAAAGGGCTATTTTAATATTACAAACAGACACTCCCATTTTATTATATGTTTATATATGTAATAATTAGTATTTAATCCAATTAACTAAAATTCTCAGTATAAAGTAACATTCTAAACATTCTTGTATTCAGATTCAACTTGCAAATATCATAGAGAGTTAATTAACTAGTCTGAACAAGATCTCCTGAACTATCTACAAATTTAAACTTTGCGGAGGTTGGGAAGTAGACAACATACTAAGTATCGTAATTAATATCTTATTCTACCATCGTAAACTATTTTATAGCCTAGTACGTATTGTACACAAAGTTATATAGATAAAAAAGCATGGAGCTAATATTTGTTAACATTCAAGCAATTTATATATATGATACATTCAATTGGTACAATTAAATGTATCATATATATAAATTGCTTGAATGTTAACAAATATTAGCTCCATGCTAACATAATTTCTCACCGGTTCTTTTCGGTTGAAACTACATGCTGATTTTGTAAAATATTGTTTGCAACGTCATTGTGTGCCTATGGGTGATGGTGAGCACTTACCACCAGGTGGCCTATATGCTCGTCCGCCAAACTATTCCATAAAAAAAAAATGATTCAAATGCCTGTTAAGGCCTTCTTAAATACTGTTTCATTTAATTTGATATGACGCATTACTGCCTAATGGTCCTTAGTAGATAGATGACTAAGTATATTCCATGGTCTAAAACCATTATATAAAAATCAGTTGCAATCCAAAATTAGGACATTGTTGTTATACGTTGGAGCTACCTGAGCTGTTTGTAATCATTTCGAATTGTTATCCCATATCATTATAAGGGTAAGGGTAGTACGGGCACTGTGTGGGCACCTAAATTCTATGAGATTTCATATGTTAGCTGGTTGGCTATATGCCATTGGTCAAGAAGCCAACGTCGTGAGTTATTATTGTTATTCAGTTGACCTCGTAAAGTCTATAAAATCATAACTTAGTATTTATTTAATACATTAAAAAATAAATGAAAATATATTTTATTAATTTTTTTTTATTTCGAATTTCGAGATTTAATAGGGCCATACCATCAGTTCGGAATTTTTTATTCAAATAGCGACACTGTTATTACTGTTATTGATGCATTTCTGTTGTGACCTGTAAGCCTTCTAATCATTAGCAGCAGGTGGGACGCAAGTCTTATTTCTCACGGATGTCAATGGGTTAATAGATGGACCACTTACCACCAGGTGGCTAATTAGATGCCCTCTATACTCTATTTAACAATGTATAAGAATGGTTCGATTTCAATAAAAATTACCGACTGCCTTGCATACTGCGTGTTAAATATTATAAAATTTACGTTTCTCTAATAATGTCTTACATATTGTACAATAAAGAACATAAATATATAAATAAAATATATCGTAGAATATAAACGCTATCCTTCAAATGTTTGAAATGTGGCATTTAAATGGCGAATATCAAACGTTCAAAGGCGTATTTTGACCCTGTTGTCGTCCACTGCTTCGCTAGTGTTTTAAGGGATTGGCTGTCACGTGTTATGCCAAAAACAAAACCCATGACTTTCCTTGAAGTTCGAGTTTGCTTCACGCCAATTTTCATCAAACTCGTTTTATTGGTTTGTTCGTGAAAGAGCGACAAACAGATAGACAGAGGACTTTAACATTTATAATAATAAAAAGGAAAAAGTAAAGTAACAGCCTGTAAATTCCCTACTATGGGGCTAAGGCCTTCTCTCCCATAAAGGAGAGGGTTTGGAATATATTCCACCACGCTGTTCCAATGCGGGTTGGTGGAATGTAAATGTGGTTGAATTTCACTGAAATTAGACACATACAGGTTTCCTCACGATGTGTTCCTTCACCGCCGAGCACTGTATATGTATAGTGGTGCTTGCCTGGGTTTGAACCCGAACTCATTAAGTTAAGATGCACGCGTTCTAACTTCTGGGCCATCTCGCCTCTCACATTTATAATATGAATATAGAAATATAGATTTTTCATTGCGGGCTGCATTGCAAAACATTGTTTTTAGTACTGCATATGTTTTGAGGTTAAATTTGTATTAGTCTGTATAGCATTCACTTAAGTTTTTTACTTACGTAATAATTAAACCATTACGCGTTTTCTAGGGTTTGGCTTATTGACCCGTGTGTGCAATTCCATTGAGATATTCCCTTAGCTCGAGTAGGCGTGTTGTAATACGTATTTAATTAAAATTAATACTATTTCTGGTAATTTCCGTATTCTCTTAGTAAATGAACTTTTTGTACTACATTTACACAACAGAATTATAGTTACGTATAATAATGAGTTTTGTAGTTGAATGTTAATAATATATGTTGACAGCGGTCTTAATATGTGTGTCGGTTATAATATGAAGGTTAATTAATATCGAGGGTCGGTAACATCTGTCTTTCGTTCATTAAATAAAAGCACTATTAGGAAAATTTCCGCCAACACGCGTTGGAATAGCGTGGTGGAATATGTTGTTATGGATTATGTTAATCTGCTCCTCAAAAGGGAGATGAGGACTTAGTCCAGCAGTGGGAAATTTACAGGCTGTGTGAGAAAAAATACAGAAACATCGATTGGCATATAGTGTTAAATATCAATATTTTAAATACGCAATAACCTAGATTAAAAATGTTAATCTAACTCTTATGTTGGTCTTTTACTCTTAAGTATATTATTTGATTACATAAGAATTATTAACATTAAGTGTTCGAATATGTACAAATATAAATTAAAAATAGTTACGGTAGAAATCTTGACCGCGTGGAACTCTGGCAATTAATTAATTTTAAATTGGTCGACATAACATAAACATTGGTAATCAGTCCAAAATTTTAAAAAAGAAAGAGTCCCTTAAAAAAAAGGAACAAAAACAATGAAATCTGTACAATTCTATATATTCTTCTCACCTTGTGACCACAGACAATGAGGTGTATAATTTATAAGATATATGGCTGTATTGTTCGTTACATTCTACAATAAATAACACACCGTCCGTCATTTTCGTTCGAACACTGTCGCTATAAAATTAATTGGAAGTCCATTTCAATCGATTTATGAGCCAAGGACTAACAGTCACGTGAGACGCTGACCTTGGACAATCGAAGTAAATGTCATGTATGTTATGATGCTGTATATAAAATAATAACGAAGGCTTGTTTGTCGTTCCTTTCTATTTAACTTCGGTTACTAATAATGTTTTAGTTCTGTGTAGTGATAATATATTATGGTAAGCTGCTTCGTTACGTAACGCGTTACAGTAACGTAACGTACGTTACGTTATACCAACTTGTCTGGCTTCCCTTTCTCTCAAGCATACGGCAGCAATTATTGCATTTTATACCTATTGCAACGCTTAACGATTAACGCTTGGCCCTTGGAGTAGTGGTGCAAAAAGCTTCATTAAAAGTATAACACCTCATTGTCTCCACTGGTGTCAGGAGGGCTGGTTCGTTTTTCGCCCAGAGGATCGGAATTGCGATTCAACGGGCTGCTAGCATTCTTGCCACCATTCCACGCGGTCAAGATTTAATAGTAACTAGTTTTACTTCATATTTATATATATTTAAGCATTTAATGTTATTAATTCTTATGTTAATAAACTATATATAAAAAAAATTGCAACTTATTATGAAAGGGTATAATACCGTTTTGTTATGTAACGCGTTACGATTACAGTATACGTACGTTATGTTACACTTTTTTTGAGTTTTTGTTTGGCTTTTCTCATGCATACGGTAGCAATAACTTATTTTTGCATTTCAAACCGATTGCAACTACCTTTTGAGCAAAAATTATGTCCAGGTTGTTCTTATGGCAATATAATCTATAATTTACTATAGTATATAAAGTCATTTATCAAAGTTGAAATGTTTATTCAATACGCCTTACACGCGCTTATTAAGTGTAAGAAAATATACCTATACTTGGTGGGAAATACTTCAGGCCGAAAACAGTCTTTATTTGTTTTTAATTACCTTGAGATAGTTATCAAGGTGTGTTTATATGTAAAAGGAATAATTTTTAGAATATTTGTCACCATACGAAGATTCACAAACTTAAATATTTCCAATGAATTTCAAGAACCCTGTTCTAAGCCTTGTGTACTTATGTAGTCAAGCAACAGAAGTATCCATCTATAAGCTCTTAATGAGTGGATGATACTACTTAAAAGAGCTTGCAGAAAATTAATACGAAGTTATTTTGCTGTAGGCAATAACAGTATGGGTTTTTTTAATAAACAAATTCCCCCAGCTAGGAGTTAATCTCCAAGAAACTCAAAACTCAAACTCAAATTACTTTATTCAATATGGAAGTATTACACTTTCTTATTGATAGTCAATTGAAACAGTAACAACAATTTGGCCCTGGGACTATGACGAATATTTTATTTCGTTTTTGATTATAAATTATTACGACAAATAAAGGCGTCACCACACTAAACGACTTACATATTTACACAGCTAAGCGGCTTTGAAACGTAACAACGTATTGTCTACGTATTAGTACGTCATTATTCACTACAGTAGATACGCATTTAAGGTCATCGTACATTACATCATTGGGCTATTTATTTTTATGACATTAATGACGTCACGCAGAATAATTAATCATCATAGCCATCAAGATAATTGGATATTAATATCACGACATGCAGTTCATATCAATGTATATTATTATCAAAATGTAAAATATTATTCTGTACTAACTATTGAGTAGTTACTAGTGGGACCCGTCAGGGTGTCACGGTAGCATACGTAAGCGATCCCGTGGCGCCCGCCAAAAGACGGAGTGGGTACCGCTGGTTTTATAATGGGTAAACCCGGTCTGCTTGGGCGCACTCGGCGTCCAGGGCTCCGGGGAGTCCCACACACCCCCACCCTTCCCATCACGCGGGGGAAGAGCGTAACGCGTTTTTCCAGCGAGAAAAAAAAATACTAGTGGGTCGCATTCGAATCACGATCTTATTAAACATTTTTTTTTATTTCGAATCCTTTGACAGGTTTTATTAACGTCGCTCTCAACCCGATCAGTAAGTTTTTTTCGATCTCTAAAATAAATTCTTTATTAATCGTAACAATTTAGTAAATTGCAATCAAAAATAATCTTTAATTTTCTGCACAATTATGGTTGAAACTCTTCAAAATCTGACCGCAACCGATCTTTTATGCACTGCTGTCTTCACGGGACAAAAATCCGCTAATGCTAAAATTATATATGATTAAATTAACGTTCAATGAAGTTTCATAACAAAGTTTTTGCATAAACTAATTCTTATTCATAGATTAATTTCAGCCTGACACCCAGAGTTTAAACGTCTTCTCACGTCTTTGTCAGACGTGTGCCAGCATCCGAAATATTCCAGCTGTCATAGTTGCATCAATTGACGATCTAAATGGACTGCTTTTAAATATCGAATAAACGCTTTTATTGTTGATATGTATAGTACGAGATAACTTAGATGAAGCATCGGCTAATTCAATAAAACCAATTACCGATTTATGCAACCAATAGAAATAGCTATTCGTCGCTATAGATTCTCGCGTCAGTTCAACCCGAGAAAGAAAGTGCATGTAAATCGACGTGTCAAATTGACGAATATATTAGGTCATATGATATTACAAGTTGTTACGTTTGTGTAAAGATCGTATTCACATATGAAATAAATGTTGTTAATTTGGGATAGCGTACTCAATTCGGATGTGATCGGTTTTACGAATTTTGCCGATGCTACATCTAAGTTGTGTCGTATTATACATTGTTTATTAAAGCTGAGAACGTATCGAAAATATTGTGAGCGATGCTGTTTTGTTTTAATGTTTTACCTCGGAATGGTAAAACTTTGGTAGCGTGATGGAATAGCCTTTCTCAATACTATAGTTACTTAACTATTCAATATTGAAATTATTTTTCAAATTAAAATCTGAGCATAAGTATATATTTATGAATAATCGTATACCAAACCATCTAATGGTGTGCTCTTTGTTTCAGTTATGGCGGCAACTTTCAAGAGCGATTAGTCATTTGCTTGAGACATATTGTGGTGCACAAATTACAAATTAAACCCGCGATAACATCCTCAAAATTCGGAAAAAGAAAATCCGATACGACCAAATAGTTTTGACGAAGGAAAATCAATACTAAGTCAAAACTAGCATCTTCCGAGCTGCTACAGAATTTGTAATGGAGCAAGTATCAGCTAACTTTTATATAATCATATAATGGAATTGGATTGTTGAAATTCACTCAGACAGAATTAAAATCACCGCTTTTTACTAAAGGTATAATGTATGAATTCACGGTATATACCAAAATAACATTTATTCTGCTAATTTCTGCATTGACGACCATTTTTGGCAGGACTTTCACTGGCAGATAGCTGACGTAACAAGGAGTATTAGGCTTCAACTGTATTTTTTTTAGCGCACGAAGTTGCGGCAACATCTAGTGTGTATATAATAGGGAAAGCGACACTTGATCGTGTAGCCTGTAAGACAAATTGTGTAATCCGTCAATGTTTGTAATAATGACCGGCGGCCTCGATATCTTCATCGTTTTTCGTTATTTTGGTTATTGGATATATATCTGAAGGAAAACTAATAAAAAACACTTCAACTATAATTAATATTAATGTATCCATTCTCCTATATATATAGTTAGTTTAACGGCTATTCATCAGGATCTCAGATCTCAGAATTTTAAAATATTTTTTTGTATGATATTTGTAAATTTATAATTCATTGTGTGTTATTGTTTTTCATTTAGTTTTTACTATTTTTTTATTATACATTCACAGATCGAATATCTTATTTTATTGTCATTTGTTTTATAAATATTACATAATGGAAGTTAAAAAAAAAGTTATAATTCGTTTAAGTAAATACAATACAATGTAAAATACTATAATTAAATAAGACTAAACAAATAAATAAATCATATTATTCATTTAAAGAGTATTTTTTTAAAGAAACGACTGGAGTTATATATATTTATTATATATTGTACATAATAGGACACTAATTACTGTAAATAACAGCAATGTAAATCTGTTTATTTGAAAAGAGAAATTATGCGAGTTTCTTGCCGTTTCATACCGCTAGAAGCTGCTTTCCGAAACGATGGTAGTATTCAATTATTGACGCTTCAAAAACGCTTCATTGTGAAGTTTACTTGAATATAATTGATTTGATTTGATTTGAAAATAATAGAGTTTCATTTCGATACTTCTCGCTAGGATCTGAACTGACCTGATGACTTAATACAGTTCTGTAAAATAACCATTCAAAAGTTCTTGTAAAATATTACTTGAATAAAGTATATTTTGATTTTAAATTTCATTGCCAATGCGCCTTGTTAAAGAATTGAGATGCTTAGTAGCGCTAGTTTTAAACCTGATATTTTGGATAACAGCAATATCGAAATGGCAACACGTGCCAGAAACCGGACCTTGATTAAAGCACTTGCTGGAGCCGGAAGGAGCGAATTTGATCAGTGGAGCTCTCCAAGTAATTGTGCTGCATCCGCATAGCCAATCTTCGTGAATTATCTGTAGTTATAGTTAATGCTTGCAATCAAATAAGACAAGCCACAAACGTTAATAATGCACACTGGTATACGGTACTGTTTCGTCTATATTAATATTATAAATCCGAAAGTAGCTCGAGAATGTAACTAAGTAAGCGTCGAGATGGCCCAGTGGTTAGAACGCGTGCATCTTAACCGATGATTGCGGGTTCAAACCCAGGCAAGCCACACTATATATATGTGCTTAATTTGTGTTTGTAATTCATCTCGTGCTCGGCAGTGAAGGAAAACATCGTGAAGAAAACTGCATGTGTCTAATTTCATCGAAATTCTGCCACATGTGTATTCCACCAACCCGCATTGGAACAGCGTGGTGGAATATGTTCCAAACCTTCTCCTCAAAAAGAGAGGAGGCCTTGAGCTCAGCAGTGGGAATTTACAGGCTGTCTTTGTTGTTGTTGTTGTTGAAAGTAACTCTGTCTGTCTGTCCGTTGTTCTTTCAGTCTTGTTACATAGACAGACAAAACTTGTAAATAATCTTATTTTGGTATATGCACCGTGTAAAAATACATTTGCATTGAGAAAATCGCTTAATTTAATATTATAAACAGACACTTGAATATCTATAGCAATATTATAAATGGGAAAGTAACTCTGTCTGACTGTTGCTCTTTTACGACCAAAAAAATGAAAGGAATTTGATAAAATTTGGTATGAAGCAAACTTGAACTCCAAGATAGGACATAGGCTACTTTTTTGCCTAGCATATGGCAATCAACACTCTAAAACGCGAGCGAGGAGAACTATTTTATGTAAACATTAATTACATAGACATTTTCATCATTTCAGATTAAAATACCTATGATACTATATTGGGTTATTGATACATCTTATTCTTTAAAGATAATTGTTTCCACTATATCTTTTCAACCGACTTCAAAAAGGAGGATATACTGTAAGGTTTTCTTGGCAGACACCGGCTCTAAATATAACAATAACTATAACTACGTTATGTAATGGTAAATCGACTTTTAAGTAATCTAATATTTTTCATTTCATTTTACTTAGGAGGACTCTAAAAAATATGTTGAATACGCAATTATTTTTATTACTTTTTAGCGCATATTTATTTGTTTTAAAATAGTGTTTTGTTTGTAGTCAGTTTTCCTTTTTGTTAAAATTTTTATTCTTATTTGTACTCGTACCTAGACATAACGTCAGTAGAAGATGTTTTGTTAATTCAACTTATGTAAAACAGATTCAATTGTTCTCAAATGAAGTTGGCAAATAACAAATGTGTAATTCAATTCGCTAGTGACAAGATTAATTGAGATCTGTTGAGACACAGCTGTCACATGCATTACAACAACGAAATTTTAGAAAATCATTTCTACGATTGGATCGCACGCGAATATTCAACAGATTTTTACGAATTTCAAACCTATGACAGTTTTTGTTTTGATTTCGTTTCATGTTAAACCGACAACATCTGTTCGCACGGTTTGATTTTTTTTTTAAACAGCACTAGTGCTCTCTAGCTGGCCAGTAACTCTCTAAAATTAATTATTTGTTAAATTATAAATAAATATGAGACAATATCACATACATTACTCTGATCCCAATGTAAGTAGCTGAAGCACTTGTGTTATGGAAATCAGAAGTAACGACGGTACCACAAACGCCCAGACCCAAGACAACATAGAAAACTAAATCTACATCGACTCGGCCGGGAATCGAACCCGGGATCTCAGAGTGGCGTACCCATGAAAACCGGTGTACACACTACTCGACCACGGAGGTCGTCGATTTTTGAATTATATTTTATTATGATATTTGAATTGAAACAATTTTGTAAATATCAATCGAGAATCCTCTTTAATTTTAACATATCTAAACTTGAACCTTTCCAAAATGACAATAAGCGATATTTTATGTGCAGACATCGTCCTATAATCAATGACACAAAAATCGGGTCATATAAAAAATTGTTTACAATAATTAATGTCTTAAAGACAATTTTAGAATATACATGTAGCGTAAAGAAATGAAATAGATTTAAAAAAGTCAAAAATTTTAAATACTTAAAACAATTTACTAATAAACCAAAAATAGTTCTAGTTTAATGTATAAATCATGACCGACTGGAATGGTGGCAGGAATACTCGCAGCAATTCCATATCGAATGGGAATTCCGATCGTCTATGGAAAAAATGAACCCGATGTCACGATTAAGGGTCATATTTTATTTTTTATGTTATCAAATGTTTCTTTATGTTACTGCAGCAGCAGCAGCAACAGCCTGTAAATTCCCACTGCTGGGCTATAGGTCTCCTCTCCCTTTGGGGAGAAGGTTTGGAACATATTCCACCACGCTGTTCCAATGCGGGTTGGTGGAATGCACATGTGGCAGAATTTCAATGAAATTTGTCACATGCAGGTTTCCTCACGATGTTTTCCTTCACCGCTGAGTACGAGATGAATTATAAAGACAAATTAAGCACATAAAACAGCGGTGCTCTCCTGGGCTTGAACCCGTAACTATCGGTTAAGATGTACGCGTTCTAACCACTGGGCCATCTCGACTATTATGTTACTGGGTAATAAGGAATACTACACACGGTCACATCAAACGTACGTTATCTAACTTGGCATGGTTTCACTCAACAGCTGCATGTCATAAATGCGCAAATCTTTCAACAATACTTTACTATACGATACGGTGTAATTGTACAGACAGTAGAAAAATTGGCAAGCAAATACTGTCATACATAACATCCACGAAATTTCTCGGAACTGTTGCCTGTATATAATTTAATTGAAGATCATGTTTTATTTTACAAATTAATATCTTACAAGGTTTCTTATTTTATAGTTTTATAGAATAAAGAAACGCGTACTTAAGACAGATTATACAGTTTTATTCATCAAATAGCTTACGACCTCGTCTTCATTTGCGTTTCAGGGGCTGGTCGTCAAGTGTTAAGCATAAAAACCAGCTTATGTCCGTACTTGGGGTTCAAGCTTGAAATTACCTAATTCTGATTAGCTGTGATGCTAACAAGAGACTTCGACTGTTATTGGTTAACTGGGAATTAGGATGGGCTCTAGTGTGGGACACTACATGCATTAAAACGCTGGCTCTATTAGAAAGTCTCTATTCATCTCTTACTCCACTTATGTTTTTGTCACATTTGCATTTTAAACACTTATAACTTGGAGTAGTCGCAACAGTGGCAGATTTACCAATAAGCTAAGTAGTCTGGAGGCTAGGGCGGCAGATTTAGAGGGGGCGGAAAGTTTAGTCAAATTTGTTATTATCTTTCAGAAATTTAAAAAAAAAACTTATAATTATATGTATACATTGCGTCCGTAACCCTATACGAATTACTCGTCACTACATAGGTGACGGTTTGGAAAAATAATCTAGTAACTGACAGCAGAAATTGAATAGCCTACTAGCCTACTAGCGGCAGATTTGTAAATCTTCACAATCTCCACTGAGTCGCAAAAATCTTAATTAAATGTAGAACACCTCGTTTTATTGCCTCACTGGTGACAAAAGGTCTGTTTTTGCCATTAATTTTTTTTAAATCTTATTTGTATTTGGTTAAGGCTTTAATATTAGTAATTCATATGAAAATAAAGTTTTATTTAATTACGAAAACTGTAATTATATAACAATTTAATTTAATATGTTCGTGTAGTGGCATCACATGTTGGTATATAGGGCGTGTGTGTCTTATATGGTAAGTTTTGTACTTAGTATTATTTAAAATGATACTGTCTACTGTTTAAATATAAAATTAATATTCAAAGTTTTCTCAGCAGCCGGTGCTAAATTGTTAAAGTTGAAATAGTCGTTATGAAGTTTTAGGCCTCTAGATATAATATTTAACTTCATATTTTTCTGCATATTTCGAAGTCGTAATACCTGTATAACTTTAGCTTCTTTCTGGTGGCTTCGTACCTTTCTTATTAAAGATGAAGTATTTTAAATAATAAATAGCAATTGCTCTGCGATGGTACACTATATAGAATGAAAAATACATATGTTTCTTTCAAACTTAATGAGCTCTTTCTCCCAATTTCGCATGAGGTTTTATTCCGACACACACTTGTCTGTTTTGGATAATACACAAGGTGATCCGCTCCTCTGTGGCTTCGCTGTCACAGATAACAATTATTTACTCTTCGTCGTGTTATTGTCTTCTATTTTCGATTTATTTTGTCTATTTTTCTTAATTTAAATTATTTTTTTAATTTCACTAGCAATTCAATTAAGTACGAGTGGCCTTTCTTCACGATATTCTCCTTCGACAAACACTAAGAATTATCAAAATAAATTAACCAATAATATTGTCTCAAAAGGATCGCGAATAGCAAGCGTAAGAAATATATTGGTATTAAAATTCAACTCGCAATTAAATTTATTTTTATTTTATTTATCGGCTCGCTGCGGGAGTTTCATTGCAGATTGTGCGGTGAGAAAGCGACGCGTCTTGTGATTAAAACAAATGTACCCAGCATGTCATCGGTTGCACCTACTGCGAATATTGCCGCGAATCCAAAATAATTAAAACATGTTAATTTAGTAAATTGCAAACCGCGTAAGTGTCCAACATAATTAATCAAATACGTAGTATCAAGACATAGCTTTACTACCATTCACGCATAAAAATATTGATTGATTTGAATTAAACGAGTAAAAACGTATCTACTTGTACACTATAGTAGTTTGAATAACTATCTCTTCAAAATAATATTTTTTCGGAAAACCGAAGAAATTGTGCCGCGCTAAAATGCATAGAGGAATTTCATAAAAACGTAGATTTTCTGAACTTATACTATAGTTTCAAAAAAAAAAATCCTTACTGATTAATTAAAATTTCATCTCAAAACATTGTTTAAATCAATAGAATTATTAAACTAACTTATAGATGTTCATACTTAACACTACCATCGATTCGAAAATTACCTTGTCTTGAAAAAAATGTATTTGAATTTTTTTTCCATTTTTGATTCAAAATCAAAATAAACTTTATTCAAGTGGACTTTCACAAACACTTATGAATCGTCATTTAACAATTAAGTGAAGCGACCACCGGTTCGAAAAGTAGATTCTACCGAGAAGAACCGGCAAGAAACTCAGTAGTTACTCTTTTTCAATATTTAAAAAAATACAGTCATGTTAGTTAATACAATTATTTAAATTAATAAATCCTGCCTGGAAGTCAACGGGTATTAATTCCACGCCTTTTTATTATTTACAAAATCTTGTATCGAATAATAAGTCTTTTTTACCAATGTATTTTTTATAAACGATTTGTTTATATAATATGTATTTAACAAAGAGCGTATATAGTTGCGTGAGATCCAGTAGGAACGTATTCTGAATTCTTATCTAACTTACCAATTCATTAACTGGTCCTTTGAATTTTGAAGGATATGTTGGCGTAATACTTACAAAGCTTTTCGCGGCTTTAAATTTGTATCACGCTATATCACGACGATAATTCAATGTGATATTAAATATGATAGTGATATCGTGATTAATGTGCAAAATATTAGTGTTCGTGTATCAAAATAGATGCCTCGTCACTATTTGTGATTGAATAATGATGTTACGTCGAAATAGATTAATATCGTTCGTGAAAGTATATTTATAAATGATTTCTTTATATCTGTGCCATAATGAAATATAGAAGTATTACACTTTCTTATTAATGGTCAATTGAAACAGTACCACCGATTCGGAAAAGAAAATACTCTGTCCTGAGAAGAACCGGCGAAAGAAACTCAGCGGGTCTTTTTTGTCTCATGTATTATATAAACAATTTAAATTAAATGAAATAGTCAGGAGGCGAATGTTTCATTCTCAAGTTGTTCTATCAATCATAAACTCATTCATTGTATAATAACCTTTTGCACACAAGCTTTCCATAATATTTTTTTTACAGAAGCATTTTGAATGCTTTCTTGGATCCTGTTGTAAAACCGTATACATTGCCCCACAAAGGAGTTACTGAGTCTATGCAGTCGAGTAACAGGAGTTACAAGTTTGTGTTTGTTCCTTGTATCAATGCTATGATCATAAAATCATTAATATTTTCGTACATACATTGCATTACAGAATATATATTTAGAAAAGCAACAGTTAATATCTTAATTTCTTTTGAAATTTATTCCTTAACGATTCTTTAGCTCCTAGGTTATAGACTGCGCGAATAGCCCTCTTCTTCAGCACAAATATAGTATGGATAGCGGCTGTGTTGCCCCAAAGCATAATACCGTATGACATTATACTGTGAAAGTAACTGAAATATACTAAGCGAGCCGTAACGAAGTCGGTAAATAATTTAATTTTTTTTTTTAAACGCAAATGCCGCAGGACTCAGTCTACTCGCTAATTCGCTAATGAGGACCCCATATAAGTGGCGCACAGGATTTCTTGCGAGTTTAAATAAAATAAATAAAATTTTAACAAAAAGAAAAACCGACTTCAAACAAAACAGTATTTTAAAACAAATAAAAATGTACTAAAAAGTAATAAAAATAATTGCATATTTAGCATATTTTTGAGAGTCCTCCTAGGTAAAATGAAATGAAAAATATTAGACTACTTAAAAGTCGATTTACGATTATATAACGTAGTTATAGTTATTGTTATATTTGGAGCCGGTGTCAGCCAACTTTTAAAAACTTTTAAAATACTGTTTTGTTTGAAGTCGGTTTTTCTTTTTGTTAAATTTTTATTTATTTTTTGATTTTAAGTGAAGCTGATGTAGACTAACATTTTTTTTTTAATATGGATAGATTAAGCGTGCCGTTTATATGAATCAGAAACTACTTCAGGGACAATTTCAAAAGAAACTTTCGAATACAGCAAAAATAGACTTTCGAAAATGCGGCTTTAATACGTCATGCGGCATAAACTACAAGGTACCACCCTCGAATGAGCTGTAATCGACCTCAGTAAAAAAACTTTGCAAAAGAGCTATTCGTATGCTATGTCGTACATCATATGACATCACATCATATACACAAAATTTGATTAAAGACAGTAAGAAATTCTGCCCCAAATCGCACCCTAACTGTAAGCCGTTTAGGAGTTCCGTCAATACATAGTATAAAACAAAGTCGCTTTCTCTGTCCCTATATCTTTAAAACTACGCAACGGATTTTGATGCGGTTTTTTTTAATAGATAGTGTAATTCAAGGGGAAGGTTTGGAATAAATGAACAATATAGTAAAGAAACACTGACAATTTTAGAAGTTTGCAATGTGATGTCGTAAATAAACAAATTCTTTAGTATATTTAGTATCAGTATTGCACCCGTGAGAAGTCGGGGCGGGTCGCTAGTTGATTATAATATTCGATTATGACAATTACATGAACATAACCACGTTCCGGAAGCTGATTCAAATATCCAAGTAACCCATAAATAAAAGATTCGACCGAGTATTGCTAACGTGCTCCTCAGAATTGTTCCGTTCCCTCCCGTTCCCTTAATTTGTCATGGATCCTGTACTCATATACATAATGCAAATTTAAGACTTATGTCGTTTTCATACGGATACCATCATCGGAAAAAAATTAAAAAAAAATGGGACCCCACGGGAAGCACTACCTTTCAAACAAAAAAAAAATTATCAAAATCGGTCCACCCAGTAAAAAGTTATGAGGTAACAAACATAAAAAAAAAAAAAAAAAAAAAAAAAGAAAAAAAAAAAAAATACAGACGAATTGATAACCTCCTCCTTTTGGAAGTCGGTTGAAAATAGGTATATTGTTGTAGCCGATATTATATCAGCTATCTGACAGTGAAAGTCCCGTCAAAATACGTAGGTCCAGCAGTTCCATTAGTCAGAATCAGAACTCGAGGTATCATTTCTTCTGTTACCAGTGGAAGTAATAAAACGGGTGTAATTATGTATTTAATTGTAAGTGTATTAGGCACTAATCATAGCTCAAATGTTTAAACTCCAAACGACACATACTATGTATGTAACTTAGAATTAAAGAATAAATAACTATGCTAGCATCTACCTGCTTGATTAATAATGATATTTTGTAAAGTTTACTTGAATAAAATATATTTAAATTAACTCTTAATATATACCTACTTGTCGTATCTAACTTATCAATTCATTCTCTGGTCCTTTGAATTTTGATTTTGACTTCATAGTAGTAAGCGCACGAGTGTACCAAAATTTACCAATTTGTGGTGTCAGTTGTACGTGAGAGTTAACGATTTTTGTTCATTTATATTAATATATTTTTCTTTATCGTTATATAAAAGAAAAATATTGGTTTTTTATAAAGGTTTTTTTTTTTTTAATTTCAAAAGTTTAAGACAGGTATAGCAACGAAATCAAAAATTCGAAACCTAGTTCTTTCATGCCACTTCTATAGGGGTATACACATACGTTATATACTAGGCTGACCATCATACTGAGTCATAAATATATCTTACCCATATTGTTGCCGAAATTAGTACAGGAAATTGTCCGTCAAATTATCGTAGTAGGTATCTGTTCCATTAATAAGAATATTATAGGAATTTTCAATATATTAATATGAAAATATTTTACTTGGGGGTAAGGCTGATTCATGCCATATACATACTTATTATATTTTATTATATACCAAATGTTCCAAAAATATCAATATAATAATAAAATGCAAATCTTTACCTTGAGTATAATATTGTTAGTTCACTTCGACAGTTATTGGAGATGTGCTTTACACAAGCGAGGCAAGACCAAATTTTGCTACATCTTTATATACTATGATGCTACAAATATAATTATATTGACAACCTCCATGGTCGAGTGGTGTGTACACCGGATTCCCGGCTGAGTCGATGTAGATTACCATTAGTTTTCTATGTTGTCTTGGGTCTGGGTGTTTGTGGTACCGTCGTTACTTCTGATTTCCATAACACAAGTGCTTCAGCTACTTACATTGGGATCAGAGTAATGTATGTGATGTTGTCTTATAATTATATTTGTAGCTCCAGAGACATGTTTCCGTGTTATGTACCCTCTGACGTGTCTTATCTTTAATTTGTATTTCATTTATAAATATATTTTAGTATCCTTGCATTTTATTTACAGGTAGCATCTCGATTCGAGTTGTAGTTTGTTTTTCATCAACATGTAGTGTTCATATACATTATATTTTTTATAATCTATCTATACTATATATTGTTACGGGAGTAACTTAGCCTTCAATACGGTGTTATGACATTTGATTCTATGTCATAATTTATATTACATTATTATATTAAGTAAAATTTTCGAAAAAATTATTTTAAATCAACTTCTTATCCATTTTGGTACAAATAAAATTTTTCATAGTGAGCAATTTGGTTTTACAAGAGGTCGATCAACAACTGATACGGGAATTGCGCTTCTTAAGCATATTTACGATGCTTGAGAGAAATCACAGAATGCTATTGGAGTATTCTGTGATTTATCTAAAGCATTTGATTGTGTAGAACACGAGACGCTTCTTTATAAGCTCAAATATTACGGCGTTAAAGTTAGGGCTCTTGATCTCATTGCTTCATACTTAAGTCAAAGAATCCAGCAAGTTTTCATTAATGGAATAAAGTCTACTAGATCTACGCTAAAAATGGGTGTTCCACAAGGTTCAATTTTGGGTCCCTTTCTATTCCTAGTATACATAAATGACCTTCCTTTCTTTGTTAAAGGTATTTGTGATATAGTATTGTTTGCTGACGATACTTCACTGATTTTTAAGGTTGACAGGAAAAAAACTGACTATGACGATGTGAACGGTGCCTTATCACAGATACAAGATTGGTTTAATGTAAATAATTTGGTTTTGAATACTCAAAAAACAAAATGTGTAGTTTTTACCCTACCCAATGTTAGAATGCAAAATTATAATATATCTTTAAGCGGTGGCCCGCTTGATGTAGCCGATACTACGTGTTCTTGGGAATAGAATTGGATTTCAGACTTCAGTGGAGTCCCAATTTGTCGTCCCTAACAGGGAGACTCAGCTCCGCAGCATACGCGGTTAGAAAAGTTAGACAACTAACTGATATTGATACCGCTCGTTTAGTTTATTTTGGTTATTTTCACAGTATTATGTCATATGGCATATTACTTTGGGGTAACGCTGCAGACATTGAATCTGTCTTTATTTTACAAAAGAGTGCAATTCGGTTTATTTATAATCTTGGAGCTGGAGACTCTCTTCGGGATGTTTTTAACAGAGTAGGAATACTCACTGTTGCGTCGCAATATATTTACAACAATATCATGTATATTCACAGTAACATTGATAACTTTGATAAAATCAGTGATAATCATTGTATATGCACTAGAAGTAAGGATAAGCTTATAACGCCAAGTTTCCGACTCCGCAAAGTCAATAAATCTTTCTAGGGGCAAGGTATCCATTTCTATAATAAAATTCCACAGACATTTTTAACTTTGCCGTCTCGTAAATTCAAATAGTTTATAAAAAATACATTGGTGAAAAAGGCGTATTATTCGATACAAGATTTTGTAGATGATAAAAAAGCGTGGAATTCATACCTGTTGACTTCCAGGCAGGATATATTAATTTAATAATTGTATTAACTTAAAAATTAACTAACATTACTGTATTTTTTTAAATGTTGAAAAAGAGTAACTACTGATTTTCTTGCCGGTTCTTCTCAGTAGAATCTACTTTCCAAATCGGTGGTAGCTTCACTTAATTGTTAAATGACGATTCAAAAGTGCTTGTAAAAGCCCACTTGAATAAAGTATACGTTGATTTTGATTTTTGATTTTGTTTTATTGCATATTATGAATATATCAGGGGATATTGAATAATTTGTAAAACTGTAATTAATATTATTTTATATAGCATAGCATTTAATACTGGTATGTAACATTATTTCTAATTTTAAACATGATTGAGCTGTCATTAGAAAACAGATTATTATTGAGCATCATTGTAAAACGATAATATTATTTTGGCCATCCCGAGCTACTGAAATTACAATATATTAGAACTCTGACAAAATTTATTTTATTTCGGAATATCCTTAAAGTGTCTTAATAAATTAAAAAGAGGCGTCGTGTTTCGATGATAGGTGAATCATCTTTGTGAATGCCTTTATAACTCTTTCTCGCACAAAAAACCGAAGTTATTTTATTCCTGTTTGAAGGATAAATTAGTCGAGGAACATAAGTTCATATGTCTCAAAATTAGTGGAGCATTGACGTTGTGTATCGATTCGAACCACTAACAAGTGTACCATTATCTAGTACATTTATAAACAGTCATTATAAACTAAAACTAAAGTCATTTAGACGCCCACAGCTGTAGACGCTACACTTAATAGGATTCAATATGTACTGTTTCAGCATACGATAATTCGTTTTAATACTTAAAGCCTTGCAACGAACTTGCCATCTTCTACGATCGTATTTTGTTTTGCCTTCTCTCATCGACATGTTAGTACAACTATTGTCACAAACTACTGCATTCGAATTAATCTGATTCAATTTATGTTTTTTTCTTTCTTTCTATGCTATTGGTTGGCGGACGAGCATATGGACCACCTGATGGTAAGTCACCACCGCCCGTAGACAATGGCGAAACTTTAACCATTCCTTTTATCGCCAATGCGCCACCAAACTTGGGAACTAAGATGTTATGCCCATTGTGCCTTGTGTATAATATCTGATGAGTGGGTGGAACCTACCCAGACGGGTTTGTACAAAGTCCAAAGACCAATACCACCAAGAAGTTTATGCATATTATAATAATTATTATATATATTGAAAAAAAAAACGCGTCGCTTTAGGCTCGGATTAGATCATAGGACTGATTATATAATAATTGTAATTCACAGTATTGTAAATGTTTTATTTGAAAATAATTTCTTTGCCAAAAAGTGGTCGTGTTCAAATATTGACGATTCCAAAACTCTTTAATGTAAAGTTAAATTGTTTTTATCATGTGTTCGGTGTAGTTGTTAGAAGTATTTTTCTCGATGCCTTTAGTTCTAAGTTGTCAAAGTTTAGATTTATATTTATTTTACTTATCAAACACTATCGCTACATAGTATAAAACAATGTCGCTATCTCTATCCCTATGTCCCTTTGTACGCTTAAATCTTTAAAATTGCGCCACGGATTTTGATGCAGTTTTTTTTATTAGATACCATTACTTCGTGCCGGTAACATAACTTTGTACATAAAACTATATATGTCTATTGATCGCTATATTTTTTCCGAAAACTTCTACAAAACTATCACCATCATCATATCTCTGTCACATATATAAAATAATAATAAATCATGAACCACTATGTCCATTAGTGAAAACCGTATATAAGCCCGTTTATTAGTTTTTGAGATAATCGCGTACAACGGCCAGATGACTTTTATTTGATAGTGCTCATTGGTCATTTTAAATATTTGCCTTTTTTGTATATAGTGTGAACCATAAACTGAACTGGAAACACGAATTTACTATTTACGTAGAGTTTCAAACGAATCAAATATATCGAAATAAAGATTATAAAACAGTATTTAAATATCGATAGTAATAAATAATACAATACTAATAATAATGTAATACTTTTTGTCCCATTTAATATATATTTTAGACTAATAAATATTATTTAACATTATATATCGAAGTTACGGGTAATAATCCTAATATTTCCCATAACCGGGCGAAAGGACAGGTCTAATTGGACATGAAGGGTCCGATTAATCCGTCTGGTAGCTTTGCTGCTAATTGGGAGATATGTTCCTTTTTTTTAAACTTTAAGGTATATTCTCTTTTATGATTCGTCTGTTAATTGTCCTTTAAAGTTGAAGCTGTATTAGTTTCTTGGCAAAATATTAATATCGATAAATTCTTCTTACCGATTTCTCGTCTTGCTCTCTCTTTCCTGATTCCGTATTTCGATCCTTTTCTTGCGCGTAGAATTTCTTTCCTTTTAACCCATCCTTCGCCATCTGCAATGAGAATTAATGATTTAAAAAAATCCTCGTATGTTAAACGTTACCCGTCATATGTTACCAGGCATTTAATTTAAGAGTTTCTTAAGAATTGGCCAATAAGCCAAAGATCAAACTTTTACCTAAAATAAGTAGGTTTTCTGTTAAATATCAATAAGCTATTTAATTTATTTAATAGTTTTTAAATAATTTGAATTTGAGGTATTTAAAATGGAAGACATATATTTAAAAAAATCTGAATTAAATACAATTTGACGTAATTTGTAGACAGGGCTTGTTTTTTTCTAATTTTAAAATTAATTGTTTCCCGCAACTTCGCTTCCTTTTTAAGACTTGATCGTTAGGAAATTCGCACAAAAAGCCCTTTCTTGAAAATCAATCTTACTTTATATAAAATTTTCCTTTTTTATCTTTCGTGTTTATAATATTAGCAAATCCTATAGCAAAAGCGAATTGATATTTTATTTTATGTATACCACTCATGTTGTTAGGAATATTTAAGAGAAAAAAAATACGTTTATCTATAAGAACTTTCTTACCGCCATCTTACTCTCCGTTACTTAATGGAATCTCCCTTAGGTCCTATCGCTAAAGGTCATTATCATTAATTAATTCCTCAGATAAGGTGAAAAATTGCAATTATTAATAAACAAAAATGAACCTAATAATGAAGTTAAACGGACTTCGACTGAGGTCATTATCGTATCGCAATTCGTCAGATGAGGCGCTAATTTGAGCAGGTTATGCCGTTGTTTACAGTAACTGTATTCTTTTTTTATTATACTTTCAAGCATCGATGGATGTCTTACATCATAAAGTTGTTGGATTGCTTTCATTTTAAGACTTTCAATAGCAATTACTTGCACTGGAAATTAGCGCTGTAAGAAATGTTAACTTCACTATTTGCCACCAACCTTAAGAGTTGCGCACAATTTCTCTATAGTGACCCTTCAAACCGGACTTAATAATTTTAAGTTTTGCTACTTGGTGGTAAACTTTATGACTGCTGGGTGGTACCACCAAGTAAACTTTCTTTCCCAAATTGCTACTTTATTTTCCAACTGTCCCTTATAAAGGCGAAGAGACATTATTATTTCAAAATACAAACGATAAAATTAGTTAATTTACATTCTAATTTAATCAAAACAAATGTATTTTGTTCAAGTAAACTTTACAATAAATTGTTTTAACTCTACCGTCGTTTTGGAAAGTAGCCACTATTGCAGTTTTATTGTGTATAGAAAATATATTATTGTCAGAGTCGTGAAATCGTCCAATGGCGTATCAGATGCAGTTTGTTAAGATCGCGTGTCCGAACTTACTAAAGTTGAACTTACATAAACATAACTCGACTTGTTTCTTCTACTTCCATACTTAAATATAACTATTCAGCTCTAATCATTATTAAATCTTTAACGGTATTATATAATTTAGTTTACGGCTTTTATTATTATAAATAAAAAAATAAAAAACAAATCAAAGTTGATTTGGTGTACGCTATAATATTTTTTCGTTCAGCATAATCAACAGTTGAATTACAAAGCGAAGCGAATGCGATACTGTATATATATATACTGAAAAATATATTTACAAGACGTAATAATCTATAGTAGTTCTAACACGAACGATGACCCTTTCAATTGAAAACATGATTGTTTCTTATCTATAACGATCAATAGTAATAACATATCATGTATAAAAATCTTTTCGTTTTATACTTATTTCATGTATCTTGTATAGATTTTATTAATAGTTTTTATTTCAACAGTTTATATTTGTAAGTTATGTAAGTCATCATCATCCTCCTGCCCTAATGGCAATTTTATTTGGGGTCGCCACAGCATGTCTTCTCCTTCTCATCTCACAAGAAAAATTTTTTTCTAACCATATCTTCTTTCACATAATACATCTATCGTTCCTTTGTTTATCCTCTACCTCTATATACATCCACTTATGTACATGTTCAAAAACTTCCTTACAAATTGGTCCTCATTCCTCCGCATAATATGTCCGTACCACATTTTGTAAGGTTCATAAATATGTAAGTGAAATTTTAACAGCAAATTATCTCACAAAATTCAACAGACGTCGTAACTTAGTATATTAACTAGTGTCCCTTGATAAGGAACGTATAAACGTTTATTATAATGCGTCTAGACGTGTTGCGCTGAATGCATGACTGATTTCAATTACAATTTACAAATAGACTATTGTTACAATATTGCTTCGATTCGAAACTCCTATGGTCCGATCAGTTCAAATTTGTTTTTAAATAGTGGGTTATATTGTAATAATATTTTTATATTACGACACATATTATTATATGATTATGACGACCTCCGTGGTCGAGTAGTGTGTACACCGGTTTTCATGGGTACGTCACTTCGAGGTCCCGGGTTCCATTCCCGGTCGAGTCGATGTAGAAAATTCATAAGTTTTCTATGTTGTCTTGGTTCTAGGTGTTTGTGGTACTATCGTTACTTCTGATTTTCCATAACAAAGTGCTACTTACATTGGGATCAGAGCAATGTATGTGATGTTGTCCAATATTTATTTATATATTTATATCTGTACATAGTCTAAAACTATCCAATGGATTTTCGTCAATAATGATTTGAGATGAAGGATAATGATAATATATGCATCTATAGCCTCGTTGGCCTAATAGCTGTATATAAAGCCACAAATCCCGTCAATCAAAAAAATCAATCAGGCATAATATTTTGTAGTCGTTTGAAAGACCAACGGTAACAATAATTGGTACAATTCTTATTTATCAAATATCTTCGAAACTGCTCAAGCGTTTGACCCCAAAATCCAATCAGATCTAAGTCTCGATTAAATCTGCCAAACGCCGGATCGCGGATCTCATTCGGTTGATTCGGTCTTGAGATATCTCGTCAAAAAATAATTACACACATCCATACACACGAGCTGAGATGGCCCAGTGGTTAGAACGCGTGCATCTAAACCGATGATCGCTGTTGAAACCCAGGCAAGCACCACCATATGTGTGCTTAATTTGTATTTATAACTCATCTCGTGCTCGGCGGTGAAGGAAAACATCTTGAGGAAACCTGCATGTTTCTAACTTCATCGAAATTCTGACACATGTGCATTCCACCAACCCGCATTGTGGAATATGTTCCAAACCCTCTCCTTAATGGAACAGGAGGCCTTATCTCAGCAGTGGGAAATGTACAAGGTGTTACTTTACTTTACTTTACTTTATACACACACACTGTCTGACGTTAAGCTGTAAATATTAAGAAGGCTTCGTGGAACCTAAAACGTGGATAGAAAGAGCAAGCAAGAATTATTTCAATCTATTCATGATTATTTTTAATCGTTCAGATACAATGTAATCCCTTGTAATTACTTTTAATGAACGATTCCACCATTTTACGCGAGGCGCTATAATGTTATGTAGAATTAAGATAGCGCTGATACGACCGCAACGCTCGCGTAAATATTATAAGGGAATATGTTTTTAAACATAAATTTCATAAAATATATATTGTAGATTATTATATAATAATTGTAGATAAGTAAGTGCGTCACTACGCAATTCGCTTTGTCAATAATATGTGCCCGCATACACAGAGGGTTGCTAGTACAAAACAAAGTACTTACAATTTCATTTCAAATAAAATCGTTACAAAATCATGCCATATAAATTTAGATAACACAAATTTACATGCATATATAGCCTTATATTAATATTGGGTAAATCTACACGATAATAAATAGGACTGTAAAAAAATTAATTCGTTAAATAAACATTAAGTTGTGTCTCTAATAACGGTGGTTCCATTTCAAACTGAAACACAGCAGTACAAATTATTGACGATATTGTTTTGTAAAATCAAGGCAATTATCATAATTTTTGTACAAAAAATATTAATAAAATTCCCACAAATTAATCCAATGCATTAGTCCGCTCTGAGATTCCATGACACTGAGTTATTAAGACATCTCCATCTTCTTCGGATTTTATCTACATTTTCCTTCAAAATAATTACAAAACTTTCCTTGAACTTCAAATTTTATAAGTTAACAAATTAAAGGTATTTAATTCGATTGATTATAATTTTCTGAGGCTTTAATTAACATAATAATGAAATTATGTTATACGTGCTATTAATTAGGTAGACTTCTACTAGGTGGTAGGGCTCTGTGCGAACCCCGATGAGTAGATACTACCAAGCTTAGTAGTGCATTATCGATGTCAGGTATGGTTAAAAATACATATTAAATCTACGCATTAGGACAAGACAACAACAACAAAAGCCTATGAATTTCCCACTGCTGGTCTAATATCTCCTCTCCCTTTTAGGAGAAGGTTCGGAAAGTATTCCACCACGCCGTTCCAATGTGGCTTCGCGGAATACATATGTGGCAGAATTTCTATGAAATTAGACACATGCACGAGATGAGTTATAAACACAAATTAAGCACATGAACCGTGGCATAAAAACGATTCGTTATTTAATAGTGATACCGAGCTGGACAAAATAATTTAATCGTGCCAATCGCGGCAAGCTGGCTCTTGAGAGGTCCAACGACACTATTCAAATCAGCAAGGTCGGATTTTCAATTTCGAGCAAGTCTTGAAGTGCTCGTTGGTGCGGCTCGTTTGTGAACATTTTGCATAACGTATAACGTTTGTGTTAAACACTGTGAACGCAATGACAAGGAAATGACACTTAATAATAGAATAGAGTTATCGAGCTAATATAAGTTGGTAACTCAACAAAATATACTTAAGAATTCAAGCTAAAAAGAATAAAATCTCCAGTAATAATCTTCCAAGCAGCTGGTAAGTATGTAACAACTTCTTACAGCTTATGTTATACCCAGCTTTTATAAGTTAGAAACTTAATAGAAAATCTGACCGAGTTAAGTTTTGAAATTAAACTAGATAATCAGATTATAATTAGAAATGTGAAAGTCAATTTATTTGTTTAACGTCTTAACTTAATTGTAATCAAGCAGTAAATTTTACACCCACTTGGTCACGTTCAGGATCACATTGGTGATTACCACTTATGCTCCCACGCGAGGTAAGTCGGGGGATAATATAGTAAGACTATAGAAGTGATATATTCGAAAAAAAAAAAAATTATATAATACATATATTACCTAAAATTTTACAGTGAGCGAAGCCGGGTTTTCGTCTAGTTATAAGTTATCTCAAATTGATGAATGAAGATGATGCCAAGCGTTTAATAGCTCTTAATATAAAAATATTAAGAGCTATTAAACGCTATACATAAACTAACGTCCACTTAATAGTATGGAAGGAAAACCATATAAAATAGTAAAGAAGTAAAATAGCCTGTAAATTTCTAACTGCTGGGCTAAGGCCTCCATCCCCATTAAGGAGACGGCTTGGAACATATTGCACCAAGCTATTCCGATGCGGGTTGTTTGATTGCACATGTGGCAGAATTTCGATGTAATTAGACACATGCAGGTTTCCTCACGATGTTTTCCTTCACTGCCGAGCACGAGATGAATTATAAAAGCAAATTGAGCACATATGTATATATAGTGGTGCTTGCCTGGGTTTGAACCCGAAATCATCGGTTAAACTGATTTAAACGGCTCACTATAATATTTACTACATTTTTTAAAGTATTCTTGCAACATATCAGACTGCTTTGCAATGTAACTGAGTTCGAATAAATACATTTAAAAAAAAAAAGTTGGCAAAAGAAAAACTCGCTCGTTGATGCATTGTTAGTGGAGTTTATAGAACGAATACTATTGTTGAAACATTTTTTATGGTAAAATCAACAATAGGGTTATCTTCGCATTTAAATCTGTGCCAAGTAGAATATCATTACAGAATCTGAAACTTCAGAGATTATTTTAATCCGACCATTCCTTAAAACAAAGGCTTTTAGTAATAAAATTTTGTTGCATTTATTTTGGAATTGCATTTCGTCTCCGTGAACAAGATATTTATAATAAAAAAAACTATTTTTAAATTAACTAGCTGTCGACCACTCACTCAAATTCTGAAGTTAGGTTAAATTAAGTTTTTTTGATATAAAAGTAGTGTATTTCCTATACATAGGCTACTTTATTCATATAGAACGTCAATTGATGGTATGGGTTTGGAAATCCGTCTGGGTAGGTACAACTAACTCATCAAACATGCTACCGCCAAACAACAGTACTTAGTATTGTTGTGTTCCGGTTTGAAGGGTGAGTGAGCCAGTGTAACTACAGGCACAAGGGACATAAGTTATTCATAATCATGTCTTAGTTCCCATGGTTCGTGGCACATGTAAGTAATGGTTAAGGTTTCTTATTGTCTATGGGCAGTGGTGACCACTTACCATCAGGCGGCCCATATGTTTGTCCGCTAAGCTGTAGTATAAAAAAGAATCGAGGTTCGAGATTTTTTCATAGCAAATTGAATCAAATTCAGTACAATGGTGTCTGTGAAAGAATTACAAACAGGCAGACATAATTACTCTCAAAATACAATAACAATAAATAAATTTCATATTCATAATAAAAACAGTATTAATAAATAAAAAAAAATCATATTGTACAAAATTCTAACGATTAATTAATTAAATTGTATGTAAATGTCTTGCAAACATATGATGAAAAGAGTATCCACTTAATTTCTTACCGTCTCATATCATTAGCTACCAATTTAAATTGGTATCATTATATTAAATTTTGACTTGCAAAATGATGATTCAATCCTTCTTTAAATGAAATCCATCTTGAATAAATTATTTAAATCAATATATTATTTGTATAACAAATAATTAATGGTAAGCATTATAGAGTACTTACGGGGTTCTGCAGGATGAATAGGTTCAATCATATTTATTACTTCTATTTATGAACATTGAATATTCCTTAACAACACAACAAAGCACTCGCAAAATAATAACTTAATAACTACCAAAATCATTGAATAAGCTTGCGAGACCTGCACAATACTAATCTTTGTTGAGTACAGTGTCAACAACACGTACTATAAAACGAGCAGATCATTTGACGTTGTTCTATTCCCTCTATTTATGGACTTTGGCAATATCAGCGGTTGCGAACGGACGTGTTTGCTTCTACAATGCTCTGCCAACCGTATCATCAAAGGGAACTGTCGTTTTGTTTGTGTTTCGTGTATTGCGTCATTTATCCGCACAAAGTGTTGCTTGGTGCTAGAATCCATTATCTTATTAACGAACGGTACTAACACAAACATACACTAGTACTAATTATAATACTACTAGCTACTCGCCCTGGCCTCGCACGGCGCAATGCTGAAACTAAGTATCCTACAGATTTTTTTCATTTACGACATCCCATTAGAAACTTCTAAAATTCTCAGTGTTTCTTTGCTATACTGTCTATGTATTACATACAAAAACCTTCCTCTCGCATCACTCTATCTATTAAAAAACTCAGGATCAATATCCGGTGCGTAATTTGAAAGATCTAAGCATACATAGGTACAGAATGCGGTAAGCGACTTTGTTTTATACTATGTAAAGAAGTACGTCATTGTCAGGTAATTGGAAATGCAATATGTACTTTTATAAATAATTTTGATTTTCCTGAAATAGCCCAGTGATTAGAGCAGGTAAATCTTAACAGGCTATAGTGAGTTGGAATCCGAGCCAGCAATTTTATAATTACTTTGAAATTAAATTAAAATTAATTACTTTGTAATTGAAATAAACTTTTAGGGGATGGAAATCTATCTCACGTGTATCCTACTTGCATTATAGAAATCTTCATCACAAAATGAGAAGTGGAGTTCAACCAATATTAGGTCGTTACTAAAATATCAATTTTATATTAATCAATTTTAGGATAAAATTCACAAACATTCCTGTGTAACTAACACAATGACGAAAAAAAATTGCCAATCCAATTAGTCGATTTAGGAATTATTGTTTGATTAGTGGTTATTGCAAAAAATATGTTTTGTTTTGTTAGTTTTTAAATTATTAAGCTACAAATTTGAACTACATAAAAAACAAATCATATACCAAAAATATTGCCAATTCAATTTAATGTCACTTTAATATATTGTTGGTAAAATACATACTATGATACTGTATTGCCATATCTATGATAAAGTTTTTTTTAAACAATAAATTTAAAGTAAAAAGTTCGAATACGTTAGACACATAACCCAGGAAATAAGATCAAGCATAACATATCTGTGATCATAATTATATTATGAACACTGAATTCGCTGTTTCAAATGTACTAAAGCTTTGAACTTATGGTTACAAGTTTCAACGGAATTCTGACTTGAATGCTAATTTGCTTGGAAACTGACTCCTGACGTATTTGATCAAGGATATTCTAGCTTAGTGTAAAGTTGGGGGAGATGACTCAGAGGAATTCGTACGTAGCTTAAATTTGGGTATTATCTTCTGAAATAATCTCGATTACTTTATTGCACGTGTTTTATATGCAAGATTATTAATCTTTTTTTATGTGATAAGTGTCAAACGATGCTCACCTGATGGAAAGTGACTTCTATCGTTTATGAACATCTGCAAAATCAGGGGGCTTGCAGGTGGAAAAACCGAAGCGAAAGCTGGTTCAACAAAATGGTTGTACAAGGCTGATAATGTCGTGGAAATCGCACTGTTGTGGATTTTCGGACATCAAGGATATTCAATCTATTTTTTTTTTGTTTTAAAGGGCTGCCAATGGGGTGCTTGATGGTATTGGGTCATCGTAGACTACTCAACTTATACTTTGTATACAAAGCGTACACAACTGTTCAGGAACTATAGTTGATATAAAAGTGCTGAATAAGCTTCACGAAATGTAACCGCAGTCATCCGATTTCTTTATTGTAAAGAATATTTTTATTTTCCAAAATATATTTCATTTATAATATGAAATTATTTTCGTTTAAATTAAGTAATATTTTATTTATTTGTTTCATTATTTGATTTAACATTACTTGCAAAAGCATTTTTTTGGGTGGAAGTTTAGTAAGTGTTGTTGTGGTCTTAATTGAAACTCGCTTACTCAAAAGATTCCATGATCCATTTTATTTCATTATTTTTCCGGCTCCGCAGAGATAGAATAGTCTATATAAAACTTTTATTTTGTACGACAAATAAGAAGATGAAAAAAATATTTTTATTTCGGTCTACTGTGTCTACTCTGTAACAAGAAACTCGAATCTCTGTGCAGAGCACGAGAATTATTCTCAGAATGTGATATTGACTAATTAATTAAAGAAATTATATGATACACATACCTAAAAAGCGTACTAGCGTAATTCGCTTGAAAAAATTAAGCATAATCAAATAATCAAATATTCTATAAGTAAAATTACTTATAGAAAATAACGAGAAGAAAATACTTTATTGCCTATCGGACGTGACGTAATAAAGGTAACAGCTTGAAATCACTGTATTATTTTTCTTGATAGGACTTAATACGTTAATTAATCACAAATTAATTCGCCGTATTAGAGGTATTTTATATGAAGTAAAACGAAACTCATCGCAGAACACAAGCGTGAAATATGGGAAAGTAATTTGCAACAACAAACAATATAGATATATGTACGTACATATAAATATAAAAAAAATTATAGATGCAAAATTATTATTTACAGAAACGCCGTACATTTCAGTAATGTTTTAATCTTAATAGTAAAACCTTACTTTAAGTCACCATTTAAATATGGAACACCCGAGTTTCAACCCAAGCAAACACCATAGAGTTTTCATGTGGTTTTTGTTTATCATGTCTTCCTAACATGTACACTTAATATATTGCAAACAGTAGTAACTGAATATTTAAACAAAGCATTAATTATTTCTTGCGTGTAACCATAACGTATAAATATAGGTTTTATATCATAAATACGTTTCCTGTTGGCACAACGACAATCTATTATACTTTGTAGATTATAAATTCGATAAAAACATGGCCATTTAAATATAAACTTTGTTTATGGTCAACTGTAAAAATATTTACAGCGCGTATCTGATACTGGCTGAATTAATTAATTTATGCATGACATTTTTAACAGTTTTCGCTATCTGACATGCAAATAAGTTAAATTAAATGCCATGAAATGGTAACCGAACTAAACTATTGTTTACAACTGTTTACAACAATCGTTTTTAACGAAAAGTTTCAGTATTTTCTGTTGATGTCCATATATATTTTATTATATGCCTGATCGATCCACATAAACAATAGTGGATATACGGAGGCAAAAAAAAAATACATTTTATATCTAGTTGACATTGACCGCAGATCGTTTTCTTGGTGGTAGGGCTTTGTGCAAGCCCGTCTGGGTAGGTACCACCCACTCATCAGTTATTCTACCGGCAAATAACAGTACTCAGTATTGTTGTGTTCCGGTTTGAAGGGTGAGTGAGCCAGTGTAACTACAGGCACAAGGGACATAATATCTTAGTTCCCTAGGTCGGTGGCACATTGACGATGTAAGGAATAGTTAATATATCTTAAAGCGTCATTATCTATGGGTGATGGTGACCACTTACCATCAGGTGGCCGATATGCTCGTCCCCCAACCTATACCATAAAAAAAAAGATGAACCCGCGAACAAAACCTAGTTCCTTTCCCACATATAACGGACAAGTATTTAAAAGAACCACCGTTCTATTACTCTTAAATGAAAATTCTTTATTTCAATTTAACATTTAATTTTCTAAACGTACAAACGGCAGTACGGCAGTTCCACCGTTTGATAAATTCTTGTAATGCTTTCGTTTGAAGATGTTAGTTTGTTCTTTGTTTCACGTTGTATAAACGTGAGACTGTTCTGTATTACATGAATACGGAGGAGTTTCTACTAACGGGAAGTTTTCTTTGTAGTATTATGGTTATAGCAATCGTTTACACAACGCTGTGTGAAAACAACAGCTGCTATCTTGAATTTGTTGACAAATCGAAGCATTTTTTTTCCAAATCAATTTAATTGTATATTAGGACTAGCTGTGCCCGCGATCTTGTACGCATTTGAATTTAACAGAAAAAAAAAATGTTATTATAACCAGTGAAAGTCCCGTCAAAATCAGTCCAGCCGTTCCAGAAATTAGCCCGAACAAAAAGACAAAAATTGTAAAAATGGTTATTTATGCATAGAGTAAAAAATTATTACAAAAAGACATCCAATTTTATTATATGTATAGATTATTAATTGGATATATTGAAGTGATAACTTGTTATATAAGGATAAGTTGCTATGTTACGTAACGCGTTACGGCGCTAGTCTAGGCTCTAGTTGATCTGGCTTCCCTTTCTCTTCTATTAACATATTTAACTATGGTTTTAACAAAAAAACGCTTTTCACCCCTTTTCAACCAAAATCACATGGTAAGTTATTTTACCTTCCTAAACAAACCCACAAAATTTCACCGTGTTACGAATTTGTTAGGGATTTTGGGCTTTATTGACTGGACTACATACATATTCTTAGTTACAAATCTTGAATATAATATTCAAGAACTTTAAATAAAAAGCCGACATTTATAGCCGTATACAGCCGTATATAGCCGTATTTTTGAGCTGAGATGGTCCAGTGGTTAGAACGCGTGAATTTTATCGATGATTGCGGGTTCAAACCCAGGCAAGAACCACTAGACATATTTGCTTAATTTGTATTTATAATTCATCTCGTGCTCGGCACTGAAGGAAAACATCGTGAGTAAACCTGCATGTGTCTAATTTCATCGAAATTCTGCCACATGCGCATTCCATCAACCCGCATTGGAACAGCGTGGTACAATATGTTCCAAACACTCCTTAATGGAAGAGGAGGTCTTATCTCAGCAGTGGGAAATGTACAGGCTGTTACTTTACTTTTATTTTATGGTATATTTGAACAATATGATGATTGCAAATTTCAAAACTGAAGTTTGAAATATATGTTCAATAACAGTTATAACAAATGATTATATAAACACAAAGACGAATTGCTTTGGTAATGGGTTGATACTATGTTTAAACACTCAAGTTATGATACGTAATATATACGTTCGTTAGTTATAGCAGTACAACGCAGTCTACGCTATCTAAGGAAACCGTATAATTTTTATTTTAACAATAGTAAGTCTATTTACAATGTACGTAATATACCTGTGTTATACAAATAACATTTATAAATGTTGATAAATATTTGTTACCACTATTAATTGCAAATAAAGGCCAATTTATCTGGAACTCATCTTGAAATTTGTGATTTAGTCATGCTCACTCAAATAGGCAAGCAACGTTCTAAGCCATAGAAACAACGGGTAATATTATATAATGGAGCAGCATGCCCGAGCCCGTTTTTTAAAATACATGACGTCAGCTATGCTGACATCACGAGTGTCAGAGTCTCAATCTTTAACAATCTTCGGTGGTGTGAAATAAAACTCAGGGAATATTCTTCTCTGATTTATTCCAATATGAGGCGGTCCGATCGCTCCGACGGCTCGACCAAGCCTGTCGATACCGGCGGGCGCTTGATCTTTTATAACAAGAATAGGTGGGTAGACTTATTCACTCAACATAACATCGGTTTACAAACACTAAAATATTTCAGACTAATTTAACATTTCAAAATTCACTAAATATTATTAATTTAACAATCAAACGGTTTCAAATTATTAAAACAATAATTTCTGGACACGTGTTTTTCTTAAATTCGTGGTTTCGCCCCGACATATACAGGTATGAGTATAAATATATGGCTACTATATTTATGCTCATAACCGTATTGTTATTGACGATCTACGTAGTCGAGTAGTGTGTGCACTGGTTTTCATGGGCACGCCACTCAGAGGTTTCAGATTCGATTTCGAGTCTATGAAGAAAAAGTTCAATAGTTTTCTATGTTGTCTTGGGTCTGGGAGTTTGTGGTATCGTCGTTACTTCTGATTTTCCATAACACAAGTGCTTTAGCTACTTTCATTAGGATCAGAGTAATGTTTGTGATGTTGTCCAATATAACGTGTGTTTTCCAAAGTTCTTTCATACAGATTTTTGAATGGAAATCGTAGATTCGTCAGCTGTTTCTATTGTATGTTCAAATATAAAATAACCATTCCCAGTGACGTCAGGTATATTTATGTCTACTGAAAATAGGGATACAATTCTCGAAATGGCTATTTGTACGGCAGTTAGGTTTTATGTCATGGTAATAACGATCATTTTGCGTTGCATTACCAAACACTTTCAAGTTAAATGGCGTAGTTCGAAAGACGTATCGCTAAAACAAAATTTAACGATTTTTCAAAGAATTTAGAAATAATTTCAAACCTCATTTGAAACTGTATCGGTGTAATCGTTTTCATCTAACAGAAGACCGAGGATGTAAATAACGCGATAAAATAAGAAAGAAGCCTTTCATTGAGACATCCATGCATTCGAGTATAATAAAATTGGAGTGTCTGTTTGTAATATTAAAACAGCCCTTTTTTACTCAATGCATATGTGTTTTTTTATGACAACAACAACAACAACAACAACAACAACAGCCTGTAAATTCCCACTGCTGGGGTAAAGGCGTCCTCTCCCTTTGAGGAGAAGGTTTGGAACATATTCCACCACGCTGTTCCAATGCGGGTTGGTGGAATACACATGTGGCAGAATTTCTATGAAATTTGTCACATGCAGGTTTCCTCACGATGTTTTCCTTCACCGCTGAGTACGAGATGAATTATACAGACAAATTAAGCACATGAATCAGCGGTGCTTGCCTGGGTTCGAACCCGTAATCATCGGTTAAGATGCACACGTTCTAACCACTGGGCCATCTCGATTCATTTTTATTTATGACATATGTGCCAAAAGAGCAGGAGGCTCACCTGATGGAAAGTGACTACCACCGCCCATGGACATCTGGACCACCAGGGGGCTTGCAGTTGCGTTGCCGGCCTTTAAGAAAGGAGTACGCTCTTTTCTTGAAGGTTCCCATGTCTGTCTCTGTGTTTATACGTGATACGTATACCAAAATATTTGTTTGTTCCGGCTAATCTCTGTAACGACTGGACCGATTTTGAATTTTCACTGGCAGATAACTTATATAATATGAAGTAACTTAGGCTACAATACTATTTTTTTTCAAAGGTCGCGGGCACAGCTGGTCCTGAAGAAAATAATATCAATTTAAAGTTCACGTCTAATATTTATAGCGAGAGGATGTCTCGAAAATAGAACAAGTTTTTCAGCCCCTTTACCACGAAAATCACGCAAAATCAATAAATGATTGATTGTACAAATATAAGACTTTGTAACATCAAAGTGGAACAAAAGAACAGGGGCTGTGGTTTTCGAGAAAATGATTGAATCCGAGGGTTTGCTTTACCTATATATTTATTTTAACGTTACTCCACGGCACGTAGACTACGGCTGTCAATAGAAAGACGCAAAATAAAGTCCTTAAAACTTTACATATGTACATACTTTAGCAAAAATCGTTATATAAAATGAATTAGATAAATATCACAAAAAAAAAGCGACTTCAAAACTAGAAACAGTTTGTGAACTAAAAAAAAAATATATATATATATATATCTATGAAACTTTTCGAGCGATTTTAATGAAACTTAAGACCTTATTTGAAGTGTACCTAACTTAAAAAAAATGATCATCTCAATACGACTTTCAGTTTTCAAGAAATTCGCGGACAAACATTAAAAACATACATAAAAATATATACTTTCGAAATTAAGCACGCATGCTTGGAAGCCTAATCATTATACCAAATTATAATTCATTGACACTGTTACATATATACATGTCGAGCTGATAACCGCCTTATTTTAAAAGTCGTTTAAAAACTGCCTATAAATAGGTGAACTTGAAAAAAATTCAGGGTTTTTCTGAAAACGGAATCCTAAAAAATGTGAACCCATTTACGTTTCCATCCCATCTCGTAATTTGTAAGATATCATCACCTGTGCGTACTTTGACGTTGACTAATAACATCAATGACTTGAGATATTCGGAAATCCACGCATTCGTAATGTTATTCAAATGTATGATCGTAAGGTTTATGAAGAGAGAGTACAAGGTCGAATTAGAGTACTACGTTTCAATATGTAACGTTTGAGTATATTTATTTAGAGGCGAGATGGCCAAGTGGTAAGAACGCGCGCATCTTAACCGATGATTGCGGGTTCAAACCCAGGCAAGCACCGCTGATTCATGTGCTTAATTTGTCTTTATAATTCATCTCGTGCTCAGCAGTGAAGGAAAACATCGTGAGGAAACCTGCATGTGCAAATTTCATAGAAATTCTGCCACATGTGTATTCCACCAACCCGCATTGGAACAGCGTGGTGGAATATGTTCCAAACCTTCTCCTCAAAGGGGGAGGAGGCCTTTAGCCCAGCAGTGGAAATTTACAGGCTGTTGTGGTTGTTGTTGTTGTTGAGTATATTTATTTGTAAGTTTTGAATATTATACGCGAGTTTAAGGTTTTTCTGTCCGAGTTAATTTATAATATGTTGGTGTTGGCATAGGTAATGTTTTGCTACTAATGCATGCAGGTCTGAAACGCATTCAACATAATAATAAGCTTTTTATTTTATTTTAATTTATTTTATTCTCTTTGATAAATGCATTTCGCGTTTCCCACGCGGGTAGTGGACCAGTTTGTGGAACTCGCCGGTGCCCGGGACGGTTATGCTCCCAAGTATACCAGAACAGTCAACTAAAAAACAAGCGGTATAATCTTCGTCTCTTTTGTATGCTACCGTAACAATCAAATCCAGTTCGGGCACCAAAATACTTTATAATAATTCACTTGCCGCTGTAAATCATCGCTTGAACCCATCCATCCAAGCATTAGATTAAAATATGTCACATATACATCCTTCATGAAGAGACCTCCTTCCAAGCCATGAGTAGATCGCAATACATGAGAGGCCGCAGGTGCGTTATATCGTTATATTTCTAAATGGGTCTATGGGAAAATCCATATCATACTTAAAATGAGATGATGCTTTAAACTCAGTAGTAGAAAGTTTACAGGCTGCTAATTTTATTTATGATATACATGTGCTATACAAGCGAAGATTTATTTTCCAATCATCTATTGTAGAATAATAATTTTATAATCCAATCCGATGGAAGATCGTCAAACTTTCTAATTTATTCATGAAAAGGATGAAGTGATTTACATTCAACTAACTCAATATAAAATATTTCATATAGATTTTCTATACAACACTTAGTATATACCAAGATTACTTGCGTTTTATGTTATTAGTTTATACTTTATTTAGAGTTTTAGTCCCGTAATTAATACTCAAACTCCTTAGCGAAATGTTGCATTAAACTTTATTATATTTTTAGTAAAAAAAATCCTCAGTAACAGATCATATTTAGTAAAGACTGTATCACAGTACTCGTATGCCTCATGTCTTGTCGGATAACGGGAGAAAGACAGTGAAGAGAGTACTTGCTTTCTCTTACACACCTACCACTTGGAGAAAGGAGCTTATGCAAGACACCCATACATACCTACTCAGGTATCACTTACACATGCTCTACCGCTAAGCTGCACTACTAAGTACCATCGTGTTTGATGGAGGATGATTGAATCATTGTAAATATTGGCACAAAGGACATAACTTCTCAGTTAGCACGTTTGAAGGTTCATCAGTGATGTTGGGAATAATTATAATTCCTGACATAGTCAATGTCTATTTGTGAATAGTGCCTTTAAAATAAATTATAAGAAAACAAAAAATGTTCATGCTAAATTATTATACAAATCGGTCTGGAAAACCACAACATATGTTACTGTGAATGCTTCATAATCAGGTAATGAACCTAACTAAAATGCTAGTTAATCGTCCGCTCATACAACCACTTGACAGAATAAGTAATTATGCAATTTTGCAAAGTCTGTCGAGCATACAACTTGTATAAAATGTAGTATCATTGTAATTTTAGCTTTAAATTTCAAAGGTCGTTAGGATAAAATAACTATGAATAAATATACTCGTATGTTAATGAATCTTTTGAGTCTTAGCGCATACAAAGGGTAGCGGAATATCCCTTTGACTTTTATATATTATGTATTCTAAGTAATGCTAGCCATATGGCGTTAATGTACTCCATAAACTTGAGCGTGGCGAAAGTAAACACGCTTTTGTGATTATTCTCAAGAACTAGTTGCTCGAAAGATACTTTTTTTGTGTTAAGTCATAATAACTTTTCACTCTTGGATTAGAACCTCTTATTATGGAGAAGCGTATATCCACCAATTTCTGTCTGTCAAAATCTGGTCTGTAGTGTCATAAATAATAAAATACCACCATAATGATTAAAATATTTTTTTATGACGAACAATTACCGGAAGTATATTGTGAGGGATGGCACGGTGGACATATGTCGGGCGTGTCACACTCCGGGCGAATCCCTTAGACATATTATTTCCGGTTGTTCTCGTCTTGCTAACGGAGAGTATTTGTACAGACATAATCAAGTGGCCAAGATTATCCATCAACAACTTGCACTTCGATACGGTCTTGTGGTATCAGAGGTACCAAACTACAGGTATGTGCCCGACCCAGTTCTTGAGAATGATCATATCACACTGTACTGGTACCGATCTATAATCACTGACAGAACTGTTGTCGCCAACAGGCCTGATATAGTCGTGATAGATTGGTCAGAGCGTCGGACGATAATTGTTAACGTCACCATCCCTCATGACGAGAATCTCGTGAAAGCTGAGAAGGATAAACAAATCAAATATCTTGACTTAGCTCATGAGGTTGTCGACATGTGGGATGTGGATACAGCAGCTATTGTGCAGATAGTCATTTCAGCGAATGGCCTAATGGCCAAGAGCCTCGACCAACACTTTAAGAGGCTCTCATTAGGCAGCTGGGTCAAGGGCTTGATGCAGAAGGCAGTACTCCTCGGCACGGCGCGTATTCTAAGGAAGTTCCTCTCTTTGGAGCCCTGACCACCGGTGGCTTGGACCCTGTTCCCGCCACTGGTTGGCCTCTGTATTTTATATTTTTAAATATATTTTGTATTTTATATTTAAAAATGTATTTATCATATACGAGTAAAAAGAAAAAAATATATACTGAATTTGAAAATGGGTTAAATAGCGTGGAGTATTTACGTGACTATTAGCTTCGCTTGATTTTTTCCTTGTTTGCGTTTGCGTTAAAAGAGCAAAATATTAAGGATTTTAATAAACGAAGGCAAGGTGCTTTAAATTTAAGGCATATACGACTACAATCTACAAAAAAGCTTACCTGTAAATGACATAATAATAAAAGTAAACTTATAGTCTTAAGATAATTTTATGAAATAAGTAAACGATATCAATTATTTTTCTTTAATGTCAAAATAAGGAAAAAAGTGGAACATCACTAACCTTACCGTAATAAGATATTCAGTAATAAATTCACAAATAAAACTTTTTACGAGAAGACGTCGAGGAATTTATATTACTGAATACTTTAATAATATCGATATAAGATTTTTATGAGGACACCAAATATTTGAATAATTCAGCTTGAACTCAGGCTACGATGATTTTGACCTATCAAATTAACAGCTTGTATGTTCTTTTAAAAGAAACATCGAGACATAGTAACCGGAAGCATAAGTGACGTAACTTATAAGCTACCAAAGTTGGTAGCCTATTGGTGTGACAAGAAATGTTTAATGTTGCAGCGTCTATATTTATGGGCAGTTATGACCACATACCGCCAGGTCATGCTTATTTATACGTCTAACTAAATCATCATCATCATCCTCCCGCCCAGGACAAGAACAACAACAAGGAGAAGGTGTTGAACATATTCCACCGCGCTGTTCCAATGCGGGTTGGTGGAATACATATGTAGCAGAATTTCTATGAAATTTGTCACATGTAGGTTTCCTCACGATGTTTTCCTTCACCGCTGAGCACGAGATGTATTATTCATCTCGTGCTCGGCGGTGTAGGAAAACATCCTGATGGAGCCTGCGTGTGTCAAATTTCATAGAAAATCTGCCTCATGTGTATTCCACCAACCCGCATTGGAACAGCGCGGTGGAATATATTTCAAACCTTCTCCTCAATGGCAGAGTAGGCCTTAGCCCAGAAGTGGGTAAGTTTACAACTTGATGTAGTTCAATATTTTTGTCGTCTTATCCTGGCCAGAATCGTCGGAAATAACTGTTATTACGTGTTGCTTGCGTACCTTTAATATAATTAAAAATACTTAGGATAGCCCAGTTGAAAAAAGAATATTTTGATTTTTATTCAACAATAAGAAAATATTTGAATTCAACCAGTTATGCTAAGACAAAAGTGCACAAAATAAGATATTTATACACAAAGTTTTCACTGGATCGCGGTTCGCCTCAAGGTACTGCGAGTGTATACAGCAGGTATTGTCTCGTTTCTCGCTAGGACCTGAGGGATAAAGCTTTATGTACACTCGGTAAATCGTTTTCAAATAAACAGAAATTCAATAAATACAAATTAAGCACATGAATATGCAAAGATGCTTGCCTAGTTTTGAACCCGCAACAATTGGTTAATGTAGATGCATTTTAACCACTAGGCTATCACGCCTCAAAATTATTATTAAATTATTGTATAATTATCATGATGAGTACGTATGTCTGTATGCAAGTTCATCAGAAGTCTTGAATATGTTATATATTACGTTTCACGATTCCTTTACATAAATAAATATTATCATTACATACATATCTTTAAGACACCTTAATTGGCCTAATCTCTGTTTATTTATATGTCTATCTACAAAGATATATTACAGGAAGGAACAGCTAATCAAATTACTCGCTACATTTAAATACACATTATTTCTTCGTTACTATTGATTCAGTGGTCATTAGCTCGATAAACAAACATTTTATTAGTCAAATAAGGGTTCCATCAATTTTGAACTTTATTACCTAAAAGATAAAGTTAATGTTTGTAATGGATGAATGGCTAGTGAGATTGATGGTTCGTTTTCCATAGCATGAAGGACATTAGAAGCTTTTATTGGTTATTTGGGAAGGGTTGGAAAATATATGTATACAAATGCTTGGAGAGATTCATGTTATAATGGGATACAATAACTTTTGTTGCGGTTTATTGGTTACCGATAGTATGCCAAATGATACAATTAAGAACAGGTAAATTTATACGTATTATCACATAGTTCGTTATATCAATTTCAGGTAAATACTAGTGACTTATCATTTACTTAATATGGATATGTCATCAGCCCACTGCTGTCCACTGCTGTACATAGGCCTCCCCCAGAGCGCGCCACATTGCTCGGTTCTCTGCGTCCCTCATCCAGCTTCTACCGGATCCTGCGAATGTCGTCGGACCAGCGGCGGAGGTCGTCCTACATTACGCTTATACATATATTATATGGATATATATGAAAATGTATTTTGTTTTTTTTTTCTTTTTGTTTAAAAGAGATTTAAATTAAACTATACCATTACAGATTATTAATATATATTTTTACTGTATAGGTTGGCGGCCGAGCTTATGGGCTACCTGATAGTAATTGGTCACCAATACCCATAGACAATGTCGCTGTAAGAAGTATTAACTATTCCTTAAATCGTTAATGCGCCACTAACCTTGGGAGCTAAGATATTATGTCCCTTGTGCTTATAGTTACACTGGCTTACTCACCCTTCAAACTGGAATACAACAATACTGAGTACAGTTGTTTGGCGGTAGAATAACTGATGAGTGGGTGGTACCTACCCAAACGGGCTTGCACAAAGCCCTACCACTAAGAAAATATTATACAAATATGAATAGATAAAAAGTACAGACGTCAAAATGTTTTGAGAAAGAAATAACATGTAAAAAAATATATGAATGAAAGTGATACACACACTCGGCATAAGCCGCCAGTAAAATAGCCTTGTGCAATAAAATCCTTCGCGAAGATTGATGCTCTCGACAATCCGAGTATTTTACACAGCAGTGAAATATTCACAGGAAAAGAAATATCTCCGATAGTAATATTATCTTCCAGATATAGATAGACATAAAATTAATTTATTCAAGCAAAAAAAAATGCTCAGTATTGGGGTTGAAATTAACAAATATAATTTTTCTAACCTCGACCTCACATGGGTACAATACAGGTCTACATCCAACTTTTTAGATTGAAGAACTAACATAAAAAGAAAAATCCTCGTTTTTTCCTGCTAAGAAACTTGGAATTCTCTTGAATCACTCTGCTTATAGATAAAAACCACAATAAAATAATAAAATCCGTTGCGTAGTTTAAAAGATCGAAGCTAACAGACAATGGGAAGTTACTTGGTTCTAAGGAAGCGTTTTCTAGTTCATCTAAGTTGGAATCATTTTACGTTGTGTTCATTGTTTCTTAAGTGCTTCGCGTATAAGAATTCCAAATACTAGTTTAAATGAGTTGAATGAAATAAAATAAAAGGTGTGATAAAGTAATGCGTGCCTTGAACTATGAATGTTCCTTACTTATTTTCAATTTTATCGTCATTTCCCTCAGCGTTATAATTTATATTACTCGAAGAGTTATTTCTCATCACTTATAACGCTGATAAATATTTATATAACAATTTTCTAAACAAGATCGTATCTTCTATAAAAAAAGTTTGTTTAAATAAAAACTTAAAACTTTTTTATTTTTTATTTAAAAATTAAAAGTATAATGTTTCACGACCTATCTGTAAAGCTATGTAATGTCCATCCTAACCGTAGATATACCTCTCCTCACCCTCAAGGATGCTTGACTCAAGATTAAGGCCCTAAAATGCCGAAATCTAGTTGTATTGTAATTTCTAGAAGAGCCACACTTCAAAAGTTCATTTATCCAATACGACCTTGATCGTACAGAAAATAAGGCTATACATACTTTTAACAAAATTCAAATAGTACTGTACATGCACATAAAGTAAGTTACAGCCCGTAAATGTATTTCTCTTAGCTAAGCCTCTCGTTTTAGGAAGGATAAGAGCTTATGCACTAGTTGAGTTACACACAAATAGGACGATGGGAATACTCAGTATTACTTGCCTAGATTTAAACTCGGAATCTGCACATGGAATTAACGTCATCTATCCAATGAGTCAGGACGATAATTTAAATTGTAATTAAAAATTATTTCATTTAACAGATTTGTATGAGGAAATTATTTTCAGATTTAACAAAGCGGTTATGATGACAATTACAATGGGCCCTGGGCGTTGGAACAGGTCTCTCGATTTAAAGCTCGTTTTCTACTCAAGTATAGCGAAATAAAGCACCTTTTGTGCGTTTGTACCATTCACTTTATGTATAATGTCAAAAAAAACACAAATAAATAAGGGATATTATTCAATACAAGATTATTTTAAAGATAAGAAAATCGTGGACTTAGTAATAATAGATTTCTCGATAGAATATAAAAAATATAAATATATATTGTACTTTAGTGACCTACTCCATTTAGGAAATTAAAGATTCTAAATCTGTACGCACATCACACTGCCTGATTTTAATGTATGTATTATTTAGGTATTGTGTGACGTCAAGATATTATTGGGTAGCTTCGCACTACAATCATCGATTGCAGAGTTTTGTCAGGCGATCGGATCTCTCTCTGATTGTCAGAAATTGTTTTGTACAGACTTGATGAGACACCCAATGCTACGGGAGTTCGTAGGATACGAGACAAGGGTATGGTCAATTTGGACAATCCGTTGTGCATTAGTTTTTATTTATCTACCACTAACTAGACACTATATAATGCATTCAATGTTTCTATATATGTATTCCAGCGTCACATTTTCTTCTGATTTTAGCGATATAGAAGTACGTTTCCATGTATTGACTAACTTCTAGTCGCCGTGAGTCAAACAAAAGGAGAAGAAATATAAACCTACAAGTAAAAGTGCCTGAACTTATTTTTTAGTTATTATTATTTGATCTATTTCCCGCTTCTTTGCAAAACAATTATTGAGCATTTATCTCTTTCAATGTACGTAATAAATATTAGTAAGATTTTCGATACTTAAAAATAAACGAATCTTTCTACATTAGCGTTTAACGACAAAAAGGTTTAACGACAGGCAGATCAGCTATAAAACGCTGCTAAATCCGTCGCATGCCGTGCGCCAGCTGGAAACAACAATTGGGATAACGATGGAGATAACAAGAGAAAGATGATTGTAACAATAGTCTTTATTTTTACCTATAGTATATATAGGGAGTAAAGAAAAAAAACTTGCCAGTATATATAAATGCTATTGTATTGAGAAGGTTTCGGGGTTAGGCAAGGAATATTATTCAATTTTGCCGGTTCTTCACGGTAGAATTTACTTTCCTAACCGGTGGTTGCATGACTTAATATAATTGTTATATGACGATTTAAACGTGCTTGTAAAAGCTTACATGCAGGATAGTCGACACGTATGACAGAATTTCGTCTAAATTTCCTCAAAATACTTTCTTTCACCGCCGCGCATGAGATGAATATATAAACAGATATTAAGTACATGAACGGTCACGTTTCACGTTCATGTTTCTTAATGAGATCTGTGTATTATAATTAGTTTTGGCAAATGTATTTATTTATTTAATAAGAAACAATTAGTAATTAGACAGACCAATCGATTTTACAATATTAAATAATTCGAAATTTCCTACTGCCCTTTGGAGCCCTGACCACCGGTGGCTTGGAGCCTGTTCCCGCCACTGGTTGACCTCTGTATATATTTTTTTATATGTTTGTATTTTATATTTAAAATGTAATTATATACGAGGAAGAAAAAATAACCATGTTAATTTAACATCTTATATAAAAAAGTATAGTAACAGCCTGTAAATTTCCCATTGCTGGGCTAAGGCCTCCACTCCCATTGAGGAGAGGTTTGGAGCGTATTCCACCGCGGTGCTCCAGTGCGGGTTGATGGCACATGTGACAGAATTTCGTTGAAATTAGGCACATGCAGATTTCTCCACGATGTTTCCCTTCACTGAAGAGCACGAGATGAATTAAGAACATAAATTTAGCGCAGGCAATTTCCGTGGTGCTTTAATCCACAATCATCGGTTAAGATGCACGACGTATTCTAACCACTGAGCCATCACGTCTCGTCACACTTAAATACATACACGTTTTAAATTCGTATATGCCAAAGTGTGTAATCCCTTTATCCTGTATTTAATAAATCGTTTTTGTAGCCGTAACGCGACATTGAAGTCATTGCTATAGATAGTCCTTATTTAGCGATTTTGACACGTTTTCTTATGGATATTCGAATTGCTCTTCGTAAATAATCTTGTCATCGTGTTTCTTAAATATAAGGATTAATTTTTATCTTAGTACCTTTTTATCAAAATATGCCTTGGATTGCATAAACGATTATCTTTTTATAATAATTGCTGAACAATTGCTTCTTTATTTATATTATTTATCGTTTCGTATAGCATCACACATTTCGTGCACGTCCACATTTATTTCGTATCAGTTAATTGAATATTCTTGTACTATTGTTTCAGGATGCTTCGACAATAATGCCTGAGCCTTTACATTGAATACTAGTGAGATAAAAGCTGAATAGCGTTGGGACTTTTGCTGTAAATTACAAATCGTCGGCGGTAATTGTACTTAAAAATTCCCATTCACATCGGCAGAGTGAGGAATTACGCAATCAGCGATGTGAATCACACGGAAGCAGGTAAATACCTGAATGACCAAAGGCTCACAACTAAAAGTTAATATATGGGTAGTAATAATGGACAATATTGGACAACAACATTACTTTGAACCCAATGTAAGTAGCTAAAGCACTTGTGTTATGGAAAATTATAAGTAACGACGGCACCACCCGAGACAACATAGAAAACTAATTAATTAATATTAAGATTAAGTAGGTTGCTTAAATAAAATAAAGTGTAAGTGTAAATAGCTAATGTGGCATTGCGTTTAAAAATTATATAAAAATAACAACGCCACCCATAGTCCACCCGTGCGAAGCCGGGACGGGCCGCTGGATCTATACTGATGTTGTGTACTATTTTTTATTTTTATGGAATAGGTTGGCGGACGAGCATATGTGCCACCTAATCGTAAGTGGTCACCATCATCCATAGACAATGACGCTGTAAGAAATATTAGCTATTCCTTACATCTTCAATGCGCCACCAACCTTGGGAACTAAGATACTATGTGCCTAGTGCCTGTAGTTACACTGGCTCACTTACCCTTCAAAACGGAACACAACAATACTGCGTACTGTTGTTTAGCGGTAGAATATCTGATGAGTGGGTGGTACCTACCCAGATGGGGTTGCAAAAGTCCTACCACCAACTACGTACTTTCGTAGGAATACATGTGTGCTAGTTAGACACATCAACATATAAATTGCAATGAGGTGTTAGATCATTACTGTTAGTATCTTATTAATGAATGCAAACTATCACTTGAATTAATTTCCAGACGATTGTAATAGAACATTGTTCATGCACTATATACCGTATACCTATTACATACATATGTAATAGGTATATACTAAGAATTATTCACATTAGTACATGTCAACCAAATCAAACGTTGTTACCGGTTCAGAATTGTGATTCTACTGATAAGAACCACAAAAAGAAACTCAACAGTTAATAGATCGTAACCTGTTAATAACCAACTGCTACGCATAGGCCTCCTCTGTCCTTTAAGAAGAAAATTTGCAAATCAATTCACCACGCTGTTTAATTAGTTGGCAATATGATGCAGTTTTTCATCCACATATTGCTGGTTTCCTCACGATGTTATGCTCCACCAGGTAGCACGATATAAATTATAAGTACAATCTATGCTTACCTACTTTTTAATGTAGTAGTAGTCAACTATGAAAAATAAAATTATTCTGAGACTATCTCAGACTATAATTTCAACTATCATTCATTCCATGAACTTACAATTTTATCAGGTATACAGTTGCAATACGTATGTAATATAAATATATTCTTGAAAATGTTAAATCGACCATAATTTATCGTGCTAATTCATCGTAGGTTGGAAGCGGCTTTCATTACGACATTCCCTGCATTCAATCCTTGCATAGCGCGCGACGGACGTGCTCGAATTTTTATATTCTTGTTAAACTATTGTTAATTCTAGTATCCACAAAATGTAATTATTGATGAGTTTTAACATTGAGAGTAAGTAAAATCTTTATAAAATATAATTCTTACTTACTCATTAATTTACGATTATTACAATAAATTCTCACATAATCAGTTTGGGCATAGTTTTTTTAACTGCGGTTGATCATCATCATCTTACGGTTGTCTGCAGGTTCAAACCCAAACGTACTCTACATAATTTTCATGTATTAAAATTGTGTTTATTTATCTCGTGCTTGGCAATGAAAGAAAATTTCCTGTGCGTAATTCCAATGAATTTCGGATTTATAACCACTAAACGGAGCAGCGTGCTTATATAAGCTTCAAACCTCCTCTAAGAGAAAAGAGGGTTCAGCTCAGATCAGCTCAGTTAAGTGAGATATATAAATGTAAAGACTTTTACTTGACATAGTTTTGAAATTTGAATAGTTGTTATGGTAGCAAAATAGATTAAATATGTAAATAACAAAAATTTTTCTTCTTAAATTTTCTTGTATTTCCAAAATTATTATTTTTTGGTCAATGTATGTTCTATAAAGTTAACATTTTTAATTGCAATAAATATACTATTAGATTACTAAAGGCTGTTACTGTATTTATACGAAAATATAAACAAACAGGTTAGTATCTCAAACAAAGAATTTTATTAATTCTGTGGTATTCATGGCTATTTTATACTTATCAAATATTTTCAATCTTCTGTTCTCGACAAGGACTTTCATTAAGGTACGCCTTTTATATGTCCGAGTGTGGCCGCAATGCCACGCAATTCAAGTTTTTCTATGTAATTCCCGAGCTATTCACTTAAGCATCTTTGTTTTATTTAGTATGTGGAAGTATTTCATTACAATACAGGCCTTGATTGTTACCAGACATTCTATCACCAAACAGAAATACTTGGTATTGTAATGTTCTGGTTTGAATTATGAATGAGGTAGGGGATAGAAACTGGTGTCATTTTATTTGCCAAGATTGAGACTAATATTTTTAACAACACCAATGTCTATAGAGTATGGTCTCCATCAGGTTACCCATTTGTCCGTTCACCTACCTATACCATATATATAACATACTGGTGCTTTTTTTCCAACGTTTCGTCTGCAGTGCAATCCTATAAGAAATCGCTTCGTATCTCACTTTAATTTTTTTTTGTTTTTTTTTCTCGATGGATTACGACACATTACGCGCTTCCCCCACGTGATGGAAAGTGGGGGGGGGGTGGTATACCCCGGAGCCCTGAAAGCCGAGTGCGCCAAAGAACAGCGGGGTTTTCCCGTCCCCCTTCGCTGCTTCCTTCTGCGACATGACACTTTCGCAGAAGGAGCGCATCTCTGACCAGCACATCTCGCTACCGAGCATGGCGTTGATAACGCTCGGCAGTCTCCGCGTCTCCGCTCATGGTCGCCGCAGCACACGCGTACAGACTGTAGTACGTCGTGTCCACTGGCGCACCACACTCGTGGCAGGAGGGTGACTCCTCCCGCCGCGCTGTATTCGTATCTCACTTACTGTGATACGACATTTTGATAAATGTATCTAAGATATTAGTGTCATTGTCATCATCAAATTATGACATTTCAAATTCGTGTTCTACGGTGAGTTGCAAGCTATTGTTACAGAACAGCCAGACTGCAAGTACTAATTGAACGTCAAAATATACAGAAACGCATTCAAAGGCAAACTCTATTGAAGTATATTTAGATTTACATACATCAAATGTCTGTAAACAACGCTCATACTCGAACTAGACTATTTAATCACAAGTCTAGCATTGAATAAAATCCCTTTTTCATGTTAATCCTGCAGAGTAAAGGATCAACCCGGACTGGTTCTCGATTTCAGTTTTCATCAAAGAAATGGCTGTTTATCAAAGGATGTTTTAGTATAATTATGGTATATGATATATATAGAAAATGTTAAAGCGCTTTATGCTTGTCTGGGCTATAACAAACCATCGTAAGCTTGACCGTCGCGTCGTGACAGTCTGCGGTGCGCAGAGCCGATGCGCTTGGCTATACAAGATAAGTAACAACTCGAAATATTTACTTAACTTTTATGTATAACATTAAAAATATGTAAATATACTTTTAAATAATCAATTAATCAGTCAATTATATTGTTACTATATTCTTATTTTAAATATTTATATTTAGTTTATTTTGTATCTATTAAGACAAATAAATTGAAATTGAAAATCAGCATTTATTATCCGTGTAATTAAATTACACAAATGCTAATACATACTATATAATGTATGTACTTATACAACTATCAGCCCTTTCAGATTAATCAGACTTTCGGTAACTCAGAGCGAGTCAAAAATGTAGGAAATTTTAATCTATTTTACTCGCTCCGTATACATTAATGTCATAAAAACAATAATAAGTGCAATAATATACTTTGTAATTTTTAAATATTAAATTCTAGTGCAGAGCGTTCCTTTCGGCGGTTCTAGTGCTTCCCGATCCAATTCGATTGCTTGTAAAGAATACTACTGGTTCGCGGACAATCTGTTAAGAACCAGTATTTTCTATAAGCAGTAAATACTAATCATAGTTTACTTCTCTTTTAAAAATAAATAACATATTATCCCCAATAAATAACATAATGCGAAATTATTCAAAAATTGACGACGTGTAACCACAACGTCACTGTAAAGTAAGTGTCAGAAATAAATAATAGAAACAAATGTATGATTATATATGTACCTAGAATATTTCGTTCGACTTCCAAATATTTAGCCATTGCTAATTATTTGGTGGAGGAAGCCGAACTTCTGTATTACTACAAGTCTACTTATACTCAAACGAGTCCTTATTACTGCATTCCTTGTCTACATACCGATGATTTCTGCAAATGCCAGACGTGCGTTAATTTCGTTTGTGTTTAATTGTCATAGACTATGTTATATAATATAATAAATATTTTATTCATTGACCTTCGTTTTAGTATTGCTTTTGTGGTTTGATTTTAGACAATGGACACAAAATAATTGGGTCTTTGTATTATTAGATATTCAATAGCAGTTTGTACTATGGAGATTGTTACAGTTAATGGCCACTTTGTTTTGCCCCGGTAAACACCGGATTTTGCGTCTTAACTAAATTCGGTCGTATTGTTTTTCCATCGGATTATGGGGGTGAAGGATTAACATGTCTTGCGCGGTTGACAGTCTTCCTTGAAAACAGCCGGCCTGATCGAAATCGGCCAGTTATTATCATCACTTCAACGGTGAACATAAATTTGTGGAATTTGCGTATTTTTCCAAAACAATTGCCACCGCATTAAAGTAGTTTCAGTTCAAAACAAACTCTTAATAAGTACACATATACCAATACTTTTAAGCATCGCTGTCTTAAAATGTAAAAACTTGAACTTATTAAAATTCAATGATATATCCATAGAAAAATCCTTAGTTACATATTTAAAATTTAAACACGTTCTTTTTACTTTATCTAAAATTATATGATGTAAGACATTAAAACCGCGGCAGACTTGCTTACATCACATTAGTTTTTTATTTTATTATTATTATATATTATAATAGTAAAATCGATTAATATTTTTTTTTGCTTGGCATGATTTATTGCTTAAATCGAAATATTCCTCACAGTAAACACAAGAAAAAGTTGCTGCCTCTTTCTGTCATGAAATAAGAAGAGATAAAACATAAATAATAATAACAATAAACTTTTAAGCATTTTCAATTTGTGTTGAAATCGCTGCTATCAAATTTCGCTACAGTTGCAGAAACAAAACCAATTTAATAGAGCTCTGAAAGTGCGGATATACTGAAGATCATATAAAACTTACTTTTTCATAAAACAAATAAACTTCATAACTCATCTTAAGTTAAGAAATGGAGACGAAGTTTTTTTTCTTATAAATGAGAAAAACTATCCTATGGGATGAATTTCATACTTCTAAAAATGTTAACATATTTTATTATTTTATATACTAGTGTTAGGTGCATTTTATGGAAAATACCTGTGTGTTATTCCATACTAATCTACCTCTGTGTCCAACTATCAGATCCGTTCTGCTGTTTTGACGTGATTGATGGAAACTTTCACATTCATGATATTATTAAAACAATTATCATCTTCTTCTTTTATAAGAGCTGCAGATACCCATGTTTTTGAGGTTTTTGATTTTGGAAGAAGATTAACGCGTTACCTTCACTATTACGGTTGTTCGGTACTCACTCCAACCCTTAATTCATAGTGTTTGCGCATGCAAATACATGAGGACATTACTATACAAAATCTTTTAGTGTCTGGGATTTGAGCACAGGGTCATGTGGAAACGATCTAGCCATACCAAGTATTTAAGTAACAACGAGTATATAGATATTATTATAACTAATTTGTGTCTTACCTATATGCAATATTTACATTGTATATTATTCAGAGTAGTTAGCCATTTCGTTCCCAATTAGGGTCGACGTGAAGGCAAACTAGAGCCGAGCTATTTCTAAATTTGTATGAACTAACAATAGATGATGAAACATAAATTCTAATGGATTTTGCACAACAAACACAATCTTTATAGTAAATACAAACAGTGAAATATCCGTGCTTGTATGAGCCTATAAAGTAAAATATTTTCGATTTAAGTAGTAAGTAACTTTATTGCTGATACAAATAAACAAATATGATGTTATTTATGTATGTATATTTCATCAGGAAAACACATATTTAAGAAAAACACATGTCCAGAAATGATGATTTTAATGACAGAAAACTGTTTTATTATTTAAATAATAATATTTAGTGAATTCTGAGATATTAAATTAGTCTCACAGTCTTTCATATATTATTTCTGACACGTCTATATTTAAATATACTAATTCACATGAAACAATTTACTATAAATATATACGTTGTACTTTTACTATGTGTATATACATGAAACAAATAAATTATTAAAAAAATCACGCGACTTAGAAAATAGGTTTAATTGATGAGTTCTAAATCAGGACCTAGATTTCAAGAACTCATAATATTAATTTAACTTGCTTTGTTTAAATCACACCAGCTGTTAAATACACTTGTAATCACAAAGTATTCATTAAGATTGCTGATTATAAAGAAATTACGTCTTAGTAAATTTAATTATTAAGTGATTGTGTTAAGTATTGATTCAATCTATGTACGTATTTATGTACTTTATTTAAGTAGGTTTTCAGAGTGTAAATTCTACATTCATTCAAGATGAATCAAAGGTAGGGCTTTGTGCTAGTCCGTTTGGGTTGGTACCACCCACTCACCTGATATTCTTCCGTCAAACAACAGTACTCAGTATTATTATATTCCAGTTTGAAGGATGAGTGAGTCAGTGTAGTTACAGACACAAGGGATTTAACATGTTAGCTTCCAAGATTGTTGGCGCATTGGTTTTTTTATGGTATAGGTTGGCGGACGAGCATATGGGCCACCTGATGGAAAGCGGTCACCATCACCCATATACAATGACGCTGTAAGGAATAATAACTATTTTTACATCGTCAATGGTGATTTCTATAACAGCTTCCAAGGTTGTTGGCCCATTGGTGATGTAAGAAATGGCTAATATTTATTACAGCGCCATTGTCTATGACCACTTAACAAAAGGTGGATCATATGCTCATCCGCCAAAAAATGCAATAAAAAATACTAAGCAATATCCCATCGTTGGTATAATTGGTACACATATAAATTTAGAAAATCCGCATGTAAATTGAAGGAAATATAAATCTACGCTAATTTATTAATGTTATTTAAAGTGAAATTCAAATGTATTAAATTTTAAAGTTAAAATTATATGCGGCTATAAAGAAACGAATGCCTTTGAAAGGATGACGTCATCCTGACCGTTTTGGCCAAGTAAGCCAATTTAAAAGGAAACCAGCCAACCACGCAGGATATATTATTCTGCACTAGTGTGTGTGCAAACACAGATGTACTTTCTATTCCTAGACACTGATAATACATGAGATGGGAAATCCACACGACCAACAGTTTTACGTGTTTGCGCATCGGGTTTTACACAGATTCACCTTCAAGAACTGTCATTGAGAGTTATTTGAAATAAAAATAATAGAAGATCTATTTTTGAACGACCTCTGTAGTCGAGTAGTGTGTACATAACTTTTATGGGTACACCACTCCGAGTTTCCAAGTTCGATACCCGGCCGAGTCGATGTAGAAAAAGTTCATTAGTTTATATGTTATCTCGGATCTGGGTGTTTGTGGTTTTTTTATGATAGGTGGCAAACGAGCAGATGGCTCACCTGATAAAAAGTAACTATCACCACCCATGGACATCTGGAACACCAGTGGGCTTGCAGGTGCGTTGCCGGCCTTTGAGAAAGAAGTACGTTCTTTTCTTGAGGGTTTCCATGTCGTATCTATTCGGAAAAACCGCCGGCGAAAGCTGGTTCCACAAAGTGGTTGTGCGAGGCAGAAAATGTCTAGGAAATCGCGCTGCTGTGGATTTTCGGACATCAAGGTGGTGCGGGTGAAACTTAGAATTTTGACGAGATGTCCGAAGGTGAAATTCAGCAGCCGGGATTAATCCGAACAATTCCTCGGAACATTCGCCATGAAAAGTTGAGGTAACGTCGTTACTTCTGATTTTATTTGCATTATTATTTGCATGAATATTATAATCTTGTAATATAACGACCATATTAATAATGTATTATCCTTTATAAAATTCAAAAAACAATAGCTTAATGTGATGAATAGAAGTAGCGATAGAATAACGATGACGTTAACACAAAGACTCGTCTTTCAATCCTTCTGAAAATAATTTGGAATTAATAAATCATAATTAGCATCATAATATTTATTTAATATTCAGATTATAAAACAAAAGACAGAAACGAAAGGAAAATCAAGTATATATATCTAAATTACATTTAAATACATAAGTACTTACTTTAATCATTAACGTTATTTAAATTTAGAACTTATATGCTTACTTATAGGGTTGAATTTTTATCACCATACGAACTCATTGGAAAAAGGTGCAAGTAACAAATTAAATTTTACAAATTTATTAATAAATTGTATTGTCTAAAGGTGTATTAAAACGAGTATTTGCATATCACGAATAATAAAGTTATACATTAAAGTTAGATGTTTTTAGATGAATGTGGTTAAATGTTGCGTTAATTCAATTACCTGAGGCGTTAAAACGTTAGATTTGTTATCATAGGGACCGCTCGTTTTCGCTTGAAGTTAACGTAGATAAATATTGAGTCAGCTACGAATGTTATAATAAACTGTGATACCCTTTGCAGTTTCGCTCGTGAAAATATTTGTCTAATTCCAAAATTTTATTCCCTTAAATTGCTAAAAAAAATAATTTCTGGAACGGCCCCTTTATAACAAAGATAATCAATCAAGATCATTTTCTCTTTTAGCAGGGGGTAAAAATATCTGATATCAAGTAATACATCTAAACCAAACGCCACTTTAGATACAAAGCGACGTTTATTAATAAATTATAAATGTGAGTGATAGTGACTGAAATGTGTCCCGCAATATGCTGAGTAGAAAACCAATAAATATAAAGAGTGCCGTTAAACAAATACATATATTTCTCGTATTATAATGTGTTACGCCTTTTGCCGTCACGGCTTACGCATTGCTCTTACCCCCAATGGGCGCCGATATATATTTCACATAAAAAATGTTAATAATTTCAAAAACCTTACATTTTGAATGATTACATTTCTTTATGTAATTCTTTGGCCGTTTAAAAAGACATAAGTATTTACTGTAACTATGACGGATGTCTTTATATTTAACATGTAACATTGTTCGGGTCAGACGACGTATAATGGACACATCAAAGACAAGCTTCCAAACGATCAAAGCGACGTCGCTTACAGGTTACACGTATCGATTTAATGAATTAAATATCAAAACTACCGTATTTGATGTTAGTCGGTAGATATCAACTTATTTTGACTTTTTTTATATCTGTAATATTATTATCCGATTTAGCTCCCTGTTTTTGACTATTTTTATTGTGGCATTAGGTGAAAATGAATTTTATTAATGGCAACACTTGAGACGGTATGTATATTGTTATGATTCTTAAATTTTCATCAACTTTTCAACTTCGCAAAAATATATTATTTTTAGGTACTGTTCCTGAAGTTGGCTATTTGAAAAATACCCCAGATCATATTTTCCATTTTCCAACACATTTTCTTATTAACATATTTAAAGTTCACGCTGAAACATATTACACGATGGACATATTATTGACTAAATACATATGGGCGCAAGTCGCCATCTATCGGTAATGATTGTCAAATAACGATATTTATATTTTAAGTTATCGTTAATATTATTATATTTTAATTATATAAATGTCTAAGAAGCGTAAATATGTATTTTAATAGCTATTTGTAAACATGATGATGTTATTTATCAGACTCTAATAATTAATAGAGATTTGATTGTTTTATAATTTAGAAGATGTGAGCTCATGTCGCCATTTATCGGCAATGGTTTTAAAATATTAATGATATTAATAAATAGTTATATATTGTTAATTATCATTTGAATGTTTCTATTTTATTATGTAAATTTGTAAAACACTACAATGTAATAAGTAAAACTAAAATGTGGATTCGTCATGCAGCGCCACCTATAATGTGTCATAACCGACTATGTAATAGAAATGCTGGTTTATATTACTTATTTTAAGTAATTCGCTTGTAATTTATTAAGAGCTAATCAATATCTTAAGAATAACAATCTTATAAATGAATATTTATAAGATTGTTATTCTTAAGATTTATTTAAGAATAACAATCTTATAAATATTCATTTTTAATATTAAACTGTATTTCAAGAATGAATTTGCAGTAATTGCATTAATTTGTTATAAAAGTTGTAGTTGTGAATATCCGTTTGATTCATTCTAGAGGAACGTTTCGAAACTAAGATTGTTTTAGTAACGACACATCGCATTGACACTTTTTCGAAGAATTTACTTAACTTTATAAAATTGTTAATATCATGTAATAAATAATATTGAAATGGCTGCGTTTAATTGCAATGGATGCTGACAACCCAACTATATCTCCGACATACACATTAACAATATAAAATCCATTTCTTTGACAATCCACAAAGCAATATGTATAAAGTGTGTTTTAACTACTAAAAGTGTTATATAAAATATAAGTTAAACTCCATATCATTTGTGAAACTGTGTACCTATACAATTGCGTGGTGGTACTAATGTGTGCTAAGCAAAACGCGGCTTGCTTCTTTGATGTTTGCGGCAAATTAACAAACGCTAGCAAATACAGAATGAGTTATATAATCGATCAAAATAGAGTTTCGAATATTATGATTTAGTGTTAACGTTGCAATATACTTATTTATTTATTTACAGACTGATGTGGAAATCAATAAAATCCCTTTCAAACAAGAGTATTTTTGTTTTGAGTCATAATATGAATACATTAATTGTACGTTATGGTTAAAAGGTTAGGTTAAAGTAAAGCACAGACTGAGACATGAAATGAAAATAAAATTAGACTAAAGAAGATTCGAAAGAAATTATAAAAAAAAAAATTGATTATATAAAGGTGACAGGTATATGAGCCATCTGATGGTCACACCATCGTTTATAAATATGTATATGCCATACTAATCACTAGCTTTTAATATTAGGGGGAGGTGTGTCTTTTTTCGTAGGCTTTTGATCTAACAAGGAGGCTTTCTTTTTCCTCGGGGTTCAAACTTGCTCCAAACCAAATTTCATCCTATTCAGTTTAGTAAGTTACCCGTGGAAGCGTAACTTTCGTATTTATAATATTAGTATAGATTACATCGAACTCCATTTAATAATAAATTACAAATATCATAAAATATTCAAGTATTTAATTATCAAGGGTTAACACCGGTCAGTCTAAAAGTATTTGTAGAGAACATAGGTATACGCCTACGGCCTACCGAAATAATCAAAGGGATCCCGCCTTGTATACAGTATACACATATGTCGGACCACGATTCAAAATGAATATACTTTGGGTGAGAAAGACACGCACGATGTACGGTTTTCTCTTAGTGAAAATTGAAATCAAAATACGAGTATACTCGAATACAGCCCCGTATAATCTTTTGATTCGCCATAGTAACTGTTCACCACCGTCAATAGAGCTTGGTTACTGTAAGGATTATCGCCAATAGTCTAACATACTTAAGAGATAAGTTTATATGTCCCTTGTGCCTGTAGTTACAATGAATCGCTCATCCTCCAAACTGGAAAACAAAACTACTACTGTTGTCTCGATATGAAATATTTGATTAGTGTACGACACCCAATCAGACGGGCGTGCCCAATGCTCCAAAGTACGAAAATAATTTTAGAAGGATAAAGTTTAATATATATAAATTCAATTAAGTTTTAATAAAATGTTACCCAAATATATTATGTTTTGTACCCTTTTATGTCAACGTCAAAACGAATACATGAACTAATTAAGCGAGTTTTGCAATGAATGTGTTATTACGGCCCCGTCACACAAATCTTGTCACATTCATTCTTCGGCTATGATGTTATGGTCGTCTCTAAAATTTACACTTACGCGTCACTAGTAATAAATAAAAAATAATACTAATAGCCTTTTCTTTTTCATTGGTCTTCTATGTTTATCTAAACATGTAATAAAATTGGAGTGTCTGTTTGAAACATTAAAATAGCCCTTTTTTACCCAATGCATAAGCATACATGGTATACTCGTATATACCAAAACAACATTTTTTACAATTTTCTGTCTGTCTGTCTGTCTATATATCAGTTTGTTTGTTCCGGCTAATCTCTGGAACGACTAGACTCCTTTGACGGAACTTTCACCGGCAGATAACTGATTAAATAAGGAGTAACTTAGGCTACATTATTTTGTAAGATTTTTTTTGTTAAATTCAAGTACGTACAAGGTCGCGGGCATGGCTAGTTAATCATATAGAGTGAAATTTGACGAAGCAAACAACTCCAAGGATCAACATAGACTACGTAAATGGAGTTTTTTTAGATATTTGTTAGCCTTAATCGCCTTCACAGCGTCACCGAGTAAGGATGGAGAGTGTATGTAAGTCCGTCAAGGTCTTTCATCAAAAATTAAAATCCTTACTATACATGACGCGTATAACATATAAAGTTACGTGATCAAAATGTTGTTATAAATAGAAAAAAAACACAGTATAAAATAATAAATATTTGGGACATATGACATACTCAAAAGTAAGTGACTACAAATCAAAACAAAGAAACGTTGTGAAATCGTGAGCACATGACAGGAGTTATCATTTAATGATGTGATTATGCATATAGCGCGTCAAGTGCAAGTTGGCGTGTGGCAAAAACATGTACTATTTTTTTTGTTCATTTATATCTTATTTGTTTTATTTACTCTTGTTAGGAAAGCTTACCCAAAATCTATTAAAAATGAGACGTAGAGAATTATTTTCTAGGGAGATATTGGTAAAATAAACAAAAAAGTGGCAAGACAAAGGGTATAGCAGGTGCTGCCACAGGAACGCCAACTTATACTTGACAGTCTGTAACACTTGCTTTCGATTTAGATTCATTGGTCATCTTAGCTCTGTTCTTTATATATTAGTAATAAAGGATACATAAAATATTTAAAAAGTTTCAAATAACTCTCTGAGAAAGTAAATATGTTACAAATAAATATGTTAGCACTTGATATTATAAAGGAGCATAAACTGCAAATGTGTCCTCTCAAACAAAAAAGCATATTCCAAGGTGGTTTACAAATCACGGAGTTTTGGGTTGAATGCTTTAAGATTAAAGCATCCGATTCCATCCGATAAAACCTTCTTTTTTGAAGTAAGTTATAAATTACATGACTTTAGAATTAATTAAACAGCCCTGACGGGCAAAGAAGTTTTTACGTATTATAAATTCAAATAATTTACTTGTGCCATTTACTAGTGGTCCTTATTAAGTACTATTAAATATGATTAATAAAGTTTTAGTACACTTCAAACTTTTATTATAGAAAATTGCTTAGGACTAAATAAAAAATGTACAACGGGCAGTCATACCTACCAATCTAATCTTAGAACATAATATAACAGATTATATGTTCTACGTAGTATGTTATCTGTAGATATACGCTATAACTCACCCAATAAGTGAAATCATAAAATACTTTTCGACAATATTTTATATATTTATCTACATGATTATTGAGATGATAAATTTTGATACTATAATCAGATTAAGAATCAGATGAACTGTTAATTTTGGATGGATATTTGAAGACCAGAGCAATATCTAAACTGTTTCAATTTATTCAACATACGAACATATCATTATAACTGGCCGTTACAACTATAATATTTAAAAAAAATATTAAAAATTAAACTTCGAACACGTCATAACGATTTCGATCTATTAAGAATTTAGGCAGGGTTTAGTGACCTACACACGTAGAAGAATTATATATAAATAGATGTACTAAACACATATTAAAAATATGAAATACCCCGTCGCCCACGATATTCCATACCAATAGATTTTCTGAATACTAAATGTATTTCAAAGGTCGTTTCGAACATTGCGTGACCATGTTATACGTTCGATACAATTGTTCCAATTTTGAAATTGTGTAATTCTTGTTCTAATTATTGTTATTTTATTTTATAGCTACTTGAAATGTTTATTTTAGTATTTAATTTATAATAAGCCTCAACAAAAAGTGATTATTTTTTTAATCATCATGCATAGAACCATATTTATGAAGCACTGAGATTTAAAAATAGAACAACAGTAACACTACCAACACCAACATCCTATAAATTTCCCACTACTGGGCTAAAGGCCTCCTCTCCCTTTGAGAAGAAGGTTTGGGATATATTCCACCACGCTGTACTTCCAATACACACGTGGCATAATTTATATGAAATTTGACACATGCATTTCCTCATGATGTTATCTTCACCGCCGGGAACGAGATGAAATATAAGCACAAATTAAGCACATGAATATTCAGTGATGCTTGCCTGGGTTTGAACCCGCGATCGTCGGTTAATATGCACGCGTTCTAACCACTGGGCCATCTCGCCTTAAAATAGAACACTGATTGTTATTTCATTTAAAAATTTTTTGGAAACGATTGGACTATTTCTAGGTATTTTTTTATTGTATGGATTGCAAACGAGAAGTTAAAGATAAAAGTTTAAGTTTTTGGACCTTATTTCACAAAAACATAACAGCACGAAAACGATTTATTCAACTGAAGAGGATAAATATGAAAATTGTTCATTTTGCATCTGTGATTTTGTTTGAAACGATTAACATACACAAACAATATTTTCAGTAGGCTGTTTATTCAACGTTATAAAGTTTATTTGTTGGAAAATTAAAAAAAATCTGTGTTCATTGTACAAATTGTAATCATCTGCCCAGTTCTACAAGTATGGTGTTCAACAAAATGTAGTGTTTATGATGGATAGTTTGAATATATAGCGAGACAGTTTAACAAGAGGCACAAGGAATACAATTTTAGCCATCTTAAATCCCAAGGTTAATAATTTCAAACCGAAACACTGAAATGTAAGGTATATATTTTTAGGTTGAATAACTGATGAGTCAGAATCAGTAGTGCTACGTTCATCTGGTTTATATACAGAAGTGCAGTTCTATAAGAAGCCACTTCGTATTTCATTCGTGAAACGTTTTAGACACACGTAATTGATACATATTATACCTATTATAATGAAAATCACGTTTTGATACTTGAAGCTTGTGTTCTGTGGTGAGTTTCGAGTTTCTGATAAAAGTATAGCTCTTAAATCTAGTGTCAGTTGCAAAAGCTGTTGAGATTATATAATAAAGCTGCTCACTATTTTTATTTATGACATAGGAGGCAAACGAGCAGGAGTTTCACCTGATGGGAAGTGACTATCACCGCCCATGGACATCTAAGCCGTCAATTTATTGTAAAGTCACTTTAAATAGGCAATTTTTTTTTATGGTATAGGTTGATGGACGAGCAGATGGGCCACCTGATGGTGAGTGATCACCATCACCCATAGACAATGACGCTGTAAGAAATATTAACTGTTCCTTACATCGTCAATATGCCATCAACCTTGGGAACTAAATTGTTATGTCCCTTGTACCTGCAGTTACACTGGCTCACTCACCCTTCAAACCGGAACACAACAATACTGAGTACTGTTATTTGGCGGTAGAATAACTGATGAGTGGGTGGTACCTACCCAGACGGGCTTGCACAAAGCCCTACCACCAAGAAAATTTCATCCGTTATCTTATTTTACACTGTTTTTTTTTTAAACAATTAAATGCGTATGTTCAATTTGTGAGTGAGTATATAAATAGCAGCAGAGAAAAAGAAGAAATATCTTCTTTTTAAGAGAGAAAAAGAAGAAATATCTTCTTTTTAAGAGAGAAAAAGAAGAAATATCTTCTTTTTCTATTTATTAATAAGTGTATTATTATTATTTATTATTTGCATGCAATTAAAATTAGTTTTAATTGCGTCGAAGAAGTAGGATTTACCGTAAGTACATGAACTTTTTATATGATGAGACAGAAAATGTCTAAGAAGACTTTCATCTGAATTTTCAAGTACTTTATTTGTATTTAAGGTTAGTCTTTTGCTTAGCAATGTAGAAGAACTCGTCGTGAGAAATATTTTTGTTACATAATAAACTGAAAAATTCTATACAAATAATATACTATGCTCAAACCCATTTATATTTTAATATTTCACTCGTATATTTTTCCTATAAATGGAACGCTGTGGTTGAAAGGAAATCTTTATCCTAAATACTTTTTGATGATAGAGGTATTCGGATGGTAAGTGGTAACATTGACATCGTGAGAAATTTTGACCACCAAGTAAAGTCACCAACATATTATTATTAATATGTGATGTGGAGGTGGCACTTTTCTACATTGTAATTGACCAAACTACTTATATGATACTTCTGTTTTATAAAGATGTTTTCGTAAAGATTTATAACGGTTATAATAAATAATATTAAGTTATAATAAAATATCAGGTATCGACCATTCCCGAGACACAGTCTCTTAATTAGTGATTATAATCTTAGACATATTTTTTTGCAGTCCCAGATATGTATACGATTATATTTTCATATTCTTAATTAACATGTAAACCTCATATTTAAAGTTAAAAGTAACAGCCTGTAAATTTCCCACTTCTGGGCTAGGGCCCTTCTCAGGAGAGGGTTTGGAACATATTCCACCACGCTGTTCCAATGCGGCTTGGTGGAATGCACATGTAGCACAATTTCGATGAAATTAGACACATGCAGGTTTCCTCACGATGTTATCCTACACCGCCGAGCACGAGATGAATTATAAACACAAATTAAGTACATATATAGAGTGGTGCTTGCTTAGGTTTCAACCCGAAATCATCGGATAAAATTCACGCGTTCTAACCACTATGCAATCTCAGCTAACCGTGTTCCTTAATCTGTTAAAAATATCCTTTGCTATTTATATAATTATGAGTAGTTAAATAAAAGTTCTATTAAGTTCTGTAGTCTCAAAGTGTTATCGGAATGTGTTTCTGGAAATTAAAGAGAAAAAAAACTTTTTCAATAATTTTAGATTATAGGATGATTATGAGAATGAATTTTCTTGCAAATTAAGATCAGCAATCTTTACCTTACTATATAACTTTCAACGCTTAATCGAAACATGATATCGACCCTGCGTGATAATTCAAAGTTTTTACAATTCCTTTCGAATTTGATGATTGGGTCTGATTTCAATTTTAGAGGTATTTTTATGGTCGGTCTATAATGGGTTCTTGCCAGGGGTGCATTTACGGGAAAAATACTATGTACTACGTAATGCTTGTACGTTTTTACGATTTGGTAACGAATAAAAGGTTTTATGACCCATCTTAATGATTCAAATCAATGTCAAACGAGATGCTAAAATATATGACTGGAACGCAATCTTAGTATCATTAAAATTACAATATTTTTTTATTAAAGCTTAAATATTAGCATTACATGTCAATACATGCGTGCAAGACAATTAATGTATCGTGAGTATTATCGTCACTCCTAATTTAAAAAATGTGTGTGGACTTCGGTCATCAACGGTAACTTCTCTTTGAAGTTCTAGCTGCCCATGACCAGCTACTAATAAGGTGATTGTGTCGAATGAGCTCTTGCTCTTTCTTTGCTTAGCAAAGAAAACCTAGTAACTTTCAATGAAATATTTTTAGCCGCAATGTATTTGGTCGAAAGTAAACGATGGTGTATCTCTACTGTAATTACGAACGAACTTTTCTTGTGACATGTTTACAATTAAGATCATTATCTTCCACTCTACGACGAGATATACCAATTTCATAAAAAGCAGCATGGCACTCTTCGTTCTCACGTGCAAAAGGGTATGGATATTTTTTGAACATATATTGCGTTAGCAAAATTTCAAAATAAACCTGTTACATAAACAAGCTAAATGAGTTTCATGATTTCACATTCGATCACTTCCGATTATTTATTAATATTGCTACTGCAGGGATTATAAACAGCAAACAGCAGCATTGCGCACTCAATTAGTAGGAATCAAAAATGTTTAGTATCTAACAAAAAAGTATAAAGCTTTTTCATTTTATTAGAAACAATAAAATGTATTTAGATAAGTTTGAAAATGCTCTTATATGAACAACAATCCTACAATTTTAAGAATTTTAAGCATTATGGGAAAATTGAAATAAATTTTAGCCATTAAAATTTAAACCAAAACTTAGCTAATTTTATATGTATAATCATATTACATGTATTTTACAAGTTAGAATAAACAATAACGCTATAACATATATTTTATAAACTTAAGGACTTACTTTTATCTTCGTTTGAAACTCTACCTTCATTCTTCAATATACTCAGTAAACCTTCACTCATTTTAAACTTATTCAAAATAAAATAAATTTAAAAACAATTTATGAGTAAACTTTTGTTTATTTTTTTTTTCAATAATTGTAACTTATACTTCACTTTATAAGGAATAAATTTAGTAATTCACAGTGAAGTAAAAAAAAAACTTATTGATTTAAGTAGTTTAAATGTTCAGCGTTTTCGTATTAAATTACGTAGCACACGCGCTACGAACGCGGCGTGCGGCTACGCCAATCTACGACGTAGCACTGACTGCAAGAATAAAACATCTCCGCGTTAAACCACTATAGTTGTAAGTGGCTAAAGCGCTGTAATTAATGTAAAAATACCAACTGCGAGAAGATATTCCTACAATTATACAAGATGAAATTTTATAACGGAGCGTACTGTTCATATTCTTACTAAATTAATATATATTTTCCTCATCATTTTCACTTGTATTTGAATTCTTTCTCAACTTTATATCAATTTAAGAACACTTTTCTCTTATTATAACAAGAATAGGTTTTTATTTCCTCATCTTTAATTTCACTTCCGTATTCAAGGAAATGAATGCCTCGTATCGAATGGCAAGAAAATGACGCGTCGTTTGAATGACAGAGAACCTTTGCAAATATGAGAGAATACATTCTTGTTAATGTATACAAGATGTGAGAAAATATTTAGTTACATATGTACACTTACTTAGTTCATTTGGTTCAGTATGATATTTTTTTCTAACAAATCCAATCATAGTTTCGCTGTTAAATATATAATTCTAAAATATGTAAAAAAAACTCACGTTTTGATGTCCACAAATTTGGTATTAGTGTGTTTAGAAGAATTCTATTAATAGCGTTGAAACAAATTATTTAATCTTAAGTTTGTATAACAACATATCTTGTATATTTTGTAATTAAAATCAAACTGTACTTTATTCAAGTATTTTAAAAGTGCTCACAAGAGATATGTTTACATTAAATTAAAAGGTACCATGCACTTGGGATGTACATATACCTTTGTCTTCTGGCTACTGTTTTCTGTCTATCACTGATTAACATAGATTATTTAATTAACATATATGTCGGAGATATAGTTGGGTTGTCAGCTTTCATTGCAATTAAACGCAGCCATTTAAATATTGTTTATTTCATGGTATTAACAATTTTATAAATTTAAGTAAATTCTTCGAAAAAGTGTCAATGCGATGTGTCGTTGCTAAAACAATCTTCGTTTCTAAAGCGTTCTTCTACAATAATTCAAACGGATATCACAACTACAACTTTCATAATTAATTAATGCAAGTATTGCAAATTCATTCTTGAAATACAGTTTAATATTAAAAATAAATATTTATAAGATGGTTATTCTTAAATACAGCTCTTAATCAATTACAAGTGAATTACTTAAAATAAGTAATATAAACCAACATTTATATTACATTACATAGTCCGTTATGGCACATTATAGGTGACGCTGCATGACGAATCCACATTTTAGTTTTACTTATTACATTGTAGTGTTTTACAAATTTACATAATAAAATAGAAACATTAAAATGATAATTAACAATATATAATTATTAATAAATATAATTAATATTTTAAAACCATTGCGGATAAATAGCGACATGAGCTCACATCTTCCAAATAATAAAACAATCAAATCTCTATTAATTATTAGAGTCTGATAAATAACATCATCATGTTTACAAAAAGCTCTTAAAATACATATTTACGCTTCTTAGACATTTATCTAATTAAAATCTAATAATATAAACGATAACTTAAAATATAAATATCGTTATTTAACAACCATTACCGATAGATGGCGAATTGCACCCATATATACGATGCAAATTATTACTCATTCTGTATAGAAATTAACGAAAACGAACTCAACGATTCTTTATCATCTATTTCAAAGAAAGAGTTCTTGATATGTAACTTCAATGTATTAATTACCACAACTATTGTGGCAGGATTTTAATTGAATTTACTTTAGGAGTTCAAAACCGTGCGATACAAGTTTACTTTTATTCAATTATGATCTATATATAAGAATACTTGAAAAAAGAGTTAAGGTTTACTTGTGTTTGCGAACGCAATGTACTGAGTCGTTAGTCTCGGCTTAAGAATAACAAATGTAACTGAAATCGCAAAACAACCAAACAAACAAATATAAGTTGTCTGTTAAGATACCTTGTTACCAACTTCTATTTTAGAGACTGTTTTGTTTTGTTGATAATGCATGGTAAGCGAACTTTAATAGGTACTCTGAACATAAATCAGTGCCGATTTACCAATAGACTGAGTAGGCTGGAGCCTAGGACGGCAGATTTAGAGGAGCAGCAAATTTAGCCCAAGTTTGTTATTATCTTACAGAAATGAAAAAAAAAAAACTCAAATTATATGTATACACATGACGACCGTAATCCGTATACTCGTCACTACATAGCGAGTTGGAAAAATAATCTAGTAACTGACAGAAATATCACCTAGCTTATAATCATACCAATACAGGGAAAAAACCGATGTAATGACGACGATAGAACACAAATCATAAATGTTGCAAAAAAAAAGTAGGGGCGGCAAAAATTTAATAGCCCACTAGCCTAGTAGCGGCAGATTTGAAAATCCGCCACTGACTTAAATGTATAATCTGACATAAGTAAGAATGGTGTTAACACTAACTCTTGTGGCCAAGTACTATTATGGTTAATTGTTAATAGGTCTCGAGTGCTTCGTTGGTCTAGAGGTTATACAACGTTTAGTAGTTGAGTTTATAGTAAATGACCTTGACTAACAGTCAAACTCGTTACAAGCAATTAAAGTTTGAATTATAAGCCAGGCCGGTCGTCAATTGATTTTTAATATTAAATCATGAATCAAATAATTGGTTTTGGTCGTTTGAAAGATACATTCAATGTCAACTAGTATTCCTTTTGAATCCTTTTTTTAAGTATCGTCATAGTACAAAAATCGTAGTCGTGATATAACTATAACATCTACCATAGTGCCTTTTCTTGCTGCAGTATTTCATCCGGCGTATGAGACGTCACAGTGTTATTTTTACTGGTGAGAACTAATCTTTATAAACATAAATTAATCGCAAAAAAGCACCACGCTTCTTTGGGTTTGAAGGCTTGAACCTGCAATCGAGATTTACGTATTTCTACCACAAAGAAATCTCGGTTTATTTTCCTTAAAACAACATTTCCTCTCTTAAATATTCGTTATAATTTAAACTAGTACAATAGCAAAATAATAATTTCACCAAAAAATTTGATTTGTATCACAATTTTTGCCAACACAATAACGGCTTGGCAGCTGCCTTGCTCTCAAGCGTTTTAATACTTTAAGACAAATTTTATAACTGCGTTGTCATTTTTATTAAAAGTATAAAAATATTTTTCGTTACACTTGTATTAAAGGGTAATCATAATATAATAATTACAGTATAATAAGACTACGGGCTATGGAGAGAGCTATGCTTGGCGTTTCTCTGAAAGATCAAATCCAGAACGAGGTGATATCACCGAGAACGATGGTGGTCGACATAGCTCAGAGGATAAGCCAGCTGAATTGGTAGTGGTCCGGTCAGATCTGTCAAAGAACCCACAGGCGTTGGTGTAACAAGGTTATAGAGACTGCGAATCGGTATGCGTAGTGTAGGACAAATTGAAGTTCTGGCGAGTTGGAGCGATATTGTTCGGAAGGTGAATGGTAGAAAGTGGATAAGAAGGATTTTGATCCTTATTCAATCAATCAAGAATCAAGATAAATATACAGCAATGGACTTACACAGGCTAGTGATGATGCTGATAATTTTTATTAAACGATATAATATTTAATACCACATTTTCTGATGACTTATTCGCACTAAAATATATATCCCTACAATTCAAATTTTGCTAATGTGTTTTTTTGAAAAAAAAAAAAATCTAATTCAATGCAGCAGGTGTGTTATAGTTCTAAAATATAAATTAGAACACTTGTTTTACTTTTGTTCTATAGGAACAAATGTATAATCCATTTTAAGTAATAAAAGTCGCAACGCAATATTCTTGGATAACTTTATACACGGCCTACTTCACAAATAAACGAAGTTATTATCCTAACGAGATCGAATGTAGAAAATTCAGTAACAGTTAGGACGAGAAGTCAACGTTTTGTGCAGACGTTGTCGGACCCCGGTTTTTTTGTATGTGCCCATTTTTTTACGAAGTACTGCGAGCTTACTGGCTTACTTAAATTTGATATATTGTGGCATTTTTTAATTCCACGAAATAAGTCTTTGTTAACAGTCGAAATGGATATGGAATTATCAAAGCCATCAGTTTAAACTTATAGTTGTAGATCTTGTTGATTATTATCAAGAGAGAGCTCATAAGGGAGGCTCCGTTATAGAGAGATTTTGAAACGAAGTTTCTTTTGCGGGCTAATTACCAAAATGAAATGAAAAATATTAGCCTACATATATATAGATACATATTAAGATTTAGCTAAAATTTTTAACATTACATTAACAGCTTGTAAAATTTAAACGGCTGAGCTAAAGCCTCCTTTACGTTTGGGGAGAAGTTTTGAAACATATTCTTTCAAAATGTTTAAACAGAAATATTATAGCAAAAATTTCCTGTCGCCAGAATTCTTACGATAATTTCGGCCTCGTTCTCATTATTCAGAACTTCATACTAAAAATTTTCATTGGTAGCTCTTTTTATAGTTGTAGTAGGCTCTAAGCTGGTCATGGTAAGCACGAATGTGTCTGAAATAATACGTTTTTTTTTTAATTTAACGTTGCCAACGTGAATTACTTTTCATTACTGTAATGATGTTTATTGCATTTAATTGTTATACTTTTTTCTGAGTACCATAAAAAGTGACCGTAGCTCCAAATTTACCTGAAAAGAGTCATTAATTGACCAATTCTAGCAAATCGTTATCATAACTCACGTAGTATTTTTTTTAAATATGAACCACTTAAGCATAATAGATGGAAAATAAAAACAACAATTAATATATCTTGTAAAATGACTGAAAAGAAATAGCCTGAGGTAAGTTCTTGAATGAAGAATATTATGATTGTTTATTAAACGGGGTGACCCACTTTTATTCTGTTCATTATTGTCAAACACAATGTTAAGTAATACTGTTGAAGCAGCTCTTTGACATAAACATATCAAATACGTAGCGTCCCTGAAGGCACGCATTAAATATGACCAGACCTGTTTAAATCCAGGGTGGAGGGTCACCGGTCGGCTCTAGCCTTATCATTTAAATAGGACCATTGAATTATTTTTGGGGAAAGGACGACCACTAGCACTTCTAAGACACAGAAGTTTGTTGTGGTTAAGACGACATCCTGCTAATATGACGACAAGATAATTTATGTTTTACGATATAAATCTCTTCTTCTAAGATATGGATTAAAGTTGATTAAATAATACAGGAGATTTTTGCTTAAACAATATATATGTACTTAATGTTTAAACACTTTAGAAGTTGGCGTAGTGATGAATCGAATTACGATCTATACTAAAAAAAATTATAGCAATTGCACGACAAATAATAGTCTTGCTCAGTTAATTCAAGAAGGCGCTTCAAAGTTCAATTCACAATTATTTAAAGAAAAAAATTTATTATGAAATTATTACTTCAATGTATTAAACATAACTTAAAATGCTTTTATTTAAACCCAGATAACAAATAAATGGTAAGTAATTAACGCTTTAAAATTGTTAATAATTCATTCTTTATTAATGTTTCCAACAAACCATATGAATATTAAGTATGTACTAAGTTTAAAGTTCCTAATAAAGAAATTATTTATTTTATTGGGAAATTATAACCCTGATAATTTCTCGGATTTTTAGGTAGTCCTTTTTTGAAAACATTTTCAAACAAACTAGGAATATTAGTAATGCTTTAAAATATAGTACTAAATTATTTTGTATTAAAAGGATAATAACATACAGTGTGGATATACAGCCGGAAAGAAAATAAAACTCAATGTGGAAGAGAGCTCAGATAATACTAATAGATCCTCACACAGATTAAGATCGCTACCCCAATATACTGAAAAAAGGTTTTATATCTCCCGGAAATGTGCTGCCCTTTTAGGTAGCGAATTGCGTGTGATATATGTTTCAAAACGATTGACGTCATAGTGCCCTTATGTAATTCTCACTGGGACTCATAACTATTTTACCATATAGATGAATGAATATTCTCTAATTTTTTATTAAACACTTAAAATAAATGCAAAAAATTTTTATCAAACTTGCTTGTCTAGAAATTTTGACATAGATAATATGTCTCGACAGAATTTGTAAATACATGCATACGTAGATTAGACTATACCTGTATTTACAAATTCTCTTTGCGATCGGTCGAACGGTATAGAAGTTAATGAGGCACCTAGTGGCAAGTTCGAACAAAGTGATTAGACACAAAAACCTTTTTTCATGAAAAATATAATATATGTGCCAATTTTCATGGTGATCGGTCAAACGGTGTCGAAGTCAGGCATTTATGTACACAAGATTACTAGTATTAAAAATATATAAAATTTCATATTAAAGGTCGTTAACCTATAATCTCTTATTAAAAAATAAGTTTGTAAAACAGTCTTTGGTCGCTCAGCACGAATGAATCTTAATGGATTAAAGTGGATAATGGAATGGATGGCAAAAATATATTTTTTACAAGATAGCGAACTTCAAATTAGGTAAATCTTTTACAGTATTTGCATTTTGATTCAAGGAGTCAATGATTGTAGATCTAGATATGTTTAATAAGAATTTTCTAGTAAAAAGTTTATCTTTGTAAATAATTTATTTAAAATTTAAACATAGAATACTTTCACTGTAAGTAATTTATTAGTTTATGAGCATGAAATCGTGTTAATTCGTGCAAGAGCTATAAAAGTATAATTATTTCCTATCGTATATCTTGATTATACTTGAAATGAAAAACATTCATTTGCAACATTCCTGTAATTTATTACATAAATGACCATATTCCTTTAACCATTATAAACTATATTTACACTTTACTTGGTGGTAGGGCTTTGTGCAAGCCCGTCTGGGTAGGTACCACCCACTCATCAGTTATTCCACCGACAAATAAAAGTACTCAGTATTGTTGTGTTCCGGTTTGATGGGTGAGTGAGCCAGTGTAACTACTGGCACAAGGGACATAACATATTTGTTTCCAAGGTTGGTGGCACATTGTCGATGTAAGGAATAGTTAATATTTTTTACAGTGTCATTGTCTATGGGTTTCAACAGCGTAGAATACTTAGAACTTGAAGCACATTATTTTAATATTATATATGTTAAATATTTTATATTTTAATTTACCTTCATGTATGACACCTGTACTTCATTTTGCTGATAATATTCTTCGTGTTCAATTTAAACAAACTGATTACCCCACTAAATCCTTCCAGACTAAGGCTTTGAATACTTTTTCTCGCGTTACAATCTGTGTAATAATTTCTTCGCTTATTTTATTTCCTTTCCGCCTACTATTTACGATATTTTTTTTGTTTTGGACCATCGAAATTTGATCGTTGAAATATTATTATGTGTATTTACGTGTTTACTTTTGTTTTTGAATTTGCATCACTTGGGCCTAACAGTAACAGTGCAAAAACTTGAATTAAAAGATAACATCTCGCCTTATTATCTTCATTGGTACTAGGCCTAAAACATCAGAATTTGGACACAACGACGTGTTGCTGGCATTCTTAGCATCTTTCCACACTGTCATGATTTATACAATATGGTAAGTGGTCACCAGTGACCATAGACAATGGTACTGTAAGAAATATTAACTTTACATCGCCAGTGCGCCCCCAACCTTGGGAATTAAGATGTTATGTTCCTTGTGCCTGTAGTTATATTGACTTTAAGTCGGTATACAACCAGGGCCGCCGTAAGCGGATGTGCAACGCGTGCACCGCACGCGGGCGGCACGTCCAGGGGGCGGCAAATTGAGCAATACATCACGTACCTAATTCAAGTCATTATTATAATTCCCACAAATCCTTTAAGAAAAAATAAATTATTCAAAGCATCGAAAAATATCGCACTCAATAAAGTTAAAAGTCCGTCGTCTGTTATCCTATGAAAAACAGTACTGTCGAAGTTAGGATCCCCTTTAATCTTCCTTATCAATTGGTAAATTAGGTATCCGTTACTTGTAGTGGGGCGTTGTCGTAGGAGGGCTTGAAGGGTATCACGCCGTAAAGTATATTTGTGGTCGCCTGAAATAGCAGAGCTACGGGCACCGTTAAACCGGGCGCGGAGGGCATACGTTCACTGTCGCAGGCGCAACGTGCTCAACGCAAACTTAGATGTACAGCTGTGGGCTGCACATCGTCAGTTGAAAAAAGAGTTAGAAAAGGCGTTAAGTAAACAGAGAGCAAAGGGGCGCCCCTATCGTGGTTTGCGAGGGAAGCTCCGGACACACGGCGCTCCTGTTACAGAATAACTACCGCCAGATCTCCTGCGACTGATCGGGGAGCTATTTCCGGGAAAAAGGGCGGGTCATTCAAATGGAGGCGGTAGTCCAAGGGAACGTAGTCCTAACGGTATTACCGGACGTGGCGAACAACTTCAATAGTCTTCCTTTCATTTTTTTTAATTTAATTTACGGCATCCACGGGCGCATAAGCCCATGCCTTTTTATATTTTACATTTATACACTTTGGCGTTTTATACTTTAAATTTTTACTTAACATCAGCAGATATTCGCTAGACTTCAAGCTCGCCGTTGTCCTTTCGAGACCATAGGACCACTTCGATATCACGAATTGCCTTCCTATGTCAGAAGGCCGTTAGGGCATAGGATCAGGTGATCCTTTTGGAGGGGGCGATGGATGACTTGTCCGGCATTTGAAGTTGGTTTGACTGGCTCCTGTGGGCACCGACCTCGTCCGGGATGGGTGTGTTGTGTCACGGTGACGGGGCGAACCTTTCAGATGGCGGCCCTAAAGTCGGAGTGTCTCTCACGGTGGATCAAATCGAGATGCTGGTCTTGATGGTTTCTCTAACTAAAACGGAGGCCCTCCTAATCCACGGTCCTTGCTGAGGTCTCCTCGTGGAGCGTCTACCGCCCTCCAAGGGACGGTAATTAAGGCGCACACATATGAGGGATCAGGGCCTCATTCTGAATGGAGCTTCGGGCAACATTTTGTCCAACTCAGCTTAAAGCTCATCAATGCCAACGTAGGAGGACCTTAAACACCTTACCTGCGTGCTCTCTATGGCATTGTATTTTTTACTTATTGTAAATAAATAAATCTAATCCAATCCAGCCCATTTCCGGCCTCTGCTGGATATGTCCAGGCCTCTCCAGTTGCACGCCACTGAGATCGTTCTTGGGCTACTCGCATCCAGCTCCTACCAGCCGTCTTGCGTAAGTCGTCACTCCACCGTGCCCGAGGACGTCCTACACTACGTTTGCCGAGACGTGGTCTCCAACCTAGAACACGTTTTCCCCAACGGTTATCAGTTCTGCGACAAATATGGCCCGCCCACTGCCACTTCAGCTTACTAATCCGGTGGGCTATGTCGATGACTTTGGTTCTCTTGCGGATCGCCTCATTTCTTCTGATGCGATCCCGCAGAAAAACGCCGAGCATAGCCCTTGTCATAGCACGCTGAGCGACTTTAAGCTGGTGGACCAGCCTTGCCGTGAGTGTCCACGTTTCGGCTCCGTATGTCATGACGGGTAGGACGCACTATCGACGATGTAAAGATTCGACGTAATTTTCCAAATGCTGTCCAACCATTTTTGAGCAACTTCGAGGACGGTACCGTGTATCGCAATCGGTTCCGGTAGAACATGTTCATTGAACATGACCTTGGTTTTATCCAAGTTCATCCGTAGGCCGATGCGCATAGAAGAATCAACAAGCGTCTGCAAATCTTAAGTGAGAGATGTATTCGCCATTGATGTTGATGCCACGTCCTTTCCAGTTCAGCGTCTTGAACATATCCTCCGTTGAATTAGTAAACAATTTGGGGGAAATAACGTCCCCTCGTCTCACACCTTGATGCAATGGATCTGTTTGCTGATTCTGTACTTGGACGGAAAATAAACCTATTTGGTTGGACTCCATTAATGCTTGTAACAAGGCTCTTATCTTACGGGGCCGTAGGAACAGTGCTGCTGACCCGCTTCGCCGAAGAAGACCAGTAGAAGGGATCTTCGCTATGGATGTCTTCTCCTCCCGCCATAAGTGTCCCGGGGTTAAGGGTTTCTGTACCCTGAGAACTCCCTAGGAAGTGGAACCCCGCAGAGGTGAGCCTACCGTCAGGACGTCACGGTAGTATGCACAAAAGAGCTCGTAACATCCTCCAAAAAGACAGAGTGGGAGGAATAGTGGTATGCGTTTTTGCAGCAAAAAAGGGCGGCATAATAGGTATTGCACGTGGGCGACAAAACAGCTAGCGGCGGGCCTGTATACAACAATACTAAGTTTTGAGCTTGCACAGAGTCCTACCATTGAGGATTGGAGCTATATCATTCTTAACCTTATACAAATAAGATAAGGGCCTCAATATTAATAATTCTTATTCAAATTAAATAGTTGTTAATTTGTCATAATTATATTCATATCTCATTGTTGTGTTAATTTTTTCATTTTTTTATATTCTCTGTTACGGTATGTTAGGGTCGTATAGAATATAATTCCTTTTGGCATAATGTCTACCTTTGTATAATTTGTGCAAATAAATAAATTCAAAGGCCTTTCGGGCTGAATAACGGCACAGCTCTCACCGGTGCTTTATTTTCAACGTCATATAAATAAAACTTTATAATGGAGATAAGCATACAAAACATATTTTTTTATAATATTATTATTATAATATATAATATATGTGGTACCGTCGTTACTTCTGATTTCCATAACACAAGTGCTTCAGCTACTGAAATTGGGATCAGAGTAATAATATATGTGATGTTGTCTCATATATTTATTTATTTACTTATTTATTTATTTATTATTTATTTATTTATTTTTTTAAATATAATTAAATATTACAGTTTTTAAATACGGGACATTTATCATGTTTTTTTATTTTTGTAAGGTGGAGCTCGATATTTCGATATTATCTACGAATCTCGTGAACACAACATGTCTTGTAATACCGAATAAAAATAAAATCATGGTAAATATCCCGTATTTAATAACTGTAATATTCAAAATAACCATGTTCATTTTAAATCTTATTATTAAATAGTTGAATGTTCGAAAGCAATTTCAACTTTTTGGACTTCTTTTTCACCCAATAGTCTCTCTATAGCGTCGAAAATATTATCCCTGGGAATGTGTGAGAAGTTTGCAAACAAAGGCCGCTACGAAGATTTTCTAATTAAAAACTTTTTAGCTCCAAGATCCAGGATTAACACTTCGAATCTCAGGAACTGTACTGTAACAAACTAATAAAACCCAAGGATGCTTTTATCAGATTTCACTTTATATCGTGTCTATCAAAACCGACGATATTTACTTACACATAACACACTTCCCACGACACGTGGACGAAACAGGTCGTCAATATTAATTATATTATCGGCAACATCTGTTGGATGTCGTTAACTGTGAATAAATAGATTTGCGGTAGTAATAATAATAATGTAAAAGTAACTGTGTCGGTCTATCTATATGTCACTCAATCACGACCAAACCGCTGAACCGAATTTCATGAAATTTGTTATGAAGCAAATATGATCACCAAGAAAGGCAATAGGCTACTTTTTTGTCCGATACGAGACAACAATACCCTAAAACACGAGCGAAACCGAGGGCGACTACTAGTTTCATATTGTATATAACTCATATTAAATTCCAAGTAAAAACGATAAGGTTATAAGTTTTATATTAGACTGCCTTTTATTTATATCGAATAAATGATTAGTAGTACTTTTTCTGACTAAGCAAGGAATGCAATTAGCAGTTTTTTGTGAAAAAAAGGGTTAAGTAACTGAAACTATTTCGGCTATCGTCAGATTTATGACGTCATCAAAAATGTATAGTGCCATTGGGTATTATCGTGTAACATGGATAAGGGATAGAACACACGAGCGAACAAGACAAAAAACACTGCAATGCGGTAGCATCTATGCACCAAAACTTACTACGAAGGTAAATTCAAATAGTTTCAGCAAGTAGTTGCAAGTGTGTTTTTTCCTTAAAGTTGTGTGAAAGTATGTAAATGTCACTGCTGCATTATGGAGACAAGGTTTATCTTATTCGACCTCGTTGCTTCTACAACAACATGTTTAGCCTGTAAATTTCCCACTGCTGTGCTGAGTCCTCCTTTGGGAGGAAGGAAGGAGCGTATTCCACCATGCAACTCCAATGCAGGTCGGTGGATTCACATTTCGTCAAAATTGGACATTTACAGATTTCCTCACGATATTTTCCTTCAACGTCAAGCAAAAGATGAACTATAAATACAAATAAAGCACAAACGAATTCAGTGGTGATGGTTTCATGAAATGCCTGGGTTTGAACCCACCCTCATCAGTTAACTTTTACGCGAACTTACCACTGGGCCATCTCGACTCTGCTCCGCTGCTATACGCGGTTATATGAAAGTTTCACAGATTTTCATCTGGCACAATGATGAAGATTTTCAAGATCGTAAATGCTTTCCTTCGCTCTGAAGATTGATTGACTAGTCTTAGCTGAAGTTTATATGAATATTACTTTTTTCTTTACTTGGTATAATGGCTTGGGGACCATTAGCAATCCTCAGTATTCTTACGCTCCGATTTAAAAAGTGAGTGGGCTACGATATGTATATGTCATATGACCATAAGTCGATAGTCAAAATTTTGCCAGTGAGATACGAAGTGAATACTGACCGAATAACAATACCAAATGTTTTGCTTTAAAAGAATAAGTATACTATCAAACGAACTTGATAAATATTGGCATAGTTCATGTGGATTTATACCTTTATGAGGTACTAGCGACCCGCCTCGCACGAAGCGATGCTTCATACGATAACAATACTGATACTAAATAAAATGAAAATTCATAACTTTGTCTTATTAGACAATACAAACCACTATAGATACATTACTTTGATATATCTTGTAGGATTAGCAACTTTATTGTCCCTGTATTATGTACAAAAACCTCCCTCTCAAATCACTCTATCTATTAAGAGAAAACACAACTCAACTAAATATGTTTGGTAATTTTTAAAATCAAAGCCTACATAGGGACAAACAGCGGTAAGCGACTTTATTTTATATTATGTAATGATAGTTATGATGATAATGATTCACTCAATTTCTCAGCGTAGCATTCACTGCGATCTTGTTCTTATATCAACATGGACCAAGCATGGACATAACATCAATCCTGTTAAATCGTAAGTAATTGCTACTGACAGTCAGGGTGTTATTTCAAGGGCTTGCTTGTCGTCTAAGCACTTGTGTACGACGTACTTATCTTATTGTGTTGTGCACTTATGCTACACTCTGGTGTGCACTTAGATCTGATATTATTATGGTCAGTGTAATGGAAACAATAGGATAACATCAGCTGTCCTAATATTTCCATGTAACTTCCTTTCAGTTCTACCAAGTCTTAGTAAAACCATGTTAATAGTTTATTTCATCATATCTAAGGCTGTTTATTTATTTCAAATAAAAATATTGGGTATAAAATATAACGTTAACACAACCGTTAATACCGAAAAACTTACCGTCAATGGGAGAGAAGAACTTAGCCCAGCAATGGAACATAGGTCTCAATAACCCTATTAAAATATCATATATCAATCTAAACTCGTCAAGAATAGACGTCCATAAATAAAATTCACTATAAAATTTAGTCTATAAATTATATGGGAATCTATAAGAATATCATAAGGCGTCATAAATTTAATATTACTTTTATACGAACAAAATATAAAATCTATTGATTCAATTGAATTGTTATATTTAACGTAAATATGGAAAATATATTTTACTTGGTGGTAAAGCTTAGTGCAATCTCTTTTAAAGAGGTACCAACCTCTCATCAAATATTCGAACGACACACAAAAAATATTTTTCTCCGTTTTAAAGAGCGAGTGGGCCAGTTTTACTTGGTGGTAGGGCTTTGTGCAAGTCCGTCTGGGTAGGTACCACCCACTCATCAGTTATTCTACCGCCAAACAACAGTACGCAGTATTGTTGTGTTCCGGTTTGAAGGGTGAGTGAGCCAGTGTAACTACAGGCACAAGGGACATAACATCTTAGTTCCCAAGGTTGGTGGCGCATTGACGATGTAAGGAATAGTTAATATTTCTTACAGCATCATTGTCTATGGGTGGTGGTGACCACTTACCATCAGGTGGCCCATATTCGTCCGCCAAGCTATAACATAAAAAAAGAGTAATTTTGTCAAATAATTAAGCACATTAAAAATTAGCACTTGTCAAAATTACTGAAGATATACGATGGAATATGGACAACCAAAGGGTTATGGTTTGACGTTACTTGATTTTAGTAACGCTTTTAATACTGTGGACTTTGATATCCTGTGTGATATTCTGCGCACTCTTAACGTATCTCCTACGGTTACTGAATGGTTTCAAAATTACTTGCATGGACGCCGACAGCGAGTCAGACTGAATGATTCATACTCAGACTGGTCAATGGTCTCTGCCGGTGTCCCGCAAGGTGGCGTGTTGTCCCCTCTCCTATTTTCAATGTTTATTAATTCTATCAGCAATATTATCACTTCTCTCTATCACCTCTATGCAGACGATCTTCAGATATACTCTCACTGCACAGTTAATGATTTAACGAAAACTATAAAATGTATCAATAGCGATCTCACATCAATAGCAAACTGGAGCAAATCCTTTGGCTTAAAAGTCAATCCAACTAAAACGAAAGCGATAATAATTGGTAGCTCTAAATTACTAGCTCGAATCGATAGAACGCAACTACCACCAATAATATTCGATAATCTTGAAATTTCTTACAGTGACAGTGTCAAAAATCTGGGTATTTTGTTTGACCAACATCTCTCCTGAGGACCACAAATTTGTGACATAAGTCGTAAGATATTCGCTTCAGCTGGATCACTCCGCAGATTGCGTAATATGCTTCCGATTCCTACTAAAATTGTGCTTGCACATAGCCTACCAACTCTTGATTATGCTGACACATGCTATGTCGACATCACTGAGGAGCAACTAAATAAGCTTGAGCGCATTCAAAATGTATGTATACGTTACATATTTGGTTTACGGAAATATGATCATATATCCGAATTTCGCAAGAAGCTCAAGAGGCTCCCAATTCGCCTTCGCAGGAATACTCATATTCTCAATCTGCTATACTGTATACTGTTCAATCCTGTTTCCCCTCCATACCTAAAAGAACGATTTAAATTCCTTAGTGATTCCCACGAGCGTTCCCTTCGATCTGAAAGCAATTTGCTTCTTGAAATTCCTTCCCACTCCTCAAATTTTTATAGCAAATCCTTTACTGTTCAAGCATCCCGTCTTTGGAACTCCCTACCTCTGTCCATTAGACGTGCACAATCACTGCCAGTTTTTAAAAAAGCTGTCAAGAAACATTTCCTAGAAATGTAACCTGGTATTATATAAACATTTCTTTATATGTATTTATCGATTAGTTTATATATTATTTATATATTTATTGATTATATCTGTATGTTTGCCTGTGTATATATATCTATTTATTTTTGTATGCACAAATATACTCTTATGTATGTATATTGAATATTCCATTTATAAAAATTGTACACCTATGCCTTTTAATAGACCATTTCCTCTGCCCCAAGGTTGCCTGGAAGAGATCGCTTTTCAGCGATAAGGCCGCCTTTTGTGCCATGCTTTATTTTCTTATATTTATTTCCTGTGTGTTATACTTGTCTTGGTGTACAATAAAGAATATTATATTATTATTATTATTAATTTTCCATGGCCAGTGGCGCATTGACGGTTTAAGGAATGTTAACATTTACTACTTTTCCAATGTATATGGGCAGTGGTGACTACAAACCATCAGGTTGCGCATTTGCCAGTCCTAAACCTAATGGCATAAAAAAAACTACCGTATTTGTGTAATTTATAAATTTTTACTATAACCATGTAATAAAGTATCTAATATCATGAAAACTCTTCATATTAATATATTTCTGAACTGATTTTCACTCGCAGCTCAATTTGCTTTTAAGGGATCAGTCGTCGAAGTTATGCTTAAAAAATAATATCCTTTATCGTTACGATTCAAGTTTTCTTCGTACCAAATCACATCATACTCGGTTTCATGATTTGGCTGTGAAAAAAAAAGCAGACAAATAGTTAGAGATACTTAGTATTATTTACTAAGTATCTCTAATATATTACTGTATATCTAATTGATATTACTGTAGATCAATGCAATCAATATTATTAACTCTTGAAACAAATTGTTTTCCCATTACCCTTATATCATTTAATACCGTATTAACGTGCTAAGCACGTTAGTTTTTTAAGAGTGTGTAAAAGCATATAGCTCAAGGCTTAAAAACGAACAGCGTTTTTAATAAAACCTTATATAAAAAGAAAAGAACAGATTATATGAATAATATTAATGAAGTATCATCATCGTCCTGCCCTTATCCTAATCTACTTGGGCTCGGCGCAACATGTCTTAATAATTATAATATTAAGTTAATTAAATGCTTTTATTTTGATTATTGTGTTTTGCTTATCTATACTTATAATAAATCTGTAGGGAAGTCAAATCTGTACATGAAATATTTTTACAAAATAACTATCAGGGGGTGATCATGATCAGGGGTCGATACTGATGGCAAAAATGCAATCAGTAAAATTTTTGTCTGTCTGTCCATATAACCGTTATAGAAATAAAAACTACTCGACGGATTTTAACGAAACTTGGTACAATTATTTTTCATACTTCTGAGCTGGTTATAGTATACTTTTCATCACGCTAAAGTCCATAGGAGCAGAGCATTGAAGGGAAATGTCTGAAAAACGGGAAAGTTACCCCATATTTTGAGCTTCCGTCGCGTGTTTAGCCTTAATGGTTAAAGCTACACAGAAATCATGTATTACGGAAATGTTCTCCTTAAAATTATACAACAAATATCCCACGACAGCCTATGTCTATCTTTTATGGTTGACTCACAATAACACGTGTCACTCTCAAATTCGTCATGTGTTCTTTGACTGACTTAATTGTTACCATTTTTGAAATTTTTGTGTGTCTGTATCATTATAAAAATTGGCATACAGGAAAAACATGTACTTGCGTAAATCATTGGCTATCTATACATACAAAATATATATACATAGATAGCCAAAAGGATGTGTTTGCATGTGTGTCATCGATAAACTCAGAAACTATTTGATCGATTATTATGAAAATTGGTATGTTTATCTATTGTTTTATGGAGAAAGTAATTATTTCATCCGTATCGTTAAAAATAACCAACAGATGGCCCTTACGTGTATTACAGACATATATACATTTATATTCCGATCAACCGATAATTATAAAATATGAAATAAAAAATGAAAATCTGTTCAAAAAGCATAACAACTAACTTAATTTCCGTCATATGCCAATAAACATAAAATAATCACAACAATTGTCATTTTAAAATTAGATAATTATTATAAATTACATATATGGGAAGAAGTGATTAGCTGTTTTGATTATAAGAAAGTAAACAATAATCATAATTGGTAAGTATACTCATAACTCCAATAACAATGAATCTTTAGTATAAAATGTAAACGTAAGACACATAACCAAAAAAAAAAAACAACTTATTTATATAAACAGAAACCATCATGCCATTGAAGAAACAAAATATCGGAATATCAACAATATATGCGTAGTGTCATCCAAATGAGCTACGGAAACAACACACCAACTAGAAATACGTTTAGAAACAAATAGAATCCGAATTTCTACTTTAAGAAATGCCAAAACAGTTAGACAACGTAATAATCAAGTTCCAGATCTTCGAACAAGCATCTTTATCAAGACATATTGATAAACCTGACAAGCCCAATTACTGGATGATGAATGATTAAAAAAGACTAAGTCAAGAACTAGAACCAATCTCAATAAATCAGCCTTCAATTACTATATAGATTATGATAACAAGATGAATCCCGATGTGATCATTGGTTTAATGAATATAGTATGCCCATATTGTCACACTAAATAAACAGCTGGTATATGCTACTCCACTGGTAAAATGTATTTACCACAACTGGTTGAACCACCAGAACCTCTTCTTACCTACGTTACGGGAACTATTAAGGAGTCTAAATATTTCCTTCAGTATATTAGAAATTACAATTCATGCTTTTAAATGACATCTTTTGGAGTAACAAATATTGTACAATACAATAATTTCGCGTCTACGTTTAAAGTGTATCATATGATTGGTTCACTTCTTCCAGTATCTAAATAAAATCCCCAATTTCTGGACATTTATTTCACGGACAACGTAGAAAAGATTGATCTTTGATGCATGTTCAGTGCCACAACTAATCGAGAAATCATCGCTATATTTAGGATTATGCCTTAAACTGCTCTAGATAGTGAAACAACAAATGATTCAAAGTAATTATCAATGCAGATAAAACGCAGAGCATAAAAGGCGTATTAAAGCTTCCATAGCTCTTGAAGTCACAGCTGTAATTGTCAGTACAGAAATTACAAAACGAGGTATTGTTATCACTAAGCGACACAAAAACAATCAAGGTGTCACTGAAAAATATCAATCGTATGACAATTATTACGATTATCCAATTATGATTATGCGAGCAGAAGATGGATATCATCTCGGACTGTATCAAAATAAGCTCACGACTGGCTCTGTGACATCGAAGAGTTTGATTTTTATGCGTATCGTATAATTAGAGATAATCAATCTAACCATATTCTGAAGTATCGTCAACTGTTATAACAATTCATTGTTGACATGTACGCTATGGTCGAGAACGAAGGATTAAACTACATTCGATGCAACCAATCAAAGCTTCGAGCCAAAGGGTACATTTATTTACGAGATACATACAGATGACAAGGTTGTAAATGTTATATCATCGATATTTGATAGAACCGGATAATAGAGGACGTTTTTGGTGTGATACATCTTTTCTAGACTATAGAAATTTAATTAAAATTTTCATCGTACCAACTTTACATCGAGATTACACCAACAAAAACATTCTTATAGATCATATCTGTTTCCGGATTCAAAAAAAAGAAGATATGATTTTGTCAAATAAGTTTATGGGTGTTATGACCACCAATCTGCAGCCTATTGAGAACATCATTGACGAATATTAAATGAAATAATTTTAAGTATTTGATTAGATCTCGCATATTTCTTAAGTATTTGTACATTGTATCGGTAATTAATTACTAAATGAAAAATTAAAAAAATATTTTTCTACGACTAATGCCCAGCGATGCGGGCGGGTATAGCTAGTGCGGTAATATAGTCAATCTGATTACTAAACTCCGTGGTTAAATAAAAGATTGAGAAAAAATGTTTTTAAGTAATTTTTATATTTAATACTATGGTTCAGATTTTCGTCACAATTTGGACCCGATTGCAAAAATGACTCAAAAAATAAATAAATTATAAAACCACCGTCTTTATGGTGCCGATCATAAAGATGATTTCACAAATACATATAATATTTTAACTATAAAAAATGATTTGAAATTTCAAAATAAATAAATAAAAGAAGCAAAATTCAAAGAGAATTTTAGACATGGATGCAAAGGGAATCCATTAAACTCGAATAATCCATGGCTTTTTGCGAGTGATTTATTTTTATTCTATCCGTATCACGATAGTGCTCTGATTAGATTCTGATCCAGCTATAAATCTCCAATATGCACTGACGCTTCGTTGAATGAGGGAAATGGAATTTAATTATTTACTTTAATATATCGAGCCCTGTAGTATTGTAAAATTCTGTTTCAGGATATAAAAAATAACTACTAGTCGCCCGCCGCTTTGTTCACGTTTTAAAGAAGGTTTCGAGCATATTTCACTACGCTCCAATGCGGGTTGGTGAAAACTTGATACGTTTAAAAGAAAATGTACGGAAATATGAATGAAAAAAATATAATTATTTTTCTTAAACTTAACTAAAAACATTAACCGTTACGTTACGCAAGGATACCTAAAACCCTCTGACGTAAACGCACCCCAAATTAATAAAGCAGGTGTACCTTTTGGTCTGCCAAAATATTCAATTGACGTAGCTTCAAGAACTTCTGAATTTAAATTGAATCTTGATGCAAATTAGCTACTCGTTACTAGTTATATGACATTTAATATACACATATCAACACTGTCTAGGGATATTTTGAATTTACTTAATTATTTCAAAATTTATTAAAGACAACATGCAACATGTTTATATTTTTATAAAGCCCATTTATCTGACTTTACTCCAGAATAAAAAATAAACCTTATTATTTTTCGTAAAAAAATTTATACTTAAATAAAGAAAAAACATAAAATAACGGTAAAATTACCAAATAATGTTTGTCTCAATAAAATGTGAAAAATATAGAAAAGTTATTGTTTTTAACAGTCATATGAAAAATCAGTAGTCTGTTAAACCACCCAGGACATTTATTAAGGGTCCTGCAACAATTTTTCATACTTTGGATTAAGTTATCCAAGTCTTGCTGCGGTGTATTGTCCCAGGTCCGACCAAGATGCAAAAAAAGTTGCTCTTCACTCACAATATTTGCAGGGAAATTTCTCAAAGCCCTTCTTTGGAGTATGCCCCACACGTGCTGTATGGGGTTTATGTCAGGTAATTACAGGGTTTAAGAGCGGGCCAGCCTAAGACCGATATGTCATGTTCTTACAACCATCTCATCTCCACTCTCGCTGTGTGCGGACGGGCGTTATCGTGCATGAGCGCAAATTCTTGGCTCATTTTTAGTCTATGGGATTAAATTATTGGCACAAGCATCTCGTTATGGTATTTTTCAGCCGCCATGGTGTTTTTGATCCAAACGAGGTCTGTTTTTCCACCAAGATGAATTCTCGCCAAAAACATAATTATCCCGCCGTGGTATTAATGGACTTTCTGAAGATGTTGCAGACTGCTATCATGACCAGGGAATCACCAAACACGTTCTCTACGTGTATCGGGATGGAAACTGAACCGAGACTCATCGGTAAACAGCACTATAGACCACTGGTTATCTTCCGAGAGCAAATTTACACTAACCCATTCTAGTCGTGGCCCACGATTTCTTCGGCGTAGAACTGGAGTACGAAGCGGTCTGCGAGCATGAAGGTTAGCTTCATGCAGCCTTCTCCTTACAGTTTGGTTACTCACAATCAACTGGTCCTCTGGCTGGAGCCTCTGAACCAATTGCAATGCTATAAAATTTAGTTCTCTTTTCGTGGCAATATGCAAATATCGGTCTTGTCATTGAGTGGCTATGCGCTTCTCACCTGGATATCTTTCAGTCACTTCACAAGTAGCACGGTAGCGTGAACATAACCTAGATATAACGTTTTGTCTTGTTCCAATCTCCTCAGCAATACTCCGTCGAGTAGCCCCAGCTTGGAGCATGCCTACTGCCCTTAGCCTTTCATCTCTCGTTAAATGGCGCCGCTGTATGATGCACACAATAGGTTTAACTCGAAATTATACTATAACTTGTAATAACACTTAAATTTGACCAAAAAAACTTTCGGCCATCGCTACCATTATGTCGCATAAATATTTTATTTTTATTAATTTTTTTCAAATTCAAATTTAGAATCGTCCAATAAGGTTTACAAATTAGTCTTTCATCAAAAGATTTTAAAATTGGCTATGATTTTTTGAGTTTAAGAATTTTATACAAAATATCCCTAGACGGTGTTGATGTGTATATTATTAACAAAACAAAATTACTTTTATAACAAATTTAGTGCAACCGATAAGCTTTTGTAAACACAGTATTTTTGGGCCATCTTTTGTTAAGTGATCTAATCACCAACCTTGGGAGCTAAAATCTCATGTATTTTGCTTGTAGTTGCACTAGTTTTAAAGGGCTTATTAAAAGAAACAAATATATTTTATTTAAAAAAATACATATATATATTTGAGCCGCCGCTGATCTGAAGCGAACAAACGATGCAAATTTTCGCAACTTCTTCCATTTATTTTGTGATTCCATTTGCAATTGAAAGACTTTGACCTTACTGTAATAAATGAAAATACCTTTATTAAAAGTATCGTATATATATCCTACCTCGGCTCATTGCCTCAACTGACAAGTGAAGTGGTTCATTTTTTGTCCAGAGGATCGGAGCGTTTCATTCTTGAAACCTTGTAAGTATTTTTAATTTTTAATATTTTTTATAAATTAAGTATATAATATAGGGAAATAAATATATAACTTATTCAGGACAATGACATGACAATGACAATGACATACTATTTATGTGGGACAATCCTTTCAAGCTACGTATACTCGATGTCCCAAAAACATCCTACAATTAATCCAAAAAGTCACGAAAAGTATCGCAATAAATATTTGAAAGAATATTTTAATTTAATACAAAAAATATTTTACATTTTATTCTTCAAACTGAGGGCTATAAATACTTTTATAGCCCTTAGTTTGATGGAACATATGAGGTTATGCTTGAATGCATGATATACTTGTAAGATGATGACGCTGGAGTACTCCTAAGTGGCAACTTGAATATGAATAAAGTCTAACAATGAACTTTATCTTCACATCTAGCCGTATAACATACGAAACTATTTTATTACTTAATTAATATCTTCATAGTTAAATAATAAAATTTATTTTAACAAATAAATAATAATTATTATTATAACTGTAATGTCAACATGTAAGTCGATTTATAAATTAAATCATTAAATATATTCTGTATATAATTTTCAGCTCGCACTCACACCGTCTTCACCGCGCGCTAATTTATACATAAATATGAATCATTTTCCCGCGCTTTTGCAATGTCTGCCAATCGATTGGTATTCCACCACGCTGTTCCAATGCGGGTTGGTGGAATGCACATATGGCAGAATTTCGATGAAATTAGACACATGCCCGTTTCCGTAGTGGTGCTTGCCTGGGTTTGAACCCGCAATCATCGTTTAAGATGCACGCGTTCTAACCACTGGGCCATCTCAGCTGTTAAAATAAGATAAGATCTCTCTCATCTCAGCTTATCCCAGCAGTGGGAAATTTACAGGCTGTATCTTTGCTTTACTTATTAATATGCTATTATCAGAACAAACCTTATTTAAATTAAATCTTTAATGTTAAAAAGTATAGATTAGTTCCGTTGGAATTGGAGTTTGTCGATGACAATTTACAATAATTTCTTTTACGTTGTTCATTTTCTTTTTTCTTATACAGCTGTTGTACCGCTCTGTAACTGTAGGTTTTTCTCGCTCTCTAAAAGGAATTCTTTGTTTAATTGTGAAATGCAATCAAGAATCTTCTTTTATTTTCTGTACTTCTACGACTGAAGCTCTTTAAAATGAGACTATAACCGATTTAATGCAAGTATCTATGATCACTGGGACAAAAATCGGCTTACGCTATTAATATAAAATGAAGTTTTGCTCGTCCATTCTCAAGTACATTACCATTCTCAAAATATAAACTTTATTTTCTTAACACAATAATTTATCACACTTTTAAAATACTTATCAACGAATAAACTCAAGAACGTTGTTAATAAGCACACATATGCATTTAAATTTAATTGAAGTAAAATTAATCTAACTTAATGTTTTTCTTGTTTTTTTACCATATTAATCAAATGCGATTCCGAATTGTGTAAGAATTATTAAAATCTGAGACTGGACTACATACTAGACTAGACTATACTATTTTTAACCCCCGACGCAAAAACGACGGGGTGTTATAAGTTTGACGTGTCTGTGTGTGTGTGTGTGTGTCTGTCTGTACCACTCTAGCCGCCGAACGGATGGACCGATTTTGATTTAGTTTTTTTTGTTTGACAGTAGAAAATGTCGAGAGTGTTTTTACGTAAGTTTGATGAAAATTGTTCCAAGATGGCCGCCGCCACAAAATGACAGATTAGATATTTTTTTTAAACTCCATCAATATGGGTATCAAATGAAAGGGCTTGACTAGTAGAATACTATTAGATATGACAAATTTAAAATACAAGATGGCTGCTTCTACAAAATGGTGCTTTACATTTTTTTATTACAACTTGATCAATATGGGTATCAAATGAAATGTTATGACTTGTACATCACAAAAAACATTAATTAATAATTAAATAAAATTATTATATAAAAAAAATAATTAAGAAACAACAAAAAAATTAATTAGTAACTAAAATAAAAAAGAACAAGATTGACCTTAAAATGTAATCTTAACTTATATGTTTTAAATCAACAAGAACCAACGTATTTACAACTTAACCAGAGATATTATAGGGATGCTTACCTTTAAAAAGTATAAAATAAAAAATTAAATTAAAAATTTCAGAAACCCCCGCCACAAAAAACATAAGCTACCTTTAAAAAGTAAATAATAATAAATAATTTAAAAAAAAAAATTCGCGTTGGGGGACCGAGCGCTATTGTACAAAATAATATTAAGTGTTATATAAAAGATGAGATAGGTAAGCATGTGACACTAATTAATTAGGTGCGGTCCCCCAACGCGAAGTTTTTTAACCCCCGACGCAAAAACGACGGGGTGTTATAAGTTTGACGTGTCTGTGTGTGTGTGTGTGTGTCTGTCTGTACCACTCTAGCCGCCGAACGGATGGACCGATTTTGATTTAGTTTTTTTTGTTTGACAGTAGAAAATGTCGAGAGTGTTTTTACGTAAGTTTGATGAAAATTGTTCCAAGATGGCCGCCGCCACAAAATGACAGATTAGATATTTTTTTTAAACTCCATCAATATGGGTATCAAATGAAAGGGCTTGACTAGTAGAATACTATTAGATATGACAAATTTAAAATACAAGATGGCTGCTTCTACAAAATGGTGCTTTACATTTTTTTATTACAACTTGATCAATATGGGTATCAAATGAAATGTTATGACTTGTACATCACAAAAAAACATTAATTAATAATTAAATAAAATTATTATATAAAAAAAATAATTAAGAAACAAAAAAAAATTAATTAGTAACTAAAATAAAAAAGAACAAGATTGACCTTAAAATGTAATCTTAACTTATATGTTTTAAATCAACAAGAACCAACGTATTTACAACTTAACCAGAGATATTATAGGGATGCTTACCTTTAAAAAGTATAAAATAAAAAATTAAATTAAAAATTTCAGAAACCCCCGCCACAAAAAACATAAGCTACCTTTAAAAAGTAAATAATAATAAATAATTTAAAAAAAAAATTCGCGTTGGGGGACCGAGCGCTATTGTACAAAATAATATTAAGTGTTATATAAAAGATGAGATAGGTAAGCATGTGACACTAATTAATTAGGTGCGGTCCCCCAACGCGAAGTTTTTTTTTTTAATATTAATACATACTTATGCATATAGGTACTTTAGGATTAATTTTCTTTTATTATTTTTTACTTTTTAAAGGTAGCTTATGTTTTTTGTGGCGGGGGTTTCTGAAATTTTTAATTTAATTTTTTATTACAAATGCAGAACTAACTCGAATAATTAACTGTCTTTCTGTGTCTGTCCAGCTTGATGTTTCTTGATGTATGATGAAATTCCAAAAAAGGCAATTTTTATAAGCAAAATCCTTAATACGGGCGGAGGGGCGAGCAAACACTAATAATTTATATAGCCGTGTTCTATAAACTGTCTGCTGGAGGAAACATTGTTGTGTTTTGGAACTATGTAGTTGTATCAGCCTCCTCAGATATATAATATATACATGTATGGTATAAACATTGAACAGCGAACAATCTCGAACAAGGCATCTCCGTAGAATATATTCAATAAACTAACGTCGCCGATATAGCGCTAGAGTGAATTCAATTAATATTCTGATATACTACAGTAATAAAGTAAAGTAACAATCCATTAATGTCCTCATACTGGACATTTCACTCGATCAGGACAATCACGGATGTATAGCGGAATGTGCGTGCAAGATACGATTGTACGAGATATTTAGTTTAGATTTTTTAGATTCTGTAACTCTTCTAGTAATTTAATTTTTAATTGCATGAAATTAATTGTTCTTTTTTTTTAAATTTACTTTCAATGTATTCGTGTCGAGAACACGAGTGAGGTTGCACGGTTTCAGTGTTTCGACACGACTAAACACTTAATAAAAATAAAAAAAATCAGGTCAAAGTAAGCATTGTCTAACTATACATATAATAAGTCGAGATGGCCCAGTGGTTAGAACACGTGCACGTGCAGGCAGGCACCGCTGAGTCATGTGCTTAATTTGTCTTTATAATTCATCTCGTGCTCAGCGGTGAAGGCAAACATTATGAGGAAACCTGCATGTGACAAATTTCATAGAAATTCTGCCACATGTGTATTCCACCAACCCGCATTGGAACTGCGTGGTGGAATAAGTTCCAAACTTTCTCCTCAAACGGAGAGGAGGCCTTTAGCCCAGCAGCGGGAATTTACAGGCTGTTGTTGTTGTTGACATATAATAAAATTGGAGTGTATACACGGTACATCTATTAAAATAACATTTTCTACAATTTTTCTCTGTCTGTTCTGTTTGTTGTGGAACCTGCTGGACTGATTTTGACGGGACTTTCACTGGCAGATAACTGATATAATAAGGAGTAACTGAGGGTAGAATATTTTTTCTTGTTAAATTCAAACGCGTACAAGGTCTCAGGTCTCACAGCTAGTTATGAAATAAATACGGTAATTCGTTCGACTTCGTTCGTTCATTACATTTCATTATTTTAATGTAATGTTGCAATTGATTTGCGATAAAAATATGAATTTTTAAAGAAGATAATACTCATATGTATACAGTGCCCTTAATAGCCTTTTCTGCGCCCTGAGCGAGCTTCTGTAACTGCGCCTTATTTAAGCAGGCCCTTTGCCTATTTTACTGTCTCAATCACTAAAACTTAAACGCAGGTTCACTACTGCAAATGCGTTGCCCATTAACGATAAACACTAAACACAAATACGCTCGTGCGCTGCCAAAAAATGAGCTCGATGTATGTTTTTAATGATACTAGCCTGTAAGTACGTTTGTATCGGAATCGAGTACTAGGGGCTCAGCGGAATCTTAACAAGAGCAAAACGAAAAAACAATAGTCCTACCCCGTCTGTCTAATCTTGCGCCCCCGAGAGTCTACGCCCTGTGCCTGAGCACCGGTGGCACCGCCTTATTTAAGCCACTGTATGTATAATATAGATATTCTATACTTACAATTTATTTCAGATTCGCGATAAATTAATTATAATTGAGAAGTAAGTGTTGGGTTAAAGAAACATCAACTTAATAACGGCGCGTCTTATTATAAGAACTTCACAGACTTTAATCCGTTTACATAATCATAACTTATTTCTGAAGCTAATTGATTTATAAGCGTTTGGTTTTAACTTACAAGAAATAAATGATTTATTAATGCTTGTAGTTTATTTATCAATAAATTTACTCAAATTCGTGTCATAATATTTATTACATAATGAATTTCGATATTTTGCAAAATTAAAACAACTTTTATGATATGTTAGCTGTATCAAGGAAAACCAGGATGTTATCATAATCAATGAAAACATAACATCCGAAGAATTCGTTACCTTAGATTATAAAATGAAACCTTATACAACAACAACAACAGCCTGTCAATTTCCCAATGCTGGGCTAAGGACCCTTCTCCCTTTGATGAGAAGGATTGCAACATATTCCACCACGCTGCCTAATTTCTATGAAATTAGACTCATGCAGGATTCCTCACATTGTTTTCGTCCACTACCAAGCACAAAAAAAATTATAAACACAAATTAAGTACACGAATATTTAGTGGTGCCTTCCTAGGTTTGAACATTGGTTAAGATGCACGCGTTCTAATCACTCGGCACTACAGTAAACAATGATTAAAAGTTCAAAATTCAAACGTACGTACGTTTTTTTTTTTTCCATAATTAACAAATTCAAAATGACAGCTTCAAAAAATTGCTTCGACAGTCAAACATATTTATTACAAACAAAAATGTTTCAAATATATTTTTTTACGAAAACACACCTCTACGAAATAGGTTAGAGTGCGAGAGCGTAATTCAAAGTTTCAGAAGAGCGGTATTACAGTCCATTTGAGAAAGTAAAATTACCGAAGTAGTACCAAGAATTTCACTTACAATTTTTAAGCTATTCAAGTGAATTCAACGTTACATCAAAATTCCTAAAGTTTGTCCCAATTCTGGTATAAATTTCTTAACGAAGTCAAGACAAAAATTTTACTAAAATCTTAGTAGCTTTATTAATTACAACATTACTGATACAATTAGGAATAGTTAAACTTCAGCTAATACGGTCTGAGCTGAAATGTAAGAACTAGTGTCATCGCAGATAAAGGCAGATAAAACTTAAATTTAGATTTATAAGCTCGGCAAAAGACCACGGATATACCAAAACTTTTTTCATATCGAGAACTCGCCACTTCAAAACTATCTCCAGATAAAAACCACAATACCTTACAGTCAATAAAATTTAGTAAATTATCATTAAATAACGATGTTGCGCGCCCAACCTTAGCAACTATGTTGGTACATCCCTTGTGCCTGTTGGCGCTCACGCCCTTCAAACTGGAACACAACGACACTGAGTACTGTTGTTTAGCGTTGAAATATCTGATGAGTCAGTGGTACCACATACAAAAAGGCCTACTATCAAGTAAAATAATAACAATTCTTCTTCAGTTACAAATGAGCTAAGGTGAGGAATAATCGAAGTAGAATCGAATAAAATCGAAAAAGTAATGGATACATTACTATTATAAGTAGAATTGTCCCTGATCACATAAAATCGTAAAAATACCTGTTAATGACCGAATTAAACATATTAGTCGTTAACGATAAAGTGCCATATTTTTTTCACTTTATACGATTTCCATTAAAATGTCAACCACAACTAGGATTGCTTTAATGCAATCCACTCTCGGCCATAGCTGACCGATGTTCCTAACATTACTTTTACGACCCTATTTTAAGGTTGTAAAGAGACTGTAATATTACTTAAACTCGAAGGCCAATGACATAAATATTTTATAGCAACTAGTTTCTGAAGCTTTTCCAATCGGAAACGGAAATTTAAACGAAGATTTATTGTTATAAAATTGTTAGTATCATTTCAAGAATACATTTAAGGAAGATTCACAAAAGATTTGTAAGATGTTTTATAATTAATATAATAATAATTATTACTTGACTGCGTGGAATTATGGCAATGAAGGATTTCCCCGAAATCGCTATTTCGATCCTCTGTGCAAAAAATGAACCAATTCTTTTGAAACCAGTCTAGGCAATTAGTTCTTGCATCTTCTCCGTCAATAATGATGGCATTCTTAATAGTCTGCATATTAAAATATCATCTATTAAAAAAATAAAAACAATATCTTGAGTGTTGAGAATGTCATATGTGATAATGATGTAAAGGATTGTGACCTTATTTTAGCTTAAAGGCTTCCAAAATTCCTAGAACTCCAGTTTGAATCAATGCAAATAAGACGCTAGTTTACAACAGAAATAATGTTTGCAGTAACTTTTGCATTTTACAAAAGCGTGTACAGATTTAATAGTACTACTGCGTCAAACGGAAGTAAAACGCATTTGTCAGCGAGAAGTTGCGATTTTGGCGCGGCTTAAATAAAATTGTGCACTGTGGTCAAATAAAGATATGCATTAACATTTCACAGTTACTCTCAAAACTGGGGTTTAGTTGCTTGAAAATATGTTTTAAGCAAGTATTTTACAAATTCTCCTAAAACCTCTTCTGCGGAAAAAATCGAAACAGGAAATTAATCCACTGGTTTTGTAGGTACAGCACTGGCGAGTCCCACTTATACCCAAACTTCATGTTGGGAAAATGCGTCTATACGGTTTTCTAGCGATTTGAATAAAGGTATGCAATATTGACTGACCTCTGATATTTTTAATGCCAACAAAGTACAGTATGAAACAGACTTATCTGTTTCTATCCCTTCCTCATGAGTTTAAGGATAATAATTCACTTTTCTTGTAAATAATGAGAGACGTCGTGTTTCTACAAAGTTTATGGGTTATGCAATTTTAAGTAAAAAATGGGTTGACATGATTGTTATTTTGCCAATTTAACAGTGTTTTAAATAAGATTTTAAATAATTAACATGGTTATTTTTATTATTAATGTTATTAATTTCGGGATATTTACCATGTTTCTTATTTTTGTTCGGTGAATTTGGTGTTGCAAACTTCAGTCTCGGGAACAAGACTTCGTAGATAATGTCGAAATATCGAGCTCCACCTTACCTTTTCGTATTCTTACAAGATCACCATACAAATTTTATTTTACAATTAATAAATGTATATTTTTCAGTTTAATTTTCTTTTTTTTTGGCATGTATATGATTATCAGAGGATATTCAAAATACAGATAAACAGTAATCACAATGAAACTATAAAATCAATGTTCATCTTTAAAGCATGAACCTTCCGTTGTGAGGTATTCAGGGTAAGGTTCAGACATGGTATTATTAAGTAAATCGCTTGAATACATAACAAGCGACCTCTTACAAAACTTCGTATTAAAAGAGACAAGAATAGCAATCATTTTCAACACCAATATTTCATAAAACAAATGACATGTTCGCTTTCCTAGCTAATATTATGAATGAAGGTATTTTTGTAACTAATTATATAGTCATGATACTTTGATATAGTCTGCAGTACCAAAAGGGTGTTATCGGCGATCCAAGATTTTATACATGATAAAAAACCTGTAGACTTCCAAGCAGGATATTTTAATTTAAATAATTGTATTTAACTAACTTGACTTTGTATTTTTTAAATGTTGAAAAAGAGTAACTGCTGAGTTTCTAGCCGGTTCGGAATCTACTTTCCGAACCGGCGGTAGTTTCACTCAATTGTAAAATGACGATTCAAAAGTGCTCGTTAAAGCCTACTTGAATAAAGTTTATTTTGATTTGAGACTGATTTCGTCCACAGTGGCCAATCTTTTTTTTTTTTTTATTACGCTGGAAAAACGATTTACGCGCTTCCCCCACGTGGTGGAAAGTGGGGGGGTGTGTGGGACTCCCCGGAGCCCTGATCGCCGAGTGCGCCCAAGCACACCGGGTTTACCCACTAAAAAACCAGCGGTACCCTCTCCGTCTTTCAGCGGACGCCACGGGATCGTTTACGCATGCTACCGTGACGCCCTGACGGTCGGCCCGCTTATACGGGCCTTCAACAGCTAGGGGGGATTCCCAGGGTACTGGGACTCCCCCTGGTCCCAACGGCGCCTATTGAGGTGGAGGGAGAAGATGCGCGTAGCGCCTTTTCCTTCTCCCCGGTCGTCTTCTGCGGAGCGAGTCAGCGGCGGCATTTTTTTCCCGCTCCCGCTCCGCTGCTTCCTTCTGCGACATGACACTTTCGCAGAAGGAGCGCATCTCTGACCAGCACACCTCGCTACCGAGCATGGTGTTGATAACGCTCGGTAGCGAGAGGTCTCCGCCCATAGTCGCCGCAAGGATGTGCCTCTGGGGCCCCCACGCAGCACACTCATACAGGGTGTGGTACGCCGTGTCCACTGGCGCACCACACTCGTGGCAGGAGGGTGACTCCTCCCGCCGCGCTATCCCGTGCAGGTACTTACCGAAGCATCCGTGTCCGGTAAGTACCTGCGTCATTCTATACGACAGTGTGCCGTGCTTCCTCTCGACCCAGCGACTCAAGTGGGGACGGATCGCCTCCACTGTCGCTAGGCCCGCCGTGGGAGTCCCCAGATCATCCTGCCATCGGGCGATCAGGTCTTGCTGGGCTAGAGCCCTGATCCGCCCGATCTCCGCCGACCCTGGACGGTCGCCGCGGTCCCTCGCCTCGACCCGGAACCAGTACACTTCCGCGAGCACCTCCGCCTGGAGCTCCCAGGGCGGATCGCCCGCGAGAAGTGTCGCCGCAGTCCACGACACCGTACGGTACCCTCTGATGCCTCTCACCGCTATGACCCTCTGTGGCTTTCGCAGCAGAGCCCGATTTTTAGCGGTGAGGGCGTCTATCCAGATCGGGGCACCGTACAGCGCCATCGACCTCACTACGCCGGAATAGATACGCCAAAATAGCGACCCCGGCCCTCCCACATTCGGAAGGAGGCGACCAAGAGCGGCAGCGGCGTTGATGAGCCTTGGGCCGATATGAACAAAATGCTGCCCGAAACTCCATCGTCCGTCCAGGATCAGGCCCAGATACTTCATCTGGGCCTGCACCTTGATCATCGTCCCCTGGACGGTGATACTCGCCCCTCGTGAGGGTCCTTTTCGTGGACCGTGAAAGAGGAGGGCCTCCGTTTTGGATATGGAGACCCTCAAGCCCAGCATTCCCATGCGGTCCACGGTGAGAGCCGTTCCGACTTCGGCAAGGCGAGCCGCCTCCCGGAAGTCCCGTCCAATCGCCGTGACGAGAGTGTCGTCAGCATAACACAACACCCCCACCCCGGGAGACAGTGGCCCATCTCAAGTGACAATCAAAAGATGACTGAAGTGAAATTCTTTATTTCCTTTCTCTCTAATCCAATGGATTAGTTATTCCAACACGATTGGATTAAATTCAGGTGCAGGACCAACGGCTTTACGTTTTTTCCGAAGAACACTTCCATCTTCCAGCTGTTGCAGATAATTTTCCGATAGTACAACCCAATATGTTGTACGCCATTATGATTGTATACTAGTGAACTGCAATCGCAACGCCGTCGGTGAAGCATCGCTTTCGTTCTTCTTAATTTTATATTGTGGTATTGTGATTCCAAAAAAAAAACAAACTAATGGCTTTGTACTGACAGATGAAAGAGGTGGAGGTTTTTTTAGTCATTTAAATTTATAAAATAAATCAACTGACCATTTCAGATAAGGCAAATTAAACACAAATAAATTATACATAAAATTCCTGACCATCACAAACATTTTTCATTTTCTCTTATTCGCAATATACGCTAAGAAAGACCGGGTTATTAGCATAATATATTTTTACATTAAATGAATGTTTGGACAGCGCGAATTAAATAATAATGACTGCCAGCTACCTAAATAAACATTTGAAATGAAAATGTTTGCTTAATACTCGTTTATCAAGTCTTTGTGAGTCTTAAATTAACCATAATAGCACACGTGTACAATTGTAAAAGATAATTGCAAGATTAATTTTAAATATAAAGCAACTTCTCAAACGAAATGAGACAAAAAAAAATATCAAAGAATGTAATTTTAAATTGAACCGATAAATATCTTTCATTCTTTAAATTAAATAAAAACCTTAATGTTTAATCTGTCATCATTGACATTGACAAATACTTGTCATGGCGGGAAAATTAATTTCTTGTATTTTTCCATAGGTATCGACTTTCGCAATACACATAACTATTATAAAACTAAACTATTAGTTAAAACAAATAAAAAGACCTGACCTGAAAATTGGACCTTTTTCTTACTAAAATGTGCACGTATTATGTATTTTCCTCTAGAAACTAGCCCTGATCACAATCACTCTGTTTATTGATAAAAATTTTAAAATCTCTTACGTAGTTCAAGAGATTTAAGCGTACAAACAGCGTGAAAATATTATTTTCTTTAATATGTAGCGATTATATGTATAAGAAATCCAAACTGACTATATTTTATATAGCAGTAAAGACCAAGTTTCTTCATGTTAGCATAATAATAATAATACACTCTATTGCACATCAAGACAAATACTTGAAGTAAAAATGAGTCAAACTATTAAAGTAGCAGATGTTACAACAGGCTTATCGCTAGAGAGCGATCTCGTCCACGCAATCTTCGTAATTTAGTATAGATGAACGTAAAAATTTACTACTGGCATGAATATAAAAAATAATTTTATTAATATGTCAGAGAACGGGTGACAAAATAAATAGTAAACCAATTTATAAGTAAACAATGTATATTTAAAACAATAACAATAAATTATACTTATTCTTAAACACTAATTACAATTAATTCGATGAACAGAATATTTGAGGATTAATTATTACAGAATAAATACAAAAATGCGCTCACCTGGGTTAATCACCAAATAAACAGTTCAGAGCACCGATTGTGCCGTGTTCAAAACCGAACCACTTCTGATCTGTTGACATCTGTCGACCCTTTTTATAGCAACTTGTCCTTTTGAGTCAATAGCACAACCGTACTATAAGATCGGAAGTTGATTAAAAATTATTATCTCCCACACGGCCATTCTGACGAGCAGCCAGTATGGCTCGCGAACTAAAAGAACACATACCTCGCAAAATGTTATACAGAAATATTTGTTACAATATCATTTACATCACATAAACATAATAACATGTGCCAAATCACATGGCCTTAAACACATACCAACTCACATGGTAAATTGTCAAATCGCATGACAAACACACTGGCCAAATCACATGGCCTTAAACACATACCAACTCACATGGTAAATTGTCAAATCACATGACAAGCACACTGGCCAAATCACATGGCCTTAAGCACATACCAACTCGCATGGTATATTGCCAAATCATAGTGGCAAAGTGTGGCCAAATCACATGGCCCTCCACACCCGATATCTACCAACTCACATGGTAAAATTGTCAAATCACATGACAATCAGATATCTGCCAAGTCACATGGCAAGCTGCCAAATCACAGTGGCAACCGGGTTCACAATACAAACACATTAAAACAAAATTACATATATTATAAATCAATAAAAACATTTGTGAAAGCAGTGGTCGTTGGCCAGGCGACCACTCCCCGCACAAAATGTTTAAAATTACTACGTACTACAACTTATAATCACATCATACATATTGTCATATATTTCATATAAATCAGTCATTCAAAGTATTTGATAACGCGCGTCCCATATCTGGGCTAAAAATACGTAAATCATTATGTGACACGTACAATTAATTACCAGTCTCATAGACTTTTACAGTATATCTGTCATTATCATTAACTTATGTAATAACGCATGGACCCTAATATTTGCCGATTTGTTAATATTACGAGAATTTTGCTTTACGAGCACAACGTCACCTAAAGGGCAAAATTTTAGCTTTTGTATTATTAAAGTCAATTTTCTGAATATTAGCCCGCTCGTCCATCCTTTGTTTCGATTCTTGACGGCAAATATCGAGGTCAAAACGTTCAATATTATCTGTCAAGGCTCATAAAGCGGGAGGAGACTGATTACAGCCCATGAGAAGCTGGAAAGATGCGTGACCAGTGCTTTTGCTGAAAGTACTGTTAATTGCTAACTGTACTTCACCTACGACATCCTTCCAAACTCTCCTGGCAGATGTATTTTCAGAAATGGTAAAACAGTTTGTCAATACTTTCATCATTCGCTCGACTTGCCCATTAGCACGACTAACGCCACTAGCGATAAAATGTATTTCTATTGACCAACTGTCGCAAAAACTTCCAAATTCTTTGCCTGTATATGAAGTAGCCTGATCACAAACTATTCTTTTAGGGGTCCCAAAGGTATAAATTAATTCTTTAAGACAATTAACGGTGGTTAAGGCAGTAAGGTTACTGACGGGTTTCATAAAACAATATTTTGTAAAAGCGTCTATAAATACAATGATGTACTGTTTTATAGATGTTTTATTGCCACTTAATTTGCCAGTCGTATCCATATGAACTGTGTGAAAAGGAACAGGAGGCTCATCAATAGGGTGAAGGGAAATTTGTCGAGAACCAGATTGACTGTTATTGACTTTGCAAGTAAGACAATTATCAATAAACTTGCGAGTACATTTAGACATATTCGGGAACCAAAACTTTTCTCTGAAAACGTGATTTTAAGTTTGCTAAAAAGATTTTGACCTTGCAATATTTGTATAAAACTATCTGAAACTAAAATAAAATCTAACTCGATACTAAGACCATCAACAAAAAGCAAACACTTCTTTTTTTCGTTTTGAACTAAATGAATTGTCTTTAATAGAATCGGGAAACACTCAGCCCTACTCTATATTAAACATAAGTAGTTATTGTTACCTATTTGAATAATTATTGAATTTTATTATTTAGTGTAAGAGAATTTATAGTAGCGGATTTATCAACATTAGGTTTTTTTATTCATAAGTTGAAAACAGTTTTCAATGTTATGGCCTTTTTTATTACAATGAGCACAAATTGGAACGACAGAGTTTTGGGATATTTTTGAGATTCATAAGATAATAGGGGCATATTTTGAGCATTTATATTATTATTAGTGACGCTGCAATTTCTTTTTATATGGCCTAGCTTGTGACATTTGTGGCAACGTTCTGATTTAAAATCTGGCATTAAGTTAGGCCTAAATCGTTTTGTTAAAATAGTGTGATCAGGCTCTTTACCAAGTCGTTTGCGTTTGTACGAGTTTAAGCTTTGGATTAACTGTGGCAAATTTTTTGGCGTCAGTCGTAACAAATCAGAACGAATACGAACATCCATCATACCCGAAATAACTGCCTCCACCAAGCGCTGTTCAGTCACCTCCACAGCAATCACCCTTTTTGCCAGCTCCCATTTTCGTGTAGCATATTCAGAAAGACTTCCAGCTTGCTCACTAGTGGCAACCGGACCGCGTGACTGCTACTCGCCGGAGTAGCCCTTGGTGATGGTGTCTGGACTTTTCGTGCGGAGTCGTTATTGCCACTGCCAGAGGCCACGCAACCTGTCATGTTTAGTCCCAGGATCGGAGATGACGGACCAGCATCCTGCGATGCGATGATTCGGACCATCGGATTCACCAATGTCCATTTTGCTGCATCTGAAATCATAAAAATTTCTCGCCGTAGTTGGGGTTACGTAATCCCGCTTCTGATGTCGGAGAACGGGTGACAAAATAAATAGTAAACCAATTTATAAGTAAACAATGTATATTTAAAACAATAACAATAAATTATACTTATTCTTAAACACTAATTACAATTAATTCGATGAACAGATTATTTGAGGATTAATTATTACAAAATAAATACAAAAATGCGCTCACCTGGGTTAATCACCAAATAAACAGTTCAGAACACCGAACCACTTCTGATCTGTTGACATCTGTCGAGCCTTTTTTTATAGCAAGTTGTCCTTTTGAGTCAATAGCACAACCGAGTACTATAAGATCGGAAGTTGATTAAAAATTATTATCTCCCACAAATATATATTTTCAAACATTTCAAATGATAATTAACAATTTCTTCCTTAACACTGCGGTTATTTGGTCCTCACTTCTCATTACTTAAGTATTTCTTTTCGTTTTTTGATTAAGGTTTCTTGTCATTAAACGAATATAATCTTATTTAAATTTGTACTGAAATACTATTTTACTTAAAAGTTCAAAATCACATCACTCTCATTCAAAAATTCATTCTCTTCTTCTTTTCTTTCCCTTTTAGAAATCAAGAAGTTGCTAAAGAACATAAGCTCTTTTAACTTGGCGTACCTTGATGAATGAACAAATAACATCATCAGCAAAGTATCATGTATATTTAGGTGAAAAATAAGCTCATATATAATTTATAAAACATTATTTACTAGCTATACCCGCCCGCTTCGCTGGGCATTAGTCGCAAGAAATAAATTTTGAATTTTTCATTTTGCAATTAATTACTGATCATCAACATTGTACAAATAATAAAGAAACAAATCAAGATACAATAAGAATATTAAATCAAATACTTAAAAATTATTTTATTTAATATTCGTAATCTATTTCATCTTTTTCAATGATGTTCTCGATAGGCTGCGAATTGATCATAACACCCATAAACTTATTTGTCAAGATCACATCTTCTTTTTGTTGAATCCGGAAACAGATATGATTTATGATAATGTTTTTGATGGTATAATCTCGGTGTAAAGTTGGTACGATGAAAATTTTAATTAAATTTCTATAGTCCGTAAAAGTTTGCATCACACCAACACGTCCTCTTTAATCCGAAACATTTACAACCTTGTCAATACTTTCGAACGTACGTCAAAGCATCCTGAGCATATTCGTGCATATATTTTGGACTTCCACTGTACGAAGATTTGTACGAAGAGCCTGTCGTAAGATTATTTTGATACAGTCCGAGATGATATCCATCTTCTGCTCGCATAAACCGAATTGTATCATCGTAATAATTGTCATACGATTGATGTGTTTCAGCGACACCTAGATTGTTTTTGTGTCGCTTAGTGATAACATTACCTCGTTTTGTAATTTCTGTACCAACAATTACAGCTGTCAGTTCAGAAGCTATGGGAGCATTAAAACGCCTTTCATGCTCTGCATTCAATGGCGTTCTATCTGCATTGATAATGACTTTGAATCATTTGTTGTTTCACCTTCTAGAACAGATTTAAAATCTTTAACTAAACAATTATTTTCATAAAGCATAATCCTAAATTTAGCGATGATTTCTCGATTAGTTGTGGTACTGAACATGCATGCAAGATCAATCATTTTCTACGTTGTCCATTAAATAAATGTCCAGAAACTGGGGATTTTATTTAGATTCTGTAAGAAGTTAACCAATCATATGATACACTTTAAACGTAGATGCGAAATTATTGTATTGTACAATATTTGTTGCTCCAAATAATGTCATTTGAAAGCATGAATTGTATTTTATAATATACTGAAGGAAATATTGAGACTCCTTAGTAGTTCCAATTACGTAGGTAAGAAGAGATTCTGGTGGTTCAACCAGTTGTTGTAAATACATTTTGCCAGTGGAGTAGCACTTGCCAGCAGTTTATTTTGAACATCATAGCGTGACAATGGGCATACTATATTCATTAAACCAATGATCACATTGGGATGCATCTTCTTATCATAACCTATACCGTAATTGAAGGCCGATTTATTGAGATTGGTTCTAGTTCTTGACTTAGTCTATTTTAATCGTTATTGTTGGAAGATCTAAAACTGGATCATTACGTTGACTTACTGTTTTGGCAACTCTCAAAGTAGAAATTCGGATTATATTTGCTTCTATACGTATTTCTTGTTGGTGTGTTGTTTCCGTAGCTCTTTTAGATGACGCTGCGCATATATTTGTTTATATTCCGATCTTTTGTTTCTTCAATGGCATGGCGGTTTCTATTTATATAAATAAGTAGTTTTTTTGGTTATTTGTCTTACGTTTACATTTTATACTAAAGATTCATTGTTATTGGAGTTATGAGTATACTTACCAATTATGATTATTGTTCACTTTCTTATAATCTGACAGCTAATCACTTCTTCCCGTACACGTAATCTATTATTATATTAAAATGACAATTATTATTGTTGTGATTATTTTATGTTTATTGACATATGACGGAAATTCAGTTAGTTTGTGTGCTTTTTGAATAGATTTCATTTTATTTTTTTGTAAATATTTCATAATCTGTTGGTTATTTTTAATGTTACGGATGAAATAATCACTTTCTCCTTAAAAAAGTTTATTATTTTCATGACAATCGGTTGAACGGTGTAGAAATCTTTATATCGCAGCGCCACATGGTGGTGAGTTGCATGAGTTGCAGTAGCATATTTCATGTATAACTTTGGTGTTTCTATACCGATTTCTATGCTTATTTTTTATGGAATAGTTAATACTGTTAACTTTTTTAATTTGGGATGATTGAGAGTGTTATAAAAGCAGGAATAGACAAATATAATCAGAAAGCTTCGAACTACTAAGCTATTGGGAGTGACACGTGTAATTGTGAGTCAACCATAAAATATAGACAAAGGCTGTCATGTGATATTTTTTATATGATTTTAAGGAGAACATTTCCGTAATACACAATTTCTATGTAGCTTTAACCATTAAGGTTGTACACGCGACGGAAGCTTAAAATATGGAGTAATTTCTACCGTTTTCCCAACATTTCCCTTCACTGCTCTGCTCCTATTGATTTTAGCGTGATGAAAAGTATACAATAACCAGCTCAGGAGTATGAAAAATAATTGTATCAAGTTTCGTTAAAATCCGTCGAGTAGTTTTTGTTTCTATAACGGTTATACAGACAGACAGACAGACAAAAATTTTACTGATTGCATTTTTGCCATCAGTATCGACCCCTGATCACCCCCCGATGGTTATTTTGGAAAAATATTTCATGTACAGAATTGACATCCCTACAGATTTATTATAAGTATAGATTAAATTTTATTAATTAAATAAATGGATACGCAACTCCTAAATCCGGGTTTGATTCCCGACCGAGTCGATGTAGAAAATTAATTAATTTTCTAAGTTATCTTGGGTCTGGGTGTTTGTGGTACCATCATTACTTCTGATTTTCCATATGACAAGCGCTTTAGCTACTTACATTGGGATCGGAGTCACATATGTGATGTTGCCAATATTTATTTATAAATTGTTAGATCCGACAATATGTTATTAAACTAAGTTTCCTTTTTAATGTTATAATTTCTGAATTGTCGGAACTCAGATGCGGCTTCTCGGCAAGGTGGCATTTAAGAGCGAAACGTCGTTAGGCGGAACTAAAAAGCACCAGCAGTACCAGATGCGCTTCCATTTTTAAATTTCAAATTCCTGATTGCATAATTTAAACCGTAAAAAAGGAAACAAAAATATAAATCGTATTTTATTTAGCAAGAAAAACCAAACGGGCAAAGGCCAGTTGACGGTAAGTGGTCACCTTCGCCCTTTGACATTGGTACTACATGAAATACGGCCCACTCCTTCACCATCAATGCGCTGTCAACACACAATGGTACATAGCAACTAACATGTATTGATGTTAGGCGGTAGAATAAATTATTAGAGGGTGGTGCCTACCTAGACAAGCTTAGATAATGCTCTGTTACTGATACATCGTAATATTCACAATTAAACATTACCAAGTACTTAAATTGTACTTAAATCTCGTTTCTTCATCTGCGGTGAAAGAAAACATAATGAGGTAAACTGCATGTGTCGGATGACTTTTTTCAAATATGATCCAACAAATGACAGTGGAGCGTCGTAGTGAAACAAGTTAATAATATATCCTCAATAGAATGAGCGGCCTTAGCCCGGACATTACACCGGATGGTACATTTATATGCAATTTAATTTAAATCCTTTATATGCGATATGTTTATATGTGTTTGAATCAGACTAGTTATGGACACTAATATGCTGTTATATAAAAAACGCATTGCATGCATTTTCAAGTTAGTATTACTATTTATTCGGGGTATCCTACTAGTATTATAAATGCGAAAGTTTGTGAGGATGTAGGTATGTTTGTTACTCTTTCACGAAAAACCTATTAAAACGGATTTGGATAAAATTTTACACTAATATAGGTTTTACATGAGAATAAGAATAATAATAATAATTTATAGGCTACGACTTATCAAGTACCGTACATATATAATATTTACAGTAAATTGACAATCCTTTCAGTAAAGGTCATTCTGTAAAAGTCATATGGATTTGATTTTTTTAACAGATATTTCTTCGTTATATTTTCATTAAATAAGGTCAAAAAGGTTGAGGCGTAAAACATTAGGGTCGATTGGAACAAAGGTCCCGTAGTAATATAAAATCTGTCATTTTCCAGTTCCATTCTTGGCTTATAATTTAACAATCCAGAAGGCATAGTCTTGGACGATTGCCAAAAAGAAATCCGCAATACGATATAACTTTGTGAATTTATTTTCCCTTTTTTTCTTTATTTAAATCAAAAATATATTTTATATATGTAACTCTGTCAGTTACCTCTTTACGCTTAAATTGCGAAACCAATTTAGATGAAGGTTAGTAAAGAGATAGTTGGAGTCTTGGAAAAGTCGCTTTTTTATTTCACTGCTCGAAGGGGTGAATGAAATCAACGATAAACATCGAACATAAACTGTTGTCTATAAAGTTTTAAAAATATTTTTATAAATTAAATAACTTTATAAATTAGTTTAGTAAATTATATAAAAAACATTTTAAATTTAAATAACGAAAACACTATTCATTACACATATTCTTTAAATATGCTATGATGTAAAATGGTAAGAAATTTTGATTTTAAATCGAGTTTAAGCGTGTGCAAGTATAATTCTACTGGTACTTATTTGTTTTGTGCCTTGCTTATAGATTTTTACACCTATTTTTTTTAATACGACGAACTGTTAAATAAGTAAGTTAATAAGTCAAATTATAAAGACGCTAACTTAAACCAAGTATATATCCTAGTAAAAACGTATAAAACGTTTTATAGTAAGTTGATTTCTCAGTCACAATTTCTTTCAATTTACAATCTGTGAGTATATTCTAAACCAAGAGCCCTTACAACTCACGATGATTATAAATAGTTTCCCATCGAACTTGTACACGAATAGAACAAGGGCACTCACAAGGGCGAGATAAACATCATTTATTTACGAAAGATTTTTACAATATATTTATTTCCTTAAGAGACAGATAGTGTCTTTAACACTATACACTATAGGCCCTTACTGAGGGGTCTGATTACCAATGCCCCTGGCTAGCTGAGAAAGATTGTACTATCATTTGATCCATTCAATAAAAACCTTATCTATACATATAATAAAATTGGAATGTCTGTTTGTAATATTGAAAAAGCCCTTTTTTACTCAATACTTATGTATGTATACACGGTACATATAGCTATGTATACATGGTATATAGCAAAATAACATTTTTTACAATTTTTGTCTGTCTGTTTGTTTCGGCTAATCTCTGGAACGGCTGGACTGATTTTGACGGGACTTTTACTGGCAGATAACTGATATAATAGGGAGTAACTTAGGCTACGATAAGATTTTTTTTTGTTAAATTCTAATGCGTGCACAATTTTTTAATAAAATTTTATAATATATTTTTTGATAATAATAGTTTTTTAATAAAGTCTAGAACGTAATGGCGAACAAAGCGCTTCTCATTCAATATTAACGGTTATCGATTGTGAACATTCGTAGCTTTAACTTCAAACAAAGAGTTGATATGTACATGTAACATTTAACCAGTGAATATTTTAAATGTTTCAGGCCGGTTTCTGAGAGAAAATTTTACGGTATGTCAGTTTTCCTTTACAAAATTCATCGTACTGTCAAATGAAGTCAAATAAACGTACAATGCTTTTTACAAGTGACATTGGCATATCATAAAAGAATAGACCGAGGTGGCCCAGTGGTTAGAACGCGTGCATGTTAATTGATGATTACGAGTTCAAACCCAGGCAATCTACACTGAATTTTCATGTGTTTAATTTGTGTTTGTAATTCATCTCGTGCTCCTCGGTGAAGGAAAATATCATGAGCTCCAAACCTTCCCCTCAAAGGGAGAGGAGGTCTTAGCCCAGCGGTGGGAAATTTACAGGCTGTTGATGATGACTATGATGAAAAGAAAGGGAATTTAATACAATTGCATTTGTTAAAATATTTAAATTCATTTTAAAATTACTGATCAAATAATATTCTACAAATAGAGCGTAAATGGTAATAGACCTTATCATTTTTTCTTTCGGATTATCCGATCGTTTCGGATAAACCATAATATCGTATCCGTATGAATAATATTTTACGGTTTCGTAAAATATTATTCAAATATCCGTATATACATCCAGAATATCGTCCCAAGTGGCTACTAACTTACTAAGTGTTGTTTATTAAACATTCATCGCCTAAAGTAGTTAAATTTACATAAAATTAACGTTATATAAAAATACGTATTTAGACTTACGTTGATGAGTTAAAGGGAGATGTAAAAGTTATTTTTTTGTCTCATAAGAGGATGAAATTGGTATGAAACTATGTATGGACGTTAGAAACATTTAATACGGTATGAATATAATCTTAATGAAATAAATACGAAATAAATGACATTCGCGATAAATAATAAACACAAATATAGCAAATGAAAATATTCATTTCTATTATCAAGTGCTTGTCCAGGTTGGAACCAAATCGTCACGATAGCATGAGTAAGCGATCCCGTGGCGTCCGCCGAAAGACGGAGAGGGTACCGCTGGTTTTAGTGGGCAAGCCCGGTGGACCTGGGTGCACTCGGCGTCCAGGGCTCCGGGGAGTTCCCCCCCCCCCACTTTACATCACGTGGGGAAAGCGTGTAAAGCGTTTTTCCAGCGAGAAAAAAAAAGGTTGGAACCAAATGAATGGCTATGTCAGCGCATTATTATTATTATTAATTTAATATATCATTTAAGTAACTGATAAATATTTAAATCAAAATTCCTTTAAAATTTCTCATGTTATCATACATAAACCCTCTATATATTTAAATAAAATTAAGATTGATTACACCTAAAAAAACTATTCGTAATTTAATACGGTTGGACAGAAATATAGCAGTATAATAAAAGTATATGTTCAATAATTTGTAGTTTCAAAATTATAATTTCGTATCAAATTACAGTCTATAATTATTCAAATGTCACATGCCTCATTAAATTGACAAAGTAGGTTACAGATAATAGTTCTGCGACGGAATCTAAAATAAAGTATACTTTTTAAAGAAAAAAATACGAAAATTTGTTTATTATTTAAATAACATTGGATCTTTTTATTACTAAGAACGATGTACTCCTGACCGATTTGCTGTTATTCCAGAATAACACTAATTAACTCTTATATATAATATTGATACATAATACAAGTTAGTATGTGCGTAAAACAAATAGGTCATCTCCTTCTCAACCATTCTCTTCTGTCATCCTATTCTCTAATAATCCAAACCTTGGTGGTAGGGCTTTGTGCAAGCCCGTCTGGGTAGGTACCACCCACTCATCAGATATTCTACCGCCAAATAACAGTACTCAGTATTGTTGTGTTCCGGTTTGAAGGGTGAGTGAGCCAGTGTAACTACAGGCACGAGGGGCATAACATCTTAGTTCCCAAGGTTGGTGGCACATTGACGGTGTAAAGAATAGTTAATATTTCTTACAGTGTCATTGTCTATGGGTGATGGTGACCACTTACCATCAGGTGACCCATATGCTCGTCCGCCAACCTATTCCATAAAAAAAAAACCGATTCAGAAAGGCAACCCGAAATATCAATCAGCAGAACTACGTGACTTTTGAGATGTGGTGCCTCTAACTACTACTTCATTACGGAAACTTTATAACAGAAAAACCCAAAATTGCACCGAACCCAAAAAACATCGGTTTCTGCAGCTGCAACGGGTGGCAAACTGCCAAATGTAAGGCCTGAGACATCGCACTGCCCGAATCTAAGACACGATCTCTTGTCACCATAGCTGTCTTGCTCATCCTTTAAACTGGAACACAACTATCTAAAATACTAATGCATGCCAATAGGTTGACCCTTACCAAACGAGCTTGGAAACTATAGAATGGTTTGTTCAAATAGATGTAAAAAATAAAATAAATGATGTACGCAAAATAAAATAAAGGACAAAAAAGATTTGAAGGAAAATAAATGATGCAAAATAGGGTCTGAGTTTCGATTTACTTACAAGATTAGATCTGACCCTCACGTTACAAGACGACTCACTATAAGTATTTACTAATATAAGCACCCTAACGACGGTATACTAATATACATACAATTTATAAAGTTTCAATTTTGGACCAAAAGTTGTCAAACTTCTTTAAAATTCAATGTTATTAAAAACTAACCACCTGGGGAGTTACGCAACGATATTAATATATAATATAAAGTCAAGTTTGTATAAACTTGACTTTATAATCATATTATTATCATAGGAGAGTCGATATGGCCCAGTGGTTAGAACGCGTGCATCTTAACCGATGATTGCGGGTTCAAACCCAGGCAAGCACCGCTGTTTCATGTGCTTAATTTGTCTTTATAATTCATCTCGTGCTCAGCGGTGAAGGAAAACATCGTGAGGAAACCTGCATGTGACAAATTTCATAAAAATTCTGCCACATGTGTATTCCACCAACCCGCATTGGAACAGCGTGGTGGAATATGTTCCAAACCTTCTCTTCAAAGGGAGAGGAGGCCTTTAGCCCAGCAGTGGGAATTTACAGGCTGCTGTTGTATTATCATAAAGTTTAGTATCTTTGTTTTAGTTGTGTGTGTGTGTGTGTGTGTGTGTGTGTGTTTTTTTTTCACGTTAATCACCAATCCGATTGATACAATAATTCGCATTATTTTAGTTTATAATTTCAACGTCAACATATGTACTACTACTACTACATTATGTCGGTATGTTGCATTAATTTTGTTATTATTATAGCTACGTCGTCGGAGAGGAGTTTTTCGGTCCGGGCTCTTTCAAAAGGAACTTCGCTGAAACTTTATTAGGGAATATTAGATAAATTTTACTTTTCGTCGATAACTTACAGTGCACATTTTGAATCTTTACAAAAAGACAACTTACAGTGCATATATTAATCTTTAAAAAAAGGAACTAATAATGACAAAAGACGTTCAGTTTAATTGTATACTAAATATTCATTTTTTATTTATTTATTTAAACACTTTATTGTACACCACAAATTAAACAGATAAGTAAGAACACATAAAAAAAAAATTAAAAAAAAATAGATGGTACAACCGGCGGTCTTATCGCTTTAAAGCGATTTCTTCCAGACAACCGAGGTGATATGGAGTAGTAGCCAATAGAGAAATGGTAGGTGGTGTAAAATAGACTACATGCATAGATACAAATAATATAATACATAAATAAACTACTACATACATATAGCTAGGTACATAAATACATTTATACATACATATATACATAGAGTCATACATAAAAACATATAAATATACAGATATATACAAATAACAAATGGTATCTAGTCACCATTCAGTGTGAGAGTGTGAGGTAATAATTAATAACTTTAGTTTTAAATAATGTTAAAGAGGTTGCAGATTTGATATTAAGCGGGAGGGCATTCCACAATCGAGTAGCCTCAGCCGTAAAAGATTTTTTGGAAAAAATTGTTTTCTGCACAGGTGGATTTAAAAGTAAATTTTCAGATGAACGTAAGTTCATGTTGTGTCCGTCAATAACATTGCGAGAATTCAAAAATTTAAATTTTTCTTTCAAATAAATAGGTGAGTGAGGATTGAATAACACACAGTACAGAAGACAAACAATATGTAGATTCCGGCGAAAACGAATAGGTAACCACTTGAGCTGAGTACGAAATTCAGAGACATGGTCATATTTGCGTAAGCCAAATATGAACCGTATAGCTAGATTTTGAAGACGCTCAAGTTTATTTAATTGGTCCTCATTTAAATCTAGATAGCTTGCGTCTGCATAATCGAGAATAGATAGAAGTAGAGAATGTGCTAACATAGTCTTGGTGGAAATAGGAAGAAAGGAACGGAGACGTCGTAGAGAGCCCATCGCCGAAAACATTTTCCTGCTGACTACATTTAACTGATGTGACCATGAAAGTGTAGAATCTAGATGTATACCGAGATTTTTTACCGTAGAAATATATGGTATAGTACAATTATCTAATATAATCGTAGGAATGTTTCTCCAGTCAACTCTTGAAATCATAGCAGCATTCATCATTATAAAGAAAAATATATAATTACGAATAGTAATCACAATGACCTGAAATGACCGCGTTATATCAAACCTCATTTGTAAAGTACGACATGCAAAAGAAATTTATATTCTATTTTCAAAAATCTATTTTTTTTAATATATTTATCGAGTCTTTCGAAGCCAAGGCATACTTCGAAATTCAGGTGTATTCTTAATTGGTTTTACACGTGGAAATTAAGCCGATACTTTTAGAAATATTTAAATAAACTTGTAACCACTGCGTCGGGAGTATTTTACAACGAATTATCACATTACTAGCACATAGATCGATCGGCCAAGGATATGGCTCATAAGAAAAAAAAACATCTCTCTCTCTAATTAAAGCCTTATTTTCCAATTCGAAGACGGAACGAGCAGATGGTCTAATATAAAGTAAGTAGTCGGTTTTTTTCCGATACTTTGCGGTATCTTTATCTTTGGTATATCTATAAATACAAATTTTACTTTAAGTTTATTACTATATTATAAAGATTGAAAATTATTGCAATGAAATACTTCAATAAAATAAATATTAAAACGTTTCCAACTATATTTGTATCATAAAACAAACCTCATTACTGTTTATCTTATAACTGTAGAGTAATTGATAATATTTCAATGTATTTTAACTGCAATATTTTTTGTTAATCTTTTATTGTTCATAAATATGTTCAGTGTAATAACAAATATTATTAATATTATTATAATTCCATATCATGGATTTACTTGAACTATTAATAGTTCGTTCGTTTGTTAATAATAAAATACGTTACAATAAAATATGATTAAAATTGCAATAGGTTTTATGTACAGTCGGGTTAAAGAAAAAAAAAAGGTTCGCCATCTTAAGATCTATTTTCGTGTGTTCAGTATAAGCGATAATCTGCTTTACCGATCGAGACTAACATAATTACATAATGTTGTCTTAAATTTTCGCGATGATTACACATTTAAATAAAACTATTTATAACGGATGAATCGCGTATATTAATTATTTTTAAACATCCCGACGTTTCGAGCACTTTGCAGTGTTCGTGGTCACGGGCAGACTAAGATGACATTTGTCTATTTGAAGAACAAAGGAAATATTATTAACAACTACCGCCAACGATTTCTCAATTGATATCTTGAGTAACGTTCCGGTTGCACGCAGAAGGCACTAACTGTATCTTTAGGTCTTGCAGTCTGTTGGATTTGGGATTTTAAATTTTTAATAAGTGGATCCCAGGTGTTAGAAAGTCTCCAACCATCTTCTCTATTGAAGTTCGGATGTTTTTGAATTTCAATAGCCTCGCGTATCATTCTAGGAATGAATCTGTGTTCTCTAGCGAGGATCTGTGGTTTATCAAATCGGATAAAATGGTTAGGTTTATCCAGAGCATGTTCACAGACTGCAGACTTAGAAGAACGCCTATTTTTGACATCTCCTATATGTTCCTTGACCCTGGTACCGATACTTCTCTTTGTTTGGCCTATGTAAGATAAACCACACTCACATTCGAGTTTATATACTCCTGCAGTTTGTAAAGGAATATTACTCTTGATAGGTCTCAAGAACTGGCTCACTTTCTTATGAGGCTTGTAAACGGTTTTAATTGAAGCTCGCTTCAAGATGTTGCCAATCCTGTCTGTAACTCCCTTCACATATGGTAGAAATGCAGGTTGTCGCTCAACTGTGGGTGGCTTGATACGGCTTCTGCGATGCTGGCGAGGCACGGGCAGCTTGTTCTGGTGGAGTGCAAGCTTGACCTGACGTAGCTCGTCCTCTAGGTGTTCAGCATCGCAGAGATGGTGGGCTCTCTGAAACAAAGATTTGCCAACGGTAGCTAACTGGCTAGGGTGGTGGTGCGAGTCACCATTGAGGTATTTGTTGGTGTGTGTGGGTTTCCTATAAACTGTGTGACTTAATGTATTGTCAGGATTCTTGATAATAAGCCGGCCACCGAAAAGAAACCTTACTCGTGATGAATCTATTGCACTGAAGAACTTACGCAACAATAAAGACATTACAGTCCTCCGAGCAGATAAGGGAAACGCGACCGTTGTGATGGATACGTGTGATTAATTTCCGCGATTTTATCGGATGTAAAAACTTATAAAAAAGTAACTAAAGACCCTACTAATAACATTCTTAAAAAGACATCCGCATTAATATCTAAACATCAAGAGAAACTAAATCTGGATAAAAAATCACTCGTGCCTACATGTGCAAAGCCTCCAAAACTGTATGGGTTACCTAAGATCCATAAAACTGGTGCTCCGCTGCGTCCTATTGTAAGCCAAATCGATACACCAACATATAGATTGGCTCAACACATAGCAAGGACATTATCACCCCTCCGAGGACACACTGCAGCGTATGTCAAGGATTCTTACCAGTTTGTTGGTGAAATCAAAGACCTTAAATTAACCAACAACGAGACAATGGTTAGTTTTGATGTCCAGTCATTGTTTACCTGCTTACCCATACAAGACTGCATCGAAATTGTCAAGAGGAAACTACAGACACACAACATGCCTATTGAATATGCAGAGCTGTTACATCACTGCCTCACATCTGGTTATTTATTGTGGAATGATGAATTCTATGTACAAGTTGACGGGGTAGGTTATAGTAGGGGTTCTCCAGTATCCCCCGTGGTCGCCGATTTATTCATGGAAGACCTGGAGGAGAGGGCTCTTCGCTCCGGACCTATAACACCTAGGTTTTATAAACGGTACGTAGATGACACTTTCACAATATTACCTAGTGATCTGACATCTGCATTTTTAATACATCTTAATTCTATAAATAAAAACATTCAATTTACTATGGAATTAGAGGCAAATAATTCTTTAGCTTTCCTTGACATCCTTATTATCAAGAATCCTGACAATACATTAAGTCACACAGTTTATAGGAAACCCACACACACCAACAAATACCTCAATGGTGACTCGCACCACCACCCTAGCCAGTTAGCTACCGTTGGCAAATCTTTGTTTCAGAGAGCCCACCATCTCTGCGATGCTGAACACCTAGAGGACGAGCTACGTCAGGTCAAGCTTGCACTCCACCAGAACAAGCTGCCCGTGCCTCGCCAGCATCGCAGAAGCCGTATCAAGCCACCCACAGTTGAGCGACAACCTGCATTTCTACCATATGTGAAGGGAGTTACAGACAGGATTGGCAACATCTTGAAGCGAGCTTCAATTAAAACCGTTTACAAGCCTCATAAGAAAGTGAGCCAGTTCTTGAGACCTATCAAGAGTAATATTCCTTTACAAACTGCAGGAGTATATAAACTCGAATGTGAGTGTGGTTTATCTTACATAGGCCAAACAAAGAGAAGTATCGGTACCAGGGTCAAGGAACATATAGGAGATGTCAAAAATAGGCGTTCTTCTAAGTCTGCAGTCTGTGAACATGCTCTGGATAAACCTAACCATTTTATCCGATTTGATAAAAGACAGATCCTCGCTAGAGAACACAGATTCATTCCTAGAATGATACGCGACGCTATTGAAATTCAAAAACATCCGAACTTCAATAGAGAAGATGGTTGGAGACTTTCTAACACCTGGGATCCACTTATTAAAAATTTAAAATCCCAAATCCAACAGACTGCAAGACCTAAAGATACAGTTAGTGCCTTCTGCGTGCAACCGGAACGTTACTCAAGATATCAATTGAGAAATCGTTGGCGGTAGTTGTTAATAATATTTCCTTTGTTCTTCAAATAGACAAATGTCATCTTAGTCTGCCCGTGACCACGAACACTGCAAAGTGCTCGAAACGTCGGGATGTTTAAAAATAATTAATATACGCGATTCATCCGTTATAAATAGTTTTATTTAAATAACATAATTACGTCGCAATTATTTGATGTTAAGATTCAAAAGGTACTAAGAGTTTAAGACTTGATAAAGGAATGAATTTGAAAACTGACGAAGGTTTTCTTACTCTGACTGTACATAAAGTCTGCATCTATCTTATGAAAATAGACTGGGGTCATTGTGAAGAAACAATATTTAGATTTAATAATAAACCTTCAACAATAAACTAAACACGGGCTAAACTGTATACATAAATTCGACAGTTGTGCTCGCCCAAACTTATACCCACATTAAAGGTCAATGTCTGTCTGTCAAAATATCATTACAGTTACTTAAAACGTAATATTTACCATGTTTATTTTTATTTGATGAAGCTCGATATTTCAACAATATCTACGAATATAGTAATACAAAAATAAAAAAATAAAAAAACATTTTTTTTTATTGTATAGGTTAGCGCACGAGCAAATTGGCCACCTGATGGTAAGTGGTCACCACCGCCCATAGACAATGACGCCGTAAGAAATATTAACTATTCCTTACATCGTCCATTTGATTGTTCCCACCAACCTTGGGAACTAAGATGTTATTTCCTTTGTGCCTGTAGTTACTGGCTCACTCACCCTTCAAACCGAAACACAACAATACTGAGTACTATTATTTGGCGGTAGAATAACTGATGAGTGGGTGGTACCTACCCAGACGCGCTTGCACAACCCTACCACCAAGAAACATGTTAATTTAAAATCATATCATATACTTGTGTATCGCCCACGTTGTCCCTGAGTCATAATTTTAGTAACTATCGTCATATCAATTACACACTATTTTCAAATAATAACTGTCATGCGCAGTGTAAACCAGTGAGTCTCATACAAGGGAAATTTTGTATAGGAATAGGTGAGCACTAAGGATGAAGTTTTCAAAATTCATCCGTGAATGTGGTTAAATAGTAGATGAAAGTCTTATAGACATTTAAAACATAATACATAGTGATAGATAATTGGTCGGTTTTTAAGTTATTGTTAATGACAATGATATGCAGTTGCTAAAACGTATTTTTAATATTCTTAAGCTAATTAAATTAGGAGTGAAAGTTTGTAAATAAATAAGACGTCCTGAAGAGTTAAAAATATGGTATTTTATATTTGAAATACTTTGCTTACATTTTCATTCCTTCTTCTTATAAGTTAAAAAAAAATATAACTGCGTTTTTGATACTTCATCACCTAATAAGATGAAATTGGGTACCAAAGTTTGCATTTTATAAAAGGTAAGTTCCAAATAGAAAAGAAAAGTAAAAAAATAAAGAATAGTAAAGAAAAGTTTTTATTTGTTGTGTATGATTAATAAAAAAGGTTATATAAAACAATATTAATAAATATAGTTTATAAGAATACATGGATCTATCGTTACTCTTTGACCTTTTACCTTTAAATAAAAATCTAACTATGACATCGAAATTTATTTATTTGGGTTTATAATTATAAATTGATATTATAATTACAAACAATTATAATTACACCTAATATTAAAAGAAACAAATATAAGGAAAACATAAATCAATCAAGTTTCCACTTAAAATAAATACAAACAAATGACAAATTACATTAAAAACAAAAACAGAAAGTATCAAAAAGTACAAATCGTATGTGCAGTAACGGTGTATAACTAGCTTTTAGCTACGATCGTTTAAAGCACCAGTTTCATATATATGTATAAATTGAATTAGAAGTTTCCATAAAATTCAAAAGAAATCGGAAAAAAATAAACGACTTAAAAAAATAATTAATTTTTTTTGATAGTTTAATAAAATAATTAAAGTTTACCCTTATATCTTTGAAATAAATCTATTACATAAAGTGGTTTATATATTTAAACCAAAACCTTTGTTACATGAATGTTTCAAAGTCACGTGACCGGTTCGTGCCAGCTGTAACTAAAAGCTAACTAAATGAAAAGTCGTTGCCCCAACAACCTTTCAGTTTGAAAGGTTTTGATATAGTGTCCTTAATTATATAATTGTGAGTATATATTATTAATAATGTATGGTTTGTAATATTTTTATTACATCTATGTTATATTTATAACGCCCTGTTATAAATATATTAACATAGATGTAATAAAAATATTACCCGCAAATATTACGCGCACCCGCCCCGACTTCGCACGGTTGCAATCCTGATACAAAATATGCAACTGAGTGTCTTAGAACGTTCACAGTTTTTCACTCGTTAGACAATTACAACCGATATTTCTGCATCAAAGTCCGTTGTGTCATTTTTATCTTATAATCTTCCACAATGAAAGATAACGTTAAACGACTTTGTTTTATACTATGTAATAATAATAATCTAATAATAACGATGACCTATAACGACCCAGCTGCTAGCTTATAATGTCTCGAGCAATTATCGGGCTTTCTTCGAGAATTTCTCAGTCAGATTTGGAAATTGATAGTGCCTACGCTCCCGTGTCTCGTAAATCACGTAATCGGTTGGTCCTGCAGCCTCTCCGATCATGTCAGATGATCTTCCAATCGAAATTCGAAGAAGACCTCCGTGGTCGAGCAGTGTGTGCACCGGTTTTCATGGATACGCCACTCGTACGTTCTAAGTTCAATCCCCGGCCGAGTCAATGTAGAAAATTCATTAGTTGTCTATGTTGTCTTGGGTCTGGGTGTTTGTGGTGCCGTGCTGATTTTCCATAACTCAAGTGCTTTAGCTACTAACATTGGGATCTGAGTAATGTATGTGATGTTGTCCAATGTTTATTTATTTATTATTATTATTAAATTTGGGCATTATACTTGTTCACTATATATTGGCGTCATAGTTGATACTGATCAGGTAATCCGTATGGTGTACCAAGCCACAACCAATTCTAATTACTCTAATATATGAGAATATAAGATTCATTACTTGTCACGCTAAACATATGAAACGTTCTTTATTACATTATTATTTAACATACAATTTTTTGAAGAGTTCAGAAAATGACAATTTTAATCTAATATCTGATAGCTTCTCAGACGCGGGCAACATTTTTTTTACGAGAAAACTTTTTTTTTTTATTTTTAGGTATAGTTTGGCGGACGAACATATGGGCCATCTGATGGTGAGTGGTCACCATCACCCATATACAAGACGCTGTAAGAATTGTAATTGTATTAAGTAACATGACTGTATTTTTTTAAATATTGAAAAAGAGTAACTACTGAGTTTCTTGCCGGTTCTTCTCGTTAGAATCTACTTTCCCAACCGGTGGTAGCTTCACTGAATTGTGAAATGACGATTCAAAAGCCCACTTGAATAAAGTTTATTTTGAATTGGATTGATTAAGTAAAACATGTACTTGCATCACAGTACAGACGTCAAATTTAATAAAATCCTTTCCGTCTATTCTGCAAACAACGTTCTCGAATTGTCTTGCTTTTCTTTTATGAAAAATATGTGCATATTTCGAAGATAAAACGATATCTTGGGCCTTCCCAAACTACCCTTGAGACTTTGATCCTACGAACGTACGCCAATTTTCCTTTACTGTCATTCAACAGTCGCTCTAACTACACTGTGAATAAAGGCTATTTTAGTATATACAGTTGGACACATTTGTATATTTGCCTCGTTGTATGGGTTTACAATTTAACGTAAATCTATTTTTGTATTCGCTTTTATTTATAGTGAACATAAAAATTCCAAACATTTGCAAATATGTCGTCGTGTCATTGAACTTAGTTTTGTTTTGCACAATTTTGTTCTTGTTTATTGAATTTAATTAGATATAAATTTCTTAATGGAAGATAATTGTTGTAACTAAATATCTAATAGATATAAAACGAAAACATTGTATTTTTACATTAAAAAATCGACACCAATTAGGATAATTTTCACTTTCATATATTAAACGATCTTATTAGACCTACCAAAGACAAATATTCCAAACTAGCGTCATTTTCATCCAATTTAAGTTTAATATATGTATGTATGCAAAATAACAAAAAAAGGATCTATCGAGTTAAACAGAGAACTTATATATACCAATACACGAGCTAATATATAATAAAGAAAACGTGAACACGGATTTCGATTATAACAAGAGAAAGAACAAAACAAGTGAAGTCAATACAGGGGAAGTAAATGAGATGAAATAGTGTACTCAGTGATTGCTAAGTACGTTGCATACGAGTAAACAACAATCAGTACACAAGCAATAGTATTAATTATTTCGTATCTAGAGTTTTTACAAAACTGAAACCCGACTTCTGTAAGTATTAAATGTTTACACGCGAAACTCTAAGTTATCAATTTATGTAAACTCTAAGCCCTTGAAGCTATGATATAAATAAAAAGTTTTATATTATTCAATATTCCTTAGATATAATAAACTGAACAAAATAAATATTATATTCATCAAAACAGATAACACAGCTAGTTAATAAAACAATGAATCGTTAACTTTGTACTACAAGTAAAAAATATATATATTAGTAGCTGAACCTGCAGTTATACCCGTGCGTTTTTAAGTCCCCAGAAGAAGGAATTAAAAAAATATCAAAATTAAACTAAATCGATATGAAGCGGAAAGAGGTAACAGTCAAAGTTATTTTTGTATCATAATATTTGTATATTCATCATCATATAGTATATTCATGATCATTTCAAATTTTAACGTATGATTAAGGAATGAGCCATTCACGAAACCCACGAAACTTCGCGTTTATTCAAAGGAATTGGAATTTTACAATAACAATTTACTTTCTTTCACAATTTTTCTTCATTTTTTTTTTATACAGCGGACGTACCGCTTTCTAACCGGTCAGTAACTTTTTTCCGTACTTTAATATTAAATCTTCATTAAATCGTATCAATTCAGTAAATTGCAATTAAGAGTCCTCTTTATTTTTCTACACATCTACTTTTGGAGCTCTTTAAAATGAGAGCATTACCGATTTTCTACGTGCAGCTATCGTCCCATAATCACTGGGCAAAATTCGGCTTACGGTAATCTATATATATAATAAAATTGGAGTATCTGTTTGCAATATTAAAATTGCCCTTTTTACTCAATGCATATGTATTTACACGCATATACATGGTACATATACCAAAATAATATTTTTTACAAATTTGGTCGATCTGTCTGTCTGTCTGTTTGTTCCGGCTAATCTCTGGCACGATTTTGACGGGACTTTTAATGGCAGATAACTGATATAATAGGGAGTAACTTAGGCCACAATAATATATCTTTTGTTATATTCAAAGGCGTACAAGGTCACAAGCACAGCTACGTAGTATATAAGGTAATATATAAGGTTTTAGGTTAAAATAAGGACCATTTCTTTTCAAATGTTAAATTTGTGTTTACAATTCATCCCGTGCTCAGCGGTAAAGTATCACGCCGTAAGGAAATCTCTATGTGTCTGATAAAAATCTGAATTTCGTTTACCCTGAATCCCACATAAACGGAAATAAATCCTTAACACAACAATGTAACATTTAAATTTAAATAACATAACACGTATTATATACGGAGTTTCGTATTATTTCACGTATTAAATATATTATGAGTCGTATGTTATATTTAAGTTAATAGTTGAGGGCATATTTTAATTTTCGCATCGTTTTTTACATTTCCTGTAATTGTACGTGTCGCCTATTGTCAATTCGTCGGGGCCTTTTTTTTTATTTTTTTTTTATTTTTTATGTATGTTACCGAATTACTCGAAGATGGCTGGGCCGATTTTGGCAATTCTTTTTTTGTTTGAAAGGGCATGTTTTACAGGTGGTCCCATTGTCAGGAGATCAGGATCTGATGATGGGATCTTGGAGAAATCAAGGGAACTCCTCAAATTTTATAGGCACACCTATAGTGATTTCGGTTTTATTCAAAGTGCCTTGGTCATATGCTCACGAAAAGTGACATTTGATGAAGTGGAACTGATGATGAAGACCACAACTGGTAATCAGAACCTATTAGTAAGTAACTATTTTACGGGTTTAGTTTTAGTTTTAGTCTTATTTCTTTAAGATAGTCGTCAAGAAATTGATGTTAGTAAACATGCCTATGATGAAGTCTAGCTGATGTTGGATTACCAGGAGAATTCCTCAATGATTAACGGTATTGCATCGGGAAAAATGGTATTGTCTAATTGGCGATGAGCAGTTAACATTAGGCTATTATAACTTAGGTAACGCTTAATTTGAGTTGCAGTCCACATCATATTGAAACGGCGTTGAGTTATGTTTAGAGTCGAAAGCCGAAATGTACTGAGTATAATAAAGTGAATGACAAACACTACCAATTGTAATTATAAATAACAAAACAACACTGAAAAGCATTAAATAAATTTTTATAAATAAAAAAACCGCCTTCAAATATGAACTAAAAAGAAAAAAATAATCAGTTACATCCATATCCAATTTACGATTTTTTAATCACCTTTTGAAGTCGGTGCCAACAAAGTAAATAAATTCCTACATTGAAATCATTTAATTTGTATCGATAGTAAGGTTTGTCTAATGGTGTCATCTATACAATAAATAGATTTAGTTTTTATATGTATGTATTATGTATATATATAAGCAATGTTGGCACTTGGCACCGACTTTGAGAGGTGATTAAAAAATCGTAAATTGGATATGGATGTAACTGATTATTTTTTTCTTTTTAGTTCATTTTTGAAGGCGGTTTTTTTTTATTTATAAAATTTTTTAAGTTTATTAAAGTTTTAAATAAATATTGATTGCAAAATTTTCCTGATAGTCATTCTTTTATCCATTGTGATTAATGTGTTTTGTTTTAATCAACCGACTTCAAAAAGGAGGAGGTTATCAATTCGTCTGTATTTTTTTTTATGTTTGTTACCTCATAACATTTTACTGGGTGGACCGATTTTCGTAATTTTTTTTTTATTTAAAGGTAGTGCTTCCCTTGGGGTCCCATTTTATCCTGTTCCAATGATGGTATACCTATGAAAACGACATAAGTCTTAAATTTTCATTATGTATGTGCGCAATAAATAGGTCAATAACGCAAAATTGTTCTAACTAATTTTGATGATTCTTTTTTTATTATAAAGAATACATTTCAAAGGTAGTTTGGTAAGGTTCTGAGCATAGGATCCATGACAAAGTAACGGAACAGAAGGGAACGGAACAATACTGAATAGCACGTTAGCGATCCACGGCTTCGCACGGGAATCTTTTATTTATATGTTATTTGGATATTTGAGTCACCTTCCGTAACGTGGTTATGTTCATGTAATTGTCATAATCGAATATTATAATCAACTAGCGACCCGCCCCGGCTTCGCCCGGGTGCAATACTGATACTAAATATACTACAGAATTTGTTTATTTACGACATCATATTGCAAACTTCTAAAATTATTAGTGTTTCTTTACAATATTGTTCGTGTATTAACACACAAACTTTCCCCTTGAATCACACAATCTATTAAATAAAACCGCATCAAAATCCGTTGCGTAGTTTCAAAGATATAGGGACAGAGAAAGCGACTTTATTTTCAACCGACTTCCAAAAGGAGGAGGTTATCAATTCGTCTGTATTTTTTTTTTTTTTTTTTTTTTTTTTATGTTTGTTACCTCATAACTTTTCACTGGGTGGACCGATTTTGATAATTTTTTTTTTGTTTGAAAGGTAGTGCTTCCCGTGGGGTCCCATTTTTTTTATTTTTTTTTCCGATGATGGTATCCATGTGAAAACGACATAAGTCTTAAATTTGCATTATGTATATGCGCGACAAATAGGTGAATAACTGAAAATCACGTTAACCAATTTTGATAATTCTTTTTTTATTATAAAAAATATACTTCAAGGGTAATTTGGTGAAAGTTTGGTAAGGTTCTGAGCACAGGATCCATGACAAAGTAACGGAACGGAAGGGAACGGAACAATTCTGAGGAGCACGTTAGCGATACTCGGTCGAATCTTTTATTTATAGGTTATTTGGATATTTGAGTCACCTTCCGTAGTGTGGTTATGTTTATGTAATTATCATAGTCGAATATTATAATCAACTAGCTACCCACCCCGGCCTCGCACGGGTGCAATACTAATACTAAATATACTACAGAATTTGTTTATATACGACATCACATCGCAAACTTCTAAAATTATCAGTGTTTCTTTACTATATTGTTCATGTATTATATACACAAACCTTCCCCTTGAATCACACTATCTTTTAAAAAAAACCGCATCAAAATCCGTTGCGTAGATTTAAAGATATAGGGACAGAGAAAGCGACTTTGTTTTATACTATGTAGTGATGGAACTCCTATACGGCTCGCAGTTAGGGTGCGATATGGGGCAGAATTTCTTACTATCTTTAATCAAATTTTGTGTATGTGATGTGATGTCATATGATGTACGAAATATAGTTGGTCTTTTTCAAAGTTTTTTTGCTGAGTTCGATTACAGCTCTTTCGAGGGATCCTTGTAGTTCACGCCGCGTGACGTATTAAATCCGCATTTTCGCAAGTCTATTTTTGCTTTATTCGCAAGTTTCCTTTGAAATTGTCAATAGAACCCTACAGTATATCTATCAAAAAACAATACGAGAATACTTTAACAAATATGTTTTTTACAAATTACCTTTTACATAATAATATACTGGATCAATCAAGGGGCTCGTATCGCTTCTTTCTTTTGATTGTTGGGGCAAGGGCACCGTGGCTGACACCGGCTCCAAATATACCAATAACTATAACTACATGATATAATCGTTAATCGACTTTTAAGTAGTCTCATATTTTTCATTTCATTTAACTTAGGAAGACTCTAAAAAATATGTTGAATACGCAATTATTTTTATTACTTTTTCGTCCATATTCATTTGTTTTAAAATAGTGTTTTGTTTGAAGTCGGTTTTTCTTTTTGTTAAAATTTTTGATTTACAAGACCAAGGTTTTTTTTAAACTATAAAAACTACAAATGATAATAATAAATATATGATTAGTTATTTTTGTTATGTATTTATTTGGGAATATAATTTTTGTTTCTAAATATAAGCATTTATTAATTATTTTATTAAGACTTGAATTTATTGTTTTAAGATTTTTTTTTTATATTATATACTATGTAGTGTTGGTAAAAGTTGCATGAGGTGCAACAGGCACTTTTATACATTTAAAATAAAATATGATACTAACAAATAATAAAAAAAATATACAAAAATGTTATTTTTTAGTTTTAAGATTGGGTGCAATAAAGAATATATAAATAAATAAATATCTTGCGTCTGAAACCCGTATCACAAAAATCCTGAGCGAGTCGTTATTGTTTCTAAAAGCGCCATCATTATGTCCAACCACAGTGCGTGCCGTTTCCATAGATTTCGAAATCAAATTAATCAAAGGAGCTCATCGCGTTCATCTCACTCGACCTAATGACGACTGTAATCAGTCTATTGAACAGCAGCCTCGAAAACTAACGATGCTTGTTCTAAAGGCTACTGATTCTCTTCTATAGATCTCGAATCAAGTGTTCTAAAATCGAAATGTCTAATGAAAATAAATTCATAATACACGTCGTAAAAATGTATATAGAAGTATTTGTATAATGGCAATCAAAATATTAGTCTGATTTTAGTGGTTTTAACCAACTTCAAACAAAAGAAGTACCGTCTCAATTCGGCAAATTTTCATCTGAGATGTTCTAACTGTTTCCAAGTGACATTTCTCTCACTACCGGGCACAAATTAAGTTCATGAATATTCAGCTTGAACCCGGGATCATCGGTTAAGATGCACGCGTTTTCAATACTGGGCCATCTCGGCTTAATTATTAATTAAGATTATATAAAATGGCAACCCTTCAAAAGACCCGAGTCTAGGGTTATATAAATTACGCCTGTAAATAAATCCATACATAACACTGAAAGCAAGTTTAAACCGCAAGGCTTTTTAATATCTGAAACCTACGATCAAATATCCCCTTATCAAAATCCCTCTTAAACGAGGGCAAAATTACATGTAGATTATTATTTAACCATTTTTTTACAAAGGCTAGAATAATAGAAAGACGACCGGACTACATTTCTTCCAATTTGTGAAAGTCTTGATTAGGGAAAAGGTATAATTTACAACTAACTCAAACACTCCTCCTACTTTTGTATAAGAATTTTTAATTGCTATAAAACGGTTTTACTTATCTTGAAGTATCGAGGATATTAAGTACAGAAATATACATAATTATGTACTAATGCAAGTGCAGTATTTTTTCTAAGCTTTACAGAATTCAGGTGTATGGTAGTGTAAGATGATGATCGAGTATTACGATTTCCAGTCTATCCGAGTGTTTCAATCATCTTTATTCGTATATTAAATAAATTTCAAACAATGTGAATTAACATGTGAAATAATAATATTAAAAGTAACAGTCTGTAAATTTCTCACTGCTGAGCTAATGGCTCCCTCTCCCATTAAGGAGAGGGCTTAGAACATATTCCATCACGCTGTTCCAATACGGGTTGGGGGAATGCAAATGTGGCAGAAATTCATTGAAATTAAACACATGCGAGTTTCCTCACTATGTTTTCCTTCCCCGCCGAGCCTGAGAGGAATTATAAGCACAAATTAAGCACATTTATATAGTGGTGCTTGCCTGGGTTTGAATCCGAAATCATCGGTTAAGATGCACGCGTTCTAACCACTGGGCCATCTCGGCTCTCAAAGGGGTCCTCGTCCTCGTGGGAAGCCAGTCATCAAGGTCGTCTGATTTGACAACCCAGTCAGATGAGACTCTAACGAGTTACGGTATGAGATATTACGTGACATCAGTCTGTCACAGTCCGATAAAAAGAGTTATAAGTAATAAAAATTATTTTGACTAAGCAATTCGTAAGATACGATCACAGATCGCAATTATGACACAATGTTATAATATTCCTAAACTATCGTGGACCTATTAACACATTTTTCATATTTACACCAGTGACCCCGCATTTTTTCCCTGACATTTCCATAGAAATTGTAACACGCGTGGTTCGCGTTTAGTTTCCACAATGCCATTGGATTCATTATGTGGACCCACCAACTCGTGGCAATGCATTCATATGTAAATATAATGTAAATACAATAGCAAAAGGCCAACTGCTTTTTATGCAGTGATAAACGTACTTTTTAAATATGATAACTATTACTATAAAACTGCATAATGATTAAAAAAACAGCTATTAAAATAATAGCACGGGAATTGAGGTAACAATTTTATCTTATTGTTGTACAGCGGGCTTGGGGATTTATAAGACCATTTAGAACGAACGGAACGTGAAGATTTGCTCACAATCTTTGTCATCGAGTCTACTAGGTGACGTCACACCTTGTCTTTTCAAATGAATTCTTGAAATGACAAAGTGAATTAATAAATTGCAACATTTCAGAACAGATAAACTTATTTTTATTTGTGTTACCATATTTTGTTTTATAGGAGCATAGTGCCTTTATTGTGTTTCTGATAACTAAACTACTAAACTAGCATAGAAGAGATGCTTTACAGTTTCACTCACTTGTTTTTTTAATAAAAGGTACAATTAAGTATTTTTGCTTATTTACGCAATGACTACGAATGCCTGGCCCCTGTAATCAAGATACTTTTACTACCTATAGTAGAATTAATAGGCTTTTGATCGGACATGTATTGGAAATTGTCCGAGAACATTCAAAGAAAGTATTTTAAATACATCTCTCAATACTGATTAAATTTAAAACTCTATTTCAATTTTATTTAAAAAAATAATGAATGATGTATAATGTATATGTTAATATAATGAATTATATCCGAATGCAGTTATAACGTATGTCACGATATATACATGGGTACTAGTTGTCCATCCCGACTTCATCCGAGTAAAATAAGAATTTTATTCACTTCCTAATCGCAGTGCCCAAGTCTTAACCAATCAAGACAACCTCAAAAAATTTAATCGAAATAAATCCATCTATTTAAAAGGAGTTCCGTCACAAACACACGTACAGTTTATACTAACCTAAATCTATACCCTAAATGTGAAAAAAAGCTCTAGCTGTCTGTCGCTCTTTCACGACCAAACCGCTGAACCGAACTTGATGAAATTTGATATGAACCAAATTGCAAGAAACGACATAGGCTACTTTTTTGCGTAACACATGACAAACAACACCCTGAAACACGATCGAAGCCGCGTGCGACTACTAATATATGAATATATACACAATAATGAAACTCAAAAGTTGAGAAAGATAGAAATATAAAATAGGAAAACAAAAACATAAAAGGGTAAAAGGTAAGCGGCTGTCTCGGCACGAAATAAACCCTAATCAGACGAATAGCCTCACTACTTGGCACATATTAGAATTCTTTGTGGAAATATATTTCGAGGAGTTTTCGTCATCAAAGAACAAGTCTAGTTAGCAAAAACCTTTTAATATGACAGTTTAAAGCGACAAAGTTTTAATTAATAACGTAATGTAATCATTTGCCACTATCACACTAACTAAGTACACCTTTATCTAATTAAAGTTGTTGAACGGATGTTTTGTTAGACGCTGGTATCTCTCTTTCTAACAATACGGTTTTCATATGTAAAAGAAAAAGACACATAACTGTTTAACTAATCACCTTTTTTCCTGTAACAACTACCGAGGAGAGAGTAGCTTAAATGAAATCATTTCACGTGCATAAAAACCTTAAGGAGAATGGAGATTACTAAGTCGTAGATTTACGGTTCTTACTTTTTTACTGCATGTTCCCTTTGTTGAGTACTAAGAAAGGAATTCAAAAATATCAACTTTGTGACGAGATAACGGGCAAAAGAAAATTTAAGTAAAATTAATCGCCCCAAGAAGTTTGTGTGTATAAAACTTTTTTTATGTTATAGGTTGTCTAGCATATAGGCTACCTGGTGGTAAGTGGTCACCATCACCCATAGACAATAGACGCTGTAAGAAATATTAACTATTCCCTACATCGTCAATGTGCCACCAATCTTGGGAACTAAGATGTTCCTTGTGCCTGTAGTTACACTGGTTCACTCACACTTCAAACTGGAACACAATAATACTGAGTACTGTTATTTGGTGGTAGAATAACTGATGAGTGGGTGGTACCCAGACGGGCTTGCACAAAGCCCTGCTCCCAAGTAAACGATAATGGCCTTGTTGTTTTGAAAATATTAACTAACAAAAGCCAGTTTTAATTTCAAACATGACAAAATGTTGTTAAAACTTTGATATCTGTGATCGCCCATTTCGGTCCCTTCGCTGTCATAACAAATTTGTTCGAACGGACAAATCATGCACAGTGACTTGAGGATTCGTCGTACTTAACCTTTTTGATACGATTGGGGAATAGGGCTACCAAGTATTAAGCACGAATGTCCGGACAGACAATCATACAAATCTCACTAGATTTGTATGAAATGTAGATAAGAAGGACAGACATTCTTAATTATTAAAGATTGTATAATACCAGCCTTTATTAATCTTTTATTGGAAAATTTGGAGCTGAGATGATCCAGTGGTTAGAACGCGTGCATCTTAACCAAGATTGCGAGTTCATATCCAGTCAAGCACCAATATATATATAAATTAAGCATATATATATGCTTAATTTATTTTGATAATTTATCTCGTGCTCGGCGGTGAAAGAAAACATCGTGAGGAAACCTGCATGTGACTAATTTCATCGAAATTCTGCCACATGTGCATTCCACCAACCCGCATTGGAACAGCGGGGTGGAATATGTTCCGAAACCTCTCCATAATGGAAATGGAGGCCTTATCCCGGCAGTGGGAAATTTACAGGCTGTTACTTTACTTTTACTTTTTTAGAAAATTTGAAGTATATTTTATTTTAAAATTGAAGTATAAAACTGTTTTTTTACCATAAAATTGCCGGATAAGCCGGGCACCAACTAATTTTCTGGAATATGCATCAAAAAGCCTAAACGTCCGGCTTTATCCGAACGCCTGGCAAACCTAATTAGGGATCGTTCAATAGACGGTTGTATGTATAAGTATCCAACCCGTGTCACAGATTTACTCTCTTGGCTTTGATTAATGGCTCTCTTAAGCAAAAGCGATTTTGCCAATCGAACGGTGTCCGACCAATTATTTACAACATATCAGATTAGGTTTTGGTTTGACTCTTATGTTTTATATAAAATTACCGCAATAGTCTATTTGACTGGATTTTAAAATACATTTTATATTATTTAGTGGAAGTTAAGGAAAACTGAAAAGTATTTTTTTTATTTCTAATTAATTCTTTAATTAGAAAAATTAATTAAATAAAGAAAAATATCATATTAAAAATTTCTTATTTAAATAGCCCGCAAAAACGGTATTAGGACAATATGGCGCTGCAATGGGGTCGGTGACGTCACTTTCCTGTATTTTAATCTGTGGTACATATAGCAGAAAAGCAAGGTTAACAAGAAAGTGACTTCATCATAAGCCTGGCTAATCAGGAGCGTTTTGTGTCACGTGACAAACGTTTGAAAGAATGCATTTTATTTATGGATTTATGAATAAATTAAGTATTATTTTCAACTTTCGTTAGTAAAAAACCATTTCTAAATTCAAAGTATACACTGATTACAATAATTCACCATTTATTTTTCGCATTTTAAAATAGCCTATTGTCAATATCCGTTATCAAATAATTGGAATAAAATATTGTATCTGATTTATAAAATTTTAAAATGAATGACTATAACTTACAGGTTAAACTGATGAGTGTAACGAAATGAAAATTTGCACAGAAATAGCTTCTAGAACCCAAGTAAGCTAATAATCTCTTAAAGAGGTTTTATACGAGTAACAATCTTGTACTTAAATCTGTATTTAAGTTTTATTAATATAGTTGCAGACAAAATCGACCTATTTTGATAATTATTTCTTTAAAAAGCCCCAATTGGGGATGTGAGTTTGCATAGAATTTTTTCAGCTTACTACGTATAAATACGGAATTTATGCTTCTGTTTATGAGTTAAAAAGAGCTGCTATAAGACTTATGAAAATTAATCGTATAGAAGGAATAAAAAATTGAATTAAAGTTCGCCATTATTCATTGAATCTTTGAAAGCTTAATTCAATTTTGGAAAAATGAAAATCGTTGTTTAGATTTCCATTCTTACGAAAGACAGTCGATGTAGATTTTAGTGGAAATTTTATAAATTTTGAAGCTGGCGATTTTTTTGTAAATTCAACTTAAAGAAATATAAAGTGGAATGGTTTGTATGAACGTTCGTCGTAACATATAGTGTGCCGAAATAAAACAAGAGTATCTGATAAGTTTTACTTTTGTGTTATTACAGATTACAATTTCTTACCCATGAAATATCTTCATATAATAAAACATATAATTATTAATTTAGATATACTGAAAATAATATTTAATATATACATATCTATTACTATTTAACTATAAAACGATCAAACATTCTTTAAAATAACCATAATGCACTAAATAAGTTTCCTTACTGTTTGACTTTATCGCGATATTTGCAAAGTTTTATTTTTAATATTTCTATTTTCATCGTGAAATGAAATTTAATTACACGTATAAATTGCCCGCGCTACGTAATTAACACAAAGAACTACGAAAACAGTAAAGTCTCGAAAGAGCACTCTCAAGCGTTTCAAGAACAAACCCGACTGCTGACTTACATAAAAATATCTTGAGTGGAATACCAATTACTTGGTTAACAAGTAGAGTAATTAATATATACCCAAACTTTGTCTCAAAATTATTTCTTGTTAAAACATATGTTCAAATTAAAGATATGTTGTGATTAACATAATATAATATAATATAACATAACGTAACGAAACACATCAACATGATTTGTTATTTAATTCCAATCTCAAATAGATTATTAGGTACATTGTTTTTTTAATATCTATCGGCTTTGAAAATATTGACAGCATTTGTAATAATATTTTACACACACATTTACAATATGTACTTTATGGTATATAGTTTATCCCACCAAAAACATTGAATGTAAAAAAATGCCAAGTCTCTCGATGCAGTCTTTCCATCGTAAAACGTTTTGAGATCTCATAGAAGCCAAGTCATATTCAAATGATTATGTAGTTATAAATCAACATGTAGTAATTGTATCAATAGTTTTCTTTATATTATAATTATAGTCACTGGGCAGTGAGCACAAATTAAAAGTTGCTTCATGCCTGGAATTATGTGCAAATGTTACTGACGAGACCCTCAGGTCTCGTCAGTAACATATGTATTTATATATATATTATATATTATTGAGATAATATTATATTACTTGAATAAAAGTTATAAATTATCTGTGAAATTCCTTTAATCGTTCAAATTTACCCAGCTCTTCTCTAAGCATAATGTAATATGCTTCTAGACTGTGCTTTAAGATAATACTCATTAGATGTTGTTGCCCATAGCGAAACTTTACAAAGTTTGTCTCGTAGTTATAATTTTAATTATGTCTTAAAGATTACAAAGTACTTTTTCTATAATGAATAGAATACTTTGATGAATATGTTACAAAAAATGACACATCAAAGCAGTTATTCTATCACAACCATTTGGCTTCATAAAATATGACTGATGACGCTCATTACTGGAGACATTACATTTCCTTGGTGGTACGGCTTTGGCTTTGCAAGCTCGTCTGGGTAGGTACCACCCACTCATCAGATATTTTACTGCCACACAACATTACTTGGTATTGTTGTGTTCCACTTTGAAGGGTGAGTGAGCCAGTATAACTAAACTACACAGGCACAAGGCACATAGCATCTTAGTTGCCACGGTTGGTGGCGCATTGGCGATGAAAGGAATGGTTAATATTTCTTACAGCGCCATTGTCTATAGGCGGTGGTGACCACTTACCATCAGGTGGGCCATATGCTCGTCCGCTAACCAATAACATAAAAAAGATAGCTTAGTAGATATTCTACAATCTGACATCAACGGAAATCATCTTCTTTTTCCTTTCATTTCAACATTACAAATTATTAGTTAAACTTCACCCCAAAGAAGTTTACCAAACTACTTATCGCATAAAATGCATTAAACCCCCATTTACATAGTGTTTAAATCGCTTCAGCGGTTTTAACATGAAGATTTAACAAAGTAAGTAACTTCCAGATTTATAATATTATGTTAGCGACTAACCCTAGCCTCCCATAATCAACTGAAATTACTACTAGTATAGATATTGTTCTAATTTCGATGAGTATAAACAGTTACGGCTGGTGTTATTGACAACTTGTATACGTATACTATGTAGACCGTGGTTGAGAGTATGTACACTGGTTTTCATGGATACAACATTCCGAGTCCCCATTAGTTTTCAACGTTGTCTTGGTTCTGGATGTTTGTGGTACCGTCGTTACTTCTGATTTTTCATAACACAAGTGCCTTAGCTACTTACATTGGGATCAGAGTAATGTATGCTATTTTGTCTCATGTTTATGTTTATATACGATATTTAGCGGTGTATATCGAACACATATGTGTATCCGAGATTTCGTTGGATTAAACCCTCGCAATTTGTAATACTCTAACGCTAACTCGTAGCTTAATACAGTAAGCTGCTCTTCCAATGCGCAACGCATATACGTTATATACTACGTATAAAGTCAAATACGTATCTTCTATATAAATAACTTCATGCAGCTCTACGATAGAGTCGATCAAATCCTATCCACAATTATAGATCGTCAAAAATAAGGATTTTAAGTCGACACATATCCCCGAATTCGTATAATCGAGATGCTTCGATATTAAATCCATAAAATTCAATGATAAAGTTCAACGGACGGTAATGCTCGACCAACGTTTACGGGAGTATTTTGCATTTAGAAAGTTCGTTCCATATAATAGTTTCGTTCAGTTAATAAGTATAAATAAAAGTGATATTATACAAATATGAGAAGTGAATTATAAACCGTATTTGTTTAGTTTTGTTAATTTTAGAGCGAAGCCGCGTTTTCATCTAGCGTTTATAAAATGGTGCTCTCGATATTGTCGGTAAAAATCATATTTTTATTTATTCTTCAAGAATCCTCTCGTCTTCCGAATAAACAGTCGTCATGAGTCCGTAACAATCATAATAATTATATCTAAACGAACGAAAAGTCCACAAAGATACACTTTTTAAAACATTTTTAAATTTATTTTCGAAACTATATAAGTCTTGATAACTTCAGCTCTGTGCAGGCCTATCTCGGAGGTTCTAGTTACTCATTAGGTATTCTAATGACAAACAGTAGTATTGCTGTGTTCCAGTTTGAAAAGTGAATGATCCAGAGCAACTGCAGGCTCGGAAGACATAAGGTCTTACCTAGCAAATGGTACGAACTCTCCTTTTAGAGTAAAATACTCAAAATTTATTCTATCTGCTCATTACTTTAACTTTAATGGAGACTGAATTTGTAGCGATTATAAATTCATGTGCTCTAACTACTGGGCCGTTTAATTTCATCACTACAAGTCAGTAATATAAACTCATCGTAAAGACAAAGAAATGCAACAAAAAAAAAACAGAGAAAACTTCATTTGTACTCGTAACTAACAAATATTTATTGCGCTGTAAAATATAAGGAGTGCCGGCCGTCAAAACAAATTTCTGTCATCCCCAAATCTCAAGACATTTCATTTGGACAAATTGCTTGAGTGTTAGTGACGAGTAATAAACTTGGTCAGGATCAAAATAACAAAGTTAAATTATTGTCAATTACTTCTCAAAGCAGAGACAACAAAGAGAGAACATATTATTTAAGGAATAAATCCAGTCGTTTTTAAAATGCTCTCTTCCAAATAGTCGCATAATCTCTTCAGATTCAGAGTTCGTTTAATTAATGATGTCGGAGAAGCAGTCGCATTTCCGCCCGAAGTTTCAGATAAGAAAGTTTAATAAAACGTTGACAACTCATTCATTGTCTTGACTATTTAAGCTCTCTCTTGCTGCGTTGTCGAATCCATTGTTTAAAAACACTTATTAAATATCGATATTTTGTAAATATCAAATTCGCAATTACGTTTCAGAGATGTATGTTAGTCTTGATTTAAAAATGTAAAACAGGAAGAAAATAACAAATGCAAAATTGTTGGATGTAAAGCCTTAAAAGATAGTCAAATTGTCAGCTTGTAATTTCCTCTTTTACAATTTCTAATCTATTATACATCTGGAATTATCCAAAATAATCGAATAATCCAAAATATTTCATATCCATTAGCCATATTTGAAACCTATAAAATATTATTCATAAAATACTTTTGAATCATACATAGGAACTTTTCATACCTCATAAAAATTTCATCAATAAATAATATCGGTATGAAGTTATAAATCTAATATATTTGTCTAGTTTTTGTTTTGCATAATCTGTACATAGTATAAGCCAAAGTCGCTTTCGGTTGACGGATTTTAATTCAGCTTGATAATGAAAATCAATAAACAGAGTGCCCAGAAGGTTTATATACACATTTAGTATAAAGTACAATTCATATATAGTAAAGTCGAGAATTTAATTTTTCCTACTTTTTCTTTTTATGTTCGATCTTGAATCAAAAAAATACATAATCCTTTATTGTATTTGTGCGAAGCTGTGATTACTAGTGAGACATAATTATAATTACATTACCTAAAATATAATTAATTGCTTGTCTAAATAAAAACAAACTTATAAAAGTAAGATGACAACGCATAAACGTGACTCCAAAATAGACGGAGAGAATTAATTAGAGATTTTATCTGACAAAGATAACATACATTAAGTGCTTAAATATAAATAAATATGAATTAAAAATAGTTACTGTGTAAATCTTAACCGCGTGGAATGGTAGCAAGAATACTAGCAGCATTTCCCCGTTAAATCGCAATCCTTATCCTCTGGGCAAAAACATACCGGCCATGTTACTAGTGGAGGCAATAAGGCGCTGTCTTATATATTCAATTAAATTGAAAGTATAACACTCCAAAGGGCAAGTGTTTTGACGACAAATGGGAGAAATAAGTAATTTGACATAAGACACGAAATCTCTATATTATATAATTACTTACACAACAAAATAATAATTAAATTATAAAACTAAATAATTATTATATAGCTAACTAAGTCTCGAGTTAATTTATAATACAAAAACAAGTATAGAAGAAAACATTTGTTTTTATGCAAACATATAAATGTGGAGGCTGAGCCACAAACCACGCGTTTGGTATCCAATTACTCGTCTGGCTGGCTCGCTGTCTCATTTGAACCGTTCCCTCGAGTTTTAAGGTTCACAACGATTTTGATATTTTAACAGCCATACCGAGTTGAAAATTTTACTTAAATACACTTAAGTATCGTTCGAAAGAATAGCACTCTGTATTTTGGAGAATATACTCGAAACATTATTCGCTTCAATATTTCAAGTTTTTAAAAGGTTTAGTAAAAATGCAGATAATTAATCAATGTACGAACTTATTAGGCTGTAAGAACCGGCGTTGTTGTAAATCACAGAAATCACTGGAAGTCCCATCATCATCATCCTCAAAAAACATTCGTTCGTTTCGAAGTAATTATTTCTATGCCTAAATTCTCTAATGTTCTTATGATAAAGTACACTTTAAATCTACATATGCATATATGCTGCGCAGTTGACTAGTCTCCATGAAAAATTGCAGCTCTGTCCGAAATCAGTTATCTAGTAATTACCCAAGTCTTATTTTAAATTTTACGTCTAACAAATTCCAAATTATATTCCAAAAATAACTCACTAACTTTCACTATTACAGTAAAAGAGAGATTAAATAATTTTAGTAAATTTATTCAATAAGAATGTTAAAGGATTGTCTTAGCTAAATAAACACTTATATTGTAATTCGGCTGAATCTCGAAATGGCACTTCTGTTTACTAAAGTTAAATATTATCCGATCAAAGACAGACGTCTGTATTATGATAAGAAGTTCTGAAGTAATTAGATTCATTTCAATTATGCGCATTATCTTAGTTATTATATAAATTGATCGTCTTAAATGATTATGTTTATTGAATGTTTCGATGTCCCTTACGTTACTGGTTAAGGATATTTATTACATAATCAAAATAGTAAATAGACTTAATAAAAAAACACATTGGAATAATTTGAATTAAAATATTATCATAACACAATGACTAAAATCTTATCAGAAAATCACTAGAACTTTCTTAAAAGAGCATTTAAAAATAATTTTATTTCTAAGATTATTGTGCATTTCTTAAAATCGCAATTAAAAGCTATTACTGGAAATGCGCCGACGGAATCAGTAACTCTCTTTGAAACTTAGGAAATAAGCCGTCAGTTTGCTGCCCCTTGTGGAAAACTATAAGTTCGATTTTTAAAACTTAGGCCGATAAAAACCTCATACAACCGATGTTAAATAAATGAGTAGATTTACGCCAATGTAGTATCAATTATCGGGCGTTCAAATAGTTAATGAAACGGAGGAAGTGCTCTAACGTTCTTTTTTTGAACGGGATAACCATAACTTTAACTTTAATTAATTAAAATTAACTTATAATTTAATATAACTTTTAATTAAAATTCAAGAAAGCGCGCTTCTCAATGCTAAGTTAACAGCTGGCATTAGTATGAGTTAAAATTGACATGACTAATATTAGAATAAATATAACAAAAGAAGTAAAAATTAGATTTTATAAAGCCAATAATTGATTTACAGTTATTTAATAAACTACATCGTTTGGAATATTTTAAATTTATAATATTCAAATTTACACTTCCAATTAAGCTTAGAGCTTTTACTAGGAACGCTCGTTATTATAGTCTAGAATCGAACCGGTGACTTTTTACTTCATTCGACAGTCTGTTGGCAATTGCGCTGTTAAGCTATCATTTCGTATTCAGCAGTGATGTTATGTAAGATACTACGTATCCCACTCGTCCAATACTGAAGACCGTCTTATATGTCATTTGTGTGTATATCCTATAAATTTAATCTAATATTCAGATACTTCAGGCTGGTGGTCTGTGGTGATTTTTGAAATTCTCTCTCTTTACAGATTCTTACAGAATACCACTGTATATTTCTTCATATCGTAAAATGATTCAGAAACTTTTAGCCTTAGATAAATGATTCATGAAAATCAAAATGATCATTTTGAATTGTTCAGTATTAATGACTGGCTTTTTTTAATAGCACTAATGAAAAAAACGTAAATGTAATTTTGCTCACAAATAATATAAGGAACCATAACATTAAGTATTAATTATTTATATAATATATAAAATAAAAATATAAAAATCTAGATAATATTAAATATGAATAAATTTGACCAATATTACTGGTTACATTTAATCTTATCAACTAAAGTAACATATGTAGTAGTGTAAGTATGTAACGTATGTGATAGTATAAGTTTTATTACCTAACATAATTTAAAAGCACAGAAAAGGTACATAATACTAGCACACATTCTGAGTATATTATTAAAATTCAATAAACTGGTTTCATTCTTTAAAAAAATCTCGCTAGTGTTTGTATTCATTACAAAAGAGCTGAGTAAGATGTAGCCTCTAGGGAGACAATTTAAAATGGTAAAAGATTGCACGTTAAAGCTGCTTTAAGATGCAGGCTCGCTCTAAAATCACTTAATTCCAATGTAATTTTTTATTCATTTTATTTTTAATTAAAGAATCAATTGCTTAAACTGGGAGCCAATACAATTTCAGTTTTTAAAAACAACGAGATTAATATCAATCAAAAAATATAATTTATGAGATCAAATAAAAAAAAAAACAGTTTTATATATTTAGTCACTGAAATTATATTTTCAAGGCAGACAAAGTTATTACCTTGTTCTATTTAATTACATTTAAAAAAAAACATTATTTAGAGTCCTCAACCCAATAGAATAATACATATAACACGTCAGGGTAAGACCGCCAAGATTACTCCAACAGACGCACACTTTGTTATGAGCTTTGAGAGGGAGTAATCATGAAAGCTTTGTCGTGTCGCTTTGAATTCATTTGAAGACGAGGAGTACCTTAGAGTTCCGTTTATGCGGGCGACATAATATCTATCTCAAATATATTTTAGATCAATTTACTTTAAGTTAATTTAATAGTATTTCTTGATTTACATGAAATGTATTACATTTAAATAATTTTAAGAAGTTTCTAAATTTCATTCTCTTAAGGCGTCGATGTGCTATAATTAGAAATAAGGATGTTATGTCCCTTATGTCTGTTACACTAGCACACTAACAGAATAGAATTAAATAAAATAATAAGTGGGTGTTATAAACCTAGGTAAGCTTGATCAAAGCACTATAGTAAATTTTCTGTAAATGAGTCGAAATGGCCCAGTGGTTAGAACACGTAACGTAAACGAACACGTAACACTAACATCTTAACCGACGATTGTGAATGCAAATTCTTCTTGCCTTTTCATTTTTTTATTATTATATAACATATAATAAGATTGGAGTGTCTGTTTGTAATATTATAAAATAGCCCTTTTTACTTAATGCAAATATATGTATACATGGTACATATACAAAAATAACATTTTTTACAATTTTTGTCCGTCTGTCTGTCTGTTTGTTCCGGCTGCTCTGGAACGGCTGGACCAATTTAGGCTACAATATTTTTTTTTGGTAAATTCAAACGCGTACAAGGTCGCAGGCAGAGCTAGTTTAGAAATAGAATCCGATACCTAATGATAAGTGGTCCAGCACACTTTTGTTAAAATTAAACTAGAAAAAACAGAATACAGCATTACAGCTACAGCCGTTTGGCAATAGAATAATTAATGATTTTTTGTCTTAGCAGTGGCGATTAATCAATGTAAGTCACAATAAGGCCGATACGACAAAAGATTTTACTGATGATTAAAAAGGATTTGTTGACTTATTTGGAAAACAATAATTTATATGTCATGTTCTCACTGGTTATTTTGCGAAACAAAACTTTGATAACTTTAAACTTACGATGAACCCACACAATACTAATAAAGAGGAAAAATTTGCTGTATTTATGGGGGTAATCTCCAGAACCAATGACCGAAATTTATATTTTTTATTGATAGAAAGCTGTCTTATTCTCGAGCGCTATAGAGTATACAAGAGTATATAATACATTTAACATTTTCTTTATTAATAAATCGCACCTCTGCAAAGGGTCGTTTTATTTAATTAACGTTTAGTCCATTGAGAAATTAATGGTTGGTCACTTGTAGTCTTAATTGATTTCGACATCTTGACATCCATGATCATTCGAACAAAGTACAGCCATAACCTCGAAAACATATTAACAACATAAACATAGAAAAGTCGTTATGTCAATAAGGAGTTTCAGAAGTCAATAGGCAATCGCTCTGTTTGAAATGAATTTGATCGAAAATGAAATGGAAATAACAAGCGAGAAAGTTTGGAGAAATTTAATAACCACGCAAAAAGTTTTTATATATTCTATCATTTATTTCTTAGATATTGTGTAGCATTAGTATTTTTTGATTTCATTTGTATTTATTGCGTAAAAAGGACCTATATATTTTTATTTGAACTTGCTTCCCGTTCCGGATTCTCATGGGTGGAAAATGGCTCTACAAACCATTTGTGATGGTTATAATGGTCGTAACTGTATCGGTTTACGCGACGCACACCAGTAAATCACTTGAATAACAGACTGATTAAGTTTATTCAAACTTCCGAAGAGCGTTTGATTAAAATAAAGATTTGTCTTCATATAAATACGAATAAATTTACATGGCATTAAAATTACATATAATCGTAGTTATAAAAATTAGAAAAAATTAATCCACATTTGAAAATAGTTTTGTATCATGATTTAGAAAATCTTTTATCTCCAAATAGCAGCTCTTACCATGGACAAACTGATTTAGCTGTTGTTTAAAGTACCTAATGATTTTGTTTGTTAGTATAAGAATTTTATACATGAATTGTTAGTAAATGTAAAATGATGTAGTATCGTTTTCATATTGGTTGTTAATTTTAATAATAAATAATAAGCGGGCTGTGACAAAACATGATATACTACTTCTTGTTCTTAAATATTTACATTAGAATTTTGTGTTCGTACAAACTTTACGTATTGTAACTAAGAATAAAATATGTTTTATAAACAATATATATTTTTTTACAATAACCTTTCCTTGCAATAACATATTAATAAACATAAAATTTAAGTAACAACCTAAGCTTATCGAAAGTTAAACAATTTCAATATTAAATTATATAACTTAGATTAGTTTAAGTTATCAACGTCAGCCGTCCCGACACACGCACATTTATTTATTTACATTGGAATATAAAGTAACGGAATAAGGAACCATCGGCCTATTTTTGCGAAAAAATTTGCTGATCGGAACCGTTTCTCAAATACAAGGGATGCAAGATATCCGCGTGGCATATTTATTGATAACGCCCAATCCACCAAGGTCGGTTTATATATAATCGTACCACTAAAACGATACACGCAACACGCACCAAACCAGCGTGTCATAAGTTATTTTACAAAAGAATATACGAAGCGAATTCGAACAGAATAAGCCCTCTGCACTTTAATTTTGCTATTGTCAAAGGATAAAATTGGGTTACTTTACGTGCTAATACGGTACAAAAGCTTCTGAATGAGCTTTGTAACGGTAATTGTGCTTCAAAAACTGGTCATATTGGAACACAAAACGCAGTAAAGTAATGTAACAGCCTGTAAATTTCCCACTGCTGGGATAAGACCTCCTCTTCTATTAAGGAGAGGGTTTGTAACATATTCCACCACGCTGTTCAAATGCGGGTTGGTAGAATGTAAATGTGGCACAATTTCGATGAAATTAGACATATGCAGGTTTCACCACCGAGCATGAGATGAATTATAAACACAAATTAAGCACCTATATATAATGGTGCTTGCCTCGTCGTTTATATCTGAAATTCCGACTAGATAGGTTCCACCAAACTGTTATATACTATATTATTATGTTTCGGTTTGAAAAGTAAGTGAGCCCCTGTGTGTGTGAGTCTATGTGTGAAATACAGACAAGGCATGGTTAATATTTTTGCGGAACCAAATGCTTTGGACAGTAAGGACCATTTATCATTAGGTGGCAGATTTGTCCGTCCGCAAACAATGATAACAAAAAGTTAAAATAAACGTTTGGTTAGGGTTACAAAACATTTTTTTCATATTTAATTAAAAATATTCTGTCTGAACTTAATAAAAACAACTATGATTTTGCAAAAGGAGATAAATTGTTTCAGTTGCAATTATGAACAAATATTTGCACAAATGTCTTCTGAATATGAATATTATAACGCACACACGCACACTCGCACAGTAATTATGAAAAAAAAATCGGAAATTTAAATGGCATTTATTATTTACTACTATCAAGTGAATTTTATGTTGCAGAGAAATTAATATTACATCAATTAACATGTCTGTAATGTTACAAAGACTCGCGAGGTCGACTTGCCCAAGTTCTAAAATATATTAATCGCAATTGAATGCGTACGTAGAAAAATTTGAATATTTTATTAATACAAATTACCCAAATAAATACGAAAGTATCGAACACTTTAATATAATACTCAAAGCAGTAATGCTACTTTACTTTGTAGCATGTCGTTGTAATGTTATGTATCAAATGTCAATGTTTCTGGCGAGGCTACCTGATTGCCAATAAATTAAGACATACGAGCAAATGCAAATCATTTTTTTTAGTAAGTGAAGTAATTTTTGTAAATAAAGGTTAAAATAAAATTACGACTTTTACATTTTTCATAATGTATAAAGTAATGTTATTTAAGTAATCTTGAATGCGAAAATAACTCTGTTTTTTTTATCTGTTGCACCTTCAAGGTCAATGAATAAAGAAAGCTTGAACCCTAAAGTTCTTATTCCAAATGTTTTTTATACCTGGCGTCCAGCCCATAAAACACAAACAAATCTACGAGAGGTAGCTAGTATTATATAAATTGAAACGTATTAGCATATTACAGATCAATATATAATTCTTTAGTGTTGTATAATGTATTTAAATCGAGTATTATCCTATAGAGCGAATTAGTCAAATTCATGCAACGAATAATTTATCACGTTATAAATTATACTAAAAGCGTGATCAACACGCGGAGGATTTGAGGTCGGAGATTGCCAAACAGAATATAATACTACCGCGGTGATTATTGACATGCGCCGGCGCACGTCGCTCGTTCACATCCTTATTGCGAACATATCAAATGCGGTATACCTCTTATAAATATAATTATGGCTTTAATTAATCAACGTTTTGGAACTTGTACATATCATGAAGTTATAAATATAATTTTGAAATAACTATTAATAAAAAATGTAATATGCAATATATCACTAATTTTTTTTTATATTTTTTTAAATAGCGTATCCATACATAACCAATTATATCGCTGATTTCATACGCGTTAAACGTCACTGTTATGCTTTTGTAGGTATATTCTATAACTTAAGTTTTTTTTCTAATTAATATAGAAGAATGGTATGGATAAGCACCTTCTAATGGACATACTTTTTAGCTTTATAGGATCAGTATAAATATATAAAGATAAATAAAGGAATAAAAAATAAAATAAAAATAGAAATAAAAAGAACCACTGTCTATCTGTAGATTTATAACTTGTCACTGAACGGATTATAACCAGACTCTTGTTCGATGTTTATTAACAAAATTAAATATAGAACACTTTTTATTTCAAACAATGAAAGCGCGCTGGAGTATTAATTAATAAATTATGACGTCAAATTTATTGGTTTTACAAAACAGATGTCGCCCAATAGATCAGTGGTATTGTAATACAAATTCGTTGGATCCAACGTTGGTCAACGACCGACCCATTCACGGGACTACATGCACCCGCGCACGTTTCCATCTTCATAGAAAGTGAAGTTAAAAATGTTTGGGAGTGCGAACGTGACTCGACGCATGCGGCCCTTCCGTATTTAATGCAGTTGGATTCGAATCTAAAATTAAGTGTTTAAAATTATCTTTTTTTTTTAATTAAAGCACTGGTATAATTTTTGAAGGATGAAAAATAAAATGTACTAATCTGTTATTGGTTTTGCAATCAAATGTATATTGAATTTACTATATTAATCAATTAGTTCTGTGTTTGACTCAGATATAGTGCTAGCTCATTTTACATAACACGTTAAATTTATTTAAAGTTTGTCAATAAAAAAGGTTGCATTCATTTCTTTTTGAAATACTTTTTTTACACCTTATATTGTTTATTAGATAACAAAACCTAGTAGTTTTGTTGACTTTATTCAAACATTATTGAATTCGTTCTAATATTTATAGTAGTATATAAATACAGATAAAGATCGCATTTCAACTATTCTTCGGAAAACATAGAATAGAACCATACAAATAATGAAGGAGTACATACAGATACATACAGATATTGCAGCTAAATAAATACTTATCTTTAAAAAGAATGGAGTTCTTGATGATTTTGGCAATCCGAATCAAAATTAAACTATTAATCTTATCTAAGACAATAATTGAATGTTACCTAATCGTTGACGCTACAAAAGTTAAGGACGTTTATAAAGTTTTCTACAAAATGAAGACGAACTCTGAACGCATTGAGGATTAACATACGATAATTAAGGGAGTATCGCTTTCAAAAACTTTGTTACAAACAAAAATCCTTTCACACTTTTGAATAACGCTCAAAATCCCCAATGGAATTTAATGTACTTATCTCCTTTGGCGTGCTACGGTCCTAAACAAGCAAAGCGTCCCTATAAAACATTTGCTCACATACACTTCTAACCCTATAAATATTTAAATAGGTATTTAACTTTTAGTTTTTTTATTAAATGATATAATAATGATATACATCATTCGGATTAAATAATTTAAATATGTTTGATAACATGTTTATTCTTTATATGAATTTCGACTAATAATATACAAATTAAATCGATGAGTTCTACGTATGTAGGCCAAAGTAGAAATTTTACAATTTTCACATTTAGCCGAATAGACAAATGCTGTGCATGTAGTCGGTAGTGACCATCATGATACACACATAACAAATAATCTGACCACAGGTCTCATCAGTAATATTTGCACATAATTCCAGGTAGCAAGCTGCTTTTAATTTGTGCTCATTGCCAAGTCACTATAATTGTAATATAAAGAAAACTATTGATACAATTACTTTTTAGATTTTAGAATTAGTTTTTAGATTTCAATATATATATATATATATATATTGAAATCTAAAAACCCTTGCATTTTAGCATAGATAAATATTTGTGTCATTTAAGTTATAAAATCTTCTAGCCAAGTCTCTCGATGCAGCCTTTCCATCGTAAAACGTTTTGAGATCTCATAGAATCCAAGTCCTATTCAAATTATTTTGTAGTTATAAATCAATATTTAGTAATTGTATCAATAGTTTTCTTTATATAACAATTCTAGTGACTTGGCAATGAGCATATATATATAAAGAATTCTCTACTGAAAAGTTAAATTTTACACTTTAGCTCTTACATATGGACCCATCGAATTAAAGAACAAAGTCAATACTACATAGATAAAAGATTCATTTTAAAGACTTTGAGGCACACTGCCAAAAAGTCTAGCAACATTCCCTCTCTGGGTAACACGATTTGAGAGATAAATTGGCAGCCCTGCGGTCTCATAAAACGTGCTTTGGTAGATTTAAAAATCTTAAAACATTCGAAATTCTTCGCAAATCATTAATCGAACGAGGGAGAGTAACTTGGGTTAAATTTAGTTTTATCCCAAAATAATGTACAGAATAGAAGCCGCGGGTAAGATGTAGTATTCAATAACTCTTAATATACTTTAGATCCTCTCAAATAAAGGCAGAAACTCTAACTATGAATGTGCTCTCCATAATCTTCTCCGAATTCAAACATTGCTCAAAGACAAACGAAACACAAACCTTCGTCTAGCGATGAAATTGATTCGGGTTTATATTTGAAAACGAACCGCCGACTAGTAATTTATCATTTTGGGTACGTATATCGTTTACCAAACCAAAATAAGCTTAGTTTTATTTAAATTTTATTCCATTTTTAAACACTTAAAAATTCTTTCTCGTCTTTTCGTCAGGCATTGACCGAAATATTCTTTTCATATATATGCCATGATGGGGTTTAAACAGTAAAACACCTTAAATATGTTGTTGAGCAAGGCATTGATAAAAAAATCATATTATTATTAAAATCTATACGAACTGATCTCATACAACGTAGTCCAGTTACCCATCTGTCTTCCTATGACGTGTTTCAATATACTATAAAATACAAACAATATCCAATCACTCATTCATTCGTTCTTCTACCTAAGATATCTGCTAACAGATTCATTTTGATATTAGTTTGATTAAAAATACTCTTCAGCCAAACCACTGTAGGTAACTTTATCAAGTGATAAATAAAGATTGACTGTAATTAGTAAAACTGTTGTTGTTTAAATGAAACCTCCTTAGGATGTATGTGGTGTATTGAAACTCGATGAAGAGACAATGCAGAACAATAAAGAGCCAAAAAAGGTTTTATTTCAACTATGTGTGAATCCAAAAACACTTTTTTTAATAATACTGTAATAGTCATTATCGTTGTTCATTAATAAATAGCGACTCAAACACTATAACGTTCGATTGCCCTTAATCGATCAGTTTTGCACTCAATTACTCGATACTTAATTATTAATGATAAATATTTATACATATTTCAATCATTTTCCAGCGAAAGTGTATATCAAAAGCAATTAAATCAAAATCCTTTATTTTTCATTTACCTTTTGTCGTATCTTTAAATTAAAAAAAATAATGTCAAAACATTTGTCAAAAATGAACCTACTTTGCTGCCACCATAAATATAATGTAACTTATTAATCTTGATCCTTACAACCTATTATACTTGGAAAAAAAGTTATAATACATTCTATAATATTCCTCTTTGTTAATCTTCAGTGAAGTTAGAACAAGATAATATTACGTCATTAAAAGTCTAGCTCTAATGTAGAATGAAAATTCACATTTTTTTTCATTTACCTTTTTCTATAATGTTGGAGAAAGGTAAAATTTATCCAGCTATGATTTTTAAAATTATAATTTAACAAAATATAAAATAAAATGAATATTGAATACATTTTAAGCATTATTTAGGTTAGTATTAAAATAATTTTAGTTTGTATTAAAATAAGTTATATTAATATAAGTTATCACAAAATTTATCTGTATATAATATCGTTCCAGAAACATCTAGAATTTTCTTAAACAATGAAACAGAATTTACAGTTTTAATTTAATAATTTATTAAAAATATTCGGATGAATGTGTTAGAGCCAATGACAAATTACTACAGAAGAAAGCTACATATGACGTCAGAGTCAAGATATTCCATTCATTATACATATGGAGTGAAAAGTCTGTTTTTGGATACTTTATAGTCCTTTAATTGTTTATATGTCTAGTAAGTGTCAAAGCTGAGAACGTGTCATAAAAAATAGTCGCCAACTAAGAGCCACTAAGGACGGGCACTCGAGTGAAGTACTATGAAGTTTGGCTACTGTGAAAAGTAATTGTCACGTACACCAATATAATAAAGTCGGCTTGTTGGCTTAAGTTCTTTTGTGGTATGATACTCTATTAAAATATTATAATCGACCATTCATTTAAAATAAACATCGATGGACACTGATTAAGTTAAGTTATTATCAGAGTTGTTACCCGTGGCTTCTGTCGCGTTTTAAAGGGTTATTGGAGTTCAAATGTGCTTCACAACAATTTGCTTCACAAAAATTTGTAGTGAAAGATATAAAGATACAATAGACAGAAATAAAGAATTACTTTCACATGTATAATATTATCGAATTTATCAAGAATGCTTCTGACAGTCACAAATTTGTTACCACCATGACAACCAAAGATGGATGCCCCTTTTACGTCTGTAAGTTGACGTCACTTCCTTAACCACACCACTCCGTTTTCGTTCTACAATAATATATAAATAATCTAATGGCACATCGATAAGTTAGCCTTTAACGTATCAACCAAGATTTCCAATGACTGACTTCCGCTATGTTTTAAAAGAGTTCCACGTCATACATGTCGAAAGAGATAGCTTATCGAAATCGCTTCTGAAGAGGTTTTACTCAAATAAATAAATTTAAAAAGACAGGCCATTAACAAAAAAATGCAATTTAAATGTAGAACTCACATTGTTACAATGTTTATTTTAAAATAAAACATTGTATCAAAGTTTCCAGCTCGTAATTATTGCGCATCGGACAAGAGATAGATCACGTTTTTATTTCACACTTGCATTACTAATAACAAATAATTAAGATTTGATTACGAGCTATAGTTAGGGTTGCCAGTTCTATAAATCCAATGGATGACTACCAAATTAAAAAAAAATAACAACCAACAAATTTGAGTACAAAAGACCCTTCATCATCATCGCTACATAGTATAAAACAGTCGCTTTCTCTGTCTCTATGTCCCTTTGTATGTTAAAATCTTTAAATCTTCGCAACGGATTTTGAAGCAGTTTTTTTTGTAGATAGAGTGTTTCGAGAGGAAGGTTTTTGTATATTATACATAGATAATATAGTAAAGAAACACTGATAATATTAGAACTTTGTAATGTGATGTCGCAAATAAACAAATTCTGTAGTATATTTAGCATCAATATTGCACCCTTGTGAATCCCGGGCGGGTCGCTAGTTATTAATAAAACGTTTATGTCATAACATAATACATCACAATTGCTTATTGACCATTTACAAGTACAATTGTCTTCAAAATTTAATGATAAATAATTCAAATGTTTTAAAATACATTATAAATATTTTAGCTATGGTGTCTGATCAAGTATAAAGAGCTTAACAAAAGCCGGACAGGGTTGATACCGTCTAATTTCTCCGGACACTTGTCCAAAAAGCCTAACTATGAATATGTACGGTTTTATCCGGACACCTGACAATCCTAGCCATAATCATACATATAAATGATTAGAGATTGTTTGCTCGTCGAATAATAAAGACAATATTGCGAATTAAATTCTAAGAATTGATTATGTAGTGTGATTGATTATGACTGATTATTATTATTACTTGTAACATAAACTTAATCGTCGTGTGGTAGTCAGCTTACACTATAATAAGGACTGCTGCAGTTCAAATTCTATCTGATCAGTCTATTGTCATATAATAGGTTGGGGAAAAAGTTTCTTCGTATTTTATATGAAAATTCAAAAAGTTTTTTTTGTAGTTTATTCACATTTGACTAAAGTATGTAGGTGCCATTTTGTTCCATAACTTTTTGCTATCTTGTTGGTAGTGACATGATCCCATTGCTGTAAAAATTTTGGGGCTTCTGATCGAAAAACTGCGACAAGTGGTTTTGGCAGTCCTCTCGTGATGTTAACCTGACACTGCCTAAGGAATTCTGCAGAGACCGAAACAGATGAAAATCTGAAGGTGCAAGGTCAGGACTATACGGCGGATGCATTAATACCTCCCAGCCAAACTCTCGTAATTTTTGTTGAGTGGCTAAAGATGTGTGAGGTCTATCGTTGTCATGGTGAAAAACCACACCCCTTCTGTTGATCAATTCTGGCCGCTTTCTCTCAATTTCTTGCTTCAATCTCATCAATTGTTCACAATACAGTTCTGAATCGATGGTCCTGCCGGGCGGTAACAGCTCATAATGAATGATGCCCTTCCAATCCCACCATACACACAGCATTACCTTGTTGCGAGTTAATCCGGGTTTTGCCACAGTCTGTGAAGCTTGACCGGCCTTTGACCACGATCTTTTTCGCACGTTCTTGACGTTTGTGATCCACTTTTCATCACCAGTTATCAGCTTCTTCAAAAATGGTTCGGTTTCATTACGTCGTAATAAAGAGTCACAAATGAGTACACGGTTCATTAGGTTTCTTTCAGTGAGTTCATGAGGCACCCATATATCGAGCTTTTTTGTGTACCCATCTTTATTCAAATGAGTCAATTGCCAGTTCTTCGGCTACATCGTAATTACTAATATGCTGATCTTGCTCCACTTTTTCAAAAATGGCATCAATTTTGTCCGTAACAGGGCGACCAGAGCGAGATGCATCTTTGATATCAAAATTGCCGGCTTGAAAACGCTTAAACCAAACTTGCGCTACTCTCACAGATACTGCATTAGGTCCATAAACATCACAAATTTTTTTCGCGGCTTGAGTTGCATTTTTACCTTTTTTATAGTAAAATTTTAAAATGTATCGAATTTCTTCTTTAGATTCACTCATTTTAACAACAACAAAAACAAATGAAAATCACACAAATTCTTAATTTGAATTTGGAAGTGCCTTCTTTAAAATTAAAACTTTTTAATGATACCAAAACCAGCCAGATACAAATGGTATAGCCAAAGAGATTTTATTACAAGTTCATACATACTATATGCGAAAAGACTTTTTCCCCAACCTAATATGTACCTCTTAATACATACATACTTATATATGTATTTATTACTGTTAAATCATTCGGAATACTGCCTACGTATATACAACTGGCGAGCTGTTTATAATATATAATAATGAATATTAATATATATGTTAGTAGAGATACATTAAGATATTAAATTCGTCTAACTTTATCCTTGTATTATCATTATACGTATCATCATCCTCCTGCCTTTATCCCAATTTTATTTGGGGTCGGCGCAGCATGTCTCCTTCCATACTTCTCTGTCAGACGTCATCTCACAAGTAACATTATTTCTAACCACATCGCAACACAATCCATCCATCGTTTCCTTGGTCGTCCTCTACCTCTACATTCATACATAGTTCAAGTTGTGCGTATATGTCCATAATAACGAGGCATATATTGTCACATTACGAGGCATAATTATGGAAGAATATAAAGAACAGTTCTATATAAAATCGAAACTTAAATTAAAAACACTATCGTAAAATCTCAGCGATTGCCATTAATTGGAATAATTGTATGTATTCAAAGCAAAAGATTGAATGAGTGTCAAAGTATCGAATCAATCAATTCCAATGAGTAAATCACTGTTTTATTTTTAATGTATTGCTTATAATGCCTCCTCACTTTAGGGACCAATAAACAATAAAAATCTACATTGTAATACTTTAGAGTTTATTTCTTTTAGTTCTTTAATTAGACTATTATTCAATCTAAAGGAGGTTATGTAGCCCAGCTATTTGGACTCAATATGTTTCATTTTTACTTAAACATTAACCAATTTAATTCATCATATTATTTATTCGCATTAGCTATGCCAATAGGGCAAAGTTCATTTCTGCAACTAAATATTACTAAATTAAAATCAGCATTCGTTTCACAATGCGTGGGTACATTAAAAATGAATGAACAATAAAAACTGTAGCAGCGCCGTTATCCCGTTGAATTGGCGAGACTTAAATCCTTGGAAGCAATTCATTGAGGATTGAATTGTAAACAAAGACGGTCCAAAGTTCAAACACAGTGATGCCTGCTAATAAACTTTTGATATCGATTTTAAAATCAATCAAACAATTATTAACAGCAGTCGAACTATTTTCAAATTTGGAATTACAAAAAAACGTTATATTTGTTTGTGCGGTGTTGTACACTTAAATAATTTAAAAAGTAATAAATTATTGTAGCGTAAAATCTCGAACGTAAAAATTTTAATAATTTAAATACATATCTTGTTTATGATAGAAAAATATAATTGATTATCGAAATTTAAATTGTTAACTGGCCGTTTACACTTATTGTTGATGTTTCTTTATTTATAAAGAATATTCGGCATTTATATAAAAAAGTAAACAACAATGTTAACATTGTTAAAAACGTGCTTCCAAAGAATTTATAAACAACAATAGTAAACAATCATTATGTATTCATAATTGTAATATTTTTAACAAATGATTAATAACGTGTTATCGTTTTAATTGTATCCCTCCCTAAATAGTAAAGTTTAACGAACAAAAAATCGACACATTCGTGATTTATACACATCGGTGAGCGGACATCACTATCATCGTATACGCAGCGCGCGACGCTCGCATTGCCTACCCGCGTGAGAGAACGTTAACACCGCAACATAAATAAATAAAGTTTTTTTAAGCAAAATGCTTAGTGCAGTGTAACTGTGTAAGTTGCATATTCTGTGAATTTGAAAACTCAGTGAAAATGTCTAAAACTGTTTTGGCTCGTCATTGCTTGTAAGTACATTTATTTTATATAAAAAAAAAAAAAAAAACAAAGGATATATTTTGTCTGCCTAAAAAAAAAAATATTTTTTTTTATTTAATAAATATATTTGTCGGCGCGGAACCACGAATTTAAGAAAAACACGTGTCCAGAAATGATTATTTTAATAATTTAAAACTATTTCATTGTTAAATGAATAATTTTTAGTGAATTTTGAAATGTTAAATTACTCTGAAAAATTTAATGTTTGTAAACAACTGTTATCTTGAGTGAATAAGTCTACCCACCTATTTTTGTTATAAAAGATCAAGCGACCGCCGGTTTCGACAGACTTGGTCGAGCCGCCGGAGCGATCGGACCGTCTCATATTGGAATAAATCAGAGAGGTTTATTTCCTGAGTTTTATTTCATACCACCGAAGATGGTTAAAGATCGAAACTCTGACACTCGTGACGTCATGCTTTTTAAAAAACGCGCTCGGACATGCCTGCTCCGTTATCAGAAGTGGGATCGGAACAAGCTCCGATCTCTGCCACGTCCTCATCAGCTTCGGTTCCACCTGTCATAGAAGGATCGCTACAAGACAGAACCATATTGCGAAGTGATAAGAAGATCTCTAAGCACTGCACACTTACTGCTTGGTACATCTACTAGCAACTTCGGTGTAATGGGGCCCATCTATGTGGCAGAACCGCAAGCCACGGATCCAATAAATCATTCATCAGCTCCAAAGCCGACTAGTGCGGGAGTACCCACTTCGTCAACACTTGAGGCGGCTACTTCCTACAATTAAGAACAATACGCTTCAAGGGCATCCTCATTTGCCATACTGTTCATATGTGTGGAACATCTTAATTGAAAAATCAACAAGTGACCATGTGGATCACGGAGATCATGGATATCGCGGGGAAATGAGACACTAAGATAAACAACACGTCAGGAAACAGCCGAGCAAATGGCTAAGTGGAAAAAGTTATTACTACCCTCAAAAACGAGTTAAGATTAGTTCTTGATTATTATTAAGAACTACGAGACTGAACAGTGCATCTAGTATATGGAGTTGCACCACTCTCTTATTACACAAAGAAAACATCACATACCACCTGAATTTCTTAAACCTGATGGACATTAATAACCAGAGGACTTTGCAGCACTGACAACACACAACAGCAACAAGAGACTCTTGTGCGGAATAAAACAGTCATCGCTTCTATTCTCAGAAAACTAAAATTAATTATTTTCAGCATAAAGATTAATGAGTCCACGTAACCACCATTACTTGATGTGATTAATTAATTGTGTCTTTCGAGATTTACAGGTTTCATAAGAACGCATCGCATCGCGAAGGTGGTCGGCAGAGGGCGCTCGTGATCAGCTTCGTCGTGCACCGCAGCCGGGCGACCAAGAAATGCGACTGGTGCAGAGCACGCACCATCCCGCAGAATGTCACTAATAACACAACTACAGCAACGAATGACCCTTGTTCGAAATATAACAGTCATCTTTTTATTCTCAGAAAACTAAAATTAATTATTTTCAACATAAAGACTAAGAGTCCACGTAACCACTATTACATGATATGACTAATTAAGTGTGTCTTTCGAGATTTACAGGTTTCATAAAAATTAAGACAGTGGAGAAGGTGGTCGGCAGAGGGCGTTCGTGATCAGCTTGGCAGAGGGCGCTCGTGATCAGCTTCGCCGAGCACCACAACCAGAAACGCGACCGGTGCAGAGCGCGCACCGTCCCGCAGAATGGCCGTGACAGTGGGAGTTGTCGTCCATATCACGAGCTGGTCAGTCAGTGCGAGTGGTCAGCATCGACGAGAACTAATCATCGCATAAAACTGTGAGGCAAAATTTACTTATCTTACCTCTTAAAATCTAAAGAAATAAAAAAGAGCAATAACAAAAAAAAAAAAAAAAAAAAATTTTGAATATTAATTACCATTGAGATTCCTCATGCAACCATAACTACACACGTACACTCTCGTTTGAGAGTGATACCTCTGAGCTAACCACGTGTTACCCTCGTATTACTCACGGATCCTTGATGTATCCAAAAGTGAACCATGAGATACCGTTGGGAGGCGTTGTGGAGCCGTGGTAGCCATTTATATACCGTAATCTGGAGAGTGATACCTCTGAGCTAACCACGTGTTACCCTTGAGCTACCCGCGGATCCTTGATGTATCCACAGAGAACCATGAGATACCGTAGGGAGACCTTGTGGACCGTGGTTAGACATGTATACACCACAGATCTACGAGAACCTTTAGTAGCCATGTATATACCATAGTCTGGAGAGTGATACCTCTGAGCTAACCACGTGTTACCCTCGAGCTACCCACGGATCCTTGATGTATCCACAGAGAACCATGAGATACCGTAGGGAGACCTTGTGGACCGTGGTATAGACATGTATACACCACAGATCTACGAGAACCTTTAACAGTTATGAGCATAGTATGCGTAAAATCTGCCCACATTTATTATAATAAAGGTGCATGAGAGATTTCTTTGTGTACTGTTTTACAAAACAATTATCAAAGGTCAACATGATGTGTTGCTTACAGATACCTGCTTCAAAAATGTTTTTTGATTCGCAGATTTCCAATCGCACAACTTAGGCAGGTGCAGAGCGCGCACCGCCTGTCAGAATGGCCGTGTCGGCGCGGAACCACGAATTTAAGAAAAACACGTGTCCAGAAATGATTATTTTAATAATTTAAAACTATTTCATTGTTAAATGAATAATTTTTAGTGAATTTTGAAATGTTAAATTACTCTGAAAAATTTAATGTTTGTAAACAACTGTTATCTTGAGTGAATAAGTCTACCCACCTATTTTTGTTATAAAAGATCAAGCGACCGCCGGTTTCGACAGACTTGGTCGAGCCGCCGGAGCGATCGGACCGTCTCATATTGGAATAAATCAGAGAGGTTTATTTCCTGAGTTTTATTTCATACCACCGAAGATGGTTAAAGATCGAAACTCTGACACTCGTGACGTCATGCTTTTTAAAAAACGCGCTCGGACATGCCTGCTCCGTTATATTTAATTTTTTTGACCCATTTAAAGCTTAGTACATATACATATAGATATAATATATCGGTGCTGTCTAAATGAATTGTAAGTTGTGACGCATGCGCGGTCAGTTATTTTGCGCATGACCTTAAAATTCGCACGTTTCGTAGTTAGATTAGAATATATTAACATATAAAGCCTACATCTGCATAAAAGTATTAATGTATGTTTTGATATTTACATGATTTTTTATTAATCAGTTTCTGATATTTGATTATGATTTAAAAATAAAAAATGAAAATAATATTTATAACGTGTATTACCAATTGACCTACTTACATAAATTAAAAAATAAATATTTTATCTTATTTCGAAATACGAATGCAATGAATCTAAAACATTTTTTTTTTCTAAGAAATCGTTATGCCTATATAGATATGACTTCTAAGTAATTAAGTCAGTCTATTAATCTTTAATTTAAATATTTTAATATTTTTTAAATGTGCCTGAAACTAAAATTAAAAAGTGAAACAAACAATTTTGACATTTTAAGTTACAAAAAAAATACATGACTTTTTTATCTATATTCTTTACATAATAACTTACCTTACATATTGCTAAAGGATTTTTATATTAATTTCTGTATATTGTCATGTAGGGACTGCGATTGTTTATAATTAAGCTGTGGAATGTGGTTAATGTAAATTGCATATATTAACATATAATATATTGTTTTATTTACGTTATAGAGAAGAATAAGCAATTTTATTTCTTTTTTAAATATACAGATAATAAAAATATTGTAGTTGTCAAAAAAAATTGAATGTACACATTTAAAAAAAAACTTATTTTTTTTGACACATTTAAAGCTTAGACCTTACATGTACGTATAGACATAATATATTGGTTCTTTCTAAATTAATTGTAAAGTATTTTAATTGTATTGATTATAATGAAAATATTTTGATTGTTTGTAAAATGCATTTTTATTTAATCAATCGAGTCACGTTGTAATATTGCCGATGTGCATAACTGATGTCAATGAACTTTCGACTTAACTGGATTTCTCCTTAATATATTTACTGTAAAAATACCTCAAAGTATTTGTTTTTAACGCTATATACAGTTATAATTTGGTACTGTTCAAGTGTTATAAGGAAATATTGAATATATTATGTCATAGAAAAAAATGATGCTATAATTAGTCTGAGAACTAATTACGTTTATATATTTAAATAATCTCCTTTGCTAAAATTGTAATTCTGTACATTACCTTAATGTGAGAAAAATTACAAAACACAAAAGAATTATTTGCATTAATGTATATATTTTATGCAAATTCAAATTAAAAGCGCTGCTGGCAGCATTTCCCCCTTAAAACACAATTTCGATTCCCTGAGCAAAAAATTAACACTCAGGCAATTAATGATGAGTGTGTTTTAAACACAGATGCCCACTTGGAAATGAGGCGCTCTTTCGGCTCACACAGTCTTCCTGATCTAAGGATTTAAAGAAAGGCTTTCTGCTAAGGTTCTCTTACAATAAAAAGATGTCTTGCCACCTTCGTTCCTACTTTTAGTGAGCTTCGCGAAATTGCTTGTGATAAAGGCAAGACACTTAATGAGCTGAGACGGCCCAGTGGTTAGTACGCGTGCATCTTAACCGATGATTGCGGGTTCAAACCCAGGCAAGCATCACTATATATATGTGCTTAATTTGTGTTTTTAATTCGTCTCGTGCTCGGCGATGAAGGAAAACATCGTGAGGAAACCTGCATGATCTGCATCTATTTCCATCAAAATTCTGCCATATGTGCATTCTACTAACCCGCATTGGAACAGCGTGGTGGTATATGTTCCAAACCCTCTCCTTAATGGAAGAGGAGGCTTTATCCCAGCAGTGGGAAATTTACAGGCTGTTACTTTACTTTACTTAATGGGCTGACACTGATTCTCTAAGAACAGCAGGCCTTAGCTGTAAACCCTAAATGTATTGACAGGCCGGGACCGCCTCAACAATTTCAAGGTCAAGTGAACAAACGATGCAAATAATCATCTCGTACTCAAAACTACTTTTTATTCCATTTGCAGTTGAAACACTTGGACCTTGGAATTGTATTGCAATTTGCAATACACTTTAGTAACAGAAACGCCTAAAGATCAAAAAAAAATTCAATACAAGAAATATCAATAAAATTAAAATTAAATTTCGAATTGTGTTGAAGGCATTATATGATTACGTAAATAATATTACGATATAGTTAACGTAATGTTGCAGTAAAACGTTTTCGATGCAAACGAAATAAGATGACAACACTATGTTCTAAGTCATCTGATAAACTATACTATCGGCCTACGCAAGTCCTTCCTTTGAGACGATCGCACGTGTAAAACTATATGAAGTAACCGCGCAATATTTATATTTCCATATATTATTTACGCAAGACAAACTTTTAATTAAACCATAAATGGGCAGGCGTTTGTGAAATTACCCAATAAAGCTCTGGATATGTTTGATTGGATATGGATTGATGACGATCTTCGGAACTGATAGGACACGTCAAGGGATCATACTAGTATCACTATCCAATAAAACGGAAGGATTCATCTGGGGTCCCTCCCATGCTGGGCCCTATAACGAGCTGTTCTCATATTCTCATATCAGTAGTTTACATCACTAAAAAGTCGCTATATCCGTCCCTATATCCCTATGTACGGTTAAATATTTAGAACTACGAAACGGATTTTGATGCGGTGTTTTTTTTAAAGATAGAATGATTCGTGAGGAAGGTTTTTGTTTATAATATATGGACAATATAGTAAAGAAACGCTGATAATTTTAGAAGTGTCTAATATGATGTCGTAAATAAACAAATTCTAAATTTAGTATCAAACTTGCACCGGAGCGAATCTGGGGAGGGTCGCTAGTTTGTTCATAAACTACATCGGCGCAGTCAAACGTTTTAATTTCTTTCCGAACAACTAAGATCGCGTGTCTATACACGCGTCTATACGTTAAATATAAGGCTAAAAGGGTTAGAAGCTCAACATTTTTATAAAGCTTACAGAGCTTGTTAATAATTTAAACAATAAAAACTAATCTTGCCAATTTAAAACCAATATATACAGTACTCATGTTAAGGCATATAAAACTTTATTACCATCAATATAAAACACATAATCTATCAACACGCAATATGCATTTAATTGTTTTTTCTTTTGTCCTTGAACTTGGCTGCATCAGACTTCGTATCGAGTTAGCATTCATTATGGACCACATTCTACGCAGTACGTGTTTTTATAAAATCTGTCAAACCAAATTCAACCTTAACCCAATGCAATACAGTACAAATAAAAGTACTAATTGGCAAAGCAATGCGCTTTTAAACTGGCTTCCGAAATAAAAACATTAAAATTAATTCGAACAATAGCATGCCTAGCATATTAAAGTAAATATTTACTCGAGTTTCTTAATCGCTTGCATTTATGCAACGGTATTTTTATTCGCCACTATTTATTTATAAAAGCTATTAATTATCTACTGCACCTACTTTGCATTCTTTGTCATTGTATTTTCTCGATTGAACGACAAACGCGTTTTTATTATCTATCTGACGCTGCAATAGATTATTGCAATTTTGGTTAGTTTGACAAATATTTAGAAACGATTGTATATTATACACTTCTAACTTTGTCGTTCTTCAAGTTTATTGATATATAATTAAGTAAATAAATATAATATTAATTATGTATTAATTTATACTCTGCTGAAATCAAAAAATGATTAAGTTAAAAAAAATATTTCGATCGTAAAGCACCCTCTGATGCAGTACAATTGTAATAAATATTAAGTTTATCTTTTTTTAAATTCTTGGCATTTTGTAATAAAATAATTTAAACATCTGTATTATTCCTTACATTGACATATGAGAGGGAATCTCATAATTAATTACGTTATTTACTTTTTTTTAAATAAGTAATAATAATAACATATAAAAAAAACTTTGCCTTATTTATTAACTGCATTGTTTAAAAAAAATCTTCTTTTAAATAGTCTAATTCTTTTTTTAAATATTTAATGAGGTATACGTGCAAATTAAACCACCAGCACCGCATAGCAAATTACCTCTGCAAATAGACATTGGCGGTAAAAAAAATATTAACCTGTTCTGCACCATCACGCGCCAACCCTGGGAACGAAGACGGGTTACGTCTCGTTTGCGTGCTATAACGCTTACTCATCCTTCAAACCTAAACATAACAATACAAGAATACGTAGAAGATACGAGACGACCTTGAACAAAGTTATATATAACAAAATAAGTTATTAATCAGAGAATGTCACTAAAAAAATTATGTTTTAGTAAACAGATATGTTAATAACGCACAAAAAGTGAAGACTAGAAAACGTCCTAATTGGGACGTTTGCCTTTAGTCGTTTTACGTAGTAATACGTTATAATACATCATAATTACGTAGTAATACGTTTTGCGTAATTAAAACATCTATTTATCCCTTTTACTTATTGTTTTTATCAAGCTATCATTTTTAATTGTAACGAAATGTAAATAACATATCTGTTTATTAGAATATCATTGGGCGTTTCAGTTTCATTAATGGCGGTTAAATTCAGTTTCGCGCGCTTTTTAGATATTAATATGATAAAATATTGTGACGTCGTCGTGACGAAGCAAGCATTGAAGACATTCTTAACTGTCTATCAATCTGGAATGAAGCAGCGAACTAATCTGCGAATCTGAAGAAGGTTATCTTTGACTAGTGACATTCGAAATAAAAATAAAATAAACTTCATTTCAAATAAGTAGCATCCATAGTGGTTAAATAAATCCCAATCATCTGTTATATAGAATTTAAAAATGCACAATTACGACACGAATTTATTGCTAACTAGAATTCTTTTTTTTTCTTAATTTAATTGTGCTTTACATACAACAACAACAGCAACAGCCTGTAAATTCCCACTGCTGGGCTAAAGGCCTCCTCTCCCTTTTAGGAGAAGGTGTGGAACATATTCCACCGCGCTGTTCCAATGCGGGTTGGTGGAATACAAATGTAGCAGAATTTCTATGAAATTTGTCACATGCAGGTTTCCTGACGATGTTTTCCTTCACCGCTGAGCACGAGAAGAATTATAAAGACAAATTAAGCACAGGAATCAGCGGTGCTTGCCTGGGTTTGAACCCGCAATCATCGGTTAAAATGCACGCGTTCTAACCACTGGGCCATCTCGACTCGAAAATGTATATTTAGATTATTTGTTTTGTTTACATTCTGGAAGGCAAACTCACTGAAATAAAGATTCTTATATTCTTATTGTGACACATTGTGTTCTTTCTGTGAAAACAATACATTCTACATATAATTAAACGAAAAAATCATTGCAAAATAAAAGGCAAAGACGTTGATATATAATAACGTAAATAATAGAGTACGCCAGCAATTTGCTTAATTGCGATTTCAATTGTAGAATAGCTTCAATTATTAATCATTTATGTCTAACCTAAGGCTATCCTTAATGTCAAAATACATATGTATCAAAAATATACTTTGTTATAATCTTGATACATTTGTTCAATGGTTAAATTATGTGCAAACTGAAACAGGTTACGATATTATTGACTTTTTATAAAATCATATAATATAAGTCGCACTATTATAATTTCATGAAATTTCTACATCAATAATAACCTATGTATCTCAATTATACAATATGTACAATCTAAGCAAAGACAATGAAATTAGTTACGAGTGGCTGCACAAATACAGTTAATGTCTCAAGATTCTGAAGGAGAGCCAACTTCAGACCGGCAAACAGAGAATACGCCGTATTTTATTTTACAGAATTGTATAAATCTTACGAAAAAAACTTAAATATATCACTGTGTTCGAAAAATAAAAACGTAAAAGAATATTTGTTTAATACGAAGAATCGTTAGAATGTTGGTTTAATTCAAAGAAACGTTTCTAAAATACGAGTACAATAAATTATAATATTTAACTTACATTAAACAAGGTCGAACCAAAAATAGCTTTTATTTGTACTCGAAATATTAAAAATAAAGTCGAAATGTGAACTGTCTAATACCGACATCAGAAGCGTTATTCATTATTAACAGTTAAACGATTTACGAAATTCGGTTCAAGGAAACACGCGACTGCAATTAGAGCCTCAGTTATTTACTTTTATTTATAAATAATAACAATTGAACTTATTAATTTATAGGATCGTATTTATATGTATTAAATATTAACCATTCCTTACATAAACATTACGTCACCAACCTTTCTAACTAGACGAAAATAAGATGTTATAACTCTTGTTGTCATTTTACTGTCTCACTAACACTATTGCTGTTTGACGGTAGGATATTTGATGAGGTTATGGTACCTACCCAGACGGACTTACACAAAACCCTACCACCACGTGAAATCGTATTTTTTATTTCTTTATGTGCAAAATTTTTTTTTGCTGACCATCCAACATATAGTTCAAAATGGATTGCATATAATTTGAAGCGTTAAATGTATAACTCTTTCTAGCATACTAAAACTAGTTAATCTATATTTATATTATAAAGTAAAAGAGACTCTGCCTATCTGTCGTTCTTTCACGACCAAACCGCTGAACCGAATTTGACGAAATTTGGTATATTTACTTGGTGATAGGGCTTTGTGCAAGCCCGTCTGGGTAGGTACCACCCACTCATCAGTTATTCTACTGCCAAATAACAGTACTCAGTATTGTTGTGTTCCGGTTTGAAGGGTGAGTGAGCCAGTGTAACTACAGGCACAACATGACATCTTAGTTCCCAAGGTTGGTGGCACATTGACGATGTAAAATTGTAATATTTCTTACAACGTCATTGTCTATGGGTGATGGTGACCACTTACCATCAGGTGGCCCATATGCTCGTCCGCCAAATTATATCATAAAAAAATGAAGCAAACTGGAACTCTAAGAAAGGACATAGGTTACTTTTTTGCCTGATACATGAAAACCAACAACCTAATAGGCGAGCGAAGCCACGGGCGTCTATTAGTATAGCATATACACACATATACACTTTTGGGATTATACAAGTGTAGAGATATACCGTACTTATAAATAACTTTTAACACCGTATGCAAATCCACGCCTGAAAGTTCCAACTAAATTTCGTTACAACGTAGCATAAGCTGTTATCCGCTCGCGTTAAGGAGGTTTGGAGCTTATTGAGGCTTGAAGCTTATTCCATTACGCCACTATAGCTCCATGAGCTTGGTTTAGTACAAATCTGGTATTGTATTCTACAAATTGAAGTTTTCCTAGGATATTTATAGATCTATTGACGCACAATGGTGCGCCCTTCTATGATAAATTATCAGCGTGCATTAGTATGAGTGATGCTTGTACTTACAATGTCTTTGTGTGCATGAGATGCCTATTGTAAGAATATAGAGAACAAAATAAATACAAATAAGGTTACATTTGTTGAGGCATGATGATAAAATACAACGTGGAATGGCCCACCTTAGTAGCTAAACAGTAATGTACCTTAAATAAAGACATACAATACAATCCCAGGACAATATAACATTAAATAATCTATGATCTATATAATTACAAAATAATCCATTAACCAAATTAGTTCAATCGATAAAAAACTGTAACAGAAAGAGTTAAATCCATTTTTAACCCTTCGGGTGCCTGGTGGGTAAAACTTACATGGCGTGCCTGGTGGGTCTGTGGGACCCGGTAACAAAATGCTTGTTTTTTACTTATTTTATTAGTCAGAACGCCAAATAATGTGTTTATATTTATTTTAGAGCTGTTTAGCTATATTAATGAAAAATAAAAATAAGCTAAAGTTCTTCTACAAAGTTATATTAAAAAAATTAAAAAGTCTCTAATTTTACGTAATAAAAATAAACACTTATGTTTAAATCGACAATATTAATTTTTTTAATTGAGGTCAACTATCAAACTTTACATTAATTTAAGGCACTAATTAATCAACTTACAAACTTTTATATTTTGATATAAAAGTAACAAAGGTATTGCTTGTAACTATTCTGTATTTATGTGACAATTTTGACAATCAAAAATTTCGTGTTCCAAGCAAATATGACTTGTGCAAGACACATAGATCTATTTAGACTTGTGATCTTTTTGGTTAGGACATACATAACAACGCTTTTTCGTACCAGCATTATGTTTTTTGGGTGGTGGCTCTGAGGGTTCCCCTAAATGAGAGCTGATTCTCTTACGTAAAGTAAGATAAGATTTTGCATCTTACAACTATTACGTCGTTCAGTCTGATGTAGAGCAGTATGCCCATTTTTTTATAAAGTTCCTTCTAGTATCCGAATTGTTTAACATATGAATAACTTTTGCGTTTATGCCAGTAGTGTTGAGAATCCAAAAATAATAATCAAGGACTTTATATATTGATCTGTGACCAAAATTACTTAATGGCTGAGACATATAAATCAATTTTGATGGTTGTATATATGATATCCCTGTTATTTGGTTCGTTATAGACTTTTACTTCTTCCTTGTCAACATCAGAATTATGTGTCTGACTCATCTTCACTTTCATCAAAAACTACATCCTGATCTTCATTTTCTTCAAAATTTCTCTCTAAAGCTTGGCGAATTTCATCATTTATTAATCGCCCAGTCATTATAATTGCATCACTATTTTTCCATAAATAATTTACCACCCAATATAAATTAAAGAGACAAAACAAAAATAATAGCTTAAAGATTAAAAGTTACGCCGCGTGCCTGGTCGGGTCCCTGAGACCCGAGCGCACACAAAATGCGTTTTGTTCGGATGGGTGTACGTTGTGGACAGCGGGAGAGTAGTCAAAATAGCCGTTAGTTTGTACCGCGAAGCTACTCGGGAGTGCAGCGGGTTTGCTACAAAAATTTAAAAGTTATCGTTGATTTTTTGAAGTGACGGGTCTGTCAGACCCACCAGGCACCCGAAGGGTTAAGGGAAAATAACGTTTAAGCAAAGTTTCATAAAAAAATATACGGCCTCAATGATTTACGCATTTTTTTCATACATTCGTTAAAACATTTGGAGACCCTTTTGGAAACTCAAACAAGTTTCACAAAAAAATATTGTCAAAATTGTCAGCTAACTAATTTATTTTATTTTTTTTATGTTTGTATGTTATTATTTTACTATTATTGTTAAATCTTGTCATTTTTAATTAACCTTGATTTACTAACAATTAATTATTTGTAAGTTTGTCATCTCCAACTATATCTTTGCAAGTGGTATTCACCTTAATAGGTAATGCATTTAGTTTTAAGTTGTATTAAAATTGTATACCTTTGTACGTGTTGATGTATTTACCACTGGTGAATCTTAAATAAATAAATAAACATATACATCAATCGGTAAATGATTTTTAAAAATGGAAAATCCTCCTCCTGGAGGGACAAGCAGAAAACATTTTTTTTCAACTTACACCAACATCATAATCTTTTATAGCACGGATATGTACTAACATTATACTGGTGATGTAGCAATCAACCGAATTTCATGAACGTCATTTCACAATGAACGTCCCAGGCTACTTTATATCTTATACTTAATAATCCCCTAAAACTGTAAATGTATTTTGTTTTTCTTTTAAAATTGAATTAACTTTAAAGTATATTTCATACACAGTATTTCCCGCCCATCCCGGCGCCAAATCTCAACGACGTCGGCTCCAAGAACCTCAACCTCACCTCAGCGTCGTAATGTAGCCGCCCCGGCTCTTTCGACCACTTACAAGAAATTCAGCGAGATACCCGGACCCCTTGCTCTGCCAATCATGCGTCACCATGCTCACGTTTTACCAAGAATCGGTAAGCATAATCAAAATCAAAATCAAAATCAAAATAAACTTTATTCAAGTAGGCTTTTATAAGCACTTTTGAATCGTCATTTTACAATTAAGTGAAGCATACATTAATTTTATAGAAAACAAAATATTACTTCATAAATTAATATCACATAATGTTAACAATCTGTAAATTTTTAGAATAAAGCTTGGAATATATTCCAACACGCTGTTCCAATGCGGCTTGGTGGAATACATATGTAGCAGATTTTCTTTAAAATTAGACACATGCAGGTTTCCTCGCGATGTTTTCTTCACGATAGAGCGTGAGATGAATTATAAACACAAATTAAGTACATGAATATTCAATAGTGATTGCCTGGGTTTGAACCTGCAGTCGTCTTTAAAGATGTACGCGTTCTAGCCTCACTTTTGTTTTTATATTATTAGCCAAGCTGTTTTTGTAATGTGTTCAAGGCGTAAGATGATTTAATAATATATTAAGATAGTTGGTGGTAGGGCTTTGTGTATGTCCCGCCTGGGTAGGTACCATCCACTCATTAGATATTCTACTGCTAAACGACAGTACGCAGTATTGTTGTGTCTGGTTTAAAGGGTGAGTGAGCCAGTGTAATTTTTTGTTTTTTAATCGGTAAGCATCTTTTTTATGGAATAGGTTTGTGGACGAGCATATGGACCAGCTGATGGTAAGTGGTCACCATCACCCATAGACAATGACGCTGTAAGAAATATTAACTATTCCTTGCATCTTCAATGCGCCACCAACCTTGGAAACTAAGATGCTATGTCCCTTGTGCCTGTAGTTACACTGGCTCACTCACCCTTTAAACCAGACACAACAATACTGCGTACTGTCGTTTAGCAGTAGAATATCTAATGAGTGGATGGTACCTACCCAGGCGGGACATACACAAAGCCCTACCACCAACTATCTTAATATATTATTAAATCATCTTACGCCTTGAACACATTACAAAAACAGCTTGGCTAATAATATAAAAACAAAAGTGAGGCTAGAACGCGTACATCTTTAAAGACGACTGCAGGTTCAAACCCAGGCAATCACTATTGAATATTCATGTACTTAATTTGTGTTTATAATTCATCTCACGCTCTATCGTGAAGAAAACATCGCGAGGAAACCTGCATGTGTCTAATTTTAAAGAAAATCTGCTACATATGTATTCCACCAAGCCGCATTGGAACAGCGTGTTGGAATATATTCCAAGCTTTATTCTAAAAATTTACAGATTGTTAACATTATGTGATATTAATTTATGAAGTAATATTTTGTTTTCTATAAAATTAATGTATGCTTTTTATACCATTATTTAAAATTGACATCTTTATTTCTCTCTGCATTTTAAAACGTTTGAATTGAATCAGTTTTTCTAAGTTTCTAAGTAATTTCTGAAATATTTTAAGTTAGTTTAAATTCATTTAATTTGTTAGTTAATCATGCACCAATCCTTTTATAGAAGCCAATAATTAAGGAACACACTTCTAGACATACTAGATTCCGAGTTAAAACTCGACTAAAATAATTGAGCAACTCGCAACAAGATTCCACTATTGCACTACTATGATATCGATTTTAGTTGAGTAATATTTATCGTCCATTCTTACATTTTATAAGAAAAAACATTGCATCAATTTTTGGTGTCTAAAGTCTACTGAAACGTTTCGAATAACTTTAATTTTAGCATTTGATTAGACAATTCGCAACGTCAACATTACAGTTTGAAAACGATTACTACAAAAGACATATAAAAACTCCTTTAAGCCGCAAACTTTTTGCGCAAACCTCCGCAGACACAATTGCATTCATTAATGCTAGTCTAGATGTATACTCTCGCCGTCCAAAAATAACTCGCCAACGTGAATTTAGAGAAAGTTGCACCAATGATCAGTTGGTACTTCAAGTTTTAAACCGGTTACCATAGACTTCCATTATCTAGACTCAACGAAGCCTCGAATTAATGACCGATTGTTATCTAAAAACCTAAAACTTCTAGTCCATGATTGCTTCAAATTTTCCAATCGACACTTTTACTGATTCGTTTTAAATGGATTTTGTTTTATCTAATTGTAATCTATAAATGCAGTGCAATGATTTATACATGTTTCGTAAAATTTTCAATTTAAACTACGTAATAGTTAAGCTAAAATATATATTAAATATACCATAATTTATTATAGTAATAAGACCTTTTTAATTGACGTATTTCTAATGATTATTAAAAAAAAATTAGAAGATTTAAATGCCAAATCTATATATTTACGTGGTTTTTCAGGTTTACTTAAAATAACCTAGAATTATAAGAATTAACACACAAAGACAATATACTCATACATTAATAAATATCTTTCATAAAACATTACAACGGACGAATAATAATCTTCGTATGAATTACTAAACATACATTATTACTATACATATATAACCACGCATATTGTTATATAAAAACAAAGATATAATATTTTAATTGTCAATCCTCTCCCTGATATTTTAATTCAAAGGATAATTTAATATACTCTGATTAATACGACGCAGGATTCATTCATCTACTGATTTCATTGTTTATTACAAATATATTTATGTTTATTACGGTACAGTATTAATTTATTTGATTTATATTAATCAATTTCGTATTGATTTAGAAATGTAATAACGTTCGATATTTTTTTTTATTTGTAATATTTATTATGTTGTTCCTTAGAATAGAACAATAATCCTATTGTTATAGACTCAAAAATTTATTATCTATTTCGAATTCGATTTTTAAATTTTATATAATATTCATATTCATAGTGTACACTATATTGCGTTAACATAATGCTGAGTACGAAATCAATTAACCGAAACTAAACTCATCTTGCGGAGGTTTAAACTTCGGTTAATAATCACGTGTTACAACCACTGCGACATCTTGAATCGAGGCGATAAGTGCACTTAGTTATGTTCTAGAATCTAAACTAGAAGTGGATTACGTATTAAGCCGAGATGGCTGACGGGTTAAAACGCGTGAATCTGTAACTAAGATTGCTGGTTCAAGCCCAGATAAGTACCACTAGATTTCCATCTTTAACTTGATTTATAGTTTAGGTATATCAGATTTTTTATGTTGATGATGAAGATAAACATCGTGTGGTAACCTGCATGTGCTTAATTACAATGAAATTCTACGTGTTAATCCATAAGCCTGCTTTGGAACATAGTGTTGGAATAAGCTCCAAATCTTCTCCACAAAGAATGAGGAGGAGTAGGTCATTTGTTATGGTTTTATCTATATAATTACATAGTATAAAACAAAGTCGCTTACCGCTATCAGTCCCTATGTATGCTTAGATCTCTCAAATTACGCAACGGATTTTGATGCAGTTTTTTTAATAGATAGGGTGATTCCAGAGGAAGATTTTTATACGTAACACGTGGACAATACAGTAAAAAAACAAGAAAAAATCTGTAGTATATTTAGTATCAGCATTGCACCCGTAGTAAAATAATATAACGATTTGGACATTTGATTTGACATCAATGTATTCATTCCGTATTATTAGCGAAGGTGGGTGCAGTATCACGTATGTTGCTGATTATTCAATCGAGCTACAGCGGATGAGAGCGCTTATTGTCGATCAAACGAATATGTTGCATACGCGCATTGAATCAAAAATACACTTCATTCAAATGGCTCTTAGGAATACTTTATAAGCGTATTTTTTATGAGATACATTTACATTGATCCACTATTTTGGAATCCATATACTACTGATAATAACGAGAAGACTGGACAGTGGACAGTAGTTACACTTTTTCATCAATCATATATGTAGAGGTAATTTTTGTAATAAATATAAAAAAAAATGTTAAACTAACTACACATATTTGAGTTTCATAATCTGCCTGCGTCTGTAGTGTAAAAACTAATTTAAAATTCGAAATCCTCGAATTTCTGGGTTTAAACACCGTATTCGGCCTGTAAAAAATTATAGGAAAATTGCAAGAGCTGGGAACAACCCACAGTTTAGGAAAGAACACATCCGTGCCTCGTTAAGCAAAGTTGTGGTACGACACCTGAACTCTTACTGTAATAAGATTGCTGTCCCATCTGGTTATCAGAGTAAGAGAATGCATCTGTGCTTGCACAAAACTCAGCTCGACATCATCATTAAAATTTCATGCGATATTACTCAGTCTGTATTAATAATCCATGCGTCCGAAACCAGTCGCAATAAATCATAACATAAATAAAAACACACTTATCTATAAATAGACAACAAAGCGTGTTTTAAATAAAGGTTTTGTATGAGTAAGACATTATTAGCTATGCTTGCATCTGAAGTCGGATCACGTAGATTTGAAACGGTGCGATAAATTCAACCTATCTCCATTCCTATTTGTCTTCAGAACTATGTGATGAGATTATGGTTTGATATGACTGTTAGTATTAGCATTATGATCGTGATTATCACTAACAGATCATATCATATACATATTAATAGCGTTAGCCGGTTTTATCCCAGTAATTATGGGATCATAGCTGTATATAAATAAATTGGTTATGGTCTCATTTTGAAGAGCTCCAGAAATAAAATTAAAACAAAATTAAGGTAAATTGTTTTCAACAAACTCCAATTCTAACTGAACTAATGGATACTATTTAATATTAAAAAATAATTTAAAAAAAGGTTTTATTATTTTTGTGTCAAATGTAGATGTGTGCCTTGCAGTTTTAATATGAATAAAAAACAAAACAAACCCTGTCATAAGATTCGAAATTTAAAAAATGATTTGATTAAACACAAAGTTTCGTGAGAGACCCACTATGTTATAGGTTCAATGGCTTTAGAATAGGATTCGACAAATTTACCGTCTCATCCATTTGCTAGCTTGAACCTCTGCAGATTATATTTGATACTCTGCTCCTCTGGGTCCTATTTTTTATTTTAATATACTTAATAAAATTTACAGCGAATACTTAAAATACACAGATAATTTAAAATAAATGCATTGAACTTATAAACTTCAATAATAGAAAACTACTTCTCAGATATTCTTTATTCAAATATTTTACATATATGTAAGTTAATATAGATCTATAATAATAATGATGAAATTATTCTGCCAGTTGCAACGTCGCAAGTAATTATATTCTGCATACATACGATAATTCGTTGTTATTTTAGAGTATGAAAGACAATTCGCTTTATAAAGACTTTTGATTTCAACGAGTGGAGAGAACTCCAGTCCTTTTTATATTTGAAATAACAAATGTATATCAAATTTACGTATTTACGTTTCAAATGATAATCATACATCAAATAAAATGCCTTGTCTGATTTTAATATTAAAATAATCGATTTTTAGTAAATGCATATGAATGTATACATGGCACATACACCAAAATAACATTTTTTTCAATTTTGTCCGACTGTTTGTTCTGGCTAATCTCTGGAACGACTGGACCGATTTCGACGTGACTTTCACTGGCATGTAGCTGCCGAAATAAGGAGTAAATTAGGCGACAACGATGTTGCGGGCACTACTACTGTACATATATGTATATTTATATGATAAAGAACTTTTTTCGACCCAAATAATTATTATAAAGTATGTGTAACGTCTTCTTCAATTTCCTGTGTTTTCTCTCGTTTTCCTGCAATCTGTGGAAATGAATTCGTGAAAAGGGACCCGTCCCTTGTGTGTAACAGGAAGCAGGGAAACGCGGGCCATTTCATTTTACCATTGAGCGCGTGCAGGGATTTGGATCTCATATGGTCTGAGACCCGATGGTCGAACCGTCTGAGAGTATATAATGTTAAACCATCTTATTACTAATAGTGAAATGTCAGTATATTTGGCTACTTTAATTCTCTTTAATAGTGCTAAGAGCTGAAATGGCTCAGTGGTTAGAACGCGTGAATCTTAACCGATGATTGCGGTTTCAAACCCAGGCAAGCACCGCTATATATATGTGCTCAATTTGTGTTTATAATTCATCTCGTACTCGGTGGTGAAGGAAAACATCGTGAGGAAACCTGCATGTGTCAAATTTCATCGAAATTCTGCCACGTGTGCATTCCACCAACCCGCATTGGAACAGCGTGGTGGAATATGTTCCAAACCCTCTCCTTAATGAAAGAGGAGGCCTTATCTCAGCAGTGGAAAATTTACAGGCTGTTACTGTACTTTTACTTTAATTCTCAATTTTTTTCGTATATATATATATATATCCAAAAATATATACATAACACTTGAAAATGCAATTTCAAATAGTTTAAGTTTACCACTTCTCTATGTAGCCGGGATTTTATACTGAAGATATTCTCGCGTATTTTTTGAAAATTGTGTGTAATTTTACATAAAATCTCGGGATAGAACTTGGCTGAGCTTATGCTTTCCTGGTACGACTATGAACTGAATAGAATTTTATATTTAAGTATAGATTTTTGATTCACAATCGGCATATTCACAGCACTTTCGGACACAAGTTCTTGTGCAGTGTGATATACTATAGACATTTACATTTACGTTTTACTTTTATAACAAAAAACTTAACACTACAATCCTACATCAAAACATCTTAAAATAAAACCAACAATATTTTAGATAAGCAGTAAAATATAATCTAATTTTTTTTTAAATATTGGAACCTTTAATTCTACTCTTATTAAACCTTTGAGTATTTCAGCAGTTAAAATTTATGAATTTGTTAGTAATTCTAACTGATTTACAGTCTTTATTTTTGGAATTGAATTTAGCGTGTAACGATGGGGCCGACATATAGGCTGCCTATAAAGATTCCCTAAAAAAAAAACAAGAAAAAGATAGAAAAACAACATAAAAGATAATAAATTACTTCAAATTCATTCTTTTGACAGTTATTGTAAATAATATTTCATTCCAGGTTGCTTTCACCACACGGTGGGCCTCGGTTTGTTGGAAGGACTCCGGGAACGTTATGGCGATCTAGTACGCCTTGCCAAGGGCTCGAGGTCTCGTCCTGTGCTTTACGTATTCGACCCG